>NW_027555847.1:524391942-525764442 GCF_003287225.1 Phascolarctos cinereus | reverse complement strand
TCTGAATGAACTCAAAATGTTCCTTCCTGTAACAGCAACTACAAGACCAGATGAAGCTGACCAGGAGCGTTCTTCTTTTTATGACTACCAAGGATAAGTCACTTTAAAGCAAACACTGTCTTGAATAATGGGACTGTTTTTATATTGGTATTCTACAGACACATGTTATATTATATTATGTCATGTTAATGATAGAAAAAACACAGATATCCTGAATCTATAATTTCAACTGATACCTTGACATTCTCCTATCTTATTGCATTTACAATGAATGTATCCATTTAATAATTTCCTTTATCATATTATGGTTAACACATATGGAGATTATAATATTGGCTGATATAGGTATCTTGAGCCAGGAAGGGAGGGAGGGGTGAGAGAGAATTGCTCTGAAGACATAAAATCCCCTTTGTCTGTTCATCTTTGGGTTCACTGTCTACAATGAACTCCCCTGAATATCTCTATATGCATGTTCCACAAGTTTTGGGGGAAATGAACATACATACAAAACCTAATTTTGTTTATCTTTCTAAGAACAAACTCAGTAATGGCTGAATACACACACAGACACATGTATGTATACACACATACATATACATATACATATATGTATATGTGTACATATATATGTATATATGAATTCACATGTATGTATATACATACACACATGCATGTGTATACACTCACACACAGAAACAAAGCACGTGCTCACAAATATACAGTGATTTGTTTTAAAATTTTGTAGCTTCCGGGGGAATTTTTTTTCTTTTTTCTTTTAAACTTTTAACCTCATTTCTCTATACATCTATTTCTCTACTAATTATAGTTTAATTTCTCATTGTACAGTAGAATCATCACTGTGACTGACCTCTCTGACTTATTCTTATGGTTCATAATTCAAAAGGAAGTCTGTATATTAAAGAAAATGCTTGTGTAATTTTCCAGAATTATGAATTACCATCTCCCACATCTTAATAGAGTGTTAGAAGTATTTCCTGATGCTGGTGGTCCTAGTTGACATGATGGTATAAAATATCAGCATCTTTTTCAAGGCATGATACAGCTGTATATGTACATGGAAATTCATGACAGAATATGGACTGATTATTAGTAGATGAAAAGAGATTTGTATTATGAGAGAAAGAGAGAGTAGAGACTGTGAATTAATTCTTTTTTCCGTAGAGGCTTCACACCTCTCCCCTAGATAGTAAGACATCCCCATTTCTTTTTCCTGTTATTGGTTCACTCACTGCAATCTACTCTCACACTAGTGGGTTTAGGTTCCCAGAAAAAGAGAGGCCATCAACACATAGTTAGATTTCAGGTCTCTCAGCATGTTGAAGATAACTCTGTTGAAAGCAAATATACTTCCCGTATTCACCATTAGTTCTTGACCTCCCATACAATGTATTTTTAATATATACAATCAGCCTCACAATGGGGACACATATCTGAAATATTATAATTTATTTAAAAATGAGGTGTGTGTGTGTATATACATATACATGTATATATGTATATATACACATACATACATACATACATATCTGTATAATACTAAAATATTAAAAACAAATACAAAAATAATAAAAAATAAATCACAGTACATATTTAAATATGGATCACATATTTCATACTTAGTAGCTATGGTAAAGAGTATGTACCAGCTCATAGGAACCTGCAAAGAAGAAAATGGGATAGGGACATTCATGTGCTTAAGATGTCTCACTAATGTAAACTACAGGACTCATTGATATTGGTTCATTCAGGAATAACTGTACTACTCAAAACTGATTCTCTCCTAGCTGCTTTGCTATTGATCCTCATCACTCTTTGGTTAAGAAACTATTTCTCTCCTCTTGTCTTAAATATAGCTCTTACAAGCTTAGTCAAGTAATTACAACCTTTAAAAAAAATGTTTAGAAAGGGTGAGCTCAATGTGAATATGAAAGTTTCCTTTAATCTATAGAACAGCAAAGCTTATCAGTCTGGCTATCTCTAGGCCATGGAGACCATTCCAGACCAAAGTAACTCCTATAGTTTCCTAGATGTTGCACTAGCCAATCAGAATGGAGCTCCCAGCCACACAGCTCAGATAGACTATTTAAAAGCTAATCAGAATAGCAAGTCAGGTCATGAAGAGTCAAATAAGACTAAAATGACTGAACAATAACAACAATAGGATATCAAAAACATGGCAAAGCCTCCTCCAGTTTTCCTCCTCAAGCCAGAAGCAGTACCAGAGAGGAACAATCTGTTATGAAATTCTTCATATTTGTTCAGTTCTACTGTGTTGAATGCTGATACCTGTCTTTGTAGCTACTGTCCAATCAACTCTCCACTTTCTCTGACCAATTAGCAGTTACTCAATGGAAGCCTTATCAGCCAATTGCTTGGAACTGCTACAGCTCTAATGCAGCAATTTTTCAGCATCCCTAAGGTGTCTCCAGCATACCTCTTGAAATTCTCCTTTCTCTTCTGCTGCTGATGCAGTTATTGTGCTGCCCTCAAGAGTTTAAAGAAGAGTTTCCTGAAACCTACTAATGCATCTTTTACTTAAAAAGGCTTAACTCTCCAAATATGCCTTATCAAATTAATAATCCTATAAGAAAAAATAATTTTTAATCACAAATACGTACATTAAAATTAGCTAAGATATACATTATATTTTGCAACTCTGGTCTCCAACACAGAAGTATCTCTCTGTCTCTTTCTTTTTTTTTTGCCCTTGAAACTCTCCTTCTTTACACTCACTTCTCTAGTTTTTGATAAATAAAATATATTTCTCTACTCCATTACATTAAATTTTTTTGACATAAGTGGAGCATCATTCTACATTGTTAATAATAATTTTCAAGTTATCACATCTATACTACAGATCACTTTCCTGAAATATCCAAAACCCCACTTGAAAACTGTGTTTCTTTATACACATATTTTAGTGCTGTACATTAAAACAAAATGTTTTATTTTCTAATAGTGTTAGGCATTAAATATTCATTCATAACACTAACAGTATCCCACATCATTTGACTATCAATATAAATGCCTTGCTTTACACAAAACATTTTTGTTCTTTACGCACTATTTGTATTCCAGATAATTAATACACAGATAAAAGTAAACATTCCCATTTAACCATGAGTATTATCACATACAGTTATATCAGCAAGTAGACTTACATATATTTCACATATAAAATCCTCTATATGCAAATAGAACAATACATTAATAAAGTATAATAGTACAGTATATGTGTGTGAGTATGCATATATTTTATAAACCTTAATGAATCGCATAAAATACAGTGCCATATGGTAATTGAGCCAAAAACATATATCACATATTTGCCACTACAGAATTTATGTTTGATTATGGAAGCAATTCTCTCTCCAAATTTTCTTGGTGCTGTGGCAAGTATATAATAAAACTAACAACTACCTTAATATTTTTATACTCTTTACTTTTGTTTTTTAATTTCTATTTATTTTAGTATCAAGTAATTATAACAACAATCTTTATTAACTTATGTTGCTTATTACAGTCCCATATTAACATAATCTGTTCTCTCTCTCTCTACAACTTCATCAGGATTAAAAGATGTTGCTTTGAGATTCAGTCCTTACTTATTATTTTTGGAACATTTATTCCCCTTTGATTTTTTTTTTCCTTTTAACTGAGATACAAGTGGGGGATATATCTTGACTTCTGGTGAGCATCAGAATGCCTGTATAATTGAACTATCAAAATTTGAACCGGATCTTTAATTTTAGAAACAATCTTTGCTTCATTTTGTTTTCATAGCAATATCTTTTTTGATAATTACCTGTCTTGATTTTGAAACACAATGGTTCTTAACAGTCTTTTGTTAATCTTCAGTGTACTGGCTTCTTATATATCATTTGATTTTGCTTTCTACATAAAAGCTACTTTTAACGTGTCATTTGAATTCCTGTTTGCATTGGGATTTTCTGTATCTAATTTTCATTTATTTCTTCAATTCTGATATCCTCAAATAAATTTTAATTTTCCCCAGTATTTTATTAACAACAACATTTTCCCACAAAACTGTAATTGTGTTTTGCTCCTTGGAAACAAACTGGGATCCCATATTTTCTCAATTTTCAACACAAGTTATATGTGTGTAACCTTCTGAACCTAGTGACAATCCTCCTCTTTAGATCTCTACTTATGACCAGATCCCAAATAATAACCATAGCTAGCTCTTATACTTACTTAAAAGATGACAGCATGTCATATTTGGGCTCCAGTTAATGTAGCTTCTAATATAAACCAACCAAGACCTCAAGGCAGCAATGTTACCCAAACAATGTACTTTATGCTTACTTTTTTTATATTTTTTATTTCACTTTCTATATAGAGCCACACTTTCCCTCTCCCCTCCTATCCTTGTAAGTTCCTTGAGATCAGGAATAATTTGATTTTTGTCTTTTAATCCTCACTGAATTAATGAATGAACCATAGCATTCCCATTTTGTAAAGTGAGGCATTTGGACCCAATGTCTTATAAGGTATCTTCCATAACTAAATCTTATGACCCTTTTGAAACTTTCCTATAAAAAAGACATCAGATTAACAGATTTGCAAAAATCTCAAATAATAGAACAAAAAAGTCAAATACAACTACACAAAATAAGAGAAATTTAAAAAAAATAATAAATTACCCCATCTACAAAGGCTATTTAAAAGACAAGAAAAAGAAAACTAGAAAGATAAAAAAAAAAACACCTTTGGGGTTAAAAAAATAACAGGGGACAATTAAGTTATTTCTTTTTTAAAAATATCCAAAAAAAAGGTGAAAATGAAACTTGAAGAAATAAATAAAGTGATAGTGAAGGAACAGTCTTGAAACTCTAGGAATTAAAACCTCATAACTTTTCTTCAAACCTCATATATGAATCACTGTATTTTGTGGGTACATGAAAGAGAGGAGGGAAGATAGAAGATGGAAAGGAATGTGTGATGAATCTCAATCGTTTTAATGGTCAATATGATGGGAAAATAACTCCTATGATCTCCCAGGAAGAAGAGCTTCAGGAGAATAAGTGAGATTGGAAAAGCAAGGAAGAAATAAAGGGGCAGGGATCTTGATTCAGTGGTGGGAAGGGGGAAAGATATATTTTATAATGGGAGATGGGAAAATTATATGGGTACAATCTTCAACGATCTGGTATTCATAGCAACTACCACCTCTAAGAGGGTGTTGTGCCCCCAAGAAAAGCATCCTGCCTTAGAAGAAGTGAAGCCAGAGCTACCAGAGGCCACCGGCAGGCAGAAGGGCATGAGGCCATGGGCACAGAAAGATTTCATGGCAAATGGGAAAGAAAATGATTATAGGGAGGAGGGTTGAGGGTAGAACTGGACTCACAATGTAAATCAAGAATACAATGAAATTTCTATCATCAGGCAATACTTCTATTCTCACTGTCTCTCCTATAGGTATAATTTCTTCTAAATCAGGCATTTAGTATAAAGTATGTAATGAATGGGAAGAAAAAAAATTCTTTGATAATTTTTTAAAAATATGTATATTCATTGCATATATTTTCAAATTGTTTCAATTTATAATTTGGTTTTGCGGACTTTTTTTTTTGAACGGTCAGAACACATGCAAGATTTAATAAGTTTGCCATCTTATATAGGTGTGACTTGTGGCACCCCAAAACAACTACAATAGTAACACCAAAGATCATTAATTACAGATCACCATAACAGATACAATAATAATGAAAAAGTTTGAAATATTGTGAGAATTACAAAAATGTGACAGAGACACAATGTGAGCACATTTTGCTCACTTTTAGGTATATTCTACTAGTCTGCTGATGTTTGGGGAATTATACATATGTGCAAAAATAATAAGTAGTTTAAATTACCAAAAGAAACCCACTTAAATTCTAGTCTTCAAAAGACCAGATTGTCAAAATATTCATAGTAAGGTTGTATGAAAATATAAGAAAAAGCATGATCAACTTAGAATATCTAATAGCCTCCTGAAGTCAAAGTCTTTGAACCTTATCTAAGTTTTGAAAATACTTTATTACTTTGCATTTTAATAAATATTTTTAATGATATACATAACAAATAACAGAGTTGTCAAACACATGGCCATAAGACATTCTCCCTCCACACACACATTGCCAACATGTGTTGCCCCAGCCAGATAAAAAGAGTAAAGAAAAACATTTAAATAATATAAATATAAAAATAAAATAGATAAGACTATAATAAAATATAGATAGCATTACTTTTTAAAATCAATATGCAGCCCACAAAGATACTTTCCTGTAGTTTAGAGGCTCCTAAAGCTTTTTAATTCTTTTTTGTGAGGCAATTGGGGTTAAGTGACTTGCCCAAGGTCACACAGCTAGTATGTGTCAAGTGTTTCATTTGAGGCTGGATTTGAACTCAGGTACTCCTGACTTCAAGGTCAGTGCTGTATTAACTGTGCCACCTAGCTGCCCTTAAAACTTTTTAATTTTGTAAAGCATGGTTGACCCCATTTCCTTGCAAGTACTTGGCACAGAATTTTGTCTTTTCTCTTGTAATCAGAGGCTTAAGCCTATCTGCATAGCACTCTAAATTTGTGGAAAATATTGAACTTTATGTGCCTATGTGAGTAATGGATTTGGTGAGAGTTTGGTAGAGTGGTGATCTTTGTTCTTTTAGCTTCCAGTTTTGAAAGAGACCAGGTCCTCTTCCGAGAAAATAAAGAAGCCAAAATATAGAGAAATAGTTTACATTTGAATGGAATCAAGGAAGGAAGCAAATAGTCATTAAGTATTCACTATTTACTAGCACTATGTGCCAGCTATTGTGATAAGCAATGAGTATATAAAAATGAGGAAAAAGAAAAACCAGTCCCTTGTAAAACTTGCATTCTAATGAGGAAAAGGCAACATACAAAAGAAAGCTTGGGGAGAAATGGCTTGGGAGGTTGCAAGGGTCGGGGAGAAGGTTCCTGGTACAGAGACTTTATTTGAAGTCAGGAACTCAGAAACAGTGTAGAGGAGAATGTATGAGGTTGGAATGAGCCCTCCAAAAAAGGAGGCTCCAGAAGAAACTCACCCGTGGGAGAAGGGGAGAGAGAGGGCTTGCAAAGAAATATCCTATGGTGAGTGGTTTGCAGAAATAAATAAAATACTTTTCCAGGGTGACAACATTCTTTATTTATACAAACATTACATTTCTTTCCCAAATCTAGACAAAAAGGAAATTATCCCCTTACTTATCAACAAAGTTGTTTCTATAATCCATTAAGTAAATGGTAACAAACTACATTTCTTCATTTGTCTTACTCCAGTTGGAGATGATTTACCATCTCTATTTTATAAGCCAAAAAATGAAGACTCTGATTAAGGGGAAAAGGTGGTATTACAGGTATGTGTAGAACCTTTACTCCAAATATTCAGTACAACTCTTTATAAAGAGTCTGTTCACTAGTAATGCCCACCTCTAGTTAAAGACACAAAATTTTCTCCATGGGGACAAATTTCTTCTGTGCACTACAGATCTTCAGAAATTACAAACTAACTAGAAGAAAGAGTACTTAGGAAAGAATGGAACAGCAGGCTAACAAATGATAAAGTCCCCATCAAAGCTACTTTAGAAGAAGCCATTTTAGAACTTTGATTTACTAGAATCATATTTCTCATCATTATTATATTTCATTTAACAGTTATTCTATTAAGTTGTCTTTCAAAGCAATCAGAGTAACACTTGTGAGATTAGAAGGAAACCTTAGACTAGATTAAAAGTCATTGTTAGTCTTCTGCTTCTGGGAGCCAAGATGGTGGAGTAAGAGGTGAGTCTTTCTTACCCTTTCTTATTAACCCCTGAAAGCCCAGAAAATATCACCCCAGGAAAAACCCTGAAACAGCTGAACCAGAATAAAAATGGGGTGCAGCAGTCAAGTAGCCCAGGTAGCTTGAGGAATTAACTGGAAAGGACCCTCTTACCTTGGGGGAAGGGGAGCAGTATTGAATGGGAGGCATCCCAGTAAGCTAGTGGAAAGCCCCAGCTCAGCATACCAGGAGGAGATCCTGAAGCCCAGGTGGTGGAGCAGGCAGACACCAACACCTGGACCCCCAAGTGCCTCATTGAGGGCAGGGGAACTGGTGGAATCCAGCTCAGAAAATCCCCAGGTGCCTCGGCATTCTGCAGCAACTGGCTCTCCCAGTGCTTCAGCAAAACTAAGGGAAGCAGCACTTCAAGGGGCCCCAGGTGGATAAAGACCCTACAACATCTATCTGAAAGGAGCTGAAGAAAGCAAAAGGAAGGAAAGGCCTGGGTGAGCAGGAAATCTCCAGGAGCCACACTACCCAATTGTACCCCAACAGTTCCAGTGTTTCTGATTCCAGCCCAACACCAGGTAAGCTGCCAGAATCCCACAGCCTCCAACTGCCAACATTGGAGGCCCCCTGCACAGAAAGCCATTGACTAGGTCATAGGCTCCCAACACAAAAATCTTGGGTCAGTGTCCTTCCTTTGCACCCCAGCAGGAGAGCCTAATATCTTTAGAGGCCAGGAAATAAGCCAACACCATGAGCAAAAAGAAACATATGATAGATTCTTATTATGGGAAGAGTGAAGATCAAGGCAGAAATTCTGAAGAGGAAAACATTGCCAATAAACCCACATCTGCAACCTCAAAAGGGAATATGAACTGGTCTGAAGCCCAAAAAGCTTTCTTAGAAGAGGTCAAGAAGCATTTTAAAAGTCAAATGAGAGAGGTAGAAGAAAAAAATGGGAAAAGAAATGAGAGGTATGCAAGAGAGAGTCAGTAGCTTGGAAGAGGAAGGACAAAAATTAACTGCAGAAAACAAGTCCATAAAAAATACAAATGGCCAAATGGGGAAGGAGGTACAAAATCTAATAGAAGAAAACAATTTGTTAAAAATTAGAATTGAGCAAATGGAAGCTAATGACTCTATGAAAGAGCAAGAATCAGTCAAACTAAAACAAAAGAATGAAAAAATAGATGAAAATGTAAAATACCTCATTGGAAAAACAACTGACCTAGAAAATTGATCCAGGAGGGACAATTTAGAAATTATTGGTTTACTTGAAAATAGCAATGAAAAATAGAGCCTGGATAGTATCTTCCAGGAAATCATAAAGGAAAACTGCCCTGAGGTCCTAGAACCAGAAGGTGAAATAGCAATAGAAAAATCCACCAATCCAAAATTGAAAACACCAAGGAATATAGTAACCAGATTCCAAAATTACCAGGTCAGAGAGGAAATACTGCAAGCAGCCAGAAAGAAACAATGTAAAGATCATGGAACCACAATCAGGATTACACAAGACCTTGCAGCTTCTACATTAAAATACCATAGGGCATGGAATATGATATTCCATAAGGCAAAGGAGTTTGGATTACAACCAAGGATCAACTACCCAGTGAAAATGAGCATGGTCTTTCAGGGGAGGAGATGGATATTCACTGAAATAGGGGACTTCTGTACCTTCCTGATAAAAAGACCAGAGCTCAACAGAAAATTTGATCTTCAAATACAAGACTCAAGAGAAACATAAAAAGGTAAATGGGACAGAAAGAAACAATATGTAATCAATAAGGGCAAACTGTTTACATCCCCACAAGGGAAGATGACACTTGTAACTCTTGAGAACTGTAATGTTATTGTACCATATTAAAGGGGTATACATAAAAGGGGTGGGTATAAATTGACTTTGATTTAATGATGAAAAAAAACTAATCAAGTAGGTTAAATAGATCCAAGTAAGTGAATTAATCTGATGTAACTAAGAAAATGTACTGAGAGAAAAGGAAAGGAGGAGGCATACAAGGGTAAATTACATCACAGGAAAAGGCACGAAAAGCTATTATAGCAGAGGGAAAGAAGGGAGGGAGGTGAACATTGTTTGAACCTTACTGTCATCAAATTTAGTTCAAGAAGGGAATAACATAATCAGTTAGGTATAGAAATCTAACGTGCCCTATAGGCAGTGGAGGGAAAAGGGGAAAGAAAAGGGAGAAGGGTAATAGAAGGGAGGTGGGACTGAGGGAGGCAGTGGTCAATAGCAGAACAGTGAGTAGGAAAAAGGAGAAAGGAGAAAGAAAAGCATAAATGGGAGGGAGGAAGGATGGAGAGAAAGACACAGATAGTAATCATAATTGTGAATGTGATATATGACTGCAATGGAATATTATTATGCTGTAAGAAATGATGAACAGGCAGATTTCAGATAAACCTGGGAAGACTTGTATGGTTTCATTCTGAGTGAAGTGAGCAGAACCAGGAGAATGTTGTACACAGTGATGACTGATTTTGATAGACTTAACCCCTCTCAGCAACACAAGAATCTAAGACATCTCCAAAAGCCTCATGATGGAAAATGCTATCCACATGCAAAGAAAGACCTATGGAGTTTGAATGCAGATTGAAGCATACTATTTGCTGTTATTTTTTCTTCTGTTGTGTTTTGTTTCCTCTTTCTGGTGGTTCCTCCTATTAGTTATAATTCTTACTTACAACATCACTAATGTGAAAATATGTTTAATAGGAATGTATATGTATAGCCTATATCAAATTGCATGCCTTCTTGGGCAAAATTAAAAACTCAAAAGTGATTGTTTATAAATTAAAATAAATTAATAAAATATTCAGGAAAAAAGTCATTAGTTAGACAAAAGAAGATGATAAAAAGAAAGGAAAGCAGTTTGGAAATTGAGAGTGTGTAGTGATGTAGTGACTGGAGGAAACGAGTTTTGGAACTTGTTCATTAAATTAAAAACAAACAAACAAACTTTAACAACAAAAAAGATGGGATAGCTGTGAGATTCACTATAAAACACAAAGTAAAGGAAAATACACATACTAGAAGGTCTGTTTTCAAACTTTGATTCATCAAGTAGGGCAAGGAGAAGATTTTGTTTTTCCAGGAGAAGTAGCTTTTATTCAAGGAGGACTTGGCTACTGCCTCCGGAAGAGGAGGTGACACAATTTTTCATGTAGCATCTCTCCAGGATCCTCACACTTGTCCAAGTAGTGGGGAAGTGTTGAAACCATGGTCCCTGTGTCTGCCAGCTGCTGTCAGCCCTGTCTCCAAATGATGCCAGACCACGAATAGGATCAAAGCTTACTTGTAGCAATGCAACCCAGAGGTCCAGTCACTGCAACTTCAAGGCAAAAGGCAGAGAAAGCCCATTGTATCACCTGGGTGGATGAAGGTGATGGCTGAAGAAGGCAAAAGGCAAGCACATCAAAAGTTCAGGCAGGTGCTGGATCACCCCCTTCTGAATCAGATCTGGGATCTCTATTGCCAGCCAAGGGCCTAACCCTAGAGCCAGGAGATGAGCCAATTTCCAATTTTAGTACATTTCAAGCCCACGAGGGTTTGAAATGTTCAGTTAGGTATATTCGGACACCCCTATACATCTTTGTGATCTTTCCATCCAGTTCAGGGAGAGCAATCTCTGGTGTAGTAGAGGGATATGTAATAGGGATATCAAACTCGAGGTCAAACTCTTACTTAAGTAGGTCTTAAATGTAGCAGAATTTTCCAAACCATTGGATACCTTCCTGGTTGGACTCTAATGGAAACCAGTCATTGTCAACATTCTTGTTATTCTCTGAGTACTGGATAAGGGCCTGATACTCCTTCTTGAGTGGCTGCACCCACAGCTCCCTACCGGGTCCTAGCATTTGTTTTTAGTAGTGGGATCTCTGTCACAACAAGCTGGGTGGCCTTGTCCCCACTCTTAGGTCTAGGCACACTGTGACCCTAATGCATTCTTCATATTGGTCTCCTTAGACTCCATCATCTTTACTAAGGCAAGCTAGAACACCTTTGGGCAGTGTGATCCCCATTCAAATGCACTACGTGTATTTGCTCTTTGTCCAACAGCAAGAGTAAACGTGGTAGCTTCATGGCAATTCTGTCATCTTACTTTACCTCCCTCATGTGAGTGTCACAGATGCTCTTGAACCCAAGACCCAAAGCATTTATCAAAGAGAAAAAAACAGAAGAAATTTTTTGAGGTGAAATTCCTTCTTTTTTTTCTTTCTCCTTTTTGCTATCATTTTACAATTTAATTTGTTTGCTACATTTTAAGTTCCGAACTATCTCCCTGTCTCTTTCCCCACCCTACACTAGAAAAAGCCACCATTTGCCAGAGTTATAAACATATGTAAAACCATACTATGCCTATTTATCAGTTCTTTCTCCAGAGGTGGATAGCATTTTCCTTCATAGTCCTTTGTAGTTGATTTGAGTATTTAGAATACTCAGAATAGCTTAGTCCTTCATAGCTGCTCTTCAAACAGTATTCCTGTTAGTGTATACAATGTTTTCTTGGTTCTGTTCATTTCACTTTTCATTATTTCATCCAAGTTTTTTCACATTTTTTTCTAAAATCACTCTGCTCATCATTTCTTTTTTTTTTTCAAGTTTTGAAAATAACGTTCAATTTGTTCTGTTTTTAAAAAAGCAAGAAATATGGAAAGGAGATCAGGGCTTTAATATGCAGTCATCTTTTGTGTTCTGCTGTGTACAAACTAATGCTTTGTGTGTGTTGGGAGGGGTTAGGCTCAGAATAAAATAAAATTATTTTCTTTGATTATGTATAAGGTGGAATCATTCTGTTCTTCTAGATTTATTTGTTGGACATTCCTGGCTCTTTAATATTCTTTTGACATTAACTGCTTTTTCTGTTTACTTTTTTTCCCTACCCTGTATGGTATTGTCTGTCTTCAAGTTTCTTTTTTTTTTTAGTTTATTATTAATATAAGGTTATCTAGCTTCTTATTAAGATATTCAGAGAAGAGATTCCACAAACTTTGGCCTAAATTTTTCCAAGACTATCTCTACAGCATGAAACCCCATCAGGAAGATACTCAATGTATTCAAATCTTATAATTTCAGATGTAAAGATGTCAATGAGTGGATAGGTCTCCCAACTTTTTTCCAGAGGCTCAAAGCTTTCTCTCAGAGATGATGCTTAACAGCACTTAAAGGGTTAAGAACAATTTGAGTGAATAGTTTATTTTTATCATAAGGCTAGTCCTTCCACAGATTACCAACACAGTCCTCAGACAGTATGGAACTAAGTGGGTATATGGACGGTATAAAAGAATCAGCCCAGCCACCAGGCTCCATACAATACATGTACTATTCCCCCAGAGTAAAGAAGCCACATAGCCATAACTAAATTATACAGACACCATCATTTAGTTGATGAATTCTTGTGTACTCTTTTGCAAATTTTATCTGGCCTTCAAATGGTTCCCTATATAGGACTATATTTGGATGCTACATGTTTGCCAGCACTTCCAATTCTCTCCTTGATTCTTTTCTTTCTTTACTGGACATCTTTGAGATGTTAATTTCCTTAATAACACATTGGTTCTAATCTTCCCTAGATTTAACAAGAGTGGCTTTTCGAAAGGATCCTTCCCCAATCTTTTGGAGTTTCAGTATTTATCCATGGTTCTTTTCTTAATGCGTCCTTATACATGCACAAGGAAATAAAGGAATTCTGCTTCTTGGGCCAGGTTTCACCACCTCAGATAATGTGAGGCAGGTAGGCTACTGAATGTTATAAAGCCTCTCAATTCAGATGAAGAAACTTTCAATTCAGTTGCCATGTACCACATGCCCTACGAAGTCCAGCTTCTTGGCGGCTGCAGCACCCGTTCTCTGTCTCTCTCCGATTTAGGGCTTCTTCAACTTCCCGAGCCCACGTGCCTCACTGCTCTGGCTTGACAGAGTCCAGACAGAGGAGGCACAATGCGTGCCCCGGCGCAGGATACCTCTCCTGGACCCACCCACACCCACAGCCAGCTAAGCTCCCAAGCCACAAGCCGGAGCTGCGGCAGAGGCTAGTCCCTGCTCATCATTTCTTTTACAGCATAGTAGTATTCCATCACAATCATGCACCACAACTTGTTTATCCATTACAAAATGGCTTCTTTATAGCAGACCTCCACCAATAAAGTGCAGTGAAAGCTTCAAGACAGACACAGAGGACAAAGTAGAATGTGGGAAATAAGGATCAAGACACAAAATCAGCAGGGATAATGCAATCATTTACAAATTTAAGGAAGTATAATCTTGCTGAAGTAGAAATAATCTTACTTTCAAAGAGGATAAAAAGATTCTCATTCTTCACTCCATAATTTCTGCATAATCACTTAAATTCAGTGTATCTCCATCACTTTCAATAATTAGTTCATAAATGAGTTACATTCAGTGACAACCTTCTTATGCTTAGAGTTAAAAACTTTTCACTTTTCACTTGCATCTTAAATAATAGCCAGTATAAAGTGGGTGTGGTGGTGGGGGCAGTTAAGTGTCACAGTGGACTCAGTGCCTGGCCTGAAGTCAAGCAGACTTATCTTCCTGAGTTAAAATCAGACCCCAGCCACTTACTAGCTGTGTGACCCTGGGCAAGTGATTTAACACTGCCTCAGTTCCTCTGTAAAATGAGCTGAAGAAGGAAATGGCAAATCACTCTAGTATCTTGGCCAAGAAAATACCAAATAGGGTCACAAAAAGTAGGACATAACTGAAAACAACTGAACAACAGCAATGAAGTTTGGGTCTTTAAGCAGGAAATGAAATGCATGGATTTTCCCTTTTTTTGGTTTTCTGTATATAATCAGACAGAGTGGCAGGTTATAACCCTCACAGTCAAGAAGAAATAATTTATGAATTATGTATAATAAAATTAGAAAGCTCTCATTCAGGAAAATTCTGATTTGGGGATCATTCAAGAAGTTTTCTTATGTCATTATAGATGAGCACTCCTGGTAGTGGAGGAAAAGGCCACAAACTTCTCTGTCAAACAGCACAATGGAGGCAACAATATTGAACCCCAAGCTCCTCATCATCTGAATTGCTATCCTCTTCATGTGGCTTAATTGTCAACTCTTCCTCATCATTCTGTTCTTTCTCTTCCGTATTTTTGTCATAGTAATTGTAATCTTAGCTCTTGTCTTGATCCTCAGAATCTGTCCTTTTTCCTTTATCCTTCATTTTTCTCTGAAGCTTCCGTTTCTATTTTTCTGTTCATGCCTGCTTTCTAGTGCTTGTTTAAAAGGATAAATGAATCACTGAAATTCCTTCTCTTTCATAGCTGATAGTACAGCATCAGCATTTATGATCTTTCATTTTCCTTTCATTTCAAAGCTGCTTTTAGGGGACATGGCATACAGTACTAACATAATGACCCCTGAAAGATGAGCCTCTTTGGAGATGTTGACCCCATGGGAGTGCCTCCTTGATAATCTCGATGGTTACTGCTTTGGATAGAATCAGATACTATGGCCTTTCCATCATGGTTGCCTTACTCCTCTTTTCCCAAGATAGCTACAACAGTGTCTCTCCCAGCTTCCTCAATTTTTTTAAAGCATATGTTTAGTTTTGCTCAATAGAATAAAATCTCTTTAAAGGCAGAGTTTGTGTTTTTTTTTTAATTTTCTTTTTGGTGCCTAGTATAATGGGTACACTGCCTAATGAGGACCCAGTCTTTAGAGCATGTTCAATATGTCCTAACTGGTTCTAATCCACTTGGAGGTTTAGTGATCCTGCTTCTAGGAAAAAGGGATGTTCCTTCATTTCAGAGCACATGCAATATCCTCTGAACGTTTCCTCTCAACATACTAACTGATGAAAAAAAGCCTTTTAATTGGTCACTGTGCTAGAACTTGGTGCATACTAAATTTTCTAGCAGACAATCTCTTTCTCTTTTCTCTCCTTTGGAAGAGGGAACTTTTCTTAGCTTCCAGGTAGAGGGCATGTGGAACCAGCTTAGGCTCAGCAGCCATTAATACCTGAAAGCATCATCCCTCTCCTTCTGATATATTTCTTCTTTCATAATCTTGCTAAGGGAATACCCAGATGTTGTTGAGAGCAGGATATCCATTAAAGTGATCTGAGATCCCACTAATAATGGGAGTTCTCTAGATAGTGGCTACATTGGCCAAATCCAGTGAACATCTCTGAGGAGTGATCTACTTGACACAGAACTTCAAGAAGTCATTCCAGCTAACCAAAGAAACAATCTTGTGCTAACTCTACAAAAAGAGAGGAGGTGTCCCAGAGCCAGGAAATATTTCCAACTTAGGTTTTTTTGTTGTTGTTGGTATGTGTGTGTGTGTGTGTGTGTGTGTGTGTGTGTGTGTGTGTGTGTGTGTGCGTGTGTATTTGGGGGGATGTTTTGTAGCAACCACTTCAGTTTTAGTTTACTCTTCCCAGAGACCTCATGTGTATTAGCAGAGAAAGTGTACCTCCCTGTTTGGGATGATTTTGTTGTACTCCTTTCCATGCCTTCTTTGAAAATATTTGTTTTGGAAAGGCACATATTTAGTATGATCAGGATGCAAAACATAAACAATGAGAAACTACAAAGAATAGGAAAAGAAGATGTCATCAAAGAATGGCACGATAAAAAGAAGTTAGATGGACACATTATTTATACTGAGGGCTGACAAGTGAAGGGCTAGAGTGATCCTCTGGAAACCTCACAGTAGGAAAAAGAAAGCAAGGTCTCCAGAATGTTGGATGGATCCCCTACGGAGAACTTTTGGAAGATGTGAACATGCATCATGTAAGATGAGTAGATATGAATTTATTGTGACTGTAGCTTATTGATTAGCAACAAGTATTTACTGACAGACTGCTACATTTAGGGACTTGTTCTCCACATGGAGGGTCCAAAGAATACAATGTGACACATGCCTTCAAGGGACTTATATTACAATCAAAAAATGTTTTCTAGTTTCCTTATTCCATGGAGTGTCAGTTATCTCTCCTCAGAAGAACTCACTTGAAAAGTGCCTAGAGTGATCAGAATATTCATAGTTTGATCCATAGCTTTATTCTCCCAGCTCCAGTGAAAATAATGATGCCCATTTTGAGGATACTATCTGCAGTGCTAACCCACTGTATGCTGTTTGACAATTGCTGCGATTGGGCCTTTTAAATCAGTTTATAAGACAAGGCTTTGTGAGTACCAGGATATATTCTGTACTCCTACACATAAATTTCTTATGTTGTTAACCTTTTGCTTCTGTTGGAAGAGAAGCAGAAATGGCATTTATCATTCAGTGGTGCTTGCCATGACTATAATTCTTTAAGTCTGTTCTGACTACCCATTTTGTCTTCATCACTTGCCATTTGCTGAAATGCTTCACCATGCTTCAACAGAGTTCCAATTTGTTGCCTCTGGAATACACATCTAAAAGTAAAACAAAACAATAGAAATATACATCTAAAAGTAAAATAATAATAAGAACAAATCACTTTTATATGTAATAAGGTTATTATATGCAAAGTATGTGTGTCAAAGGTCCCCACTAGCAGAATTATTTTCCCTGCTTAAAGAAGGGACTACATCATGGGGAAGAATAAGATTTTAGGTCTTCAGAAGGCATATTTACCTACCTATGTACCTACCTACCTACTTACATGCATATACTATACATATAAGTACATAAAGGTAGGTCATTGGAAAACTGAGACTCTCCTCTCTTCTTTGCTCAAGGGGTATAGAAATAGGCACAACAGAAGGAAGTTGAAGAGATTTCTTTTAATTTGGTGTAAGGGAAACTTTTCCAACAATTATAGCTATCCAAATGAAGAACAGATTGTGTTGGAGAGTAGCAGGTTATGTATTTCTAGTTACCTTCAAGTAGAGGCTTAGCACAGTGCCCGGAACAGAGTAAGTGATTAATAAATGCATATTGGGGCAGCTAAGTGGGCAGTGGATAGAGCGCTGCCCTTGGAGTCAGGAGGACCTGAGTTCAACCGACCTCAGACACATGATACTTACTAGCTGTGTGACTCCAGGCAAGTTACTTAGTCCTGATTGCCTAGCCAACAACAACAACAAATACATAATAATAAATAAATAAATGCTTATTCACTAAGCGGTTGCGTGAAACTTATAGCCATTTGACTGGTATGTGGTTTAGGGATTTTTATTTGCATATACATTAATTTACACAGGTTTTGAGGTCCTTTTCACCTTTGAGATTCTGTGAAATGAAAATTGTTAGGGTGAACTTATTGATTGATGCTATTTCTTTAATAATAATTTGCTTTTCTTTAGTACTTTATACTTTACAAAGCCCAGACAGTGTACTTTTTAAATATTTGTAATAATTATTTGGGGATCAGAGTTTATTACCTCCCTTTAAAGATGATGAAACTAAGGTTTAAAGAAGCTAAGGTCATATGCCAATTAAGTGACAGTGCTCAAACCCTGCACTTCTTATTTTCAATGGACTACTATTACATTATAGTTGCCTCTCATGAAGTAAATGATAGTACCATAATAGTATGTGAACATTATTTATTTTATACTCCTTGAGAACATGGACTGTTTTGATTGATCTTTGACTCCCCAGCACTTAGTATATAGCTAGACATATAGTTAATACTAAATAAAAAACTTCTTGAATGAAAGGATGAAATGATTACTAGTTAATTTTAGTTAGTTTTATAATTATATATCTGAATTAATTATGCACAATATTTTATTCTTCTTTGGAGCTTTATTATGAATCTGTTGCAAAAATAAAAACATTGGAATCATAATTAGCAAAAGTACAAGTTTCATTTATATGATATTTTCTGATTATAAAGTACTTTACCTACATATCTCATAGCAAACCTGTTATACAGCTCATTTAATTATTTGTGTTATAATTGAGGAAACTTAGCCCATGAAGGTTGTGACTTGTTCATGTTCACACACCTAGTAAAATGACACACCCAAGCCAAGACTTCAAAAAAATAAATCACATATTATTATAGTGATAACTTCTGACTTTTAAAAATTAGGAACCTGTTGGAAGACACTTCTCTTGATAAATTAAAAAGATAAAAAAAGGAAAATAAGTATTCAGTCAAAAATGACAATCAAATGTCTCAATGTCAGAAAAGGTTTAATTCGCTAGGATTTATATGGGCTAAAAATAAGTTGAATTTGTCTGTTGTAGAACCTGTGATGTAAAAGTAATATGCAAACATAATTATGCATGGATTAATTCTTCAAAAGATAATTTACCAAAAAAGGCATAGGTAATACAAAATTCAAAAGTTAATCTTGTTAGCATCTCAGGTTCCTACATTATACTAAATTTAATTTGAAATTTAAAATAATCACTTGAAAACAATTTCAATATCCAGGCAAGTTAATATTCATGAGTAATTATTCAAAAATTAAATTCTATTGTATTGAGAATATTTTACTTTTACCACAAGCATTTGAAGAAATGGTTTTTTTATTAATATCTATTTCTTAAAATAATATTAATAATATCCATGATGATGGAGAAGGTGGTATGGTGATATTATAATAATGATGATGATGATAATGATGACAATGTAAATGTTAAATAATTATAAGTATGTAAAGAGCAGAGGGCAGTTGTTCAGTATTTTTAGTCATATCTGACTCTTCATGACTCCACATGGTGTATTCTTGGCAAAGATACTGTGGTTTGCCATTTCCTTCTCCAGCTAATTTTATAGATGAGGAAACTGAGACAAACAGGGTTAAGTTATTTGTCCAGGGTCGTAATATCTAGTGAGTGTCTGAGGCCAGATCTTAACACAGGAAGAAGAGATTTTCTCACTCTGTGCCTGGCACTCTATTCACTATGCCACCTACCTGCCTCCCAACAACAACTATGAAGAAATTAAGCCAGTTATGGTTGCCAACCCAGTCCACTCTCCAGTTATGCTTATGTAAATAATCCTTTATTAAAGGTCTTCTCTGATGCCTTCCTCATCAGTGTAGAGAAAATCAACCACAACCACACAACAACAACAACAAACCAGAAACAAAAACCAACAAGACTTTGGATTCTCTGAATCTATGCCAGCAGAGATCAAGCTCTAGTGCTACAGAGTTGAAATGTTTTCAGATATGGGCCCACTGATAGATGGCAGGTATTTGTGCCTAAGAAACAACTTAGATATCTTTGAATGTTCTGATCTACACATTGGCCACAGGATGATGAATTGTTTAGCCAAAGAAATTTTGAAAGATTAGCTGCTAAGCTGTAGAGGGTTATGTTCTCTTTGAAGTGAGAGAATACCCACATACAGGAAATAACAGATCCCTGATATACTGACAAAATGATAAATAATAAGCCATAATAATAAAAGGTCAAATCAAAACACAATTAGTAGATGTACTAAATTTTCATCCATAATTATTAATGATAACTGTGATTCACTTTTTATTCTAGACATTATTTGATTCAAGATAGTGAAAATGGCTGGAGAAACTACATGAAGACATGATTTTAGAATTTGTCACTCGCTCATATTAAGATAGGACAAAAGGATGATATAGTGGAGGACAGAACAACAACAACAAAAGAACTTTTAGGGTATTCAGTCACCCTGTTGGGTCTCCCATATGATGTATTAAGCATATCAGGCATTGCCTTTATGGGAACATTATCTAATAGACCTTCTCTCTTTTTTACTCCCTGTTAATTTTCAGCCTCCAAGTATTTTCTATAAGATATCACTCCTCTTTGCTAGAGCTTGCTAACATTGCTGGGACCTTTTCTCTTAAAATTTCAGTTAGGACCTCCCATTTCAATTTTCTAATTTGCAATTTTGAATTTCAGTAACATGCTCATTATCAAAGTGTCATATGTTCTGTTCAAAAGCATCTTAAAATGAAACTATTCAAGAGATGCTTTTTTAACATCTTACTTTCCTGACAGACCCTTTAGAAAGGTAAAAGTGATAAATGCTCTTTACAATGTTTTCCTGTGTGAACAAAGTATTAAAATGTTTTTCCACCCTCTCCCCTACTTCTTCAACAGGAGATTACAAATAGTTGGAGGTGTTGCAATTTAAAACAAACAAACCAGGCCATGACCTTGTTCCATATTTATCTCTCCTAAGTGGTTGAAGCCATTAATAAAGACAACACTGATTGGTTTCCTACTGAGTAGACAGTTGTAGAAACATCTTCAGAAAAAAAAAAACTTACCTTGGTGATTCAAATGCTGCTTATGCATCTTGGTCATGGTATTAAATAAGAACTGATGTTGTCTATATTAAAGCATACTGTTGTTTCCTCCATCCCTCCCTTCCTCCCTTCCTCCCTTCTTCCCTCTCTCCTTAACTTCTCCCTTCTTTCATTCCTTCTTTCCTTCCTTTTTCTTTGTTTCTTTGTTTCTTTTTCAAGTCTTCTTGCACAAAATTACTAATATGGAAATGTTTTACATGATTGCACTTGTGTACCTATATCTGATTGCTTATCATCTCAGGGAAGAGGGAAGAAAGGAAGGGAAATATAAAATTTGGAATTCAAAACTTAAAAGATTATTAAAAATTGTTTTTTACATTACATGTAATTGGGGAAAAATAAAATGTCACTTTAAAAAGAGAGAAGTAAAGAGAGAGAGAGAGAGAGAGAGAGAGAGAGAGAGAGAGAGAGAGAGAGAGAGAGAGAGAGAGAGAGAGAAAGGAGATAAAGAAATAAAATACAGTCAATTTTTAGATTTGGTAATGCTTGATAATGGTTATGCTTTGCTGGTGAACTGAGACATAGTAGTAGGAGAAAATAAATGTAAGAGGATTCAATTAGGGGAAAAGATTGCTACTGTAGTAAACATGCATTTCTTTCAAGTCATTTGCTAATAAGTGCCCTGATTCTCCCTTGTAAGCCCAATTCAAATGACAACTCCTCCAAGAAGCTTTTTTCCTGATCTCTACAAAAGTCAATAACCTTTAACTCCTCAGAGGACAAAGATAATGAAGTAAACATATTATATTAGTTATTTAAGTGTGTATTCTATCACACACTTTTATGTATTTTTTAAAAATCTCCTTTACCTCCTAGCATGCTTTTCTATCCATAAAAATGTTTAAGAAATGTTTGCAGAAATAGAATTTCTAAGATCATGATTAATTACTGTTTTCTTTCTTTCAAGGACTATGGAAACATTTTTAAAACTCAGACACAAACATTCACAGAACATTTAACTAGGCTATGCTAATTGGTAGAATGAAAACAGAATAAATTGTGACAGCTAACTTCAAAAGTCAGCAGAGTCCACTGTAGTATTAACGTCATTCATGCATTTAAAGATCATCTGTCTGTTATGACTGGGAACCTTTAATATAAGGAATAGTTTGTCATTTTTAATGTTACATGGGTCTTTTCTGGAAAATGATGCATCACGATTCTGAACTACATTACACCTTGAGCATATCTTTGACATACTGGCTATAAAATGAACTATTTCTACTTTGATCTTAATTAATAGACAATAAGTTTAAGTTTACTAATGACAGTTGAATTATCATGACAGTGTATGAAAAGATAAATTTTATGTCAATAGAGAACATTGTGTGAAAGGTCCCTTAACAGTAACAGAATAATCTGAATAAAACTGGACCAATATTTCAGTTTTGTCAATTTGAAAGTTAAACTTCTTTGTTTCCTTCTTCTTGCAATCTAGTGGATATGAGAGAGACATTTTTGCTGCTTCATCAAATGATTCTTCAACTCTGCTACAGTTCTGAGCTCTAGGCTCTGTATCACATAAGAGAGTTCTGGTCTAAGAACACAAAGTGGTGGTGAGTTGATCAATTGGGCAGTAAATTATTACATTATTTCCAGAAACAGTGGTACTGTTTCTTTGATAACTATGTCTGTAGCAAGAGATAGAATCAGAAGTGAGCAGGTAGTTGGAAAGAAGTTCTGTGTGGATGGCTAAAGGAAATCAGAAGTTGAAGAAAATATGTTCTGAGACCTGGTGCCAGAAAGATATACCAGAGTAGGTAAATTTGTACTTGCTCAATCACCTTCAAAAAATGAATCAAATTCTCAAGGTACTAGGGACACGGGTCTAGAAGTTTTGCTGGTCCAGGTAGGGAAAATGGTATAATAACAGGAGACAGATGGCAAAGTAGCCTGGATGGTTGGCTTGAAGAAATGTAAAATCTCACATTTGTGGTATCATTCTTTCCTCAAAATAACCCTTTGAGGTGAGCACTATATAAAAATTTTACTTAAAGATGGTGAAATTGAAACACAGGCAAATTAAGTTATAATTGTAATGAGGGGCTGGTCAATGGGGGCCCAATCCTAGGACCCTGTGCAATATGTTCTTCCTGCTACCAATGTGATTGGAGGCTTGGTGAATCTGTTTCCATAAAATACTGCTGGAGCTTAATAGATTATGTATAATGCCACTAATTCAGAGCATTGAATTGAAACAAAGATTTTTGTTTTATTTTATTTATTTATTCATTTATTCATTCATCCATTTATTTATCTACTTATCCATGCATTTATTTGTTTGTTTGTTTGTTTATTTATCTACTTATTTATTTGTTTATTTATCTATTTATCTACTTGTTTGTTTGTTTGTTTTTACTATTTCCTGTCAGCTTACTGAGTGGTGATAGAAAGCCTTTTCCTTATCTACTAAACCATAACTGAAAAAAGTTACAGAAGGAATAAACAGAAAAGTGTGCATTCTCTCTGTTTTTCAACCTCCCCTGAGTAATTTGAGTAAGGAAGAAAAAATATTGTAAGCTTCTAGGTGAGGGAGGCCCTTTCCCACCATCCACAGCATGTAATGTTCATTTGCTTTCTTGGTTGTCTTTTTGTCTGCCCTTATGGATTAAGTCATGACCTTGAGAAGTTGCAAAGTTCAAAAGAAGTATCATAGGCCCAACTGCTGAAGCCCTTAGTAGAATGTGCTTTTATCCACAGCTTTTGAGCCAATCCTGTAGCGCAACCTATAAGGCTGATCAGTGAATCAAATATGGCTGCAGACAGTGCCATGTCTGGTAAATGAGGGAGCAGATTGTCCATTGGCTGTGCCAAAACCCAGAAATGAGCTTCTTGGAGAATGGAGATGTTTTACAGCAACAAGTTTAAGTTTGATCCATGCTTCCAACAACAGTTTTGGTAGTTTTCATGTGTAGATGAATGTGCTACAATTCAGAGAGATATTTTTGCAGTTTTTTCTTTGCAATTTTTTCAGTAAATATCACTGTGTAAGCTAATTAGTTCATATTGAGAAGCTATTAATAGGAGAGATATGAAATAGTATTTGATAGGCCGATGGTAAACTGATCATTGATACTGGGGATACACTGGATGGATTCCCATGATTGATAGTATTAGAGAAAACTATTCCCAATCCTGACCCACTATTCAGAGTGTGAGTTGAGAAAAGAGTTCTCAAACTTATGTGTACTACATAAGACTTTGGTCACACAGTAATTAAGTGCCAGAGAGAAGGATTAGCTACAGGTCTTTGTGAAATTTTCCATTATGCTACTGTTGACTTGTTTCAAGTATTGTATACTATTTCTATCGTCTATTATTTCTCAACTATTATTGACGGTGGTTTTACTATAATCTTTTTTTTTCTATTTTGTGATTTTTTCCCCTGTATGTTAACGTGCAATTTGGTTAATTCTAAATATTTTAACTCATTTAAAGTAGTTATATGCTTGTACTATAATCTAATACAGCTCAGTATTCCTGTTTGAATATGACCATCTTCATGATAGAAAAGATAAAAGAGTAGAAAAGAATTGCATAGTTGTTTTCTCTCTTTCCATAAGTTTTGGGTCCTTCACTACAGTACTCCTCCAATTCTGAGAATGGTACAGACTTGCCTTAGGAGTCTTAAAAGCTGTTTCACAGAGTATAAGCTCTGGAAGTTAGCACTGATTTGAGTAAGGATTCGTGTTTCTTATCATAGAAACAAAGGCCTATGTATGTTTAAAGAGGCTTATTCCTAGGACAGCTAAATAACAACACCATCAACAACAATTATTGTTGTTTTTATTATTTTTGATATCACAAGTTTTATTTAAAGATCTCTCTAAAGTTTTAGAAGGATTATTTAGACTAATGAAAACAAAGATCCATGGAATATAGACAGAAGTGTCACATTCTGAATACTCTATTTTTTCCCAAGCACAAGTCTATCCCTTTCATCTTCTTGATCAAAAAAGTAAGAAATATTTTTGTTATGATCAAAATATTCCCTCATGCTTCTTTCATTCCTGACTTTAATCTTTATAAAACCATCCTTAAAATTTCCTGAAAATTTTCTATTCATCATTGATTAGGGATCTCTCATCTCTTTCATACATGCCTTTTTGAAATCTGAATCTATGAGAGCCCTAGTGTAAAACAAAACAAAACAAAGCAGATTTCTTTAAATTTCTCTTTTTAATTACTCACATGATTTTTTGTGTTGTTCTAGGCAGATTTTAAGATGACTGTTAATGCTCTTTGTTAATCTTAATCTTTCTTTATGGAGCTCTATGTTACATACTTTTCTGTGAACTTTGACAATATAACTTTCTAAACCCTATAGGCTTCAAGTAATTGAGGGGTTGTAGAAGAAGAATTAAATATGCTCTGACTGATCACAGGAGGGAAAACAAGGGGTAGCAGGTAAGAGTTGCCAAGATGAAATTTTAGGCTTTATTTTTTGGGGGAAATTCCTAACAATGAGGACTAACTCGGTTGGATGCATTGCCTTGAGGGTAGTAGTTTCTCTTCATTAGAAGGTTTTCAATGATCAGATGTGATTCCATGCAGTTCATTTAGGGATATAAATTGGACAAGCTTGTCAACAAAGTCCCTTCCATTTCTAAAATGCTTTGAATGGTTCTTGAATAGAGGTTTGTTCAAAATAACATTTACCCTCATTTTTTCCTCTAGCTTCTGAGAGGTGTGATTGCTATCAAGTATGTATATAAAATACTCTACTTGAAATAAATTGTACTTTATCTTTAGGAAACTTTGGACATAACATGTGTCCTTTAAGAAGCTATCAGAAGTAGTGTCAGTTTTTTTTTTCTGATGAATGTGTCAGAAACACTGGAGAGAGGGAAATTATTGAAACAACTTAAGCAGATGGTTTCCTGGGAGATGTGACAAAAGATACCTTTTGTAATGCTGTGATCTTGTTTATAGATTTTTAGGTGCAGCCTATAGCAGAATCAATCTGAATACCAGGAACACAATTTTGTTTGAAAGAGAAGATGCTAGTATAGCAATTTGAAATGCATCACTAAGTTTCAGGTGAAAATACATATTCAAACAAATGTATTTATTATTGTTGTTTTGTCCTTTGCTCTTGAAGAGGGCAGTGACATCAGGGAAGTGATGCCATGCATGATATGGGAGTGAATTGCATTTAAGTGAGGGAGGGCTTTGCAAAGTCACCTGCTTCTTTCTCGCCCAGCAGCATCTGGGTCCATTGGCAAGATATAGATCAAAACTACTGGAGGTGGCCCTGGATGCAGTGTGAAACCTGGGCCTTTTTAAGTAAAAAATTTTTAACAGATTTAAGTTTGACTGAGGCAACACCAATTCAGTGATTAAAAATAGGCAAGAAATGAGGCCAAGAATGGCCACTTTTATCTAGTCAAAAAACAAAAATTTATCTGAGAGGGCAAGACCTTCAGGGTTTCTAGCCAAAACAGAAACAATTGCTATGTACATTCACTTCAAGCCAATCAGGGTTGAAAGAATGACTAAGTGGGGCTTGGCCTGGGGTCCTATTGTTGGCCACTCAATGAGAGCTAGAGTGACTTGGGTTTAAGACAAAGTGCTTAAGAAAAAAACCTAGCCCATAAACACCAAGGTCTCTTGAAAGATTTCAGTGATGAAAATTTACATTCCTTTGGGCAGAGCATCTGCAAGTAAGGGTATGATACCCTATGTGGATAGAAGGAGGGGAAGGGAAAGAAAAGAAAAGAAAAGAAAAGAAAAGAAAAGAAAAGAAAAGAAAAGAAAAGAAAAGAAAAGAAAAGAAAAGAAAAGAAAAGAAAAGAAAAGAAAAGAAAAGAAAAGAAAAGAAGAGAAAAGAAGAGAAAAGAAAGGAAGAGAAGAAAGGAAGAGAAGAGAAGAGAAGAGAAGAGAAGAGAAGAGAAGAGAAGAGAAGAGAAGAGAAGAGAAGAGAAGAGAAGAGAAGAGAAGAGAAGAGAAGAGAAGAGAAGAGAAGAGAAGAGAAGAGAAAAGGAAAGAAAAGGAAAAAAGAAAAGAAGGAAGGAAGGAAGGAAAGAGAAAGAAGGAAAGAAAGAAAGAAAGAGAATCGGAGTGGAGTCAAGATGGCAGAATGAAAGCAGTGACTTGCTTAAGCTTTCCCCTAAACCCCTCCAAATACTCATAAAAATGGCTCTAAACAAATTCTGAAGCAGCAGAACCCACAGAGTGAAACAAATTTCCAGCCCAAGACACCCTGGATGATCAATCAGAAAGCTGTATTGCGCCTGGCTGGGAGTGCAGCGCGGTGTGGTGTGGGAGCACAGGCGGCAGCAAAACTGGAGAAAGCCTCCAAAGGAGTGAATCGTGGGCATCTGTGGAGGTTTCCAGACTCCTCAACCCACTATTGCTAAAGACAACTTAGAAGGTCAGTGGGAAAAGTCTGTTTCTGTCGATGCTGAGAAAGGAAGGCGGGGTCTCAGCTTCATTCCCCAAGAGCATGGTTCTGGGGGGCAGCTGCTTCCTGAGTTTCTGGCAAACAGACTAAGGGGGAATCCAGTGGCTGATCAGAGAGGGATTGCTGGGATCTCTTTGCCAGTGCTGAGGCAGGAATCTCTTGCTTTCCCCGTGTTGGGATCTGGGTCACAGTTCTGCATGGTGGTGCTGGGGTGAGGAGGAATGCTGGCATGGAGGAGCTTGTGGTGGCTGTGGACAGAAATCCCTCCTCACAGTTAGAGGACAGAAAGGAATACTTGTGGTCACAGGCCAGGAAAGGAATAAACACCTTGCCCCTTATCATACCACCTTGGAAAAGCTGAAAATTTACAGGTTCCTGCAAGTATCTCTGAAAACAGCTGTACAAATCCCAGAAGCTTGGGACAGTACATTCTCCACATTGGAAGCAGACTCTTACCTTAACAAAGAGTTTAAAACTCAGTAATTGGCCAGGATCATAAGCAAGCAGTGCAAAAAGAGTCAGACTATTTTATCCTACTTTGGTGACAAAGCAGATCAAAATATACAACCAGAAGAAGACAACAAAGTCAAAGCTCCCACATCCAAAGCCTCCAAGAAAAATATGAATCAATCCCAGGCCTTGGAAGAGCTCAAAAGGGATTTTGAGAAGCAAATAAAGGAAGTAGAGGAAAAACTGGGAAGAGAAATGAGAGTGATGCAAGAAAATCATGAAAAACAAGTCAACAGCTTGCCAAAGGAGACCCAACAAAATACTGAAGAAATTAACACCTTAAAAAATAGCCTAATCCAAATGGCAAAAGAGGTCCAAAAAGCCAATGAGGAGAAAAATGTCCTAAAAAGAAAATTTGGCCAAATGGAAAAGGAAGTCCAAAAGACTACTGAAGAAAATACTTCCTTAAAAATTAGAATACAGCAATTGGAAGCTAGTGACTTTATGAGAAATCAAGACACTGTAAAACAAATCCAAAAGAATGAAAAATTAGAAAACAATGTGAAATATCTCACTGGAAAAACAACTGACCTGGAAAATAAATTCAGGAGAGAGAATTTAAAAATTATTGGACTGTCAGAAAGCCATGATCAAAAAAAGAGCCTAGACATCATCTTTCAAGAAATTATCAAGGAAAACTGCCCTGATATAGTAGAACCAGAGGGCAAAATAGAAACTGAAAGAATCTACAGATCTACTCCTGAAAGAGATCCCTGAAGGAAAACTCCTAAGAATATAATAGCCAAATTCCAGAGTTCCCAGGTCAAGGAGAAAATATTACAAGCTGCCAGAGGGAAACAATTCAAGTACGGTGGAAACACAATCAGGATAACACAAGATTTAGCAGCTTCTGCATTAAAGGACCACAGGGCATGGAATATAATATTCTGGAGGGCAAAGGAGATAGGCTCACAACTAAGAATCACCTACCCAGCAAAACTGAGTATAATCCTTCAGGGGAAAAAATGGTAATTTAGTGAAATAGAGGACTTTCAAGCATTCCTGATGAAAAGACCAGAGGTGAATAGAAAATTTGACTTTCAAATACAGGACTCAAGTGGAACATGAAGAGGTAAACGGGAAAGAGAAATCATAAGAGGCTTATTAAGATTGAACTGTTTACATTTCTGCATGGAAAGATGATATTTATAACTCATGAGACCTTTGTCAGTATTAGGGTAGTTGGAGGAAAAAAAATATATATATGTATGTATGTATAGATAGATAGATAGATAGATAGATAGATAGATAGATAGATAGAAGGCACAGGGTGAGTTGAAGATTAAGGGGTCATATCTGGAGAATAAAATTAAGGGATGAGGGGGGATTATACTCAGATAAGAAGAAAGGGAGAGGTAGAATGGGGTAAATTATCTCCCAAAATGAAAAAACAGAAAAGTCTTTTACAGTGGAAGGGGAAACGGGGGAAGGTGAGAGGGAATAAGTGAATGTTATTCTCATAGGATTTGGCTTAAGGAGAGAATAACATAGACATTCAATTGGGTATGGAAATTTGTCTTACCCTACAGGAAAATAGGGGGAGAAGGGGACAAGAGAACAGGGGGATGATAGAGAGGAGGGCAGATTGGAAAAGGGTGTAATCAGAAGTAAATACTTCTGAGGAGGAACAGGGTCAAAAGAAAGTGTCAAATAAATGGGAGGGCAGGATAGGATTAAGGGAAATAGAATTAGTTTTTCACAACATATCTACTATGGAAGTGTTTTGCATAAATGCACATGTACAACCTATATTGAGTTACTTGCCTTTTCAATGAGGGTGGGTGGGGAGGGAGGAAGAAGGAAAATTTGAAACCTAAAGTTTTAAAAACATATGTTTAAAAAAAAAGTTTTCACATGCTATCGGGAAATAAGAAGTACAGGAAATGGGGTACAGAAGTCTATCCTGCCTTACAGGAAGGTAGAAGGGGAAAGGGATAAGAGCAGGGGGTAGAGAAGGAAAAGAGGACAGACTAGCGGAAGGGATATTCAGAATGCATGCCATCTTGGGGTGAGGGGAGGGTGAGACAGGGTGAAAGTTTGGAACTCAAAAACTTGGGGAAATGAATGTTGAAAACTACAAATGAATAAATTTGTATTAAAAAAAGAAAAAATTAAAAAAAGAAAAAGAAAAAAGAAAGACAGGAAGGAAGGAAGGAAGGAAGGAAGGAAAGAAGGAAGGAAGGAAGAAAGAAAAAGGTGTCTTGCCCAGTTGGCCGGTTCCAATGGGGCAGTTCCTAGTATTACTCAAAGAAAGGAAAAGATTCCCATGGCAAAGATTCCCAAGCAGTCCCATATGTTCTCTGTATCTTACCTTTTTTTGTACTTTTAAGTTTGAAACTCCTTTTCCCAGGGACTATGTATGTGCAGAGGGGAAAGTAAGCTATCAATTTGGGTGATGTTTTATAGCTACTGTTCTTACTATACCTTCCTACTAAGTACTCTTTTGTAAAGGATGATTGATGTCAACTGGCTGATCACTATTGAGGAACTCTCCAGATATGGGCTTATGAGCAACAGAACTAGAAGTCATAACCCCTTAGGATTACTCTTAGAATGAGAAATCTGAAAGGAGTAGTCAGCCTTTCAGTGTCTGAGAATTGGGAGAGTAAACTCAGAAAGGCTACAAGTGGGTAGGTAAGAACAATAACTATTTGAACAGATTGGATTCATTGTATTTTGCACATGAATTCATATACCCACATCACAAACTTACTCTTCCAATTTGTCTATTTCTAGTCCTAACTTAAAGGTAGCTGCTGAATATTTTTGCATTAGATTCCTGAAATGACTGAAACTTCAACAATGAGAAAACTGTCATTTGTCTATTAGTGTCTTAGACTGTGTCTCAGCAGCCCAATTTACCAGGTGCCCTCTCAGAATGTCCTCCAGGACTTCAGGAAATGGGGGCAGAGATTCAATAGTCAGACTGTTGGAAACACAGTTAATGTGGATTATTAGATAAGAGAAGCAAACCATAGGAGATACACCAAGGTTATAACAATCATTTTATATCATGCTTCAGCAAAGGTTGTTCAATTTAACCTGTCCTATGTACATGTATAGACTTAATACTGTAATTAAACAGAACTACTAATTTCAACCTGACAATATAAGGATGATACATTATGAATAATTTAAAAGACTGTTCTTTACAACAGTTATTTAAGTCATAATGATCCAATTTTTCTTTCCTATATAAATTTGCTGAGCTTCAAGTGAAAACAAACAGTAAGGAAAATTAAAATTATAGACACAATAAAGCCAGGGTGATGAGTTTTCCCTTTGTAATTTTTTGTAATACATTTTGTAAGTTATAAGACTCAGATACAAGTAGAGGAGCTTTGACGGTGAAAATATTATGCTCTTTCCCTAATACAAAGTCTGCCATATAAGAAAATGCACTCTGTATGCATACACATATATATGTATATTGTATATAACATATATATATATATATATATATATGTATGTATGTGTGTGTGTGTGTGCTCATGTGTGCATATGTATTTTTGTATATGTATATACTGTCTCTTATTCATCACAAAAACTGGACAGATTTGATGGATTCATGACTATCTTTAGTGCAGGTATTGATTTCGCAAGTAGAGAATAGAAAGTTTTCTTGTCCAATGAGATTGTTTGCAGTGCCTTCTAAAAAGTCCATCAAAGAAGACCTACTCAACATGTTGGTAGGCTTCCTCTGGTTCTCTTAATAGGTGGGGGAGAATACTGAGTCAGTCCATTTTTTACCACTGATTTTCACTACATGACCAATCCATCTCATTTTCCAATCTTTCTCTTCAGGTAGCTTACATTCTATCAAGTTAATATGGTATGTGCATAGATAAATAAAAATAAGTTAATTTGAAGACAGAAAGCATGTAAGATGATCAACTACTAGGGTTAGTGAACTTTGTTCATATTGTCATTTCAAAAGCAAACACAGCAACCCACTTAGTATTTGGAGATAATACTATTTTAATTATTTTTATCTCATAGGGTTGTTTTGAGGACAGTACTTTGAAAACCTTAGTGCTGTGTAAATGTGAAATATTATTGAAAGTATAATAATAAGAGTTCATTATTCTTTCATAAATTAACAGCAGGCCTATAATTAGATAACTTAGCTCTTCAGACTCATTTATTTTTCACTCAAATATATAATGCAATAGAACTAAAACAAGTTTAAATAGAAATGTATCCAGTACAAATAAGACACCTGAGTATCTTAGCCTTCCTAAAAAGGTGTGAATGATTCAAGGTTTCTAATGCATTTTCATTTTATATATGAAATCTGAAAACATTGGACATGACTATCAGAAATATAATTTAATGGCAATAGTACTGTTGCTAGGGTTGCCATGATAGTGGAGACTTCAGTGGACTTCCTTACATTAACAATTTGATAGATCTAAAAACTCATCATTTGTAAGTACTCTCTTCTCACCCCATGTAACTATTGCCTATGTCTTCCTGTACATTCTTCATAGGAGAATCCAACCAATATATTTCAGTCCTGTAGATCTTTCAACATGCTATATGTCCATTATTTATATTTTTCTCTCTCTGTCTCAACAAATTACTTTTCTTTCTGGTCATACCTGCCTTTTTGATGACATCTTTTATGCTGTTTTTTCCTAAAACACTTTGCAATTATTATACTTCAGCTGACTCACACCCATCACTTAACTCTTCTTTACCCTTTGGATGGCCTTCAACTTCACTTCTTCAGTGATTATGGTATTCCATGTTCCACTGATGAATAGCAGGACTGGAAAAACCTTGATGTTAAAAGAATGAGCCTCTACTTCAGTGATTTTATAGGTTTTTTTTTAATGGTATTCAAATTGGGAATTCTAAACATTGAATAGTGAAGATATGATAATAAGATTGAGAACTAAGCTAAGATGACAATAATATTGTGAAAAGAGTTGTTAACCTTTGTGATCTATGTTTCCTCTGACTCTTGCAATTCTTAGCACCATTCTAGGCTCAGTTCCTGTCTTGTCATCCATGAGGCTGCTACTGATCACCCTAGTCCCAAATGTTAATGATCCCCTTTAATTACTATATATTTACTTTGTATGCATTTTGAACTATGTGTGAATGAGTTGCTTTTTGCAGTAGAATGTATTCCCTTTGAATACAGGAGATGTTTTCATTTTTCTATCTAACCCCAGCATTTTGCTTAGAGTGTGGCATATAGCAGGCATTGAATAAACAAATACTATTTTTTAATAAAAAATTAGGACTTGTGTATTAAACTAATTATGTTTTATTTTTTAAAATCTCCTGCTGTTTTCCTTTTATGATTACTCATAGTACCCTTCATTGTTTCTAGCTTTTATGCATGAAAATGAAATAATATATTAGGGAAATTGTACTGTAGTACCAAGTACAAAATAGTCTTTAAAATTGTCAGAGCAACTTGCAGTTAGCAAGATTTACTATAATTGCTGTGCATCATGTTCCACTATTTTTCAAAATACTTTTAACAATGAAATTTCCAAAGCTATAAATGAATGGTGACATGCCCAAAAGATGCCAACTACCATATACATATCTGCTGTATCCAAGTACACCTTATTATCTGTATCACTTACTGCTATATTTCAAAGGCAAGATATGAGCAGAAAAAAATGAAGAGTGAGGAGCATGTGCTTATATTCACATTGAATTTCCTTTTATGAAAATCAATACCCTGTTAGGTATTACCCATTATTGTTTTATCTTTCTTTTCTGTTTAATGATTGTAGGAGTAGTAGCAGTAGTAATAATATTGAAGTTTTGTATCTTTCACAAGATTGTTAAAACACGTCTAAACATGTAAAAGTAGTGTTCAAAAGTCTTCAGCACATTCCAATTACCTCTAAGACAAAATAAAAACTTTATTTTCTGTCAGTCAAGGTCTCCATGGACTGCCTCCAATCCACCTTTCTGGCCTCAATGTCATGTTGTCTCTCTTGTGGTCTAACCAGTTTTTTTCATTTGTTTTTGTTTTTGTATTTTTGTTTTTTACTGTTCTGTGATCCTATTATGCTCTTTTTGTATTTGTGTACTCATCCTTTTCTGTAACAAACTTGTCCAGGTTTCTACTTGTTGAAATGCCTTGTTTCCTTTGAATTACATGTAAGTTCATAGGATGATGGATATAGAGGTGGAAGTGATGTTGAATGCCATCAGGTACAACTCATTCATTGTCCAGACAAGGTATTAATTCCAAAAAAAAAATTAAGTGACTTACCCAAGGCCACCCTAATAGTAAGTATCTGATGCAGGATTCAAACCCAACTCTTCCTTAGCCCACATCAGCATTGTAACCACTATAATATCTTTGCTGTCAGATCAGATATCTCCACCTTCATGAGATTGTCACCAAGTCTAAAATATGTTCTCTATCCCTTTTAGAATCCCTACCTTACTTCAACATTTGGTTCAAATGCTACCTTCCATATAAGATATGGTATGATCTCTACAGATTTTAGGGTTCTCCACCTTCCTAAAATTATTTTGCTTTTTAAAAATATATTTTAGAGGGGGGCAGAGCCAAGATGGCTTAGTGAAAGCAGTGACTTGCTTGAGCTTTCCTCCAAACCCCTGCAAACACTCATAAACATGGCTCTAAACAAATTCTGAGGAAGCAGAACCCACAAAAAGACAGAGTGAAACAAATTTCTAGCCCAAGACAACCGGCATGGTTGATCAGAAAGGTGTAGCACGCCGGTAGAGCAGCACAGCAAGGTGTGGATGCACAGGCCACAGAGAACCTGGAGCAGGCCTCAGAGGACTGAATCTTGGACAACTGTGGAGATTTCCAGACTCCTCAATCCACCAATGCCAAGGACAACTTAGAAGGTCAATGGGAAAAGTCTGTTTCTGTCCATGCTGAGAAAGGAAGGCAGAGTTTCAGCTCCATTCTGCAAGAGCATGGTGCTGGGGGGGGCAGCTGCTTCCTGAGCTTCTGGCCCAAAGACTGAGAGGTAATCCAGTGGCTGATTAGAGAGGGACTTCAGGGATCCCTTTGCCAGTGCTGAGGCAGGAATCTCTTGCTTTGCCCGTGTTGGGATCTGGGACACAATTCTGGACGGTGGTGCTGGGGTGAGGAGGAGCGCTGGTTTGGTGGAGTTTGTAGTGATGATGGACAGGAACCCCTCCTCACAGTTACAGAACAGAAAGGAGTACTTGTAGTCACAGGCCAGGAAAGGAGTAAACACCTTGCCCCTTATCGTACCACCTTGGAAAAACTGAAAATTTACAGGTGCCCTACAATTATCTCTGAAAACAGCTACACAAAACCCTGAAGCTTGGGACAGTACATTCTCCACACTGGAAGCAGACTCTTACCTTAACAAAGAGTTTAAAACTCAAGTAATTCGGGATCATGAGCAAGCAGCAAAAGAGTCAGACTATATTATCTTACTTTGGGGAAAAAGAAGATCAAAATATACAACCAGAAGAAGACAACAAAGTCAAAGCTCCTATATCCAAAGCCTCCAAGAAAAATATGAATCAGTCTCAGGCCTTGGAAGGCCTCAAAAGGGATGTTGAGAAGCAAATAAGGGAAGGAGAGGAAAAATTGGGAAGAGAAATGAGTGATGCAAGAAAATCATGAAAAACAAGTCAACAGCTTGCTAAAGGAGACCCAACAAAATACTGAAGAAAATAACACCTTAAAAAATAGCCTAATCCAAATGGCAAAAGAGGTCCAAAAAGCCAATGAGGAGAAAAATGCCCTAAAAAAAAATTTGGCCAAATGGAAAAGGAAGTCCAAAAGATTACTGAAGAAAATACTTCCTTAAAAATTAGAATGGAGCAATTGGAAGCTAGTGACTTTATGAGAAATCACGACACAGTAGAACAAATCCAAAAGAATGAAAAATTAGAAAACAATGTGAAATATCTCATTGGAAAAACAACTGACCTGGAAAATAGATCCAGGAGAGAGAATTTAAAAATTATTGGACTATCTGAAAGCCATGATCAAAAAAAGAGCCTAGACATCATCTTTCAAGAAATTATCAAGGAAAACTGCCCTGATATAGTAGAACCAGAGGGCAAAATAGAAATTGAAAGAATCCACAGATCTCCTCCTGAAAGAGATCCCCAAAGGAAAACTCCTAGGAATATTGTAGCCAAATTCCAGAGTTCCCAGGTCAAGGAGAAAATATTACAAGCTGCCAGAAGGAAAAAGTTCAAGTACTGTGGAAACACAATCAGGATAACACAAGATTTAGCAGCTTCTACATTAAAGGACCACAGGGCATGGAATATAATATTCTGGAGGGCAAAGGAGATAGGATTACAACCAAGAATCACCTACCCAGCAAAACTGAGTATAATCCTTCAGGGGAAAAAATGGTCATTCAGTGAAATAGAGGACTTTCAAGCATTCCTGATGAAAAGACCAGAGCTGAATAGAAAATTTGACTTTCAAATACAAGACTCCAGTGGAACATGAAGAGGTAAACAGGAAAGAGAAATCATAAGAGACTTATTAAGATTGAACTGTTTACATTCCTGCATGGAAAGATGATATTTATAACTCATGAGACCTTTGTCAGTATTAGGGTAGTTGGAGGAAAAAAAATTATATGTATGTATATGTAGATAGATAGATAGAGGGCACAGGGTGAGTTGAAGATTAAGGGGTCATATCTGGAGAATAAAATTAAGGGATGAGAGAGGATTATACTCAGATAAGAAGAAAGGGAGAGGTAGAATGGGGTAAATTATCTCCCAAAATGAAAAAACAGAAAAGAAAAGTCTTTACAGTGGAGGGGAAACGGGGGAAGGTGAGAGGGAATGAGTGAATCTTATTCTCATAGGATTTGGCTTAAGGAGGAATAACATACACATTCAATTGGGTATGGAAATCTGTCTTACCCTACAGGAAAATAGGGGAGAAGGGGACAAGAACAGGGGGATGATAGAGAGGAGGGCAGATTGGGAAAGGGGTAATCAGAAGTAAATACTTCTGAGGAGGGACAGGGTCAAAAGAAAGAATAGAATAAATGGGAGGGCAGGATAGGATTAAGGGAAATAGAGTTAGTTTTTCACAACATGTCTACTATGGATTGTGTTTTGCATAACTGCACATGTACAACCTATAGTGAATTGCTTGCCTTTTCAATGAGGGTGGTGGGGAGGGAGGAAGACAGAAAATTTGAAATCTAAAGTTTTAAAAATATATGTTTTTTAAAAAATTGTTTTCACATGCTACTGGAAAATAAGAAATATAGGAAAAGGGGTACAGAATTCTTTCCTGCCCTACATGAAAATAGAAGGGAAAGAGGATAAGAGAAGGGGAGAGAGATAGAAGAGAGGACAGAGTAGGGGAAGGGATATTCAGAATGCATGACATCTTGGCGTGGGGGAGGGGAGAGATGGGGTGAAAATTTTGAATGCAAAAACTTGTGGAAGAGATTTTTGAAAGCTAAAAATAAACAAAGTCATATTAAAAAATATATTTTTCAACTTCTACTTATTGGTGTATACATGCAATTTTTTTCTCCATTCATTTGTAATTTTCGTGAGGCCAGGGATTTTTTCATTTTTATCTCCCAGAGCCTAAGAGAGTGTCAGACACGTAGTAGGTGCTTATTAAATGGTTTCTCAATGAATCAGGACAATTGACTGACATCCCTCATCTATTCTAAAAAGATGAAACAAATAACCAATGATTTCCAGTAGCTATTATACTCTTCTTCTGTAACTACTGGACAATTTTAACACTGATCTTTGCTGTAGTCCTACTGTGCCTGCTTAGAATCAAAAATACCTTGCTATAACCCAGAGAATAAAATCTCACTGTTCCCTTGTAACATCTTACAAAACCTTTTATTTTATGCATCCTTATTCCTAATTTCACTCTTACCTTCTTTTGTGACCTAATTGTCAAAGCCCTTCGGATAATTGAATCATAAAACACCAGCTCTGTCAATAAGCTTCTGGGGATTAAATTCATTGCTTGCTTCTCTCTTTTATTCATTCATCACAGAAGCTTGAACTGTCCCTTAGAATTCAGGGTCTGAAATGACTCGTCTACTTTCACTTTTCAGTGCCAACTTCAATACCAATTTGTAATCAAGTGGACAGTATTTAATATACTTCTCCTCTGGCAGACGATAGTCCTTACTTATTACTGCAAGGCTGCTTGCACTAAATTTAGAAAAAGGATGCTGACACCTTAGCTTTTTCTGCTATTCTGTTTTTGCTTCCATTAAATTCTACAAGTTGAAATTTTCTGTATTAACCCTCAATGCCAATTTTATAGTGATTTTTTTTCCTCTTTCAATTCAAATACTGAAAGGAGATGAATAGATTCATTAGCAAAGAAATTGAATGGAAAGGACTTAAGCTATTGTCTTGTAAGTTGGATGGGTGTGAATATATTTCATTGGTTATTAAGTGTCACAAAGAAGTGCTGTGAAAATGTGCAGATAACACAATGCAGCATAAGTTTCTCTCCTCCAGGTTCAGTTTGCAGTGGTTTTTGGAGAGTCATAGTTATGTTAATGTAACTGGGAACTCCATCCAATGCATCCCCTCCTAAAACTTCAGAACTATAAATGAAGATGACGATGATGATAACAATAATAATTATTATTATTAAACAAGCATATATAATATACCTGTTATGTTCTGGATCTTGGGGATGCAAAATCAGAAATGAAACATTACCTGTCCTTTTGCATCTAACATTCCACCAAAGGAGATTTCATATATACTTGTCAGTTTACACAAAGTATCAGAAAGAGCCTCCTGGAAGAGGTGCAGTTTGAGCTGAGCTTTGAGGGGAACTAGTGCTTCTGAGAGATGGAGATGAGAAGGGTATTCTAGGTGTAGAGGACAGCCTATGAAAATACATGAAGATGCTAGAAGCAATGTGTGTGAAGAACAGCAAAAGTAACATTTTGTTGAATTTTCAAAGACTGCATGAAAAGGAGAATTGTTTAACAGAACTGGAAACCTAGACTGGAGCCAACTTGTTGTTGTTGTTGTTTAACGTCAGAAAGGGTTGTTTGGATGTTAAGACATGATTGCAAAGTAAACAATAAGGGAAAATATACCTTTCTATGCATCGAGACATGAAATAATTCATGCTAGCTGTGGAAAAGGGGGTATTACCCAAGACAACTCATAACTCTTCTGGGAATGTTCTGACTGCAATATCTCTAATGGCCCTATCTTCCAACAACCATTCACTTCGTCTATCCCCATGGCATTCCTTTTGGTTGCCTGAAGTTGCCATTTCCCTTTCTTCAGTGAAGTTTTTTTGATCTGCTGCTATCCATCTTTTCTTTTGAGTCACTGCCACATACTGGAGCTGTATTTGGCTGTCAGGGCTGCTTCTTTAGGTGACATGTTATTATAATTTTGTGAAGCTGCCTACAGGGTGAATTATCACAAGTTTGTCTCTCTTATCAGTCAAGTCCATAACCAATCCTAGGTAGCAGAGTAAAGGGACTTTTGGGTCAATGACCCAATGACATTTTTCCAATGATATTTTGCTCCCTCAAAAGGAATTCACTAAATATTTAGATTCAGTTGACTAAATACTTTCCACTCCCATAGTGCCTCTTCCATTTGAAGGAGGAAGGGCAGTGATAACAGCACCTTTAGCCTTATATTCTGAAGTTAAACCAACTTTATCCTCATCCTTACAATAAGAATACAAATATGACCCACAAGAGGGACAAGAAGCAATCTGAAATCTATGACTTTTTTTGGTGATGATTCTTCATAGATTTTGTATAACTTCCACTTAATAATACTATAAGAGTCTTCCATAAAGATGCTATCCAGCTATTGTTTCAAATTTATGTAATATAATCTTCATAAACCCCGACCCACTGAATTTTTCCTTTAGCCAGAATTCCTCTAGCTGCGACTTTCTTCTTTCTCCAAGGTTACTTCATATCAACTTTGTAGTTACACGCACACACGCGCGCGCGCACACACACACACACACACATACACGTGTATACCTTTGTATGACCTTGTTTTTCCCCCATTATAATGAAAGCTCCTATTTGGCAAGGGTTGTTTTGCTGTTACTATTATGGTCCTACCACTGAGCGCAGTACCTGATGCATAGTAGGCATTTAATATACTCACATCATAGTGAAAACAAAGAAAAGTGCATTAAAATAGAACATTTTGTGATATCAAGAATATATAAAATACATGTGCTATTGCAGATAAATTAAGAAATGCTGCCCTTTAACAATAGGTAGTCCTGGGGATTTTTCCTGAACCCTCTTCTATTCTCCCTCAATGTTATTTCACTTAGTTCCCATATATTCAATTATCATCTCTATGCTGAGGATTCTCAAATTTACTTATACAGTCCTAATCTCTCTCCTACTCTCCAGACTCACACTTAGATATCTCAAACTATCTCACATCTTATGCTCGATGTGTCCAATACTGACCTCAGTATCTTTCCTCCACAAACCTTCCCTTCTTCTTAACTTCCGTATTGCTGTTAAGGAAACCAGTGGTATCTCAGTCACCCAGGTTAAAAACTTAGATGTAAAAACTTCTCACTTTATCTTATCCCCATATTCTATCAATGATCAAGTGCTATTGTTTCTATCTTTGTAATGTCTTTTGTATATGCCTCCATCTCTCTTCTGCGGCCACCCTTGTATAGACCCTCAGCACCTCATGATTCGTCTATTGCAGTAGCTTATTAGTTAGTCTTCCTGCCCCACTCTCTCCCCACTCCAGTCAGCTATAAAATAGGTCTTCCTAAATTTCAGCTCTGATAATATCACTGCCCTAATCAATCATTTCTAGTGGCTCCCTGTTACCTCCAAGATCAAATGTAAAATCCCCTATTTCATAACTTGTCCCCTTCTTCCCTTTCCACTTTTCTTACACTTCACTCTTCCTCTATATGTACTCTGATCCAGTGACACTGCCTCCACTGCTGCTTCTCATATGACATTTTATCCTTTAACTCTCAATGTTTTACTAGCTGCCCTGCATCCCTGGAATGCTCTTTCTCCTCATCTCGATCTCATAGTTTCCATCAAATCACAGCTAAATTCCCACCTTCTGCAAGAAACCTTCCCTATACTCCTTTTTTCCCCCTTTTTCCTCTTTGAGTTTATCCAAAGTTAGAGCTGTTCTTTGTACTTTGTTGTTTTATGACAACTCTCAGCAAGAGATTGGCTAGTGACAAAACCCCCTAGTAGTTGTAATTTTTCCCAGTTTGTGAAGAGAGGAAAATAACCTGAGATCAGCTTTCCAGACAGAGGAGAGGGGACATGAAGATGTTTTCTTAAAAGGAGACAGAAGGAGTTTTGGAACTCTTTAGAAGAATGAGGCAAGAAGAAGGTAGAGATCATGGTTGTGTTATGATACCAGCTGTTGAGTGCTACATTTACAAAACATGAGATACTTTTAAATGGACAAGCTGGCAGGTATAAATATATTTATCATGGACATTCACTCTGGTAGGAGGTACTGTGAGAACTCAAAGAAATGGGACAGCCAGAGGAAAGAACAAAGGTGAGCCCTACCCCACTTCAACATTATTTTTATTTGTATTTTAAAATTTTGTTCCATTAAAGAATATATTTGCCTGATTTGATATTATTTCTCATTAATACCTGTTACAGAACCTGTACTTATGGTGCCAATAATCTTTTTGTTTGCTTTGTAGGAAGGAATAATGGGAGCCACATAGGAGATAGGAACCTTTCCGAGCAAAGGTCCAAAGATCCACTCCCCCAAGAGCATTGTTATAAAGTTTTGCTTCTAACTGGGTGCATGAGTTATTTTATAGCCAGTCTTCTAAATAGAAAATTACTATTAATGTGGAGCACATTTCATAAATCTGCTTGATATACATAAGCCAAGGTTACATTTGCATGTTGTCTCTCCCATAAGGTTAGGAGATCCTTAAGAATAGAGACTATTCCCCCCCCCTTCTTTGAAGTCATAGTGCTTAACACAGTGCCTCTCACATAATTTTAAAAAAGTGTTGACTGATGGACTCCCAACACTTGTGGTCACAGGTAAATCTTTTCACTACTTCCCATCCCCCTCAAGAAAAGAAAGTTTTAATCTCTGTCCTTTGCCTCCTGGGTGGTGAATATAGGCACAGCCCTCCATTCAAATTCAGAAAGCCAGAAACGTCTCTATAATAAGTTGTACATCACCACAGGAGGGTTACAACTTGAATTTCTAAAATCCAAAACTGCTCAGCAGAGCCTGCTGTGCCTGGAAGAGACAGCTGTTCACTACAGCAATGAAACCTCTCGGCACAGTACTGATGCTGCTGTTACTACCTAACATCAGATCTGCAGGAGAGCATGGGAAATCAGAAAGTACCTCAAACCCGAGTCATGCTGTGCCATTTTTCTTCTCCATGCCTATCTCCTCTGTGTCTTAACCTTGGTGCTTCCAGCTTCTATAGCCGTTGCAAGATTTCACATCAACACAACTGTGTAATCCTTGTGGCCACAGAAGCTAAATTCATGATTTCTTCAACAAACATCAGTTACGGTTGATCAAGGTAAAGGTAAATGAGTAAATAAACTTATTCTGTTTGTGTAAAAGGTAGATTTTGAAAGGTACACTAATGACTGTACTGTAACATGAAGTCCTGAGAAACATGGGGACTTTGTATTCAAATACATCCCTTAAAATAACTTTCATAATATAGTTTAAAAACTAAATAATGCTGAACTGACTTCTCCTCTACAAAGAGTTACCCCAGGAGGCTATGTCTTATTTGTTAACCAATTCTATTGTTTTGTATCAACATCGTAGTTGTTCGGTATCTACTAAAAGTAGATATTTTAGTGAAAATAATGTGTATCTAAATGATCAGTAAATGAAGACCCAACTCTCTCTCTCTCTCTCTCTGTCTCTCTCTCTGTCTCTCTCTGTCTCTCTCTCTCTCTCTCTCACACACACACACACACACACACACACACACACACACACACGTACTTCATACACGCAGAAAAAATTTGGACCATCATGTAGACAAAACAAAAGATTACAACAAATTATAAGAAGGCAGTTATGGGGAGGTGGAGACAAGATGGTGGGGTAAAAACAGGGAGTCTCTCCCCCTAACCTCTTCAAATACCTTTCAACAACAACTATAAATGAATTCTAGAGTGGAAGAACCCACAAAAAGACAGAGTGAAATAAATGATTTCCTAGCCCAAGATAACTTAGATGGTTGGCAGAAAAGGTCTATTGCAACCAGGTGAGAACGGAGCACAGTCTAGTCCAGATCCCACCACCACAGCCCTCGCCACAGCAAACTAGAAGTAGCTTGGGAGCCACTGAATTATCATCATCAGCAGCAGCTGCTTCCAGAGTTCTCAGCCCACAGATGGTAAGGGGGTCAAACAACTGGTCAGAAGGAGATTTCAGGGGTCTCTTTGCTAGCACTAAGGCAGGACTCTGTTGCTTTACTCATACTCATATTTGAGTCACAGTCCTGAAGGGCAGTCCCAGGGGAAGGAGGAGCACTAATAAACCAGATCTAGCAGCCACAGCACAGTGGGACCCTCCTTACAGTTTCAGGGCAGAAAAGACTGATTTTAGTCATTCACAGACCAGAGCACAGGCCAGGAGAGTAGTAAACACTTCTTTTTAGACCATACCACCTTGGAAGAACTAAAAATTTACAGGTCCCTAGAAGAATCTCTGAAATAAGCTGCACAAAAACCTGAAGCTTGGGACAGTGCTCCCTCGACCCTGGAAGCAGAAAGCAAAGCCCTACTGTAATAAATAGTTAAAATCAGGTAATAGGCTGGGAAGATAAATAAACAACAGAAAAAAAAATCTGACCATAGAAAATTACAATGGTGACAAGGAAGATTGAAACACACTCTCAGAAGAAAATAACAAAGTCAAAGCTCCAAATGCAAAGCCTCCAAAAAAGAAAAAAAGAATTGGTCTCAGGTCATGGAAGAGCTCAACAGGGATTTAAAAATCAAGTAAGAGAGGTAGAAGAAAAATTGTGAAGAGAAATGAGAGTGAAGCAACAAAATCATGAAAAACAAGCCAACAGCTTCATAAAGGGGACACACAAAAAAAGAAGAAAATAACATCTTAAAAGCAATCCAGGCTGAATGATAAAAGAAGTACAAAAAGCCATGGAGGAGAAGAATACCTTAAAAAGTAGAATTGTCTAATTGCAAAAAAGAAGCAAAAAAATTTATTGAAGAAAATAAAAGCTTCTTAAAAAGTAGAATTGGCCCAATGGAAAAAGAGGTACAAAAGCTCATTTAAGAAAATAATTCCTTAAAAATTAGAATTGAGCAAATAGAAACTAGTAACTTTATGAAAAATCAAGAAACAAGAAAACAAAACCAAAAGAATGAATAAAAATTAATAAACAATGTGAAATATCTCATTGGAAAAATAACTAACCTAGAAAATAGATCCAGGAGAGATAATTTAAAAATTACTGGACTTCCTGAAAGACATGATCAAAAACAAACAGAGCCTAGACATTATCTTTCAAGAAATTATCAAGAAAAGCAGCCTTAGATTCTTGAAACAGAGGGTAAAATAGAATTGAAAGAATCCTCTGATCACCACCTGAAAGAAATCCCAAAATGAAAACTCCCAGGAATACTGTAACCAAACTCCAGAGCTCCCAGGTGAAGGAGAAAATATTGCAAGCAACCACAAAGAAACAATCCAAGTATGGCAGAGCCACAGTCAAGATAACTCAAGATTTAACAGCTTCTACGTTAAAGGGTAGAAAGGCTTAAAATATGATATTCTGGAGGGCAAAAGAAGTAGGATCACAACTAAGTATAACCTACTAAGCAAACCTGAGTATAATCCTTCAAGGCAAAGAAAGACATTCAACAAAATATAGGACTTTCAAGCATTCTTGATGAAAAGGCCAGAACTGAATAGAAAATTTGACTTTCAAGTATAAGACTCAAGAGAAACATAAAGAGGTAAGCAGGAAAGGGAAATGATAAGGGACTTAATAAGGTTAAACTGTTTACATTCCTACATGGGAAAATGATACTTGTAACTCATAAGACCTTTCTCAATATTAAGGCAGTTGGAAGGAGTATATATAGACTAAGAGAATAGGTATGAGTTGACTATGAAAGAGTGCTATCTAAAAAAATAAAATTAAGGGATTAGAGAGGAATGTACTAGGATAAAGGGAAAGGGAGGGACAGAGTGGGGTAAGTTATTTCGTATAAATAAGGTAGGAAAAAAACTTTGGCAGTGGAAGAGAAGAAAGAGGAAGTGAAGAGGAGTGAGTGGACCTTATTCTCATGAGAATTGGGTCAAAAAAGGAATAACATACACACTCAGTTGGGTATAGAAATATATTTTACCTTATAGGAAACTAGGAGGGGGAAAGGAATGGGAGGGGAAGTGATAGAAAGGAAGGCAGATTTGGGGAGGGATTAATCAGAATGAAAACACTTCTGAAGAGGGCCAGGGTGAAAGGAGAGAGAATAGAATAAATGGGGGGAACAGGATGGTGGGAAATACAGTTAGAAATAGCAACTGTGAAAAAAAATTGAAGCAAATTTCTCTGATAAAAGCCACATTTCCAAAACACATAAAGAACTGACTCAAATTTATAAAAATAAGAGCCATTCCCCAATTGATAAATGAATAAAATATATGAACACTTTTCAGATGAAGTAATCAAAATGATCTATAGACATATGAAAAAATGCTCCAACTCACTATTGATTGGAGAAATGCAAATTAAAACAATTCTGAGGTATTATCTCATACCTATTAGATCGGCTAATAGAAGAGGAAAGGAAAACAACAAATGGTGTAGGGGATGTTGGAAAATGAGACATTAATGCACTGTTGGCGGAGTTGTTAATTGATTCAACCATTTTGAAGAGCAATTTAGAACTATGACCAAAGGATTATAAAACCATGCATACCCTTTGACTTAGCTATGGCACTACTAAGTCTATTTCATGAAAAAGCTTTTAAAAAAAGGAAAAGGAGGATTATGTATAAAAATATCTACAGCAGTTCATTTCTGGAGACAAAAAAATTGGAAGTTGAAGGGATGCCTATCAATTGGGGAATGGCTAAACAAATTGTGGTATGTGATTATGATGACATACTATCATACTATAAGAAATGATGAGCAGGATGCTCTCAGAAAAATATGGAAAGACGTACTTGAGTTGATGTAAAGTAAAATGTACTGTATACAAAGTAATAACAATATTGTAAGATAATCAGCTGTGAATGATTTCGCTATTCTCATTAATACAATGATCTAAGACAACTCCGAAGTGCTTATGATGAAGAAATGCTATCCATCCATAGAGAAAGAACTGGTAGTGTCTGAATACAGATTGAAACATCCTTTTTTTTTACTTTGTGTTTCTTGAGAATTTTTTTGTCTATTTTTTTTCTCACAAGACTATTATGGAAATGTTTTGCCTGACTCACATGTATAACCTATATAGAATTGCTTGCCTTCTCAAAAGGCAAGAGAGAATTTGGAGAGAATTTGGAATTCAAAGTTTTAAAAATAAATGCAAAAGTTGTTTCTACATATAACTGGGGGAAAGTAAAGTACTAAAAGATGTTTTTTTTTAAAAAAGGAGGTTATAGATATGCTTCCCAGAAGGATTTTTAGTAGACAATTAGATTTCTTCAATGTTTTAGATTAAACATTTCTAGAGGCAAGGGAAGAAGGGATAAACTGAACATCTCCTTAAGGGTCCTAGTTTTGTCATGGTAAGATTGAAATATTGTGGATTAGTATTCATAGGATATATGAATTAAAGTCAAAATAATATTAATGAGGGGCAGCTAGGGGCACAGTCAATAGAACACCAGCCCTGGATTCAGGAGGACCTGAGTTCAAATCCAGCTTCAGACACATAACACTTACTAGCTGTGTGACCCTGGGCAAGTCACTTAACCCCATTGCCTAAAAAACAACAACAACAACAACAACAACAACAACAATAACAAAAGAGGTCTCTACATGCACCAATATACCTGCCCTTATTGGGGGTTCTCTATGGGTTTCAGTTTTCACTATAATGATGTCAATACTTACAATATAAAAATTAGTTTTGGTTTTATTTCTTCTATCTTCTGTTTTGAAAAGATGGGTTATATTTTAAAATTACTTAATTTACCTGAATTTGACCACACTGTAGTGGGAAGCAAATTCATATTTATGGAAAAATGACTATTCATAAATGAACCCTATTGTCCATGCTATTTTGTGTATTTACTTTTTAAAAATGTCTTTCTTAATTTGTAGACCACCTGTCTGTGTCTTTATCTGTCTATCTCTTTTTTTCTATTTCATAGGAATAAAATCATTTCAATCCACTTTTCAGCTCTCTTACCCATCTAGTTCTGGGATACAGTTATTAGGCATGAGTTTTCATTTCTTACTGCTTGTTTATGTTTTTGGCTTTTTTGTTTTTGTTTATGGCTTTTTTCATTTTTTTTCCTCATTTATACATGTTTAGTCTGCCTTCCAGGTGATTTCTAGATACATATGTCCAGTCCCAAACTCTTCATGTTTTCTTGATCATCTGTTTCTATCATGCTTTGCCTAGTCCTGTTTTAGGGAAAGGAAGCCCTTATTTTTCAATAACAAATGGTCTGAGTAGAAGCACAAAATCCTGAGGTGTATAAAGAAGGGATCAGTAGAAAGAGAATAAAACTGATGCTGCAGCAGAAAAAAGCAATTGTATATATATATATATATATATATATATTTGCAAAAAATCATGACAATTTTTCTCCTGTTATTCTTGTAGAGACAATGAAGAAATGTTCCTAGATGACAGTATAATTTGGTTGATTGTTATTTGAACAACATACTCCAAAAGCTAAGATTAATGAATACAGGTCAAGTTGGAGGGAGATCTCCAGCGACAGGCAATAGAAATTGATCCTTGGCTAAATCTCCTTCATTATTTTTCTCATACCTTGGAAAAACATTTTTTAAAAAAGTTCTTTGGTATCTCTTCTTTTTTTCCTGTTCTTTCACTGATGTGGAGATCCTTTCTAATAAAGGAAAACAACATGCCTGTGTCATAATATTTGATGTGACTCTTGTGAATATTCACTGGCTTTATTATTTTCTGAGCCTAATTATTTCCCCAAATCCCAGGTGATGTAGAGGGATTGTGTCCTTGAGGTACTGAGGGAAAATGTTTGTTCTTTGATTTAGCTATATCTGTAAATTAAATGGTTGTAAAAGCTACCTCTTGTTAAGTGGTTAAAAGGAACTGAGACGCTAGTCAATGGGCCTCTAAAACTGGAGAACCAGAGCTCAAAGAAAAAGGAAGAGATTTTTAAAAAGGCAAAACTGAGCTTTTCAGTGCTTGAGGGCCATGAAAAAGGGAAAATTTGATAGGCCTGGCTTTAAGAGAGTAGGGCCAGAATCAACCATGTTATATTTTTGTAATGTAAATTAATTGTTTTTCTTTAAGGTTTGAGTGACTGAAACAATATAAGGTGTCTCAAAAGAATAGCAGTGCCTGATACAATTTTTTTTTGAAAAGTTATGATTTACTACAGATACTCTGAAAGCCCAAGTTTTAAGAGTGAAGGGAAGAGTATTCTTAGTTCTGAGACAGACAATAGAAAGCAGGTTCCTATAAAATAATTAAATATGGTACATATCATAAGCTGTTATACACAGAATGACGAGTTCAGTAAATATTGTACATGGGTTGGATTAATTTCTTGATGTTTCTTTATATCAAATGTCTCTTATTTTGAGAAAATATGTTGGATACTGGGAGGAATTCTGAATTTTAAGGAGATGCTCATGTACTTGTAAGAATAACACTTAATCTCTTTGTATCTTGTTCTTATAACCCACAAAATGGGACTAATGATGCTGATCTTAATCTCAGGAGTATATTTTATTAATAAATTGTGACTACAAAACCATAATGCTACATTTAAATGTCTATTATGTAAATCTAAACCAGCATTGAAATACTTCATTGAAATGTACCCCTAAGGAATTGTCTATTTATTACAAGAAAAATCACAATCTGTCTCTAAAGGATAATTCTCTTATTAATATGATCTTTCAAATAGAAAAAAAAACATTGTCCATTCAACTAGTGAAATTTATTATAATTAAAGAATTTCTACAAGAATGTAAAAATTTAGTTTACTTTTTATTCTATATTTCATACAGTGAAATTAAAAAAAACTAATAAACTTTTTAAAGGAAATATTATCTTGACAAAAATCCTTTATTAAAAAATGTTTGGAGGAATATTTTAAAGGTACTTTGCTTTTGAGGGGATAATTTCATTAAAGCCTGTTCTAGTCACTTTACCTCCTTTACTGAGTCATGTGTTGTCCAAGAAGAAATCAAATGAATCTAAATAGAATCACCCTTTCTGTAAGTGAAATCATGAAAAAGTATTTTATTGAAAAACTTTTATTATATTTATATTGGCTAAAGTACAGTAAGATTAAGATATGTTAAGCTGGTAGAGGCATAAATTCTTAGACATGTTAAGGGCAAAATCAGTCTAGAAGTTCCTCTGCTCTTCTCAACACTGTGAAGAATAAGTCAAAAGCATTTTCTCTGGGTTATATTCTGGCAATTACCAATTGTATCAGAAGTGATGAGTGTGTTACCAAAGAAACATAGTATCTGAGTATGTAAAACCATCTAATGCAAGTGGAATGCCGTCCATGTTTAGCTAATCTGTCCCATTTCTAACATATTTTTAAAAATATAATTGACTTAAATATATCATTTATCTAATTGGAGGTATAGATTGCTTCCTTGCTTCTCCTACTTATATATCATAGGCTATGATATAATTTAAAATAACATTAATATGAAACCATCAAGAGTTATGAAAAATCAATATGGGTTCAGTGAATTACAATCCACTAATAATTTGAGAACAGAAAAAAATGGAATAAATTAAATGCAGATCTTTCCATTGTGCTATGTATTATTATTTGGGGTAACAGATTAAGTAAGGGAATACCATTAGACATGAAAGTTAGTATCTTTTGTGGCTTGAATAAATCAAATGCATACATATTAGAATAACTGACACAGCAAATTCTTTAAATGCCTCATCTCATTTTAGTGTCCCAACAACTCTATAAGGTAGTAATTTTAGGTGTCAATTTCTTTATTTAACAAATAACAGAACTGAATTTTTTAAGGGATCAAGTAATGTGTTCATGGTCACAGAGCTAGTATCAGAGATAGGAACTGGCTCAATGATTCCCAGTCTCTAAGCCCAACATTGCATTGACTGTTTTTTTTTTAGTTGGGCTCCTCATATTAATAAAGTGATGTTCAAAAGATTTTCAAGGTTAATTGATATAGTAAATATAGAGCTGGTACTAGAATCGGGAAGAGCTGGGTTTAAATGTGACTTCTGACACATAATATATATATGAACCTGGGACAGTCATTTAGCTTCTTGTGCCCAAGAACATTTTATAAATCTAAAAGTATCAAAGCAAGTACGGATTGCAAAAGAAATTTCCTTATAAGAAGTTTCCTATCCCAATGAAATAAGAAATACAGTTTAAAAAGTACAATAAATTTTAAAAAAGAAGAAATAACTATATACCATATTGTACAGTACTCGCTAAGGTAGAATAAGTCGCAATCACTTAGGCACAGATACTGCATTTGGAAGACGGCCTCTGTTACATTGGGTATATCCTCTATGGAGAACATATCTGAAGTCTGTGCTCAGGAATTCAACAGGATCAAACAGAATGAGTGAACCATTTGAGAGAGTTTGTGAATCACATTGTTGAGACAAAAAAATTTAAAAAATGCTTGTTGAATTGTACTGAATAATTTTTTTGAGTCTTATATAACAGTTAATATAGTACTAGGCATATAGCATCCACCTGATATATCTTGTGTTAAATTTAAAGTGGAGATAGAATTGATTTCTTGTAGATAAAAGTAATTTCTTTCTTCATCTTTAAAAATCAGGTAATGACACAAATAATAATAATTCAAATATAAAGTCATATTTTACAGATTATCTCATTTAATCTTCATGACAACTCTGTGGGGCAAGTAGTTTTATTTACCTTTTTGCAGATGAAGAAATTGAAGCTTTGGTTTAAGTGATGAATCCAATTCATAGAGCTGGACCTTGAACCTTGGTCTCATGACTAATAAGTCCAAATATTCTCTGCTAGATCACTATATATTTTAGACAAGGTGGCTTCCAGTTCTAATGACAAATTGTGATTTTGCAATTATAAATTCATACTTACATAGTCAATTTCATTAACATGATGGGAAAAAGAAAGGGAAAAAGAAAAAGAAAATGAAAAACACATAAAACCCTTCAACTTGTGGTGACCATCAAAGATATTGAATGCCTCTCTGTACACCATGTAGTAATTTAATCTAACCAGTTTGAAGGGACCTGAGCTCTAACTCTTAATGAAGGATTTCCTTTACCTATCTATTGACTACCAGTAGGACTGATTCCAATCCCTAATACAGAGTATGTATTCAGGCAGACATACAAGGTCATATCAACAAACTGAAAAAATGTTTTAAATATTCACATAGACATCTACAGTATATCGAATGCAAGCAAAAATCTCCCCTGGAAAGGGAAGTGAATTTTACTTTTGAGGGCAATAGAATAATGAGGATGGCTATTTCAGTTATATGATGGCCATCTTTTATCTTGAAATAGAAGGGAATACAAAATTGGTCAGGAATGATTTCACCAACTTAGAAAGAGAATAATTACATTCTCTACTGAGGCATGGAGGTAAAGCTGAGAAACACCACAAAGTGGAAGAATTAGGTTTGGAGATTTTTGAACTACTTGCTGAACCTGTGGTGCCTACTTCTATCAATGATTTGTAATTAGATTTGATCAGACATATTTGGACTACTTAGACTTCTTAATGAGAACCTCATGTCCAGGAAAGAATCTGACATGCTCTTTTTCTCATTTATTTCAGAACTCTCCTTTTACTCAGCTCTCAGAATTTTTAGCTAATTATTCCTATCACAGGGACTGAAAGGTGCTAGGTAGGAGGGGTGGTAACAGAAAACACTCATTATGCTATTCTGCCACTGAGCCATTTACATATAAAATGCCATCAATTACTTTCTAGTGACAGTTTATGGCATGACAATTCTTCCATGCCTGTGGCTTTTCTTGTGAGTAGGTTAAGAGAAGCAGCAGAAAGAAGGGGGGAAATCTTGTTTAAATCCAAATAATTTTGTCCCTTATTTTCTTACTATACTCTAGCAAGATGATGGATAGACATATCCAAAAGTATCTCATCTCTGGGACTGAAGAAGTGTTCGTTGACTGTCTTTCTTCATACTTCTAGGATATGGATGTGATCTGTACGAGCAATGAATAATTAGTGCTCTAAGTGGGTTGACAGGTACCTTTATAATTGGTGGTAATCACACGCATACTTTCACCAAACCATTCAAACACATCCTCATTGCCCATCCATCATTTACATTTATTGGGCATTCAAATACAGCTTATGTTCATTTTAGTTTCTTACTAATTCACATAAGCGAATATGTGTGTATATATGTACATATGTATGCATGTAGTATGTATATATGTAAATGTATATATACATACTTGTATATATAGTGTGTATATACACATACATAGACAATGTATGTGGTGTTATATACATACATACATATGTACATATGTATAAATACATGCATATGTATGTGTGTGTCTGCATATATATGTGTGTATATATATATGAAATCTTACAAAGGGAACTAAATGCACATGTAAATATCCATGTGACATTCTAACAGGCCTGGATTAATTTCCTATGACTCTTTATCTTCCTGTTCTAAAAATTCCTAAGTCTCTTTTGTTTTGATTCATACCCAATAGCAGTTTCCTAATGTTTTCTTAGTAGTTATGGTTACTGTGAAAAAAAAAAAACAAGAAAGATAATTTTAAAATAGCTTATTGTGTTTAATGGAATACTATTGTTCTATAAGAAATGATGAACAGGCTGACTTCAGAAAAACCTGGGAAGACTTATATGGTCTGATGCTGAGTAAAGTGAGCAGAACCCAGAGGACTTTGTATACAATAGCAGCCACGTTATGCAATGACTAAGAATGTTAAACTGAACCCTTCTCAGCATTACAAGGATCTAAGACATCTCCAAAGGCCTCAGGATGGAAAATGCTGTCCACATCCAAAGAAAGAACTATGGAAGTCGAATCGCTCTCACTTAATTTTACCTTAAGTTGAATTTTGTTTCATCTTTCTGATGGTTCCTTCTATTGGTTTTAATTTTTACTTACAACTTCACTAATGTGAAAATATGTTTAATGGGTATGTAAATGTAAAGCCTATGTCAGATTGTGTGCCGTCTTGGGGAGGTTGGGGGGGGAGAAAAAGGGAGAAAAAATTTTCAACTCAAAAGCATATGGAAAAAAAAATTAAAAAAATAAAATTAAATAAAATTAATTAAAATAAAATAGCTTATTGTGGAATTTTATCCACTCATAGTATGTTAAAAATTCCCAAAATAAATCAAAATAATAAGACAAAAAATTTGCTTGAATGAAGTTACTGTTATACCTTTAGTCATTGCAGACAATTATTTCAGCAGTATCAAATGAAAGGAATTTGGATCATAAATAAAAATTGCTGAAAGCAGTAACAGTGGATAATGGGGAAATGAGTAATATGCCTTGGATAATAGTATGTTGGAGGAGATATTTATTTGAGCAAATAGTCTAATTTTAAAAGTTTGTTATATATATAGATAAATATATTATCTATATATATATAAATATATTATCTATATCTGTATAAATATATTATCTATATAGATAAATATATTATCTATATAGATAATATATATATAGATAAACATATTATCTATATATATATATTATCTGTATAGATAATATATATACACACACACATTATATATATGTACATATATATATATATAAATGCCTCAACAAAAACATTTAATTGTGGGCATATAGAATCCATATGTTTATTAAATGTAGTCATTTACTGTGAAATACCTGACCCCAGAAAATATATCCAGCTTGATAGCCCATTGTATTCGCTATAATTGGCTACAAATATCTTTTGACTATTTTCAAGGAGTCAAAGCTACCCTCAAATGTGAGAGGCAGCATGGAATAGTCAATAGGGCACTGGGCTTGGAGTAAGGATGACATGGTTGGCATCCTGCTTCATATACTCAATAGTTCTGTCACAGATCATCTCTGTGCCTTAGCTTCATCATCTATAAAGTGAGAGGGTTGGAATAAATGACCTCTAAGCTAATGTTTCTCTAAATCTGTGATTCTATGAACTTACGATGAGATTAGTTGTCACTTTCTTTAGCCTATTAAAGAATGTGAAAGAGGAATTCCAATTTGGTCAATAACACAATGATTGTATTAATTGCATAAACCTTCAAGTTTGTGGAAGTTATTATTATAAATACATTTGTATATATAAGTGAGGTTATGCAAAATTCTGTGATTGAATTGAAGTTGATGCAAATGACAGCATATCTTTCCAAAGGCTTTGGCTACAGGTTTTCACTCCCTGCTAGCTACCTCTCCATTGTTGGAGACTTTCTAAGTCCAGCTAAATTACTTTCAGTTGACAGGCATAAAGTCTTTCACCAACCTCTATTCTATCCCTTTCCAGTTTGGTAAGTACTGCTAGACCTTCAAAGTCACTGAGATAGCTTTTAAGAACTCAGGATCAACCACCTCCATACCACAAACTTTATTAGGTTAGGACTTCAATGGAGGAAATGCTGACATGTTTGTTTAAAAAAAATTATTCACACCACTTTGTTATTTGATTGTGTAAAATGATTTTGGCATCCTGATAAACAAGCTATATTATTACAAAAAAATTGTAAATAGTGTCAAGTTTGAAATGGATATTGTTATTTTCCCACCTTACCACAGTATATACAGAGCTATAAAGATGTTCTAAAGTCTGAAAAAGGATATACTGATCTGCAAATGAAGTTTTGTTCATAGTTTTTTTATGAACGTATTCTTCTGTCACGTTAAGTATATAATGATTGAGATTAGGCCTCTAGACAAACCCTGTTATATATTTTGATGCATTCTGGGTTTATTTCTTCCTTCTGGAGCCATCCATGATACAAATGCTTTGGGGATAATCTGGCTCAATGGGATCTCAGCCCAAGCTATCTATAGGTTCTTTTTTTCCTACAATTTTTTTTTTTACTGTTTTCAGTTTTGTGAGGTGATACTGCTCATAATGTTTCATTATCACATTCCATGATAAAATTATCCTTGAAGTCAATAGCTTGGGGACTATTTTGACCTCTTCCAAAAGTGGGTCAATGCATTAATGTATAAACTGTGATTCTTTGTACTCCCTATCTCCCTTTCTGCTTTTCTTCCAGTGTGGAAGTAGATAGGATATACACAGGATTGAGGTTCATTTTCAATTTGATCTACTTAATGGGTTTTTGTGGGCAGAAATTTTTCACCTGGTAGATAGGCTTCTAAAGATGAGTGTGATGAAATTTAGATAGTCTAATCTCCAGGCAACATAAACTGTTATTAGGGTGATATGTGAAAACTTTTTATCTTGATATAGCCTGTTAGGAATTATGCTCTGAAATTAATGTTTTTAAACAATTGGAATCACCATTATCCTAGAATGATATTAATGAGAGATGTTATTGTATATGCAATAATTGCTTAAATCATAAAATATTTTATAGCATCAGTTTCATCTTCCTTAGTTAATCAAATAGTCAAATATTAATTTTACTATTTGACTGAATGCCCAGATTATATAGTAGTAACTCTCTGATTCTGATTATCTTTGTATATTTCTATCAATCATCTATCTAGATATCATAGGAAGTTAAATGGAACTGTGTCTAGAACACTGGGCTTATAGTTATGAAGACCTTAATCCAGATCTGGCCTCAGAAACTTACTAACCATAAGTCATTCAACCTCAGCCTCAAATTCTCAACTACTAAAGAGCCAAAGTCTATTCTCTTCTTTCCATGAGCAAATAATGTGGCAGACAAGGCATAGACACAAAAAGAAAATTAACTGAAGGAAGCATAAATGTACCAAATAAGCATTATAGAAATTAAGTGCTTTGGTTATTCAGACGAGGGACACATCATGTATTAGATTTGTCAAGAAAGGCTTTTTATGGAAGAATCAAGGCCTGACCTAGACCTTGAATGATGGTTAGGATATGATGGCAGCATAGGCATAGACTTAGCCGTTTGTCCTTCATGCTCAAAGAAGACCAAAATGACATCGTGATGTCAGGGTCAAAGTACATACAGTGTATCTCACTGTGGCTGATCAAATTAATACAAGCTCAGAAAGCTCTACCAATGGTTGGGCACAAATAGTTCATATGACTATTTGGGAGGGAGATTTCTCTAAATTTGTGCATCTCATATTTCCACTGCATCAATCCTTCTTTGTTGTAGAAATGCCATGCTGGACAGTCACATGTCAGTGTTTCCCATGTCTCACAGATGATTTCAATGTTCTTTAAACAGACATTGAATGTATCCTTGTATCTCTTCTTCTGACTACCATGTGAGTGCTTACCTTGAGTGAGTCTCCATAAAGTAGTCTTTTAGGCAAATGTACAGTTAGCATTTGAACAACATGGCCAGGACATTGAAGTTGCACTCTCTGCAGTAAAATTTGAATGACTGGCAGTTCAACTTAAGAAAGAATGTCAGAGTATACTATTTTGTCTTGCCAGGAGACCTTCTGAGACAATTCAAATGGAAATGGTTCAACTTCGTATCATGCTGCTGGTGGACTGTCCAGGTTTCACAAGCAAACAATGAGATTAGCACAGTGCTTCTGTAGATCTTTAGTTTGGTAGGCAGCCTAATACCTTTTCTCTTCCCACAAATTCTTTTGGGCCTGCAAACATTGAATTAATTCTGACAATGCATCTATGTGGACATCCCTGGAAAAAAGTGAACTTATCCATGACATTCAAAATTTCTCCATTTACTATTACGTATGGTTCCATGTTTAGATAATATGGAGCTGGCTGATGGAGAACATCTGTTTTCTACCTGTTAATTGTTAGGCCGAAATTAGCAGAAGAGACAGAGAATCAATCCATACTTTGTTGCATCCTGGCTGCAGAGACTGCATCAAGTGCACAGTCATCTGCCAATCAAATGTCATGTACCAACTCTCCCTCCACTTTAGTCTTGGTTTGTAGTCTTTTCAAATTAAATAACTTACCGTCACTGTAATATTTGACTTCGATGTTGTGATCATCCTTGTTGAAGGTGTCTGACAGCATTGCTGAAAACATCATGCTATAAAGCATGGGAGCAAGCAAACAGTCCAGCTTCATTCCATTGGTGACAGGGAAAGGGAGAAAACATCATGTGTAGACATGCCATCATAAAACTAGTGCACAAAACTGAGAAACTTCTCTGGGCAGCCAAATTTTGCCATGATCTTCCAAAGGTCCTCACAACTGACACTATAACTACTGAACAAAATCATCAGGGGAAGAAAAAGCTTAGTCAACATTATGCTATGTTAGAAACATTGAACCTGTACATTTGTGTTATAAATATTAATACTAATAAAATCCTGCAATTAAGGCAGTTAGCTAAGAAATTTTGGCTCAATAATGCTCTTAACCACACTTTCAAACTTATTCATCTAATACGATAATATTTGTGCAAGGGTTCAGAGAGTAGATTGGAAAGGCATCTTTGAAAACAACTTCATCTCCATCCTGACACCTCCTGAGGAGCATGGATCCCCAAAGCCCAATATTCCAATGTATCTCTGATTTTACTACCACAGGTATCCCCTCTAATTATGCTGATCACAACCCATCCACCATGGACCATATTGTGTGGTTCTTATTCATACAATATGTTGGAGATGGGGCACTCACATTTTCTTGACACTGTGCAAACTCTAATTGAGCATATGGGAATCTATCAGATATCCCTCACTCTAGCTACATGAAAATCCCAGGTTCATTTCTAGTCTTGCATTTCTCTAATAATATTGGGAATTGGGAAGAAATAAAGTGTGAACACATAAAGGACTCATTCCTCTCTATTTCAGTTATCTGTGGTAAGCAAAATTTAATTGTTTCATCTGAAAACTATTACTAGTGCTACATGCTAGTTTTCTTGAGTATACTATATTTATTTCTTATCAAGACAATACATTTATGTTTGTAGAGACTTATAGAATCACAGGATTTCAAGTTTTGAAGGGATGCAACTGGAATGTTGAAGATCGGTCAAGAAGTAATCATGGGACATAAGTGAGGGTATTGTTGATCAAGTGGTACACACTATTATTCTTTCAACGTGGGGTAGAAAGAATCAGATGAAGAGTTCAAAAAGGGATAGCTAATAACCCAAAACTATAAACTAGGATATCTAGACATAGAGAGGAAGTTACAGATGAATTCACAATATCTGATGAAGGAAATGACTGAAATAAAAGTACAGAAGTCAGAGACAAGAAATCATACATGGGAAAATTACAGGTGTTTAAAATATGATATCTGATAATGTGAGTGGACAATCAGCATTCTAAGCATTTTATTCTTCTTGAGTGGTTCTAATGACTTAGTAATGTCTCCTGACAACCAGCACATTTTCAGTCTTCCTTGCATGTTGCCATTGTCTGACAGAGGAGCCCAGACGATATTTGTACTGATCCATGAATTATAACAGACACCCTTTCTTAATGTAATCAAATTGTAAAGTCATTTTAAAATATTATTTAAATAATAAATACATTAAAGTCAAGTGTAACATTCAATTACTTTTAGGGTCATATCTATGGAGAAATGTCATGAAATATTGTCCATCCTCATAATAATTCTACACTTGGAAGTGTATTTATGGAATGGCTCACAATTATGGCCATAGTTAGAGAGCAGAGCTTTCTCACAATGGCCCAGAGATTAAGCTCCCAGACCTATAACTGAAAAGGTACCATTAAAAGACTGTGATAGAATATTTTGTATGATCTTAAGAAAACATGCTGACCAACAGTGTTACTTCATCTAGACATATGAAAAATGCTATCAAATAATTAAAAACACACTATACCAACAGAATGAGAAAAGAATAACCTTCAAAATGTAAAAAAAAATATATACTTGACAGCTGATTTCTCAATATTGTAGCTCAAAAGCCTAGCCTTCTTTTTTTTACTAATAGTCCAAATATGTTTTCTTTTCCAACATTTATTCCCCTTTCCCCTTCCAACACCTTCCTTATAGCTGTGCAAAAGAGAAGAAAGTAAAAGAGTATTGTGGAGCTTTCTGATTTTTTTTTCTCCTTGATGCAGAGCTGCAGTAACATAATATATTTCTATTGTGTTATGTGTGCAATAAACTCACTGTTTAAAAAGGGAGCAACCCCCAGGAGAAAATGAAATAAATGGTTACTTTCATATGAAGACACAAATGACAAATCTTTCCTAAAGCTATTGAGTGGTTAGTGTACTCCCTCAACCCCCAAGAAATTTGTTTGTATTCATTCTGTGTTTTGAATTTACTAATCCATTGTATCATTTCAATAGGACACAAGCTTCTTGCAAGCAGATTGCTTTGGTTTTGCTTAGTATCCCCAGTGCCAAGCTCAGTGCATTGCACAAAATAGATATTTAATCAAAGCCTGTTGAATTGAATTCAACTGAAAAACCTTTGTCACATTCCATTGGTGTGATGGTCCAATTCAATTCTCTTTAAAATGTTTATGGAACTCTTTTTTTTGCCCCCAAGGTATTGTGTCAGGATCATTTAGTGACTGATTAGACACTACGATTAGATATAAAGATTACTATAACCTATGTGTCTGTCCTTGAGAAGCTTATAATCTAGTAGAGGATATAATAGATAGCTCTCTCTCTCTCTCTCTCTCTTTCTCTCTCTGCCCTCATATGTACACAGATGTGATATATGTGTATTTAGATATGTACATATGCTTTTAGCCTATCCTCCAATAATCTCCATAAACATGCAGGAAGTTACATGGCTATAATTTAAAAGCCAACATATGAGTGAAAGAGGTTACAACTTTCTATTACAGTAATCTTGTTAGATTTATATAATGCTATTGCTCATTTATCAGGCTAAAGGAAAAGAAAGGAAACGTTAATAATCAACTGAGCTATTATGTGCTAAATATTTTGATATTCTCTTCAATGATAAAGGTTCAAAAGTCTACAATTCTGAAGCATTCTCTGTGTTCTAATAGAATACATGCAGACATATATACACACACACATGCTTAAATAGGTAGGTAACAAAATAAAGATACAGGATCCTTGGGAATAATTCATTAGTCAGTCAAGAAGTGTTGAATAAGAGTTTACTCTTTGTCAGGCACTGTACTGAATATTAAAGGTGCAAAGAAAGACAAAACAGCATCTGCCCTCAAGGAGCTCTCATTCATTATAATTGGGGGAAGACAACATGCAAATACCTATGTATATACAAGATATATTCTGTGTAAATGGGAGGTAAACTGTGAGGGAAGGTATTAGTCATAGAGGGGAGCAGGAAAGGCCTGCTGTAGAGGGTGAAATTTGAGCTTTCTTGAAGGAAGCAAGGAAATGAGGAGGTGGAGGTGAGTGGGGAGAGTATTCTAAAAATGGGAGACAGCCAGTGTAAAGTCACTGAATTATTGGTGTCAACTCACAAAATATCAAGAAGACTGGTATTGCTGGATTGTAGAGTCCAAAAAGAGTAAGAAGTAAGAAGAATGTAAGGTTAGGAATGGATTAGGTTGTGAAGATTTAAGGCAAAAGAGTTTTGTTTACTATAAAGCAAACATTCCAGAGCAATGGGTAGGATGAGTATATCTGATGTGGATTGGTTAGAAGATAGAGTTGAGGTGGATGGATGTGAGAAAGTGGGCAATGGAAAGAGAGTGCAAATTGCACAATAATATCTGGGCATTCAGAATTACTGGGGTTGTGAGAGTATGATGACCACTGAAGAATAAGTCCAAAAAGAGTAGCAATGACTAGAAAGAGGTCCACTAAAGTAGTAGGCAATTATTCTGTTCATGGCCCTCTCTCAAAGAGCAAACTCATAGTATATAGAGATACTGATTAATAGGAAGAGGCAAATATATAACCTAGGACAGGAGGCAGAAGCTAGTGATCTGATATGGGTCTGGTTTTTGAAAGACCTCCAGTGAATTAGAGAAGGCCCTGGATCAATGACAGAGGCTATGGCTGAAACAGGGCTCTGTAAATACTTAAGAAGGAAGGACCACAAGCAATTTTCAAGTCTTTGTTAAAAACACATGACTATCATTTGGTATTTGTGTTTGTACACATGATAATTTCTTTAGAAAATGATATCACTTAAGTAGTGCATTTTAATTTGAGCATAGGGTTGTAACTGTGAAAGAAAAAAAAAATTTCTGAATGAACATTGTACATATATCTTTTACAGTGCCTTATTTGTATCCATTGCCAGATTAGCTAGTATGACTTCCTCAGGTCAGCAGGATAAAGAGGAATAAAACTTCCATTTTTCTGAAATGAATAAGATTTTTAAAGAAAATTGGCTGGTTCATGGTATAGTGGATAGATCACAGGATGATCTAAATTCAAATCCAGTCTTAGACACTTACAAATCTGTGACCCTGAGCAAATCATTTAACCTCTGTTTGCTTCTGTTTCATTATCTGTAAAATGGGGATAATAATAGCATTTAATTCCCAGAGTTGTTGTGAGGATAAGATAAGATAATAATTGTAATATACTTAACACAGTGCCTGGGATGTTATAAGTGCTAAATGAATGTTACCTATCATCATGATCATGATCTTCTTCTTCTTCTTCTTCTTCTTCTTCTTCTTCTTCTTCATCATCATCATTAATGTTTTTCTTTTTTACATTCAAGATTGACTGAAAGGCTTCTGCTTCTTTCTGCTAAAAAAGGAACCTCCTGCCCCTTCCCTTCAAAAAAAAAAGGAAACAAATAGTTTAGGTACATAGAACTTGGTCTGCTGGCTTCATTTATTTCTTACCTATCCACAATCATGCTATGGTGATTGAAGAAAAGGAGTTTAAAATGGTGTCATTAACATGTTTTTCCATTTAACTGGATATATTTGACTTCATGAAAGTGACACATGAGAGCTCTCATCAAATGTTGATGGGCTGTCTTGTGGAAGACAAATTAAGCTTGTATCATATACTTCCAAAAAAGTAAAACAGGGACAAGGAAAGAAATTAGAGGACATCAACTTTAGATTTTAAATTTAAGGAAACTTCCTAACAATTAGAGATTTTTAAAATCAGTATAATATGTCTCCTGGAATTGGAGTTTACCTGTCAGTGAAGAGGTCCAGGTAGAACTTGATCTCATGTAGGGGATTACATAAAGGGAGTCTAGATTTTTTGCAAGATTCAAACATTAAACTGAAAGGAACAGGATTTACCCAAGACCGTAACTAGATAAGCACATAATTAGAGCCATAATAATCAAATTACAATTCAATAATCACACACGGTTTTGAAATGGGAAAAAAAATGTGAGGAAATAAAATCACAGAATCTAGCATTTGAAGAAGTCTAAGATAATAATATTGATATGATAATAACCTTTATAGTGTTCTTTAAGATTTACAAAGCAGTTGATATTTATCTCAATTAATCCTTTCAACAATCTTTTGAGGCTGGTGCTATTGAAGTTGAAGAAGGAGGAGAATGTGAAAGAGGAGGAGGAAAGGAAAGAGGAGGAAAAGAAGAGGAGGGGAGGAAGAGGGGGAACAGGAACTGCAGCAGCAGCAACAGCAACAACTGCCCAAGGTGTTCTGACTCCAGTTTCAGCATAGCTGCATAGATTGTATAGTTATAACATTTTCAAAAAGATTGAAAGCTAAGAGAGATAGGCAGCTAGATGGTATAGTGGATAGAGTGCCAGGCCTGAAGTCAGGGTGATTGTCTTCCTGAATTGAAATGGGCCTTGGATATTTACTAGTTGTGTGACCCTGAGCAAGTCATTTAATTCTCTTTGCCTCAGTTTCCTCATTGTAACATGAGTTGGAGAAGGAAGTGGCAAATCACTCCAATATCTTGGCCAAAAAAACCCAAATGGGGTTATGAAGAATCCAGCTAAATGACTAAAACACAAAAAATTTCTTTAAAAAAAAAGTTCTTGATGGCTAGATGAAGGGACCAGCTTAGTTTTTCACAAATCAAATTAACTTCACAACTAAGATGGGAAAGTTAGGGAAAAAAAACAGTTTTGGGAAACTGAATAGAACTTAAGATCAACATATCATAACATTGTGAAAAGGTAGCCCAAAACATGAATGCAACTTAAGCCACAGAGGCATAATGTCTAAGAAAAAGGAAATGATAGTCCCACTCTTGCTGCATTACTAGTTCGTTTCTGAGTGTCACAGTTTAGAAAGAATAATTGGAAAGTACCTAGAGAGGAGCCACCGGTATGGTGAAGGGACTTGACATCATGATTTTTGAGGATCTTGGAGAAGAATTAAGGTTCCCTCATTAATGGAGGTCTTAAATTAGAAGCTGTCTGACAACTTGGGATTTTTTTTAGTTTTTTAATATATTTGTTTAACATTTCATGTTTCTCAATTACATGAAAAAACAATATTCAACAATTGCACCCCAAAATTCTGAGTTCCAAATTTCCTCCTGCCCTTTCTCACCCTGCCCCTCATTGAGAAGGCAAGCAATTTGATAAATTATACATATGCAACCATGCAAAACATATTTTCATATTATTCATGTACTGAAAGAAAACATATACCAAAATAAAACCAAACAAGAAAAATAAAGAAAAAAAAATTAATGGCTGCTTTGATCTGCATTTAGATTCCATCAGTTCTTTCTCTAAAGATGAAAAGCATTCCTCATCATAAGTCCTTTGGAACTGACATGAGAATAGCTAAGTCATTCATAGTCAATTATCACAACTATTGCTATTATTACTTACAATGTTCTACCAGCCCTGCTCATTTTACTTTGCATTAGTTCATATAAGTCTTTTCCAGGATTTCATGAGAGTATCCTCTTGTCATTTCTTATAGTAGAATACATATGTCATTATAACTATATGCCCAACTTGTTTAGCCATTCCCAATGACAGATGTCCCCTCAGTTTCCAATTCTTTGCCACCACTAAAAGAGCTGCTGTAAATACGGTAGTACAGATATTTGTTTTTTAGTCTCTTTGAATTATAAACCTAAAGTGGTATTGCTGGGTTAGAGGGTAACCATGTTTTTATAGCTCTTTGGATATAATTCCAGATTGCTCTCCAGAATACTTAAATCAGTTCACAACTCCATCAACAATGCATTAGTGTCTTAATTTTCCCATATTCCTTCCAACACTTGTCATTTTCATTTTCTGTCATATTAGACAATCTAATAGATTTGTGATAGTACCTCAGAGCTATTTTAATTTGTATTTCTTTAATCAATAGTGATTTAGGGATTTTTCCCCCATAGGACTATAGAACATTTTGATTACTTTGTCTGAAAATTGCCTATTCATATCCTTTGACCATTTGTCAATTGGGGAATGACTTTTTTTAAAAATAAATTTGAATCTGTTCTTTATTTATTTGAAAAATGAGGCCTTTATCAGAGAAAATTGTAACTTCTTTTGATAGTTATGATCACTAACTATGTATTTCCTTCCATCCTGTTTTCTCATATTTGTCCTGTTCTCTCACTCATTTTACCCTATCCATCTTCAAAAATGTTTTCCTTCCAACTACCACCTCCCTTAATTGGTCCTCCCTTCTATCATCCTGCCTCTTTTCTTATCCCCTCCCATTCTATCTTCCTGTACGGTAAGATAAATTTCTAACCCCCAACTGAATGTTTATGTTACTCCCTCTTTGAGCCAATTCTGAGGACAAGGTTCAAGTGCTCCCTACTTTTTGCCCCATCTTACCATCCGTTGTGAAAAAAAAAAATTCTTTTGTGAGTCTTTTATAATTTACCCATTCTACTTCTCCCTTTCCTCAATGAATTCCTCTCTCACCCTTTAATTTTATTTTTTTAGATATCATTCCATCATATTGAACTCACATACGTGCCCTCTATTTATACTTATTTTAATTGCCCTAATAATAAGGAAGTTCTTACAAGTACAATCTTCCTGTATTACAATGTAAATGGTTTACCAAAATTTTATTGAATCCATTATGATTTCTCTTTTTGTTTACCTTTTTGTGCTTCTTTTGAGTCTTGTATTTAAAAGTCAGTTTTGCTATTCAGCTCTGTTATTTTCATCAGGAATGCTTGAAAATCCTTCATTTCATTGAGTATCCATTTTCCCTGAAGAATTATATGCAGATCTGTTGGACAGGTGATTCTTGGTTGTAAACTTAGCTCTGTTGTCCTCTAGAATATCATATTCTCAGTCTTCCGATCCTTTAATGTAAAAAGTGATAAATCTTGGGTTATCCTGACTATAGCTCTATGATATTGAAACTGTTTCTGTTTGCAATATTTTCTCCTTGACCTGAGAGCTCTGAAATTTGGCTTTTACATTCATGAGAGTTTTTGTTTTGGGATCTTTTAAAGGAGGTGATTGATGGATTCATTCAGATTCTTCTAGTGCTAGAACAACATTGCAATTTTCCTTGATAATTTCTTGAAAGATGATAGCTAGGCTCTTTTTTTCTTATCATGGCTCTCAGATCATTCAATAATTATTTAATTAACCATCAATCTATTTTCTAGGTTAGTTTTTTTCCCCAATAAGACATTTCACATTATCATTTTTTTTTGTGCTTTGATATTATTTTATGATGTCTGATGGAGTCACTAGCTTCTACTTGCCCAATTTTCTTCAGTGAGCCCTTGCCCTTCCTTTTCCATTTGGCCAGTTCTGTTTTTAAGGAGTTCTTTTCTTCAGTGAAATTTTGTGCATCTGTTTTTCATTTGTCCAATTCTGCTTCTGAAAGATTTCTTCTCTTCAGTGAATGTTGGTGTATTTTTTTTACCATTTAGCCCATTCTGTTACTTAAGATGTTATTTTCTTCAGTACTTTGGTGCCCCCTTTACCAAGCTATTAGCACTTTTTCATAACTATCTTGTATCATTCTCAATTCTTTTACCAATTTAATCCTTTCTTATTTGATTTTTAAAATCCTTTTTGAGCTTTTCTGGGGATTTTTTTTTTGAGCCTGAGACCAATTCACATTTTTCTTTGAGGCTTTAGATATAACATTTTTTACCTTTTTATCTTTTTCTAAGTTTATGTTTTGATCTTCCCTGTCATCATAGTAAATTTCTATGGTTGTTTTTCTTCTTCTTCTTTTTTTTGGTTGTTGTTTGCTCGTTTTTCTATCCTATTTCTTAACTTTTAATTTCATATTAAAGTTGGACACTGCTTCTGGAGTGGAGCATCACTGTCCCAAGCTTCAGAGTTTTTTTTTTTGTGCAATTGTTTTTTAAGTTAGTTCTGGGAGTCCATAAATTTTCAATTCTTCAAAGTTGTGTGATCTAAGGAGAGATATGTTGACTTCTCTCCTGGGCTGTGCTCTGGTCTGTATGCAATCATGAACATACTTTTCTGCCCTGGAATTGTGATGGGGAGCTCTGCTCTCCTGTTTGTACAAGCTCTGGTGTTCTAGTGCTCTTCCTTGCCCGGGATTTGTGAATCAGGATTGTGAACCAGTATAGATCTGGGTATGGGCAATTAACCAGAGTCCTGCACCCATTTCCAACAAGGGACCCCTGTAATCTCCTTCTGATAAGTTGTCCAACTCCCTTACAGTTTATAAGCTGAGAGCTCCAGAAACCACTGTAGCTGCTGATTCGATAACCACAAAATCCTGCTGATACTTTGTTGGGGGCCCAAGCTGGGAGGGGTGGGAGCAGTCTAAGCTGTCCAGTCTGTGCTGGACTGCACTTCACTCTCACTCCAATGTGACAGACTTTTTCTACTGACTTTCTAAGTTGCCTTAGGGTAGAAAATGATTTCACCTCACCCTTTTGTGGGTTCTCCACTCCACTCCAGAATGTGTTTTGAGACATTATTTAAAGTATTTTGGAGGACAATATGGGAGAGTTCAGGGAAGTATCTGGCTTTCCTCTGCTGTCTTGGTTCTGCTCACCAACTTGGGGATTGTTAATGAGGAATAAGTTGGATTGGATGTCTATTAAGTGGTATCTAAAATTCCTTCTAGCTCAAAAGTACTATCATGTTTTATTTTTGTTTTGTTAAATTGTTTTCACATGTTTATACTATTCAATAAACTGAACCGCTATGACATATGTTCCTTTCTTTCTAAGGTGCACTGAAATACCTGACCTATGTTAATATGTGTTCAAAGATCGTTTTTTGTTTTGTTTTGTTTTGTTTAGGCAATTGGGTTAAGTGACTTGCCCAGGGTCACACAGCTAGTGAACATTATGTGTCTGAGGCCAGATTTGAACTCAGGTCCTCCTGAATCTAGGGTCAGTGCCTTATCCATTGCACTACCTAGCTGCCCCCTGAAGAGTGTTTCTCAATCCTTTTAATGAAGAATAATTTTTTAAATCAATTCCTGTAACTTTCACTGACATACCATTTTTTTTAGCCAAGTATTTAAATGAACACCTTTCCAATTTTTTTATATTTACTAGGTGCCAAAATGTTTGTTATCCATAAAGATATGCCTTACAATGAATCACAAATGGACGCAGATTTTTTTAACTGGTTGTTCTTAAAATACTATCAACACTAATTCCACCATAATGCAAAATGGCCTGGCTTCAGAGCATGCTGATATTATTGCAAATGCATGTTCTGCTTTAATCCAGTTGGCCTGAAGAAAGCATTGCTATTTTAGCATAGAATTGAACATTTTAGAGCTTTGAAAATTAGAAAGACTAGAAACTATTAATTACATTTTTCATTTATGCTATCCATGAACCTCTGAAAATTCCAATTCACAGTGAAATGACTCCATGCTGATATGAAAGGCCCAGGTTATTGGAACAAATAGGAAATTTTTGATCCCATCACCTGTGATATTGATCAATGTCACCATTTTCATGAAAATTTAAGAATATGATTTGGACTTAATTCATAATTGTAAAATTTTAAAGCACCTGCTACATTTGCAGATTAATTGCTTTCCTTTTTTGTTGTTATTATTCCTTAGTAATATCTACTACTGATCAAATCAATATATTTGTGTTCTTTCACTAAAATTCAATTGGTTCCCTGTCTCATTGCCCCCCACCGCCACATTTTAATTGTGTTACAATACTTTCAAAAGGAATATTGAATGGTAATATCCAGGATATGAGCCACATTATTTAGTAAAAGTTTGTTTTCCTCTTAAGTAGTAGTTAAAATTCATAGTACCTTTTGTTAGCATTTTCTAATGAATAGGAAAGTAAGAAAAAAATGAATTATTCCAAGTATTCTATAGGTATGGGGCATTGCACATATAGAGTTGTATAGACATTTTTGAAGAAATATCCAACCTATATATCCTCCAAGGAAGGATAGAAATATGCCTGCCTCAGAAGCTTCAAAGAAACCAATTATTATCATTAAGTGACAATAGCCTTTATATTGGCTCATCATGATAGAGTTTCTGGGTCTATTAGTTAGCAAATTTATGTGAACTAGTCATTATTCACATTGGCTCAGATTAGTATAGGATATCTTCAATAGTGCAAAAAAGTAATAAAGGGGTTTGCTTAAAATTTGAATCACAAGACTTGAGCCAGAAGTAACTAGGTATAGTACACAGTTTTCAATGATAGGTAGCAGTTATTTATTGTATGGAAAACCCAAAAGTGTTATGTGTTCAAATTCAGAACATGTATTCTTCCTTTCCAGATATGGAAACTGATATATCTCTTTTAGGTACTGACAGAATTATGTTACTGGAAGAATTTTTTTTCCATATGTGCAACAATCACCAGAAATGTATATATTTAATGCAATGCTATCTCCCTTTTTGAGAAGATATGTACTGCTTATGATATGATATGATATGCTTATGATATGCTCTGCCAAGGTAGAAAAAAATCTCATGGAAGCCAGCAAGTAAGAAAAAAAATGGGGTAAGTAGAAAAGAAAAGAACCCAAGAAAATATATTCAAATTCTATGAAGCTGAAAGGGGAAATGCCATAGAGAACATTAGAATTGGGGGGGTGGAGAAGAGGGATCAAAAGAAGTGATGATACTGTGCAGGCTTCCTGGACATACAGAAGAAATGGATAATGTCATTAATACAAATTCCAAAACTGATACAGGGCCAAGTTATAGCAATTATGAGATAAAGTCATTTCAAGGAGAAAGATATATGTTAGGAGTCTCATTCTATGAAAAAGTAGATCTGATAAATTCTTGTTTCCACTTGCACACAATTTCATCTCTCAGAAGATCAAGGGAGCAATGAATTGAACTCTTTCACTGGACTTGAGTGACCAACAGAGAAGAACTGGTTGATGAAGTAGAAATGATGGAAACTTTGAGAGAAAGTGTCTCTGTTATTGAGAGTTAATGATTGTCAGAAAAGAATAATGTGGGACCTAGTCAAGCATATACCTGAGACTTTAGGTTACAGAAATGATAGATGTAATGTCACATTTTGCCTCTCTAAAATATATGCAGCTTCAAAACAGGTAGGTGTTTCTCAAAAAGCATATTCTGCTAGTTCTGCCAATAATCTGAGTAAGAAAAAAAGGCAGCTCCAATGAGCTCAGATTTTTAAAGTACCCATATAAGAAGGTTGAAAGCAATAATAGATGACCGAAAACAAATAAATGTGACAGAGACCTGTATGGATAATAGTGTCTAGTCTGTTAAAGCTCAGAAGTATCTGAGTCTGTAGGAGGAAATGTTAATGGAGGGAAGAGATTTTTGTTTTGTTCTGTTTTTGTAAAGTTATGTTTGAGGTAAGAGATGAACAAGGAAGGGAGAGGTTGGTTAGTTAGGGGTAGATACCACTATATTAACAAACAGCAGAAAGAATGCAGTTCTATTTTACTTTCATATTCTGCTGAAGAGAATGAATTCTAGGCTGGCAAAGTCAGTAAAACATTGTTTAGGGAATTGAAGCCCTGCAGGAGATAGTAAGAGAAAATCTAGGTGTTCTAAATTAGTTCAGCTTTCATGTCATAGATAAATACATCCTAAGGTACTGAAATAACTTACAGGTGTGATTTCAGAATTATGTCAGACAGTCTGAGAAAGAATGAAAGGGATATTTTGTTTTCAAAAATATCTATTAGGTATATTATCCAAACAATAGTTTATGAGTTGGACATTGATTTCAAGGGAAAAAATTCTAGAATGATGACTTGAACAACAATATTTAGAATGATGAATTAAACACATTTTATGAGAATTTAGGAAATGAATCAGTAATCACTAGGAGATGCTGGAATTAGCAAGCTAGGATGATTAAGAATCCAATGAAAACAGATTAGTACAGCACTATCTTATTTCCTTGTTTTTTTTGCTATAATTCCTAGACTTAATTTAGAAGGCAAGAGGAATGTAAACAACATAGCATATTAGAATTTTTTGAGGAATTTCACAGAATCACTCATGATATCCTTGTAGTTAAGAAGGAGGGATTAGATTGTTGATTCACAAACCAATTTAACCTATGAAGAAATCTGGAGAGCATACAGTTTGACTTTATTCTCAATCCTCTTCTGTTATTCATATTTTCCACCAAGATAAAGATATAAATGTAAATGTCATTCTTTTTTTTCCCTTTTTTTTAGCTAGGCAATTGGGTTAAGTGACTTGCCCAGGGTCACACATTTAGTAAGTGTTATGTGTCTGAGGCTGGATTTGAATTCAGGTCCTCCTGAATCTAGGGTCAGTTCTCTATCCACTGCACCACCAGCTGCCCCATGAATGTCATTCTTTGTGACGTGAAATTGATAGAAGTATTAAATATGTTGACTAATAGAAAAAATGGAGAAAAAAGTTGGATAGGTTGGGATGTTGATCTGAATTAGAAAATGGGAGTTAATAGACATAAATGCAAATTCCAAACAAGTTCAAAAATTCCACTGTAAAGGTTTTGGATAGTGGGGATATAGAGGAAGAAAATAGCTTACATAAAAAAGAATTCATAGTTTTAGTTGACTGAAAATTCAAAATGAATCAACTGTGATATGTCTGACCAAAAATGCCTATGTATTAATAAAAATATAATGTAGAAAAGAATGCAGTTTCTATCACCTCTTTGCTGGTAGAAAAAAAATACCTTAATTACTCTCTTCCATTCTTGGTTCCCTTGTTAAGAAGGTGGTCATGGAGAACAGGCTACATTAGGGTACATATAAGTAGGAATGAAGCACCTTGTGATGAGCATATGTGATGCCCCGGGATGCTACTTAAAGTGCCAAGGCTTCACAGAATGGCTGAAATGAATGGAAGATAAGTAAACTGGCATTTCTCTTGTGTTATTTATTCAATTCAACAAATATTTACTATATACTATGTGAAATACACACCAGGCACTGAGGACACAAAGGAGGGAAAAAAGGCTTTAATCTCAGAGATCTTATATTTTACTGGAAATTAACGGTAGCTAGAAATATGCAAAGGGATGGCAGCATGTTTTCAATTAAGGTGACATCTACTAGGTGATAAGAAATTCTAAATACTAGATGATACTGCTTGCCACTCACCTGATACTGATTAACCAAAAAGTATCTTCCCTTAGACAGCCTAAGATCACCCTGAAGTCATGTGAAGTGGAAAAAAGTGTTGGGAGAAGTACTAAGTTCTTTATGGGAAGAGCTAGTGACTTTCTCTGCCTCTCTTTGGGGGGCAGCACTGTCTTATTTTCAAGGCATTTTGAAGTTATGATTGTATCCAAACTTTTTAAAGCCCTATTTATACTAGTGATGCCTCTTTTTTCAAACTTCCTAAATTTCAGTTCGCTACTCACACATCCATGTTGTAATAGGACTCACTTTCTAAAAGAGGACAAATTTGTTTAACTGAAAACAATAGTTTTATTCCAAGCCTAGAATACAATAAACAATAAAGCACACTGCAAAAACAAGAAAATAATGTGTAATATAACATCTATAGAGGAACTACATGCCTGTCACTCTGTTAGACTCCAGAAGGCACCAGACAGTATAAAGAAATGATAGATTTGCATATTCATTTGAGTTGGCAAAAAAGAGTAACAATAATTTCTATAGACTGTTCAAATCATCCTTTCAGAAAAATTAGTCTTCATATGATAGTTCCTTCTTTGGAGGTACACTGGGACTTGTGGCACAGGGAATCAATTCATGATTAATGCAGTCTTTGGAGAAGGCAAAATCTCTCACAGCCAATACTTTTCTTAGTCTTGATGGGGAATGAATGGGAGCAACAGAAATAAAGAAAAGTTTTGAAGCTTTGGTGCCTTTGGTGTGAGGTGCTTGTTTTCATATTTTATTCTTGTAATTATAGTGCACCTTGGATATTCATAGTGTCTGCCAGTTATGGCTCATGTTGCTCTGAAGCATGTCCACAATGTGTATAAGAATTAGAGAAGTCAGTGATAATAAAAACTATTTCAAGTTCCAGTCAAAAGCTACCTATCTGAACTGTAACATCTAAATTTACTCCTGATTTCTCATGCTTGGAAGAGATATCCAGCAGTGGGTATTTTTAGTCAAAGGGGATATTTAGCTTCCTTGTTTTTTGACTAAGTGAAAGATTTATGGAAGACAAGGTTGAAGTTAGCAAATATTTGAATGTCAATAAATAAGAGACATTCAACAAGGAAAAACTACCTTAAAGTGACATGTCCAAAAATGGAATGACCTTCCTGAGAAGGAAGAAAAATATCTTTTTAATGGAGGTGTTTAAGGAAAATTGGGGCTGTCCTCCTACCAGGTATGTTGTAGAAGGGACTCATGCATCTTGGATAATATGATCTCTTAGCTTTCTTCTAACTCTGAGATTCCATTATTTTCAATATTCAACACACACACATATATAAGAGGATAATTTTAGAAGTATTTTACAACCTTATTTTTTATAAAATGATACAAAGTGATTGTGATTAAAAATTATGGGTTGTTATACATGTGGGATGATTTGGACAGTAGGTATTAGCTTATATTACAAACAAATTAAGCAAATGGCAATGAAAATTGTATTTTGTCCAGAAACCATAATTCACCACTTTCTATTTAGGGGATAGTTTCTCTGTCAAAATGTAACATAAATAACGATTATGAAGTTTTTACAGTGTCTGGCACATAGTAGGTACTTAATAACTGTTTATTGATTGATTTATTGAAAACAATATAATTTCTAGCAAAACCCTTTCCATACCAGCAGTATGATTTAGGGCATACAGAAATGGCATCAAGAACAGGGAGGCCCTGTTCTCACCTCTGATATATATTGGCATTGTGACCTTGGATATATCACTTGGATTCCTTACTTGGAAGAATTCAGGGAATTCTTCATGGCTATAAAATTTAGAAAACTAGCAGATTTACATTGGTAGGGGAACAAAAATCCTCAGGGGAGGAGCCTTATATTGATTAAATAAATGGTCTCATACAATATTTTTTTCATGATTTTCTTGCATCACTCTCATTTCTCTTTCCAGTTTTTCCTCTACTTCTCTTACTTGCTTCTCAAAATCCCTTTTGAGCTCTTCCAAGGCCTGGGACTGATTCATATTTTTCTTGGAGGCTTTGGATGTAGGAGCGCTGACTTTGTTGTCTTCTTCTGGTTGTATATTTTGATCTGCTTTGTCACCAAAGTAAGAAAATGTGGTCTGACTCTTTTTGCACTGCTTGCTCATTATCCCAGCCAATTACTTGAGTTTTAAAACTCTTTGTTATGGTAAGAGTCTGCTTCCAATGTGGAGAATGTGCTGTCCCAAGCTTCAGGGGTTTATATAGATGTTTTCAAAGATACTTGTAGGGCCCCTGTAAATTTTCAGTTCTTCCAAGGTGGCATAATAAGGGATGAGGTGTTTACTCCTTACCTGGCCTATGTTGTAGTGTATGAGTGATCACAAGCAATCGTTTCTGTCCTGGAACTGTGAGGAAGGTTTCCTGTCCACAGCCACTACAAGCTCCACTATGCCAGTGCTCCTTTTCACCCCAGGAGCCCCACTCAGATCCAAGCACGGGCAAAGCAAGAGATTCCAGCCTCAGCACCAGCAGAGAGATCCCTGCAATCCCCCTCTGATCAGCCACTGGATTCCCCCTCAGTCTGTGGGGAGGAAGCTCAGGAGGCAGCTGCCCCCCCCAGGGCTGAGTTCTCAGGGGACTGAATCTGAGACCCCACCTTCCTCTCTCAGCATCGCAGAAACAGACTTTTCCCACTGACCTTCTAAGTTGTCTTTGGTATTGATGGATTAAGGAGTCTTGAAACCACCACAGCTGCCCGAGATTTAATCCTCTGAGGCCTGCTCCAGGTTCACGTGCGCATGCCGCATTGTGCTCTGCTCTTAGCCTGGTGAGATATACCTTTCTGATCAACCATCGAGGTTGTCTTGAGCTGGAAATTTGTTTCACTCTGTCTTTTTGTGGGTTCTGCTGCTTTAGAATTTGTTTAGAGCCATTTTTTATAGGTGTTTGGAGGAGTTTGGGGGTAAGCTCAAACAAGTTGCTGCTTTCACTCTGCCGTCTTGGCTCCGTTCCCTCATACAATATTTTTTTCTCTAGAAAACAGTATTTCCTTGCTAGTCTAATTTTGTTTCTCATTGCTTTTATTTTATTAAATAAACAACAAAAAAATAAACTACTTTCTCTCCATAACTAACCACCTAATTGGGGGAAAAAAGATAAATGAAAACTTTCATAACAAATATTCAAGTCAAGAAAAAGTAAATTCCCCCATGAATCATGTCCAAGATAAATGTATCAAAAAGTCCTGTGAATCTACTTCCTCTCTGCCATGAAGGAAGTATATTTTATCAGAGATCCTCTCTAATAATCAAAATTTACTGAAAAACATTGTCTTTAATTCAATTTTTTTTCCTTTTGATATTTGTTGGCATAAGCAATGAAAAAAAAATCCATCTTAACCTCAGACTCCCATCGATGAAAGTTCTTGTTAGTAAAAGAAAAGTTGGCATTATCTTTTCATTTTCTTCCCATTATAGCAAAGAGAGTTAACATACTCAAGGAACAACATATTGGTAAAAGCATCTTTCCCTTTTCTGTAAGGTTTCTTTCTTAGTGGACAAAGTACTTTGTATCTGCATAGACAACAGCAGAATTTTTCATTCACATCTAAAATGGCACAATGCATAATGATGCTAGTGATAATAGTGATGCTTCTATGACTGTAATGTTTCAATTGTGTGTGACTTATTGAGTTCTAGTTCAAAAATTACATTTTTTCTGCCCAATTTTGTGAAATACTGGGGGTATATTAGGCATGGAACAAAGAGCTGCTGAGTTGCCTATAAAAAGAATTAAAACAGAACCTAAATACCCCTGTCTGAATCTAGGCTTTTAGTTTTATTCTTTTCTTTCTTCCTAGAGAATTATATTCAAAAAAGGTTATTCCTCAGCTTTAAAGTTGATCATCTGGCATTTTACTTCAATTTTTAAAACAAGCAGAAAAAATCCTTGAATTAAAAAATTTCAGTCCTAAACAATCTTGCTAGTCCATTCTAATAGTAACTATACAGTTTTACAAAACATTTTTAAACTTGATTGTAACTTTACTTTTAAATTTTAAAGTTGGAGTGAAAAAGCAGGCACTTCAATTCTTGGTTTATACATTTATCATAAAATTTCAAAATCAAAACTCTACATGCTGGCATATAGAGATGGGGAGATAGATAGATAGATAGATAGATAGATAGATAGATAGATAGATAGAAATAGATATAGATATATAAATGAACACAATAGTTAAATGAAACATTTGATCTTTGAGACATGATTTCCTCATTATAAAATAATTTTTCATTATTGTCAGTATGATTAGGCACAAATCGAAATATCAAGAATATACTTTTGTATCCTTCTGAAATACAATTCCCAGTTTACAACAACAAAATTACTGGTCTCATGGTATTTGCAGTCATAGTAGACATGCTTCAAAGTCACCATAAATGTATTGTTAGCTTCATGATTTAAAATATAATAACAAGAAAACGCTGAGACTAAATGTGTTGTGCAAGTGTTTGAGGAAAAAAAATGACATCGATAAAGCCCTCCCAGTATTACCCTGGCTGTAATAGAGTTAACTGATCACTTATTGTTATGCCCACAACTGAACACAAATGTAATTATCTGTACAAAGCTTTGAGGATTTGAAGGTGCAAACAGAATCACTAATATTTGTAGGAAGAAAACTTGGAAAATGCTTTGAAAAGTTTAAGCTCTTGATTTTTGGAAGCAATTTTTCAAAAATATCAGGTCCATATTCGGAAGGAACTTTGGATAAGTAAAGAAAATTTGATGCAATGTTATTCTGGGTGAACACAGGACCTCATTGTGCATTTTTTTCCTTTTTTTTTTAATTAACCATTTGCCAGTAGAGAAAAGGTTTTCCCCTGGAATATTTACCTTTGATAGTTCTATTCAACAAATCATTATATAAAGATTGAATGAAGACAGAGGCAGTTCTGTTTGTTTGTTTGTTTGTTTGTTTTTGTCTAGAGTCAATTTTTTTCACACAGTAGTTATGCATAAAATCACTCTTATGACATTTTTACTGTTGTTATTGACAATAACTCCACTAAGTGAACATGATTATTGTCACCATTTTCTGTTGAAAAAACTGAGGCAAACAGGGCTTAAATGACTTGTCTAGCATCACACAACTATTAAGTGTCTGAGGCAGCATTTGAACTCAGGTTTTCCTGATTCCAGGCTGAGTGCTCCATCCACTCAACAAATGGATTCTGGCAAAATCATTAAAGGTGTCTATGGCATGAAAGGGTTAAGTATGTGTGTAGTAGAAGTAATTATTTCCCAATGATTTTGAGGACAGTTTTAAAAAAATTATTTCTTTCATTACTTCCTTCTTTCCTTCTTTTCCTTCCTTCCTTCCTTCCTTCCTTCCTTCCTTCCTTCCTTCCTTCCTTCCTTCCTTCCTTCCTTCCTTTCCTTCTTTGTTCCTTCATTTCTCTTCCTTCTGCTTTCTTTTTATTTTTATTAATTTATTTTTAGCTTTCAACAATCACTTCCATAAGCTTTTTGTTGTTTTGTTTTTTGGCTAGGCAATGGGGTTAGGTGAGTTGCCCAGGGTCACACATCTAGTAAGTGTTATGTGTCTGAGGCCACATTTGAACTCAGGTCCTCCTCACTCCAGGGTCAGTGCTCTATCCACTGTGTCACCTAGCTGCCCCCTCCATAAGCTTTTGAGTTTAAATTGTTTCTCTCTCTCCCTCCCTCCCCAAAACAGAGTGCAATCTGATATAGGCTCTACACATACATTTCTATTAAACATATTTTCACATTAGGCATGTTTAAGGAAGAACTAGAACCAATAAGAGGAACCACAAGAAAGAGAAAAAAAAACAAAATAGAAGGGGAAAAAAAGCAAATAGTGTGCTTTGATCTACCTTCAAATTCCATGGTTCTTTCTCCGGATGTGGATAGCATTTTCCATTATGAAACTTTTGGAGATGTCTTAGATCCTTGCGTTGCTGAAAAGAGCTAAGTCTGTCAAAGTTAGTCATCTCCCAGCATGGATGTTGCTGTGTATAACATTCTCCTGGTTCTACTCACTTCACTCAGCATCCGTTACTTTCCTTTCCAGGTTTTTCTAAAGTCTGCTTGCTCACCATTTCTTATAGCACAATAGTATTCCATTACATTCGTATACCATAACTTGCTCAGCCATTCCCCAATTAATAGATATCCCCTCAATTTCCAATTCTTTGCCACCACAGAAAGAGCTGCTATAAATATTTTTGTACATGTAGATCCTTTTCCCATTTGTATGATCTCTTTGGGATACAGCCCTAGAAGTGCTATTGCTGGGTAAAAGGATCTACACATTTTTATAGCCCTTTGGGTGTACTTCCAAATTGCTCTCCAAAATGGCTAGATCATTTGACAACTCCACCAACAATGCATTAGTGTTCCAATTTTCCCACATCTTCTCCAACATTTATCATGTTTTCTCAAATTTATTTCTTTCTTTCCTTCTTTCTTTCTTTCTTTCTTTCTTTCTTTCTTTCTTTCTTTCTTTCTTTCTTTCTTTCTTTCTTTCTTTCTTTCTCTTTCTTTCTTTCTTTCTTTTCTTTCTTTCTTTCTTTTCTTTCTTTCTTTCTTTCTTCTTTCTTCTTCTTTCTTTCTTCTTTCCTTCTTCCTTTCTTTCTTCCTCCTTCTTCCTTCCTTCCTTCCTTCCTTCCTTTCTTTCTTTCTTTCTTTTCTTTCTTTCTTTCTTTCTTTCTTTCTCTCTCTCTTTTCTTTCTTTCTTTTCTTTCTCTCTCTCTCTTTCTTTCTTTCTTTCTATTTATCAAGAAATTTAAAAAGGGCATTGGTCAAACAAATAATATAAAAGATACACACTGTATGTAAATAGGAATCAACATATTACCAACAACGACTTGTAGGAAGGGAAAATTGCAAAAGACCTGACAAATTAATGCATGATGTGGAAAGGAACTGTTGTACTTATACTAGACATTATTAAAATTCTTACAGAAACATGCCTTATGGAGGATATATGCAAGTACATTAGTAAAAAATAAAGGACAATAAGAAGGAATGGATAGGTTGTTGTGAGAACTTCTGGAGGTAATTCTCTATAATGATATGTTCATAGGTCCATTGAAAAATTGTGCTGTCTAAAAAAACAAAAGGATTGGAGAAGACTCTTAATATTCCTAAAATTCCTCCTTCCCAGAGCTCTTAATTGAATTTAAAAATTAGAGAGAATATCACAATATTAACATTTTTTTCCAGAACTCACAAAGTTTGAAATTACTCCAGCAACATTTTGTGGAAATTTCCACAATCAAGACCAAATGAAGGACTGATGCACTTGTACACATAACATAGGATTTAAAAAGAAACACAAAACAGCCATATTCATATTACCATAACTGACGTCAAATTGCCAGAGAACACACAATTATCAGAGTAAATAATAGTTTAAGTGAGTTACAAAATTATGAGAAACAAATATGTCCTTATATATACCTTGGAAGAAAGTGTGAAACACATGCACACACACAGATACATACACACATACACAACCCAAACTCTTAAGCAGCTGTCAGAAACAACAGAAGTTAAATAAAAGATGTCATAGAAGTAACAAGAAAGGTATGCTGGTCATGCAGCACAAGAGATAAATGATTAATTCATAGCCCAAGTGATAAATATACATGAATATGCATACACATATACATATATATGTATATGAAATGCATATATACACATATATATGTATGTGTGTACATATATATACACCATATCTAGATAGACACATAGACACATAGATAGATATGAGAATTAGAGGAAGATCTTTAGTGTATTATGTCAACATTTGTAGGTCCATTCTGAAGATACTGGACAGGAAATATAAAGGCAGAAATCCTTGGAAAACTTCAAGATTATTTAATTAGTTATTATCCTATATGTCCATGTAGTTTAATTACTTACTGCTTTCTTTCTCTTCTATGCCTGAAACCAGCTGAGAAGGCATCCTACCTTTTGCTCGACTAAAATTTCATAGCTGAGAATTTACCTGAACTTCAAAATCCCTAAAGACCTTCCCATCATGGATAAAATTTTCTACTTCGCCTTTGTTGATGAGTATTGTGCAAAATGGGAAATTCCAATATGGCATGCCCCTAAACAAATTATTGCACTCAAGTATCCCAAAATATAGATTTGGAAGAAAAGTGGCTGAAAAACAAGTAAAAACACTTTGTTCCCTACCAATAATCAACTTGGAACTCTACCTCCCCCTGGAAAAAAAAAAGCCGATCTCTCAAACAAATGTAAGGAATGAGATTCTTCCTATACAAAAAAGGGAAATGTGGCAAGTTCACTTTGGAGCTGCCACACTGTCACTACAATCTGATGGAGATTTCAGAGAAATTCAGTGTCCTAGTCCTATCTTCAGATCTCCTGAAGCCTTGGGTGTTTGCATAGAATATCTCAAAATAAATCTATTTTGGATATCAAACACTTAAATTACCAAACAATTGGTCACTGAGGTAGGCCTTTACTGCCAAATGTAGTATATTACTATAATATCACAAATCATACTGTTATATTCAAATCTAGCCATTCTTACAACATATCAGAATTGTTAAAGAATAATTAGGAAATTCTAACTCAGCTTTAAGAAAAATGAATCAACGGCTAGCCCTCTGTAATATATTCTTAGGAGGGGGGACATCTTTTTGGTAGTTGATTACTATTCTTCATTTTAAAACCTGTGTAATTTGGGGGAAAAAGATGTACATTAAAATCGGGGACTTAATAAGGTTTAAAATTGAATATACAAAGTATATAATGAATCTTTTGAATCTCAGTTATGTTGGAGTTAGAGAACAAATGAATACAATTCTCTAAATAATCTATTAGACATTACTGAATCATCTTCATTGTCTGTTTTTATTTACATGAAAAAATATTATTTTTTTCCCATTGGCCAGTCTCTTGACATTACCTATGAATTTTAACCATCACTGATGTCAAAGGATAGCTATTCAAACTATCATTTAATGTTGCCTGACATGAGGGAAAACATAATTGAATTCCCAGTCAGTAATGTCACAGCATAGAAAACAATGATCTGTACATCAGGCTGGCAATAGCAAATCTCCAAAGAGCTACCATACGCCCGATATCCTAAAAGAAATTGAAGAAAAACTCAGCCACAATTCTGCTTATAAAAATATTCCATGCCTCCTATCAAGATTAAATTATTGACTGAGGAGAAAGAAGGAAAAAAAAAACCTGCCAGCAAACATTCAGAAGGAGCAAAAAGCAAAATATTCATTACCAGGAAATCCGAAGAATGTTATTTTATGCTATAGGCTTCTTTAGCCTGACTAATATTAAGATTCTTTATTTCAAATTTTAAATGTAAGACATTACATAAATTTACTATATCTGAATGCATGTGGAAAGCAATACTCTATGGGTGTCAGATGAAAAGCTTAAGATATTGGCTATTTGCTCCATTTCAGTTAGCAAAGTTAATTTTCTCCAAATTCCTATTGCTTATACTATGACTGTGAACATTTGGGACCCTTTTCTCAGCAATATTTTTTCTCTTTTTAATTTGTAGGTGACTTCATGTTCCCTGCATTCTATATGAGCAGATTAATCAAAATTGTATTAGCTTGACCAATAAGGCACTTTTTTATTCTTTTATTTTCTTTCCTTCTGTATTTTAACACATATTCCTTCAAATATATTACTTTTTATAACATTATAAAATGCTGAATAGTTTGAAAAACTTTCTATCTCACAACACACATAAACACATATCTGTGTTGTGTTTATGTATGTCAACATATGTGTGTGTATATATACACATATCTATTCTTATATATGCATATGGATATATACATATATGTGCATATTTATGTATATATATGTATATATATGTATATATATATATAATGTATATATATAAACTTTAAAATTCTGCTTCATCTTTTCAAAATGATCCAAAAATTCAGTGTCATTCCTTTTAGTTCTCATGGTATCATTAAAAATTCCAAAGTAAGTACCAAAAGCTATCACACTAAACATTTTTCCAGATTGATTATGTTTTCATATTAGGTTTAATTCAAAGATATAAAAGTGTAAATTATATATATAATTTTTATTATGATTAATGCTATTCTAATGCTCTAGAAATGATTGGTCATTTTCCCTCACATCTGACATGACACATATACTATCTACTTTTGAAGACTTTGATATGGTTCTTCACCTCATCAAAGGCTTTAGAAATATATTTTAATGCAGAACCCAGGACACTTTTTTCATTTGAGTCCCCTGAAACTTACTTCAGTTTTGTAGCATGTAGTAGCCAAGAATCTACTCAAAACCAGAGCTTATGAGTTCCCATCACAGTGTTTCTGAGGGCACATTAGTTCACAGCAAAATCCACTAATTTAAGCAGCATAGTAAAAAGAAAAGTTATGGGAAAGATTCCACCCATACACAGGCATATTCTCTCACAGGTTAGACAACTATCAATGGCAGTGATGAGTATGGGAGCTAAATCCCAAAAAGGAAAAACCCTGGACTTTCCCATAGGGCCAAATCTCTGGTGTTTACCTTAGGCTATAATTCCATCAACTGGCCTTTCTTTGTGGCTACACTCAATCTCCCAAATCTGTTACTCTTACCCTAAACTAGCCCTCCCTGTGTCCCCTGGTCATTTTCCACACTTAATCCTAGCTCTATTGTCCTGGTCCCAGGAGTTCTGTTCACTCCAGTCTACTGGCCACTCCCATCCACATCTCCTTAGGCCCCTCCTCCTGTCACCCCAAACTACTTGACCACTCCTAGCTCCCTCCCACAGTCTTTCTGTTATGTAATGTCTATCTTGTCTCTATTAAGATGCTCAGATTCCTAAAATCTAGCCAATAGCTCACTAACATTCAAACTCCTTAAGAGTCTGCCCAATATGACAAATGTTCTAATAAACCTTTTCTTTGGCTGAAAGATGGCTGGGTCGAATTCTTACAGGAAGGACCAGTGTGTTGTGATTTTGGGGTCCCAGTGATGACGATGGGATCTAGACCCCAGAAAGGAAAAATACTGGACTTTCCCACATGGCCAAATCTCTGGTGTTTGCCTGGGGTTATAATCCCATCAACTGGCCTTTCAGTGTCACTACACCCAATCTCCCTTCCTTTGTTTCACCTCCTTATGTATGGCCCCAGGCCATTTTCCACCCTTAATCCTAGCTAGGTTCCATTCTTCCTTGGCCAAGAGGTCCAGGTCCCAGGAGTTCTGTTCACCCCAGTTTACTAGCCACTCTTAGGTCCCTCCCATAGTCTTTCTGTATATAAGGCCCACCTTGTCTCCATTACGATGCTGAGATTCTTATAATCTAGCTGGATTCTTATAATCTAGCCAATAGCTTACTAATGTTCAGACTCCTTAAGAGCCTGCACAATATGACGGCTGTTCTAATAAACCTTGTCTTTAGCTGAAAGAAGGCTTGGGTCAAATTCTTTTGGACAGGACCCACATGTTGTGATGATTTCGGGGTCCTAGCACCCCAGAACCTCTAAGCCTCATCACCAGCACCCCTAAACTGCATCAGTAGGGGGGGATAGACAGAGGCCAGGAAACAGGAATGGAGAATGAGTATGCAGGGGAAACTAATCTGACTAAACAACAATGTAACTCAGATAATTCATACTTGTAAGGTGACATCCTCACCAGAACCCGGATTTTTACTGTTTGCCCACCAGAGACGCTTGTATCTTTTAGGAATTATCTTTAAGCTAATTATTTTCTTTTCTCTATTGTTAGTAAACTATCAGTTAACAAGGGTACATTAAGTATATTCTATGTGCCAGGAACTGTGCAAAGCAGCTAGGATTTTTTCAAAAACAAAGCCTCCACCCTCAAGAAGTTTACATCCTGATGGGGAAGAAAGCATACAAAATTTATATATATAAGATATATACATATATACATACACACACACACACACACACACACACACACACATATATATATATACATATATATATATATATATATATATATAAACAGAAATTAATCTTAGATGGAAAGCAGCAGAATGAGGGAAGTGGTGGAGGGGGAAAGACCTCCTGCAGAAGTAGGGATTTGAGAAAAAGGACAACATTCTAGGCATGGGGAAAAGTCAGAAGAATGGCCAGAATTTTGATGCATTGTCATGTTCTAAGAACTACAGGAAGGCCGGTTTCACTGGATAATAAAGTATATTGAGGGCTATAAAAATTATGATCATCTCTATATGTAGCATAGGTGAGACGGAGGAATTAATCATGGGAACCGAGTAGAATGAGGAATCAAGAAGCTAACATACTTGAGGAAATGTATAGTTTTTGTTTTGCTTGACTTTTTTTTTGGTGGGTAATTTGGAGGGGAAAAAAGTTGGAAAAATAATTAAAAGTCTTTGAGCTTTAAAGTAAATCAATAGATAGATATATTTTTTAAAAAAAATAGTAAGTTTGTTGTCTGTATAGCAGGCATTACAGGGAGCACAATGCATAAATTTGTAGTGGGCTATTAACAGTTGTAGAGTTGGGTGTGTGTGTGAATAAAGGAGTGACATTATGGAATGTGGAATGTCATTTAAAGAATGGCATTTAGAGGTTTAGAGTCACTGGGATGGAATGAGTTTGAAGGGACAGGAGTATATTAAACATTGAAGAATGATTCCAGGGAGAATATCAGTAGCTGAATATGAAGGAGGCAGGTGATTAGACTGTTCAAGATCCTGCCTAAAGGTCCAAATTCATGGCAAATAATGATTCATCCCGTGAGGCCAAGACATCACATCTCATATCACACAGGAAGGTGAAGGTATTCTCTGAGGGAATCCGGCAAAGGCAAAATCTATTAGTTCCAGATGTATCTATAGGAAGGGCAAATTTTATCTCAATGGAAAAGGCACTGAGGTGTAGACAGACCTACAGGCAGGTGGTCTGGATCAGGACTCTGAGAATGCTCTAGGAGGCAGAGAGACTAGGAGATAAGTGGGATATCTTGTTAACCTATTCTACCTACTGCACAGTTATATTATCAAATCTCCTCTGAAGTGTTCTTTGTTTTTTTCTGCTTTGGTAATCTATTGAACCCTTCTTAGGTGCATTATAACTGCAGCTTCTAGGTACTTCTGCCTTATTATCTCCTAGCCTCTGATGGTAACTTAACACTTTAAATATATACTTGGCCCCTTTTCTAGAGAAATTCTTAGATATTTAAGTATTTTGAACTCTTTTCATCTTCCAGAATTAGTGTTCTATAAGTCTAAACTCTTATGTGTTCTGATCAAAAAGCACTCCTTGAAAAGACTGAAGAAACTGTGGAAAGCAACCCTTAAGATTGAATTCTACTCTCAAGAGTAATTGAACCACGTCCATGAAAATAACCTTATGAACAACAGTGAGTGGTGTTAAGTAGATCTTATCTATTAAGATAACTTTCCCCCCTCTTCTCTACAAAGAGCTATTAATAATGACAAAGGATTTATGTAATTATAATCTCAATGTTGGAGATTCCTTGGAGGGTTGAAGAGCTTGGTGTAAATAGCTTAACAGGGCTTTATTTTGTAAATGAAAATTCTAACAATGAAGTCATTTTTGTGTAACTATCCTGACTTTTTGACTTTTAAATTTCAGAATTAGAAAATGTGGCTCAATAATATTCTTTGCACAAATGGTTATTAGTATTGCATCATTTTAAGGACCAATTTTTCCCTGGTCATTCATTCAGCTAACATATGTTAAGCACTAACTCATTATAAGACACTTGATTCTCAGTACTCAGGACTATAGGCAAATTAATAAGATATGATACTCAAAGCCAATTGAGTCCCTTCAAACTCCTTCTATCCCAGTAGTCTAACCTTCTAAATGCTATTCTTTAAATGCCATTCCACATTCCATAACCTCACTCCATTATTCACACCCCACCCCAACCTTACAACTGTTTATGCCCCACTACAAATTTATGCATTGTGTTCTCTGTAATGTCTACTATATAGACAACAAACTTACTATCTCCTTTTAAAATATATTTATCGATTGATTTACTTTAAATCTATATAAATATTCTATGTACATATATACATTTATGTATTTCACAAAATAGATATGATAAAATATGCAAAAAGGCAAATATCAAGTAGGTGAGAATTTTGAGAAGGAAGATGAAATTACACCTTGGAGTTAAGAAAGGATCTTCAGAATGCTTTAATTAATGTATAAACCTGTCACAACAGGGAGCACATTAGCATCTTATGTAATTATTCTAAGGGAATTGCATGCAAGACAAGTATGTCTTGTTTTGAATCTAGAGAGGAAATGAAAAGATGTAAAACATGGTTCTGCTTCTGATGAAATTCAGGCCTGGATAGGATATCTCAGTGAAGGCTACTAAGTAGCTAGATGAGAAGAATACAAATATAAATTACCTGGAATACTGGCAGAGGAAACTTTCGGGAGTAGGCAAAAAAAGTGGGTCTCCCAAAGAGAATTTAAGAATATCTTAAAGGCAGATTTGATCTTGTTATTGTTGCAGTGGTTGTTGAATTCTTTCCTTTGATGAGGATGGGAGGTATATCTGGAAAAGGAAAAACCCAGGACTTTCCCACAAGGCCAAATATTTGGCATTTACCTGAGGCTATAATCCCATCAACTGGCCTTTCTTTGTGGCTACACACAATCTCCCAAATCTGTTACTCTTAACCTAACCTAGCCCTCCCTATGTCCCCCTTCCATTTCCCTCACTTAATCCTATCTAGGCTCCATTGTCCAGGTCCCAGGCATCCTGTTCATCCCAGTTTACTGGCTACTCCCATTGAGATCTTCCTTAGACCACTCTTCCAGTCACCCCAAACTACTTGGCCACTCCTAGATCCCTCCCACAGTCTGTATATAAGGTCCATCTTGTCTCCATTAAGGTACTCAGATTCTTAGAATCTAGCCAATACTTACAGACTTCTAGATTCCTCAAGAGTCTGGCAATTTGGTGGATCTTTAATAAACCTTGCCTTTGGCTGAAAGAAGGCTTTTAAATTCTTTTGGGCAGGACATGCCTGCCATGATCTCTGGGTTCCAGCACCCCTAAACCTCTAGACCTCATCATATTCATGTCTGACTCTTTGTAACCCTATTAAAGGTTTCCTTGGAGAGATACCGGAGTGGTTTACCATCTCCAACTCTACCTTATTTTATAGATATGGAACTAGGGGAAACAGGGTTTAGTGATTTGCCAAGGGTCACACAGCTAGTAAGTGTCTGAGGCCAAATATGAACTCAGGAATCCTGACTCCAGGCCCATCCACTGCAACACCTAGCTGCCCACAGTTGTAACTTACTTTACCTAATTATCTCTAAGGCTACTTTAACACTTGGTTAATTCCTTGTGTTAGAATTTCCTTTTAGGGGCAGCTAGGTGGTGCAGTGGATAGAACACCAGCCCTGGAGTCAGGAGGACCTGAGTTCAAATCTGGTCTCAGACACATAGCACTTACTAGCTGTGTTACCCTGGGCAAGTCACTTGACTCCATTGCCTAGCCAAAAAAATATAAAAGAATTTCCTTTTAGTAATACTTTAGCAGAAATATTTTAGATCAATTACTGCTATACATAATACATATCAATTGTTGTTAATGATTGGTTTCTATTGACTGGGATATCCCAGTGAAGACTTCTCAGTGTAATTAAGGTAATGAGTTCAGAAGGTAGTATGAGAAATGAAGTCTCAGAAGTGAAGGCTCCCCAAAAGGTCAAATTATTCTGGATTATTACTTTCAAAATCTTCCCCCACTCCAGACCCTGTTTTTAAGCTCTTAACAGAAAGAATAAGCCCTGCCTCACCCCCAAACTGAGCCATTTGCCTCTGGCTTCCAGCCTCTTTCCTTTTCTTTGGATTTGGCACCTAGAATGTAAGCTCCACCTCCCGGTTAAGTGGATAGGAAGAAACTTTTGAGCTTAGAATGTAAGCCCCATCTCCCAGTCAGAATGTAAGCCCACCCCCAGTTAAGGGGGTAAGGGATAGTGGTGGGTGGAGATTTGTCTGCATGGTGGGAGGCCCCTGTTACACAGTCCTCTCTCTCCTCTCTCTCTCTCTCTCTCTCTCTCTCTCTCTCTCTCTCTCTCCACCTGTATCGAAGTAGCAGACAGCCATCTCCCAAGATTGTAATAAAGGTAACCTTTGCTTTCCACCTTGAGAAGTCTCTGAGTTTAATTTGGGTTGGGGTTGCTGTCCCACACACTATCCTTTCTCATCTGATTACCACAATAAGAAAATACCTCAGTATTAATCACTTTGAGAAAGCTTAATATTGAATGTTAAAATGTGAGTTCTTTTATATGCATACAAATAGTTTCATATTTAAGAATTTTATTTTTCTTATTTTTACTACTTTATATTTAGCCACTTACATGAAATAATCACTCCATTTAAATATAATGGAATATTAAATATAATGCTTAAATAGAAGTACAAGCATTTCATCTACAATATGCCATTTGACTTGATGTGGTTTGAGGTTGCTGGGAATCTGGAAATGTCAGGGTACAGGACACAAGGATTATTGTAATGCCAATAGTGTCAGGTGCAATTCAGAATCTGCAACTTAATGGGAGTGAGATTGATGCTTATATAGAAAAAGGACAGTGAAAGGATGTCGATGGGATTAAGGAGTAGTAAGTAGTCTGGGGTGGGCCAGATGTAATAGTGAAAGGAGTATTGAGTAGCAGTGGGCCAAGAAAGAGAGTGGAAGGATTGTCAAGTAAGCTAATTAAGTGATCTAGGCTGGTGTGGGCCAGATGCTTTGGGCAGAGGCATCAGTGATATGGGCTACTGAAATATATGGGAAAATTCAGGGACTGGGTTGCTTTCAAAGACATGGTCTTTTTCTTTTAGGGGTCCAGGTCTCATCAGACCCTCTAAGCAATCCTTTATTGTTTGTTGTATAAATAGTTTTTTCCTATTTAAAAAGTAATGCATTCACAGATATTATGAAATAGACAGGACTTCAAAGGCTACTGAGTCCAGTCTCTCTAGCCAGATACTATATTAAGGATAGACAAAATAGGTTTGATTTCATGGGTAGTAAAATTAGAATAATGCCTAAAACAATCCACAAATGTCTAAAATTCTAATATTTAAGCGGTGTAGGACTTTGGGGTGGTCCTGGGGACACCCCAAGATTACGGTACTGGGCTCTGCCTGAAAGAATTCAGCTCAAATCTTCCAGCCAGAGGAAAAGTTTATTAGTGGTAAAACACTTAGGCCAGGTGACACCCATAAGGATGAGTGGGCATGAGAAGGTCTCAGCCTTTTGGGCATGAGATTTTCAGCCCTGAATGGGGGCCAGATCTTATATACTAAAGTGACTTTGGGTGACCAGGGAAGGGTCTGGGAAAATGGTCTGGGAAAAGGGTCTGTGTGAGAATTCTGATTGGAATGTCTAAGAGATTGAATAGACAATAGGAATAGATAATGAAGGAACTGAAAGGCATCTGAATGAGATCAAAAAGGTGAGGCTAGGGCTTTCAAAGGGCCTTCAAAGGAAATAAGGGGAATTGACAAGGGGAGTCAATAAGGAACCTAAAATGGGAGCCAGATTCCCTTTGGGGCAAGGGGCAAAGATCTCTGCTTGGGCCACACCCCATCAGTATTACAGATTTTTGTCATTAATACATTAATGTTTTTGTACTAAAATACAAATAATTGTCTTTGGAAGAAATGACGCTTTAAGCTAGTATTATCCATTTATACTCAGTATAAATGAAAGAAATAAAAGTGCAATTTTATAAAAAAAACATGGGGAGAAGATAAATTAGGTGTTTGGATGAAGAATATAGTGAAGAATAAGCAGGGTTAAGCTACTTGATTCAAATTTTATTAACTTTAAAATGTCTCAGTTTATTAGTTTATAAGTACTGTTAGAAGTGTGTATAAATCCTTTTAAAAAGGATTCACTTTAGTATAAAACATAAACATTGCACACATTACACTAGTTCTCTCTTTACTCATTAAAGGAATATAATTCTTGCTGCTTAATGCATGTAACTCTTATTATCTTTATTTTTTAAATAAAATGAAGACTTCAAACTTTGTCTTTGGAATAAAGAGACCTCAGGTCAGGCAATGCCTAGTCAACTATCTGGAAGATCAATTCACAACACTGTAAGCAAGCAAATTTGTTCTTGAGTGTTTTCTTTTATTGGATTTGCTTACAATCAATTGATTGATGAAAGACTTCTGCAAAACTTTAAAAGTCTCTTTGACTCGGTCATTATCTTCCTCCTTGTTTCTTGAGGGGGTAGGAATTAAGTCATTCCTTATCCCTTTCGTAGGCATATCTTATTATGACCCCTAACTTCATGATACAGCAACATGCATTATAATGCTGATTGCTTTTTAATGGTAGGAAAATAACTATTCAGGGGAAATGAACACAAATAATATGAGTGAAATAGAAATGTTTTCATAATGTACATAAGCTTGGCAGCAAATCTTTGCAACTGGAAATGTTGTGTCACTATCCTGACTTCTTGACCTTTAAATTCCAGCATTAGAAAGTGTGGGTCAATAAATCTTAGTAATGACCTTAATTAAAGTTAATGTGTCCTTACATGAGAGATGCCACCAACAGTTTGCTGCATCTATATTAAAGTGAATGGAATCATTTTGTGTTAGGAATAAAGTGGCTACCTCCTTTGTCAGCTGCTATTGAGAGTTGGGATTATGATTAAAACCAAGTTAAGAAGCAAGCACTGTTACAGAGAGCAAGCAAACTTGGTAGTATAGGGCCTTGCCTTTTGTAAATTGTGGGATTTCATTTGCATTTACATATATTAATAGACTATAAATGTAAACATCCATTATTAGTAACAAGTAAAATTGTAAAAGAATAATGACCCCAAGAATGTTTATTTCTGTAGTCTTCCTTTGCCCTTTGAAGAAACCTTAAACAGAGAGTATAGTATTCACGCTATGAATTTTTATTTGTTAGCATATTTATGGAAAATTTCTTAGCTAAATTTTGTAATGATCATTTTTAATGATTCTTCATTTTATCTTTTTGCTTTGGCAGTTGTGGTTAAATGACTTGCCCAGGGTCACACAGCTAGTAAGTGTCAAGTGTTTGCTCTGAGGCCAGATTTGAACTCAGCTTCTCCTGGCTTCAGGGCTGGTGCTCTATCCACTGTGCCACGTAGCTGCCCCATGACTCTTCATTTTTAAATCATGTAGGGAAGATTCAATTCTATTAATTTTAACACAAAATATTTGCTGTCATGCCAGTCATGGTGTCACATGACTGTAATTTCTGCTATTAACAGGGGCTGAGACTAGTATATCACTTGAATTCTGGAGTTTGGAGTTTCAGAAGGCTAAGGGTCACCAGGCTGCTAAGGACAGGCACAGCAGACCACATCATAAACAGAATGTGTTAAAGCACCCATGCTGATCAGAGGTGGCATCATCCCCACCAGTGGCTTGGTGTACTTCTAGCTTTGCAAAAAAAAAAAACACAAAACAGGGAGACAGTTTAAAAAACAACAACAACTGTGTTTGTTATAAGTAAAATACTGTACTTGGTATCCCAGGTAAAACTAAAAAAAAACATAATCTCTGCCTTCAAAGAATTTATGTTCTCCAGGAGGATATGGAATATATCCCATTTGGCAAACAAAAGGCAATTTGAAACAGGGAGGACTAAAATCTTGGGAATTCAAAATAGACTCCATGAAGGAGATGGCCTTTTAAGCTAAATCTTGAAAGGTTGTGCCGAATTAAGTAACATCCAATTCATTGGATGGTGGTAGGAAAAAATAGCATGAAGTTGAAATTAAAATTCAAAGAAAGCAAAAAAAAATATGTAAGTAATTGCATGTGATCATATAAACTGCTGATAGGTTCACATGTTCTTTTTTTAAAAAAAAATTATTAATTTATTTTGAGTTATCAATTATCACTTCCATATGCTTTTGAGTTTAAAATTTTCTCCCCCTTCCTCCCAACCACCCTCCCCAAGACGGCCAACAATCTGACATAGGCTATACATTTACATTCTTATTAAACATATTTTTACATTAGTGAAGTTGTAAGTAAAAATTAAAATCAATAGGAGGAACCATCAAAAAGATTAAACAAAACTCAACAGAAGGCAAAAATAAGTGATAGGGTTGCAACTTCCATAGTTCTTTCTTTGGATGTGGGCAGCGTTTTCCAGCCCTAGTCCTCTGGAGATATTTTAGATCCTTGTAATGCTGAAAAGGGTTCAGTTTAACAATATTAGTCATCGCATAACGTGGCAGTTATTCTGTGCAAAGTACTCTTGGTTCTGCTCACTTCGTTCAGCATCAGACCATATAAGTCTTTCCGGGTTTTTCTGAAGTCAGCCTGTTCATCATTTCTTATAGCAAATAGTATTCCATTACATTTATACACAACTTGCTCAGCCATTCCCCAATTGATGGGCATCCTCTCAATTTCCAATTCTTTGCCACCACAAAAAGAGCTGCTATGAATATTTTTGTACATGTGGGTCCTTTTCCCATTTTGTGATCTCTTTGGGATATAGCCCTAGAAGTGCTATTGCTGGATCAAAGGGTATGCACATTTTTATAGCCCTTTGGGCATAGTTCCAAATTGTTCTCCAAAATGGTTGGATCATTTCACAACTCCACCAACAATGTATTAGTGTTCCAATTTTCCCACATTCTCCAACATTTATCATTTTCCTGTTTTGTCATGTTGGCCATTCTGATAGGTGTGATGTGGTACCTCAGAGTTTTGGTTTGCATTTCTCTAATCAATAATGATTTAGAGCATTTTTTCATATGACTATAGATGGCTTTAATTTCTTCATCTGAGAACTGTCTGTTCATATCCTTTGACCATTTATCAATTGGGGAATGGCTTGTATTCTATAAATTTGTCTTAATTCTCTATTATTTTAGAAATGAGGCCTTTATCAGAGAGCTGGTTGTAAAAATTCTTTCCCAATTTTCTACCTTCCTTCTAATCTTAGTTGCATTGGCTTTGTTTGTGCAAAAACTTTTCAATTTAATGTAATCAAAATTATCCATTTTGCTTTTCATAATGTTCTCTATCTCCTGTTTGGTCATGAATTCTTCTGTTCTCCATAGATCTGATAGGTAAACTATTCCTTGTTCTCCCAGTTTACTTATGGTATCAGCCTTTATATCTAAGTCATGAACCCATTTTGACTTTATTTTGGTATATGGTGTGAGATTTGGGTCTATGCCTAGTTTCTGCCATACTCTTTTCCAGTTTTCCCAGCAGTTTTTTTCAAAGAGTGGGTTCTTATCCCAGAAGCTGGGTCTTTGGGTTTATCAAATAATAGATTACTATAGTCATTGACTACTGTGTCTTGCATATTTAACCTATTCCACTGATCCACCTCTATTTCTTAGCCAGTACCAAGCAGTTTTGATGATTGCTGCTTTATAATACAATTTAAGATCTGGAATTGCTAGGCCACCTTCCCCTGCATTTCTTTTCATTAGTTCCTTTGATATTCTGGACCTTTTGTTTTTCCAAATGAATCTTCTTATTATTTTTTTTCTAAGTCTATAAAATAACTTTTGGTAGTTTGATTGTATGGCACTGAATAAGTAAGTTAGCTTAGGTAGAATTCTCATTTTTATTATATTAGCTCGGCCTACCCATGAGCAACTGATGTTTTTCCAATTATTTAGATCTGATTTTATTTGTGTGAAAAGTGTTTTGTAATTGTGTTCATAGAGTTCCTGGGTTTGTTTGGAGGTAGACTCCTAAATATTTTATAATGTCTACAGTAAGTTTAAATGGATTTCTCTTTCTATCTCTTGCTGTTGGGCTTTGTTGGTAATATAGAAATGCTGATGATTTATGTGGGTTTATTTTATAGCCTGCAACTTTGTTAAAGTTGTTTATTAGTTCAAGTAGTTTTTTACTTGATTCTCCAGGATTCTCTAAGTATATCATCATGTCATCTGCAAAGAGTGATAGCTTTGTTTCTTCTTTGCCTATTCTAATGCCTTCAATTTCTTTTTCTTCTCTTATTGCTAAAGCTAATTTCCAGTACAATATTGAATAACAGTGGTGATAAACATCCTTGTTTCACCCCGATCTTATTGGAAATGCTTCTAGCCTGTCCCCATTACCTATAATGCTTGCTGAAGGTTTTAGATATATGCAATTTATTATTTTAAGGAATACTCCACTTATAACTATGTTTTCTAGTGTTTTTAATAGGAATTGTATTCTATCAAAAGCTTTTTCTGCATCTATTGAGATGATCATGTGGTTTCTGTTGGTTTTGGTGTTGATATGCTCAATATGCTGATAGTTTTCCTAATATTGAACCAACCCTGCATTCCTGGTATAAATCCTACCTGGTCATAGTGTATTATTCTTGTGATAAGTTGCTGTAATCTGCTAATATTTTGTTTAAAATTTTTGCATCTATATTCATTAGAGAAATTGGTCTATAATTTTCTTTCTCTATTTTGACTCTTCCTGGTTTAGGTATCAACACCATATTTGTATCATAAAAAGAATTTGGTAAGACTCCTTCTTCACCTATTTTCCCAAATAGTCTATATAGTATTGGAATTAATTGTTCTTTAAATGTTTGATAGAATTCACATGTAAATCCATCTGGCCCTGGAGATTTTTTCCTAGGGAGTTCATCAATGGCTTGTTCAATTTCTTTTTCTGAGATGGGGTTATTTAAGTATTTACTTCCTCTTCTGTTAATCTGGGCAATTTATATTTTTGTAAATATGTATCCATTTCACTAAGATTGTCAAATTTGTTGGCATATAGTTGGGCAAAATAATTCCTAATTATTGTTTTAATTTCCTCTTCCTTGGTGGTAGCTTCACCCTTTTCATTCTTGATACTAGTAATTTGGTTTTCTTTTTCTTTTTTTAATTAAATTAACCAAAGGTTTATCTATTTTATTGGTTTTTTTAAAACCAGCTCTTAGTTTTATTTATTAGTTCAATAGTTTTCTTAATTTCAATTTTATTAATTTTTCCTTTGGTTTTCAATATTTCTAATTTAGTGTTTAGTTGAGGATTTTTAATTTGTTCTTTTTCTAGTTTTTTTAGTTGTATGCCCAATTCATTAATCTCCTCTTTTTTATTTTATTTATGTAAGCATTTAGAGATATAAAACTTCCCCTAAGAACTGCTTTGCCATCCCATAAGTTTTGGTATGTTGTCTCATTATTGTCATTCTCTTGAATGAAATTATTGATTGTTTCTATGATTTGTTGTTTGACCCAATCATTTTTTAGGATTAGATTATTTAGTTTCCAATTATTTTTTAGTCTATCTTTCCATGGCCCTTTATTACATATAATTTTTATTGCATCATGATCTGAAAAGGATGCATTTAATATTTCTGCCTTTCTGCATTGGATTGTGAGGTTTTTATGCCCTAGTATGGTCAATTTTTGTCATGTACTGAGAAAAAAGTATATTCCTTTCTATCCCCATTCAGTTTTCTCCAGAGGTCTATCATACCTAACTTTTCTAATGTTCTATTCACCTCCTTAACTTCTTTCTTGTTTATTTTGTGGTTAGATTATCTAGTCAGAGAGGGGGAGGTTCAGGTCCCCACTAGTATAGTTTTGCTGTCTATTTCTTCCTGTAACTCCCTGAACTTCTCCTCTAAGAGTTTGGATGCTATACCATTTGGTGCATATATGTTTAGTAATGATATTACTTCATTGTCTATGGTGCCTTTTAGCAGGATGTAGTTTCCTTCCTTATCTCTTTTGATTAGATCTATTTTTGCTTTTGCTTTGTCTGAGATCAGGATTGCTACCCCTGCTTTTTTTACTTCAGCTGAGCATAATATATTCTGCTCCAGCCTTTTACCTTTACCCTGTATGTGTCACTCTTTTTCAAATGTGTTTCCTGTAAACAACATATTGTAGGATTATGGTTTTTAATCCATTCTGCAATCGTTTCCTGTTTTATGGGAGAGTTCATCCCATTCACATTCACAGTTATGATTATCTGTGTCTTTTTCTCCATCCTTTCCCCCCTATTTATGCTTTTCTTTCTCCTTTCTTCTTTCCCCCCTCACTAGTGTTTTGCTTTTCACCACTGCCTTCTTCAGCCCCTTCTCCCTTTATTATCCTTTCCCTTTTCTTCCCTTTACCTTACTGCTTCTTCCCTCCCTTCTTTCCCCCTCCCTTTTCTTTCCCCTTTTCCCTCCTACTGCCTATAGGGCAAGTTAGATTTCTATACCTAACTGATTATGTTATCCCTTCTTGAGCCAAATCTGATGAGAGTAAGGTTCAAACAATGCTCCCCCTCCTTCTTTCCCTCTGCTGTAATAGGATTTTGTGTCTTTTCCTGTAATGTAATTTACCCTTGTCTGCCTCCTCCTTTCTCAGTACATTTTCTAAGATCAGATTGATCCACTTATTTGGATCCATTTAACCCACTTGATTAGATTTTTTTTATCATTAGATCAAAGTCAACTAATATCCACCCTCTTTATGTATACTCCTTTAACACATGGTGTAATAACAATACAGTTCTCAAGTTGCAAGTCATATTCCCTTGTAGGGTTTAAACAGCCCCCTTAACAACATATTGTATCTTTCTGTCCCATTTACCTTTTTATGTCTTCTTGAGTTGTACTTGAAGATCAAATTTTTGTTGAGCTCTGGTCTTTTTATCAGGAAAGTTTGGAAGTCTCCTTTTGTTGAATATCCATCTCCTCCCTTGAAAAATGATGCTCATTTTTGCTGAGTAGTTCATCCTTGGCTGCAATCCAAGCTCCTTTGCCTTATGGAATATCATGTTTCACACCCTGTTCTTTTAATGTAGAAGCTGCAAGGTCCTGTGTAATCCTTGCTGTGGTTCCATGATATTTAAACTGTTTCTTTCTGGCTGCTTGCAGCACCTTCTTTTTCATGTGGTAATTTTGGAATTTTGCTATTATATTCCTTGGTATTTTCAGTTTGGGATCTCTTTCAGGTGGTGAGTGGTATATTCTTTCTATGGTTATTTTACCTTCTAGTTCTAGGACTTCAGGGCAGTTTTCCTTTATGATTTCCTGACAGATACCACCCAGGCTCTTTTTCTCATAATGATTTTCAGGGAGTCCAATAGTTTTTAAATTGTCTGTCCTGAATCGATTTTCCAGGTCAGTTGTTTTGCCAATGAGGTACTTTACATTTTCATCTTTTTTTTTTCATTTTTTTGTTTCTGTTTGACTAGCTCTTGCTCCTTCAAAGAGTCATTGGTTTCCATTTGTCCAATTCTAGTTTTTAACAGATTGTTTTCTTCTGTTAGTTTTTGTACTTCCTTCTTCAACTGATCAATTGTGTTTTTTAGGGACTTGTTTTCTTCGGTGTACTTTTTTCCAATTGGCCAGTTGTATTTTTTAAGTACTCTTCTACCTCCCTCATTTGACTTTTAAAATCCTACTTGAGCTCTTCTAAGAAGACTTTTTGGGCTTCAGACCAGTTCATATTCCCTTTTGATGTTGCTGATGAGGGTTTGTTGACAATGTTGTTCTCTTCAGAATTTCTGTCTTGATCTTCACTCTTCTCGTAATGGGAATCTGTGGTATGTTTCTTTTTACTCGTGGTGTTTTTTTTATTCCCTGGCCTTTAATGAGATTGAGCTCTCTTGCTGATGAACAGAGGGCTCTGATCCAAGCTTCTTGTGTTGGGAGCCTAGGACTTGGTCACTGGCTTTGTGTGCTTGGGCCTCTTATGTTGGCAATTGAAGGGTTTTGTCAGCTTACCTTGTGTTGGGCTGGAATCAGCAAGGCTGCAGCTTTCAGGCAATTCTAGGTTGCCTGCTTTTCCTTTCCTTTAGCTTTCTTCAGCTCCTTTTAGAGGGTTGCTACAGGGTGTTTAACTGCATTTGGCCCCTTGCAATGCTGCTTCCCTCATTTCTGCTAATGCAGCAGGAGATTCCTTTGCCGTAGAGTGCTGAGGCACCTGGTGGTTTTTTGAGCTGGTTTCCATGGTTCTGAGCCCTCACTGAGGCACTCGGAGGTCCAGGTGTTGGTGTTTGCTTGCTCTACCACCCAGGCTTCAGGATATCTTCCTGGGCTTCTGACAGTTTAACTGGTGTTGGGTTTGAATCAGCAAGGCTGTGGCTTTATGAAGACTTTAGGTTGCTCTCTTCAACTCCTTTCAGATGAATGCTGCAGGATGCTTCTCTGCCTGGGGCCTTTCTAGTGCTGCTTCCCTTATTTTTGCTGAGGCACTGGGAGACCCATTTGCTGGGCTGCAGCACTGCTATTCCGTGTCTTTATTGTAGATCAGTTGTTCCAGGGTTTTTTTCCGGGGTGATATTTTTGGGTTTTCAGAGGTTGACAGGGGACAGTGACAGCAACTACCTTTTTACTCTGCCTTCTTGGCTGCTGGAAGCAGAACGGCTTCACATCTTCTTTATAATATATTACTTTGTTTGAATGTTTCTGATTGTCTTCTCAGAGTGGTAGTTTACTTTCTTGTACACACAGTCACATCATTTACTCCTGAATATTAACAGTTGTTTGAAATGAGCACCTCCAAATATCAAATTAGAGTCTGGCACAATTAGCATCCTTATTTGCAATATACCTTACTTTGCAATATGAGAGCCAAGAATTAAATGAATGCTGAGGAATCAAATTAATATGTACTCAACTATCCTTACACTGAAATACTCATCCTCTTTATAAATATCTCTGTGCAGTACACACATATTTAATTCATGTATTATAAATGATCACATTCTTCCATGACTATGATAAATTGAAAGTTTTTTAAATAACTGTAGCTAATTTAGCTTCCCAAGAGTTAAACAATCCCAGCTGTTATACTGATCACAGTCATTGTGAATATCATTATATTACAAAAGATAAATTAAGAAAAAATTGTACAGAAGAATCTAAAGTTTTGCAGATGGGTTTTGTATTTTGGAAAAATGTTATACAGAAAAGAAAATCTTAATCTTTTACCACAACCTCATTGTATGTATCCTGTCTATGTGTATCAACAATTCTTATTGTTGTACATACAACTTCATATATATGAGAAGCAAAGGGAGTTGGTAGGAGAAAAAACTCATTGTGTAGTGTGTTGGAGTTAATAAGTATAAAGCAAAACTTTGCTTACTTCATAGTTCATGGACCCAGAATCAATCTATATGCTACTCAGAATATTTTACCAGTAGGTAGTGGAAGTATAGACCTATCAAGCCAGGTCCTTGAGGTAGGTCAGTCTACATTTCTCTTGGCCTTATTTACTAAGGCATGTTATTCCTATTTTCATTGTAGAGACAGAAATGAATAATTTTTTGATCAATCAATTGATCTATTCACTGTTGTAGGATCTATATAGCAATTATTTTTTCTTACATTATCAATTGGTTTAACAAAAAATATTATTTGTTTATGTTATTTTGACTCAAAGGAACACTTCTTACTGGTCCAGTGGAATTTGGGAAACTTTGGATATGCTTTCTATCAGCAGAAAATGTATCTATATATACTTTTTGGCTACCAAAAGCATTATTATTTTTTTAGTATAGAGGAAGTTTTATTTTGACACAATGTTCCCTTTAAGACAACTTTAAATTACCTCCTCAAATCAAATCTTGGAGTGGTAGAAGCAACAAAGGTCAGAGTGAGACTTTTTTTTTCTAGCCTAAGGCAACTTAGGAGCACAGCAGGAGTGGTTTGTTAACATCAGGGTGGAAGATTGACTGAGTAAACACACACCATGGCAGCAGTGACCAGTAGTGGGCCATGCAGGGGGCTGCAGCATCAGATTCAGGAGCTCTCAGCCCAGAGATGATAAAGGCATCAAACAACTGGTCAAAGAGAGATTACAGGATGCCTTTTGTGGGCATTGTGTGCAGCTGGTACAGACCAGCAACTGTGTTACCCATACACAGTTCTGGGCTTCAGTTTCCTGTAGAGATGAAGCACTTATAATAGGCCACAACTTCCTCAGTAACACATGAAAATGGCTAGAAACCCAGCAGCACAGGTTTATATATGTTAAAAAATGCTATATAAATACCTCAATAAATATTGACCAAATTCAGGGTCTTGTGTAGAACTCAGAGGAATTAGGGGTAGAGGTATGGATGGTGAGTATCACCACTTCTCTGCTCACAGCTCCTACTTCATCAAAAGATATACAATATGTATGACATTTTGCCTTGACCAAGACTTGGAATTTGCTTATGGAAGTGGACATTTAGAAGGGTCACAGTTCATGACTTATTGTGAAGTATAACAGTTTTCTGTATTCTTGCTATTTTTTTTAGAAATCCAAAGAGGCCATTTCAAATCTAAATTATGCTAAAATGTTCTTTAATATGTCAGCTGAACTGCAACAAATTAATTTTTTAAATGTTATATACAAGAACTGACCATACAAGTCATTCAAGTTAAATATTTAATTGTTGTTATTCATTCAGCTAAGACTGACTTATTTTTGTAGGAGGTAAGAGGAGGTGGAACAAGAGAGATGATAAGTAAATTGAAGTGTTCCCTAAATAATTCTAAATTAGTAGTAATAGAATTCATTGGTCCTTAACTGATAGGACTTAAGGAACTCCTTATGATTCGTTGTTGGAGATTAACCATTCCTCCTTTCAAAGTGCAGCAATCTGAGGGTGGTGGTGGGATGGGGGAGGAGAAGTGCAAGAGATTTCTCTCTTCCATCACTACCACCAGGAAGATCAATGGTAATGTATAGCAGAAATACATGGCAATTAAAAAAAAGTGTGTTCACATTGTCTAAGGAAGAAATTCAAGTCCCTGAACCTCCTGGGAAGGAATGCAATGGGGTATAGAATTCCATAGGCAGAAAGCATCTTCTAGTCTTCTAAAAAGAAAATACATTTTCTGAGTAGCACAAGATTTGAAAAATGCTTATGAGTCCCCAAAGTGAAAGAATTCTTCAGTTTGAGAATTCAGGCAATGGACCTCCTAGACAGAGATTTCCTGATGCACACACATTGGAAAAAGAAAATCATAGTTTAAATGATTCCTTGATAACATCATACTTGGGGAGGAAAGCCAGTGAGTTGCTCAAATATTACAAGTCCAATGAGAAGCTTTACTGAGGGAGGGATGGAGCCAAGATGGAGGGTTAGAGACATCAACCCACCTGAAATCTCTCATCATTTTTCTCCAAACAACTTTAATAACACATCAAATCAGATTTTGTAGCAGCAGAACCAACAAAAGGTTAGAGTAAGATGTTTTTCTAGTCTAAGACAACTTAAGAGGTCAGTAGGAGAGGTCTGTGACACCAGGGTGGATGCCTGAAGGTGCAAACACACACTATGGCAGCATCAGTGGTGGGCCTTGGAAGTGGCAGTAGCAGCAACAGCAGAAACATTTTCAGGAGCTCTCAGCCCAGAAGTGATAAGGGAGTCAGAGAACTGGTCAGAAAGAGATTACAGGTTATGCTTTGTTGGCACTTTGTTTAGCTGGTGGTGATTGGCAGCTGTGTTTCCATATGTAATTCTGGGTTGCAGTTCCCTGGAAAGAAGTACTTCTAGTAGGTCACAAGGAAACAGGAGTCTTAATCACAGTTCCAAATCAGAAAGGAGTGCTAGCACTTGTGACTGAAGGGACAGCAGGGGACTAGTCACATTTCCAGAAATAAGGAAGAAAATAACTTACCCAAAAGAATTGGCTTAATGGTAAAAAAAGGCACAAACATTCAATGAAGAAAAAAAAGTCTTAAAAAGCAGAATTGGCCAAAAGGAAAAAGAGATATAAAAGCTCAGTGAAGAAAATAATTCTTCAAAAAATAGAATAGGGAAATAGGAGCTAATAACTCTATAAGACATCAAGAAACAATTTATAAAGTCAAAAGAATAAAAAAATAGAAAAAAGATGAAAAATATCTCATAGGAAAAATAATTGATCTTCAAAATAGATCAAGGAGACATGATGTAAGACTCACTGAACTACCTTAAAGCCATGACTAAAAAAAAATAAAAAAACCTAAGAAATCAAATTTCTAGAAATAATCAAGGAAAACAGCTCTGATATTCTATAACCAGACAGTTAAATAAAAATTGAAAGAATCCACAAATCACCTCCTGAAAGAGATCCTAAACTGAAAACTCTGAGGAATATTATAGTCAAATTCCAAAGCTCACAGGTCAGAAGAAAATATTGTGAGCATCCATAAAGAAAAAAAAATTATGTTATCATGAAGCCACAGTCAGGTTTCCACGAGATTAAGTAGCTTCCACATGAAAGGGTTAGGGAGCTTGGAATATGATATTCTGAAGGTAAAGGAACTAGGATTACAACAAAGAACAACATACCCAGAAAAATTAAGTGTAATCCTTCAGAGGGAAAATTGATAGATATTTAATGAAAAAGGGAACTTTTAAGCATTCCTGAAGAAAAGGCCAGTGCAAAATAGAAAATCTGACATTCAAAGAGAATATTTAAGAGAGGTATAAAAAGGTAAACATGAAAGAAAAATCATGAATAATCATGACTCAATTAAGTTAAACTATTTACATTCCCTTGTGAGAAGATGACACATGTAATTCCTAAGAACTTTATTGTTATTATGGCAATTAGGAATCTTCATAGACAGAGGGCATGAGTGTGAGTCTATCACGCTGGGATTATCTAAAAAATCGAGTGAGAAAGAGGGATGTACTGAGAGAAGAGGGAGGGGGAGAGGTAGAATGGAAAAATTTTTTCTACATTAAAAGAAACATGCAAAGAGGATCTTTTAAAGTGGAGGGGGAGATGGCATGATTGTAGGCAACTTTTGAATCTCAATCACGTTGGAAGTGGTTCAAAGATGGAAGAATATGGAAGCACGTTCAGTAGGTATAGAAATCAATCTGACTCAAAAGAGAAATAAGAGGGGAAGGGGATAAGAGATTTGGGTGTTGATGATAAAAGAGATGCCAGATTAAAATAGAGGTAATGGTCAGGAATGAAATAGACTTTTGAGGAGGATTAGGAAGAAAAGAGAGGGACAGATAAACATAAGAAAATAGCATAGTGGGAAACAGACAGATGGATGGCAGAAGAGATTTGAAACCAGAATTGCGCAATATTTTGTTTAAAAAGACAGTTGAAACAGAAAGGCACACTCAGAATCAAAGGTCTATAGCAGAATCTACTATGCTTCAGCTAAAGTAAAAAAAAAAGCAGCAGTAGAAATCAGGATTTCAGACACAGCAAAAGCAAAAAAAAAAGAGATTAATTAAAACAGATAATCAGGGAAACTATAATTTGTTAAAAGGTGCTATAGGCAATGAAGTAAAATAAAAAAAATTACAGCAAGTTTCTTTGATAAAGGCCTCAGTTCTGACATGCATGAAAAACTGAGTCAAATGTATAAAAAAGAGCTATTCCCTAATAAATAAAGGGTTAAAGGATATGAACAAGTAGTTTTCAGAAGAAGAAATCAAAGCTACATATATAATGTGAAAAAAATATGCTAAATGACTGTTGATTAGAGAAATGCAAATTAAAATAATTCTGGAAGGCTACTTCACACCTATGAGAAATAATAAATGTTGGAGTGATTGAAGGAAAATAGCTATTGTAATAAATTATTGGTCAAGTTATGAATTAGTCCCATCATTCTAGAGAAAAATTTGGACCTATGCCCAAAGGGCTCTAAAACTATGCATGCTCTTTGACCTAGAAATATAATTTCTAAATCTGTACTCCAAAGACATCACAGAAAAAGGACTTATGTGTACAAAAATATTCATTAGCAGTTCTTTTAGAGGTGATAAAAATGAAAAATTGGGGGGAAATGCTTATCAATTGGGAAATGGCTGAACAAATTGTTGCATATGATTGTGATGGAGTACTATCATTCTATGAGAAATGTCAAGATAAAATTTCAGAAAAAAACACACAGGAAGACCTGTAAGAATTGATTCAATGGGAGGTGAGAATTAAGTGATTATTATGCACAAAAATACCAGTGTTGTCATAATGACCAACTGTGAAAGACTTGGCTACTCTGATCAATGCAATGATCTAAGTCTTGGATTTCAATTTCAATTCCAAAGGGCTCTTGATGAAAAAAAAAATGCTATCCACCTCCAGAGAGAGAACTGATAAATTCTTGAGTGCAAATTAAAGTGTAACTTTATTTCATTTTGCTTTTTTTGTGATGTGGCTAATATAGAAATATATTTTACATGATTTCACATGTATAATTGATATAGTTTTATTTGTCTTCTCTGTGGTTGGTGGAGGAATGGGAGGGAGAGAGAGAATCTGGAACCCAAAATTTAAAAAGAATGTTAAAAATAAATAAATAATATTTTTTTAAAGAAAGTTTGCTGGAGCTCCTTCTGGCCTTTTGTACTTAGGAACCATGTCTACCCAGATGACAAGCAAATGTATATATCTGGCCATAACTTTCTCATGAACTCAAGTCCTATAGATTCAATTGCCTATAGGGACATATCTCTCAGACTTTACAATTGTACTTTAGTATCAACATTTTCCAAATGGAAGACATCATCTTCCTACTTAAATCTTCCTGTCCACTAGAGTTTTCTGTATACATTGAGGATACCACCAATATCCCAGTTTCCTGAATTAAAAATTTCATAGTCATATTTAGTTGTTACATTTCTATCACCCTTGTGTCTAATCAGATGAAAAGTTCTGTTAATGATACTACCAAGATATCTCTCCCTTCCTTTCATTTTTGTTATTTTCTTTGCCATCACCCTTATCACTACTTACTTGGACTATTACATTGCCATCCTAATTAGTCTTGCTTCTTCTGGTCTCTCTTCTCTTTAATGCATCTCTTCTACAGCTCCAAAAATAATGTTCTTATGCAACAGTTTGACTTTATCATTCTTCTGCTCAAATACATCAGCATCTCCCTATTGCCCCAGAGTAAAATACAGACTTCTTAATCTGGAATATAAATATCTTCACAATCTTGTTCCCTTCTTACTTTCTTGGTTTGATCAAGATTAGTATTCTCCTCACAGATTATATTCTTGTCAAAGTGGAAAATTAACTATTTCTTGAACTCAGCACTAAATACTCTGCCTCTGTGCATTTACTTAATTCAGCCTCCATGACAAAACAAAGAATGGATATATTCCAGGAGGAAATGAATTATATCTTTCTTGGGAATAAATTTTAAAAAAAACAATGAAAGTTTTTTGAACCTTAATGGAAAACTCATTCATAAATTCTTCTTGGAGAAGGAAAGAAAGAGTTGACAGAATAGTTTCTTTTTCATGTACCAATAGCTAAAAGCATCATTCCATGGAACATTCAGTTATTGATATTACAATGCTTATGATAAATATTTGTGAAAAGATTGCCATGAAAATAATTGCTGCTTAAACGCCAACATTAGTTACTGAACATGAAGTGGTAGAAAAAAATCATATTTACTTTGATACTTAGTAACTTGAATGAAACATGGGAAATAATAAATATGGTGAGGGAAACAGGAATCAATGAATAAGTTTCCAAAACTTTTCAGAATGTGTAAGCCTCATGTTCACATAAAATGCATAACTTCATTGAAATATGTATATATATATATATATATATTATATATATATATATATATATATATCTGAAGGCAATGAATGTCCCAAACATAGAATAAAATGCAAAATGAAAATGATTTATATATATATGTTTATTTATTTTTCCCACTTAATAGCATTAATTTTGACCCAATGACATCTAAAGATAGATTTTCAAGAATAATTTTTTATAAGATTTTGAATTCCAAATTTTTCTCTTTCCTCCCATCTGTCCTCCCTCTCCAAGACAGCAAACAATTAGGTATAGGTTGTACATGTACAATCATATTAAACATATTTCCATTTTAGTCATGTGAAAGAAGAATCAGAACAAAATGGAAAAACCATGAGAAAGAAGAAACAAAAAATAAAAAGAAATGTGAAAATAGTATGCTTCAATCTGCATTCAGACTCCATAGTTCTTCCTCTAGACGTAGATAGCATTTTCCATAATGAGTCTTGGAATTGTCTTGGATCATTGAATTGCTGAGAAAAGTCTGTCATAGTTGATCATCACACAATGTAGCTGTTACTGTGTATGATGTTCTACTGGTTCTGCTCACTTCACCCAGCATCAGCTCATGCAAGTCTTTGCAGGTTTTTCTGAAATCTATCTGCTCATCAGAAAATGATTACATTTCAATGAACTTGAAACAAGTTATTAATAATGAATCAGCAATTTGTGTATAGTCAGATCATTTAATTGATAGAGCAAAGCCAAAAATTAGTGTGGGGGAAGCTAGGTGGTGCAGTAGATTGTGCTCCAGCCTTGGAGACAGGAAGACCTGAGTTCAACATTGGGCCTCAGACACTTGACATTTATTAGCTGTGTGACCCTGGGCAAGTCACTTAACCCCAATTGCCTCACCAAAGGCAAAAAAAAAAAATTAGCATGAATCTGAAAGAATGAATAAAAATGAAAATAAGCAATAACATAATTAATATAACCTACTCAAAAATATTGATGATGACAAATGGTATGTGGATGGAATAAATAACATAGAGACAGAACACAATATTTTCATGCAGAAATATAACTGATGTGGATGTCAGTTATTCAATAATTTATTAAGTGCTGGAAGGAATAGGCATCCTTTATTAAGTAGTTACTATGTGACAACTGGTGTGCTACCCAATTTACAAATATTTAATTTGATACAACTCTGAAGCAGATGCTGTTATTTTCTCCATTTCACATTTTAGTAAACTGAGGCAGACAGATTAAGTGAGCTGTGTCCAGAACTGGATTCAGGCTTTCCTGACTCAAGGCTGAGAGCTTTATAAATTGCACCACCTGGTTGACTGTCAGAGCTAGGCACAATGCTAAGTACTAGAGATATATAAAAAAGGGGGAAAATTGTCCCTTCCTTCAAGGAACTCATATGTTAATAGGGGATACAACATTAAAATATTTAAGTAATATAAGATATGTACAGAGTAGATGGAAGGTGATTTCTTGGTTGTATTGGTTTCAAAGAGAAAGGCACTGATATCTGGAAAGGCCTCTCAAAGAAGGTAGACTCTGAGGTGAGTCTTGAAGGAATCATGGGAAACCAAGAAGTAGAAGTATAGACAAAAATTATTCTGGGCATGGTGGAAAGGAGTAAAAAGTCATATTTATAGGAAATGGAGTGTTCTTTGAGAAGAACAGCAAATAATTCAATGTATCTGTTTCATAAAGTGCATGTTGGAGTGCAAAGTATAAGAAGAGTAGAAAGGTAGCAAGAGGACATGTTGAGAAGAGTTTTAATTATGCACATATACAAAGGAAGGACTTTACATTTGATCCTGATCAAAATAGGGAGTGACTAGAGTTTAATGAGTAGAAAAGTTATCTAGTCAGATATGGTATTTGCAAAAAACACTTTTTCTAGCAGTAAAGACAATATATTAAAGTGAGGAGACAAAGAAGTGAACCAGTAATTCGGATGTGAAATGCTGGGAGATTGTATGAGGGTAGTGGCTATGTGAGTGGAGGGTATGTGTATTGGAAACATGTTGTAAAAGTAGAAATGATGAAATTGGGCAACTGATAGGTTACATGGGATGAATGAGAGTGAAGATCTCAGAAAGACGATTAGGAGAATGGTAGGACTCTCGACAGTCATAAAGAAAAGTAGAGATTTTGTGGTGAGGGAGGTAGTGAAGATAATGAATTCTATTTGAGATGAATGGATTTGAAATTCAACATCTCATCTCTGCATTTGCAAGGGCTCAGTCTGGAATGTAGTTCCTCTTTACCTCAATGACCACAATGAAGAAATTAAAGTGCCTTAGTCAGCAAACATTTGAATGACATAAAGTAATGAGAAGAGGCAGCTAAGGGTAATAGGCTTTCAGAAAATGAAAGCATTTTTTAATTTATGAGGAGTCAGAGAAGATTTATAATAAGTATTGCCTTCAATCTAGGAGACTTAATACAAGGTGAAGCCAGTTCATAGTATTTTATTTTTTTCCCCAGTTACATATCATGAACATTTTTAGCATTCATTTTTACAGTATTTTAAGTTCCAAATTCTCCTTCCTCCCTCTCTTCCTTCCCTCCCCTTTTCTGAAAATGGTAGGCAGTATGATATAGTTTACGTATGTACTGTCATGTAAAAAAATTTCCATATTACTCACAGTTTTGAAAGAAGACCATCAATTCTCTATTTGGATGTTGATAGCGTTTTCCTTTGTGAATCCTTTGTACTTGTCTTGGATCAATGTGTTGCTAAGAAGAGCTGAGTCATTCGTAGTTGATCATCACACAATGTTGCTGAAACTGTGTGCAATGTTTTCTTGGTTCTGCTCATTTCACTTTGTATCAGTTCTTACAAGTCTTTCCAGGATTTCCTGAAATCTGCCTGTTCATCATTTCTTATTGCACAATAGTATTCCATTAAATTCATACACCACAATTTGTCCACCATTCTCCAATTGATGGGCATCCCCTCAATTTCCAACATTTTGTCACCATTAATAAGGCTGCACATGTAGGTCCTTTTCCCTTTTTTATAATCTATTTGGGATACAGACCTAGTAGTGGTATTGCTGAATCGTAAATATGTGCAGTTTGGTTGTCCTTTGGGCATAGTTCTAAATTACTCTCCTGAATGGTTGGATCAGTTCACAACTCCACCAACAGCGCATCAGTGTCCCAATTTTCCCACATCCTCTCTAATGTTTAACATTTTCCTTTTTTGTCAAATTAGTCAGTCTGATAGGTGTGAAGTGGTACCTCAGAGTTGCTTTAAGTTGCATTTCTTTTTTCAAAAGTGATTTAGAACACTTCTTCATATGCCTCTATATAGCTTAGATTTCTTCATCTGAAAATTGCCTGTTGATATCCTTTGGCCATTTATCAATGGGGTACTAGCTTGTATCTTTATAAATTTGACTCAGTTCTGTATGTAGTTGAGAAATAAGACATTTATCAGAGAAACTTGATGTAAATATTTTTTCCCAGCTTTCTGCTTTCCTTCTAATCTTGAATGCATTGGTTTTATTTATACAAAAACTTTTTAACTTAATATAACAAAATTATCTATTTTTCATTTTGTAATGGTCTCTGTGTCTTGTTTGGTCTTCTTTCTTCTTCTACCCATAGATCTGACACATAGGTTATTCTTTTAATTCACTTATAGTATCATCTTCTATGTCTAAATGAAGCACCCATTTTGACCTTCTCTTGGCACATGGTGTGAGATGCTGTTCAATACCTCATTTGTGTACTATTGTTTTCCAGTTTTCCCAGCAGCTTTTGACAAATAGTGAGCTCTTATTCCAAAAGCTGGGGTCTTTCGGTTTATCAAACACTAGGTTACTAAGGTCATTGACTACTATACTATGCATAACTAATCTACTCCACTGATCCACCACTTTATTTCTTAGCCAGTAACAGATGGTTTTGATTATTACTGTTTTACAATTTAGTTTGAGGTCTCTTGTTGCTAGGCCTCCTTCTTTTGTATATTTTTTTCATTAATTCTCTTAATATTCTTGACCTACTATTCTTCCAGATGAATTTTATTGTTACATTTTGAGCTCTATAAATATTTTTTGGTGGTTTGATTGGTATGGCACTGAATTGGTAAAACAGTTTAGGCAAAAATGTCATTTCTATCATATTGGCTTAGACTATGCATGAGCAATTGATATTCTTCCACTTGTTTAGATTTGACTTTATTTTTGTGGAAAGTGCTTTTAATTGTGTTCGTGTAGTTCCTGGGTTTGTCTTGGCAGTAGACTTTTAAGTATTTTATAGTATTTACAGTTATTTTAAATGGAATTTCTTTTTCTATTTCCTGCTGCCAGGCTTTATTGGTCATACAAAGAAATGCTGATGATTTATGTGGGTTTATCTTATATCCTGCAACTTTCCTAAAATTGTTAATTATTTCAAGTAATTTTTTTTTTGGCTAGGCAATGGGGTTAAGTGACTTACCCAGGGTCACACAGCTAGTAAGTGTTATATGTCTGAGGCCAGATTTGAACTCAGGTCCTCCTGAATCCAGGGCTAGTGCTTTATCCACTGTGCCACCTAGCTGCCCTTCAAGTAATTTTTTAGTTGATGCTCTAGGGTTCTCTAATTATATCATCATATCATTTACAAAAAGTGATAATTTTGTTTCCTCATTGCCTATTCTAATTCCTTCAATTTATTTTCCTATCCTTAGCTAACATTTCTAGTACTATATTGAATAATAGTGGTGATGATGAGCATCCTTACTTCACTCCTGATCTTATTGGAAAGACTTCTAGCTTATCTCCATTACAGATAATGCTTGCTGATGGTTTTAGATAGAGACTGCCTAGCATTTTAGGTGGTGTTTGAATATAATGGAATACTATTGTGCAATAAGAAATGATGAACAGGCAGATTTCAGCTGTCTAGTGTTTTTAATAGGAATGGGTGCTGTATTTTCTCAAAAGCTTTTTCAGCATCTATTGAGATAATCATATGGTTTCCATTGATTTTATTATCAATATGGTCAATTATATTAATACTTTTCTTAATATTGAACTAGTCCTGCATTCCTGGTATAAATCCCACCTCGTCAGTGTATGATTCTTTTTTTTTTTTGCTTTTTTTGGGGGGGGTGTGGTGATCAGGGTTAAGTGACTTGCCCAAGGTCACACAGCTAGTAAGTGTTAAGTGCCTGGGGCTGGATTTGAACTCAAGTACTCCTGACTAGGCCAGAGCTCTATTTACTGTGCCACTTAGCTGCCCCTGGAGTATATGATTCTTATGATATGTTGCTGCAATAGTTTTGCTAGTATTTTGTTTAAAATTTTTGCATCAATTTTCATTAGGGAAATTCGTCTATAATTTTCTTTCTCTCTTTTTTACTTTTCCTAGTTTATGTGTCAGCACCATATTTGTGTCATAAAAAAAGAATTCCACAGGACTCCTTCAACTATTTTTCCAAATAGTTTATATAGTATTGGAATTAATTATTCTGTAAATGTTTGGTAAAATTCACCAGTGAATGCTTCTGGCCATGAAGATTTTTTTTTCCTAGGGAGTTCATTAATGATTTGTTCAACTTCTTTTTCTAAGAAAAGTTTATTTAGGCATTCTAGAATCTGATCTCTTAATATAGGTAACTTTTTTTTGCAAATTTTCTTTGATTTTGCTCAGATTATTAGACTTATTGGCATAAAATTGGATAAAAGATTTCCTAATTATTACTTTAATTTCTTCCTCATTTCTGGTAACTTCACCGTTTTCATTTTTGATACTGAATATTTGGTTTCCTTTCTTTTTTCAAATAAATTAACTAATGGATTCTCTATTTTCTTGTGATTTTTTTTCATAAAACCAACTCCTAGATTTTCCTTTCTGTTCCCATTCAGTTTTCTTTAAAGGTCTGTCATATCTAACTTATCCAATATTCTATTTACCTCTTTGGTATCTTTCATACTTATTTTTTGGCTGGATTTACTGGGCTCAGATTGGGTACAGTTGAGATAACCCACTAATACAACTCTGATATCTATTTCTTCCAGTAACTTACTTCATTTCTCCTTTAAGAATTTGAATGCTATATCACTTGGGGTAGATATATATTTAGTACCAAAGTTGCTTCACTGTTTATGGTACCTTTTATCAAGACATAGTTTCCTTCCTTATCTCTTTTAATTGGATCTACTTTTGCTTTTACTTTGATATCAGGATTGGTACTCTTGTTTTGTTTTGTTTTTGAGTGTGTCTGTGTTTTGTTTTGTTTTGAGTGTGTATCTCTGTGCTTCAAGTGAATTTATTGTAAACAGCATATTGTAGCATTCTAGTTTTTGATTCACTTTGCTATCTACTTTCATTTTATGGGAGAGTTCATATCATTCAAATTCAGTTATGATTACTAACTGTGTATTTCCCTCCATCCTATTCTTCCTCATGTTTGTCCTCTCTCTCCTTTCACCATTTATCTGCTCACCAGTGTTTTGCTTCTACCACCTCCACTGATCTTTCCTCCTTTCTTTCAATCCCCACTCTCACTTCCCTTATTTGATCCCCTCTCCTTCTACTTCCCTGTCAGGTAAGATATATTTCTATATTCAACTGATTGTATATATTATTCCCTCTTTGTGCCAATACTGATGAGAGTAAGGTTCAAATGATGCCAATTGCCTGCCCTCCCATTTTCCCCTCCACTGTAATATGTCTTTCATGCCTCTTTGTTTGAAATAATTTATCCTATTCTATCTCCCTTGCTTCTGAACCCATTGTACTCCTCTTTCTCATCCCTTATTTTATTATGTCATCCCCTAAAGTTCACCTTATATCCATACCTTCTGCCTACATATATTCCTTCTAGCGATACAATTTTTAAGAATTACAAGTATCATCTTCCCACATAGGGATGTTAATAGTTTAGCTCTATTGACTTCCTATGTTTTCTTTTCCCTTTTTATGTGTTTATGCTTTTATTGGGTCTTGATATTGGGTGTCATTTTCTTTTTTTGGTTTGATTCTGTTCTTCTTCTTATGAAAGCTTGAAATCCCTCTATTTCATTGAGTAATCACTTTTTTCCCTTGATGCATTATGCTTATTTTTTTCAACATAGTAGTCCTCACTCCTTTGCCTTCCAGAATATCATGTTCCATGACCTCCAAACCTTTAATGTTGCAGTTGCCAAATCCTGTGTAATCCTGATTGTGACTCCCCAATATTTGAATTGTTTCTTTCTGGCCACTTGTAGTATTTTTTTTTTTTTTGAAATTTGTCTATAGTGTCCTTTGGTGATTTTATTTTGAGATTTCTTTCCTGAGGTGATAGGTAGATTCTTTTAATGTCTATTTTGCCCTCTGGCTCCAGGATATCAGGGCAGTTTACCTTGATAATTTCTTGAAAGATGCTGTTCAAATCCTCCTTTTGATTATGGCTTTTAGATAATGCAATTATTCTGATGTTGTTTGTCCTGTATCTATTTTCCAGGTCAGTTGTTTGCTTCCCATGAAGTATATTACATTTTCTTCTATTTTTTCATTCTTTTGATTTTGTTTGATTGATTCTTGATGTCTCATTAAAGTCATTAGTTTCCACTTGCCCAGTTCTAACTTTTAAGGTATTAGTTTCCTCAATTAGCTTTTTAATTTTCTTTTATATTTGGCCAATTGTACTCTTTAAGGAGTTGTTTTCTTCAGTGCATTTTTGTATTTTCTTTTCCATTTGGCCAATTCCACTTTTTAAACAGTTTACCAGGCTGTTGACTCTTTTCTTCATCACTCTCTTGCATCACTCTCATTTCTTTTCTCAATTTTTCTTCTACCTTTCTTAAATGAATTTAAGCTCCTTTTTAACCTCTTCCATATATTCTTTCTGTTATTGAGACCACCTCCCATTTTTCTTTGGACTTTTGCTCATTGATATTTTGACATTGTCATCTTCTGAGTTTTTGTCTTGCTCTTACCTGTCATCATTTTAGCTTTCTATGGTCAGATTCTCTTTTTGTTTTGTTTTTTGCTTTGTACTAACTTTATTTTGGCATTTTCCTTTATTTTTAAATTTGATCTCCACTCCCAAGGTGGAAGAAGATCCATCTCAGGCTTATTATGGAGGTGACTGTAGGTCTTGGCTGTTTACCTAGTGCTGTACTGATGTTGCCTTGAGGTCCACAGGGAACTCTTGTGTTTGGTGCAACACTGAGGTAGTAGGGTTGGGGGGTGGCTGGCACTGCTAGACACTGGAAGCGTCTGACAGATTATGTGGTGCTGAACTGGGATCCCACTGGTGGTGTCTAGTGTGTTCTGAGTCCCAGTGGGTTTTTTCTGCATTTACCCATGGCTACACTGATGCCCATAGAGGTTTGGCCACTGGAGGGTTCTTGTTTGTCCTAAGTTGAGCTGAAGCACATGGAGGTCCAGCTGCTGGAGTACACCTGCCTGCCCAGAGCCATGATGAAGTATGAGAAGGTTCTGGTGCCAAGGTTTGCCCACCTGGACCTGTGCTGAAGCATGTGAAGGTGCAGCTGCTAGAGAATATGTGTTTACCCAGGGCTATGCTGAAACTTGTGGTGGTTATTGGAAATAGGGTGTGTTGGTTCCCCTGGCTACGGTAAGACGTGTGAGGGATCCTATTGCTGGTGTTTGCCTGTTCTATCACACTGGGGCTCAGGATCTCCAGCTTGTTTGCTAAGGTGGGGCCTGCTGCTGGTTTGCAGGGATGCTTCCTCTTCTGGACTGCACTCCTTTTTTACCTAAGTGAGAAGAACCTTTCTTGCCAATCCTTCAATTCTCCTGGACTAAAAGACCATGTTAGCTTGTCTTTCTGCTAGCTCCACTGTTCCATGATGTGTTCAGGAGTGCTATTTTATGATTGTTTGGAGATGAATAATGGAGAGCTACAGGGATTTACTGCTTACTCTGTCATCTTGGCTGCCAGAAAAAAGTTGAAGGCAGTTTAAAAGCAGCTTAGAGAGAGAACCCAAGCACAGCTATCTCAAGACAATTTGAGAATGAACATGGAAGAAGGCATACAAAAAAAAAGAAAAATGGAACAGATTTGAAAAATTTTTATAACATTTTTATCACTATCAAAGATAGTGAAGTTCATTCAGACTCTAAACATAACAATTCTGTATATGCTTACTGAGGAAATACAAATGGCCCTTAAGTAAACAACAAATACTTATTAAGGGCCCCTTATGTATCAAATGCTTTGCTAAGTACTGAGCACCTGAAGAAAGACAAATGACTCTTCTCAAGTAGCTTACAGTTTAAAGGAGAACCATCAATCAATTAATGAACAAATATAAAATGTTTACTATATGCTAAGGACTTTACAAAGAGTTGGGGATACAAAAAAAGACAAAAGATAATCCTTGCCCTCAAAGAGCTTATAATCTAAAGGGAGAAACAACATGCAAATAAGTACTTAGAGAGTAAGCTAGAGACAGTATAAATAGAAAGAAATTAAAACAGAGAAGGCACCAGAATCAAGAGGGTTTGGGGAAGGCTCCCAGTAAATATGGGATTTCAGTTAGGACTAAAAGAAAGCTAGGGAAGTCAGTGCAGGTGAGGGAAAGCATTCCAGGCATGATGGAACAACAAGAGAAAATGCCTGGAGAGAAGAGATGTAATGTCTTATTGGCAGAATGGCCAGGAGGCCAATGTTAGTGGAGGAAGAGTATTTGGCAGGCAGTAAGACATAAGAAGGCTGAGAAGGTAGGCAAGGGCTAGGTTATGAAAGGCATTGAATATGAAACAGAACATTTTGTATTTTATCCTACAGGCAATAGGGAACCAATAGATTGTTGAGTAGAGGGTGATATGGTCTGACCAGTACTTTAGAAAATCCATTTAGTGGCTGAATGGAGGATCAGAGCAGAGAGAAATCTGAGTCAGGCAGACCCACCAGAATGCTATTACATTAGTCCAGGGGTGTGGTGATGAAGGTATGTACTAGAATTTTGGCAATTTAGCAAACATATTTGGGCATATTTGAGAGATGTTGTGAAGGTGAGATCAATAGGTCTTGGCAATAGATAAGATATATGGGTAAGATATAGTGAAGAGTCTATAATGAATGCTGGGTCGTGGGCCTGAAGGACTGCGAGGATAGTGTTGCCCTCTATTATAACAGGAAAGATAGGGAGAGTTTAGGGGGGTGGATAATGAGTTCCATTTGGAACATTAATTTGTCTATTGGATATCCAGCTTGAGATGTCTGAAAGGCAATTAGGTATACAATATTGAAGGTCAGCAGAGAGGGAACAGGATAGGTAGATTTGAGAATTATGAATATCGATATGGTAATCAAATCCATGAGAACTGATAAGATCACTAAGTGTATATGTCTGTGTATATATATATATATATATATATATATATATGCATGTGTGTGCATGTACATATATGTGTGCATATGTATATGTGAGTATATATGTGTGTATGTGTGTATATATTTTATATATATATAATTATACACACATACACACACACACACACATACACACATATATATGTAGAAAGAAGAGAAGATAAAGGAAGGGAAGGGAAGGGAAGAGTGTCTAGGAGAAAACACTGAGGAATACCTGTAGTCAAACAGCATGATCTGGTTGAAGATTCAGCAAAAGAGAGGGGAAAAAAAGCAGTGGTGAAATAAGTAGGACAACAACTAGGAGAGAGTTGTGTTCTGAAAACCTAGAGAAAAGAGAATATCAAGAAGGGAGTGATCTAAAGTGTCAAAAGCTGCAGAGAGGTCAAGGAGAGTGAAGATAAAGAAAAGTCCATTGGATTGGCAACCAAGAGATCATTAGTGATTTTTGAGAGAGCAGTTTCAGTGGAATGATAAAGCTATAAAGGTTTAAGAAAAGAGTGGGAGGAAAGTAGACAGACTGATGAATTTAGCTACAAAGGGCAGAAGAGATATATAGTTCAATAGTTGGCAGGGATAGAAGGATTAAGGGTTATATTGTTTGTTTTGTTTTTTGTTTTCTAGGATGGGGGAGACATGGACATATTTGTAAGTAGAAAGGAAAGCACCAAAAGTAAGAAATTGAAAATAACTGATGTGGAGATGACAGAAGGGGTGATCTGTTGGAGAAGATGGAATGGAATGGAATCACTTGAACATGTAGAGGGGTTAGCTTTGGGAAGGAGTAAAGCCATTTCATCATGTACCATCATAGCTGTAGAAGATATCTGAGTGATAAGAAACAAGGAAGAGGGAACAAGAAGGAGCTAACAGTGAATAGCCTCATTTTTTTTCTATAAAATATAAGGCTAGATTCTCCAGTAGGAATGAGGAGGAGGAGGCGTGGGAGGTTTGAAGATAATGAAAAGTTTTGGAAGAGTTACTGTGGACAGTGGGATAGTAAGTTGATAAGGAAGTTATAGTAAGGTTGTCTAGCAGTGGTAAGGCCCCAGTTGAGGTTGTATGATATAAATTTCTAGTGGACCAAGTCAGAATGTTTGTGTGATTTTTCTCTATCTTCATGCAGTAGCATGTGTGTTGAAGCAGGCAGTAAATGGAGGTAGTGATTCAAAGCTGAGGTTTGACTGGGCATAATCAGTGATATGATAAGGGGAATTCAAGAGAGGAGAACAATGTAAAGTTAAATTGGCTCACCAAGGGATCAAATAGGATAAAAGGAAAGAATGCTTAGTGCAGGGGAGATGGTCTTGGAAAGAATTGATAGGTCAGAGGATTGGCGATCATAGTGTGAAAGAAAATGGGTTTTGTAAGGGAAGGCAAAGGGAGAGGCAAAAAGTGAGTAGACAGACTTCAGAATTCTTGAACATAGAGGTGGTACAGTTGTGGGTGATGGCAAGATTAATAGTATGCTAATGGCAAATATCAATAGTGTACACCTGATGGAATGGAAGAGTTGGTTGAGGCACTGAATCATTAGAATGTTTTAGGGAGAGTCAATATGTATGTTGAAGTCCCTTAATGGGAGGTCAAGAGTGGGAGAGGAGAGAAAAAGTGTGAGTCTTGTATAGAACTCATTTAGGAAGGGAGGAGAATGACCTGGGTATCTATAGACAACAGCTACCAGGATTTTGATTGGGTGGTAGGTATGAATACTACAAATCTCAAAATAAGATAAATTACTGAGTTATAGAGATGAGGGAAGAACCTGAAGAAGGTAATGGGGAACAAGGAACATTCCAACTCTTCCATTTTGACCAGTAAATTAAGGATAATGAAGGAGCACACCATACTGGAAAGGTTATCCAGGGAGTCTGTGTCACTAGAGATGAGTCAGGTTTCAGTAATAGCTAGAATATGGAAAGAATGGGAGAGGAACATATTAAGATTAAGGGAATTTTGTTTCCCATTTAACAAGCATTTCATAGGACACAGTGAAAATGTCAGATAGTGTTTGGTTGAAACTTTGGGGTGGGAGGGGTTAAAGGGATGGAAATGATTCCAGACATGGTGGGTGGCGGGCAATAGCATCTGAAGATGATCTACAGGAGCTCTGAGTAACTGTAATGTGAAGACTACGATCGGCTCTGAGAATATTCATCAGTAAGTCAATGGTGCCATTGCTATTTCCACCAGAGTTTGGAGACTAGTATGGAAGTAAGTGAAATGGGAGATGGGAAAAGCATGGTCATATGAGAGGTCCTGTTTCTCCACTTCTCTTGCCTACAAAGACTGGATATTAGACAGGAAATGGGTGAGCTTGTGATCAAGGTTGAACCTTCAAAGCAGAAGAAAAAAGTCCATCCCCCAAGAGCATTCCTCTTCCACTTCCCTCGAAAATGAACTAGGAGGTAGAAGGTCTGAAGTCAAAAGATAGATTGCTTCTCTTTGCACTGGAAGTTCTCCATATTCAAGTGGAGACATTGGGCTGGTAGGAGGAGGTTTAGATTGTCTTTGTTGGCACAGATGAAAATCATTGTTTTGGGGTAGATGGAAGAGACCTGACTGGTTCCCTTGCAACTCCCCTGAGGCAACATTTAGTGCCCAGCAGGAGATGGAAGACACAGGGCACTTTCAGGTAGTCTGAGGTCATCTTACATGAGAAGGCTGGCTATGAGATGGCAGCAGGAATTTGTAGACTCCCAGTGCAGGGGAGAAGTTTCTTTTTTTTTGTTTTCCAGGCAGATGGAAGATGCCTGGCATGGTCTTTTGTATCCTTACCTTAAGGGATATGTTGTGCCCAGCAGAAGACTGTAGATCCAAGGCCTGATCCTGCATTCTGAGATCTTCTCACCTAAGGAAGCAGGCAAAGGCAAGAAATACATATGAATTAGAGAAATTACACTTACAGATTTATGCTGGAGATGACACATTTTAAATAATTTTCAATCTAAAGCAGGGAAAGATAGTATTGGCATGGGAAAAAATCTCTTGTCTTATTGATGACAAAGGTGATAAAGAACAATATTATATACTTACTTTCTCATTCCTATATTAAAAATATGAGACTCATTTACACTCACATAGGGTATTTATTTTATGAGAACACTACTGGCAACAAACTAACTTTTGAAACACACTTCTACAGTAAATAATCTGCCTACCAACACACATTTGATTTAAAGATGTACAGAATACAAAATACTACTGTTTGATATTATTTATCATAAAAATGAATATGATTCAGTAGATCAAAATGCTACTGTGATTTTTCTATTCAAAAATAATTCATGCTTGTATCAAAATTTTTCAGGATTCCATGAAAAAATATAATAATATAGATGACCTTGTTATGTGACTATATGAAATGAGCTCACCACTCTTACTGGAGAAGATTCATTACAGAGTTCAAGTTAGAGATGGTTTCCCTATAGTTTGATGGTGACCTCCTCTTTAAGGATGACATTATGCTGATTGCATCTAGTTCAAAACATAGCAGAATCTCCTGATAGTGATCCAAAAAGTGGATGATTTAGTCACATACAAAAACTTATATATGTTTGGTTATTGTAGAAGACATATGTATTTGTATAAATCATTGTGCTATGCAAAACTGTGCAATAAAAAACATAGAATTTATGTTGAAAATGAGGTTATGGACACAACACTCTAATAAACTTCATGAATGAATATTTTAAAAAAGAATGTAACAAAAAGCAACATAGTTTTATACATGTTAAAGTATAAAGACATGCATAAATACTACAATATAGCATGGTGTATCCTGGCTTCAGGCTGCTGCTCATCCAAGTTTCCACAGGGATGCTTTACAGTCTAATAAATTCTGGGTGGGGGACTTTGGCCATAGTAGAAGGTAAAGGAGGTAGAAGGATAAAACTCAACAAATCTCATTGCATTAGAAAATATTTAATAAATATGGCATTTTACCTTGAAAAAATCTGGTTTGCCTGTGGAATTGAGTTGGAAGAGTTGCAGCTTGTGAGTAATTTACGAAGTGGTATATTTTTCTGCATTGTCTCTCTGTTTCTCAAGGACAAATTCATACGTAACCAAAAATACTATTGCACTCAAATAATTCCCCAATATATCAAGTACATTGGAACAAATTTTCATTTTCAAAATAAACATTATAGCAGAACTGACTATACAAAGATATACATAGATGTATATATACATAGATGTATATATATATATATATATGTATATATATATGTATATATGTATGTGTGTGTGTGTATATACACACACACACACACAAACAACACACACACACACATATGTGTGTATGTGTTACTGATACTGCAAATAAACACAACATTGGAACCAGAGTTAAGTACTCCGAAGATAGTCTGGGTTGCCTTTGGAAACTGCAAAATTCCTTTAATAACCCCAAATTTTAATGGTGCCCCCAAATGACTCCCAGAATTAGATGTTTTTATAACAATATTCTAACAGTGCTATTTTGTGAATGCATGCAAATTTTGCATCACTATGGTCTATGAAGAATAAATGCTGAGTATTACAAAGAGGATAATGGAAAAGAAAGCATACAGTAGATGTGTATTTCACATACACACACAAAAATAACAAAGAAATGAAGGATACATATATGACCAAAAAAGATAATGGTAGATCACTTAATAAGAGTTAGGGATAAGTGATGGGTGGTTAATTCTGTTCTCTGGAGTCAAGTAGAACACATCTAATCCCCTTTCCATGTGATTGCCTTTCAAATATTTTGAACTAGCTATCATTCCCCCTTAAATATTCCATCCTTCAGCCAATCCTTATATTGTTCTTCACTATCCTGCTTATCCTTTTCTGGACTATTAATGTCATTTCCAAAATGTGACATCCACAGTTGAATATAATATCCAAATTTAGTCTGATCAGAACATATTTAAGGTGAGACTCTCCTAGATACTAGAAAGATAGTCCTGAGCATTAGAATGAGACTATAAAGATCAGTTAATACATCCTCTATACTAAGTGTGCATCCCACATCCAACATAGCCAGTGAGCATTTGTGAAGTTTCTGTTTACTCAAGAGTTCTAATATATTGCTAATCAGCCACTCATTCCCTAGCAAAGTAACCTCTTCTATTTTTGTACTGTTTTAATTATCAGAAAATTATTTCTTATATTGAGTCAGAAATGCAATCTCCTTTAAAGGCTTTTCAAAAAAATAATTACCTAATATATTTGATTACCCATCTTATATGAATTCAGAGAAACAAAGTATATTATAATTTGAAATGCTACTTAGAGATAAGATTAGTGCATTAAACCAGTTGATTAAACTTAGGTAAATGAAAATTAATCCAAATCACTTTTAGGGAAAATGTTTTCTTATATACTGAACAATTACGAAAGCGTTTATTTGGGGAATAAATTTAAAGTCTCTTTGATTTCATTATATTCTAAAATATAACTATATCTTATATAATTATCTCCATCTATCTTTCTATCTCTCTAGCTAGATCCCATTGTTTTTTGTTGAAAATAAAAAAGTCTTTTGACAGATTCATGGGTTGAATACTTAAATGCTTACTCAATGTACAACAGTGAAATTAGAACATACAGAGGTTTGAATTCAGAAAATGCTACCCAATGGCCTTTCTCAGTATAGAAATGGAGAGTTGTTGAAAATAAACCTCTCATTTTACCCTACTGAAATAATGCCCTCATTAGTAAGGGCAAGTGGTGTGATTCACAGTTCATTGGTCAGATTATGGAGGATTGTATCAATAATCACAGTGTGATTATGTGGCTATTGAGTTGTGTCTGAGTATGCTGACATAGCTGAAAATGGTAAAGCTAACAGATGTCTCTTGAATAGTGAATGTACCATTGTATGAGAAATATGATAGAAAGGGACTCAATTTTTATTGTACCAAATAACACTAAATGAATATCCTAAAGCTGTCCTATGTCATTTTAAAAGCCTATCATTTGACTGATACAATTAAAATCTTGCCCAAGGCCAGCAATAGAGATAGTTATTTTTATAAAGAGGATCCTTGGGAAAATGTTGTAGTTGATCTAGGTTATACGATGCTCAAACTGCAACAAGGAAGTGTTTTTTGTGAGTAAAAAAAAAAAATCTCAAAATTTCTTTAATTGAAGGAAAAAAGTCCCTTCTCTGTCTTGTAATTTTTCCATTGTCTTTGGTAGTTTTTAGAGGCTCTGAGGCTTGATTGATAGGAATGATTTTACCTATATCATTATTTAAATTATTGAAAATAAGACAATGTCTGTCTTGAATGTTAATGAATTTTCTTTTATAATATTAAGAATGATAGTTTATTTTCCAAATATAATATTCTACATTTGTTGTTGACTATAAGAAATATGTTTTCTGTATCACTCTGACTTCTATCTTTTGTGGTTTTCTTTCTCTTTAGAGATAGTTCACAATTTCTTTTTTTATTTGATACTTAATAGCTTTGTTGTTGACAGGCACTTAACAACCATTTATACATGAATTACCAATAGTGCTAACAGGGTTTACTTCTAAAGAATGAAAATTAAACATTATTCTTTCCCCCCCCCCATGAATCAATAGAAAGGTGGCTGTACCAAAAGGATCATCCATCTATTAACACCTGGATAGTGTCCAAAATGCCTCCACAAATTGATTTGCCAGCAATGACTTCCCAAAGCAATCTGACTGAATTGAAAGAGGGAAAAATTAAAATGAATGAAGGAAGAAGTGAACTATCTGTGTTTAATCTCCAGTTTCATCAGAAATCGATTAACTAGCTGACTTTGGGTCCAAAATAATTAATTATACTCAGTCTCTGGTATAATTAACAACACTATGGTCGTCTCCCAAAATATTCATTAAACAGTCAGGAACAATATGAAATTCAAATTAAAATTGGAAAAGAGATTAAATAGAAGTAGTCATCTCTAAAAAGAATCATACTGCATCTGAGATGAAATCATTTGAGCAATACAAAATATGGAAATACATTTTGTGTTACATTTAATTATCATTAATTCCAGCACTGCAAGCTGGCAGCTATTTTAGGCTCGTTACAAAGACTAAAATGGGCTGGAATTTTAATATGAATCTATCCTCATTGGAGTAATGGGAATATGCTTCAAAGTTAATAGAAATTTAGAATGAAAAAAATCCAACTTTTAGTTAATTTCCTAAGTTTGGATACAGAAATATATATATTCTATATAGGCCTTCAGGTCACTTTTTCAGAATACACTGTACAAGATCAAACAAACAATATTCTATTTTTCCCAAGTGATTTTTTAAAAAGATACAAGCTATATTCAACATTCTGTATCTTATATATCTTACATAGTGACCCAGTTAAATAGTCTCTCCATTCATATATTATGAATTTAAATTACACATAATTTAAAATGATCTATGCAATTAATCTACTTTTCCATGTGATGAGAGAGAGACAGAGACAGAGAGAGAGAGAGACAGAGACAGAGACAGAGAGAATGTCTGAAAGTCTCCTGTGTTTTATATGTTTGGAACTGGGTATGAACACCTTATCTTTCTGAAGCAAAGCAAAAATATTTAGGAAATGATAAAATGTCATAAGCGCATAATATTATATTATGGTCTTCTCTGTGCTTTATTAAGCTGAGTAGAACCCTAGGATTTTGAGAGCATAAATTTAGTAAAGACTGGAATATTAAAGTTAAGACAAAATACTGTGGAAATAAAGAAAATTATAGGAATATAAATGCTTGCAATTGTATTTAGTTGTGTATGAACACATTGACTACACATACAACATGATTCAGTGGAAAAAAACTATTGAATCTGAAGTGAGAGGACTTGGGTTTAAATTATAGTTCTGACATTGAATATTCATGTGAACTTGGACACCTTACTAAACCTCCATGGTTCTCAGTTTTCTTATCTGTAAAATGGGCGGGGGTAGTGAAATGGATGGTTTATGGGGAGGGACATATGGTTAAATATTTAACAGTTAGCTCTCCTATGCTTATCACACTTTAAAACTTAATCAGCATTATCAGTATTTTCTTTATCACTTTCTTAAGACTACGCAACCAATAAAACAATATATTAAGCCCTGATTTGTAGTGTTTGCTCATTTTCAAGATGTAAATGGTCACACTTAATATTTAATAATTGTCTCTACTTGGCCAGTTTGAACTTGCACCAGAATATGCCTGTCTGAAGCTCCTTCTGTTCTAAATCTATGGTCCTATAATAAATATGTATTTTTAAAAAGTGTGTGTGTGTGTGTGTGTGTAAATTCTTTAGTCTTAGCCAGAAATAGGAGAAAAATTATGAGTAGTTTCAGAAAAATTTTTTATACATTTGTAAAATGCATGTTTGTGCCAAATTATACAAGCAAATTAAAGTTTTAAAAAATTTACTTTGAGAAGGGATATTCAGGGAGAAAGAGGCACTTAATTTTATTCAGTTTTCTCATGAATGAGCAATAATTTGAAATTAATGTGCAGCTTATTTTTCCTTATATTTCTTTTAATACAAAGAAAGTAAAATATCAGTTTAAAATAATAAATTCTAATCAAGTCACCACAGATCTGATTTATAACTTTGAATCAAGTAACTCATGAAAATACAGAGTAATGTTGTTAAAACAGACACAAAATAATGTAAACAAATATGAAAATGGCACGTGATCTAATTGATGTAGCTATTCCTTCTTGTCTGCCCTTAATGTGCTGCACATCTTTCCACTTCCTCCTATAGTTCCATCATGAGACATGCATTCCAACAATTCCTTGAAGTTTTCTACAAATTTTTCCTGATTTCTTAAGGTATAAGTGGAGGTCATGATTTCTTCATGGATTATTTCTAGCTCTTGGCATAGGACTTCATTTTTCTATCACAAAATTATTGGACGGGATCCTTTCCTACTTTTATCTTTTGTAGTTCTTTACATGCTCAGTGTCATAGGCTTTTCACTTCTACCGTGTGCCTCTTGATTGCCCTCTGAATAATTCTTACTTTTTATTATTCAAATACTACAGTTTTGTGACTCACAGGCATAAAACAATACCAGAATAAAAAGCTGCTGTTTATAGGCTTCATATTCAAACTCAACAAATGTACAGTAAAAATACAACTGAACAAGTGATACATTTTTTTAAAGAGCCAGGAAGAAGAAACATTCCTTAAAAGATTTTATTTCATAAGAATGTGATCTGCTAATAAATAAGTTCCATAACTTAAAAATAATGACAACTCACATGATACGAAACTAGCCACTCTATCTGGCAATAAAATAATGGACGCAAAGTTCTTCAAATAAAAACATGAGGCCAACGTTTTTAAAAAAGAAATGACAACAGAAAATGCTTTAAAGTTTGGCAGCTATCAAGAGGTATCTTTTGCTATGATGCAATAGATCTTTTTTACAGCTTGAGTCTCTAGTAAAGGTCTTCTTTGATTCTTCATTTTTGTGTAGATGGTTTCTTAAAGGCTATGTCAGTATAGTGAAAATGCTGGTAGGTTTTACAAAGAAGGAAAAGTTTTAAAAATGAATCAGATGATGTGTTGGTCAAGTGAGTTCAAAAGTAGCTAGATGTAGAAATACACAAAGGTTTATAATGACAGGTAAAGTAATATGAGGAGCATTGGATTTGAAATGGAAAGGCCTGGTTTAGAATTCTGGCTCTACAATTTAGAGTCACCTCAAAGATGAAATATAATTTTTTTGTTGGAACTGTAATGCAGTTGGTCAACTTCTCCAAAACTTAAATTCTTACAGAGTCATATATAACAGTGAGAGGTCAAAGGACTTGCTCATGGTCACACAGACAGAGTGTGTAAGAGGTAGAATTTGTGGGTCAGCTAGATAGCACAGTGGATAGAGCACAGGCCTTGGAGTAAGGAGGATACAAGTTGAAATGCAAATATGACACTTTTTAGCTGTGTGACCCTGGACAAGTCACTTAACCCCAATTGCCTCCCCCAACAAAAAAAGAGGTGGAATTTAAACCTAGGCATTATTGCCTCTAAGATCAACTATAATACCACCATGCCATACTAAAAATAGAAATAAAGTAAGGCCAAAAAGGGCCCCAATTCCTTGGGAATTCAGGTAAGGTGCTTTCTAATGAAACAATCAACACATTGTCTGAACCTAAAAGGAAATTAGAGATTTTGAAAGATATTCATGAAAAAGTAGTGTATTCAAGGAAACAAGATAGACAGATGAGCTACAGTATCATGTAATAAATAATCTAGTGTTGTTGCAATAAAGATTATGAAAGAGTAACAATTAATAAGGTCAAAAAGATAGAACTTTAAATGCCAGAGGAATTTGTATTTTATTCTAGAGAATGTATGGAGTCTTGAAGTTTCATGAGCAATGGAATGATTTGTTCAGATATGTTTTAGAATAGCATTTAAGTAACTATATGGAAGTTGTTTTAAAAAGTGAGGAGATATGAGGCAGGATGACCAATTAGGAGCCAAATACAATTGTTCAGATAAGAGGTAGAGTGCCCAGACTAGCATAGTGACTATGATATATAAAAGAAATTTAGTTATTCCAGGGCTTGGTAACCCATTGGTGTAAGAGGTGGTCAGGAAGAATAAAGAATCAAGGGTAACTCTGAGGTAACAAACTTGAGTATCTAGAGTGATGATAATCACCTTAAGAGTAATAGAGAAGTTCAGAAAGAGTAGGTTTGGAGGGAAAAGACAAAGATTTCTATTTGGAGCTTTGTAGTTTGAGATATGTATGGATATCCAGATTGGAATATCCAATAAATGATAATGTAGGATTTGAGGTAAGAAGAGATACACAGGATATCTATTTCTAGCTTTATTTCTTTTTCTATCTCTGTCTCCATCTTTATCTCCATCGCCATCTCTGCCTCTGTCTTTATCTCTAATCTATGTCTCTGTCTCCATATCTATCATTACTATCATCTCTATCTTAATATGTGCATATACATATGCATGTGTATATACCTATGCATGTGTATATAATATATGCATGTGTGTGTGTGTATATATATATATATATATATATATATATTCTTTTGTAAAATCTTGGACCCATATGAATAGAGACAATAATTGAACCCATGAGGGATAATAAGACAAGAAGAAGAAGAAGAAGAAGAAGAAGAAGAAGAAGAAGAAGAAGAAGAAGAAGAAGAAGAAGAAGAAGAAGAAGAAGAAGAAGAAGAAGACCAACAGGAAAAAAGTGTGCAATTAGGAGCTTTGGGGTACTATCACATTTAGGCAATGGGGCATGGATGTAGATGTATCTTGGGAGACAGAAAAGAAGCTGTCAGACAGATAGGAGAGCCAAGAGAAAGTATTGTCATAAAAATAAAAAAAAGAAAAGGAGAGAGCATCCAGGAGGAGAGGGTGATCAAAACTGCCACAAATGGAGAGAGCTCAAGAAAAATGAAGATTCAGCAAAGTCCATGGGTTATAGTAACTAAGAGAACATTAGTGTCTTTGGGGAACCAGAGTATAATGAAGACGGAAACTATATTGCAAGGGGATTGAAAGGTGAGTGAAAGGAGAGAAAGTTAAAGCAATGTTTGTAGTAAGATACTGTTCTTTCTCTTACGGAAGACAGAAAAGATATGAGATGATCATTTTGGATTAGATAGCATAAAGGGTGGGCAGTTAGGTAGCACAGTGGATAGAGCACTGAGTCTGAGTCAGGAAGACTCATCCTCCTGAATTAAAATCTGGCCTCAGATACTTACTAGCTGTGTGTCCCTGGGCAAATATTTAATTATGTTTGCCTCAGTTTCCTCATCTATAAAATTAGCTGGAGAAGGAAATACCAAACCACTACAGTATCATTGCCAAGAAAACCCCAAATGGGGTCAGGAAGACTCAGACATGACTTGAGATGACTGAACAACAACAAGGGTTAGACAAATGATTTGTGGAACATAATTATAGACAGCAGGAAAGGAAGAATATATCAAGTTAGAGTGATTGAAGATTTGACAGAGATGATGGTGATTATGGTAGGGGTAATCTTTTACTACTGTTTTTGCCACTGGACTTAAGTGGCTCTGGAGGAGAAAGTGAGGTTAGTGACCTTGCACAGCCCTCCTTTACTCATTTGCAAGTCATGGCATCATCTTCCTGATATCATGGTACTCCTCAAGAATGAAGGACAAACAACAACCTGAGAATAGTCAGAGCTGATCTACTGGGGACCCAATTGGCCTGTTCCAGTTGGACAACTCCTCTCCCCTCTCCTTCCCTTTTCTCTCCTCCTCTCTTCTCCTTTTCTCTCCCTTGGTCCATTTGGGGTATCATACCCTTACCAGTGTGTGTGTGTGTGTGTGTGTGTGTGTGTGTATACCTACAAACATATTTAGTTACATAAAAGGAGCTATTCCTTGGCTCATTTCTTAGTCATCTTTAATCATTGAATGGACATTGCCTCAGTCAAAGTGAGAACCCAAAAAGACCTTAAGTTTACAAAAGCAAGGGCTTCCACTGCTTCTGGGGTCATCACCAGTAGTCCTGAACTATACTTGTCTCTGGACCTAGATGGCTCTGGAGGAGAAAGTGACTCTGAGGACCTTGCACGGCGCTCCCTCACTTAAATCCAATTTATTCCTTATATCATGGTCCTCTTTGAGAACAAAGGACAAGCCACCACAACAATAACCTTTTACTAGAGAAAATTCTAAGGGATAGGAACAATAATATAAGTAGAAGTTTTGGCTTTGTAAACAGAACAGCACCAGTCTCATCAGCGACTGGAATAAAGAAGAGAATAAGTGATGATATCAAAGACTTTTGAGATGTAGAATATGGGGAAAGAGGAGATCATGTTGAATGTCCTTTACGTTTTCAGCAAATAATGAAAGAAATCCTGTTGAGGAGAAAGCAAAGGGATTTTTGAAGAAAAGAAAAATCTGGGAAACAATAAACAAATTGTGTAATGTAACAGTCATTTAGGGAGGAATAAAAAGAGTGCCCAATTTATCAGTGGTTCTCATTTAGTAGTTTGTGAAACCCTTGGGAATTAGCAATGATGGTCCAAGGAATTTATGTAACTTTTAAAAAATTGAACCTTATATAGTAAATAGTTACCCAATTACACACATACACATAACACACATATACATATGTATACACACATATATACATATACATGACAAAAACAAGTGCTAAAAAGCATCATAATCTTGTTTCTGCAGTGATCCAATCCCATCTTGATCACATACACAACAATTTTGGTATTTGTGACCTCTTTAGGCAAAATGCAATGTGCTTTTTTATTTTCTCCACTTGTTAACAAATTGTTTCCGAACTGTCACAAGGCTCCAACCTGTTCCCAACAGACATTTAGATACATGTACATAACCTTATTTGTATTTTATACATTGTCCCAGAGTAGTTTCTTCTTTTCTCTCTGATCATCTGTAATTGCACAACATCAGCTATGTAATCATGTGCTCAAGATGTTATGAAGGGAGGGGCAGCTAGGTGGCACAGTGCATAGAGCACTGGCCCTGGATTCAGGAGGGCCTGAGTTCAAATCTAGCCTCAGACACATAACACTTACTAGCTGTGTGACCCTGGGCAAGTCACTTAATCCCATTGCCTAAAATAACAAAAACAAACAAACAACAAAAAAAAGATGTTATGAAGGGAGAGGAAAAACAATAACCATCAATATAACAATTACCAAATTCCAGGCACTGTGCTAAGTGCATGACTGGTGTTCTTGCAACACAAACAGGCTTTCTGAAAATCATGATTTGTGGACATACATATTGAAATCAATCTTGAAACTATCACAGACCATAACAAATATTCTGCAGAAACAATCCTTATATTGCCTCTCTTGCAGTAATTAGACTATTTTTTAAGTCAAACTTATCCCTTGCTTATGTTACTGCTCTTCTATCAGATGCATTCTCTAATGAATTCATTGATCATACTACCTTTTCAATAGTAATCCAGTAGATTTTTTTGAGAGTGGTAGGCCAGTGGTAAGAGAAGAATTTTACATTTGAAAAGATACTTTAGTTACAAAAACTGATTTATACATAAATATTGTTAAAGTGAATCAATCAGTGCAACTGAATTTTAAGTGCATTTATCACTTAGTACATGTTATTAGCCAGTAAAAAATAAATATTCTATATCATACTGGCTATTTTTTTTTGTTAATTGTTAAATAGAAATACACTTTTTAAATAAATGTTCATCTCTCATTGGAGAGCTTGTAAAATTAGCCTACTATTTTAACACACAAATTGGTATGAGCAAACATTTTCCCTTTTTATTTTATAAGAATACAGAAATACACTTGTCATGAAACTATATTTAAGACTGTGTTAACTGGTGTTGAACGAAATATTAGAAAACTTTCATGAAATGAAAAAAGCCCAACACAGAAAGTAAATTAATAAATGTTATGTTAAATATCTTCCAAGTTATCACCAAAATATTATTTATATCTAAAAAAATTCTAAAAACAAAGATATCTAATGTAAATCTTATATTAGTAAGCATGAGGTCTTGCTAGATTACTTCTATTATAGAATTATCACATAAAATATTTAAAATAATTTATAATTAGTTTTGTAATATATATTTAAATTTTTCATAATTGTGTTTAAGTTATGTATTTTATAATTAATAGATAATATGAAATTTCATTTGGAGATTTTATAAGAAAAGTTATTGTAGTTATTCTATGAATTTAATGAATATATCTAAGAGAATGTTATAAGCACTATATTACATTAATATGGTGGTTCCCAACATATTTTTTTTTGTTTCTCTTGAAAATGGTTTATAGGGAAAAAAATTTGGGAATCATTTCTTTTTAGGAATGAAGGCACATTTGAGATTACATAATATTGATTGGCTAACATCAAATAGCTAACAGAAATCACCAGGGAAGGAACAGTCCAAGAATAACTCAGTCAATATGAATTGCCCAGAATTCTTTTCTGGCCAAGACCCTGCGGCTACACGGCCATCTACAACCACAAAGAAAGATCATATAGGAGTGAATGAGACCCTATGAACCTTCCCCTTATACAATAACAACAATTCTTAGAGACTATAAGCATTATCATAAATCTGCCACCACCATGCACTGCTACTTCTCTAATTTACAAAGTCCCATGATCTTGTATTATTCTCATCTCTATATATCATTCAGTAAGCATTTATTTATCAATTAATATGTGTGGAGCATGGTGTTGTTCTGGGGTTACAAAGAAAGGCAATAAAACAAGCAAAAACATAGTCCCTGCTCTCAAGGGAAAGAACATGCATATAACTAGATCTATACAAAAAGAATAAAAAAGGTAGTGTGAAAATGTGAAGGCGTTAGCATCTGTGAGGGCTTGGTAAAGTCTCATTCAAGAAATGAGTTTTGAGTTGAGTCTTAAAGGAAGACAGAGAGACTACGAGGTAGAAGTAAAATGGCAGAGAATTTCAGGCTTGTGGGTACAGCCATTTGAAATACACAGAGGTATCATATAGAATGATATGTAAGACAGTCAAGCTGGATCACAGAGTATTTGGATCAGGGTAAGGTCTAAGAAGGGTAGAATGTCACTGGCTGCATAGGAACGAACTATTCCATAATCTGACCTTATTCTTTTCTGAAGTCCTCATCCTCTTTAATTTTACCTTATCCACATCCCACTTTAACTCTGCCCACTCTTTCCATTATTTCCTATGGAATTCCCATCTCATGCCCAAGAAATTTCCCTTAATTCTGGGCATTTTGTAAAATGTTCCTACCAATTTCTATTACACATTGTTGTTAGCCAGCGTTTTCCTTTTTTTCTTGGTTTAAATTGAAATACATAACTAAAGATATTGTAGAACCACAGGTAGTTCCTTTTATTAACTTTCACTGTGAACTGACTCCCTATAAACCAAAATTCAATTCTGGTTATTATTATTCTATTCATTATTGACTACATTTTCAATCACTTTCTTCTGCTTCCCCCCATTCTATGGCAGTATTGGCCATTCTGCTTGTCAATGCAGTGCACCATTGATCCCACTCTCATTCATTTCCTCAAGCATATTAAACCTCAAACAGCTTCCTTCTTTCTCTAATCTGAAAACTTTATACTCTCCCTGTCTCCTGGATCCTTCTATACTGTATTCAAAGATGCTCAGTTTTCCCATTTATACAAAGAAATAAACAAATTCACCAGATGATTAATTACCTTTACCTAATAGCATTATATTTTTCCTCCCTTTCTCACACAATGTCTGAGAAAAGGGTATTTACTCTTATTGTTTACACTTCATCATTTCTCAGTGCTCAGTCCTTTGCAGTCCAGTGTCTGATATCAGTCAAATGAAGTTAGTCTTTCCAAAATTAAAGACAATCTATTAATTGTCAGACTTAACAATCTGTTCTCAGTCTTCATCTTTCATGACCTATCTTCTGTGTTTAAACACTTGAATATCTCTTCCTCTTATACATTCTCTGTTTTCTGGTGTTATAGAGAAATTGTTCTTTCCCCTTTCTTCTACCATTCTAACTGCTCCTTCTAATTCCGCTTTGCTGGCTTAACATCGATCTAACTGTAGGTTTCCAAAGTTCTTTGTTAGTCTCTACTCTTTTCTCTTTCTATACTATTTTCCTCTGTGACCTCATCAGTTAACATTGCTTTAATTATCATCTCTATATAGAAATTTCATGGATGTATACATCTAGCCCTAGTATCTTTCCTTAGCTTTAATATTGCATAACCAGCTACTCTTCGGACATTTTAAAACGAATGTCCTGGAGTTATCTGGAACCTAATATTTCCATTATCTATTTTTCCAACCCAACCTCCCTTCCAAATTTCTTTTTTATTTTTTTTGGTAAGGTAATTGGGGTTAAGTGACTTGCCCAGAGTCACACAGCTAGTCAGTGTTATGTGTCTGGATTTGAATTCAGGACCTCCTGAGTCCAGGGCCAGCACTCTATCCACTGCACTACCTCGCTGCCCCTTAAACTTCCTTATTTCTGAACAGGGCATCATAATTCTTCTGATCTCTCAAATTCGTAGCTTCATGATTACATTCAACTCCTTATTTTTCCTCAATTCCTCACTGTACCTCACTCCAAATATCCAAACATTTGCCAAACTTTGTCATTTACACCTCAATAACATCTCTCCTATCCGACATCTTGTCTCTACTCACACAGCCAGAACTTTGAGGTTCTTTTCATCTCTTTCCTAGATTATTACTGTGATGTCCTAATTGATCCCCGACCTCATATTTCTTCATTAGATTCTCCACTCTGCTTCCAAAATGGTTTTCCTTAAGTGTAGATCTGACCATATCACTCCCCTACTTAGTTGATTTCAGTGACTCCTTATTGCCTGTGGGAATCAGCTTTAGATTCAGTTTGAAAGCCCTTCACAACCCTGGCCCCAGAAAATCTTTTTAACCTTATAATATATTACTCATTCTCTTACACATACAATGAAGCAAAATTTTCCTTTTCTCTTTTTCTCACAAACAAATCATCTTCCATATCTGATTCAGTGTCTATAAAGCAGTCACTCCTCACTTATGCCTCATAGAATCCTTCTCTTCCTTTAAAATGAAAATTAAGCATCATCTTTTTTTATAGAGCCTTTCCTGATTCCCTAATCTCTCCAAAGGTACCTCATTATTATTTTGTATTTATTTATATTTATGCTTTAAAAAATTCTGCATAGCCTTTCCCAAAGTTTTTCTCTCCCTTTTTTAGAATGTAAGCAATTGTGAGTAGGGATTATTTCATTCTTTCTATTTGTAGCATCTGTAGTGGACATCTGATTGCAACTGCTTTTAGATCTGATTTTTCATCAAGTATCTTTGATTCCATTATTCTGTGATAAGTCTCTGTAAAGGCATTCACTATCACTCTTGCAATTTGAGTTTGAGGTACCTCAGAACTAATGCAGCAACTTGTTGACATTTGGGAAAATGTTGGATTGTTTTCTTAGGCAGTAAACTAAATTCTGAACACAAGTGTGCATATCTCATCTAAATCCTAAAGCAGGCAATCATTTACAGTCCTATTTCAAAGCTTAATTTTCTCATATATATGTTTTACATATAAGTATATATGTATATATATATATGTATATATATATTTATAAATGATATACCAAAAAATAATTATACTATGAACACAAGGATGTTAATATTATCCAGTAGGTTGTACTGAAGAGATGCATATTACTCATCTAGTAATTTGTTGCTAAATATATATTTTTGGGCATTGGTTACTGTTGCCAATGAATCTGTTAACATTTAATTAAGCTATTGGCTTTTCTTCCAGCAACAAATTATATGGTTAAAGTTAAAGCATTCATATTTTTAAAATTCTCAATTCCATGGCTTGTTAAAATGGTCTGTTTTCTTTTCATATGTAATACCTGATTCACGTTAAGGTAATACCACCACCACCATCATCACAACCAACAATAGTTAACATTTATATAAAATTTTAAATTTTGCAAAACACATTATATACATTATCTCATTCTATCCTCATAAAAATCCAGGAAAATAGTGCTACCATTATTTCCCTTTTACAGAGGAAGTAGCTGAGACAACCAGAGACTTAATGACTTGCCTTGGGTCACATAGCTGGCATGACTTTGAGGCAAGATTTGAACTCAGATCTTTCTCACTCCATGTCTAGCATTATAGCCTTTGTGCAGTAAATTTACAATGAAATCTACAAATCTCTTCCCCTTGTATTCTAAAAGTTTGCCTCTTAAAGCAGACACTTGTATTTGGCCAATAATGTCAAAGAGAGGGATCACACTATTAGACAAGATAAAAGGAGGGTTTTTTTAAATCATGGTAAAATTTATAATGCAATTTGCTTTCATTCAAATCCAAAGTTAATGCAGTGATAAGAACAGTAATATAAAACAGATGGTTGTGTAGTGCTGTGGGTTCTGGACTCAGAGTCAGAAAACTGCGTTTATATTCTTGGCATTCTTTTAGCCTTGAGAACTTGGTCAAGTTATTTAATCTTTCTGGACCTCAGTTTCCTAATCTAGAAAATGAAAGGGAGAGCTAGTTTTCCTATTAGCTTTAAGAGACATTGAACTTGACAGAAAGGTCACAGAAAAGCCACTTGTGACAGAAAAAATTTTAATGGATGGGACCTTCTTCCAATTATTTTGCACTTTACTGTATAAGGAATTGTGGCATTATTACCATAGTAAGATGACTGTCACATATCTTTGGCAATCTGTAAATTTCTTCAGACATGAAGATGATTATTTTTACAGTAAGCATCACTAGGCTTTGATAATTAGAATGTTTTAACTATGTTTAATGCTTTGCAGATCTTGCCTACATATCTGACTGCATCAAATTATCTAGAGATGTTTATTGGCCATAAACTAATAAACAAAAGCTTTTTGTGGTTGGTAAATGCTTATTATTTAGATGAATTATTTCATTACACAAGATTTAATCAAACAATATGCTGTTTTTCTTCTCTGCCCCCCTCTTCTACAGCTTCTTGTAAACCATCTCTTCCACACCAGACACCATTTCCTAGAGGAATATCTACTCTAAAATCCACGTTTTGCCAAGAGGAATATCTACTCTAAAATCTACATTTTGCCAAATAATTGATAAAAGTTCCTTTCAGGCCACTATTTCAGGAATGCTCCAGCTCAGCTTCGTTTCCTCTCTAGATTCCTCCTCCATAGCTTTCTAGTAACCATTTCATTTCTTTCTCCCCTTTCTCCTACAATTCTGGAATGTTGAACTCTTATCAAATCAGTTATGTCATTGTTTCTGGTTGGAGTGTGCCAATCCGCTCACCTAGGGCTGCGCTCCCTATCCTTGTGACTTTTCTGAACTAAGTGCTTCTTCTTAGCCACCACTCACTTCTCTCTTTCACTACAATTTCTTTGTATCTCTAGTAATTAACAATGATTTCTCACTTTGTAAGGCATTAAGGATTTTATTTTCAATCATAGGAACATTCACTACACAATTATCAAATCTTCCTAATACGTTCCAAGTATTTTGGAAAGTTCAATTGTGTTTTAGTCAGATAAATGCTGAATTTGAGATTAGATCTAGTGGTAATAAAATCTGGATCAGACCCAGACTAACTGTATCACCAAGATCAAGTCAGGTAACTTCTCTGAGTCTCAGCTTCCTCATCTATAAAACTGGCACAATAATAATTTTTCTAACTACTTGACTGGATTTTATGAACAAAATATTTGTAAATCTTAGGGAATCACAAAATATGTATTATTGTCATAATTATTCTTTTATGTAAAAATTTCATGTAACCATTTTCTGCTGATCCTCCAGTTTTGGTCTTCTCTCTAATTCTTACAATGTCCCTGGAGTTTTGTACTTCCTCGTGCATGCTAAATTGATAACTGATTAATTTCACTGTCACTACCTTTAATCGAAATATCAAATTTCATCATCACTGTCTTTAAAGCTTTTCCCATTACTCATTCTGCTGGTTTGCTGTTTTGAAGTTAAAGCCAGCTATGGCTCTTCATTACAATGACATAATTTAATTTTAAAATGAGGTGTCAAGAAAATATCAAGCACACACTAAAAGGAGTTAAAAACATTTAAAGTTTTTGTATGTGGAATTTTTTTTCTCCTTTTACATTCTTTTATTGTATGGTATCCATGAATCTTCATTTTTATGGCAACTAGAGTTAAATAGCCTCAGCTGGTTAACTGGCATTTAAAATACATTCTTCATGTGCTTCTTCCCTTTGTTTTTTGACTGGAGTTTAGTTTTCCACCCAGAGGGATAAAAATTGCACAAACAACTCTGGATGACTTTTATTGAAGGTTCTAACACCTTCTACTTTCAAGACTCCCTTTACACTCTTAAAAATCATTAAGAATTCCACACAAACTTTTTGGTTTATGTTAGTTAAATCTATTGATATTTATCATATAGGAAATGAAAATGCCTTAATATTGTTATGAAAATAGTTTTGACCACATGGACCTTCTGAAATGGTCTCAGGGACTCAGGTCTCTGGACTAAATTTTTGTACCATGGATCTATGCCAATAAAAAGGAATGATAAAGCATCTAAAGTCACTTTTGGGGGTAATCCATTTTGTAACACCTTTAAATAATGATCTGTAATAATGGTAGATGGTTAATTTATGGTAAATAATAGGCCTCTTGGATAGCTTAGACATAGTGACACTAAAAAGATCATTTAACATGAATTCATACTAACTGAATTAAAGTCCCAATTCTGCTACTTGGTAACTGTGTAATGTTGACTAAGTCATCTAATTTTTTTGAACTTCAGGCTTTTTTTTCAAATATAAAGGGGGAGAATAATCATGCTTTCATTAATCTCAAAGAGTTTTGAAGATCCAATAAGATATAAGAACATTTTATGGAAATATTAGTTACTAGTAATCTGCATAAATGCATATGTGTGAAAATAGACATGCAAGTCTACCTATCTATTTATCTATCTATCTATCCATATCACTTTAATATTTGTATAGCACTTATCTGCCAAGATTCTTGTAAAATATGTATATATTTCATGAGATACAAAATGGAGATAACCCAGTACTTGGAGTTAGGAAGCATGAGTTTTATTCTTCCTTCTGACATTTACTTACCTGGGCTAATTACTTAATTGTTCTGAATCTCAGTTTCTTCCTCTAGTAAAATAGAGATAATAATACTATTTACTTGTCAGGGTTCAGCAGCTGGAAACAAGGTCAGAGTAATGGCTAGCAAAGGGCCTTTATAGCTTATGCCCTAGATAAAGCCAGACACAGATCTAGACTAGGGGCCTTTTTCCTGACCCAGAACTTGTGCAGCTCAGGCCTAAACCACATCAGGAGTGTATTCCAAAATCACAGTAGGAGAAAGGATTGAAGTAAAGCACAGTAAGCAAAAGCACCTGACAATTGCGAGAAGGTCAGCTCATGTACCAGATTGGCAAATATGACTATATATATATATATATATATATACACACACACACACACACACACACACACACACACACACACACACACACATATATATGTATGTATGTGTGTGTATATGTATGTATATATGAAAATGCATACTGTTAAGTTGGCTTGGGGAAAGACAGGTATACTAATCCACTGTTGCTGACATTAATTGGTATAGCTACTATGGAAATCAATTTAGAACTATGTCCCCCTAGTAATTAAACTGTACATATCTTTTGTCCCAGTAATACAGCTACTAGGTCTATACTTTAAGTTATCAAAGGAAGGGGAAAGACCCATATATACATAAACTTTTCTTTTTTAAATAGCTTCATAGGAGGCTGAAGGAGAGTGAATCAAATAAGGAGAAGAATAATAGGCTTACTAATCTTAACATGATTGAGATTAGATGACATAAATTTGTAGTAGACCTAATTAGCACAGGTTTGTGATTTCCTCCACCTCTGCTCAGCTGCATATGAATAGATGCAAAGAGGGTGGATAGCAGATGTGTTCAAGTTTTGTAGTCTCACCTTGCCAAAATCCAAATTATATTATTTCTGCTATCTGCCTTTTTCTCTTCCCTAATTCAGTCATCAGTGAAAACAAAAACAAATTTAAAAAGAAAAATTAGTTCTTGCCCTCAAAAGAAGAAACAGCAGGTGCACACACATAGGTGCATGAAATATAGATACATGAAATGGATATAAAATAAATGTGAGGTAATTTGTAAGGAGAAGGTGCTAGCAACTGATAGATAAGGACTTAGTGTTTGAGCTCAGCTTTGAAGATTGCTAGGAATTTTAAGAGATGGAGGTTAAAAAGGTTGTGTGTTTGAGGCATAGTGAATAGCCTGCACAAAGGCACAGAGATGGGAGATGGAATGTTGTGTATAAGGAAAAACTGGAGGACATTTCATATAGAATGTTGAGTCATGTGCAATGTCTACAAAGCAGACTGGAGACAGATTGTAAAAAGGCTTTTACTGCTAAATAGAGGGATTTTGTATCTTATTCTAAAAGCAACAGAGACTTCTTGAGCAGGAAAGTGACTCAGTTACATGTGTGCTATATAACTAGCTATTTGACACCCGGGTAAAAGATGAACTTGGAAGGGACAGATTAAGTCAGAGAGACAATTTAGGAAGCTATTTCATTTGTTAAGAACAGAGAGTTGATGTAGGATGGAACAAGTCTAGGTACTATGTGCATAGTGAGAAGGAGCCAGATGTGAGAGAAATTTTAGGGACAACGTTAGCGACTGATTTTATACATGTACACATACACACACGTGTGTATGTCTCTGGGTATGTGTATATAAGTATATATGCACGAATACGTGTATGCATGTATGTATACCATGTGTATACATGTGTGTTTATGTTTATCCTTCATTTTTGAAGTGGACCAATGGCATCACAATTTTGGCATATGGGTGTGAATTGGATTTACGTGAAGCAGAGTTGCTCAAAGTCATCAGCTTCACTCTCTTCCAGAGTAATTGAAGTCCAGTGGCAAGATAAAAGTCTATGTGACTGGCAATGGCTGGGGATAACTTTGGCATCGTTAATGTTCAGCCAAGCTCTAATCACTTCATAGCTCTTGCTTCAGACACTTTCATGACCATTGGAACAAATTCTTTTCATCCACCCATTGCACCACACGAAGTCTTCATATGCTTGGGGTAGACATCACCCCAACTAATCAATGGGTTTTTGGCATGTTAGGTCTGTCTATCTATCTACCTATCTATTTTTCTTCTTTTTTTTCCATTTCTTCATTCCTCCCTCCCTCCTTCCTTCCTTCCTTTCTTTCTTCCTTCCTTCCTTCTTTCTTTCTTTCTTTCTTTCTTTCTTTCTTTCTTTCTTTCTTTCTTTCTTTCTTTCTTTCTTTCTTCCTTTCTTTCTTCCTTTCTTTCTTCTTATCTATAGTGAGGGAGGAGGGATTCAAAGTTAATTTCTATTTTGGAACCAGGGTAGCTAGAAGGATGGTGGAGCCCTTGCCAAAAATGTAAATTTCAAAAGAGTAGTAGGCTTTGGGTTCCTGTTTTGGTCATGTTGGCATGAGATGCCTATGGAACATCCACTTCAAATAAAAGTTAAACTTTTTTGACATCAAAAACTGTGTTACCATCATAAACAAAATCTGCTAAGGCCCAAGGACTGAAACTTACAATTTATAGCAGATAAATGGTAACACATTAGTGAAATCTCTTATCAAAGAGTGTAATTGTCCTTTATCTGAATTACAATAATTTCTTAAAAGATAACAATCCTTTAAAATAAGACTGTCTCTGATTATATATATATATATAGTCTGTGTGTGTGTATATGTATGTATGTATGTATCTATCTATCTATCTATCTATCTGTCTGAAATTAAAAGTGTTCCAGCTTTGCCTTGGGCACATTTATCAGATCTTCATTTCCTCTTATAGTTGGTGCTGCTTTAAAACAAGAGAAATGTCATTAACTCTTTTTCTCTGACACCAAACTATAATTCCTGAATTCTGAAGTAATTGAAAGAAAGACAATAGATATGGCCAAAACCTGCAATGGGCAGAGCTCTTACTAATGCCCTCTGTGAAGATGAATTCAGGTGAGGGAAAAGATGACAATGGCAGGATTATAAACACTAGTCAGATTTGATCATTTATCATAAGAATTCTTTCATGCTTTATGAACTATCTCATATTCGGACAAGGGTATTATTGAGTACAGTTCAATAATTCTCATGTACCTTATGCTACTGATCTGAGCCTAGCAAAGAAAAGAAATGAAAACCTTTTCCACTCATCATTTGTGCCATCATCTACAAAGGGGAAGGAGGGGAAGGTTTAAATACCTATGATTCTGGTTCACCTAATTAATCAAGTATGATATGCCCTTAATGATAGAGGAGAGGACTTCTGATGTAATGAATACAGCTAAACAAATCATGTAGGTTAAAAACAGAAGTTAAAAAAAAATGCTGGTCTCTACATTTCTGCTGTATATCTACTCAATCCTTTCTGATCACACAAGTTTGTATGGTAGAATTGCTTGAAGTCAAGAAACCTGGATTCAAATCCTTGTTTGCCCCTTACTTATATAATGTTGGACAAGTCACTTCAACTTTCTAGATATAAGTTTCTTCGTAAGTCAAATGAAGAAATTAGACTGAGTGAGCTTTAAAGTCTCTTCAAGCTTTAAATCTTATTATCCTATGACCTAGAAGTTGGTCTCTTCAGTATAAGGTGAGGCACCAAGGAAATCTACATATTGCAGGGAGTTAAAACCATCTTACCTCATGTAAAGGCATAATAATTAAGGACAATATTGAGTCTGTAGCTGTTGGTTGTGAGGAAAATGGGGAAGGAAATTGAGTGCAAGGGCACTTTTTGCCTTATAATTTGTGCAGGAGTGTATCACTTGAAGATCATCAAATATTCCTAGACCATAATTGAAAGTCGAAAGTTATGACACAATTATTCTTTCAACCTAGAACTTAGTGATTATTAGTAAATTTAAATTAAAGTATTAATACAAGCAGGTTTTAAAAAAATAAAACTTCTCAAAGATAAAAAATCAATGTAACGTTTCTTCATTTTAAATGAGCAACACTTTCCATGTTTTCATAATCACATTTCTTTAGAAAATCAAACCAGTTCCCAGGTTATATGTGTAGGCAAGACTGATTTTAACTCAATTTGAGTATCTATTTATCACTAAATTCTACTATTTTCTTTTTTTAAGTACCCACATGAAGCAACTGGGAAACAATAAAAAATAAAAATCAATGTGTAATCAATGACTGAGGAACATAATATAGACTACTGTGCTGAAGGAACTCAAAGAAGGGATATATCATTGGAGAGGGAAATCAGAAACCGCTTAATGGAGGAGGTATAACAGGTTGACTTTAAGTATGGGTAAGAGTTGGATAAAAGAAGTTAGGAGCTAATAATTCAGTCATATATTACCTAATGTTTGCAAATCATTTCCTTACAACAATGCCGCAAGGTAGGAAATGAAATGTTATTTGCCTCATTTTACTACCACTATTACTACTACTACTACTACTACTACTACTACTACTACTACTACTACTACTACTATTACTATTACTAGCAATAATAATAATGTTTTTGATGATATCTAACATTTATATGACTCCTTTGAGGTTTTACAAAGCATTTTTACATACATTACCTCATTTGATCCTTGAGGTTAGTATGGCTGACCTTATTATTTCCACATTATAGTTAAAAAAAACTGAGTGCCAGTGAGATTTAGTGACTTGCATCTGAGCTTATTTCAGTAAGAGCTACTGGGTTCAAAATATTCCCTGGTCAAACAAATGGATCACACTAATGATTTTTTCCCCATTCCTTCCTTTAAAATCTTGACCTTATAGTTTACAAGTTGTGAAGTCAATAGGAGATTACTGAGATAGGTATTGGGTGAGCTGATTATACAACTTTTTTTTTTTTTGGTGAGGCAAGTGGGGTTAAGTGACTTGTCCAGGGTCACACAGCTAGTGAATATCATATGTCTGAGCCCAAATTTGAACTCAGGTCCTCCTGACTCCAGGATCTGTACTCTATCCACTGTCCTGATAATTCATTTTTTCTTGGCAATAAATTTGTTTTGATTAAGCATTCTAGAAAGTCCTGCAGAATGTATTTTCATGGCAATGCTTTGTCATGGTTCTCTCCTTTCCTGCCTGATTGAGTTTATCACTCTCCTTTACAGAACCCTTGTAAATGTCCTGACATCTATACATAGACACATGTACCGTACAACTCTGTCATAGGATTCTCTCCTTTCCCTTCCCCCCTCCAGGTGACTAATTTTTATTCATTACCATGATCTCAATTATCATTTTCATGTAGATACCTTTCAATTGCATATATCCAAATCCTCATGTTTCTCCTGACTTGGAATTCCAGATTTCCATTTGCTTGTCCTATAGGCATGTCAAACATACCACATCAAAAATAAACTCATTATTTTACCCCTGATACCTTCACTTTTGTGACTTATCTATTTCTGGTAAGGGAACTGCTCTTTTCTTAACCATCGAGTATGAAACCTCTTCTTCAATTCTGTATCCTCATTTACCTCCAGTATTCAATTGGTTGTCAAGCATTCCACCTTCATAATATTTTTAAATCTATACCTTTTTATCCTCGAACACAATAACCATTAAAGTTCTGGCCCTCATAATTTCTCACCTAGATTATTAGAATAATCTTCCAGTTAGACTATATGCACCCACATTTACCTGCTCCCTTTCCGATTTTCCTTCCATATAGCTGTCAAAGTAAATTTCCTAAAGCACAGGTCTGTGTATGTTATACCTTGCTGGAGAAGCTTTATTGTCTCCTTCCCTTTAGGACAAAAAGAAAACTTGTTTGTTTTAACCCTTTAAAATTTCCCCAATGTGACTTCTACCTGTCCTTCCAGGCTGATTATATATTATACTACTTTGGCAAGAAATATTTCATGATTGTCCTCAATGCTATTGTCTTATCTCATTTTAATTATTTCTAGTTTTTCTCATACATTTTGTCTGTACATAGATTTTTGCATGTCATCTCCCCCATTGGAATGTGAGCACTGTGAGGATAGGGAAATTCTTCTTCTTCCTCTTCTTTTTCTTCTTCTTCTTCCTCTTCTTCTTCTTCCTTTTCCTCTTCTTCCTTTTTCTCTTCTTTTTCTTCCTCTTCTTCCTCTTCTTCTTCTTCCTCTTCTCCTTCTTCTTCTTCCTCTTCTTCTTTCTCCTTCTTCTTCTTCTTCTTCTTCTTCTTCTTCTTCTTCTTCTTCTTCTTCTTCTTCTTCTTCTTCTCCTCCTTCTCTATCTCAGCACTTAGCACAGAGCCTGGACAATAGTAGATATTTAATAACTTCTTTTTGAATTCACCCCTCATCCCACATACAAATTCACTATGATCAGGAAAACTGACCTACTAATAACTTCTCCTTCATAATTTTATAATTTTTCCTATGACTAATCACTAATGTTTCCTTATGACCTCTTTACCTCTCTTTTCTGCCAAAGCTCAACTTGATCCACCTCCTGCAAGATGAATTTCCTGATTCTTTCATTTGTTGACTCCCCATTATTCTGTATTTATTATGTTTTTACTTATATATGTACAAGTTATTTATCTTAGAAATACATACAATTCTTCTTGTCTTTGTATTTCCAAAGTCTGGTGTAATCCCTTTATGTAGTTGGTATTTATATTATTCAATATAACACATTTGACCAGCTTGAGCAATACAGGCAAGCTGGGAGGAGTGACCACATCTAGCAATATATACTGTATAGCATTGCACATGCATAATCAATCACCTACCTTCTGAGGACAAAAGAGTGTTTGCTGAAATCATTTTGGTTGCAGATCCTATTTTCCGATGTATTTACTAAGCATACTTTATTTTATGTTCAGATTTTCTCCATCATTTAATTATATTTCAAAGGTGTAAAGGATTAATATAGGATATATTCATTGTCATCTTTCCATAATAGCAATAAGAATATTAAGAATAATAGCTAGCATTTACATAGTACTTTAAAGTTTCCAAAGTTCTTTAATAATAATACATCTCATCTTGTCCTCACAACAACCCTGGAAATTAGGTGCTATTATTATCCTTCCTTTATGGATGAGAAAACTTAGGCAGACAAAGGTTGTATTACTTGTCCAGAGTCACACAGTTAATAAGTTTCTTACATAGAATTTGATCTTAGGTCTTTTTTTCTCCAGGATTAACAAACATATAGTGAACTCCTAACAAGTATGAGGTACTGTAATAAGCACAGTGGAGACTATGACAAATTAAAAAACAGTCTTTGCCCTCAAGAGTCTACAGTGGAAACTATTGTGATAGTCACTGATTTCAAAGTCAGGAATATCAGAAATGCCATTTAAATGCAAAAGGCAAGCATTAGATTACATTTTTTGTACTTTTTATCTCTAAGTTCTTTAACTACTGTTTAAATTGTAATTTCCAATATAAAATAACAGTAATTTTGTACATTCTCTGCTTACCTATGAGGAACATCTATTCAAGTATATGATTAACTTAAGTTCCAGAATGGCTGGAAAATTAGAGGGGAACTTTACTAATTTTTAATAAACAGTATCCTATTCTGTATTGCTGCTGTAAGACAAAAACAAAAATTTTGTAATAATATGACTGAGGGCATAGTAGAAAGGATTTCACTTTTGTATGTTATAGCATTTTTCAAAGAAAAAAAATGACAACAGGGAAACTTTCACAAATGTATCTGCCAATTGCTTTGGGCTTTGGAGTAATCACAGTAAAATGCTTTGTTGGCTGATTTCCTGTCATATCCCAGGCTCCTTTCTCAAAGTACAGTCCTAAAATTGCTTTGCCATTTCTTTTCAATTACCGATAAAATTTGTCAAAGGGCCACATTTAGAAGTGAGCTCTGAGCTGAAGTCAGCTCTTTTATTTATATTTAGTAGCCTGCAGCCTTTTCATTGAATATTGTTATCAGTATATAAACATTCAGACAATTATCTATTACCTCAATGGCACAAAACAATGTTTTTTTTTCTTTTATAGTCTTTCCTTATATGGCAGCTCAAAACATCTATGTACGAATAAGTGCAGAGGGATGTTCATTGAATATTATTTTGGGCTGAATATTTATGGTATAATTATCATAGTTCCGAAGTCTAATAGCTTTGGTAGATGGGAGATTTTTGTGACTGAAAGGTATTAGAATCCTGAAAATATATTTTATGATTACTTCAATGGTGCAAAAGATAGTATTGGATATTCTGTCAAATTACACAGAAATTTCCAGAAGTTAAAATTATGGACATGAAATATTTGCCCTCAGACATGAGAGTCAGTAACGGGAGGGGAAAAAGGATTCAAAGAATCACAAAACAACAATAACAACAGCAACAGCAGCAGCAGCAGTAGCAGCAGCAGCAACAACTCATAATTGGAAGGAAACTCAGTGATTGTTTATTACAAGATGTCCTTAACCAATGATATTTTCTATAGAATCCTCAATAAGTGGTTTTCCTGGGTCTCAAATCATCTTGTTATACTTTCGGATAGCTCTACTTATTACTATTACAAGAATTATTTGTGGTGGTGGTGGTAGTAGTAGCAGCAGCAACAGTAGTAGTAATAATAGTGGTAGTAGTGGTAGTAGTAGTAGTAGCAGCAGTAGTAGTAGTAGTGGTAGTAGTAGTAGTAGTGGTAGTAGAAGTACTAGTAGAATTGTACATTACTTTAAATGAAGAATTATAAACATTTTAGAGGAAAAAAAGATAATTTAAAGATAATCAACTCCCACATAGTATATACGTGAACAAAAGGAAGAAACTCACCCAAGACACTTTGTTTTTGATCATGACCAAAGCTAAGATCCAGATCTCCTATAGGTCTTCAGTGACTCAGAGCATAATGATGCAAAAGAATGAAGACCCTTAAAAGATGCTTCATTATTTTATAATGAGGCAATTCATGTGTTGGATAAATAGTCAAGAAAACCTCAATTCAAATCCTGACTCAGGTATTTACTGACAGTAGGATGTTGGACAAGTCATTTTACTTCTCCAAATGTCAGTTCATTTGTAAAATTAAGAGGATGGAGTTGATGAATACTAAGATATCCTTCAGATCTAAATCTATGATTTTACAATGTCTCAGTAGAGGTTGTATTGCTACACTACAAAGAAATATGCTAATTCTCTATTTTAGGTTTGACAATGAACCTTCTTAATGTTTATAGACTGGAGAAGACAATAATGATATAGTCCCTTGAACAATAACCAGAATAACTGTCTGTGAAATGTAGGGACATTTCCAAAGATAATATATACCCATTATACACTCCTGCTCACCCAAAAATTCCTTTGTTCATTAAAATAAATGTTTAATGGAGAGATCATTTTCTAATTGTAATTTCTTAATTAAGTTAATAGGGACAAGCATTCAGAAAGTGTATAGCATGGTGTGAAGAAAATATCACCCACTAAGTAGCATGTTCCCTACTGTGGTGATTAAACTCACAGATCTGTAATTAAATAAACAGTAATGGTGAGTAGCAGAAGCTTACTCTTCCATACTACTTTATAGGGTGATTAGAAAACTCTCTTAAGCACAGGCATTGTGTAGTATATAGTTTTTTGTGCTCTGAATCCTATGCATTCTTTAAAAGTAGCATTTATATTATTACAACAACAAAAAATCCTCCTTACAATCTGTTCTAAGATAATAACTAAAAATAAAACTTAACTCCTGATGAAGGATGGAATCACATCAATGTAGGATTGCTTAGACTTGACTGGGCCTTTATTTTAATAATTTACCTCCTGTAATAGCTAGGAATTTTACCAAAATCAAGAGCAAATGACTGAAGCAAAGGAACTGAAGAATTTACACATAAAATAGCAAAATCAAGGGAGGCAGGAAGTGGGGAGAGGTCTCTTGATTGATTTTATTTTGCTTTCTTTGATTCATATTTACCATATAGTATCAGTTGTGTTAGATCATATAACCATAGGGCTAGTAGATTACTGTCAATTTCCTTTTCTTCAAATACCTCTTCATATAGAAGAATTCTATCAGCAGGATTTCCATAAAGTAAAAAGGGCAAGTTATTCCAGGATCGTTGGACCAATGGGCCAATGTTCCCAGGCAGACAGGTCAATCTTTGGCTAAAATACTAAAATATCCAAACTTCTACCCTTGATTTATACTCAGCTACAATGGAACCAGATATTTACATGTAAGTTTGCACAAATGATCTGTCCATGACAGTGGCTACTCTAGACTGGTTAGATTTTCTGTAATTTAGGTAAATTTTTGAATTCAATGAATCTAACATGCATGATGCTCCTTTCTTGGGGACCTTATACTATAAATTATTTACCACTCTGCCATTTGAAATTAATTTTGATTCTAACAATTGGAAGCCATATGGTCCCTATTTTCATCTGTGCTGTCCACAGATTCTTGGAAAGTTGATAAGCCAAGCATGTTTCTTTTTTGCTGAAATAAAGTTACATTTTATTTATTCAATTTCAACAGATTATCTTAGTGCTAGTGCAAAGTTTTAAAGGATTTTAATTAAATTAGTAATTAAGGTAGTCTATGTCTTCATAAGACCACAGATTTCACAGCTGAATGATGTATGAGTAGCCAGCTGGTCTAACATTTACCCTCAGAAGAGTCTCCAGTACAACATACTCAATAAATGTTCAGGCATCCTTTGCTTGAAAATCACTATTATGGGGAACATGCTACCTCCCAAACATTTTGAGATACCTAAATTAGTTGGAAAGATTTTGTTTCTTCCTAGCATCATGCCTGATTGTTTTTTGCAATTATTCCCATTACTTCTACTTCTCCACTCTGAAGTCAAATTCCACAAGTCTAATATTTTTTTCTCCCACAAAATAGCCATTAAAATACTTGAAGATAGCCATCAAGTCACAATGTCCACCCAAGCCTTCTCTTCTTTTGATCAAATAACACCAATTCATTCTGTTGAGCCCCATGTAGCATTATCTCAGACTCTTCATTAATGAGTTACCTTCCTCTGGACACTTTCCAGCTATTCACGTCATTTCTAAAATGTGGTGGTTAGAACTAATGTCAATATTCCAGAAGTGTCACAAACATGGCAGATTATATTGGCAGTATCATGTCCCTATTACTGAAAGCCATCCCTTTTCATTGGTTGGAAAATATTCCCAAGTTTTTGTTTTCTGCTATTAAAATGTTATAATCCATACAAATTTTATTTTAGTATTAATAAAATTTCATGACAAGTTTGACTTAATGCTTCAACATAAAAGGTTCATGGAGATGCATCAAAGATGTGTTCCCTTATGTACTAGTCCTTAGAACAAGGCATTTTCCAATTGTATTTTTGTGTATCATATCAATGAATGTGTGGGTCTATTGTTACATTTTCCCTGCTGTTTGATTAATTATTTTGATTCCATATAACAAAACCATTATATTACTGGTGATGTTATTCTTTACTCAGTATCTTAAGGATAAACACAGATGACTATAAACAGGAATATCAGTAATTAATCAACAATGTGTATGATATTTCTGCACAGTATGTGGGATTCTTTCATACATATCTAAAATAAAAGAAAATCACAAAAAATAAGCAATTACTTTCTGCACATTAGCTAAATCCTTAAGAAGAGCCCGCATGCACAGATAACTTAGTTGAAATCAAAGTCTCAGCCACTTGGTGAAAAGCATCTCAAAGAAAAGCTGCTTGATATACTAATGATTCCATGAATTATTTATGAGGTACAGCTCACCCAGGACATTGGCATCAACTCTGGCTGAGGAAAAAATGTTTTTATTTCACTACATTTCATCTAATTTGAATGCCTTCCTAGGAAAAAGGAATATAAATGAAAAGGCTATCAATATTTATCTTTGATTTTAGCAAAGCAGATCTGCAGTGTACCAAAAGAGTTCTCTCAAATGCCCAACTCTTTCTGTTCATGTTAGAAATGGAAATATTACTGTCAAAAGGAGATGGGTTAAATTTCTTTTTTTATGTCTCATTCACATACAATGCAGCTAGTTATACTGAACAGATATTCATTTTGAAGTATCTCTGTTACTTTTATTTTATTCCTGCTCGTTCTATGACAAATGGCCTCATAAAGACAGTATAAATCTGAAGATGGCTCACTTCACCAATAGACGGCCTACTGATAATCTATTGGCCCATCCACTTTGGCTCCTTCAAAAATGTGTAAGATGTGTGTGTGTGTGTGTGTGTGTGTGTGTGCGCACACACATATACATGTACAAAATGTATATACATATATGTGTGCCTATGTGTGTGTGAATGTATGTATGCACACACATATATATACACACAGTAGCTGGCTAAATCTCTTTATTATCAAGAGGTGTTACTTGCTATTTCTTAATCACCAGAGTGTCAAGGCAAAGAAAATGGGAATGAAAATAATAACTTACTCTGGAGTCAGAAAACTGGAGTTCTAGTTCTGGCTTTGACAGTCATGGACAAGTCACTCCCTACTTGTGTGCCCAAGTTTTCTGGTCTTAAACATATATTGACATATCATAATTACATATTAATATTAATAATTAACAAGATTATAATACTTGCATTGCCTAACACATTGGGCAGTGAGAAAAATAGCTTTAAATGTTAAAACACTATAACTATTAAGTTGGCATCTTCTTTTGTACAGTCTTCATTCACTTTCTATCATAATGAAATCTGACCTTCTGTTCACAAAATCCATTTTTTTGTTCCTTTCTCATCATTACTGGCTTCTTTGTAAGTTTTCACAACTAAACTTTTTTTTTCTTTTTGAAATTATCTTTTCCTTTGGTTTCTATAACATAATATCAATTTTGATGTATAAGGAAAGAAGTTGTTTGAGGAAAGCAATATGGGGGCACAGGGAGCTGATCGACCAACTTAGACATTTAAAATGTACAGAAGATATAAGGAAGGATAAACAACTAGATGAATATAGAAGTGTGTTATGATCCTATTTTAAACAATGCTAAAGCTCACAATTATCTGAGACTATAAAAAGAATGCAAAGGACAACAATTAAGGGGGTTTTAGTTATTTTGAGAAGAAAAAATAGGATCAGTTAGGGGAGTAGGATAGGTCTATGATAAAAAACAACATAGAAAAGACAGACATATAGGATTTTTTTTCTGTTTTTCCTGACAAGTGGAGTGCCTTTTGGCATAGAAGGAGTAAAAATCAAATATTCAATCTGGAGTTGATACCCAAAATAGAATGAGATAATCTAGCCACCCTTGATGGATTCAATTCACTTCACACAGTTAATTATAAACTATAGTTGTGAAAAAAGAGGAGTATGCCAAGTTGAAGGTGATACATGTAATACATGTCAAAGGTCAAATTTAAATTTGGGCCTTCCTAATTCAAGGTCCAAAACTCTATCCACTGTGCCACGAGGGTGCTTAGATGATAAAAAAAGAATTGATTGATAAATAGATAGGTGATATTTAAATACATCGATGTTAGATAAATACTGAAATATATACAGAATAATAGCTATCTCAGTTCATTATCTACCTTCAACATAGATTGAAATTTCGGAGACTACTTTCTCTAAGAATCATAGAATTGTAGAATTAGAATGGGAAGGGACCTCAGTAGTCATGTGGCCCAAATTGTTAAAAAATGAAAAAGAACATGTAACATTTAACAATTGGTTATGCAACTTCTGCTTACAACCTCTAAGGAAGGACAGCCTCTTGAAGCACCCGTTCTACTTTTGGACAGCTCTCATTATTAAGTTTATCCTGACATCAAAACTTAATCTTTTCAGTTTCCACTTTTTTTCACTGGTTCTGTTCCCTGGGCCCAAAAAAAATAAGTCTAAGTCCTCTTTTTTATATGATAGACTTTCAAATACTTAAAGACAACTTCTAATTAGCCAAACACATACCCTCTGCCCCCACACAGAGTCTTTTCTTCTACAGGATAAAAATGCCCAGTTTCTTCAATGGATACTCTGATGATACAGATTCAAAGCCTTTCAGCATCCTCCAAATACTTAGAAGTTTGTTAATGTTCACATTAAGCTGTGGTACAATGAAATAAATGCAGTACCTCAAATAAGATGGTATAGGAATGGAGGAAAATACATCTATCATATCCTTAATCTTGGAAGCCTGGGCCCTCTTAGTGGTGCCTAAAATCATATTAAATCTTTTTTGATTGTCACAGCATACTGCAGACTTATATTGAACTTTGAACTCCACTAAAATAATAACATATTTACCAGAAAATCAAAATAAAACAAAACAAAAGTCTATTAAGTTATTGACTATACACCCCCATCTTATACTGGTGAAGCTGATTTTTTTATACACAAGTATAATACTTTCCACTTATTTTAATTGAATTGTATCTTAATAGATTTAGGTCCTGGCTTAAGCTCTCAGATCATTTAGGATACTTATGTTTAATCTAATGTTCTATGTATCTGTTGAAGATTTGTGTTATCTGCATGTATGGTAAACATGACATCTAAGACTTTATCCAATCATTGGTATAAATGTTAAACATCACATGTCCAAGACCAGATGCCTGGAGAATTGGACTCCAAGGGAGAACTACTGCCATTTTGAGAAGGAGCCATTAAAAACTACTCATTAGATCTTTTTGCTTGTATTGCTTTCTAATTCATGTCTCTCATCTTCATTGATAAGAGTAAGAAAATAGGGTTAAAAAATTTTGCTTAAATCTAGATAAACTTGTTTGTAACTCATGAGACCTTTGTCAGTATTAGGGTAGCTGGAGGGAAAAATTATATCTACGCATGGATAGATAGATAGAGGGCACAGGGTAAGTTGAATATAAAGGGGTGATATCTGGAGAATAAAATTAAGGAGTGAGAGAGGATTATACTGGTAGAAGGAGAAAGGGAGAAGCAGAATGGGGTAAATTATCTCACATATAACAGACAAGAAATGGTTCTTACAGTGGAGGGGAAACAAGGGAAGGTGAGAGGGAATGAGTGAATCTTATTCTCATAGGATTTGGCTTAAGGAGGGAATAACATACACACTCAATTGGGTATGGAAATCTGTCTTACCCTACAGGAAAATAGGTGGGGAAGGGGACAGGAGAATAGCGGGATGGTAGAGGGGAGGGCATTGGGGGAGGGTGTACTCAGAAACAAACACTTCTAAGGACGGATGGGGTCAAAGGAGAGAATGGAATAAATGGGGAGATAGAATTAAGGTAAATAGAGTTAGTTTTTCACAACATGACTACTATGGAGGTGTTTTGCATAGCTGCACATATACAACCAATATTGACTTGCTTGCCTTTTCAATGAGGGTGGGTGGGGAGGGAGGAAGAGAGAAAATTTAGAATCCAAAGTTTTAAAAACAAATTTTTTTTAAATTTATTTTTAGTTTTCAACATTTACTTCCACAAGATTTTGACTTTCAATTTTTCACCCCATCTGTCCCCTCCCCTCACCCCAAGATGGCATGTATTCTAAATATCCTTTCCCCTAGTCTGCCTTCCCTTCTATCTCTCCCCCTCTTCTCTTATCCCCTTTCCCTCCTATTTTCCTGTAGGGCAGGATAGATTTCTGTACCCCTTTTCCTGTAGTTCTTATTTCCCAGTTGCATGTGAAAACCTTTTTTTTAAACATGTGTTTTTAAACTTTGGATTCCAAATTTTCTCCCTTCCTCCCTGCCCACCCACCCTCCCTCATGAAAAGGCAACTCAATATAGGTTATACATGTGCAGTTATGCACACTATACTTCATAGTAGGCATATTGTGAAAAACTAACTCTATTTCCCTGAATCCTATCCTGCCCTCCCATTTATTCTATTCTTTCTTTTGACCCTGTCCCTCCTCAGAAGTATTTGCTTCTGATTACCCTCTTTCCCAATCTGCCCTCCTCTCTATCATTCCCCTGCTCTCTTGTCCCCTTCTCCCCTTATTTTCCTGTAGGGTGAGACAGATTTCCATACCCAATTGAGTGTATATGTTATTCCCTCCTTAAACCAAATCCTATGAGAATAAGATTCACTAATTTCCTCTCGCGTTCCCCTGTTCCCCCTACACTATGAGACTTTTCTTTTTTGTTTTTTGTGAGATAATTTACCCCATTCTACCTCTCCGTTTTCCCTTCTATCAGTATAATCCTTTCTCACCCCTTAATTTTATTCTCCAGATATGACCTCTTCATCTTCAACTTACCCTGTGCCATCTCTCTCTCTCTCTCTCTCTCTGTCTCTCTCTGTCTCTCTCTGTCTTTCTCTCTCTCCATATATATATATATATATATATATATATATATATATATATGCAAATACACACATAATTTTTCCCTCCAACTACACTAATACTGACAAAGGTCTCATGAGTTATAAGTATAATCTTTCCATGAAGGAATGTAAACAGTTTAACCTTAATAAGTCTCTTATGATTTCTCCTTCCTGTTTACCTCTTCATGTTCCACTTGAGTCTTGTATTTGAAAGTCAAATTTTCTATTCAGCTCTGGTCTTTTCATCAAGAATGCTTGAAAGTCCTCTATTTCACTGAATGACCATTTTTTCCCCTCAAGGATTATAGTCAGTTTTGCTGGGTAGGTGATTCTTGGTTGTAATCCTATCTCCTTTGCCCTCTGGAATATTATATTCCTTGCCCTCTGGTCCCTTAATGTAGAAGCTGTTATCTCTTGTGTTATCCTGGTTGTGTTTCCACAATACCTGAATTTTTTTCTTTCTAGCAACTTGCAATATTTTCCCCTTGACCTGGGAACTCTGAAATTTGATTACAATATTCCTAGGAGTTTTCCTTTGGGGATCTCTTTCAGGAGGAGATCTGTGGATTCTTTCAATTTCTATTTTGCCCTCTGGTTCTAAATTATCAGGGCAGCTTTCCTTGATAATTTCTTGAATTTTCAATGCTCTTTTTTTTTTATCATGGCTTTCAGATAGTCCAATAATTTTTAAATTCTCTCTCCTGGATCTATTTTCCAGGTCAGTTGTTTTTCCAATGAGATATTTCACATTGTTTTCTAATTTTTCATTCTTTTGGATTTGTGTTACAGTATCTTGATTTCTCATAAAGTCACTAGCTTCCAATTGCTCTATTCTAATTTTTAAGAAAATATTATCTTCAGTAATCTTTTGGACTTCCTTTTCCATTTGGCCAATTTTGCTTTTTAGGGCATTCTTCTCCTCATTGGCCTTTTGGACCTCTTTTTCCATTTAGGTTAGGCTATTTTTTTAAGGTGTTATTCTCTTCAGCATTTTTTGGGGTGTCCTTTAGCAAGCTGTTGACTTGTTTTTCATGATTTTCTTGAATCACTCTCATTTCTCTTCCCAGTTTTTCCTCTACTTCTCTTACTTGCTTCTTAAAATTCTTCTTCAGCTCTTCCAAGGCCTGGGACTGATTCATATTTTTCTTGAAGGCTTTGCATGCAGGAGCTTTGACTTTGTTGTCTTCTTCTTGTTGTATATTTTTATCTTCTTTGTTACCAAAACAAGATTCTATGGTCTGACACTTCTTGCGTGGTCTGATCATGATCCCAGCCAATTACTTGAGTTATAAACTCTTTATTAAGGTAGAGGTCTGCTGCCAATGTGGAGACTGTACTGTCCCAAACTTCAGGGGCTTGTACAGCTGTTTTCAGAGATACTCCTAGGGACATTTTAATTTTCAGTTCTACCAAGGTGGTATGATAAGAGGTGAGGTATTTTCTCCTTTCCTGGCCTGTGTTCTGGTCTATGAGTGACCACAAGCACTCTTTTCTGTTTTGGAACTGTGACCCAGTTTTCTCTCCTCTGCCACACTAGTGCTCCTCCTTGCCTTAGGACTGCCACTCAGAACTGTGACCCAGATTCAAGCATGGGCAAAGTAAGAGATTCCTGGCTCAGCACTGGCAAAGAGAACCCTGTAATCCCTCTCTCAGCAGCCACTCAATTCCTCCTCAGTCTGTGGGCCTCAGGAGGCAGCCACCACCCCAAGGCTCTGCTTGGGAATTGGGGCTGAGGCCTAGCTTCTCTTTCACCACAGAAACAGACTTTTCCTACTGACTTTCTAAGTTGTCTTTGATATTCCTGGGTTGAGAGGTCTGGAATTCACCACAGCTGCCTGTGATTCAGTCCTCTGAGGCCTGCTCCAGGTTCACTTTGGCCTGCACACCTCCACTGAACTGGCTTCTCTCTCAGCCTGGCAGGATACATCTTTCTGATCAACCATCCAGATTGTGTTGGTATGGAAATTTGTTTTACTCTATCTTTTTGTGGGTTCTATTGCTTTAGAATTTTGTTCAGAGGCATTTTTTATAGGTATTTGAAGGGTTTGGGGGAGAGCTCAAGCAAGTCACTGCTCTCACTCTGCCATCTTGGCTCCACCCCACTAAAAACAAATGTCAAAAATTGTTTTCACATGCAACTGGGGAATAAGATATACAGAAAATAGGGTATTAAAACATATCTTGCCCTACAGGAAAGTTGAAGGGGAAGGGGATGAGAGAAGGGGGGAGAGAGATAGAAGGGAGTGCAGATTAGGGGAACAGGTATTCAGAATGCATGACATCTTGGAGCAGGGAGAGGGATGAGATGGGGAGAAATTTGGAATTCAAAGTCTTGTGGAAGTGAAAGTTAAAAACTAAAAATAAATTAATAAAAAAAATAAGTAAACTCAATCTACAGACATTCACTCATGTACTAGCTCAGTAATGCTATAGAAAGAAAGAAAGAAAGAAAGAAAGAAAGAAAGAAAGAAAGAAAGAAAGAAAGAAAGAAAGAAAGAAAGAAAGAAAGAAAGAAAGAAGGAAGGAAGGAAGGAAAGAAAGAAAGAAATGGAAAAGGAAGAAAGAAAAAAGAAGGAAAGAAGGAAAGAAGAAAGGAAGGGAGGTAGGAAGGAAGGGAGAAAGAAAGGGAGGGTGGGGAAAGCAAGAAAGAAGAAGGGAAAAAGGTAAAGAAAGAGGAAGAAAGAAGACTATTCTAGCATGACCTCTTCTTAAGGAATCCACATTTATTGCAACTTCATTTATTAACCATTTAAAATTTTCCCCAAGAATCAAAGTAAAATATGAAATACAAACCCTACTCTTTGGAATTTAATGCCTTACATAAACTGACTGTAGTTGGTCTTTCTATCCTGATTTCACAGTACTCCCCCTCACACTCTATAGTCCAGTGATACTGACTTAATTGGTTGTTGTTTTCCCTCCCCCCTCAATGATTTTCCACCAATCAAAAAGCATTTCTTAAGCACTCACTCTGTGCTTTACATTGCAAGTGCTAAGGTTACAAAGACCAGCAAAAAAAAATGAGTATTCCAAGAATTCTCATTATAAAAGAGGTATACAACACAAGGATAAGTAAATACATAGAAAATGAATATAATTGATTTTAGGTAATCTTTGAAGGGGGAGGCATTATTGGGAGAGGAAAGAAGGAAGAGAAGGAGGAGGAGGACAGGGACTGAGAAAGGCCATGTTATTTCATAGACTGTCTCCAGGACTGAAATATTCACTCTCCTCCTATACATCTCTTGGAATTTCTACCTATCTTTTAGCTCAACTCAAGTACTGCCTTGTATGCCAGGTCTTTCTTGCAAACTCCAATTATTAGTGTTATCTTTTTTCATTCACTAATTGCTATTCCTTTATTTTTCATTTTTAAAATATTTATCTGTATTAGTAGTTGCCCCAATAAAATACAAATTCCTTGAGATCAGGGACTAATTACTTTTTCTTTGTATTCTCAGTAATTAGCACAGTGCCTGGCACATAGCAGATATTTAATTAATGCTTGTTGAATTAAATTGCAATGAATTGAAGTGATAGAGGGAGCTCTGAGGGCAAATTAAACCTCCAGGGTTACTCTGCCTGCCATTTTTTCTGAATAGCTTCTCTATTCTGCAATCAAGAAATCACCTGGAATCTTATCAAAGAAATGTATCCAACTTTTTTTTGAGAGAACATTTTAGTGTTAAAAACTTTTAGCCCCAGAGAAATTGTATTTACACCATGAATATGCATGCATCCACAACCAGTATTTTTTATAGCAGCTTTCATCCTGTAGTGCTTCACAAATTGATTTAAGAACATTGGGTAGTGAAATCATTTTCTTCATTTCTGAGATGCACTTCATTCTATTATGCATACGCATGTTGTATTATGTGAATTTCAGGATACAGTGTGGTAATCCCCAAATCTCCCTCTGAGTTTGGAACACTATTTCATGGCTTTGTGAAAACACAAATGACAAATTGCTTACTAAAGTTTTTGTGACAGATCTGTCACTGTAGTAAAGTTAGGACCTTGATGAAGAGGCATACTTAACTTATAGAGTCAGCAAAAATTTAAAAATACTAGCAAGTGACTTAAGAATTGATCATTAGTTAACAAGAGTTTATTGAGATTACTATGTATAGAATATTGTAGTAGATACTAGCAGAGGATATGCAGAAATAGTAGGAAACTTGGTGTTTGCCTTTAAGGAGTTCATGATCTATTTGTGCTAGAAAAGAAGTACTCATACAGTGAATTGTAAGTACTTGCTAAGTAGCATAACATACTAGAGACTTTCAGAAGATCTGATATTTTTGATGCAGAAATTCTTTTGATGGTGACAGATCACAACATATACTACACACACATCTTATGCAGTGCTTTTCCTTGCCTTCTCTTGAATTAGAGAATCTAGCCAACATGTCAGCAATTGCAGAGTTACATTGTATGAATTCAAGATAGAAGTGCTGAAGTTGTATAAAGTACAGGAGTGATCAAGCAAAATTGATCAAGTGGACTGACTTCCCAGATATCCTCTTGTAGGATGTATTTCATCATTCACATTATAAATTATATCTTTTATTTTTAAATTTAATTTATTTCCCACAAGCTTTAGAGATTTAAACTTTTCTCCCCATCCCTCCTCACCTCCTTCCCCAAGACAGCATGCGATCTGATATAGGCTATACATATGCATTCCTATTAAACATATTTTCACATTAATGATGTTGTAAGGAACAATTAGAACCAATAGAAGGAACCACAAGAAAAAGGAAACAAAACACAACAGAAGAAAAAAAATAGCAAATATTATGCTTCGATCTGCATTCAAATGCCATAGTTCTTTCTTTGGATGTGGATAGTATTTTCCATCATGAGACATTTGGAGATGTCTTAGATGCTTGTATTGCTGAGAAGGGCTAACTCTATCAATGTTAGTCATCCCATAATGTGGCTGTTACTATGTATAATGTTCTGCTGGTTCTGTTCATTTCACTCTGCATCAGTTCATGTAAGTCTTTTCAGGTTTTTCTGAAGTCTGTCTGCTCATCATTTCTTATAGCACAATAGCATTCCATTACATTCATATACCACAACTTATTCAACCATTCCTCAATTGATGGGCATCTTCTCAATTTCCAATTTTTTGCCACCACAAAAAGAGCTGCTATAAATATTTTGGTCCATGTGGATCCTTTCCATATTTGTATGATCTCTTTGGGTATCATCCCTAGAAGTGCTATTGCTGGGTGAAAGGCTATGTATATTTTTATAGCCCTTTGGTCCTAGTTCCAAATTGCTCTCCAAAATGGTTGGCTCATTTAACAAATCCACCAACAATGCATTAGTGTTTCAATTTTCTCACACCTTTTCCAGTCTTTGCCTGTGTAGCCCATGTTGAATTGTGCTAGTCTGCCAGCCCAGTGCAACAGATATTTCCAATCATCTATCCAAGTTGTCTTGAGCTGGAAATTTGTTTTACTCTGTCTTTTTTGTGGGTTCTGCTGCTCTGGAATTTGTTTAGAGCCATTTTTACAGGTATTTGGAGGGATTTAGAAGCAAGTCCCTGCTTTTACTCTGCCATCTAAGCTCTGACCCCATCATAAAAATTCTTAAAGGAAGTGTTAAGTGAGTTCCAAAGGAAATAGACAGTAAAAATATACTATTTGGAGATCTCAACTTTCTTCTCTCATAACTAGATAAATCTAACCAAAAAGTAAAGAAAGAGATGAACAGAATTTGGAAAAAAAAGTTAAATATGATAGATTTCTGCAAAAAAAGTGAATGGGAATAGAAAGGAATATATGTTTGTTTGTTTTTTTCTCAGTGGTAAAAGGAACCTACACAAAAATTGACCATACATAAAAGCCTCACACTAAATGCAGAACACCAGACACATTTAAATTCATTCTTTCCAGATCATAATGTAATAAAAGTTACATAGAATTAATATCTATGAAAGAAAGATGAAAAGAATTTGAAACTAAATAATTTAATTTTAAAGAATGAGGGGGTTAAAGAACAAATCATAGAAAAAATAAGTGTTGTAATTAAAAAGAATATAAAAATTGAGACAACATATCAAAATTTCTGAGAGATAACCATGGAAGTACTTTGGGTAAAATTTTATCTCTAAATCCCTATATCAATAACATAGAGAGAGAGCGTATCAATGTATTGGACATGCAATTAAAAAAAAACTATGAAAAGAATAAATTAAAAATTCTCAATTAAATGCCAAAATGGAAATCTTGAGAATGAGAAGAGTGATTAATAAAATTGAAAGTAAGAAAACTACTGAACTAATAAATGAAACTAGGGATTGATTTTATGATAAAACCAATAAAATTCATAAAACATTGGTTAATTTAATTTAAAAAAAGAAAGAAAAATCCAAAATATGAGAATCAAAAAAATGAAAAGGGTAACTTCCTCCACCAATAAAGAAAAAATTACAGCAATTATTAGTTGCTATTTCCCCAAATATATGCCACTAAATCTCATAATATTAGTGAAAAGAGTATTTACAAAAATATAATTGAAAAATTAATAAAATAGGAAATAGAATATTTAACTAACCTTTTCTTAAAAAAATTAATTGAACAAGCTATAAACCAGTTCCCTGAGGGGAAAAAAATAAACAGGAACAAATAGATTTACAAATGAATTCTATCAAACATTTACAGAAAAGTAATTTCAGTGTTATATAAACTGTTCAGAAAAATAGATTATGGAGTACTACCAGATTACTTTTACAACACAAATATGATGCTGATACCTAATTCAGGAACAGAAAAAAAAAAAAGAGAAATAAAACTAATTTCACTAATGAGTATTGATGTAAAAATCTTAAATAAAATACTAGCAAGGAGATCATATGAATCTTTAATGAATGTCATAAATTATGATCAGGTGGGATTTACACCAGGAATATAGGGCTCACCCCATATTAGGAAATCTATTAGCATAATTGACCATATCAATAATGAAAATGTAAAAAGTATATGATTATCTCAATAGATACAGAAAAAGCTTTTGATAAAATATCAGAATCATCCCTATTAAAAATTCTAGAAAGGAAAATGCAGATTTCCTAGAAATGATGAGTAGTATTTATCTAAATGCAACAGCAATCATTATTTGTAATGGGGATAAGCTAGAAGCCTTCCCAATAAGATCAGTGGCAAAACAAGGATTCCTTTATCACTATGAGTATTCAATAATGCATTAGAAGTGCTAACTCTAGCAGTAAGAGAAGAAAAATATTAAAGATATTAGAATAGCTCAACATAATTACAAACATTTTTCACACAAATAAAGTCAGATAGAAATAATTGCAGAGATATTAATTGTTCACATGAAAACCTAGCCAATATATAAAAATACAAATTGTACCAACATAAATTTATTTTTTCAGAGCCATGCCAATCAAACTGCCAAAAAGTATTAGATAAAGCTTGAAAAAATAACCACAAAATTTATCTGGAAGAATGAATGGTCAAGATTATCAAGGGAATCATTGAAAAACTGTGAAAGAAGGTGGTCTAGCAGTACTATATCTCAAATTGTATTACAAAGTGGTAATCATCAAAACAATTACATTGGCTAAGAAATAGCATGGTGGATTGTTGAAATAGATTAGTTAAACAATAGACAGTAGTAAATTACTTTGATAAATATGAAGATCCAAGCTTTTGGGATAAGAACTCATTATGTGACAAAAATTTCTGGGAAAACTGGAAAGCATTTTCACAGAAACTAAGTCTAGAACAACCTCTCATACTGTATGCTAAAATTAGATCAAAATGGGTGCATTATTTAGACATAAGGGATGACACAATATGCAAGTTTGGGGAGCACAGAATAGTTTACCATCAGATTTATGGACAAATGGAAAATATTTCACTGAAAAAGTGATAGAGAGTATTTTACTAGATGAAAAATGAATAATCTTGATCATATTAAATTAAAATGCATCTGCACAAAGAAAACCAATGCAGCCAAGATTAGAAGAAAAACAAACAAAAAAAACTGGGAGAAATTTTTATAGCTAATTTCTTTGATAAAGGCTTCATTTCTCAAATTATACAGACAACTGAATCTTTTATAAGAATATGGGTCATTCCCTAATTGATTAAAGGTCAAAGGATATGAACAGGCTCTTTTCAGAAGAAGAAATCAAAGCTATTTATAGTGATATGAAAAATGTTCTAACTGTTGATTAGAGAAATGCCAATTAAGAGAACTCTCAGACCTATCAGATTGGCTAATCCTACAGAAAAGGAAAATGACAGATGTCGGAGAGGGATGTGTAAACATTGGGACACTCATGCACTTTTGGTGAAGTTGTGAACTGATCCAAACAGTCTGGAGAATAATTTGAAACTATGCCCAAAGAGGTATAAAACTGTGTTTACAGTTTCACACAGCAATACACTATTAGGCTATAATCCCAAAGGGAAAAAAGAAAAAGAAAATATTTGTAATATTTCTTTCTTTCTTTTTTTTTTTTGGTAGCAAAGACTAGAAATTGAGTAACTTGCCATCAATAGAGACATGGCAGAACAATTGTGCATATAATTGTTTTGGAATGCTATTGTGATATAAGAAATAATGAGGAGATTGGTTCAGAGAAACCTGGGAAGACTTATGTGAACTGATACAAAGTAAATTGAGCACAACTAGGACAGCATTGTGCATAGTAACACCAATAATATAAAGATGATTAACTGTGAAAGACTTAGCTCACTGATCAAGGCAAGTCCAGGATAATTCTAAGGGATTCATTATTAAAAATACTATCTACTTTCAGAGAACTGATGGAGTCTGAGAGCAGATTGAAGAATGATATCTTCATTTTTTTAAAAAATTATTTTTTTGACCTTACTAATTTCGAAGTATGTTTTTCATGATTTCACATGTATAATTGACATTACACTACTTGCTTTCTCAATGGGTGGGGGAGGGACAGGAGGGAGAGAAATAATTCAGAACTCAGAATTTTAAAAAATGAATGTTAAAAAAATAAAAAATAAAGAGAAAAAATTTCAGCACATGCACACACTCACACACACACACATACACACACATACACACACACACACATACACACAAACCAATAGTGCTGTTGCTGTACATGAAGTTAAAGTGCATGTATAGGTTTCAGCTTAAGGCATGTAGTTAATATATCTAATTGATTTCTTTTTTGAAATTAGAAGTAGCTGCCTACATTTTGGCACAACATATTAAAAATCACTTTATTTTATAGAGAGTATAGAAATCACATGACAACTTAAGCAGGGACATCTGCCTATAGATTATATATATTTATTGTTAAAGATATAGAATATGTATCACATGTGCATGTGGACATAAATATATACATGTATTCATACACATATATACTTATTATATACACATATAGACTTACATACATGGAAATACACATATCCATGAATTCATGTATAGAATTAAAAAGGGAAATCAGAAACACAGAATCAAATAGGGGATAGTAGAATATGGTACCACTCTCATTGGTGTGAGAAGTAAGATTTATTTTTTAAAAAATAGGATCACCAACAAATAATAATGCTGTTTTGGAGATAGGCCATACTTTGCTTTTATTGGTGGGGAGAATTTTTTGATATTATTTTATATATGTTAAAAAAACTTAACTATAAACCTGGAGTATAGGAAACCATGCTCAGTAGAAATAAAATATGTTTCAGGAAGCCAAGTTTCATCAAGCTGAGAGAACAGAGATGGTGAATACGTGTAACCAGAGACAAGTTAGTTCTTGTTTTTGGCCCCAAATAACTTTTATTATCTCTGCTATGACTATGAACTGGACTCCAGAGAAGAACCACCTGAGAGTGTAGAACTGAAAAAGGAAGAAATGAATTGGGGTGGGCAGAATTGATAATAAATTTCTAGTGAATTGAGATCTTATACTTGGAAAATGATAACTATGCCATATTCAGGGGAGATACGGCATAAAATAGTGAAAATCTAGAAAAGATCATTAGATCATAAAGGATGACTGAGTCTAGATGCCTAAAGATTTTTGTAGCTTAGCCTGATGAGCAGCATCTAATTGGATAAAGTATAATAATGATAAATATAAACAACTACACATGGGTTTTTAGCAACAAATTTCAATATAAGATGTTGAGTACATGGACAGAAAATAGCTTATGTGATAAAGTCATAGGAACTTTAGTAGAATGCAAGCTCAGTGTGAATTTAAAACAGCAAACAAGAAAGCTAATTTTCTTCTAGACTACATTTAGAGAATTGGATAGTGACCTCTGGTTATATTGGATTTGTGGTTATACTGACATAAGGATCCCCAAATGAAGCAACTTTCTTTATGCAGACTTATAACTTCTCTACAACTTATAGCTAACCAATTTGTGCATTTAATTTACATCATTTCAGAAATAGGACTTGAACCTGTGTCTTTCAAACTTTGAGGTCAGATCTCTTCTCCATTAAGATATGCCACATCTTTATTTTAAAAGAAATAAAATCAGAAATAATCTTCTTTGTTAGACCATATTTGGAAAAATTATATTTTTTCTAGGTGTCACATTTCAGAAACCAAAAATAAGTTGGAAATTTATTCAAAATGAGTTGTCAGAATAATAAGGGGATTTGAGATCACACAATACAAGGACTAACCCGGAGAAGAAAATATTCAAGTGCCATATAGAAGCATAGAATCACAGATTGTTTGAATTAAAAAGACCTCAGAAACCATCAAGATGAAAACATAAATAAATGTCTACTATCTAACTCCTCAACAAGTATTTACTTCTTTTTAATTTAAATCTCTCACGTGCACAGGAATGCATTGTATTCTCATCTCAAACTCTGCATCAAGACAGCCTATTCCATTTTGAAGAGCTAAAATATTTTGGAAATTTGTCTTCAGAATGAGCCTGGCTACTTCTAGTTCAGAATGACATATACTAGTAATTCTATCCTCTGTAGCCAAGTAGAATAAATCTAATCTGGCTTCCATGTCAAAGCTTTGTTAATATTTGGATGAAATTATTAGGCTATTCCTATGACTAAACATTCCCAGTTCCTTTAAGTATATTATGATTTCCAAGCACTTGACTCTTCTGTTGTATTTACTCTGGAATTTAGACAATTTTCAGCTTATCTTTTCTAAAAATGTCTTTCCTAAAATGTTTCAAACTGAAAACAACACTTTTTTCCCCTTATTGATAAAGACTACAGAAGTCCTTCATCTCTGACACCAAGACTCTCATCATCATAAGAACATCTTATCAGTTTTGGTCAACATATCAAAATGTTGGTTCATATTGAGGTTCCAGAAGTTCATTAAATATCTTTGTTTGTTTTTTTTCAAACCAACATTATGTATAGCAATGCTTTTTTATCATCTATTTGTAAAATTGATTTCTTGGACCAAAGTGTAAGATTTTAAAATGTATCCTCATTATGTGTTCTTTCATTAGATTCAGTCCAATATTTCAGTCTTTCTGAATTAGCAGTCTCTAGTCTGACTATCAACTCAAAGATCAAGAGCAGTACAAAATTAGAAGAATAATAAAAATGAAAAAGTAAGTTGAGCAACTGAAACTTTTCTACCTCATATTCAAGATACAGATATAAAAAAGGGATGTAGATAGATATTGATACAGAGTATCTCTACTCATTAAGGAAAATTGACCAAGATCATTCCAAAGCCCAATGAAGAAATCAAAAGAATCAGAAAATGCTGCCAGGGGAAGATAGTAGAAAATAAGTAGCAAGTAAAAAGCAGCAGAAACAAGTGAAGTAATGGAGGGAAAACCATATTTACAGAAAGCTTGGCAAAAGACTAAAATAATTTAGATCACTCAGAGTATTTAAAGATGTAAAGGAATGACTAAGAGATGAAAACTGGAAAATTCTATCAATATTAAGATAACAAATTATCTTTTGAATCAATGATAGTAAAGCTAATACAGTTGGAATCTTCTATCACAGTCCTATATATGCAATATGTGGAAATTGAAAGGGCAATAAAGCAAACAACAAGAGAAGCTAAACATATTAAGTATGCATAAAAGAAGTCCATGTTCCAGGTGATATAAAATTAAGGGCTTTGGGATATAAGTTATTAAAGTGTCTAAAAGAGGGAAGAATACCAAAGGACCAAAAGCTGAGGGCTAGTGCAGCAGAACAGAATTTATCGTTACAAAAAAAGGGTGTGTGTGTTGGGAATAACATCAAGAATGACATGTGCCTGTTTTTGCATCTCAACAATTTTTTTTGTGATAAATGAATGGAATATCTTTGATAAGAATGTGAGAAGGAAATGAACAGGTTTTTGTACATGATATTAACTTATGTCTGCTAGATCAATAGATCTTGACATGTATCTAAAGATGTAGATAACCATACATCTGTATCCATCCATCTGTATCATTTACCTCTATCTGAATGCCATGTATTAGCTATATATCTCAAAACATCCAAAATAGAATTCATTATCTTTTCCTCTGACCCAAATCATCTTCCAAACTTCCATATTTCTGTTGAGGTCACCACTATTTATCATGTCTTCAAATTTTATAAGCTCACAGTCCTCCTTGGTTCTTCAATCCTCTAACCTCCTAATTGTTAAGTCTTGTCAATTATTTCTCCACTTTGCTCCCTTCATTCCTCTCATATGAATACCACAGTAGTTCAAACCTTCATCATTTTGGTATTGCAACTGCCTCTTCTTTGCATTCCCTGTTTCTATTCCTTTCCCATTCCATTCGATCATCTGCACAGAAGTTAAAATATCTTTTCAAAAGCACAGTCCAAGCATATTGCTTCTATATTTAAGAATATTCAGTAATGCTAAGATAAAGTGCAATTTCTTACCTTGACAGTTAAAATGTTCTACACTTCGGCTCCAATTTAATTTGCTGGTATTTCACATTACACTACTTTATGCATCTTCATTTTAACCAAACTAGCTGATTTGCTGTTCTCCAAAACTTATCATTCCATTTCCTCATTTGTGTGTTGATCAGACTGTCCTATATGACTGGAAAGAATATTCTCCTGACCTTTGACGCTAACTCTAGAATCCTTAATTTCCTTAAAGGTTAGACTGTTGTATCATCTGCTATAGAAGGCATTTCTTAATTGCTATAGTCTTCAGCTTTTGTTTCCTTTTCAAATTGCATTATAATCCTTTTTCTGTTTTAATTCAATTCAATAAACATTTATTAAGTGCCTACTATTTCCTAGGCACACTGCTAAGTACCAGGTTTATAAATAAGAAAAAAAATAAATAAAACTTCTGCCCTCACAGAACTTGCTATTGAATGGAGGAAAACAACATGTGAAAGGAAGCTGGAAAAGATGGAGTAACGGAGCATACTCTGTGTGGGGGCACCATGTCCTGTGGAGTGGAAACCAAGAAGAACCACTTATGGAGAATGGAGAATTACCTGGAAAGTTCAGATCTAAGCCCTCTATAAAGGAAAGCTTTTGTTTGGGTGCTGTAATCTCCCAGTAAAGCATAAGCCTCTTTGGGGTAAATGCTCCTCCCCCCTATCTTCTCTCCCCTATCTTCTTGTATTCCCAGGTCTAGCACTGCACTTTATACATATTAGAATCTTAATAAATGCTTGCAAAATTAATTGAAAAACTCTCCAGGAGATTTCATCTTCACTAGCACAAAATTTATGGAAATACACAAAGAAAAGGAGACCCCACTGTGCTTAATATTTTAAACAACAAGAAATCACTGGATATAATTAAGTTAGCAGATACCACTTCAAAATCTTTCTCCTAACAGGTATCTCTCCTAAATATGTCAAAATAATTCAACAGAAAAAAGAAAAAAAAAACTTGGGTCAATGATTCTCTTGATATATCCATATCAAGTGAGGCACAAAACAGACAGCTATTAGCTTTTCACATGTGTTTGAAATTGTTATGTAGCATATGTCACGCGGAGTCCAAAAGTCACCTATACATGGTGCGATAGCAAATTCTACCAGATTCACTATGTTGTGCTGGTTCCATACCATGCTTCACATCCCAACCAGTGATCAAATGGAAAATACAATCCTACCCAGCATGTGAATCTTTCAGTTTGTTTCATTATCCCTCCACATCACTCCATTAGAAACATGGAACTTTGCCCAACAGGAAGATCAAGCAGCTTCACAGCTGTGTCCAGAGGTCAAAATGATAAATTATGCAAAGAAAACTGTAACCATCCAATGTATTCCTATAAGGAGCCTTGTCTTGAAGACAGATGAAGCTTTTGTCACAAAACTCCTGCTTAAAGCCTCTTCCTTGCCTCATTTTCTTGTTTCTTGCTGCTTCTCTGCAATTACTCACTCTTCTTCACTTTCCAATCACTTTGCCAACCCTCTTCTCTTCAATTTCCTCTTCTAGTCATTATCCCTAACATATTCTATTATGCTACAGATTCATTCAACATCTTCTATTAATTGTATCTCATTAAAGAAAGCTTGTCAGGAAGATGAGGAATTTGGCAATTTTTATAGGCCTAAAAAAGCTTTTGGATTTATTGAGTTACAACTAAGATAAATTTCCTCTTGCTGGGTGAATGAACACAACTTGTCTGTCATAGTCAATGTAAAATTCTTATCTATGAATAAATTGTAGAACTTTTCTATAGATGAAAAGCTACGTTTTTGGCCATGTAATTTCCAGTTTCTGCTATGACAAATGAATGGTATATTTTATTACATATATAACAATTCTTAAGGGCACGTGATTACACAGACTTGGGGTCCCCCTTTACCTTTCTAAAGGTGGGTATTTTCTAGATCATTTAATCTCATTTGTGATCTCTCTAGAGGTAGATAAACTGCTCTGGAGAAATAACTCTTATGTGAATAAAACTCTTTAGAATCAATCCCAGAACTATCATTAAAGAAAAATGACACTCTTACTGGGTCATCTCAATGTTAAACTCTTTAAGGTGTTTCCAGATCATCACTTGCTGTGTTTATAGGTAGAATTCATAATTTCTGCCAGGTCAGTAATATTAGCACTGATTTAAATACCTTTTACAAGACTTGGTATGGTGAGAAAGAGGTAGGCTATTTTAAACATAACAATCAAATTTCCTTACATTTATCTCCAAAGCAAGGGTAACATTTGAATTCAAGGGTACTTGAATATTCAGTTCAACCAACATCTATTAAATCCTTCCTTTTCTAAGCACTGGGATTTAACTGCTAAATACAAATCATACCTAATTTGAATTACTGTTTTGCGAGCTAAGTTCTGGTAGTCCCCTTACCTGGGAGTATGCAGAGCAGGGAAAAAATTATTTCAGTTCTGAGAACTGTGGTTCCATGCATCTATAATAGACAGTTTTTGATTGATTAACTGACAAAAAATAGATACAAAGTATATCTCACCAAATATATGCTGTCTGTTTTGATAATATAATTTTCCTTACTAGTGATTCTTTAATTGATAATACAATGAAAATCTTTTCCTTCCTCCATAGTCCATTCTTTTCAGTTCTTACTCTGGTTCTAAAGTTGCAAGGTTCAGGGACAAGAGAAGAATAGTTTTTTAGGCACAGAAAGGTTACCAGAAGAACTACTTTTCCCATCCATGTTTACTAAATTGCTCAATAATTAAGACATCACAAAATTAAAAGTTGTACGTGCTTTGTAATACTGAAAATCAAGCAGCAATCACATTCTAGTTAAGTGAATCCTCCTGTTGTTGATTTTTCAGCACAGTAATTGTGCTGAAATGCTTAAGTCCATTAGCTTGTACACAAAATCTTTGAAGATGGAAGTAACATTTATCACCAAAAGAAAATGAAGAAGCTAAATGTCAAAGGATATTTCTGTTTCCACTTAATGTTCTCATTCAAAAAAAAAAAAATCTGAAAGGAAGCCTAAGATGTTCAGAAAGTATTAAATATAATTTGGGAGGCATCTTTTCTGCTACTTCTTAGCTATGTATCACTGAACAACAGAGAAAATAGCACAGAAGTTGAAAATGATTAAATGAGGAGATTCATCCTTTTGAATAAATTGTAATAATCTCAAAGTGTGGGCAAATGACAGGTTCATCTTGTATTTACGAGAAAGAGAAGATTCTAGAAGAGAGAGTCTTAATTTGGGGTCCAAGGATACCCAAAGTATCTGTGAATAGATTATTTCAGGGAAGATGCTACTTTGAATTATATTTGTGTGTATCACCATAATTGTTATAATTTGTAAGCCTATGCATTGTATTTGAGTCATTAAAAATATTATTCTGAGAAGGGATCTATAGGCTTTACCGGACTACCAAAGGGATTCATTCCACATAAAATGTTAAGAATATCTGGTGTAGAGGAAATTAAAGATAAGAAGTAATAGAAAGTGTGTTTGTGAAAAAGCAAAATCCAAGAACAAGTTACTCAGTTTAAAAGTCATTAATGTTTTTCAATATCACTAGCTAGTTTTGAGAAATTTTAATTTCTAATACTCTAAAAATTTACATGAATAAAATATATCTTAGAGGTCATTTGTTTGGAATACCTCTATAATATTTTTCTATAAATAGTTCTTCCTGAAGACTTATTGTGAAAATGCACTATCATTTGAGAAAGCACATTCCATTTTGGACAGTCTGAATTGCTATGGAAATGTTCTTTTACAGTGATGCAAAACATCAATGAATTAATATATAAATAGATAAGTTTAAAAAAATAAGAATTTGCAAATGAATGAATAAAACAGGGAGAAACAGAAATACTATTGCTATTAAAGTATATTATGGCCCATCTAGACAGAGAGAAAATAAGGAATTTGGCAAACCTGCAAATGAATATGTCATACATGTATTATATAGCAGCTGATAATTTACTGGATGGTTATTCAATCATTTCAATCATTGTGCCTGCCTCTTTGTGACCTCATTTGGGGTTTTCTTGTCAAAGACATTGAAATGGTTTGCTATTTCCTTCTCCAGCTCATTTTACTGATGAGGAAATGGAGGCAAATAGAGCTAATTGACTTACCCACAGTCACACAGCTAGTAAGGGTTCAAAATCAGGTTTGAACTCAGATCTTCCTGATTCTAGGCCCAACACTCTACCCACTGTGCCACCTAGCTACCCAAGCAGATGGATTAACTTACTGATAATTTCATACTTCAAAAGGTAGTACAACTGAGTGGCTCTACCATGTTTAGCCTAATTTTCAACAATAAAAAAGAAATAGGAATCACTGATGAGAATTTTGGGGGAATAACGCATTTATCATTGAATTTGTAATACAAGAGACAAAAATTGGGCCTATTCTAGCATACGTCTTAGATTTTTGGTGAGCAGATTTGAAAATATTCAAAGGAAGAATAGGGAGAATCCCATGAAATATTGCATAAGAAAAGTCAGTCCAAAAGGAATAGGAAGCTATCCAGAATGAAATTCTGTAGATATGGAAAAAAATTTATGAGAAAAATAAAGATATGTCTAATCAGATGAATATGAATGCATAATCAGTGAGTTAACAAGCCTTTATTCAGCACTAATTATGTATCAGGCAGTGTGCTAAGAGCTAGGAATACAAAATAAGGCAAAAAAAAAAAACCAAAGAAACAAATCCTTTCCTTTAAGGTTGTCACATTTTTTCCCCCAGAGATAAACATGTAAATATTTAGGTATGTATAGGTATATGTAGAGAGAGTAGATAGAAGGTGATCTCAGATTTGAAGTCACTAGAATTTTAGGTTTAAAGAGAGTTCATGAAATAATCAGATTTTTGAAGAAGGTACAGAAATGGAAGAAAACACAGGTGATAGAGAATTAAAGAGACATCATCTGACCCTGTAAGAATTATATTTGGAATACCAAAGACCAAAATGAGTTGAGTCTCTTAGTAATCCTAAGTATATAAAAATGTAGTATTTAAAGATAACAGATGAAGTGAGAAGGATTACAGAAGGGTTAGGAATGTTTGCATAGAAGAAATGGAATGATGATAATAAACAACAGAGAAAAAGCCAAATTGCTAACCTTTCATTGCATTTGTTACCTCTGACAAAGAGAATACATACATACATACATACATATCTACACACATACACACATACATATACATATATGCATAGAAATACATATTCACCAGAAAGGACAGAAAAAAATGGCTAATGTGTAATTTAAGTCAAAGGTAAATAAGGAAATAGGAAGAAAACATCTAGTTACCCTTGAGAAGTTCATGTCACCAGATAAAATGAATGATCTCCCCAGGGACCAAAAGAATTTGGGAACGTCATTGCTGAGCCATTTTTAAAATATCATGGAGAATAGAAATGGTACCACAGTATTAGAAATGCAGCAGAGGACTGGAATGTAACTATGTTGGAATTGCAGGACCTTTATCTGAGGCTTTCACTTCTTCATCAGTAAAATCTGTGGAGGGTATTTGGACTCACTGGCTTGTAAGGCCTCTTCAGTCTCTAAATTGATAATGATTTGATTAGAGCAGAATAATTATTGTATTGATTTAAAAAGAGGAAGTAGAGGGTAAATTCTTCAAACCAAATACCAGTATATTTTACTTAAATTTCTAGAAAATTCTGGAAGGTGTCATTAAAGTTATGCTTAATGACAATCTAGAAAAAGGAATAGTGATCACAAAGTTCTAGCATAGTTTCATCAATAACAATTCAGGACAAAAAGTTTCATTTCTTTCTTTTCTACCATTTTCTTTACTCCTCCCATCTTTTCTAATGTTTCTCTCCTTGTCAAATATATATATACACATTCCATCTGATTCTTTCTCTTACTTATGCTTAATAGAGAGAACTGTTTTGCAACAATACGTACATAAAACAATGAAGGAACAAAGGGTAAGTAGGTGGCCTTGTTTCCTTCATTTTTATTTCTGGCTCAATAATTGTTGCATTTTAAACCAGAAAGGATGTTGTTAATTTTCTAGCCATGTTTGGTAATAGTGTAAGGGAAAAGAGTGTAATTCTACCTTAAGAAAAAAGTTTAAAGGAAAGAAGTAATGTTAGTCTGAGACATTATGGAATTTTTGTTTACATAGAATCTTTGATAGGGTATGGCAGTTGTGGCATATTGGCTCTGACTAAATTTCTGTAAACCTTTTCTTATCAGGGAGAAGGAGTCACTTTACCCTAGGATATGGTAACTGACATGATCAATAGCGTGTAACGCTGAAACTTTTCCCTGAAGATTCAGAAGCTGAGATCAGAGAGAAGCTTAATAATTGCATATTTAATGGAGTAATACTTAGAACAACCACAAAACCCAAAGAACACCTAACAGAAAACAATTCCATATGAAACAAAGAGAAGCATAGTGATACCTCTTGAAATGCTGGTGCATACGCAACCTCAGCGATATTAGTGATTCCATGATGCACTCATTGTGACAGCAAGCTCAGTATTTGGAAGGCTCTGAAGGAAAATCTGGGAGAGAAGAGCTATTAGACAAACTACCAAACCGAAGATCTACTGAGCTGTTGTGCTGACCTCATTGTTGTATGCCTGTGAAACCTGGATATTATATCAGTGCCATGCCAGGAAACTGAATCACTTCATTTGAATTGTCTTAGGAAGATTCTGAAGATCATCTGGCAGAATAAGACACCAGACTCTGAGGTCCTTTCTCTAAACTGCCCAGCATTCAAACTCTGCTTCAGAGAATACAACTCCAATGGGCTGGCTATGTTGTTTGAATGCAAAATGGATGCTTGCCAAAGACTATTTTATGGAGAACTCACTCACACAGGGCAAGCATTCACCTGGTGGTCAGAAGAAGTGATACAAAGACACTCTCAAGGTCTCTCTGAAGAACTTTGGAATTGATTTGGAATTGCAGTGACATGGGAGACACTGGCATAAGACTGCTGAGCATGGCATGCCCACATCAGAAAAGGTAGAATTGAAATAGCTCAAGAGAAATGCAAGATGTGCAAATTTAGAGAATCCATCCCAAATGTTCATATGAAGTATCTGTGATCTACCTGTGGCTGAATACTCTGAGCTCATATTGGTCCGATCAGTTACATTCAGACACAGTAAAACTTGATTCTAGCATAGTGACATCATTTAGTCCTCTTTAAGAATGAAAGACAACAACAAATCAACCAAGTGACTCCATGCACGTAATGAAATACCATAGTAACATGGCCATACATGTTCTTTACATGCAAACATGTTCCCTATATGCATGTGGTCTGAACAGATAAATTCCTTATAGAATTGTCATCCATGTGTGTATCCTGACCATCTATTTCTAGTTGTTTGCCACCTCTTCTGTTTCTCTATGTGTATCTATTCACCTCATTGGTGGTGTGTGTGTTTGTGAGAGCATACCTCAGATTTTTTGGGAAATCTATTATTACTTTGTTTTCTTTGAACTGATTGTGTCTTCTGTCTAACAAGGAAAAGTAAATACATTGGTGGGGTATCATAAGCAATAGATTTTTGAGGGGATGTGGACCAATAAAATATCCCTTTTTTGGATACTTTCAAGAGTTTTTCTTGGGAATTCATGTGTGTGTGTGTGTGTGTGTGTGTGTGTGTGTATCCTCAACAATAGACCCATTTGTCAGTTATTTGTTCATTCATCCATTTAACATGTATTTATTTAAGATTTATAAGTTTCCATGTTCAGTACAACGTATATAAAAAAAATAGCCCTTGCCCTTAAAGATGTTACACAACCTAAGGAGAATGAAATTCATACCTCTAATACAAGTTAGGTTTTTTTTTCCCCCGATGTTTTATGTTGTTATCCTATCCAAGTGTAGAAGATGTGTATGTGGAAACTTATCACCCACAATTAGTAAAGTTGAAAGAACTTTTAATTTAAAAATATCCACTGCACTACATTTCCCAGAAATCTTTGCAAAAGCCCATAGTGTATTTTTACATACCACTTTCTCTGATTGGGTAAAGAAGTTCTAACAATAGGAAGCTAAAAAATATAGGAAAGTTTCCCAAGCAGGGTAATCATATCAGTGACTAAGAAGCAGGGTGATTATAGAAAGGAAAAGTGCTATACAAATGTCAATTCTTGTTCTTGTTGTTACTTTTAGGTTTTACTTTTTTAGTCAATTAGTAATTAGTGAATGAAAATCCTCAAAGAAAATCTAATTATAGCTTCCTACTACCACTGCTTTCCCCAAACTGAGAATAGGGATAAACAGAAAACTATAAAAAAAAAATTCTTGGGAAACTTCAGACCCATTTTATTTCCCAAAATACCTTAGATAAGATGCAACTACTTTCACAATGAAACACTTGGATTCATGAACTTCTAAAGTCTTTATTGTTCCAAGGCATTATATTGCTGGTATGCTGCATTAAGGATTTGGAATCCCAGGTTATTCTGAATTTGTCTGCTGATGCAAAATTTATAATGTACAGTCAAGAATAAATTGCACTGAATTCTAACATAGCTGGATAAGATGTTCTTTCTTCCCCTTTCAAAGCTAAAGAAATTGTGTATATTAGTAGAGCAAATGCCAAGGGATTGTTCTAAGTAGGAAGTTCAAAGAACATTTGAGCTTTCACCCTGATTCATGTAGCATTCTGAGTTTGAGATTTATGTTCTACACATTTAAGTAGAAAATTGTTTGCCCATTTCTCTTCAATTTGGCTTGTGTTCAATGGCTCCTCATCAGTAACATACACATCTTTATTATTAAGATTTTTAATTTCATATAAGACTATGAAAAGAAGAAATTGGTTTTCTATAATAGCTAATTCCACAGGAAATTATTCAGATTTCTGAAGAATTTCTCCTTTTTAATTTTTTTTAATTATTTTTTTCTACCTCTTCTACCTCCTCATCATTCCGACATACGCTGAATTTCAGCCATGAAATGATAGGGAAAGAGTCATGCAAATCATGTAAATATCTGTTTGACTCATAGAAACTTAAAGCACTCTTGTGTTTCCTTGTGCCCATCTTTTTGTCTATTTCTACTGATAACACTACAAGCTAAGCAACCATATTTTAATAGTAATAGTAATAATAATTTGATGGAACTGATCAATTTTGTTACAGAAGAGAAATCACTTTTGGTATGAGTTGGCTATATCTATAAATTAATTCAATGTTAAAATAAATCTATAAAACTTTTTTAAAAAATAGAAATAATGTAAAATAATTTGAGAAAGTTCTAAATATTTTCTTTTGGGAATGTGTAGTGCCAACTACATTTGTACTTGGTTCTAACATGTGTCACTATATATGCCTTCCTTTTGCCTAAGAATTATAACTTCACTTTTGAAGAACATATTTTGTTATAAATCAGGATGTAGAAAAAATAAATGCAGTTAATAAATTAATGACTAAGTTTTATTGTCTTTATTTTCTTTATATGGTTTTTATATAAATTATATGTGCTTTTACTTTATTGCCATGTTTGATTTTTCTAAAATCGTAACTTGGTTCTTCATTATGGGAAAGGTAGGAACATAACCACATTATTTTCTGCCTTCCCCATTACTTTATTTCCACAATAATCCCTTTACTTTTCCAGTGTCTTCAGTTTCTCCTTATCCCTTCAAAATGCAGGAAATCATATACAAACAAATATTATTTTTCTTGACCATGCAACCCCCTTATTCACAATCTGATTTCTGCCCTATCTTTCAATTCTAAATTTCTTTGGCATGTATTTTATGCCTGCTTTCTTTTTGTTGCCAATTCACCCATTCTATTCTTATCCCCTCAAATCTGAATTCCATATTTCCACTCTACTGATACTGATCCTTCAAAAGTTATCACTTGGGGGGTGCAGCTAGGTGATGCAGAGGATAGAGCTGCAGGCTTGGAGTCAGGAGGACCTGAGTTCAAATCTGACCTCAGACACATGACACTTACTAGCTGTGTGACCCTGGTCAAGTCACTTACCCTTGATTGCCTCACCAAAAAGGCAAAAAAGCAAAAACAAAAAACAACAAAAAATTTACTACTGGAAAACATTACAATGTTTTTTAAAGGCATCATCCACTTGATCTAATTGTGGAAAATGCTGTTTTTGACAACACTCTGATTCATGAAATACTCTCTCTCCTTGGGTTCCATGACATTGTGTTTCATTGTCTTGTATCTCATAGTGACTATTTCCTCTTTTTGTTATTAGTTTCCATTTGACCTTCTACCATTTGACTAGAGGTGGCTTTCAAGGGTCTGTTATCAGCTATGTGTTTTTCTGTTTTATTTAGTATGAGAAAGCAATGTTTCGAATCCTTACTATGATGAATATTATGAAAATAATTAAGTGGGACAAAGGGAAACTTCAATTTTTTAACTTGTTTCCTCATCTGTAAAACAGAGATAATAATATCACATTAGTCCATTTTTATTATTGCTTTTTAGCGGCCTGGAAGACCTTCAGAGGTATTTTTTTAATAATTCATCCTCCATGCTTGACAAATTATGAAAAGAAGATCCGGAGAACTGAAATAAATCCATTGATGTCATAGAACTATTTACTGCAGAACCACAGGAAAAGTACCCAGAAATTCTGACTCCTCCCTTAGTATTTATTCTGTTATGCCAGATTGTCAGCTTTTCAACTGCCTATCAAACTTATGATACTCTTGTTTAACTTGAAAAACTCAGGGAGACAATATTGTGCATTGCAAGAGACAAGCATTCAAACCCTCATTATGGCATTGATTGAATCAACTTGAGTAAGTCACAATTTGCCATGCAGCTCCCACATCCACTGACCACTTTCATGAGTCAATAGCTCTTCTTATCCCAGTTGATGGTCAGGCAGGCATGTTATGAAAGACAAAGCAACAGAAATCCCCAAGCTTGTTATCACAAACAAACCCCTGTGTGTTTACTGAGAGTTATTTCTAACCCTTGAAGCTATAGGAATGGTGACTGAGAACAACACCTTTTAGAAATGAATCATTTAAATAACTTTGCTTGTATAAATGTTTGAGGACTACTTCCTTTCAATTAAAAAAATATATGTAAAAGTTATTTATTTAAGAACCTATATCTTAGGTAAAATCTTAAGTTCTGGGGATACAACTACTAAAACATTCCCCATTATAAAGGAGCTTCTATTTCAATAAGAGGAAATATCACATACACAGTGTTTGGGACAAGGTAAGTATAGAATGGTCCAGGAAATCACAGGGATAGCAAGTAGAATAATAACAGTCACCTGAAACACCTCATTTAATCAGTTTGGATTTGCATTTACATATCCTGGTTTGAAACTTAGCTCTACTATTTAAATCTGTATGACAATAGATAAGTCCCTTAGCTCTAGATGGACTCTGAAATTAATTTCAATTCTAAATCGATGATCCCATGATGTTAGTCCAATTCTTTTATTTTAAAGATAGCAAAAGTAAACTCATGAGTAGCACAGGTAAAGTCATGCAAGTATTAAAAAGCAATGCCAGGATTTGAATTAAAATGTTTCGACAACAAATATTCTTTCCATATTATCAGACTTTCCCCCTCTTCCTCTGCTTGATGAAACACGTTACATCCAAGAAACTAAAATGACAAAAGGGGGTCTTCTAAAAACACAGCAGAGATTGTATTTCGACTTATTTTGTACTCTTGCAATCTGCGGACAGTAAGAGATGAGTTGAATAAGTAATAGAAAATATATTATGAACAGGAAAAAGAAATTGAACATAATATAATATCTTAAAAAGGGGGAAGTGATGGATTGATAATCCACTGGCCTAAACTATTCCTATTATGCTGTATAAATCCACTAGGCCCATATTTTGAGCTTTGGTTGTTGTGGAGTTTGTTCTCTCCTTTTAGATTTTCCCCACGGCAGTGAGCCAGTATAATTGCCCACCTCTATGCCTAAATTGAAAAATAGTGTTGAATTTGTCTAGTCCTGGTGACACAGAAAGTGTATAATTGTGAGAGGAGAAGGAGTGCAGCAGTACAAAGCTGATACCAAGACTATATAACACACTCCACTCACAGTTACCACAAGGCATTTTTCTTTTTTTTTCTGATGCTTCTTGTCTTTTTATAAGTGGGAAAAAAAATTGGCTCCACCTTCAAGATTGAATCTCTCTTTTTAATAAGGAGAAACAACTAAACATGAACAAAAGAAACAGTGGCCAGCACATTTGGCAATATGTGTGGGTGTGTCCTGATATGCTGATGTATGGAGAAGTGAATTCAGTTCTAGGTTTTTAGGAAGGCTACTGAGAAATTGGAGGGCATGAAGAAGAACACAAGCAGGAGGACAACTGGACTGTCAACAAAGATATAATGATGTTTATTTGTAGGAAATGTCGATGCTTAGGCTAGGAAGAGATTTCTTAAAGTATAAAAAGGTTGTCAGAAGGGAAAGAACAAAATATATTTGATTTTGACCCACAGGACAGAGGTATGATTAAAAGGCACAAGATATAAAAAGGTAGATTTGGATTCTACCTAAGTAAAAAACTTCCCAACAATTAGAAATGTCCAAAAGTCAAATGTAATATTTTTGGGGCATAGTGAGTTCCATATCATTTCATGTCTGCATTAATATCAAGCAGAGAATTAGTAACCACACATTGAAAATATGAAGGATTTGGTTTTTGGCAAAATATGCACTGATTGCTCTCTGTAGGTGCCATCTATCTTTGAGATTTTCTGATTTAAAAAAAAGTTATATGATTCAGTAAGAATAAAGGGACATAGCAGGGTGGGTCCAGGAGAATAGGTTTGGGCAGAACTATACTTCAGTTAATCAATCAATGAGAATTTATTAAGTCCCTGTTATGTGCCAAGCACTGTATAAGGAACTGGGAAAATAAACACAAAGAATGAAGCAATCCCTCTTCTCAAAGAGATACTATTTTAACAGAGGAGCCCATAAGGACTCATATATGTACATATTAAATTAATATAAATAAACAAATTCAAAGCAAGTAGTTTGAAAGGGACAGAAATAATAGTTGCAGGTGTCAGGAAAGGCTTCCTGTTGAAGTTAGTGCTTCTCGTTTGTTTAACCGTAAAGTATTATGTAAAGAAATTAATGAGAAAATAGATGAGGTAATCATCTTAAACACAGAAGTAGTCATTTTGAAATAATGTAGGTTATTTTGGGGCTATGAGAGAAAATGTGTGAAAGTGGAGAAAAGTAAAAAAAAAAAAGGAAATGAAGGATTTTTTTTCTATTTCAGTACTTTTGGGTGTATGTGTGTCTAAAATTTTATTTTCCTCCTCATCTCTAGGTCTACTAACCTTGCAAAATTGGTAAAATAGAGTTCCTCTAAAATTTGTTTATCCAAGATTTTGCAATATTCTGATATGTTCATTTTTTTTTGTCTGGTTGTTTCAGTCATGTATGATTCTTTGTGACTCTATTTGGGGTTTTCTTTGCAAAAATGCTGAGGTAATTTTCTATTTATTTCTCCAGCTTATTTTACAAATGAAGAATTGAGGCAAACAGGGTTATGTGAATTGCCTAGGATCATACAGCTAGTAAGTATTTGAGGCCAGATTTAAACTGAGGAAGATGTGTCTTCCTGACTTCAGGCCTGGTATGCTATCCACGGGCCACCTCGATGCCCCTGACATATTCATATGTGTTAAAAAAAATATGAACAGGAAGCAAATATATATCCTAAAATTGCCCAAGAAAATCAGTAATTCATATATACATATGTATATATGCATGCATGCATACAGTTATATATGTATGTATGTTTTGTGTATGTACATGTATATGCATATGTATATGTATATGAAGTCTTCTAGATATTCCAGGTTGTTATTTCCCAAAACTTCAAAACAGTGAGCTTGACATATTTGTAGTGAGTTATTCAATTGTATTTAATGACAGAAAAAAAATTCAGGCTCTAAAGATTTACTCCACAGACAGAGAAGCAAAAATAAAGGGGTAAAGCAGTTGTCCTCCTAAGAAAACTTGAAAGGATCTCAGGAAAGACAGGATCTCCAGGAGCTGAGGTGCAGTTTGAGTGAAGTACAGTGAACCTCCATGCCAACTCCTCTGAAACAACAAACTGCAGGCACTGGGGTCAGCTCCAGTGGGAAGCAGACAAGAACTTTCACCTCAGTAACTTTCATCTAAAGAACAATGTGGGGATTAGACGGGTGGATGAGAATTGAAGAACCCCCACTATTTCTAGAAGCCAGGCCTTGCATAGCTGATTAGATGTAATCCCAAGGTACAGCAGTGAGCAAGGTGAGCACAGGCCCAGTGAGTACAGTACTACAAAGAGTAAGAGCATTTTCAGGACAGCATGGGTAGGGTTCTTAACTGTGTCTTAAGGGAGGAGAGGAGTGCTTGAGGTTGGGCCCAAAATCAAAATTCAGAAAATAACCTGAGGTCTGTTGTGCCATTACCTGCTACTCAGGATTAAAACCTGATTACAACAATTGCTGCTAAAAATACAACAAAACAAAATAAAAATGGGTAAGCAAAAAAAAAAAAGAAACCCAAACTTGACCATAGATAGCTACTATGGAATTTAAGATGATCTGGGTTCCTATTTAGAGAAAGATAGTGAAGCAAAATAGCCATTCCTACACCAGAGAGTAACATCAATGGTCACAAGCCCAAAAAGAGTTCTTAGAAAAAGTTACAAAATAATTCAAAAATCAAATAAGAGACATGAAGAAATTTTTTTAAAAATCAAAGAAAATTATGAAAAAAAGTTAACCAATTGGAAAAAAAGAAGTCCAAAATCTTAAGAAAGAAAATAACGCCTTGAAAAGAATTGGGCAAAAGGAATTGAATGACATTATAAGACACCAAGAAATAATAAAAGTACAAAAAATAGAAGAGCATCTCCAACATCTAATTAGAAAAAAACAAACAACTAATCTGCACAACCAATTAAGGAGAGACAATATAAGAATTGTTGGACTAACTGAAACTTATGATCAAAAAAAGAATCTTGATATAATGTTACAAGAAATTATTAAGAAAAATTATCCTGAAGTTCTAGAAGAAGAGGTTAAAGTAGAAATTAAAAAAATCTACCATTCACCCCATGAAAGATACCCCAAGAGAAAAACAGAAATATCATAGCCAAATTTCAAAATTCTCAGATTAAGTAGAAAATACTGCAAGCAACAAGGAAAAAAAATTAAAATACCGTGGACATACAATCAGGATTTCCCAAGACCTAGCAGTTTCTACACTAGAAGGTTATAGGTCTTGTAACATCATATTTCAAAAAGCAAGATATCTGGGATTGCAAACAAGAATAACTTAGCCAGAAAAGTTGAGTATAATCCTGTATGGGGGAAAAAGGATATTTGATGAACTGAAATACTATTAGGTATCTGTGACAAAAAAACACAATTCAATGGAAAATTTGGTATAAAAATTCATGATAAATATAAAGTAAACATTAAAGATGAAGTAATAGGGGCTTATTGAGGTCAAACTGTCTACAGTAGTTTGAATGAAAGGTTGCGACTGAGTTGTGTATGATGGGGTCATCCCAGAAAACAAAATTGAGTAGAAACAGGTAAAAAGTAGCAATCATCTCATAAAAATTGTGCGTGAAAGGAAGAACTGATACAAAGGAAGAAAGCGGGGGTGGAGGGCTGGTAGTATTAGAACCTTACTCTCATCCAATCTGAGTTAAAGAGGGAGCAACATATATATCTAAAAGGGTATAAAAGTCTTCTTAACTTATAAGGGAAAAAAGAGAGGACTAGGGAATAGGATAAGGAAGGGATTTTAAGAAAGGTGTGTGAATTAAGATTTAGGCAGATCGAGGTTTGTCCTTCCTTCCAGAAGAGGACTGTGATGTCAGGAAGATGATACCATTACTTACAAATGAATCAGATTTAAGTGAGGGAGGGCTGTTCAAAGTCACCTGCCTCACTTTCTCCTCCAGAGCCATTTGGGTCCAGTGGCCAGATATAGAGCAAGATAACTGGAGATGGCCCAGAATACAGTGGGACATCTTGGCCTTTTTAAGCTAAGTTCTTTCTGAGTTCTCATTTTAACCTAGGCAATGCCCTTTTAGTGATTAGGGCTGTTTAAGAAGTGAGCCAAGGGATGGCCCCTTTAAGAAAAAGAAATCAAACTGGAAGGGAAAGATCCTCAGGGTTTCTGGCCAAAAGAGAAACAATTACAATTTATATTCACTCTGACCCTTTCATGATCTATATCTGGCCATTGGAACCAGATGGCTCCAGAGGAGAAAGTGAGGCTGGTGACTTTGCAAAACCCTCTCTCACTTAAATCCAATTCATTTACAAGTCATGGCATCATCTTCCTGATTTCATGGTCCTCTTCAAGAATGGAGGACAAACCACAACCTGTGAGTAATCTGAGCTGTCCCACTGGGGGACCCAACTGACAAGTTCCAGTTAGGCAACTCAGCTCCTCCTCTCCTTTCCTTTCCTCTCCTCTCTTTTCTCCTCTCCTCTCCACATGTGAGGTATCATGCCATTACTTGAGGGTGCTCTGCCCATAGGAAGGTACATTTTGAAGCCTGAAACCTGCTTAGATATCTTGAGGTTTACTGGCTTGATTTTTTTCTTAAAGACTAAGACTTAAACTCAATTCACTCTGGCTCTTATTGATTGGCCAACAATAGACCCCTACCAAGCATCTCTTAAAGATTTAGGAGAGTAGGGGAAGAAAAGGGAGGGACCCTTAGAGAGATGGTAGAATAAGGAATAGGGGTAAGGAAAGAGGATAAAATAATATGGATGGGGTAAAAAGAAAGTCTGAGGACAATAGTGAATAATAAGATGAAGGAAAAATTATAAATAGTAATTATAATTTGAATGTGAAAGGGATGAACTCACCCATAAAATGGAAACAGATAGCAGAATAGATTAAAAATCAGAATCAAACAATATGTTGTTTATAAGAAACACATTTAAAAATGAAAGATACACACAGAGTTAAAATGGAGGCTTGGAGTAGAATGTATAATGTTTTAGCCGAAGTAAAAAAGGAAGAGGTAGCAATCATGATCTTAGACAAAGTTAAGGCTCAAATAGATTTAGTTAAAAGAGATAAACATGGTAACTGTATTTTGATAAAAGATGCCATGGACAATGAAGCAATATCAATATTAACCTACACACACCAAATACTATAGTACCTAATTTTTTAAAAGTTAAGTTAAATGAATTATAGGTGGAGATAGATAGTAATACTATAATGGGGTGGGGTAGACTTTAATCTTCCTCTTTGAACTAGATAAATCTAACCCCCTCAACCCAAAGAAGAAAGAAATTAAGGAAGCAAATGTAATTTGACATAAGTTAGATATGATAGATATCTGGAGAGAATTGGATACAGAAGGACTAGAAAGGAATATACTTTTTTTACCCAGTGGTTGATGGTATCTTTACAAAAATTAAAGGCATACTAGGGCATAATTTTTATTGTTAAAATCAGAAATATTAAGAGTATCTTTTTCAGATCCCAGTGCAATAAAAATTATATTTAATAAGGAACCATGGAAACATGGATAAAACACTAATTAGAGATTAAACAACTTAATCTTAAAGAGTAGGTGGATTAAAAAAATGAGAGAACACTGTATACAGTAACAGCAATATTGTTTTAAGAATGATTTTGAGCAAGTAAGTTATTTTTACTATTCTAAATACCCAAATTAACTATAAAGGGCATATGAAGAAAAATTCTATCTGTAACCAGAGAAAGATCTGATAAATAGATGTATAAATAATTTTAAACACACACACACACACACACACACACACACACACACACCCATTTGTATCTAATGGTAGCTATCTATAGGGCAGGGGTGGGTGAAAGAAGAAAAAAATAAATTTACATGATAATTTTGTTATATATTTGAAAGAAATAGCAAGTTGTGCATAATAGATTTACAGCTTCATGTGAAATCATCTTTTTCATTCTGCTGTTAATACTTGTTTTATTCCATAAGTTAAAAATAAAAATTTAAAAAATAAAAAGAATGAGTAGGTTAAAGAATAAATCATAGAAAGAATAGATAATTTCATTAAAGAGAACTTGTTGTGGTATATGATTGTGATGGAATACTGTTGTGCTATAAGAAATGACTGTCTTGATGATCTTAGAAAAAACATGGATAGATTTGCACAAAATATTGAAGAGTTGAATGAGCAGAATGAAGAGAATGTTGTATACAATAAGAACAATATTTTTTAAGAGCAACTTTGAATGACTAAGTCATTTTGACTATCAGAAATATCCAAATTAACTACAAAGGACTTATGAAGAAAGACACTGTTTGCAACCAGAAAAGGATCTGATAAATAAAAGTTTGTATAGAATAATTATCTATGTGTATATGTATATATATATATATATATATATATATATGTATGTATGTATATGTATATGCGTGTGTATGTACATATGCAAATATTTTTATCTGACGGCACACATTTATAAAGTATGAGGAAGGAAGAAAAAAAGAAAACAAAAAGAAAGTTACATTCTACCGTTATTATGTATTTAAAAGTCATAGCAAGTTGTACATAATAGATTTGCAGTTTTATGTACAGTCACCTTTTTTCCTTTCTGTTCTGCTGTTATGGAAATACTAATTTTATTTTTTTAAATATGGAATAAAATAAAAATTTTAAAAATCATTAAATTCAAATGAGAATTCTTAAATGAATAATCTAGGCTATTGGAAAGCAAATTTCCTTTCTGAAAACTTGAAAACAAAATAAGATAGATTTACAAGAATTCCAGGTTGGAAAGTCATCATTTAGATTTCACTGTGTTATATCACTGGGAAAGGGACTACAGAGGGCTTACTGTGTAGAATGAGATCTTCAGAGCCTTTTCCTGAAAGGGTCAACATTTTAATTTGCAAATTGAGGTAGAAGTTTGGTTTTTACTTTTATTTTTAATAATTGGAAGTTTTCTTAAACAAATTTTCATTCAACCTCCTTCTTTAAGAAGGAAACTAGGAACTAGAAAGGCTGTCTATTTTTTTCCAACCTCTTTATTAAACTTCCATATTTCTATCAAAGGCATAGCATTTTTCCCATCTCCAGGTTCATAGCCAGATTCACAACTGCAACATCATCCCCCTGTCTTCAATTTAGCTCACATCTCATACCCAAAAATCTTGTCATTTTTGCCTCCTCAGTTTCCAAAACTATACCATTCTCTTCTATCATATGGCCACTACCTAACTTTTGGCACTTATGACCTATCACCTGGACTATTGTTATTGACTCCTAATTGGTCTAGTTGCCTCAAGAATCTCCTTTTTCCAATCTATCCTTCACACAGCTGCAAAAGTATTATTTCTCAAGTACATTTCACTCCCCTGCTCAAGAAACTCTAGTGGATCCATAGAATCTGTGAAATAAAACAAATAAACAAACTTCTGCAAATATACTTTTCCATTTACAGTGATGGGAAATGATTTGCTATGTGTTCCTCACACATAGGACAGTTTAACTGAATCACAAAGTCAAGGAAGGAGTACAATGTATAATTAGGATAGATTGATAAACTGATATCAAGTTTTAAGAGATTTAAAGACTAACCAGAGTTTATTCTAGAGACAATTGGGAGCCAGTTGAATTTTATCATAGCCTAGTGAGAGGTTCAGGTCTCAGTAAAATTACTTTAATAGCTGTGTGGAAGATGGTTTAGAGTAAGAAGAGATTACAAGTTGGGAGAACAATGAGGATAGCAACAACAACAATGATAATAACAATAACTAGTATTTATATAGCATTTTAAAGTTTACAAAATGTTTCACAAATATTATATAGATTTTATTCTCATAACAAACCTGGGCAGTAGATATTATTACTTACAATTTTACAGATGAGGAAACTGGGGAAAACAGCAGTTCAGTGACTTATCATGAGTCACATAGCTAGTAAGTGACTGAGGCCAGATTTGAACACAGAACTTCCAGACTCCAGGTTTAGTGTTTTAACCTTTGCAAATTGTCCAAGTGAGAGGTGATGAAGGCCTGAACTAAGTTATTGAGTACTTCTTTTCATGTCTCTGTAACTGGAAAAAAGCAGGTATGAAGGACAACTCCTTTATGATTTTTTGATCCTAGATATAGTATTGAGATGTTGAAGTTTCTTGAACACAAGAGTGAAATAATACTTTAAAATCATCATTTTGGAAATTATGTGGAGGAGATAGGAGAGATTTGAAGCAAATGATCAATTACATGGAATCAGATGTGGGGCATGAAAAAGTAGGGAGTCAATCAATCAAGAAACATTTGTTAAGGCCCTATTATCTGCCAAGAACTTTGCTATGAACTAAGGATACAAAGACAAAAAGGAAAACAGCCCTACCCTAGGTCAAAGCACAAAACCTCTCTGCATATAGGCATTTTCACCTCTAAAATATAGGGTTTGTACTTAATGATCTTGAAGGATTCTTTTATTTCTAAATATATACTCCTATGATTGTACCCACGTATTATTTGGATATCCCTGAACATAACCTCTATCAAATGCAGATTAAAGGTGTTTCTATTTCTTCAAGCAGTACCTAGGATAACACAAGAGGCAGAAGTGTTCAGAACCACTTTACCATTCCATTAAGTATGCAGCTATGACAATAGGCAATTTGGTACCTTATTCAGAAAGGGCAGATCAAGTAGTGAAAATAAATAAGAGAATCTCAGCTCCAGTAGCTTGGAAACACTAATAGAATACAAAGTTTCTGCATATTGTCCATTGAATCTTATAAATATCTAATTTTTAATAAAGGAGTAGCACTGATTGACACTGCTAATTTCCTCAGGAAAGCTATTCTATACTAGCTTTATCATGTTTTATCCAGTAGGAAATAGAAACTTGTATATTAATTAGGGAGATGACATGTCTGATCTTCACTTAAGGAAAATCACTATGGAAACTGCTGTACGTGGGGAGGGACTGGAGTAAGGAGAGATTTGAGGCATGGTAAGCAAGATGTGATGTGGCCCTGGATTAATGCAATGGCTATGTCCAAAGAAGAACTGAGGGAGGATAATGCCAAGATTCTGAATTTGGGAGACTGGAAGACTTTTGACAGAAGTAGGGAAGCCATAAATGTTTTGGGTTAGAAAAGATATTTTACTTTCATCATTATTAAATCTAATTAGAAGCAGGAAAAAAAGATCAGATAGGGAAAGAAAAGTAAAGTGAAAACAGACCAGCTTCAAGGAACCTAACAACAACAACAACAAGCCATAAAACTAATTGCTAGCATTTAGATAGTCCTTACTAGGTGCTAGGCACTGGCTAAGCACCTTACAAATACTATCTCATTTGATTCTCACAACAAACCTGGGAAGTAGGTGTTAATATTGTCTCTGTTTTACAGATGAGATAACTGAGTCAAATAGAAATTACTTGCTGAGTCACACAGCTAGTATATGTCTGAGGCTGGATTTGACTCCAGGTCTTCTGACTTCAGGGCTGGTGCACTATCCACTGTGCCATCTAGGGCAAAATAATGAAGGAATAAATGAAGGAAGGCAGGAAGGCAGCAAAGCAGGCAGGCAGGAAGGAAGGAAGAAAGGAAGGAAGGATGGAAAGACAGATTCAGGAAGATTCAGCTGCTTTTGGCAAAGGAAATTAAGAAGGAATTTTGAAGAATTAAATCAAGTACACAAACATAACAGAAATAAAACATGAGCATAAAATAATTGAAAGTTCTCATCAGACTATTAGCTGTATCTCCTCTAGAGCTATATGAATGATAGCAACGGATAAAGTAGAGCCCTGTATTTGTCCCCCTAAGCACACTTGGGAAGATTTAGTGAGGAAACTCAGAGAAGCTGCAAGGTTATTGAATGTCTTTTGCATATGTTATGGGAAAACAAAGAGGATGAACAACTACTGAATTTAGAAATGAGGTTTCCAGAGAGGGGAAAATGGGATATTAGAAACATTGCACATGCCATAGAGATATACTCAGAGAGGAAAGAAGAAACAAAATTACCAAATATATGCTGAAGAAGACAGCATTGCAAAGACATTATGCCCAGCATCTTATTTTCAATTCTCTGTTAGATATGGACCAAACTGGGGGGGGGGGAGAGATAAGAAGAAGTTAATATTAAAACTAGCTTCCTTCAAGGTAAATATATGTATGCATATGCATATGTATAATACCTTTAGAACAATTTTCTGAAGAGATAGGTAGCAAATATCCCTTTTTGATCTATGCAATGAAGTATGTCAGAATAATAAAACATTTAAAATATGAAACTTTAACACTCAAGGGCAAGAGTCATATGTATACTTTCTTCCATAGTCTCCTATTAAATGTTTTATTTTGGAGAAAGTTGCATAGTTGCTATATTTTTTTTAAAGAATAGTTTAATTCACAACTGGAATAGAGGAAAACACCACATATTTCAGTTAGCATTACTTTGAGCAGTATCTGCAGTTCATCAAAGTGGACTTAAAGGATTTCCTTTGTACAAAAAATTAAATAATCCAATACACAGTAGGAAAGGCTTCCAAATGTATATAACAATTATACTTGAATTCCTTGGGAAATCACATAGTAATATAATGTTGGGAACCTAGAAATAAACTTTCTGCAATTTTAAAGCATCTAGAATGATTTTCCATCAATGTGTAGCCAAAACAACAAAAACACATATACAATAAAATCTTCAACCTTTTTGTAGAATAGAAGCAGCCCCTAAGCATTAATAACAAATATAGCCAAGAAGCCTGAAGACTTAAAGAAGAGAAATGAGAGAAGAGAAGGAATCTTTCCATGATTGGGCTGTGAAAAATCATAACATTTTATCAATGATTAAGTAACAAAAATTGTTATGGCTTTGATATGTTCCAGTGACTGCATCAGTCAATTGAGAATAGAAAAACAAAATTTAATGTAATTGTATTCTAAATAGGCTTACATTTTAGTGGGTTTGGGGAATGGTGATATGAACTACATATTTAAGTCAGTCTATATAGAATAATAGAATAAGAACAAAATACACAAAAGTATACAAATAAAAAGTCATTAGTGAGGGAGGTACTCACAGTTGTGGGATGTCAGAGAACCATTGCAGAAGTTAGTGCTTTATCTTTGTATTGATGGAAAAATCATCGTCAACAAGCATTTATCAAGCTTACTAAATAATCTTACCTACTATTTGTCAGACACTAAAAAATGGGATTTTATGAATTGGAAGTGATAAGGGAGTATATTCCCAGCAAAGAAGATGGCTAATACAAAGGCAAGTTAATGAGAGATGTTGCCCTGTATGTGAAAATCAAATAGAATGCCAAGTTTGCTGAACTAGAGGTTTTAGAAACAGGATTAATATGTAATGAGATTGGAATAACAGGCTTGATCCAGATAATGAAGAACTTTTAAAGATAAATAGAGGGGTTAATATTTTATCAGCTAGAGAAAAGAGAACCATTAAAGCTTATTGAATTGAGGAATGCCATGTCTAATCTACACTTGAAAATCACTTTGGAAACTGTGTACAGGATTTGTTGGGGGAGGGAGAGACTTGAGGCAAGGAAATCAAGAAGTAATGAGGCCCTGTGACAAGGTAATGGCTATCTCAGAGAGACAGTGTGAGAATAATGCTAAGGATATGAGCTTGAGATACTGGAAGAATGGTGGTGCTTTTGACAGAAATAGAGGATTTTGGAAGAGATGTGGGCTTGGAGGGAGAAATGATGAGGATTGTCCTGAAAATGTTAAATTTGAATTATCTCTGAGACATTGGCTTTGAAATGTCTTCTAGGAAGTCGGTGATAAGAAATTGAAGCTTGAGGAGAGATTGGTACTGAGCACCTAGATCTGGAAGTCATCTGCATAGAGAAGTTAATTAGGCCCCTGGGAGCTGATGATATAACTCATAGTGACAGTATAGAAAAAGAAGAGAGGATGGTGCAGGGCAGAACCCTAGAGTATGTTCACTTAGGGGCTTGATGTGGATGATGAGCTTGTAAAGAAGACTGATAAGGAGTGGTCAAACAAGAGAGAAAATAGTGTAAAAAAGAAATTATCCTTGAAGAAAAAGGGTGCTTAGCAGCATCATATTCAACAAAGTAGTCAAGAAAAATAAGGACCAAAATAAAAATATGGATTAAGTAACTTTGGAAACTACAGCATCCATGATAATTGTTTGGACCGAATCAACTACAGTATTCTGTGGCCAGTAAAAGCAGCATGAAAGAACTTTCAGTTGAGAAGAGGTGTAGGAAAAAAGACAACTGTAGGCTACCTTTGTGAGACAACTGATAAAGAGCGAATATGAAGGAGCAGGGAAGGAAGGAAGAGAAATTTACTCCAACAAGCCATTCTTATTTGAACTATTTGAATATTCCTATTTGAATTCTTATTCTCTCTGAGTAAGTGCTAAGTTCTATTGTTTCTATATTACTGGAAACATTCACAATGTGTTTAGTGTGTTCTGTTCAATGCTTTCTGAGATTGGAACACTGGGGGAAAGCCTCTACTTTATTGTCCTTCTCAAATTTCACCTGTGAGTTGTTGTCTGTTTGTTATCCTTTGTTCTCAAAGAGAACCAAAATGACATCGCTATGTTTGGGTCAAGGAACAATATGTCTGACCGTGCTTGATCAGACTAATAGCAGCTTATAACATTCTAACACAGATCAGACACATATAGTCCATATGAATATTTGGAGTAGATACATCTCTGAATTTGTGCATCTCATGCTTCTTTTGAGCTATTATGATTCTTCTTCACTCACAGAGTGAAAGCATGCCATGCTTGGCAGTCCTTTGCCAATATTTCCTTTGTCACACAATTGATTCTAAAGTTTTTCAGAGAGGCCTTGAAAGTATTCTTTCATCACTTCCTCTGACCTCCATGTTTAGTGCTGCCTTGTGTGAGTTCTCTGTAAAATAGCCTTTTAGGTGAACTTACATTTGGCATTTGAACAATGTGGCTAGTTATCAGAGATTTGCTCTCTGCAGTAGTTTAAATGCCTGACAGTTTATATTGAGAATGGACTTCAGTGTCTGGGACCTTACCTTGACAGGTGATCTTCATAATCTTCCTAAGATAATTCAAGTGGAGGCAATTCAGTTTCCTGGAGCTGGTATGCTGTCCAGAATTCACAGACATACAATAATGAGGTCAGCATAACGGTTTTGTGGACCTTCAGTTTGGTACGTAGTCTAATACCTTTTCTTTCCCATATTTTCCTTTGGAGCTTCACTAACACTGAGCTGTCTCTGGCAATAAGTGTGTCAACTTCATTTTTTATGTGTACATTCCGGAAAGTATACTGACGAGGTAAGTGAATCTATCCACAGTATTCATAATTTCTCTATTTGCTATAACCAGTAGTTCCATGTATGAATGATGTGATGCTGGCTGGTGGAGAACTTGTGTTTTCTTAGTCTTAATTGTTAGGCCAAAATTGACACAGGCACCAGGGAATCAATCCATACTTTGCTGTATCTCAGCCCAGAGATTGCATTGAGTGCACAATCATGTGCAAAGAAACAAACAAAAAAATCATCCACCAACTCTTCTTCTTCTTTACTCTTGGCTTCTAGCCTTTTCAAGTGAAATGATTTGTCATCAGTGTGGTAGCTGACCTTAATGCCATTTTTGTACTTGTTGAAGGCATCTGACAACATTGATGAAAAGATCAAGCTAAAAAGCATGGGGACAAGTACATAGCCTTCAAGAGCATCATAGACTATCCAGAACCCAGGCAATCATTCCATCATGAAATTGATGTATAATACTGATGAATTTCTCCAGGTCACTAAATTTGACATAATTTTCTATAAATCCTCATGACTGACAGTATCAAAGGCCTTGGTCAGATTGACAAATATTGTGTACAGATAGTTGTCCTTTTCTTGGCATTTCTCCTGAAGTTGTCAGGTAGGAAATACCATATTGACTGTTCTTCAGCCTATTCTGAAGACATAATGGCTCTCAGGAAGATGACCATCTTCCAGGTGAAGGATCAGCTATTAAGGAGCACTCCTACAAGAATCTTGCCAACAGTAACTAAGAAAGAGACCTCACCCTAATATGATTATCACAGGATAATCTATTTCCTTTAATTTTATAGAGATGGACAATGGAGGTGTCCTTGACCTCCTGGGGGATAACTTCCTCTTGCCATATATTCTGCAAAATTTCAATTAGCTTTTATATGAGCAGTGGACCCCCTGCTTTGCAAACCTCAGCTGGAACAAAATCAGTACTCGGTAATTTGCCACATGACAGGAGCCAAATGGCATTCAAAACCTCTTCTTCAGTGGGAAATTTGGCTAAAGAAGGACTGACTTCAACCTGAGGTATATAGTCAATGACTTCAGCATTGATTCATGACAGTCAGTTAAGAACACTATAGAAGTGTTCAGCTCATCACTTCAGGATCATATACTTATCAACTAATCAGCGTGGCTCCACCAGCACTGAGTAGTTGAGATGCAGCATATGTCTTTGACCATAAATAGCCTTCTGGGCACCATAAAGATGCTTTGTATTGTTACTATCATCATAAAACTGAATTTTGTCTGCCTTTTTTCTGATCAAAGAATCCTACCTCTCTCTAATCTTCACTTGCGTTTTACTTTTGATGTAGTTAAATACTCCCTTGTTAGAGATGGATGAACTACCCTGCTGTTGAAGCCTGTAGAATTCTCATTTTTCATTTAGCAGCTTCTGAATTTCTCCATCATTTATGTTGGCTCAGCTTCCCCTCCAAGGAACTATTCCCAAGCAGAGAAGCCTCTAATCTGCAGACATTAAGTCTTCCAGTAGTCATCTTGCCTTGGGGATGTTGCTTTTGTTGAATGTGCCCACTTAATGTGGAGGGGATTTTTACAATCAATCCATATTCTTTGCCACATATTGTCTACACCACTCTCACATCCTGTCTGTTTCTTCTTACAATCACATAGTCTATTAAATGTCAATATTTGCTCCAAAGGTTCATCCTTTAAATTATATTGTGTTTATATAAATGGAAAATAGTACTGATGATGAGAAAATCATGAGATGCACAAGTCTTCAGGTAGTAAGTGACTATTGCTGCTGCTTTTTCCAACTCCATTCTTCCCAAGGACTCTATGCTATGTCTGTTAGTCTTTGCCTACTCTTTCATTAAAGTAACTCAGAATTATAAACTTGTCATCTTTCAGCACATTGCTAATGAGGATTTCCAGGTGTTCACAAAATTTTTCTTTGACCTCATCAGTGTTTATCAAGATGGGAGCATGTGCATTGATGAAAACCTGTATGTAGCTCTGCCTTCTGTAAGCTGGCTTTCATTTGCCAGCCTTGTTTCACTAATCACTGTCATTTGGAGGGGATACCTACTGAGTTCTCTCACAACAAGAGCTGATCATCTTTCAGGTCTATTGGATTTTGCATTGTCCATAATTGTGCTCACATCTGTTATAAAGATGACCCCAGACTCAGTTCTGTAGACTGGTGTCTCAAAGACTTTTTATTGAAGAGGTTGAAGTGCATCTTTTCAATTCTCACCAGAAGCAGGCATACCTCCTTGGAAGGAGAGAAATGAGTGCAGAAAAGAAGTCAGAGCAAGCTTTATAGTTAGTAATTGCCTAACTCCTACCTTCTGGATTAGGATTGGTTACAATCCTTCTGGGTTACAATCTTCCTTATATGCCCCACCCCTAACATACATTATGTGCCTAGAATTGTGTTATCACTCCTGCCCTGGACAGAGAATTTAGCCTGTCTGTGCTGATTTCTTATCTACTTGTGTGGAAACTTAACTCTTTCATTTCTCACAATTCTTACCTTTTATTTTTTTAATTTTTAGGCAATTACAGTTAAGTGACTTGCCCAGGGTCACACAGCTAGTAAGTGTCAAGTGTTTGGTCTGAGGCTGGATTTGAACTCAGTTCCTCATGACTTCAGGGCCAATGCTATGGAGAAATTAGCCCGTCTTTGCTGATTTCTTATCTACTTATGTGGAAACTTAACTCTTTCATTTCTCACACATCCCATATACCAATGGTGAGTGGAATCATCTTTATAGAAGTTTTTGTACATTTTTTGGATACATATGTGTTTCAAGTGTAGAGTGGTATCTCAACTTGCCATGGCAGACAGGCCAGGGTTGGGTGAAACAGACAATTTTTAATTAAGAAACCTTTTCTTGCCCTTTCCTCACACCAGGATGTGAGCATTACAGTTCTAAAAATAATGGTCAGACACACAAGGAGCTGCCAAATCCTACTGCTGCTTCCAGTGAGAAGGTGACCCTAAGGCTTGGGCTGCATAGAGTTGTGACTACAGATGGCTCTTAGCATATCCATTGCTGTTTCATCACTTGCCTGTTGTCCAGGACTTTGAGAAAGGTAAAATGGTAAAATGGTATGGGTGATGTCTTTTGATTTATGAATAAATGAGATTCAAGTGAGACTGAGTTGCTGCAAGTCATTGGCTTTGCTCTCTTCCAATGTCATCAAAGTCCATCCCCCACCACAGAATTTTCTATCCTCTGCATTCTTCTTTCTTTTCACCTGAAACATTTAGAGATATTTCTGTTATGTGTAGAGAGACTCCAACCCACAAATACTACTCCACTGTCTCATCATGTGTGAAAGTGACTTGATTACCCTCAACATGACTGGCCTGTATGCAAAAATGGTTTACTGGGTTGTAAATGCAATAGCTTCTTGGAGCCACAGGTGAGAGTTCAGTGGATCAAGTGGACATCAAAGGTGGAAAGCTGCCCAATAAAGGTCTCAGCAGCCTTCACACTAGAGGTACTACTCTTCCCTGAACACACACTCTACTCTTCCTGTGGCTTGCAAATCACCATGAAGGTATCAGATTTTTCAGGCAAAACAAAGGGAGGAATGCTGAAGTGATAGAAAACAGAAATTATTAGATTAAAAGAAAGTCAAAAAGAAGAAAGAGAAAAATGTATATTAGTATCAATGTCAGCAGCAGCAGTTATGGGAGAAATGGCAGCAAAAATGATGAGAATAATAGCTAACAATAACAAAAATGATAATGTGTTTACATTTCACATTGAGGCTTACAGAGTGTTTACTCATAATAATAAACATATGGAACAAGAAGAAGAACATAGAGGACAGAATATTCAGTGATGGGGGATAGAAAATAGCACAGGCCTTGAGATACAGACCTTAAAGCCACATAGCACTGAAATGTTGTAAAAGATATTTCTGTTATGTGTAGGGACACTCTGACTCCCAAATCCTACTGCTCTGCCTTATCATATGTGAATGTGACTGCAGGTTCTGAAAGATTTGCCAAAGGAGTATAATCTATGACAATTTAATCCATGATGGAAAATCCTGAAGTAAGGTCACCACAAACATCTGTGTCTGTTTAATGAAGGCCAGCTTACAGAATTATGGAGAGGTTTGGCATCAGCTCATTTGAAAACAATTTCTTTGTATTTACAACCTTGAAAACACAGAAAAACACAAAATAATCCTCAGACCTATGTGACCCCAATTCCATATAAGCATTGCTTGTCCAAAAGAAAAAAAAAAGCACTTTGCTCACTATCCCAGTAGAAGGGAAGAGGATGGAAAGAGAGAAAGACTAAGTCAGATACTGAAATTATTGATAAAGGCATAAACAAATAATAGTCACCAGGCTCTTGATTAGGTAACAAATTTGGAGAGTGTAAACCTCAGAGGATTTTTCTTTGGGTTCCTAACCATGAGAGAGAGTCCCAGAAATAGTGCCTGGGGAACAGACAGCTAGTGGTGCAGTGAATAGAGAGCTTGGAATGGAATCAGGAAGTCCTCAGTTCAAGTCCTATCTCAGACACTTACTTGTTATGTGATACCATGGAAACTACCCAATCTCTGTTTACTCTGCTTGTTCCTCAAGTATAAAATAGGAATAATAATAGCATCTGCCTCACAGGATTGCTGTGAGGTTCAAGTGAGATAATATTTATAAATAATGTTAAGCACCATGCCTGGGACATAATAGGTACTATATAAATTCTTATTCTCTTTCTTTCCTCTTTTTCCCCTTTTCTTAATCTTCTTCATGATCCATAGGTATGAGTGCTTCAGAGCTGTTATCCTACCTACCTACCATATGTAGGAATTTTTATATTTTTCTTTTTCATTTCATATTATTTATTTTCAATAAACTATGGTAACACTACATTGGGTACCTTTGTCCCATGAATATAAGTAGTTGGGAGTACAAAGAAAAGAAATTATAGTCTGGGGTAGGAGTTTCAAAATCAAATTTTTAGTATTTCTGATACTCTAAGCAATATTCCATCATACCCTTAGATGAAATTCAAGTCTAGACAGCACAGATTTAACTTCAGCATTACTACTTGAAGATGAATGCTATAGTAGATGGGAAAGATGTGAGTATGCTAAGCATTGAATGGTCTTCAGAGAATGTACTGCAACATTTTGGGGAAGATGTACTAAAAGTCTACCAGAAATAAAGTGAGATGGCTTCTGAATTTGTGAGAAAAAGAGAATGCACCCAATGAACAACTCTTATTGTACTGCCTCAGTGAATAATTAATACAGTGACATATTGCTTTTTGGTAAGCTCAATTAATTTAGATTTTTTGAAATTTACTTTCAATGTATGGAAAAAAAAACAAGAATTTCCATAATATAGTACAATAAAAAGATGATTGCACATGAAATTGCAAATCTACTATGCACAACTTGCTATTTCTTTCAAATAAACAACAAAATTATCATGTATACTTATTTTTTTTCTTTCCATCCACCTCAGACTTTTTAAAAAATGCATTTATTTATAGTTTTTAATATTCACTTCCAGGAATTCGAGTTCCAAATTTTCTCCCCCTCCCTCCCATCCCACTACCAAGATGGTGTGAAATCTGATATAGGCTCTACATACACAGTCATATTAAACATATTTTCACGTTAGTCATTTTGTAAAGGAGAATTAGAACCGTGAGAGAAATCACAAGAAAGAAGAAACAAAAACAAAGAAGAGAGATCAAATAGTATGCTTCAATCTGCATTCAGACTCCATAGTTTTTTATCTGGATTGGGATAGCATTTTCCATAGTGACTCTTTTGGGGGTTGTCTTAGATGCTTGTATTGCTGAGAAGAGGTAAGTCTATCAAACTTAGTCATCTTACAGTGTGGCTGTTAGTGAGTACAATGTTCTACTGGTTCTGCTCACTTCACTCAGCATCACTTCATGTAAGTCTTTCCAGGTTTTTCTGAAGTCCATCTGTTTATTATTTCTTATGGAACAGTAGTATTCAATTACATTCATACACCACAACTTATTCAACCATTCCTCAACTGATGGGCATGCCCTCAATTTCCAGTTTTTGGCCTCCACAAAAAGAGCTGCTATAAATATTTTTGTACGTGTGGGTCCTTCTCCCATTTTTATGAACTCTTTGGGATGCAGTCCTACAAGTGGTATTGCTGGATCAAAGGGAATGCAGATTGTTATAGTCTTTTGGGAATAGTTCCAAATTGCTGTCCAGAATATCTAGATCAGTTCACAAATACACTAATAATGCATTAGTTTCCAATTTCCCAACATCTTCTACAACATTTATCATTTTCCTTTTTTGTCATGTTAACCAGTCTGATAAGGTGTGATGTGGTCACTCAAAATTGTTTTAATTTGCATTTCTCTAATCAAGAGTGATTTAAAACTTTTGTTCATATGAGTATAGATAGCTCTAATTTCCTCATCTGAAAATTGCCTGTTCATATCCTTTAACCATTTATCAATTGGGGAATGACTTGTATTCTTATATATTTGACTGAGTTCTTTATATATTTTAGAAATGAGGTCTTTATCAAGGGCACTGGTTGTAAAAAATTCTTTCCCACTTTTCTGCTTCCCTTCTAATGTTGGTTGCACTGGTTTTGTTTGTGCAAAACCTTTTCAATTTAATGTAATCAAATTCATTCATTTTGCATTTCATAATGTTCTCTATCTCTTATTTGGCCATAAATTCTTCCATTCTCCATGGATCTGACTGGTAAACCATTCCTTGCCCTCTGAGTTTATTTACAGTATCAGCCTTTATATGTAAATCCAGTACTCATTTTGGCTTTATCTTGGTATATGGTGTAAGGTGTTGGTCTATGCCTAGTTTCTGCCATACTGTTTTCCAGTTTTCCCAGCAGTTTTTGTTAAATAGTGAGTTCTTATCACAGAAGCTGGAGTCTTTGGGTTTATCAAGCAATAGATTACTGTAGTCATTGACTACTGGGTCTTGTGTACCCAGCCTATTCCACTGAGCCACCCCTGTATTTCTTAACCAGTACCAAGTAGTTTTGATCATTGCTGCTTTATAATACAATTTAAGATCTGGAATGGCTAGGCCACCTTCTCTTGCATTTCTTTTCATTAATTCTCTTGATATTCTGGAGCTTTGGTTCTCCCAGATGAATTTTGTTATTATTTTTTCCAGCTCTATAAAATATTTTTGCTAGTTTGATTGCAATGCCATTGAATTAGTAAATTCATCTAGGTAGAATTGTCATTTTTATTATATTAGCTCAGCCTAACCATGAGCAACTGATGTTTTTCCAATCCTTTTATTTATGTGAAATGTGTTTTGTAATTGTGTTCTTATAATTCCTGGGTTTGTTTTGGCAGGCAGGCTCCCAAATACTTTATAATGTCTACAGTAACTTTAAATAGAATTTTTCTTTCTATCTCTTGCTGTTGTGCTTTGTTAGTAATATATAAAAATTGTTATGATTTATGTGGATTTATTTTATATCCTGAAACTTTGCTAAGTTTGTTTATTATTTCAAGTAATTTTCCTACTTGATTCCCTAGGATTCTCTTAGTATACCATCATGTCATCTGAAAAAAGTGATTGCTTTTTTTTCCTTCTTTGCTTATTCTAATTCCTTCAATATCTTTTCTTCTCTCATTGCTAAAGCTAACATTTCTAACACAATTTTGAATAACAGTGGTGATAACAGACCCATCCTAGACCTTTTCTATTATTTTGATTTTTAATATTATTTCAGTGTTTCAAAATTTCATGGAAAACAAAATATTGCATAGTGCAAAAAGCTTTGGAAACATCTGAAGGACACTTACTTGTGGCTCCTATGAGTATGCCCATTCATGTATTAGTATTTAGGGTTGTCTCTAAAATAATTGGCTGTCTGGGTTCATGCAGGACTTTTTCTTTCCAAGGGCATTTACTCTTTCAATAATCTATCAAAGCAAGTTGACAGTTGAACTTTGTTTCTTTTGAAATTATTTCTCTCTGTCCAGAAAACATAACAGTTTATATTAGAGTAGACTTACATTCTGAGTTGAATGAGCATTGTTGTAGTTGGGGGAAAACCTGTGTAGTAGTCACTGTTTCCGTCTTAAGACTTCAAAATTGTTGCCTCAGGGTAGAGGCATGTTGGAATTGCATGTATTTGAGTATTTGAGTATATGTGGTGTGTGTGTGTGTGTGTGTGTGTGTGTGAGAGAGAGAGAGAGAGAGAGAGAGAGAGAGAGAGAGAGAGAGAGAGAGAGAGAGAGAGAGAGAGAGAGAGAGAGAGAGAGAGAGAGAGAGAGAGAGAGAGAGAGAGAGAGAAGAGAGAGAGAGAGAGAGAGAGATCTTCTAAGTATGGATTTTTCTGCTCTGTCGGATGGCAGCAAGTGGTACTCTTATAAATTTTCTGCAGAAGTATGAGACGTATATGCATGCCCCTTATTGTAGTTCACTGTCAATTCTTATAAGTAGAGTGGAAAAAATTCCCTAGGTAGTATAATCCTAGAATCAAACCTAGTCAGAGAAGTGAAATTTCCTTAAAAGTACCAGTTGTTTGTTCATTTGTTTGTTTTCCCCTTGGGGGGTGTTGTTTTGCGGATAACTTCAAGTGCAGAAGGTACCAACCTTGAGAGTATAGGGAATAGAACTTTTAGGAAGAGATGGGACTTGGTTGCTGCAACATGCTTTTCATATAAAGAAAAATTAATAGATTTATTTTTTGGAGTGACATTCCTTTTGTAGAACAAAACTGGTGAATTTTTTGAAAGAATAGGTCTCTTAGGAAGGAGATTATTTAGTCAGGAGCCTTGAAGTTTGACTTTTAGAGGATGACAGAATGACACTACATATCTAAAAGGGACTCTTTATGAATCTCTGTGAAGGCTAGATATTCACCAGGATATTGAAAGTTTGCTCTGATAGCAACCTTAAAGTTATTTCCCTTCTGGGAGGACAGGTTATATTCCAGTTGAGTGATTTTGGGGTTTTTATTTCTGTTTGTGGGCTTTTATGTGTGTTTTGTGTCTTCTATATCTTGTTTGGCATGAAATAATAGTTATCTACACATATGCACTGTCAAATTGGGTGTCTATGTGGGAGTTGGCCCTGTTACCCATATTAATAGAAACCTAGGCAAATGCCAAATATAACCTTTATTTTAATTAGTCATTCTTAATCTGAGGTCCACGAACTATATATTCATACAGACACACACATACACACATGCAGATCACATACACATATATACATATAAATATACACATGTTGATATATATATGTTAATTACTTAATTATAATGTAATTGGCTTCCTTTGAAATCCTATGTACTTTATTTTGTTTATTAAAAAATTGTTCTGAGTTATTCATTGGGTTTCAACAACAGACTGCCAAAGGAATTCTCTCTCTCTCTCTCTCTCTCTCTCCTCTCTCTCTCTCTCTCTCTTCTCTCTCTCACACACACACACACACACACACCACACACAGAGCTTAAGAACCCTTGAATTAGAGAGCTTCGTCATAGCAGAAACAATGAACTAAAGAGAGAAAGGGGTCAAATCCCAGGATTTGATACAGCAGATGTCAATGCAAGAGATTTCCAGATCCCCAGACAATGTTATTTTATTTCCTTGTGGATAAAATGGAGATTTTATATATATATATATATATATATATATATATATATATATATATATATATATACCATTAGGACTTGAGTTATGATTTATTTACTTTGCATATATTTTATATTTACTTTTATTTGTAAAATTGCTTTCCCTGAGGGAATGTAAACTCCTGGAAGACAGGGACTGTTTCATTTTTTGGCTTTTTGTTCCTAGGCCTTACCATAATATCTGGTACATAGGAGATTAACACATTCTTGTTATTGTTTGAACTGAATATCAATGTGTAATTGTTTACCCAGAGTTGTTATCGCACCATGTCAACTTGGAGGCAGCACTTTTCTAGTATCATAAGGATTTGCTATTGACCTTGTGCTGCTTAGTATTTTTTATTGATAACTTGAATGAAAGCATAGATGACACATTCATAGTATTTATAGGTGGCACAAAAATGTAAAAGTTAAGCATGTTGTTTGAAAAAGTCAGGATCTAAAAACAGCTCGATAGGTTCAGTGGATGGACTAAACATAATGAGGTAAAATGTATTAGAGATATATGCAAAGTCTCATATTTGGCTTCAAAATATGAAATTTGTAAGAAGAAAATATATGAGTCACAGATAGACAATAGTCTATGTGAAAAGAAAAAGCCTCCAGGTGTTTCAGTGAATGATAAGATGAAAAGGTATTATTGTGACAGGGCAAAAAAAAAAGTCAAACAAAGCTAATGCAATTAAATATACTAATGCTACTCTGTGATGCCTTGAACTGCATAGTGTCCAGAATGTTTTAATGATAGCATTTCTGTATTATTCCCTGGTTCAGACAAATGTGGATCATTATAATGATCCTCATTTTACAAAGTACTTCGACAAGATGAAAAGAGATGTTAAGAGGACACCTAGCTTGGCAACAGATTTTGATTCTTTTTGAGATGAATTTTAATTTAAGGGACTGGATGTGTTTTGGCTGAAGAAGAGAAGACTCATGTGGCAGGAAAATGGGAGGGGTGATAATTACCATTAGCAGTTGAATTCTTTACATTTGTTTAAGGGTTTTATAGTCATCTTATCCTCCCAGCCACCTGAGGAGGTAAATACTATGATCATCCATATTTTATAGATGAGGAAACCAAGGTCAAGCAGGGATTAAGTGTCTTCCCACAGGTCAAACAACTAGTATGTGTCAAAAGCAGCATATGAATTCTAGTTTTCCTTTCTCCATATCCAGCACTCTAGATAACACCCAGTTGCTATTGTCATGTTGAAAAGAGATTTGATTTATTCTGATTGACTCCCAAGGGGAAAAACATTAACAATGGCTAGAAGTTCTGAAGAAAAAGAAAAAGGAAAAAAAATAATTCCTAAGAATTAGTGCTATTCATAAGTATAGTGTAATGCCTTGAGGTAGAATGTTCCACTTTACTAGGAGTCTATCAATGAACTGACTTACTACATATGTGGTATTCCTTGAGGTTAGGGATATTGTTCTTTTCATAGCCTAATGCAGACCTGTACAAATTGTAAACTTCTTCAGGCTGCAGATAGATTAGACTAGAGACCGAGTGAGGATGGTTGGTTGCCAGGGTCACATGACAAAAAAGGTGAGTGCCCTGTGACAACCCTACGTTTTTCGCTGGCCACCCAAAATCATTTCGGTGGGTCTCATAAAGCCTGTGGGCTGTATGTTGTGCAGGCCTGGCCTAATGTATGACTGCCATTCAGTACTTAATAAACATTGTTTACTTGATTTGCATGGGTAAAGAAATCCATTTCCCCTCACACACTACCCTCTTTGTGCACGTGTGTGTGTGTGTGTGTGTGTGTGTGTGTGGTTTTAGTAATATGACATGATTTTACAAATGTAATTTCCAAATCATTAACTCACTTAAGGATAATAAAGCTATTTTATTGCTGAACAACTTAAAAGTTCACCTTGGGGAAATAGGGTTAGTTCAGGAGACTATTTTTATTTAACATCTGATATGCAGTGCCTCTTTAGAGATTCAGTGTATGCCTGAATGTGTCATTTCTTATATAAAACACTAGTGCAAAAGATGGTTTATGGGAAACTTGATTGACATTTCCACAGAAGTGCTATCATGGGCCTATAAGGTTCATTTTAACCTTAAAGATCAAGTTTAAACATTGCTTTGCTTCAAGGTGAAATGTAGTGGCAAATCTGGAACAAATTATGACTGGTGGAAAATCTACAGAAATGTTATATTATTTTAATTAAGAAATGGCAAGATTAATATTAAACAACTTTAAAACATGACAAATATTTTCCTTCACATTTCATCACTTTCCTACAAGCTCAAATAAAGTATCACTTTCTTAATCTGTCTTTTCCCTTCTCAATGGGATGTCCCAGTGAAGACTCCTCAGTGTAATTAAAGTTTGGGATAAGGCTGAGTGGGATAAGGGGTCCTGTGAAGACTTCTTAGAAGAATAAGTAGAAATTGTATTAGACTCAAGGCAGGCATAGCAGCCTGACAGGCCTAAGTTTCAGTTTACTAGAAATCACCTGAATTATGGGAGTCCAGTCCCAAGTACCCTCCCCCTTTTTCAGGTATTGTTATATCAGTAGTTAAAGTCTGCCAAGGCTGAAACTCTTGAAGAATGCCCCCCCTCCCCCGATGTTGTTGTACCTGTTGCTGAATTTCGGTCATGGTGACCTGGCTATACAGTACAGTGTCTAGCTTGACTGCACATCTTTAAGTGCTTCTTCATTATTCCCTCAACAAACTAAGCGGCTAAGTACAGACACGTATATTGTTCTCTTTGTTTTGTTTTCTGTTTCCACAGATTGTGAGCCAAAACATTGGCCAGTTGGTGGGAGGGGGGATTTGCCTGTTAGGGCTATTTAATCTAGTTCTTAGCTCCTGTGCTCTGTCTTCCCTCACCAGAACATACTGGTGGAGGGACATCTGAATCTTGAGATTTGAAATAATAAATTAACTTTCTGTTTCTCCTTGGATACCTCTGTGTTGTTTTTTTTTTAATTTGCGTGTGGCATCCCACACACTTCTAATTTAGAGATTCTTAATGTGAGATCTATGAACTTGGTGAGAATTCTGATATTTTAATAAAATTGTTTTTGTAATTTTTTTCATTACAATCAGTTGAAAGATTAAAATCTTTGTACTTAAAAACAACGATCTAAGATTTTTCACCACACTGCCAAAGGCATCCATGGAAGAAACAAGCAGAAAAAGGTTAACAGCATCTACTCTAATTAGTGATTTCTCAACTGCTCCAAAATTTCCTCAATTTTTTTTGTGTGTTTATTCTTTATATATTTTATATAAACATTTTGCTACATGCTATTTCCTAGCAATGCTTCCTCCTGGCTCTGGCCAAATAGAATACAAGCTCTTTGAAGGAAGGCAGATGACAAACCATAAAATGAAATACAAAGGCACATATTTTCTTTTTTTTTTGTACAAAAACCACATTTGTTTTTCTCACAAATTGGGTGGCTGTATTGCAGGAATAAAACTGGATCATATACACAGGATCAGATGAAAAAAAGTCACCACATGTTTATTTATACAGATACACAGCAGTGTTAAGAATTCAGGTACTTGGTAGGACCACTACTAATACAGTAAAAAAATAACTACCTGGATCTTTGAAATTTGAAAGTGTTTACCCTAACAACATGAGGTTACATGGAATTCCAATCTGAAACAAAATTCCATGTTCCTTCAAAATCCCTGGAGGAAAATGTACATTTGGAATGAATTCCCTTTGGCAGGGCAGAGAATGGGATTGGGTGGGGACAAAGGTACATATTTTCAGAAATCAAAGAATTTTTCATCTAATTTCAGCTTGAGTTTTCACAGTAGTAGAAGAAAGTGATCTGTGCCTATCAGAGGTTCAATATTTAGAGGTAAGGAAGTTTGAAAGCCTTTTAATCCAAACCTTTCATTTTATAGAAAAGGAAACTTATATGTTGAAAAGTTATATGAGTTGCTATAAGAGTGCTAGAGCCAGGAATTGAAACAGGCTCTTTAACTCCAGATTCTTTTGACTGAATTGCTTTTACTCTTGAGATCATCAAAATCTTGTATCCTGAAATATGCAATAATTGGTAGAAAATAATCAAAAACCTTTAGGTCAATGCATTTTTATTATTTGAAGACTAAAAAGTCAACACTAAAGCAAGTGAATAACTTAAGTCCTAGGACTGTAATGATATTGTTACTTTAGATAACATGAGTGTATGTATGTTTGTGTATTTGGGTGTTGAGGGTATCTATTGTTTCAGTTGTCTTGTATGTGCACAGCTCATTAGTTAATTTATGAATTCTTGGTTTAGGGACCACAAGGGAAAGAAATGAAAGCATGCTTCAATCACACACACACACACACACACACACACACACATGCACACAAATTCTGAACAACAAGACCTGGATGTGACAGGGCATGTGTTCAGTATTACAGTCATCGGAATGTTTATTACTCAGCATTCTGTAATAATATTGTACACTGTCACATATGGTAGTTCAGCATATTACGTCCTCCTAATCTCTATGGTGTGGATAGACAAGATTTCCAGACGGTAGTAGCAAATGCAAACTCCCCATGATAATGAACACTAGTTATTAACTGTAGGCAATTTGGAGTTTTTGGCATAAAGAATTTGTCAATACAAACACCTGACAAAAGTGAGAATTAGAAGCCCATATTTAAAGAAAGAACAAATAAATTTTGTAAAAATGTGCTATATTTAATAAAAATTATATAAAACAATGTCAACTTAATAGGATACCATGAAAACAATATATTGATTTTTAGCTCTTTGCACTTCTCACAATATTATACCACATTTTAAAGCTTTGCATGCAACCTGTGAATATATAATCTTTAAGCATTTGCTCTTCACAGATTATATTTTCCATTTCTCAAAATTATTAAACTGAATAGTTGACTCCATTTGAATTTCTGCCTCTCCCATGATCTTATATGGGTTCCTTAACAATTATGTTCCTTTTCATCTCCTTTTAAACAAGTACAAAGAAGGGGTAGTTATTAAGCCATAGAAGTAGAAGAAGCTATATAGTCTAAACTTTCCCATATCCTTGTGTTTGCCCATGTAGTCCCCTAGGCCAGGAATGATTCCCTTTCTTCACTTGAACTTCTTTTGACATCCTTCCCAGTTTTAATAACCAGATCCAAAAGATATTTCCTCCACAAGACCTTTCTTTTTCACTCCTTAGAACTTGCTTACTTATATTCTGTTTAGTATTCTGGTTATTCATATATACATGGTTTTCCTAGTAATTTCATGAAATTTTAAATTTAATGAGGACCAGAAGTAGAGTTTTTATGCTTTGTAACTTCTCTAGTGACAAGAACCAAATTTTACACATCCTAAAAGCTTACATATAATAGTGTTTTACAAAATATATTGTCATTTTATCATCACAACAACCTTGTGATTTGAAAGTTCCAGAATATTAATCCTAGCAAAGGAAGGGCTGGATTTGGTTTTGAGACAGCTGAATTCAATTCTTGCCTCTGACTCTTATACTAATAAGTGTGATCTCATAATTGTGTGATCTCAGAACAGTCACTCTTCAGTGTTTTCCCCATCTGAAGAACATAAGGTATGTGATCATATAAACCAATAATTATCAGAGGAAGAATTTGAACCCAATTCTCTCCTGATTCCTACAAGTTCACCATTCCCTCCATAAGGAACTTAAAATTTCAATGTTTGTGTAATTGAATTAAAATTGGAAAAGGATAAAATGAGAAGAAAAGTAAGGATTGTAAATGAGACAGCTCATTTCTCGTTCTTCTTTCCTCAACTTTCTTGTCATTTCTCTGTTACTACTATGAAGTACTGAAACTAGATTAGTAATAATTTCAATTTGTTTTAATTTCCTTCTGAGACTTCAAAGCATTTTATAAATACAATCTCATCAATCTTCATAACAGCCCAAGTACAATCCTGGCAGATAAGAATAATGCAGGGGGAAAAAAGAGTGGGACTGTATGCATGACAGTTATCTTAAGGAAATACCAAGTATGACATTGGTCATATAGTAGCTTGATTACTTATAATAGCTCAGCACCAATTCACTAAAGAGTGATTTGATCATGGAATCTATTTCTGCATAAATTCTGCTTGAATATAGTTAAAATTTTCTTTTGATCTTTCATTCTGCTAGTTAGAAGGTTAATGGAAACAACTCCCCATGGACTATGAAAATGAAAAATTCTTAGTACCAAGGTTATAAAATCATGGTTCTTTAAAAATTAAACAATTCCATTTCACAAAACTTTCTGTAAATTTAAAGTGAATGCTCATATATTGAACTGCACAAGCATTTGATTCCTACTTTTCAGGGATAATGGACTATCTTGAAATAGGTGGACAATAAAATATATTTGGAAGAAGTATGATAGTTTGAATTCTTAAAAATCACAAAATGATTTTTTTCAATATTCATGTTTTTTTTAAATGAGATGTCTGTGTGATGGAACAATGGAGGTATGTTAATGATATGTTTCAGGGGATGAGCTGGAGTCAGCTCAAAAATTGATAAACACTATAAACAAGGACTAGGGTAATTCTTTTCATTGATTATCTAGACTCAAATAACAGATAAAAATGTTAATAATGCAAATTAAACTGAAAAATGTGTGTCACATACAATTATTATTTTTTCCTTAGGGAACAGGTGCTTAACATTTACCAGAAGAGCCCTGGATGTCTGTGTGATGGGGGATGGAAGTTACAAAGTGGTCTGGCAGAGACTTGGATCAATGAGTGACTCCAAATATGCTTAGCACCCACTACCAGAGTGCTGCTATAAAGCATAAGGAATACAAAAGACATATATGGGGGGTTTTCTCCTTCTTTTTAAAAAATCTATGGCCTTCATCTTTGTGCTCTGCCAGCTAGGTAACTTCTTCATTCACATCATTCTAAGAAATATGCACCCAGTGGGTTCCAAGACTCAGAAGATATCTTACCTGACCAACAACCCCTTCATGTGGCTTTTCCTGCTGTTATCATGTCCTAATTACACCATCATGACCCAGTGCTTCCCAGTGGCTCTCTTCACCCCCAAGGGTTTCATCTAAATGATCCTCTGGACCAAAGAGAAGCATCAAAGCTACCTGCAAGAGTTCCAGGTTTATCCCTCAGTATGCTCTCCCATCATCCCTTCCTTCTCTAAACTGCCTTCTTGGAGTAGTCTCTCCCCTTTGTGATTATCATTGGGTAATTTCTGTGATTGCTACTTTTGTGCCCCAGGGATTCCAGGACTAGTACCTCCATCTTCTTCCCCTATACTAACCCAGGGGCAGATCAGCTGTTGCCTAGGCAGAGGGCTTGCCTACCCCCCTCTCCCTTTTCCTGACTGAAACATAACATTGGGCTCTGCAGGAGGGATACTGGTCTTAGAAAGAAAAGAAAATCTATGGTCTTATTGGGGAAATAAAGTTTACCCATATTAATCACTTAGAGTTAGCAATGGGTTAGAAATTGTTACTGACATATACACATTTATACTCCCTAAGCTACAAGCCGTCTTGCTTGGTCCCTTTTCTCAACTTTATAAAGACTCATGCTCAGTTAGTATCAAATCAGATACATGGCACAAGGCCAAATTTACCTAGTGGCAATTATCCACTGATTTCCAACTAAAATCTGCACAGGAATAGTACATCCCTGGCTGAATACTTGCCACATATATAATATTTTATAGTTGATAAAGCACTTTATATTCTAAGGCAGTGAGGTAGCATAATGGACCTGTGGAGTGTTGGACCTGAAGTCAAGAAGTCATGAGTTCAAATCCTGTGTGACTCTGGACAAGTCATTTAAATCTCTCTTTGCTTGGGTTTCCTCATCTGGAACATGGGAGTAAAAAAATTTCATCTACCTCCCAGGACTATTGTGAAGATCAAATAACAATATTTGAAAATAACTTTGCAGATCCCAAAGTACAATATAAATGCCATTAATAATACTTCTCCTCCTCCTCCTCCTCCTCCTCCTCCTCCTCCTCCTCCTCCTCTTCCTCCTTTGTTTTGCTTGACTATGCTTATTTGTGTTACAAAGTTGTTGTTTTCTTCCCAACTAGTTTTAATTGTTGCAGGGATTACAGGAAATGGGGGTAGGTAGTCATGATGATGGGAAAAAAAGAGAAGAAATGAAAAAAAAATCATGGAAATATTTGGAGTTTTTTGAGCATTCAGATGAGTACAGAAAAAAGATCAGATGAAAACGCAGACAAATAAGGCAGCTTTAAAAGTAGCTTTAATAGATTTAATTCTTCGTAGACTAAAAAAATAAAGTCATAGGTAATCATAATTTCTGGGAGATTTTCTTGTATTGTTGCTTATTAATACTGACTTGGGTACTCCACTATTGATGATTATTGGTTGATATTAATGCAGCAATCATACTTAGCTTTTACCAAAGGGCATAGTAATAAAAGGTTGTTATAAAACATGCCCCCAAACTGATTTCATATTCTCCCACAAGTACATACAGGGTCCAGGGAAAGTGGGCTCAAACTTATAGATAGTAAGTGTCAAAAGGGTAACTCATAGAAACTGATTGGATGGAAGTCTTTTTCTCCTTTTGTGTAAATCTCATAAAATTACCTTGGTATTTATGTAGTTCTTTGCTTAGCCTGATAATTCTGACTCTGAATTTTCCTCATTGGGTTTAATTTGTCTTTGGATCTTAATACAGATACAGCTCATGGCCACCGTTGGTCTGGAGAAATTGCTAGCATATCTTCAAGAATTCCAAAATCTTTTTAAAGTTCATGAAGCAATCCTCTGGGAAACAGAGATGAGAAAGAGATTCCATAATCTCTGCCCTCCAAGTGATTCCTTCTATCCATTTGGTGTAAACTATTACTAACACTGGGACAGCCAGATACTAGAATGCCTACATTTCAAACTAGCTTGTTATTTTACCAAGACCCAAAAAGCATGAATTAGTTTCTTCAGACAATCTGTTTACTTTTTTCCTCAAAAATGTTTTTTTTATTCCTGCATTTATTTTTAATATTAATATTTGCACACAAATTCACTGAAGGGAGATAGAGGTCTCTGTTGAGAAATGGGGAAAGTGTTGTGGGGAAGGAAGGGGGGGGGCACTGTCAACCAGAGGAGAAAAAAGAACCAGTCAATAAAACTAAAATAAAATTTCATCTATAAAATTGCACAGAGGTAATCTCAGTTTGCTTAATGCATAGAGTTATCTTATTTCGCTCCACTGTTACTACCACTGGTCTGGTCAGACACTAGAATGCCCAGAGTCTATACTAGCTTGTTATTTTAACCGTAACACAAAGGGCATGATAATCTCTTCAAATAATCTCAGTTACTTAATGCATAGAGTCACCTTATGTCACCTGATGGCTTTCACTCCTTTCAAATTGATTAAGGCCTTTTTTGCACATGCTACCTATTGATAACAATATGTTAATTAGTATAATTAATTATATAATTATATGAAATATAATTTGTATGAATTGTAATTAATATAATATAAAGTATTTAATTAACATACTTATTAAGTAATTAATTTGATAGAAATGTTGTTAGCAGATAAAGGTGTAAGGCTACAATATCTTGCTAGTTATTTTAAGTAGTATGAGCTGATGGATGAATTGACCAATTCTATCTAACACTCACTTTTACAGAAATACAAAGGAATGATTGCTTTTGGTGGAGGAACTCACAAGTGCCTGTCAAGGAGGGAAGAATGCTAGAATTCTAAGAGAAGAAAGTGAGCAGGGAATATATCACAGATATGGAACAGACTCTGCAGAGGCATAGAGATAGAAAGTTGTCAATGGGAAGCAACAGGTAAACAAACCAGTATGGCTAGAATGCAGAGTGATTGAGGGAAAATAATATGTAATCATCCATGAAAATTAGGTTGGAATCAGATTGTAAATAGCTTCAAATGTCAAACAAAAGATTTTGTGTTATGTCCTAGATGTAATAAGGAGCCCCTGGAGCTTGAGGTAGTGAAGTGACACGACTTGATATATGGTTAGATATGTACCATTTTGACATGTTTTATATATGATATGATATAAACCATTTTGATGACTGTGTGGAGTATAAATTTTAAAATGAAGTGATTTGAGACAGGGGGAACACAGGGACTTTTGAAATCTTTCTTTTCAGAGGTGATATTGGCTAAAACAAGGAGAGTGGCCATGTGGGTGGTGGAAAGGAGGGAAATCATAGAAATATAAATCTGCTCCTAGTCCTGTGTGAACCCATTTTGTTTTTGGAATCGATGATAGCCAAGTGGTTAAAAAGTGGGCAGACGTTCTCAGAAATTACAAAGAATGTGTACATCATTCCATTATTGATGGAATCGATAAAATTTTGTTAAATGTTCTACTATCAACTTCTAATCAGAGGCTCACCAAAGATGATGACTTCCAGTTTTAAGAAGGCATCAGTTGGGAGAGGGCTTCAACAATGTATAGCAATTTCCAGATGCTCCTAAATTATGGATAGTCTTTTTTTTTTTAGGCAATTGGGGTTAAGTGACTTGCACAAGGTCACACAGCTAGCAAGTGTCAAATGTTTGGCCTGAGGTCGGATTTGAACTCAGGTCCTCCTGACTTCAGGGCTGGTACTCTATCCACTACACCACCCAGTTGCCCCATAGATAGTCTTAATTACATCAAACTGCATCACGATATAGAATCATCTCAGCAAAATGAGATTGGCCTGTACATCTAGACATAAAGAAAAAAAAGAGATGATGAACACTTAACACTCAAATGACATCATATTGTTTGATGGTTAGTCCACTAAGTCTACTACATATAGTACTGCTAAATATAGATAAATAATAAAATATAGATTTATCTTGGACAGGTGGTAATAGTGGAAAGTGATACAGGAACAGAAATAAGTATCAAGATATGAGGTTATATTTTATTTAAGAAAATAAGAACCACTTTCAATACTCTTAAACTACTTCCCTGCTTCTCAGAGCACCAGTTTCCTCATAAGTAAAATATAGAGGATAGTAGTATCTATCTCATAGGGTTATTGTGTGAGTCAAATCAGCTAATATATGAAAAGAACACTGCAAATCTCAAATCACAATGCAAATGTTGACTATAATTATTATACTGTTTGCACCAGACTCATAGGATTGCCATGAAGATCAAATGATATGACATATGCTAGATTTTATTATTAATTATTATATTAAGTTTTCTTTTATTAACAATATTATTAGAACAATTATTAATCATTATTGTATCAGGATAAATTAAATAGTACTATAAAATTAGTCACCATTCTTATTTAAATATTTTTATTAAAGATTAATGCTGCTTGCTATTATTGTTATCATTATCGTGGCACCTTCTCTCTGAGATTATCTTTAATTTATACTGTCTGTATATTAATCATGCATAGTTGCTTGCATATCGATAGATTATTAGTTCCTTGAGAATTATGCTTTTTACTTTTCTTTGCATTTTCAGTGTTTAGCGCATTGACTGGCACATAGAACTTGATAAAGACTTGATGATTTATTCATGCTCTTTTTGTTGTTCTTGCACTTTTTTTCTTCTTCCTCTCATTATTGACATCATCTTTACTATTAAAACTACATGACAGACTTCTGGTGCCAAGATGGTGGAGTGAGGAAGCAATCCTCTGCAGCCCTCCCAAATTTCCCTGCAAATAACATGAAATCCATCTCATAACTGATCTAGGAGCAGGGGAGCAGCTTATCAGCCATGCAGAAAGATCTGTCTCATTGAGGTGGGAGGGGAGCAAGGTCTAAGAGCGATAGCAGCAGCCAGCCTAACAGCAGGGGGCCTGCAGCAAGGTTGTAACCATGGGGCAATCCACTGGCAAGACCCCTTCTTCCTACAAATCAGCTGACCCCTAAGTAGATGAGTAGTCTGTGCAGCACAAGGCCCCACTCCAGCAGCTCAACTCCTAGCACAAACCAACAGTGAAGCTTAGACCTCTTGCTGACCAGTAGTGAATCCTCCCTGGGGGATGGCCAAGAGCAAGACGCATGGCCTGGAACCATTCAGCAGAAATACCCTGTTTCCATGACAACCCAGCAACATGGCCCCACTCCAGGGACAGACCAGCAACAAGATCCCTCCTCCAGGACTAGCTACCACAAAAACTCTGTTAGGCAGAAGTAAGGCCACACCCTGGGGGCAGGCCAGCAACTAAACCCTACACCCAGAGAAGGCTAACAGAGAAGCTGTTCCCCAGTACAAGCCAGAAGAGAAGCTACCTTCCAGTGAAAGCAAGCAGCTAAGCTTTGAAGCCCAGTGAAAGACAGCAGTAAGACCCTGAGCTACATCACAAAAAGCTCGGGACTGTGCAGGACCAGAGTCTAACTCTCACACAAAAAGGAAGAAAAAATGAGCAAAAACAAGTCCCTCCAAATAATTTCACTATATAAAGTTACTATGGTTACAGGTAGGATAAAGGCATAAACTTAGAAGAGAACAATAGTGTCAGAATGACTACAAGTAAAGCCTCAAATGAAAATGTAGCTTGCTCTTGTTATACCGAAAAATTAGCGAGTTGACCCAGACTAATTTAAATTGTGGACTTTATTATATTAGCCCGCGGCTGCCGGGGATATTCACATCCAAATCAAGCAGCACTCATCAGGGGTCGAGCCAGGGTTTATATAGGGAGTATACAGGACAGGGAGGGGGATGGATCTTTGAAGTGGCAAGAGGAAGAGTTTTGTTTGGGAGGGCTGGTCAAGGACACCCCTCTCCCTCTACCTAGATATGATAATGCTCCGTAAACTTTCTCACAGTGGAGGCTTCCAGAGATATGATCTGAGGGCTGTGGCCTGAGCAGCCAGATAAAGGTCTTGCTAAGGAATTTGGAGTTTTCCATGGCCTAAAGGGTTCTACTACCTAAATGGTAAAATAATGTTCTGCATTACAGTCTTAGGCCCAAAAACTATTCCTGGAAGAGGTTAAAAAGGAATTTTAGAAAGCAAATTAGAGAAGTAGAAGAAAAATTGGGAAAAGAAATGAGAGTAATGCAAGAGAATAATGGATAATGAGTCAATAGCATGAAAAAAGATACACAAATATTTATCAAGAAAAATAACTCCTTAAAAAAATAGAAATGGCCAAAGGCCAAGCAAAAAGTACTGCTGGAAGTCAGGCAAGAAAGTTGGGACATGATAGAATGCAGCCTTTTCCCTTTATCAGACATAGGAGACTCTAGATCCTTTGACTCTTTTAAGGTCCTGCTTTGGCCTCTAGTAACTGCCTATCAGTTACCTCAAAATCAGAGGCAACCCAAAAGGCAATAGAAATATATATGGTTTATTCAAGTAGTGTGTGGCATATTATCTATTGTTATTTATATGTTAAAAGTGGTGTAAAATAATTTTGAGGACATACATTTATTTTCATAAAAGGTAGTAGTCTGAATATCTATTAATAATGAATTAAAACATATAGATAGCCTAAGAGTTGCACTGGTGTCAGTGAAATATAAAAAAGAACCAAAAGATGGTGTGTATTGAGTTGGGTAAATATTTTACAGATATTTAAGATAAATGTATGAGTAATATCTCATAAGATGAGAATATGTGAATGGATTATGATATGAACCAGTGGAGGGAGCATGTGCATTAATAAAATCAGATATACAATGTAGTATCAAATGAAAGATCAATGGAATTTTAAGACTTAAGGCTTTACTTTGTATATACAACTCATCTAAACCAGAGGGAAAAATCGTTTACCAACTAATGAGTCACTTCAAAATTGCATCAGGGTTCAGCACATGGATAGTTCTTCCAAATAATATAAAAATTAAGAGAAAGCTTGGGATAGGAGATAAAAAGCTCGGCTTGGAGTGAAGAGGTGGGTTCAAATTCTTCCTTTGATAATCACTGACTATGTGATCCTGAATAGGTCCCTTACCCTATCAATTTCCCAGCCCAATCTCTAAGGAGAGATTCTTAATGTAAGGTCTGTTTATTTATATCGTTATATCTGTGGAAGAAGATATACATATACAAAGATGCTTAGAAATAGATGTATGAATATGTATATATCCATTTATATATCACATATGTATATTATATGCAAATTATACCTACATATAGTTCATTTATATAGTTTTCTTCGTAATCCTATGCATTTTATTTTATGCATTTAAAAATATTATGAGAAGTCTATAGGATTCATCAGATTGTTAAAAGTGTTTATGACACAAAAAACTTCAGCAATCCTGGCTCTAAGATTACTTATTGTTGATCTACATTGCTGCCGAGAATTTCCTCACCAAGTTCCTTAATTACATCAATGAAATCATAGATCTACATAAACCATAGGACTACATAAATTAATTTTTTTGCTCCAAGGATAGTACAGGAGATCAGAACATCTAATGAAATCTGCCTCAATTAAGAAACTGATACTCTTAAGGTCCTTTTTTTTTTTGAGATTTTTTTAATAAGACTTGGCATAAGGATTTTTATTGTTGTTTTTGCTCTTTTTTTTTTTTTCCTGTTGTGCAGGAACATAGAGGTGCCTGCTCCTAAGAGCAGTTAAATGCAACTTGGGTGCAAGTGAAGAATCCAGTAGTTCTTTCTGTACCCAAGAGGCCCCTGAGCTATTTGGAGTTTAGGGATGAAGAAACAGAGAGTAAAAGCACAAGAGGGGGAAAATCCATATGGCTTTGGTTGCCTATTATTTTAAATCACTGCCAGGTTAGGAGTGAGCACCCCCTTAGTGCAGGGACCAAGTGGTATCAGTGAGGTGATGAGAGAGCTGTCCTTCTGTGCTTATTGCCTTTCTATTATCTACAACAAAGGCACCATCTTCATGGTCTCATTTGTTCCCTTTGTTTGAGTTAATGTTTTGAACAATGAATGCTAGGTAGCATATAATGATTCTCAGTTAATGTTGCCACTAGTTTTAAATCAGCTTCCAAATACACTAAAGCAGATGGTGAAAGCCTGTTAGTAACAAGAGTAGTTATTAATTTAAGAAAAAGCTAAGGGAGGAGTTTCATACCAACTTAAATAAAAATCATCATTTAAGATCTACTAAGAGACATATATAGACATTAAAACATGTATGATTTGTGTTGAAGAAAATAGGAGATGATGTGACTCGTTGTGAACTAACTTCATTCTGAAAGAACATTGCCAATTAGATACAAACATACATATGCCTACAACACACATGACCTTTGAAACAAGGTAAAATCAATATTAAACAAAGAGATTTTCTTTGTGGAGGAGACATGGCCTCAAAAAAAAAAAGCAAAGGAAAATGTATTTGTGAACAACGTGATTACAGTTTTGCCAATGCTCTACTTCTCCCAAGCTGTACCTAAGCATATGTTTAGTTTGTAATTTTAAAAATATTTCTCTTCAAGAGAAAAATAGATAGCCATAACTGAATACACTAAGGGGTAGAACTGGAATAGAAAAGCATTAAAAAGAAAATACTTAATCCTTATTAATTCAGACTTCATTAGATGGCAAGGTGGGATCATTTGAACAAGGGCAAGTTTGAAATCTCCCTTGGCATTATCTCTAGGGAAAACATTTACTAAAGAAAATACACAATATTAATCAGGTTCCCTGGGGATCCTTCAAGCTACGTAAGAAAAGTGGTTTTTAAGCACTGAACCATCAATTCATGTAAAAAGAGTTGATGTTAGTTAATTTTTTCTATATTCATTATAGATTTAAAAGGCCTAGGCAAACATCTACTAGCCTACTTCTAGATGCTGCACATGAAAATAATAAACAATGATCTATTTTTTAATGAAACTTCAAGATTTAGGTGTCTGTCAATTTCAGACTGGACTTTTCAGTTAATCATAGATTTAGAGTTGAATGAGATCACAAAATAATTTTTTCTAATATTTTCTATAGTGTTTTCTCTATAATATTTTCTCATCTATAAATGAAAGGGAAAATTTCAGAGAGGTCAAGTTATTTTCTCAATGTTACAAAATTGTTAATGGTGACAATAACAACCAAACATAATAACAATATTAATAGCATTACCACCCAGCACCAAAGCTCAATTTTAACTCAAATCATTTGCTTTGAAACACAGAATTGTTTCCATTGTATTACACTGCCACTTCAATAGCTGATGTAAGTTAAAAGTGTAAACAACATTAACATGTGTATGAATTATTGACAAAGCCTTTCATATTGTAAGCTAAGAACAAATTAAGATAATTTTCTGAAGATATAGAAAGATCCTTGCATTGGGTAGAGGCTTTGGTCTTGGTGACCTCATGAATCTTCTGAGAACACGTGGTGGGTATCTTCTTGGAACTGGGTATCTTTAGAGTTCCATCATATTATTATGCCCCCAAATAACAAATTGATAATGGGGTCTGACTTCTTTGCCAGTTTCATATTTTATGAAGGGATGAACAATGTGTAACATGAAAGTAATATTTACAGATGAACAACAAAATCATAATTATAAAATGACTCATTCACTTAACAAGCATTGTTGAGGACCTACTATGTATAAAATATTGTATGGAGTACTGTAGTGTTTACAAAGAAATGAGATATTATCCTTACCCTATGAAAAATCACTCTTAAAGAACTACAAAACATGAATATTAATGATTATTATACAAATTAGGTAATATATTCCATGTAAGGAGTGGCACAAGATTCAGAGCTGGCTTCTGGCTGAAAGATCAGGAAAATTTGATGGAAGAATTGATATCTAACTTAGAACTTGAAGGACAAGAAGGATGTCAAAGGATAGATATGCATAAGAGAATGTTTTTTGAAGGAGAACAGACTGAAGAAAAGCACAGGAGTAAAAAACAAACAAGCAAACAAAAACATGCATCATGTTTGGGAATACTGAGCATACGAAGGGAAGTAGTATGAAATAATATGAGGAGGGTGTGTAAGTGCAGTTCTTATACAGCTTTTAAATGTTCAGGAGTTTATATTTTATTCATCAGGAAGTGGAGAAGTGTTGAAGATTTTTCATCAGAAGAATGATAATGAGCATTATTAAAAGACTCTATGTTAAAAGATTGAGTTGGATGTACCATATATCCCATATTAGGAAAATACCAGAAACAAGGCTGCTTTTTGGGCATTAAAACAAGATGAGATGAGTGCATGAGATAGGGTAGTGAGAGTCAAAATGTAAACAGTGGACTAGTAACTGATATGGAATATAGACAAAAATTAAGAGTCAGAATGAGTCAAGAAATCAAAGAAAGAGAAAAAAAGAATTATCTATACATAATTATTATGCCCACCTATGGAATATTAGTACACCATACAGAAGGGTCAAATGGACAGTTTCATAGGAAACTGGGGAGATCTCTAAGAACTGATGTAGAGTGAAATGAAAAAAAAACAGTAAAATTATATATATATATATATATATATATATATATAATTAATTTAATATATTTAATTACATATATAAATAAATAATTATGAATTTAAATTTAGAAGAAAAAATTACTCTAAATTTTAGCAATGGTGACAGAAATACAAAAGTAATGAAAAGGTTAAAGTGAGAAAAAAGTTTAAATGAAGAAGAAAGGAAGAAGAACAAGTGTGAATAAGAAAATAACCCACTTTAGAAAATACATATTGCTCCTCTTGTGTATTAAAATATTCTGATTGCCATAATCAAAGCTTACATCTGAATAATTAAAGAGAAACTGCAATTACAGAGTTTAAAATCACGAAAAAGAGAACCATAGAAAGCCAGTTTAGTATTAATAGCACTCTAAAATTGTTCATATGGAAAATCCAGAATCATGGTCATAAAATTGGAAGGGAATGCATAGAGTGCTTAGTCTTACCCTTAGCTGATATATGATCTCCCTCCAGAAAATTCCTGACAATCTGTAACCTAGCTTTATTCTTAATGACACCTCTAGTGATAAGGATCATGTCTCTTAATTAAATAGATTGTTAACAGTTTTTGGACAGTTCTAAATGTTAGGATTTCTCCCTCACATTGAGCAAATGCACAATTGATAACTCCGACTTTAAAGGTTAAAAATCAGAATTGATTCTCTTCTACATCACAGCCCTTCAAATATTTGAATGCAGGGACTCTGTTCCCTGTAAGTTTAGGGTTTTTTTTTTCCAGTTAAAAATCTTTTCTTTCAATGGATCCTCATATGGCATAGTTTTGATTTCCCTCAACACCTTTGTTGCCTACTCAGTTTGTACACCAGCTTAAAATGTTTCCCTCCTAAATGTGCCATGCTTTGTCTAGGGCAGGATATGGAGAGATATTGTTTCCTTTCATTATGAATACTACTATACTTTTCTGTTAATGAATTACTAAAAGTTATGTACTATATCAGCTTTTTCACAGCCAAATCAGTGTAGAAACTTATTTGAATTTCAGTCAATTAAAACTTCCAAGTTGTTTTTTACACAGATACCAATTAACCAAGTCTCCCATATTGAACTTTTGAGGTTGACTTTCATGTAAGACAAAACTTAGGAGGCTTGGTTGACTGAAATCTCAAAAAGATTTACTTATGTATGATGATAATGAACTTCATATGTTCCTTCCAACTTGTAATCTTTCTGGGTTCTAATCCTTTATCCATTATTTTCCCTTTCTATCCCAGGTTCACATCTTCATGAAATAGAATAAGCATATTATTTGTATTTGTTTAAGTCATTAGTAAGTCATTAGTAATGATAATGCTAAAAAGAAGATATCAAGAGGATAGCCTTGAGGCTATTAGAGACATATATTTTAGAGAAATACATTAGAAAAATATATTAGAGAAATATATAAATATGTCTGTGGTGCCATATATATGTTATTTACATATGTGTTTATATATTCTATAAATATGTAGCAATATTTATGCAAATATATACACATGAAATAACTTGTATATGTATGTATATATGTGTGTGAAAATATGTATCAAGGGGAAGGGAATGAGTATTTATACAGTCATTTGGTCCTCGCAGCATCCCTAGAAGGTAGATGTTATTATTATTCCAATTTTATAGTTAACAAAACTATAAACAGAGATTAAGTGACTCGCCCAGAGTCATACAACTAGTAAGAGTCTAAGGCCAAATTTGAACTCTTCCTAACTCCAGGCCCAAGCACTATCTACTGTACCACCACTATCAACATTTATGTAGTTCTGCATTAGTTGCAAATACAATATATGGCAAGCTCAATAGACATCCTCAAATACTGACGATAACATAATAAAAGCAGTACCTCAGCCTGTGTCTTTTTTTCCAAAATCCAAATATCAGCAAGGAGTGGTAGCACACAGCCACAATCCTTGCTGCCGGCAAGGATGAAGATGGTGGATTTCTTGAGCTTTAGACTTTTGAGCTGCAGTCACCTAGAAAAAAATAGATGTCTACACTAAGTCAGGAGCCAATGTCCCTGATAAACAAGTAGGCTTGAAGCATGAGGATGCTTAAGAGGGGCAAACTACCCAGGTTGGAAGTGGGGAAATTAAAAGCTCTCATGCTTGCCTCTAGGGAGACTAGGAGTTTAAAATGGTTCAGAGCTTAGACGATGGGTGAGACAATGTGACCCAGAAATAGAAAGAGAAAGAGAGAAGTTTATTCTGGACTTGAGCCATCTCCAAGTTCCAGGTGCATTATTCCAATTTCCTTCAGCTCCACGTTTGACTCAAAATTTCCACCTATAACTTATTCATCCCTTCTACCGTGCTGTCTGAATTGCTTCTCAGGTAACAAATTTGTTTTGTTTTAAATTCTCACTCTCTCTCTCTCTCTCTCTCTTTCTCTCCCTCTCTCTCTCTCCCGGCTTTTGGAGAAACCTGCCTCCCTTCTGATGACACAATCTCTTTGGCCACACATTCTAGCATTGGGTGAACTTTGACTAATTAATTACCCTTACTGGTGATAGTGGAATTGGAATGCTTTTTGTGCCCCATGGCTACTTTCAAGCTCATCATCTATCACCATTACTCAATAATCTCTCTTCCTTTGAAGTTTTCTTAATTCCTATCTACCACCCAATCATAATTATTTTTTGTTTGTTTTTCTAGAGTTTTTTTTTATTAATTTATCACCAATCGCTTCAGTAAGCTTTTGAGTTTTAATTTTTTCTCCCCCTCCCTCCCTGCCTACCTCCCTAAGACAGCGCACATTTTGATATAGGGTATACATATACATTCTTATTAAATGTATTTTCACATTAGTCATGTTGCAAGGAAGAATTAGAACCAATAGAAGGAACCACAAGAAAGAAGAAACAAAACAAAACAGAAAGAAAAAAAGAACAAATAGTATGCTTCAATCTTCATTCAAATGCCATAGTTCTTTTCCATCATGAGACCTTTGGTGATTTCTTAGATCCTTGGATTGCTGAGAAGGATTATGTCTAGCAACATTAGCCATCACAAAACGTGGCTGTTAACTGTGTACAATATTCTCTTGGTTCTACTCACTTCACTCAACATGAGTCCATGCAAGTCTTTCCAGGTTTTTCTGAAGTCTGCCTTCTCATCATTTCTTATAGTACAATGATATTCCATTACATTCATATACCAAAAGTTGTTCATCCGTTAGCCAATTGATGGGCATCCCCTCAATTTCCAATTCTTTACCACCACAATAAAAGCTGCTATAAATATTTTTGTACATGTGGGTCCTTTTGCCATTTGTATGATCTCTTTGGGATATAGCCCTAGAAGTGCTGTTGCTGGGTCAAAGGGTATGCACAATTTTATAGCCCTTGGGTATAGCTCCAAATTGCTCTCCAAAATGGTTGGATCATTTCACAACTCTACCAACAATGCATTAGTGTTCAAATTTTCCCACATCTTCTCCAACATTTATCATTTTCCTGTTTTCTCATGTTGGCTAAACTAATGTGGTACCTCATAGTTGTTTTGATTTGCATTTCTCTAATCAATAGCAATTTAGAGCAGTTTTTCATATGACTATAGATGGCTTTAATTTCTTCATCTGAGAATGGCCTGTTCATATCCTTTGACCATTTATCAATTGGGGAATGGCTTGTATTCTTATAAATTTGACTTAATTCTCTATATATTTTAGAAATGAGGCCCTTATCAGAGACACTGGTTTTAAAAATTCATTCCCAATTTTCTACTTTCCTCCTAATCTTGGTTGCATTGGCATTGTTTGTGTAAAAAAAAAAAACTATTCAATTTAATGTAATCCAAATTATCCATTTTGCTTTTCATAATGTTCTCTAGCTCTTGTTTGTTCATGAATCCTTCTGTTATCCGTGGTTCTGATAGGTAAACTATTCCTTGTTCTCCCAGTTTGCTTATAATATCAGCCTTAATATGTAAATCATGAACCCGTTTTGACTTTATTTTGGTATATGGGATGAAATTTTGGTGTATGCCTAGTTTCTGTCATGCTCTTTTCCAGTTTTCCCAGCAGTTTTTGTCAAACAGTGAATTCTTATCTCATAAGTTGGAGTCTTTGGGTTTATCAAATAGTAGATTACTATAGTCATTGACTACTGTGTGCTCCATGCCTAATCTATTCAACTGATCCACTACTTTATTTCTTAACCAAATAATTGATGATTGCTGCTTTATAATACAATTTAAAATCTAGAACTGCCAGGCCACCTTCCTCCTGCATTCCTTTTCATTAGTTCGTTTGATATTCTGGAACTTTTGTTCTTCCAAATGAATCTTGTTGTTATTTTTTCTAGCTCTATAAAATAATTTTTGGTAGTTTGATTACTATGGCACTGAATAAGTAACTTAGTTTAGGCAAAATTGAAATTTTTATTATATTAGCTCGGCCTAACCATAAGCAACTGATATTTTTCCAATTATTTAGATCTGACTTTATTTGTGTGAAAAGTGCTTTGTAATTATGTTCATGTAGTTCCTGGGTTTGTTTTGGTAGATAGACTCCTAAACATTTTATAATGTCTACAGTAACTTTAAATGAAATTTCTCTTTCTATTTCTTGCTATTGGGCTTTGTTGGTAATAAATAGAAATGCCAATGATTTATGTGGGTTTATTTTATAGCTAACTTTGCTAAAGTTGTTTATTATTTCAAGTAGTTTTTTACTTGCCAATCTAAATTCTTAAAGCTCTTGTCAGGGGTGGGTTGAAGTCAGTTCATATCAATGAAAATTGATTCTTACATTTTTAGCATACGAATTTACACTTCAGACAGGGAGTAACAATATGAATCAGAGGTTGATTGATATGTTAATTGTCTAAACTCAAGAAAGTGATGGAGAAAATATTAATAATGTATTTTTGGCTCAAAAATGTATTGGTGTTACTTTTGGAAGAGTCAGTTGTTAAACATTTTCCAGCATATTGCTGAGTGTTGTCTACCAACTTGTAGTACACTACTCTTCTTTTTGCAATGCATGGCCCACAATCTTTCCTCCTCTACTTTTGTCCATACATTATGGGAATTTCAATCTCAAACACTTTTATTTTTTTTTTTACTATAAATTTATTTATTTTTAGTTTTCAATATTCACTTCCACAAGTTTTTGAGTTCTAAATTTCTCACCCCTCCCTCCAACCCAAGATGGCATGCATTCTGAATACCACTTCCCCTGGTCTGCCTTCTCTTCTATCTCTCCCCACTCCCTTCTCTTATCCCCTTCCCCTTCTATTTTCCTGTAGAGCAGGATAGACTTCTGTACCCCATTTCTTGTATTTCTTATTTCCCAGTTGCATGTGAAAACATTTTTTTAAACCTGTGTTTTTTAAAACTTTGAGTTCTAAATTTTCTCCCTTCCCCCCTCCCCACCCACCCTCATTGAAAAGGCAAGCAACTCCATATAGGTTGTACATGTGCAGTTATGCAAAACACTTCCATAGTAGACATGTTGTGAAAAACTAACTCTATTTCCCTTAATCCTATCCTGCCCTCCCATTTATTCTATTCTTTCTTTTGACCCTGTCCCTCCTCAGAAGTATTTGCTTCTGATTATCCTCTTTCCCAATCTGCCCTCCTCTCTATCACCCCCTGCTCTCTTGTCCCCTTCTCCCCTATTTTCCTGTAGGGTAAGACAGATTTCCATACCCAATTGAATGTGTATGTTATTCTCTCCTTAAGCCAAATCCTATGAGAATAAGATTCCCTCATTCCCTCTCACCTTCCCCTGTTTCCCCTCCACTGTGAGAGACTTTTCTTTTCTGTTTTTTTTTGTGAGATAATTTACCCCATTCTACCTCTCCCTTTCTTCTTCTACTAGTATAATCCTCTCTCATCCTTAATTTTATTCTCCAGATATGACCCCTTAATCTTCAACTCACCCTGTGCCTTCTATCTATCTATACATACATACAATTTTTTTCCTTCAACTACCCTAATACTGACAAAGTTCATGAGTTACAAATATCATCTTTCCATGCAGGAATGTAAACAGTTCAATCTTAATAAGTCTCTTATGATTTCTCTTTCCTGTTTACCTCTTCATGTTCCACTGAGTCCTGTATTTGAAAGTCAAATTTTCTGTTTAGCTCTGGTCTTTTCATCAGGAATGCTTGAAAGTCCTCTATTTCACTGAATGACCATTTTTTCCCCTGAAGGATTATACTCAGTTTTGCTGGGTAGGTGATTCTTGGTTGTAATCCTATCTCCTTTGCCCTCCAGAATATTATATTCCATGCCCTGTGGTCCTTTAATGTAGAAGCTGCTAAATCTTGTGTTATCCTGATTGTGTTTCCACAGTACTTGAATTGTTTCCTTCTGGCAGCTTGTAATATTTTCTCCTTGACCTGGGAACTCTGGAATTTGGCTACAATATTCCTAGGAGTTTTCCTTTGGGGATCTCTTTCAGGAGGAGATCTGTGGATTCTTTCAATTTCTATTTTGCCCTCTGGCTCTGAACTATCAGGGCAGTTTTCCTTGATAATTTCTTGAAAGATGATGTCTAGGCTCTTTTTTATCATGGCTTTCAGATAGTCCAATAATTTTTAAATTCTCTCTCCTGGATCTATTTTCCAGGTCAGTTGTTTTTCCAATGAGATATTTCACATTGTTTTCTAATTTTTCATTCTTTTGGATTTGTTTTACAGTGTCTTGATTTCTCATAAAGTCACTGTCTTCCAATTGCTCTATTCTAATTTTTAAGGAAGTATTTTCTTCAGTAATCTTTTGGACTTCCTTTTCCATTTGGCCAATTTTTCTTTTTAGAGCATTTTTCTCCTCATTGGCTTTTTGGACCTCTTTTGCCATTTGGGTTAGGCTGTTTTTTAAGGTGTTATTTTCTTCAGTATTTTTTTGGGTCTCCTTTAGCAAGCTGTTGACTTGTTTTTCATGATTTTCTTGCATCACTCTCATTTCTCTTCCCAGTTTTTCCTCTACTTCCCTTACTTGCTTCTCAAAATCCCTTTTGAGCTCTTCCAAGGCCTGGGACTGATTCATATTTTTCTTGGAGGCTTTGGATGTAGGAGCTTTGATTTTGTTGTCTTCTTCTGGTTGTATATTTTGATCTTCTTTTTCACTAAAGTAAGGTAATATAGTCTGACTCTTTTTGCACTGCTTGCTCATGATCCCAGCCAATTACTTGAGTTTTAAACTCTTTGTTAAGGTAAGAGTCTGCTTCCAATGTGGAGATTGTACTGTCCCAAGCTTCAGGGTTTGTGTAGCTGTTTGCAGAGATACTTGTAGGGACATGTAAATTTTCAGTTCTTCCAAGGTGATATGATAAGGGGCGAGGTGTTTACTCCTTTCCTGGCCTGTGACCACAAGTATTCTTTTCTGTTCGGGTAACTGTGAGGAGGGGTTTCTCTCCACAGCCACTACAAGCTCCACCACACCAGCCCTTCTCCTCACCCCAGCACTGCCACCCAGAACTGTGATCCAGATCCACACCCGGGCAAAGCAAGAGACTCCTGCCTCAGCAATGGCAAAGAGATCCCTGCAGTCCCTCTGTGATCAGCCACTGGATTCCCCCTCAGTCTGTGGGCTGGAAGCTTAGGAAATAGCTGCCCCCACCAGGGCCAGGCTCTTGGGGAATGGAGCTGAGACCCTGTCTTCCTCTCTGACCACCTACAGAAACAGACTTTTCCCACTGACCTTCTAAGTGGTCTTTGGCATTGGTGGATTGAGGAGTCTGGAAACCTCCACAGCTGCCCGCGATTCAGTCTTCTGAGGCCTGCTTTAGGTTTGCTGTGGCCTGTGCGCTCAGGCCACTCTGCGCTCCTAGCCCGGCGTGATACACCTTTCTGATCAATCATCCAGGTTGTCTTGGGCTGGAAATTTGTTTCACTCTTTCTTTTTGTGGGTTCTGCTGCTTCAGAATTTGTTTAGAGCCATTTTGTATGAGGATTTGGAGGTGTTTGGGGGAGAGCTCAAGCAAGTCACTGCTTTCACTCCACTATCTTGGCTCCACCCCCCCTCAAACACTTTTAGCTCCCAGTTTCTCAATTTACTCATTTTCAATGACCTCTATCCCACCTGAGCCAAAACCATATACATTTGATTTTTACATTACCCACAAAGTCATCACTTTCTTGTTTGTGAACTCTGAAATTCCATTATTTTACTACAGTCTATTTTCATTCTATCACTGCTTTGTAGCCCCAAACCTCTTCTTCACCCTCACTATGACCTACAATCTATCAACCACTTTCTTAATATCTTCCCTACTCCTCCTCTCCTCACATATGCTAAATGTCTCCTGCCAGTATCTCCTCCTTCGCCAATGTCTCACATGAAGAGGTAGTTTACATAGTCATTAGATTCTCATAACAACCCTGAAAAATAGATGCTTATCCTTTCCAAGGCTAACCCCTGTACAGGCACAGGTAATCCCATTGTATTTCATCTTCTCTAGCAGTTTGCCCCCTCTGTGTCATCCACACTGTCACTTATTTTCAATCTCTCTCTGCCTTAACTTCGTAACATCTCACACATATATCTTCTTTTCTCCTCTGAAGCTACTACACCATGTTATAGACCCTCACTACCTCATGCTTGCAGTATTGCAGTAGACTGCTGGTTATTCTTTCTGACATGTCTCTCCCTATTGTAATCAATCCTTCACTCAGTTGTGAAAGAGATCTGCATTAAGCATATGTCTGATGATGGCATTCCTCTACTCAATAAGCTCAGTTGGCTCCTTACCATCAGTGTGATCAGATATAAAATCCTCTCTTTTGCATTAAAAGTCCTTCATAATCCAGCCCCTTCCTACCTTTCCAGTCTTCTTACAAATTAATCATATTTTGCAAAGGATAGCAATAAAAGGGAATACTTCCAGAAAATGGAGAGTAGGAGCTGAAAGTATTAGAAGTCATTTAACTACCAATTGAAGAAAAAATGAGCAATTAGCCTGGAAAAGTCAAAGTGAGTATATAGAAGTAACTTTAAAAACTTTGAAAACCCATCATGTGGAAGGGAGATTAGATTTATTTTGTTTTTCAGTCAATTAGCAGCCATTTATGAAATATATAATTCTGTACCTTGCACTGTGTTAAGGAGTTGGGTACAAATGTTACAAGGACAGTTGGGGTAGAAGGGCAGTCAGCTTTCAACTTTATGTAAGGGAAATCTTCATCATGATTAAGTTGTCCAGAGAGCATGATGGACTGTCTCAGGAAGTGGTAAGTGAACTTTTCATCCATTAAAGTATTTTATATCAGAGGCTAGGGATAGTTTAGAAGGGATTTCTATTAAAGTTTGGTGAACTAACTTGTGGTTCTTCCAACTGCAACACTCAATAAAAAAAAAAGATTTTTTGAAGTAAACTTGCATGAATTTTCTTCTCAAAATTTATTTAAAAGTAAGCTTCATATGAGAAGACAAAACTAGAAGATCAGGCTTTGAATTTTGATATTTATCTGGCATATGTGGTTATGCTTATCTGTTTATCTGTAATTTTGATATACTTAAATGGTAAAGATAGAGACATATCTATCTGCCAAATTAAATTAGTCTTACAAAGCTACCATGCCATATATATTTATATATGTATGTAAGTATATTATATATATGTATATATATATATATATATATATATATACATATGTATTTCTTCACAGAGAAACAATAGCAGTATTCAGAGAGAAAAATACATTCAAAAGTGGCTCTGTCATTTCAATGTCTGACTTTATTGCCTTTGCCTACTCCTGAATCTAAAGTTCATATTTTATGTATTGAAATTCCTGTGTGAATTACATGGGCAGGGGGACATCACTTTGATATTGTATGGTACAATGCGTAGTTTTCTTTCATCAATGCTTCATAAATCAGGGAATGTAGAAGTACTGCATTTACATAAATAATACCTCTAGTTTATGTTCAAGGACAGAATCAAGCAATATCCTTAGAAAACTGGCAGATTTTTAGCTTTATTTTCCCCCATTCATAAAAATGACTTTTTATAACAAAAATTTAGATTTTTTTGAGTATTTGTATTTTCAAAATTGTCATTCATTTATAAGTGTGTCTCTGGTTGTATGATGTCTACATCTTTATTAATTGTGTTTATACTTTTGACTTTGTTATTATTTTTACATTACCTTTTTACAAAAAAATTTCAACATGAATGTGGAAATCCTTAAAACTTTGCAACCTAACAAAAGGAAGTTACAAACCATATATTTCCCTCTGCATACCTTATCCGTATTTTAAGAAAAATCCAAGTAATTTTAATCTGATCAAAATTATAAGCACTGGTAACATGATTATGTAATAATTAAATGAAGACATTCCATTAAAACCTTAAAACTATGTCTAATTGTATTCATAATTCATTTCTGTAAAGCACTAAACAAAGTACAGTGAAAAATATATTTTCAGCCTTAGAACTACACTGTATAAGAAAGCACTAGTTTGGGAGTTGTTAGAACGTAAGCTCAGGGAGAATAGGGGTTGTCTTATTCTTTGTCTTTGTATTCCCAGTGCCTTGCACAGTGCTGGGTGCATAGCGGGCACTTATTTATCTATTTGATGATTGATTGATTGTAATCATACAACCTGACTTCAAATTCTGGCTTTACTACTCTGAGCTTCTAAAAGGCATTTGATTTATTTTATTCTCAATTTCTACACATGTTTACAGGGAACTAGAGGCTAGACACTTCTCTTGTTGGATGGTACACCAAAACACATTTCCTTGACTCAAAAGAATGAACACACTCATATATGCTTTAGTACTTACTATTTTACAACAACGGTTGTAAAACAAACAAAAAACTGGAGAACAGTAGGGAAATTAAGTATAGACTAACTTTTCATGTTCCATTCTCTTTTCTGCTACTCCAACCTCATGTATAGACTTGCAATAACCTTTTTTCTTCCCTCTCCATTCCACCCTGAACTCAGCTATCAAATTTTTCTTCTTAAGAACCAATATCAACAAACTATTCAGTCAAATCTTTTAATTCCCTATTTTCTCTAAGATCAAATGTGAAATCTTCTGTGGATTTTCACAACCTTTATAATCTAGCATCTTACTATTTACCAGTCTTCACATATCTTACTCCCAAATGTTTGGATACTCCATGATACAGTGAAATAGGCCACCTTGCTTACCCGAGACACTCTCTCTCCTGCCTCTGGTCATTTTTCACTGGCTGTTACTTATTTTTGAAGTCTTTCCTCATTTCTGCCTCGTGGGTTCTCCAAGTCTCAGATAAAATTCCACCTTCTACAAGAAGCCTCTCCTAATTCTACTTAATAATAATACTTTCCTCTGAGATTATCTCTAATTTGTACATAATAGTTTGCATGTTATCTCTTCCATTAGACTATATGATATTTGATAGCTGGGACTGTTTTTACCTTAATTTTTAAAAATCTTTAACCTTTAAACCTTTAAAAAAACTCTTAACCTTTAAAAAATCCCTAACACTTATTATAGGACCTCATATAAAATAGACACTTAATAAATGCTTCTTCACTTATGATTACTTAACTTGATTAGAGGAATTGGATGACATAAGTGATGAGAAAGGAACGTATACAATAAATACTATGCATGTAGAATTGACAAGACTTGGCAAATGAATGTATTTGTGGGATGAGAAAGTAAGAAGTGGAAGATAAGACCTAGATTGTGAACTGAGGAGACTAGGAAGATAGTGATATTCTTGACAGTAAAAGGGAATTTAGGAAGAGAGGAAGGTTTAGGGGGAAATATCATGTACCCACACAGAGGAGATCACAGATTTAATGGAGCACTGAAATATTGTATCATTAAAAAAAAATAGACCCTTAACAGAAAGTAAAGTTTAGATGCAAAATCCCCCCTGGATGGCAATGCTGACACCAAAAGTACTTATCCTTCTGACTGCTCATAGGGTCTAAGTAATGTTACAGAATGTAAGGGAAACATATCATTATTGTCTCCCTTTCCACTTTCTGAATCCTTCTTTCTTTTGTAGATTCCTTCTTATCTCCTAAAATGTCATTCCCATTTCTCTTGAATCCAAAACTGTTGTCAAAGAGCAGTCTTGTTAAAAAGGATCATGCAAAAAATGATTTCATAAAAAAGTTAAATAATTTTTAATATTTTAAACAGCTATCTACTAAGGAACTGCAAAAAATTAAGATAAGGGAAAGCCCATTATGTATCACAATATCTTGTAACATAAATGTAGACTTTTTTTAGTAAATGTATCATATTCAGAAAAGTGAGACAATATTAACACTGTATTCCATACTAGTTAAAAGAATATGAGATAACATAATTAAGTTCTGAATGGTAAATGGTAAGAAGGATACTGAAGAGCTTCAGGGAGCCTATACAAAGTTTTCCAGGATAGGGAGAGGTCTTGAATCCCATAATAGGGGAAATAAAAGTGAAAGAAAAGAAGAATGCTTAGGCTAGAGAAGAAAATCTTTAATGAAGACATATTATTACTTCTCAGATTCAAACATATTGATGGCTATTATGTTAAAGACTTTCTTGGGCAAAACACTTGATATCTCTGGGCCTCAGTTTCTTCAGCTTTAAAGTGTGTGTGTGCGTGTGTGTGTGTGTGTGTGTGTGTGTGTGTAAGTACTAGGTAAACTCCAATACTTCTTTCAATTGTAAATCTCTAATCCTAGTATTATGAATTATAATGATTTATGATGGCATCTTATCCTATTAAACTGAATTCGACGAGGTCAAAAACTGTGCTCTAATAGTTATTCTGGATTTAACTTCAAAAAAATATTCTGCGATATCTAGCACAGTCCTTTGCAACCAGTAAGATGTTAATGTTTCTTTGTTGAGAAAATGAATGACCCTGAGCCCTCAACAAAAGTTTAAATAATTCAGTTACTTCTTTAAGAAGTCAGAGAAGTCATGATTTAGAATAATATATATCTCAAATGCTTGAAGTTTTAAAAAAAATCTTATTAAGTTACCCAGGAATTTATTTTTTCCATAATGAGTCATTCCATGTGGGTTTAAGATGTCCAAGATTTGATCACAATTACTAATGTGAAGTATCTGAGGGAAGAACTCACACGTATTTGTTGCCCCAAAGTATATGTAACATATGGGGGGAAAAAATCCTTGATAATACAAAAAAAATGACAATCAGCTTTTATTATGTGCATTGTTAAGAATTTCATTTTGAGAACTATTTTATAAAAATTTCAGGATAGGAGTTCATGTAGGAAGAAAATCATCATAAGAAAAATATATCTTACATTTTTCTTCATAAATTTTAAGGGGTTAAAAAGAATGAATGTAGAGATAGAGGGACATGCACTAATATCATTTTTAATAGCAATAATAAGATTGTTTCAAGAAATGAGATAAATTTTCTATAGTTGTTGTTTACTTTTAATGTTCATAATAATTTATTGATTTAAATGTCAGAATATGAAATGATAATAAAGCATGAAATACAAAGTTAGCAACCTTTTTGTTACAAATTCCAAATCAATTTTGAAGACATAATTATATTTACCTTAATTTTTATTCATCCCTGTTTCTATGTTTGTATAGTTAATAGTCACCAAGTATTTATTGCATACCTACTATGTGCCAGGGGGTGTGCTACGCAATGAGCATTCAAAAAAGGGAAAACCCTGTTCCTGCTCATAAGGAGCTCATTTTATAATGGAGTGGACATGAAAAAAAAATGCACATACAATATTTATACTATGTAAATGGAAGGTAATCTCAGATGGGAAGTCCTGGAAGTGGTGGAAACCAAGAAAGGACTCCTGCTCCTGAAGAAGTTGGGGTTTGAGCTGAGACTTGGGGGAAGCCAGAAGAGGAAGGAGGTGGAGGTAGGGAGAAAGAATTCCAAGCATGGGTGAAAATGACCTGATACCATATTGAGAGACAGGCTGTTGTGTGAAAGAAATAATAGGCAGGAAGACAAGAATCTAGTGATCATAGAAAACAGAGTGGAGTGCAACATTAGAGAACTGGAAGGTAGTAAAGGACTAGGTTGTTGTTGTTTATTCATGTTGGACCTTTTATGACCCCATTTATGGTATTCTTGGCAAAGATATTGGAGTGGTTAGCAATTCCTTCTCCAGTGGATTCATTTTGTCAGACAATCAGATGTAAAGTGACTTGCCCAGTTATTTACCCAGGCTTGTACAGCTAGGAAGTATCTGAGGCTAGATTTGAACTCAGGTTTTCCTGACATAAGAGACTAGGCTATTAATGGCTTTAAAAGATAAACAAAGGGTTTTATATTTAATTCTGAAGGTAATTAGGAGGCATTGAAGGTTCTTTAGTGAGGGAATGGTGGTTGTGTGTGTGTGTGTGTGTGTGTGTGTGTGTAATATGGTCAGGCTTGTGCTTCAAGAAGATCATTATGAAAGCTGTATATGCAGGAGTGAGGAGAAGCTTGAGGCAAGGAGATCAATAAGAAGGATATTGCAAGAGCCAGGTGATGAATGCTTGAACTGGAATGCTACTTTGTGAATATAGAGAAGAGGATATATATGAAAGGCATTTGGAAGATAAAAAATGACAATATTAGACATGTATGGTGAGTGTGAGGAGGGCAAGTGAGAAGTCAAGGATAACACTTTGGTTGGAAGGGGTGACTGTGAGACATAAGACCAATAATAGGGTAGCTGCGATGTGAACAGAAGTGGAGGGATTGGGGGGGAAAGATAATGAATTTTATTTTGGACACACTGAATTTAAGATATTCAAGTTGTATTGGTGAATTTTTTTTTAAACTAGAGGTTAGGATTGATTATCATGGACATGTTTGATGATGTCACTTTGAGAAGTTGCAACTTGTAAATTGTAAAATGGCCTCTCAGGAAGGCAGGAATCAATAACTTGGGAAATGTGGACAGTAAACATGATTGGGTAAAGGGTGAGCCATAGAAGAATCAACCTCTGCTAATTCCTGAATACCTTTAAAGTGCTGATTTATTTTTTTGAGCATCCAGCAAAGTACTCGTTTTTATTCACTGGGCCACCTCCAGTTGTCCTGATGTATATCTGGCCACTGGAGCCAGTTGGTAGGAGCAATATCATAATCCCTTCAATCATAAAAAGTTAGATTTTTGTTTGTTTGTTTTTGTTTTGTTTTCCTTAACAGAAATTGAAATTATCCGTGAGAGTTGTTTGACTCAGGGAACTAAAGGCTCAGGCAGTTGATATCACTTATAGTTGCCTTCCTGTAAAGCTGGAATGACTAATTCTTGACACTCTCTGAGGTTTGGCAGGTTGAAAATGATGATTGACTTAGAAAGGTGAGATTAGCTCAGTCTAATCAATTTTAAATTTCCTCAATACCTGTCCTTGTTCATATTCATAGCCTCCTGCTGTGGTTAAGTAAATCTCCTTTTCTTGATTCTTGAATGACTGCAAGTGATTAATTTTGTTCTAATATTGAATGTACACAACATAGTGACAACTTGAGTCAGACCTAGCCCAGAACAACCTTTCTCTTGTTCCTGGACTACAAAATGGGGATAATAATCTCTTTAGCACAGATCTCGTTGGGTTGGGAGGAAAGGACATAATGATCAAATGAGATAACTTGTGTACAAACTATGCATACGTGTGCCAGTTATTATTTTCCTCAATTTACAGATGCATAAATTTAGATCAAGTGCTTACAGAACTTATCCAAAGTCATATGGCTAGTAAATAGTAAAATAATATATTAAAATTCAGATCTTTTGCCTCTTTTCCTCACACTCATGTACCATAGCTCCTCTGTGTAAAACCACAAAAGGAATGTACCATTTCATTTAATTTACAAAGTCCAGAAAAAAAATGATGGGCTTTAGGGATTAGCAACAGCTTCAATCTTCTTGAGAGATCAAGGTGATTACAGAGTTGTTGCAACTGCAGCTTTGATATTGGGACCACAGGGAACAGTTTTAATTAGTTACATTGAGGTATATTGACTGGCTTTTAAATGAAAGTTAATGGTAAAATCCCATCAACCAGAAGGAAGAAACAATGTGAAAAGGGAAAATAATAGCTTAATGAATATCTAATAGTAAAAGTTATTTAATGTTATTTTTTTTTCTTTTTTGCTGCAAGGAAGTTGGATAAGTGACTTGCCCAGGATCACAGAGTTAGCATCAAGCGGCTAGGTCCAGATTTGAACTCAGGTCCTTCTGACTCCAGGGCCCATGCTCTATCTACTGCTCCACCTAGCTACCCCTATTTAATGTTAAATATTATTGCCCTTAAAAATAAAAAAAAAGTAAAAAAATAAAAGAAATTATTTACCACGAACAAATAGACATTCTGGTTAAACACTTGGTAATATCCATTTAAGGAGGACAATACTGTTAATTGCACTAGTCCACCTCCTTTGGCTAAATCTACCTAAGGACTCTAAAGAGCAACCCTGTTAGAAATACTAACATATTCTTCATGGAGCTTAGAATTACTCCAGTTACTCTGGAAAGCAATTTGAACCTTTGCACCAAAAGTCACTAAATTCTGCATATCTTTTCACACAGCTGATGTAGCACTTACTAGGCCTATAGCCCAAAAAGGTCAAAGGAGAAGAAATGGATTCATATGTACAAAAATACTTGTAGCAACAGTTTTTTTTCAATTATTTATTGTTAACTTGCTCATGTATTATGAAATTTTATTTATTTACTTATTTTTTGATGAGGCAATTGGGATTAAGTGACTTGCCCAGAGTCACACAGCTAGTGAGTGCCATGTGTCTGAGGCCAGATTTGAGCTCAGGTCCTCCTGACTCCAGGCCCAGTGCTCTATCCAGTGGGCCACCTAGCTTCCCCTTTGCTCATTTATTATGGTAAAGAACTAGAAACTAGGAAGTCCCCATCAATTGAGGCATGGATAAGCAAATTATGGTATATTTACATAATAGAATATTATTGCTTTAAGAAATGGAAAAAAAAATATGTATTTTCAGAGAAGCCTGAGAGAACATGTGTGAACTCATTCAGAGTGAAGTGAGCAGAGTAAGGAGAACATAAGGAGAAAATCTGGACAATTAAATATATAGAGAGAGGGAAAAAATAAGACTTAAGGCCTCTGATCAATAAAGTAACCAACTGAGATTCCAAGGGTAGATTACAAAGTAGTCTACCCATCTCTTGCCAGAACCTGATACAGTTAAGATTCATTATGGGATGAGTATTTTCAAATATTGCCAATGGTGGAATTTGTTTTCCTGAACTCTGGTTTTATTTTTCTATAGGAGGGAGAGTACGGCAATATGAGTACCAAACAAGATGTAAAGAAAGAAAAAAAGGCAATTGATTCATTTCTAATATTCAGAAGAGAATGGAAAGAAGTCCAGAAGAAAACAATGATAGTATAGCTTTGAAATTTCCATTTTGAATTTATTATACTTTTAAAGGAAAAGCAAGATACATTTGATTGATTCTCAGTTTCACGTGAAATCCTCTTTTTCTATGTTCATTTTATTTCATGTTTGTTTAGTTCAGAATTTAAAAAAGAACATAAGGAAAGAAAGAAGGTAAAAACATAAGTAACTTTGGAGAGAAAAGCTTTAGCTGAGTGATTGGTCAGAAACCAGATTCTTAGATAATGAATGTGACAGCAATAAGAACAGTAATCTTTTTTCAAGTATTGGTGCCATGAAATGCTAGAGGTATAGATGATATCTGACAGCTAAGTGGTGCAGTGAATGCAGTACTGGACATAGAGTTAGGAAGACTTGAGTTCAAATGCTGCTTCAGACCTTTACTGGTTATGTTACTCCGGTAGTCACTTAACTTTGATCTGCCTCAGTTTTTTGTTTTTTGTTTTTTTATCTATGAAATGTGGTGAGTTGTGAGGATGGATTAAATATTTCACTAATGTGAAACACTTTACAGACCTTAAACCTGTAAAAGCTTGCATTATAATTGTTGTTGTCTTTATATAATTTGAGGAATTAATGAGATTAAGTAAAGAGTATTTTGAGTTTTTTTCCCCCCTCTAAGGGTGGGGAAGGCCTGGATATATTGAGAACGAGTAGGGAAGGAGTGAGTTTATTGGGAGGTATTGAGGATTACACATAGGTAGAGGGGAATTAGGAGTAGTCGTGGCTACAATAAGGACACTTTGTTAGAAGAGATAGATACTGAAAGGATATGGAACATAAGGTAGGAGATTTAATAGCTTTGGAAAGGAGACTTTAGGAAAGTAGGAGAAAATGAAGATAATGGAAAGTGGTTTTGGAATGTAGAATCAGAGAGGAGGAATGCATGATAAATACCCTGTATTTTCTCAGTAAAGAATGCAATGAGACCTTCTACTGAGAAAAAAGGAATTGGGAGAATGGTATGGGAGACTTGAGAAGCCATAGTGAGGCATCATGATTTAGTGGAAAGAGTGTTGGCTCTGGATTCAGAGGACTCAGGTTCAGATCTCTCTTCTGATGCTTACTACCTGTATGTCTTTGGGCAAGTCACTTAACTTCTTTCTTCACCTACACATGAAGGGGATTTGACTAGATGATGTCTGAATTCCCTCTCATCTCCAGAATGATGATAGATAATCCATCAGAGCAAGCTGTGTGGTACACTATCTATATGAGAAGCTTTCATACAGTGTAAGAAATTATAGTGTCCAATTAATTTTTCTATCTTCATGTTTAAAGATTTTTATTTAATTCAATTTAACCTTACATAGCATTATCTCAATGTCCTTTAAATTACAAGCAATCCTCTGTATATTCTACAGTTGGTCAATATCCTCAAATTACAGAAAACATAATTGAACATAGTACACACACACACACACACACACACACACATTCATAGCAGGTAAGAATACAGAGGAAATACTACCTTCCTACTCCTGGTTATTTCATCACTCACAATACAACATAATTTCTCATGAGCTCTTCTTAGTGCCAATTATACTTGATATATCAAACTTGCAAACTACTAAGAAAAGCAGATAACTTTGAGTTAAATGTTGTGTTATCTTGTCTCTTCATCTTTTATTTGTGAATATCTTTAACTTTATATTTATTAGCTATATTGGGTGAGGTTCCTAATGGAAGACTTAATTTTAGGATTGTCCAAGAAATGTGCCACATGGACTTTGAGGAGACTTCAGTATAAGGTACTAGGGGAAGGTGGGCAATGTTTGAGTCCCTCCAAGTGACCAGGGTACTATCAAGAACCAAGAGTATGGACAAATTTACAAAAAAGAAATCATTCCAGTTGGTTTCCTGCAGAAAGCAAATATTTAACTATGGAGATAGTGTAGTTGGGTAAACTGATCAGGAGATAACATACCAACTGATCTCTCTATAATAGTTCAGTGCAAGAAATTATAGAATATAAAACTTGACTGTCAGAGACAAAAAAATGTTAGGGTCTTAGAAGAAGTGAAAAGAAGAGTTTACACTTCGTTCTCTCTTTATGAAGTTTGAAGTTGATTTATCACTCTTAATGCATGATCAGTTACAGAGAAGCTAGTCATTTGGGGAACAAAGACTCAGCTATGACCTTTGATGGCCTTTTAGAAATCAAAATATTCTTTATAGGTATTCAGTTGATTCAGGAGACAATTCTGAGGAGTGTTGAGTATTATCAGTTGTAAAGAATCGAACATCATAGCCTAATGTAATTTTTTTTTGGGATTATCATCCAAATCCTTAACTTTTACCTTTAAACTTACGCCAACTATAGATTTGAATACAATCTGTTCATTTCTCCAAACCATTGGGAAAATGTAGAATAACAGACACCAGGAAAGATTTCTTGTATTCTCCATTAAAGACTTCTTTCTAAGATAAAATCAAGCTAATAATTAACCATAAGGATGGGGTGAGGGGTGACGAAGGTCTATGAGGTAAACAGTTTCTTAATTCATTTAAAACTATTTGTTTAATGTTTAATTTTCATTTTTTCTTCAAAAATAATAAGGGATTTTGATCCATATCGTGTTCAATTCTAAGTAAACAATAACACTTCCCTGATAGATAATTCTAGTTGCTGTTTGTCCTTTGTTTTAAAATTGTACTGGTGATATAACAGCATGATGTCTTAACCTGTGCATGGATTAGATTCAAGTGAGGCAGATTTGAACAAAGTTGCCAGGCTCTCTCTTCCAGAGTCATTGAAGTCCAGTGGCAAGACAAAAGTCAAGATGGTTGGCAATGGCTCATGATGTAGTGAATGACCTTGGCATCTTCAATGTCTGACCAATGCATAAGTGCTTGACAGTGTCTGCTTCAACCACCCTCACAGCCATCAGAACAAATTGTTCTCATCTACCCATTACACTGAGGTAATTCTTCACATGTTTAGTATAGGAATAATTCTAACTCACTCACAAGTTTGAGGCCCATTGGTTGTCCTCAACCTGGTTTAGCCTATCTGCAGAGACAGTTTAATTTGCTGGTATGTGGCTTTTATGCATGCTACAGCTGCTTGGAGAAACAGAAGAGAGATGAGTGCCAAGTAGATACCAAAGAAGTATGAGAAGTCTTACAAAGGGCATAGGAAGGCTTCACCCCAGAGGTGCTACTCCTCCTTAAATACTCATATACCCCACACTAGTAAATTATTTCCCTATGGGCCCTCATGAATAGCTTGAGACAGCAGCATTGCATTTTTTCTCTGTTTCAAAACTGTTTCTCTTCATGACATTGGAATTTCATTTTTGAGAATTTATCATCCCTCCTGGACTGACTTACCATGTAAAGTCAATTGAATCTCCCTTATATTTTCTGTGGACTCTTTGAAATCAGTTTTCACTAGGTTACAAAGTTTACTTGATTTTTCACTCTATTGTTACAAATCTCATTTCCACTCAAGGGTCCCATCATTTCCACTCCTGCAATGATTTACTCATTAATGGTGAGAATTGGATTCAGAGTAACACATTTGGTTTCTTCATCTTTTGGAGATTTCACTTATCCTTAAGTAAGTTCAAGAAATTTTCTGCTTTTTTGCTTTTGACAGAATAAAAATTTCAAAATGTATCCAGGTAATTGACATCTCGCATAAATATTATGCCACTCTTGTCATAGGTAAAAATATGTTTAATAGCACACCACCAAGAAATAATCCTAGGAACATTGCATTAGAGACCTCCTTCTAAGAGGAACCCAGTACCAGATTTATACTTACTTACTCCTCACCTATTCTCTCCATGTTTTCTGTAGTGTATCCCAATAAAATAACACTTCTTTTTCTGCCTCCATTGATCTTCATCCATGCTTTCTGAATTTGATTTGTGAATTTTCTCACATGAGCATGACTTCTCAATATGCAGTGCTAAAAAAATCCAAAACAAACAAGCAACGATAATAACAAAAAGAAAACTTGGGCCAATCATTTCTTTAGAATGAGAAATACCCATGTAGAACCATATTCCACTCATGGATTTCCACCTACAAGATCTCAGTAATAATATTTTATTTTCTTCTCTATAAATGTTGGGTCATTGTACAGAAATATTTTAGACCATATGTTTTACAAATGGCTTTTTCTTGGAATTTTACTTATGTGATATTGCAAATCTTTCAAATGATAGTTATTGTCTTTCATTGAAATTGCTCTCACAAAATGAACGTTGGAAGATTTGTCCCTTCCCATTTTGATTAGTTTTGCAAGATTCCAGGCAAACATATTTTGCCAATATTTGTTAAGCTTATTCTAGCAATTTGTCATCCAGGAATCTGCCATCCCTGTATTTCAAACCATGGTCTAAAAATTCAATTCTCTTCCTTCGAAGTTTAGCAAGTTTTTCATTTCTTAAATAATTTTGCCACATGTATCCTTTGATGTCAATGAATAACATCAAGGAAAACACAACTTCTAGTCCTAGAGTCTTCTTTTTTTGGGGGGAAGGGAAGGGTACACTCTTTCTTTAAAAATCATCTTTATTTTTTTCAGTCATCAAAGATCAACATTCTCTCCCTCATACTCTACCTCTAATTGAGACACTTTTTTTTATTTTTGCTTTGTGGTGAGGCAATCAGGGTTAAGTGACTTGCCCAGTGTCACACAGCTATTAAGTGTCAAGTTTCTGAGGCCAGATTCAAACTCAGTTCCTTCTGACTCCAAGGCTGGAGCTCTATCCATTGCACTACCCAGCTGCCCTGCTACACAAATTAAAAAAAAAAAAACCTCTGTCACAAAGATATGTCAAGCAAAACAAATGTCCACATTGGCAATGTACAACGCATCCATACATCATATATATACACATGTGTGCATGTGTGTATGTGTATATTTTGTATGTATGTGTATACACATATTTGTTTCATTCTGAACCCTGATCCTATTACCTTTGCATCAGGAGATAGGTAACACATTTTGTCATTAGAATTCTGAAATTATAGCTGGTCATTAGACTGAACAAAGTCTCTGAGTCTTTCAAAGTTTGCTTCCCTTTATGACAGTATTATAAATGTGCAAACTGTTCTCCTAGGCCTGTACCATTAACTCTTCATCATTTCACATAGGACATATAGGACTGGTTTCTCTGAAACCATTGTTTTCATCATTCCCCAAAGAATTGCAGCATATTTATATATCATAACTTATTCCTTTTCATGGAATATAATCAATTTGTCCTTGTTTGTTCCCTTATAATTGATCATTCTTGTTTGTCTTTTAATCTTTGTCTTTGCTCCTTGTAGTTTTTTATTTTTGTTTACCTGGAAACAGGATTTTTGGCAATAGTTTTCTTTGGAGTATTCATTTTGATCAGTAGCTTATTTCAGTTTTCTGGTTCTAAAAGATTTGGATGATATTATTTTGTTATTTCTTGAAATAAGGTATGCAGATTCCCATTTTAATTGTGATTTTCAGTCAGTCCAAGGATTCTTAAATTATTTTTTCTTAATCTCTTTTCTAGAGATAATTTCAATTTTTTCTGTGAGATATCCTATTGTTTTCAATCTTGTGAATTTCCTTTATTATTTCTTGTTTTTTTCTTGATGTAAATAGCTTCCTTTTAGTCTATTCTATTTTTAGAGTGTATGTTATAGAGGTAAGGTGTTTTTATCTATTGTGACAAGATACTAATTTCATTCCCAGTGCTTTCTTCCATACTGCTTATTTCTTTTCATTTTCCCTGTAGTGCTCTCATTTCATTAAAAAAAATAAACATTTTAAATCTTAAAATTAAAAAAACCCCTCTATTATTTCATCTCTTCTGGAAATGCTAATTAAATTTCTGTCCAAGCTATATTCTGTATAGAACTGGTTATTTTATTTTTGGCAAGTGTTTTGGAGTTATTCTCTTTTTCTGATATTTTGTCTTGAGTATGCCTGTCATCATAATAGCTTTTGACAATGGGATTTTTGTCTTCATTCTTTCAAGTCTTTGGTTTTGATGTTAGGGCCAGGCTTTGTACATGTCTGGCGCTAATGTCTGAGCTGATACTGATAACTGCTTTCTTGGAGGGTTATTGAGGATTATACAATTCTAGGAACTCAGGGACATCTCAGCCTCAGGATATGGTATCTTCCAGTGCTCCCAAATTGGTTTTATCCAAAGAAAATCTGAGCTCTTACAATTCTTGACCCGGGTTACACTCTGAGCAACAAACCTGTGGCCGTGTCTCATTTGAAGTTTCAACAGAATGCCACTAGATCAGCCATGATCAGCCAGCTGTAATAGTCCACTGGTTCAGAGGAAGAGAATTATAAACTCTCCTTTTTCTGGTATTCCTTCCATAATTATTCTGCAGTAGGCTTCACACTGGGCTACAACCTGGAAGAAAGACCATACTTCAATTTTGAGGTCTAAATCATATAGTCCCTGCTTGCTTCTGAACTTGCTTCTTTCTCCTTCCACAACCTTTTGACTACAGCTACCCCTTGACCTACAATGTCATCCATAGGAGAAGATCCTTTCTCCTCAGTCTTAATCTCAGTCTATTACTTAGACATAGAAAGTGATTGACTGAGCTGTCAGCTAGCATCTGTGACCAAACCCAACTAGATGTGGGTCCTTCTTGCTCTGGTCCACAGCCTCTGCTAGCACTGGAATGATTCATATGATGCAAACCTGGACAGATCCAATCCATAGGGTCCATAGACCTATCTCCTTGCAAGTTGGAAAAATGACTCACAGTGATTATTTCTCGGATTTTCTCATCAGAACTTGGTCTGGTATATTTTCAAACTCTGTTTGGAGGTGATTGTTTTGAAGCATCTCCCTAAACTACTTCTCTGCAAAGCTACCATATTGTCTCCATCATCTTGTCGAAGATTTAATATTTGGCAGTGCCTTTGAGGTTCTTTTCCAGCAGCACTGCTTGTGTTCACATGAATCACCAGAAAGGACTAGTCAGCTGATTTGAAAAGTTTAAGGAATTTTGTTTTGTTTTATCTTTGATATACGACCCAAGGAATTTCTGTATTTTTAGCTGTCAACTTAACAAATCGTCACTTCAATAGTCTTAGGCAAGGAGTCACCAACCAACACTAATTTTTTCTTTCTCTAACCATTACTAGATGATCAGAAGAACTGAAAGCTTCTGTGACTCATCATTACTTGTAATAAAACTATTTAGTTTCAACTTTTCAGGAAAGAGCTCAAAGGTGTTTTTAGATCCATCTAGTATAGATTTTTCCTCTTTGTGACTTTCATCTTCTTTCCCACCAACATGTGAAGGTTAAGCTTCCTCTTTGACACTTCAGGGTTTTTTTCCTCCAAAATTGGATTTTTGCATTTAGTCATTTAAAGAAAAATATAAGAAACTCTTTCCATTTCTTTTCTAAAAGAAAGACTAGCTTCTAGCCTCCACTTAGAACACAATTAGCAATGGTTTCTATATGGCAGCAACAGAAGTACTGTAATGTAGTTATAGATTACTGCAAAATTTCTATTGCTCTCTATTCTGATTGAGATTCTTAGTAAATTTTAAAAATCATTATAGTTGTGTACTCTTCATATGCTATGTAACATATTAACACTTTTATTGTATATCATTTCTTAACAATGTCACAGACATGCATAAATTCCTTTTGCTATCAACAATAACTTGATTTTTCTATTTTCCCAACAACTTTTTAATGTATTTAAGAGTTTTGTTAACTTTACTATACTATTTTTTTACTTACCATTTTTAACTTTATCTTTACTTATTTACCTAACCTAAACAACTACCTTTTTTCTTTCAAACTCATGGAGTCATTCACTTCAAATCATAGTGTCACAATCCTTTTCTTTTTTCAGAATTAATCCTCATTTGGACTGAGAGTCCTCATACTTTAACACAAATTTTCTTCTTCAGATTTTTCTGAAGCTTTCTCTCCTCAAATTCACTCTCAGGCTCAAAATCTAAACCCTTTCAAATCACCTTAACATTTTTTTTTTCTGGCAAAATCACTTATTCTATGTGGGAAATCATAATTGGAGTATTTTTTTTTGTTTTGATATTGAGACGTTCACTACCATGTCAAAACTACATGCCACAGGAAGACAGAAAGCCTTGCTATTATTATCAGCATAATGCATGGCTGCCTTAGTAACCATAATGTAGTAATAAAACCTGATTATTGAACATATATTTTAACTCTGACCATTACTGGGTGGTGCCTGACTGTAAAACACCTTTAGATACATATCTTCATTCTTTGAAATACAAGCAATTATTTTTTTTCTTCCTCAGAGCATCTAGTTCCTTCCACTATAGTTCTTAACTACAAATATTTAATGGTATTTCCTTTATCTTTTCTGTCATACTTTTTCATCTTGTGATTTGAACAGAGCAGTTTCCTCCCTGTTTCTTGTGTGTTTTTTTTTCCTATGTTGAATCAGTTCTTCCAGGTTTAAAGAAATACCTAATTCTCCCCGAAAAGCTGGATAAAAAATAAATTCTCTTTAAGAATCTTTTATTAAAAAAAAAGAAAAAAGAAAAAAGAAAAGAAAGAAAAGGGGCAGCTAGGTGGTGCAGTGTATAGAACACCAGCCCTGAAGTCAGGAGGACCTGAGTTCAAATCTGGTCTCAGACCAAAACACTTGACACTTACTAGCTGTGTGACCCTGGGCAAGTCATTTAACCCCAATTGCCTAAAAAAAAAAAAAAGAACCTTTTATTTTCTCCTCAGGAGGTAGACCAGCCAAAATTTTAAGTAGAGATGTTAGGTCCTTGGTCAAGGAAATGAGGTAACAATCGTATTCTCTGTCTAATTAGATAACTAGAGAATTTGTCCTCATCTCAATATGGGCTGGCAATGTTCCTGTCCAATTCCCTCTATAACATTCTAATGGTTAACTGCTGGGCTAAATTCACAACAAAAATTCACATTTTTTTATCTGAATAGTATAAAATGTATTCAACACTTTCATATCTTAGTAAAAGTAGCAGAAAAAATAATTTAACCTCCTCTTAATAATTTACTATTATCAAGGACATTAATGTCTGTACTGGTGATAATGCACTTTCATTTGAGTCTACTGATTTGTGAAGATTTTGGCTCATTTTTTTTCCATTGAATTCTTTGAGGTGCCTACCTTCTTTTAATAGGTGTTTTTTTTCTTTCTTTACTAAGTATTGTCCTTGGTGACTATTAAAGTTTGAAAGTGATTTGTTATACTAAATACAGTGTTCTAATTCTTCCTTGTTCTTTCTCTACCCCTGTGGCTGCCCCGTTCTCCATTGCCACTTCTCGTCATACTCAGCGACTTGTTCCTCCTTCACTTCTAATATATGAGGTGGAATCCTCGATGTTTACCTTTCTGTTCTTTAGCATGTACCAAATGCATAATTGAAGGTTTCTTGGTGGAAATGGTTAATAAATATCACATGCAAAATTAAGTCAAATAGGACTGAGAAGAGAGAACTTTTTTTTTTTTAATAATGATCATAGTGGCATGGAATATTTTTATCTATTTCTATTCCATAGCTTTTCTAAAGCCTTATATTCCAGTACATCAGACACAGAAAAGTAATGGAACTGTTACAAAATATATTATTAAATTTTGTATACATATATAGAGAGAAAAAGGGGAAAGAGAAAGGGAAGGAGAAGAAAAGAGAGAGAACAGGAGAGGACAGGAGAGGAAACAAGTTCTCATGAAATTATAACAGGTTTATGAACTTTAATGTTTCAGTGAAATAGACCCAGTTCTCAAAGAATTGCTATTAAACTATTCAGTAAATAAACAAAAAAAATCATTTCATGGTGTTTCAATCTTTATAGTATTGTTTAGCCTGTAAACTGTGAACTGCTATTACTTCACCTGCTAAAAATTATATCGCACTAGTGCCTAGTAGTAGGCTCTACCTGAAGATCTTTAAGTTTTCCATTATAGCCACCTATTTTCAAGGGTTCATAACTTTCTTGTAAACCTTTTCCTGGGCTTATTCATAGTAAACCTCATCTCTAACTGCAACCATATTGTATTAAGCATATTTGACTTTTTAAAGTTTAAATAACTGGAGCTGGTATATTTGCACATTGCTTTTCCCCTAAAATTTAATTTTAAATCAAATATTTTGTTAAATAAATGTGTTAGTTGACTCAATCACTGATGACTCTCTAGATTAATGTGTGCTAATGATCCAGTGAGCTTAAGTAGAATTTGTTACCACAGATTTCATATATATATATATATATATATATATATATATATATATATATGTGTGTGTGTGTGTGTGTGTGTGTATACATATATAAATATATATGCATGTATACATATATAGACAGACAGAGGAGGGGAATTTACTTAAAGAAATCGAGAGAGGTAGAATGGAGTAAATTATCTCATGTAAAAGAGATAAGAGAAAGCTTTTACAATGGAGGGGAAAGGGGGAGGGGAGGGGGGTGAGTGAACCTTACTGTCATCATAATTGACTCAAAGGAATAACATACACGCTAAATTGGGTATCAAAACCTATCTAACCCTACAGGAAAGTAGGAGGGGAAAGAGATAAAAGAAGGGAGGGCAGATTGGGGTTGGAGGTAGTCAAAAGCAAAAGACTTTTGAGGAGAGACAATGTGAAAGGAGAGAGAATAGAAGAAATGGGGGGGATAGAAAGGAGGGAAATACAATTAGCAATAATAACAGAAAAAAATGTGAAGTAAATTTCTTTGATCAAGGCCTCATTTCTCAAACAGATAAAAAACTGAGTCAAATTTATAAAAGGAAGAGCCCTTCCCTAATTGATAAATGATAGAAGATATAAGTTTTCAGATGAAGTAATCAGCTATCTATAGTCATATGAAAAAAATAATCTAACTCATTATTGATTAGAGAAACACAAATTAAAACAATTCTGAGGTACTACCTCATAACTCTTAGATTTGCTAATAGGACATAAAAAGAAAATGACCAGTGTTGAAGGGGATATGGAAAAAATGAGACATTAATGCATTGTCAGTGGAGTTATGAACTATTCAACCATTCCACAGAGCAATTTGAAACTATGCCCAAAGGACTATGAAACCATGCATACCCTTTGACCTAGCAATACCACTATTATACCACTATACTAGGTCTATATCTCCAAAGAGATGAAATAAAAAATCAAAAAGGAAAAGGACCTATTTGTACAAAAAAAAATTATAGTAACTTTATTTTTTAGCAAATATATTTAGTAAATAATTAGGAATTGAGGTTATGTCCATAAATTGGGGAATGGTCATTTTTATTTTGGGATCTCTTTCAGGGGGTGATGGGTAGATTCTTCCAATTTCTATTTTATCCTCTGGTTCTAGAATATCTGGGTACTTTTCCCTGATCATTTCTTGAAAGATGACATCAAGGTTCTATTTTTTACCATGGTTTTCAGGTAGTCCAGTAATTTTTAAATTATCTCTCCTGATCTCTTTTCCAGGTCAATTGTTTTTTTTTGGTTGTTTGTTTGTTTTTTCTAGTAAGATATTTCATATTTTTTTCTATTTTTTCATTCTTTTGGTTTTATTTTATTGCTTCTTGATTTCTTATAAAGTCATTATCTTCCATTTACTCAATTCTATTTTTTTAATTTTGATTTATCAATAGTAACTTCCATATGCTTTTGAGTTTAAATTTTTTCTCCCCCTTCCTCCCCACCACCCTCTCTAAGACAGCACACAATCTCATATAGGCTATACGTTTACATTCCTACTATATATATTTTCACATTAGTGAAGTTGTAAGTAAAAATTAAAACCAATAGGAGGAACCATCAGAAAGAGGAAACAAAACTCAACAGAAGAGAAAAAAATAATGACAATTCAACTTCCAGAGTTCTTTCTTTGTATTTGGATAGCATTTTTCCATCACAAGGCCTCTGGGGATGTCTTAGATCCTTGTATTGCTGAGAAGGATTAAGTTTATTGATATTAATCATTGCACAAAGTGGCAGTTATTTTGTAGAACATTCTCTTGGTTCTGCTCACTTCACTCAGCATCAGACCATACAAGTCTTTCCAGGTTTTTCTGAAGTCACTCTGCTCAACATTTCTTATAGCACAATAGTATTCCATTACATTCATATACCACAACTTGCTCAGCCATTCCCAAGTTGATGGGCATCCTCTCAATTTCCAATTCTTTGCCACAACAAAAAGAGCTGCTATGAATATTTTTGTACATGTGGGTCCTTTTCCCATTTGTATGATCTCTTTGGGATATAGCCCTAGAAGTGCTGTTGCAGGGTGAAAGGGTATGCACATTTTTATAGCCCTTTGGTCTTAGTTCCAAATTGTTCTCCAAAATGGTTGGATCATTTCACAACTCTACCAACAATGCATTAGTGTTCCAATTTTTCTCCGTCTTCTCCAACATTTATCATTTTCCTGTTTTGTCATGTTGGCCAATCTGATAGGTACCTTAGAGTTGTTTTGATTTGCATTTCTCAAATCAATAATGATTTAGAGCATTTTTTCATATGACTATAGATGGCTTTAATTTCTTCATCTGAGAATGGTCTCTTTATATCCTTTGACCATTTATCAATTGGGAAATGGCTTATATTCTTATAAATTTGTCTTAATTCTCTATATGTTTTAGAAATGAAGCCCTTATGAGAGAGACAGGGAGTAAAAATTCTTTCCCAATTTTCTACCTTCCTTCTAATTTTAGTTGCATTGGCTTTGTTTGTGCAAAAACTTTTCAATTTAATGTAATCAAAATTATCCATTTTGCTTTTCATAATGTTCTCTATCTCCTGTTTGGTCATGAATTCTTCTGTTCTCCATAGTTCTGATAGGTAAACTATTCCTTGTTCTCCCAGTTTCCTTATAGTATCACCTTTTATATCTAAGTCATGAACCCATTTTGACTTTATTTTGGTATATGGTGTGAGATTTGGGTCTATGCCTAGTTTCTGCCATACTCTTTTCCAGTTTTCCCAGCATTCCAAACTCATATTGATCTGATCAGCCAGAGTCAGACACATGGTAACTTGGCTGTATCATAGTGATGTTATTTTGTTCCTCTTTGAGAATGAAGGACAGCAACCAATGAACAAGCCATTTGACCTTGTCTGTTTTTCAAGGTGCTTTCTTCAGTACTTTTTTTGTGTCTCCTTTACCAAGCTGTTGACTCATTTTCATGATTTTCTTGTATCATTTTCATTTCTCTTCCCATTTTTTCCTCTACCTCTCTTACTTAATTTTCAAAATCTTATTTGTGCTCTTCTATGGCCTAAAACCTATCAATATTTTTTTTTTCTTGGAGGCTTTGAATGTAGGAACTTTGACTCTATGGTCTTCTGAGTGTGATTTGATCTTCCTCACAACCAGAGTAACTTTCTATAGTCAGAGGTTGTTTTTTTTTCCTCATTGCTTTCTCATTTTCTCAGCCTATTACTTGACTTTTAACTCTTTGTTAAAGTAGGGCTCTGCTACCAGGGTGGATGGTGCACTGTCTCAAGCTTCAGGAGTTTTGTGCAGCTGTTTTCAGAGATACTTCCAGGGACCTGTAAGTTTTCAGTTCTTCCAAAGTGGTATGATCTAAGGAGAGTTGTTCACTCCTCCACTTACCTCTGCTCTGGTCTGTGAGTAACCACAAGCACTCTTTTCTGCCCTGGAACTGTGAGGTTGGCCCCCCTCATTGTGGCTACAAGCTCTGCCATGCTACTCTTCCTTCTCACCTGGGACTGTTCCCCTAGCACTGACCCCAGCATCTGAGTGTGGGAAAAGCAACAGAGACCTGACTTAGTGCTAGCAAAAAGACCCCTGTAATATCCTTCTGACCAGTTGTTCAACCACTTTACCATCTGTGGGCTGAGAGCTCTGGAAAGAGACTTTGCTGCTGATGATTTGATCACTCACAAGGCTTGGTCCTGGTTTACTGTGTCCTGGGCTGTGCTGATGTGGCCTACTGGACTTCACTGCCCCCTCACCCAGGTGCTACAGAACTTCCTACTGACATTCTGAATTGTCTCTGTAGTCTGTGGGCCAAGAGGTCTGGAAACTGTCGCTTCTACCAGCAATTAAGTCATCCCAAGGCCTACTCCTGGTTTGTTTAGGCCCAGTGTCTGCTAGCACAGTCTTGAAACTGCATTCCTCTCTTATCCTGGTACAATAGACCTTTCCTGCTGACCATCTAAGTTGTCTTGGGCTGGAAATTTGTTTCACTCTGTATTTTAGTGGGTTCTGATGCTGTATAATTTGTTTGGTGATTTTTTAAAGGTATTTGGAAAGGTTTAGTGGAGAGCTCAGGTGAGTTCCTCTGACATCTTGACTCTGCTTGTCTCAAGCTTCTTGTGTGGGGAGGGAGATGGGCAGGGCTTGGTCACTGGCTTTGTGCACTGGGGCCTCAATTGCTGATGGCTGGAGGCTTTAGGGGTCTAACAGCTTACCTGGTGTTGAGCTGGCAACCTAATGGTGGTGTTTGACATGTGCAGAAGCCAAGTGGGTTTTATTTTTGTTTTGCATTTCACTAGGTCTACACTGAAGCATATATATGGAGGTCTGGCCCCTGGAGGATGTTTGTTTGTCCTGTACTGCCCTGAAACATGTGCTAGTTTTTTGAAACTGCAGTCTGCCAGTTCCTATCACTATTCTAAGGCACATGGGAAGTTCTGATGCTGGTGTTTGTCTGCTGATCCACACTGGGGCTCAGGATCTCCTGCTGGTTTGCTGAGGTGGTTCTTGCTGCTGGTTTGCTGGGACACTTCCTTTCCTAGACCATGTTTTCCTTTTACTCAAGTGATACAAACCTCTCTTGCAGATATTTCAAGTCTCCTGGGCTAAAAGACTACTCCATCTCATCTTTCTGCTATTTCAGAATTTGTTCTGGGTGATTTTTCATGGTTGTTTGGAAGTGAATATGAGAGAGCTACCATTATTTACTGCTTACTCCATCATCTTGGCTCCAGAAGTCACAGAATGTGGTGATGTTAAAAAGATGAGAAGGTAAGTATAAATCAAGAATGTATCTGCTGCTGGGAAATAAACCACTAAATTCCAATCACTTAAAATAGCTTAATAAATTATAAAGAAGTGTCATGGAGAATAAATATCCTAGATAAATTTAATATTTTTATCTAAACAAAGAACTTTAGAACACATTGATGAAAAGGACAGAACTCATCATTTATCTGGATTCCAACAAAGTAGTTGATCCTTTATTGCTATTAGGAGAGCATGGTTTTGCTTTCATTTCTCACCAAATAGCATTTTAGACTTCTCCACTCTTCTCCAAAAACCTTTTTATCCTGGAAGATCACATCATCACTAGAATTCACACTTCATAACCATCCCCTGATTTGTGTTCCCTCCTTTTGATTGGGTAGCTTTTCTCAGAACCTCAATTTAAGTGGAGTGCTCACATCAACATTATCATCATTTCTCACCAGACTGTATTCTAGAATTCTCCACCATCCCCTACACCCCATACTTTCTCTCCCTACTCCCTTTCTTGCTCTCTTTTGTGACTGCCCTCATTAAAAGTTTCTTGAGGGAAGGAACTGTTTTTGCTTGTATTTGTATTACTAGTACTAGCCACAGTGTCATGCACAGAGTAATGCTTAAGAAATGTTTATTGACTAACTATGTATAGCTTTATTGTGTTGGTTAACTCTTTATGCAAATTGCATAGTATCAACACAATAGAGTATTTAGTAGGTCCTATACCAAATGTTTTGTCCTTATTTCTGGCATGCCTGCCTCCAATGCTACTGGATTCTCAGTATTCTACCATTCTTTTCAGGTGTTTAAATAGCACTCCCTCCAGAATACTTTCTGACTATTCCAATGAGAAATGTTCTTTCTTTATTCAGACATTGAATATTTTAAGTGTAGCTAACCTAAATATTTTAATCTGAATTTTGTACATTAATTTTTATGAAATTATATTGTTAGTACATGACATTTCAAATATATGCTTATATTACAATATGCTTTTTAACATTTTTTTTGAGGAAAGGAAGATATGTATTTTTATATCTCTCACAGTGTATGACACAGTGCTTTTCAAAATGGGTAATTAATCACTCTTTTTTGTGTAATCATTCAATCAACAAACATTTATTGAGCATGTATTATATGCCAGGCACTGCACTAAGTGCAGGAGATAAGAAAGGAGGCAAAAGATAATGTTTGCCCTCAAGGGGCTCACAATGTAATAAAATATTCTTTAGAATACATCTTGAGTAAATTTAATAGAGGTAAATAGAGGTACAAACTCTGAGCAAGATCAGTTTATTAACAGTGTCACATATAACTGTTAATAAAGTATATCAGACTGGCAACTTCAGTAAAGCCAGGGACCTCAATGAGAAGGAGGGAACACTCTTTATTGCCACACAAGAAAAAAGGGATTATGGAAGTTATGGTACATTACAACTGGTAATACTAAGAAAGGTGGGCTGGCATTCAAGTGAGGTTGATCATAACCTTCTCTTAAAATTAAGGAAAGATAATTGTTTTATTGGAGTCATATATCTTATATCTTTGCTAGGGGATTAGAACTATCAGTTGTCTCCTTGGAAGCACAAGCAGGGACAGATGCCATCTTTTGTGGATAATACCAAGTTAATTGATGGGGCTTAAAGATAACAAAAAAGATGTCCTGGAGGTATACCAGGAGGTACTGGTATGAGAGATAACAACTTTTCTTTTAATTATACTTTTAAATTAACTCAGACAGAATGCTGAATTTCTGAGCTTAATTCAAGGGCATAGAAAAGTGGCTTTAGACAAATGCAGACTTAAGTATAAAAATCAATACAACATTCTCAATTATATTGTAGAATCAATACAGTAGAAATCAATAAAGTAGAAACTTGAGGTAATATTAATTTTGATCTTCTCAATTACATAAGATATGGATGAAAATAGATTAATGAGTGAATTAGATTGAGCTAGGAAGAATTACATTCAACCTATGCCTCAGAGTCCCTGAATCTGAGACAAGAAAGACTCACTAAATATTATCTAGCCTAATGGATACCTGAATAAAATTACCTTCTACAACCTATGTATCAAGTGTTCATCCATCTTTTGGTTGAAGACCTTGAATGAAGGGAAGTTCACTACCCCATGAAACAATCTGATCCACTTCTGGAAAGTCCTTTTTCTTAAGAAATACTTCCTTATCTTAAATTTGTACTTGAAAATCTCCTCCCATTAATCCTACTTGGGCTATTGGGAATCAAGCAGAATATATGACATTTCTCCTTAACAATGAAAACATTTTGATTTATTTTACTGTGTATTAATATACCTAATTTTCATTGGGTCCTCACTGCAGCAAGGTAATCTTACTCCTTAATCTATTATCTATCTTAAAAACCACATCACCTATTAGAAAACTTCTTTTCTGTCTTCGGGACTCACTTGGCACCCACCACCCACCTCTCAGCTTTATACTCCACATCATACTTCACCAAAAAAAAAAATTTGAGACTACCCTTTGAGAGTTAGCTCTTCTCCCCTTCCATTCATCTTACATATTTTCAAAATCCTCTTCCACTATTTCTTTCTCCATTCCTAGCTCATCTTTATAATTTTCAGGGCAACCTCTTTTCATATGACCCCTTTCTTTTCTCTTTTATCAGGTATGTTGGTCCCACTATTGTCCTCACTCAATCTCTTTCAGACTTTCCTTATCTAAGGACTCCTTCCCTGATCCCTATAAACATTTCCTTGTCTATTTATTCTACATAAATATGAAAAACAAAAAAACCAAAACAAAACCAAAAAAAGTTCTTATATTCCTTGATAGCTATGAATCCAGATTTCTTCTCTTTTTCTCAGCTAAGATCCTTGGAAAAAACAACATTTAAATTTGGTTCCTCTACTTTTCTGCTTACTGTCTTCTAAAGCCTCCACAATTTATCTTCTGACCTCATTATTCAAGGGAAACTGCTTTCTCCCAAATTGCCAATTGATAAATCTTGTCATTTTCTCAATACTCATGCTTCTGGATCTCTCTGAATCATTTAACCCTGTTGAAATTTTTCTTCTCTTTGATAATCTTTCCTGTCTGGATTTGGAACTTCTGTCCTTGGTTCTTTATCACATGCTTTCTTTTTTAGTCTCCATGGAACTTCATCCTTGCTATACCCAATAACCCTAGATATTCTCTAAGATTTTGTTCAGGGCCCTGTTTCTTCAATCTCTTCACAATCTCAATTGGTGATTTCATCAGTTTCCATTTTATCATCATGATTCTTAAATCTCTATATCTAGTTCCAGACTCTCACCTGAGCTCCAGTCCACTCACATCAACAACTTCATTTTGAATATTTTAAACTTGATTATATGTAGATATCTCAAACTCAAAATGTGTTAAACAGAACTATTATTTTGCCCCACGACCCAGCAAATCCACCCTTTTATTCTTTATTATTGTTGTAGGCACCACCATCCTCTCACTCATTCAGGTTTTAAAACCTCTGTTTCAAGCTTAACTCTCCACTCATATTCAGCCCACATATTCCTTCAGTTGCCAAATCTTGTCATTTCTGCAATCACAAAATATTTCATATACATTCCCATTTTTCTACAAAAAACCCATGATCTTAGATCATGTTCTTATCACTGAAATATGATAATGATATGTATTTTCTAGTTATACTTTTATTCTTTTTTAATTTTTAAACTATGTATGTGTTTATGTGTTGCCAAAGCACTAATCACACTAATTTGTCACATCCAGTTAAAAAACAAAACAAAACAGTATTTCAGTCACTACAAATAAACCCTGGTAATTTGATAGACCCTGGCTCTAAGTAAGAGCAGGAGGGGAACATTGAGTGTATGGGACAGGATTTCACTCCTTTTAGGGAGTCATATTATTAAAATTCTAGGTCAGAAACAATAAATGTCTGTAACAGAATTCGAATTTATTATTTCCACTGTTATTTGAAATCTAGAGGTAGTCATACTGTATTAAGTATGCTGAAACACTTTGGAGGGGTGTGTTTGAAAATAACCTTTACTGCAGTATTGCCTTCATTCTATGTCTCCTCCTTTAACCCACTCATAAGTAACATGGTAACCACAATTCTTACAACACTTTTTTTTCTCCTTTAGAAAATCATGTTGACCAACCAGTTTTCAAGCCCTGCCTTTGTACCATTTTTTGGTTATATTTGGCGGTTGCTAGATTTTAAACTCTTTTGTCAATCACAAGGAGTTTGAAAGATCATTTATCCCCTTGAGTTATCATCCTGTCTTTCTTGGATTTGGAGTCTTGTGATATTTCAGCTTTAGGGCATGGTCATCTTGTTCCCATATAGGATCTCGTAACTAATAGTTTAGTATCCAAATGCTTCACAGCTGGTTGCCATGGAAGTCGTGATGCTTTGACAAGTTTTTGAAGAACATTGCTTCAGTGTATGGGTATGCCAGAGCCAGCTCAAACTGAATTGAAAGATAGTTAATTTTTTACTGTGAGAATTTGTATCTTGGAAATTGGCAATCACTATTAGAATAAAGGCTTTATTATTTTGTTATTTCTTTGGTCTAGACTTTAAAAAGTAATGGAGAAAATGTTCATACTGCAGATTAATCTTAATAATGTTCCATGAATACACAATTCTCTTTGGAGAGTCAGATGTTAAACATTTACCAGAATATCCCTGCTTGTATTCATATTTATTTGTGGAAACTGGGTAGTTGTTAGCATCTGAGTCTGGCCCTAGTGTTGACTCATCAGCATACTCAGTCCTTTGTCATATTCAATTTTCTTTGTTTTTCTCTGTGGGAAATGTATATCCTGGACCAACTCAACAGATACATTTAGCAGGAATGATGAAGTTTTTCAAGGGTTCAGTTCAATGACTCAAAATGTACATAGAGACCTGATGTCTGTGTAAAGAATTTAAGGTTTGGTATGCTACTTTTTGCTCCACAAAATACAACCATAAGGAGTCACTGGACAAGCTAAGCAAAACACTGAAATATGGCCCCACCTTGATCCCCCTCTCTCAATTTCTGCCTCCTCAGTATCTCAACACTAATCTCAGTTAGAGATATTTTTTGATGAATTTCCCCATTTATTGTTATTTCATTCATAAATTTATATGTGATTGTATTATATTTGTTAATTAAAGCCCTTAAATAACCTGGCCTCATTCTACATGTCCAGCCTTATTACACATTACTACCCTTCACATCCTCTTTTGTCCAGCTAAACTAGTCTTTGTACCACTCTTAATACATGATACTCCATTATTTATATTTAGGCCTTGGTATTTCACCCTGTACTCAGAAGGTACTTCATCCTCACATGCTTATTTTGGAATCTTTAGTTTTTATCAAGGGCTTTATTTCAAAAGCTACGACTACCTAAGCAATTTCCTTAGCTACATAGTGCTTTCTCCTCAAAATTGTATTCTATATATTTTGCAAATATACATGCATACTTTTTTCCCTTCCTTTCATAGAATGTAAGGTACTTGAGGGAGAGGACTATTTCATTTTTATTTTTGTAGACCCACATCCTGGCACAGTTTCTGCAATATAGTGTCTTATTCATAAGCACTTGATGATTGATTGATAATTTCCACCAGCCTACTGTGCCTGGATGCTCCCAGTAACCCTAGACAATAGGTCCCATGAACAACACTAGTTTTTGTACTACTGTTTTTGCCATTTCTTTCTATGTTACTGTAGCTAACTAATCCATGCAGGGAAAAGAAAAGTATGAGGTGAATGGGCCGGCCATCTGAGAATCCTCTAAATTTGTGCATCTCATGTTTCTTTTGAGATCCTTCACCTCTGCTTTGCTAATAGGGTTCAGCACTTTCTGTGATGAGGTCACACCATGCTGGGCAGTCATATGTCAGTGTCTCTTCTGCACACAAACAAATCCAAGGTTCATAAAAGAAACCTTGAGAGTGTCCTTGTATTGCATTTTTTTTTTTGTCAAATAAGACTGGTAGCAGAAAAATTGGGAAAAGAAATGAGAGCTATGCAAGACAATTGTGGCAAGACAATTAATAGCTGGTAAAACAGGCCCAAACATTGTGAAGAAAATAAAATCTCAAAAAATAGAATTTGTGAAATGGTAGAAGAGGTACAAAACTTTGTTAATGAAAACAACTGCTTAAAAGACATCATTGACCAAACAGAAAAGGAGTTAGAAAACCTCACTGAAGAAAATAATTACTTAAAAATGAGAATTAAAAAATTGAAAGTCAATTGACTCCATGAGAGAGCAAGAAATAAGAGAACAATGTTAAAAAAAAAAAAGAAGCAAATGTGAAATATCTTATCAGGAAAAAAATGACATAGATATATTAACTCGGGGGGGAGAGGAAATTCCAGAATTATTGGGCTACCTGAAATCAATGATCAAAGAAAATGCCTAAACATCATATTTAAGGAAATTATAATGGAGAAGTGCCCCAATATCCTAGAGCCAGAGGACAAAATAGAAATTGATAAAATCCATATATCGCCTGAAAGAATTCTCAAAATGGAAACTCTTAGGAATATTATAGCCAAATTTCAAAGGTCCCAAGTTAAAAGAGAAAGTATTTAAAGAAGTCAGGAAAAAAAAACAGCAGCCCTCAAATATTGTGGAACACAGGCAGGATCACAGAAGATTCAGCAGTTACCATGTTAAAGGTGTGGAGGCTTTGGAATATGACCTCCCAGAAGGTAAATGAGCAAACAAGAATAATCTACCTAGTAAAACTGAATATAATCCTTCAGCTGAGAAAATGAATATGTAATTAAGTGAGGACTTTCACTCATTTCTTATGAAAAGACTAGAGCTGAATAAATCATTTGACTTTCAAACACCAGACTCAAGACAAACAAAAAAAGTAAACATGAAAGAGCAATCATAGGTGACTCAATAAGTTTGAACTGTTTAAGTTCTTATGTGGGAAAATGACATCTCTAACTCTTAATAACTTTATAATTATAAGGTAAGTTAGAAAAACTCTATATGGATAGCAAGCACAAGTGTGAGTCGAGAAGGAGGAAAGGAGAAGAATGGGGAAAATTATTTCATATAAAAAAGGCATACAAGGAAAAGCTTATACTAGAGACGGGGAAGGAGTGGTGGGGCAGGCACTCCATGAGCTTCACTTTAATCTGAATTGGATCTAAGATGAAATAATATGTTAACATATTCAATTATGTATAGAAATCTATCTTACCCAACAAGGAGGTAGGAGGGAGGGGGTTAAAGGAAAGGAGGAATGATATAATAAAGAGAGGATTAAGGGAGGCAGTGGTAAGAAGCAAAACAGACTTTTGAGGAAGGATAGGGTAAAATGGAGGGATAAAAAGATAAACAGGAAAAAATAGGATGGAAAGAAATGTATAGTTAGCAATCATAGATGTTAATGAGAATGGGATGAATTCACCCCTAAAACGTAAGCTGATAGCAGAATGGAATAGAAATCAGAATCCAGAAATATGTTGCTACAAAACACACTTGAAACAGAGACACACACAGTTAAAATAAGGGTATGGAGCAGAATATATTATGCTTCAACTGAAGTAAAAAAACAGGGGTAGCAATCATGATCACAAACAAAGGAAAAACAAAAATAGGCTTAATTAAAAGAAATAACCAATGAAACTGCATCTTGCTAAAAAGTATAATGGACAGTGAAGTAATAACAATAGTAAACACATATGCATCAAAATGGTATAACATCCAAATTCCTAAAGAAAATGTTAAATGAATTGCAGAAGGAGATAGTAAGATTATACTAGTGATTATTTCATCTTTCACCTCTCAGAACTAGAAAAATCTAACAATAAAATAGACAAAAAAGAAGCTAAGAAGACAAATAAATTTTTGGGAAAGTTAGACATGCTAGACCTCTGGATAAAATTGAATGGGAATAGAACAGAATACATAGTTTTTCTTGGTGGTAATAGCAAGTACACAAAAATTGACCATATGTTAGGCCATTAAATCCTCAAAACAAATTGGAAAAATATTAAGTGAATCCCTTTCCAGATTATCATGCAATAAAAACTATGTTCAGTAAAGTGCTGTGGAAAACATATTAACTATTATAATCTGATATAAACTAAATATTCTAATTCTTTTTTTGGGGGGAAATTGGGGTTAAGTGACTTCCCCAGGGTCACACAGCTAGAAAGTGTCAAGTGTTGGTCTGAGGCTGGATTTGAACTCAGGTACTCCTGACTTCAGGGCCAGTGCTCTATCCACTGCATCACCTAGCAGACCCTAAATAATCTAACTCTTAAGAATAAGTCAAAGAGCAAATAACAGAAACAATAATTACATTACAGTGAACAATAATAAATAATTACATTAAAGAGAACAATTTCATTAATGAAACAACATACCAAAACTTTTGGGATTCAGGAAAAGAAGTACTTAGGGGAAGTTTTATATCTCTCTGTGTTTTCATCATTAAATAAAGAACAGATCAATGAATTGAGCATGCAAATAAAAAATATATAAAAAAACAAATTAAAAGTTCCCAATTTAACACCGAAATGTAAATCCTAAAACTCAAAAGGAGAAATAAAAAATTGAAAATAAAAAAAAATCATTAAATCAGTAAATATGGACTACGACCTGTTTTTTTTTTATTCTAAACAAGTGAAAAATAGATAAAGTATTGGTAAATTTTACTTAAAAATAAGAAAACCAAATGGTCAGAATCAAAAATGAAAAGGGTGAGTGTAATACTAATGAAAATGAAATTAAAGCAATTATTCAGAATTATTTTACCCAGTTATATGCAAGTATGACTGACAATCTAATAAAAATGGATGAATATTTAAAAAAAAAATTGACCGGATTAACAGATGGAGAAATAGAATACTTTAATAACACTGTCTTAGAAAAAGAAATTGAACAAATAATAAATGGGCTCCCTAAGAAAAATCCCCATGACCAAATAGATTTAAAAGTGAATTCTACAAAACATTTAAATAATTTATCTTAATAATATATAAACTATTTCAAAAAAAGTAACAAAGGAGTCCTATCAAATTCTTTTTATGGCACAAATGTGGTTTTGATAACTAAGTCAGGAGAGTAGAAATAGAATGAGAAAACTATAGGTCAATTTGCCTAATGAATATTGATATAAAATATTAAAATAAAATATAAGCAAGATATTACATAAATAGGTAATATTCATCCTATGAATGTGAGGCTGGTTCAATATTAGGAAAACCATAAGTGTAATTGACCACATCAATAACAAAAACAAAAAGAAATCTTGTGATTATTTCAATAGGTGAAAAGCAAAGCTTTTGACAAAATACAGCACTCATTCCTATTAAAAACATCAGAGAGTATAGCACTAAATGAAGCCTTCTTAAAAATGAGAGGTAATATTTACTTAAAACAAAGAGAAAGCATTATCAGTAATGAGGATAAACTTGAAGCTTTCCCAGTAAAATTGGGATGAAGCAAGTATGTCCATTGTCACCATTGTTATTCAATATTAAATTAGAAATACTAGTTATAGAATTAAGGTAAGAAAAAAACTGAAGGAATTAAAATAAGCAATGAAGAAACAAAATAACCACTTTGTAGATGATATGATGGTATGCTTAGAGAACTCCAAAGATTAAATTAAAAAAAACCCTAGTTTAAATAACTAATGACTTTATGAAAGTTGCAGTATATAAAGTAAACCCATATAAATCATCAGCATTTCTACATGTTACTAACAAAGCTTAGCAGGAAAAGATACAGAGAGAAAAAAAATTTAAATAAATGCAGACATTATAAAATACTTGGGAGTGTATGTGCCAAGACAAAGTCACAGAATACATGAACTATGGACACAATTACAAAACAATTTTCACACGCAAAAAAGATGTAAACAACTGGAGAAATATCAATTGCAGATAGGCAGCCCAAAACAATGTAATAAAAATGACAATTTTTCCTAAGTTAATTTACTTATTTAGTGCCATGTCAATTAAACTACCAAATAATTGTTTTGCAGATCTGGAAAAAGTAATAACAAAATTCTTCTGCAAGAATAATAGGTCAAGAATAACAAGGTAACGAAAGGGAAAAAAATTAGATGGAAGACAGCCAGGTAGTACCAGATTTCAACCATATTACAAAGCAGTAATCATCAAAATAATGTTACCAATTAAGATATGAGTGGTAGAAATATGAAAGAAATAGATTAAGTACTCATTAAGCAGTAGTAAATAACTATAATAATCTCAATTTTGATAAACCCAAATATCCACACTTTGGGGGCAAAAACTCACCATTTAACAAACACTTTCTGGGAAAATTAGAAAGCAGTTTTTCAGAAACTAAACTTCATAGTAAACATACTTCATACATCACATATCGAAATAAGCTCAAAATGCATAAATGATTTACAACATAAAAGATAATTTCATAATTAATTGCCCAATTGATAATTGGTCAAAAGATGTGATTAAGCCGTGTTCAAAAGAAGAAATCAAAGCTATTAATAGTCACATGAAAAAAAATCTCTAAATCCCTTTTGATTAGAGAAATGCAAATTAAGACAACTCTTAGGTACCACTTCATGATTTTCAGATTGACTAACATGACAGAAAAGGAAAATGACAAATGGTGGAGGGGATATGGAAAAATAGGGATACTAACGCAACCGTGAACTGATCCAACCATTGTGGAGAACAATTTGGACTATGCCCAAAGTCCTTTGATCATATTTATACTCTTTGACCCAGCAATACCCCTACTAGATCTGTATCCCAAAGAGATCCAAAGAGATTCCCAAAAAGGAAAGGAACCAATTTATACAAAAATAGTTATAGCAACTTTTTCATGGTGCCAAAAAATTGGAAATTAAGAGTCTGCCCATCAATTTGGGAATAGTTGAATAAATTGTGGTATATGACTGTAATGGAATACTATTGAGCTATACAAGTTATGAGCCAGATGATTTTCAGAGAAACCTGACAATATTTACATGAACTGGTGCAAAATGAAGTGAGCAGAACCATGAGAACATTGTATACCACATCAGCAATATTGTAATAAGGATCAATTAATTGTAAAAGAATTGGCTGATCTGTTCAAAACAATAAAACAAGACAGTTCTGAAGGACCTATGATGACAAATACCATCCACTTCCAAAGACAGAACTAATTAACTCTTTGTCGAGATTGAAGTTTACTTTTCAATTTTATTTTTCTTGATTTTTTTTGCAACATGGCTAATATGGAAATATGTTTTGAATTATTTCACATATATAATTTATATTATATTTTTGTCTTCTTAAGGATGAGGTTGCAGGAGGAAGAGAATTTGTAACTCAAATATTAAAGAAATAAAAATAAAGAAAATTTAATAAAAGAAAATGTACAGATGATGATTGACCAGACTGAACTGGACTCATGAACTGTCTTGTTTGAACTTATGATTGGTCTTCTGAATAATTCTGCCACAACATATATTCAAGATCCTCAATGGTCTTATGTGGAAGAGGAGGGACAGAGCTCTAATTAATGTCACTCCATATATAAGAATATGATTTTATCTCGATTGTCAGAAGATGATGTTCTTTCTACCCAATTTCATCATTTTTACCCTGCAGCTGAGCTTACTGTCAATCATACATGATTCATCCAGTTAGGAATTTGTTCAAAGCTACAAATTTAACTTCACCAGTGGCACAATATCTGGAGCACATTCCAAACCCTCAGCAACACATTCTTAGGTGAAAGGACCTATTTTTTGTTTATTTTTTTCTTTCAACCCCTGCATGAGAATCATGATGATTTATAACGTACTATTGGTCAACATGGAATAGTAGATAGATTACTGGAGACACATGAAGAATAGGATCTAAATCATACCTCAGACATTAGACATACATAACTAATTTCCCTCAGTCCCAATTTCCACATCTGTAAAATGTGAATAATAAAACATTTAGTCACTGTCAGAGTTGTTATGAATTTCCAGTGAGATAACATATGTAAAGTTCTTTGGTGAGGGTTGGGGAAAACTCTTTTTTTTTTTCTAATCTAAAATATGTGAGGCTTTTCTGAAGTCCTCTCTAGTTCTTAGGTGAAGAGGAGGACAGCCATGCCAGGAAAGGGAAAATTGAGCAAATCTTGAAACTAGAGGTGCTAGAGGGAAATCCACATTGTGATATCCAGGAGGAAGTTGGAGATTGAATATTGTAGCTCAGAGGATAGGTACATGTTGAGTAAGTAGATAAAGGAATCATTCACAAAAAAGTTTCAATGTTACATGAGAATGGATAATGTTACTAAGGGAAATAACAATAAATACTTGATGAAAGACAAACTAAACTCACAAAATCTTACTATATGCCATCTATCACTATTGCTACTTGAATGCTTACCTAGATGATCATTTTGCTTTACTAAATTGTGCTGTCACTTCAGGCTTGCTCCTGGTGTTCATACTGAGTCCTCATATTCACAATGCAAAGAGGTTAAGGTGACCCCAGTACTCTCTGAACCACAGAACTCTCTCAAGGTCACAAAACAAAGAGGGGACACTAAACACATATTTTGAATATACTAAAGTTGCATTAATTCACATGTTGGCAGATATATTTTTAGATTACACTCCTAGAAGCAAAAATGTGAAAAAAGAATTGAACTGACAAAAATCTCAGATTTCATAACAATGATACTCAGTCAGGTAGGGTAAACAGGCAGTGACCTGGTTCATTAATCCATATTGCAGTTATACTTTCTAACTAAAAAAACCTAAATGATTAGGGCTAACATTGTTTCCCTTCAGCCTCCATCACATATCTTCTCCATAGCAGCTCTGATCTTTTAATGGGATATTCCACTGCATTTGGGGCAACTAGGTGACATGGTAGGTAGAGTGCTGAGCCTGGAGTTAGAAAGACCTGGATTCAAATCTGACCTCAGATACTTAGTAACTGTGTGAACATGGGCAAGTAACTTAACCTTGTTTGCCTTGGTTTCCTCAACTCTAAAATTAGTTGGAGAAGACAATAGCAACCATTCTAGCATCTTTGCCAAGAAAACCCCAAAAGGAGTCATGAAGAGTCAGAAATGACTGAAAATTAGTAAACAACAACTAGAGCATCCATGTCTACAATAACTGAACAAATATGCATTAAGGATTTTCTATTTGGCAGGTATTGTATTCTCCTTTGCGGCAAAAATTCAATGGTTGTTGCTGTAAGGAGCTTGCATGATATTAGAAGGTTAATTGAATGGAGAACCACTGAATGAAATCCTTTTCCATTGACCTAATGCCTGAAGAAATTCCCAGGCAATAGTGTGCAAGTTGAAGAGATTTTGCCGTTGAAAATATAGAAAAAAGAAAACAGATACACTTAACTCTTTAGAGAAGTGCTTAATATCTCACTCACCACCTCATACACTTAGGTTGTAGAGCTCTATGAGGGTGTTAGTTATGCCAGTATATTTCATCAGTCACGGGATCAAGAAACATTTATTGATCACCTTCTGTGTGCCAGACACTGTGCTATGAACTGGTGATAAAAAGAAAAGTAAGACTGTTCCTGTTCTCAAGAAGCTCACATCCTAATGAGGGAAATAACATAAAAGCAATTATGTACAAACAAGGTACATGTGTGATACATTGGAAATAATTAACAGGAGGTAGGCACTAAAATTATAAAGGATGAGGAAAAACTTAGTGAGGAATGTAGGATTTTAGCTGAAAATTGAAGGAGGCCAAGGAGACAGAAATGAGGAGGTAGAGAGTTATAGACCTCAGAAATAGCTCCTTTCCCTTTCCTACCCCTCTTTCTTCATGGAAATTGAGCAAGTGCCAAAACACTTTTCTAGGCAGTCTGATTTTCATAAGGTCAGGAGGTAAAAGGGAAACTTGGAGCTAGGCCCAAGTCTACCCAAACACTGCAATATCAAGTGCAAAAAATTATAATTCTAAATGTGATCCAGTTGTTGAGGGGAAGTAGAAAGGAAAAAGAACCTGAAGAAGGAGATGGAAAATAGATGAGAGAATGAGAGAAAGAGATAAAGAGAGACAGAGTCATGTGAAAATGAAAAATTTATTTTCTGAAAGAAGCAGTTTTTTATATATGTCTTGTCAAACAAATTTTAAAGAAAAGAATAATTTTGTGTGCACACCATTTCTTAAAAACACATTCCAATTTGATTTGCAAATTTCAAGTTTAGGGCCTCCAGAGATGAAGGATGTGCTGAAGTGCAGGAACTTGATGATGTTCATAAAACATTGAGAAAATGTGAAAGGAGATCAAAAATGGAGTTAAATCTCGGGAACTTCAAACTCAGATGAACAGAAATAGTTTCCATTTTATATCTTGGGTGGAGGGCTTATTTTAAGATGCCATTTTTATTGTATTCATTGTACCATAGAGAAATCATTCTTTACAAGACCATAGGATTGAGAGTCATATTGGACTCCAGAGACCTTTGCTTTGGTTTTAACTTCCTCGGGGAAAATGGCTAATAGTGAGAGCAAAGAATCAAAGCATATAGACAATTTTCACTTTTCTTATTTGATTCCTGGGATTGATATTTAGAATATTAATTCACAATTCCATCAGCAATGTATAAATTAATGTAACATTTTCCACAGCCACTCTAATACTACCTAATCTCATTTTTGTCATCTTTGCCAATTTGTAAGAGGAAATTAAAATTCAGGGTTGTGTTAATTTGCATTAATTTTATTATTTACTATTTAGAGCATGCTTTAAAATGGTCACTTATAGCTTAAAAGTTTTTTAACTATTTATTAATATCATTTGACCACATATTTTGGGCAAGAGACCTTGATATTATATGTCAATTCCTTAAATATCTTAAATGTAAAGTTTTTTGCAATCTTCAAAGTCCTTTTTAATATCAGTAATTGATAAATTTATCCTTACGTTATTGCCATTACTACTAGAGTTGTGAAACTGAAAGGTATCTTAGAGATCATCTAATGAAAAACTTACCTTTTACACATGAGAAAATTGAGGGGCACAGATATTAAATGACTTGATCACTAAGTCACATTGATATTAGTTGCCACAGCCAGAATTTGAAAATTCATCTTCTAATTTCATGTCCATTATTCCAATGCATCACACTGACTATCAGCTTTCATATTTGTTCTAGCTAGAAAGTTTATGCTAAACTCATATTTAACTAGAGTTGGTAGGTTGTTTTTTTTTTATTAGTGGCATTCAATTTAGCAGGTGTAATGATATAGGGCATTAGATTGTTGTGTCTTTTATCTGAACTAACTTAAATCTAATTTACATTCAAGTCAAGGCAACACCCGTGTGATGTCATTGGTCCTCTTTGAGAACAAAGGAGGATCATCACCAACACCAGGAATAGCCTGAAGTCACAAATACAATGTATATAGTATATTATTATACAGTATAATGTACATGAATATACTTTAAATATAATGAAAAAAACATTGATAGCTAATTTCAAAGCCAAGGCCTTCATTTTGTGAATGGGGTAACAGGAATTTTTATTAGTGAGTGGTTAATCCAATAGGCTTCTGGAGAATACAGCTTAACTATCATAAAACTGTTCCCAAGTATGTAGATGTCAATCTATAATGCAAAGACTATTTCTTTTAGATTGGCAAGAGCCAAACCTAATGCCTGCTGAGACAGGGAAGAGAGTCCTTAAGGACCTGAGCACCCTTCTCACCCAGGAATCTCCAAATGGTGCTTTGATTCCAGGATAGACTGCCTTTTCTGTCTCTGAAAATTCTGGTACTTCTCAATAATGTATTTACAGTTGAAATTATTGAGAGATATTAAAATGATGAAGTGATTATTTTTAAAAATTAATTGATCAGGGGCAGCTAGGTGGCACAGTGGACAGAGCTCTAGCCTTGGAGTCAGAAGGACTTGAGTTCAAATCCAGCCTCAGACACTTGATGCTTACTAACTGTGTGACCCTGGGCAAGTCACTTAACCCCAACTGCCTCACCAAAGAGCAAAAAAAAAAATTACTTGATCAATTGATTTTGACATTCATTTAAAAAATTTTTAGTTTCAAATTTTCTTCCTCCTTGCAACTCCTCCCCCACCCACCAAGAGACAAGCAATATGGTATCTATTACATGTGTGAAGTCATGTAAAACATATTTCCATGTTAGCCATGTTGGGAAAAAACTCATAAAAATTAATAAAATTAAAAAGTATGCTTTATTCTGCACTGAGCTCAACAGTTCTCTATCTGGAGGTGGATAGTGTTTTTCATCATGAGTCCTTTGGAATTATCTTGGATCATTGCATTGATCAAAGTAGCTAAATTTTTCACAGTTGAGTTGAAATGATTCTTTAAAAGCCTCCAATAATGGAAATCAATAACCAGAAATATCTTCAGCTATTAATCATTCTTTGTACATGGCAAATGTTTCTAGTCAACCATTTTAGATCCTCCAGTTTTTATCACATCTCACTCCAAAACTTATCTTGCATTCATTTTGCATATGCTTGTATAAGTATATGTTATATTCCCCAATAGCATGTAATATCCTTGAAAACAAGGAATATTTCATTTCTGTCTTTGTATTCCCAAAGTCTTTATTATGTATGCTTAACAAATTCTTATTGATTGATCTCAGATTTGTTATTCTTCCTCTGCTGAGACATTACATGACTGACATATGTGACACTGGCTCAACCAAACTAACACTAGTCAACTGATAATTTTAGAACAACAGTTTCTATCTGATGTAATACATTCAACAATCCTTCCTCTTCCTCTTTCAATGTCTTCCCAAATAAAGTGAGATCATCAAAATACACTAACACTACTAAGTATTTTATGTTCCCTAACATTTTCCATGAAAAACTAAGAACTCAGTGTGAACCCAAATAAGTAAAAATCGTTCTCAGTTAAGGAAGATTGTATTTTCCTTGTCTTATTTTGGCAAGGCAGGCAAATAAAACAACTCACTACCCAACAAGAATTTCTGAGCACTTCAGAACTCGTGGCATGTGATACTGGTTGATCTAATCTTTATTACTGAAGTGCCAGTTGGCCAAATGTTTGCTAATCTTTCTAGTATTTCTCATGTACCACAATTATTAGTGAGATATATTTTATGAAACTCAATGATGCCATTTGACTATTGTTGCCTTTAGGTTGTTCCCAAGGTCTTTCATGTTGAAGACAACAATTTTCTATCAGCAATTTCAAAAAAAAAAGTTGGAAGCATAGGGTATGATGGGGTACCTAACATTATATTTTATAATGCCAGTGATAAAATGAGCATTTCTTTGCCTTACTCAGAGTCTCTTCTGTTTAGCCTAGAAAAAAAATTATATGGGGCATGGTAGTAGTTTTTAAGAATTTGAAGAGCTTCAGCCTGAAGTAACAATTAAATTTGGTCTGCTGAACCTTAAATAGCAGAACTAGTAACAATGTGGGAAGAGGTGAAATGAAGGTCTAATTTTAGGTTTGATTTAAGGAATAATATCAAAGTTATAGTCTGTCCCAGGAGGGAGAAGCTCCACCTTAAATGGGAGTCTTCAACTTCTTTCTGATGCATCGTGTCTTGTCAGTGTTTTTCAAAGGTTCTTTGTAGGAATATCTCATATTAAAAGACCATTTGACTTCATAAAACTTTTAGGCTTTCTAACCCTATGATTCTGTCAGGATTTAACATTTGATATGAACTTGGAGGAAAGAAAAGATCATTATAAATGATGAATATGTTGAAGAAAATCATGATAGAAATGAAGGTGACATGCAAAAATTCATGGTTGTGGAGAATGCATGATAAATTCTGAGAATGGATAATAGCTTAATTTTTTTATGAGATAGGTTCTTTGAAGGTTAATATAATAAAATAATCTTTGCAAAATTTGGTTGAAACCAGTAATAAGGGGTCTTAGATGTTAGAATGATGAGCTTGTATTTTATCTTGTGGGTGACAAAGTATTATTGAAGGGTTTTGAATAGAGAAGGAATCTAATAAAGGTTAAGAATATTTTGAGTTTATACTGAGGATTTCCTGACTTTCAAAGTGATAGATGACTAGAGTGCTTCCTCTGAAAGATTCTAATGTTCTTTCTCTGGAGATTTCAATGAAAAGACACTAGCCAAAGTGGGAGAGTGGAAGGAATTAGAACAGCTAATTTATTTCTTCACAGGTATACAAAATGAACCCGAATGAGTCTTGATCAGGAAATCAATGGGAAAAAAATCACATTGAGTCATTTTTCCAGGCCTGATCAGGTTATGGTGATAGGTAAAGAGGTCTGCAATATTGTTTTAGCTAGAACCATCTGTGTGATATCTTCTAGTATGGATAAATGACATTCTTGAAATTATACACTAGAGCAAGAAAACATCCTAGAGCTTGCATAGATGGATCTGCCACTATGCAATTAGCACAGGTGCCAACTTGTTGTTCTTAGGTTTCTCATTCAGGCATGAGTCCCCTGCAGACTGAAGAGAGGGCCTAAAGATAAAAGTGGTGGTTCAGGGCAAGGAGATATCTTAGTTTATTTACTGAGCAAAGAGCAAAGATAGAAGAAAACAGCACTTTTATGGCTGCGACCCTGGGAACAGAGCAGGGTTTCATTTCCAGGCCTCAACTCAACCTAAAACTTGCAGTGGGATAACCAGGTTAGAGAGCCCCAGTTAGAGAGTATACTACCCTATTGCTTTTTCTGTATCTTCAGAACTTTCTAGATGACTGGGGATGACTGGTTTCAATAATATTCTACGGGACTTCCAACCAGGAGCAAGCCAAGAATTGTGCTGTTCAGACCCAAATTGAGTACAGGGACTTGCACAAATTAGAGTAGGATGGCAGGGCCCAATCTTTGCCCTGGAGAAGACTGAAAATTTTTAGATCTGACCTTATTGGTCCCCAAAAATCTTGTAACAAGCAGTGTTCAATACCACAAAAGGTAATACCAAGGAAAGAGGACACAAAACAGGACCAAACATGGCTTTCAGAACTTCTCAAAGTCCTAGCAGAGAGTAAATTGTCAAAAACTTCTAGTAGATCCCAGATCATTTTTTTTAAATTTGTCTGTTATAAGAGGTGATGGGATATTTTATGTATGTGACCTGAAGAAACATTAGAGTTGACTTCAAGTAGAATTTCCTGAATTGCTTAGGACTGTAACAATTTATGGAAGTACTAGATAACGGATATTGATTTAGGTATATTTTATTTTCACTAGGAGTAGACTTCTTAGGAGTAGACTAATAAAATGGTGTTGGCTAGTAAATTTTTGATACGTTAATTCAAGCCTTTACCAAACATTTCTAGGCTCTTCACAGACATGAAATTTATAGTACTAAGCTTTCCAAAAAAACAAAACAAAACAAAACAAAAAACAAAGAAGATTCAGCTTTTCAGTAGACACTTTTAGCTGTGCAGGTAAAATTTAAAATATAAAATTAACTGCCTGTTCATACACTTTGACCATTTTTCAATTGGGGAATGATTTGTATTCTTATAAATTTGACTCAGTTTTCTACATATTTTAGAAATGTGGGCTTCATCAGAGACACTGATTGTAAAAATTCTTTCCTAGCTTTCTGCTTCTGTCCTAATCTTGGTTGCATTAGTTTTGTTTGTGCAAAAATTTTTTATTTAATGTAATCAGAATTATCCATTTTGCATTTCTTGATGCTCTCTGTCTCTTGTTTTGGTCATAAATTCTTCTCTTCTCCATAAATATGAAAGGTGTTGTCCTAGTTTGCTTATAGCATCAGTCTTTATATCTAAATCATACACCCATTTTTGCTTTATGTTGGTATAAGGTGTAAGACGTTGGTCTATGCCTAGTTTCTGCCATACTATTTTCCAGTTTTCCCAGCAGTTTTTGTTAAATAGTGATTTCTTATTCCAGAAGATGGAGTCATTGGATTTATGAAGTGGTAGATTAGTATAGTCATAGACTGTTGTGGCTTCCATACCTAACCTATTCCGCTGATCCAGCAGGCTATTTCTTAGCCAGTATTAAAACTATCTATAGTTATATGAAGAAATGTTCCAAATCACTATTCATTAGACAAATGCAAATCAAAATGATTCTGAGGTACCACATCACATCTATCAGATTGGCTAACATGACAAAACAGGAAAATGATAAATGTTGAACAAGATGTAGAAAAATTGGAGAAGGATTATTCTTGTTCTAATTTGCCACAGGGAATAGAGCTAGGAACAATTAGTGAAAGTTTCAAAAAAGACTAACTTGGCCTTGATGTGAAGAAGAAAAACAACTTTGTAATTATTATGGTTATCTAAAAGTAAAATGGACTACCTAAGGAGGAAGTGGGATGCTATGTTCCTAATCAGTGATCTCCAAGCAGATATAGTTTAAATTGGAAATTTTATTGTAACCACTTAGGTATGTAAAATTGGGCATTACCTTCTTGCATGGGCTAGAGTAGAGGACCACTGAAGAACCAATCATCTCTTAAATTCTATGATTTTCTGACAGTGTTATAATTATATGTAGTGTTTTGTATAGATTATGCTGCATTTGGTTCTCACTACCACCACATTAGTTCTAGAGGATATTAATAATTGTCCCCAATTTTCATATGTGGAAGGAGAAAATGAGAGATGTGAAGTGACTTTCTGCAAATCACACAACTAATAACTAATAACACGGCTAGAATGTCAACCTACATCTTCTGAAGCCAATAATGGTCATGTATTCCTAAAATTCACCTAGGTTTTGATTAGAACAAATAACAAGTTCCATGAATTCATCTACGTTATCTAAATCTCTACTATTTGAATTTATAATTATAAGTAAATTGAGTAACTGGCTCTAGTATGATGGCTATGCTGAGACTGAAAAATAACCATTGTGGATTTTTTAAATTTTTTTTTAAATTTTATTCATTAATTTTGATTTATCAACAATCATTCCACATGCTTTTGAGTTTAAAATATTTCTCCCCCTTCCTCCCCACCACCAGCTGCAAGACTGAGCACAATCTGATGTAGGCTATACATTTACATTCCTATTAAACATATTTTCACGTTAGTGAAGTTGTAAGTAAAAATTAAAACCAATAGGAAGAAAGATCAGAAAGAGGAAACAAAACTCAAAAGAAAAAAAAAGATAGTAATTCAACTTCCATAGCTCTTTCTTTGGATGTGGACAGCATTTTCCATCACTTAGGCCTCTGGAGATGTCTTAGATCCTTGTATTGCTGAGAAGGGCTAAGTTTATCAATATTAGTCATCGCACAACACAGCTGTTATTGTGCACAAAATTCTCTTGGATCTGCTCACTTCACTCAGCATCAGACCATACAAGTCTTTCCAGGTTTTTCTGAAGTCAGCCTGTTCATCATTTCTTATAGCACAATACCATTCCATTACATTCATATACCACAACTTGCTCAGCCATTCCCCAATTGATGGGCATCCTCTCAATTTCCAATTCTTTGCCACCACAAAAAGAGCTGCTATGAATATTTTTGTACATGTGGGTCCTTTTCCCATTTGTATGATCTCTTTGGGATATAGCCTTAGAAGTGGTGTTGCTAGGTCAAAGGGTATGCATATTTTTATAGCCTTTTGGGCATAGTTCCAAATTGTTCTCCAAAATGGTTGCATCATTTCACAATTCCACGAACAATGTATTAGTGTTCCAGTTTTCTCACATCTTCTCCAACATTTATTATTTACTGTCTTGTCATGTTAATATAGGTCTGATGGGTACCTTAGAGTTGTTTTGATTTGTATTTCTCTAATCAATAATGATTTAGAACATTTTTTCGTATGACTATAGATGGCTTCAATTTCTTCATCTGAGAATTCTTTGTTCATATCCTCTGACCATTCATCAACTGGAGAATGGCTTGTTTCTTATAAATTTGTCTTAATTCTCTATATATTTTAGAAATCCTTTATCAGAGAGACTGGTTGTAAAAATTCTTTCCCAATTTTCTACCTTCCTTCTAATTTTAATTGCATTAGCTTTTTTTGTGCAAAAACTTTTCAATTTAATGTAGTCAAAATTATACATTTTGCTTTTCATAATTTTCTCTGTCTCCTGTTTCATCATGAATTCTTCTGTTCTCCATAGATCTGATAGGTAAAGTATTCCTCGTTCTCCAAGTTTGCTTATAGTATCAGCCTTTATATCTAAATCATGAACCCATTTTGACTTTATTTTGGTATATGGTGTGAGATTTGGGTCTATGCCTAGTTTCTGCCATACTCTTTTCCAGTTTTCCCATCAATTTTTTTCAAAGAAGCTGGGGTCTTTGGGTTTATGAAATAATAGATTTCTATAGTCATTGACTACTGTGTCTTGCATATTTAACCTATTCCACTGATCCACCACTCTATTTCTTAGCCAGCCAAGCAGTTTTGATGATTGCTGCTTTATAATACAATTTAAGATCTGGAATTGCTAGGCCACCTTCCCCTGCATTTCTTTTCATTAGTTCCTTTGATATTCTGGACCTTTTGTTTTCCAAATGAATCTTGTTATTATTTTTCTAACTCTATAAAATAATTTTTTGGTAGTTTGATTGTTATGGCACTGAATAAGTAAATTAGCTCAGATAGGATTAACATTTTTATTATATTAAGTCAGCCAACCCATGAGTGACTGACATTTTTCTAATTATTTAGATCTGATTTTATTTGTGTGAAAAATGTTTTGTAATTGTGTTCATAGAGTTCCTGGGTTTGTTTCAGAGAGTAGACTCCTAAATATTTTATAATGTCTACAGTAAGTTTAAATGGAATTTCTCTTTCTATCTCTTGCTGTTGGGCTTTGTTGGTAATATATAGAAATGCCGATGATTTATGTGGGTTTATTTTATAGCCTGCAACTTTGGTAAAGTTGTTTATTATTTCAAGTGTTTTAATTGATTCTCTAAGATTCTCTAAGTATATCATCATGTCATCTGCAAAGAGTGATACCTTTGTTTCTTCTTTGCCTATTCTAATACCTTCAATTTCTTTTTCTTCTCTTATTGCTAAAGCTAATGTTTCCAGTACAATATCAAATAACAGTGGTGATAATGGACATCTTTGTTTCACCCCTGATCTTATTAGAAATGCTTCTAACTTGTCCCCATGACATATAATGCTTGCTGAAGGTTTTAGATAGATTTATTTATTATTTTAAGGAAAACTCCATTTATACCTATGCTTTCTAGTGTTTTTAAAAGGAATGTGTGTTTTATTTCATCAAAAGCTTTTTCTGCATCTATTAAGATGATCATGTGGTTTCTGTTGGTTTTGGTATTGATGTGATCAATTGTGCAGATAGTTTTCCTAATATTGAACCAACCCTGCATTCCTGGTTAAATCTACTGGTCACAGTGTATTATTCTTGTGATAAGTTGCTGTAATCTATTTGCTAATATTTTGTTTAAAATTTTTGCATCTATATTCATTAGAGAAATTGGTCTATAATTTTCTTTCTCTGTTTTGACTCTTCCTGGTTTAGGTATCAGCACCATATTTGTATCATAAAAAGAATTTGGTAAGACTCCTTCTTCACCTATTTTCCCAAATAGTCTATATAGTATTGGAATTAATTTTCTTTAAATGTTTGATAGAATTCACATGTAAATCCATCTGGCCCTGGAGATTTTTTCCTAGGGAGTTCATCAATGGCTTGTTCAATTTCTTTTTCTGAGATGGGGTTATTTAAGTATTTTACTTCCTCTTCTGTTAATCTGGGCAATTTATTTTTTATAAATATGTATCCATTTCACTAAGATTGTCAAATTTGTTGGCATATAGTTGGGCAAAATAATTCCTAATTATTGTTTTAATTTCCTCTTCCTTGGTGGTAGCTTCACCCTTTTCATTCTTGATACTAGTAATTTGGTTTTCTTCTTTTTTTTTAATTAAATTAACCAAAGGTTTATCTATTTTATTGTTTTTTTCATAAAACCAGCTCTTAGTTTTATTTATTAGTTCAATAGTTTTCTTAATTTCAATTTTCTTAATTTTTCCTTTGGTTTTCAATATTTCTAATTAGTGTTTAGTTGAGGATTTTTAATTTGTTCTTTTTCTAGGTTTTTTAGTTCTATGCCTAATTCATTGCTATCATCTTTTTCTATTTTATTTATGTAAGCATTTAGAGATATAAAACTTCCCCTAAGAACTGCTTTTGCATCCCATAAGTTTTGGTATGTGTCTCATTATTGTCATTCTCTTGAATGAAATTATTGATTGTTTCTATGATTTGTTGTTTGACCCAATCATTTTTTAGGATTAGATTATTTAGTTTCCAATTATTTTTTAGTCTATCTTTCCATGGCCCTTTATTACATATAATTTTTCTTGCATCATCTGAAAAGGATGTGTTTAGTATTTCTGCCTTTCTGCATTGGATTGTGAGGTTTTTATGCCCTAGTACATGGTCAATTTTTGTGTATGTGCCATGTACCACCGAGAAAAAAGTATATTCCTTTCTATCCCCATTCAGTTTTCTCCAGAGGTCTATCATACCTAACTTTTCTAATGTTCTATTCACCTCCTTAACTTCTTTCTTTTATTTTGTGGTTAGATTTATCTAGTGCAAGAGGGGGAGGTTCAGGTCCCCCACTAGTATAGTTTTGCTGTCTATTTCTTCCTGTAACTCCCTGAACTTCTTCCTAAGAATTTGGATGCTATACCATTTGGTGCATATATGTTTAGTAATGATATTACTTCATTGTCTATGGTGCATTTTAGCAGTATGTAGTTTCCTTGGTCATCTCTTTTCATTAGATCTATTTTTGCTCTTGCTTTGTTTGACAACAGGCTTGCTACCCCTGGTTTTTTTTTTTACTTCAGCTGGAGCACAATATATTCTGCTCCAGCCTTTTACCTTTACCCTGTATGTGTCACTCTTTTTCAAATGTGTTTCCTGTAAACAACATATTGTAGGATTATGGTTTTTAATCCATTCTGCTATCCATTCTGTTTTATGGGAGAGTTCATCCCATTCACATTCACAGTTAAGATTACTATCTGTGATTTTTTCTCCATCTTTTTCCCCCTGTTTGTGCTTTTTTTCCTTCTTTCTCCTTTCCCCCCCGCTAGTGTTTTGCTTTTGATCTCTGCCTCCTTCAGTCCCTCCTCCTTTTATTATCCTTTCCCTTTTCTTCCCCTTTACTTTACTGCTTTCCCTCTTTTTCCCCCTCCCTTTCTTTCCCCTTTTCCCTCCTACTGCCTATAGGGCAAGTTAGATTTCTACCTAACTGATTATGTTATGCCTTCTTGAGCCAAATCTATGAAGTAAGGTTCAAACAATGCTCACCCCCCTTCTTTCCCTCTGCTGTAATAGGATTTTGTCTTTTCCTGTAATGTAATTTACCCTTGTCTGCCTCCTCCTTTCTCAGTACATTTTCTAAGATCAGATAATCCACTTATTGGATCCATTTAACCACTTGATTAGATTTTTTTTATCATTACATCAAAGTCAACTAATATCCACCCTTTATGTATACTCCTTTAACATGGTGTAATGACAATACAGTTCTCAAGAGTTGTAAGTGTCACCTTCCCTTGCAGGGATGTAAACAGTCCACCCTCATTAAGAACATTTTGTATCTTTCTGTCCCGTTTACCTTTTTATATCTTTGTGGAGTCTTGCACTTGAAGATCAAATTTTTTGTTGAGCTCTGGTCTTTTTATCAGGAAGGTTTGGAGGTCACCATTTCATTGAATATCCATCTCTTCTCTTGAAAAATCATATTCATTTTTGCATGGTAGTTGATCCTTGGCTGCAATCCAAGCTTCTTGGCCTTATGGAATGTTATGTTCCATGCCCTGAAGTCTTTTAATGTAGAAGCTGCAAGGTCCTGTGTAATCCTTACTGTGGTTCCATCATATTTAAATTGTTGCTTTCTGGCAGCTTGCAGCACCTTCTCTTTCATCTGGTAATTTTGCTGTTGTATTCCTTGGTGTTATCTATTTGGGATCTTTTTCAGGTGGTGAGCGGTATATTACTTCCATGGTAATTTTATCTTTTGGTTCTAGAACTTCTGGGCAGTTTTACTTTATGATTTCCTGGAAGATACCATCGAGGCTATTTGTTTCATCATGATTTTCAGGTAGTCCAAAGATTTGTAAATTATATCTCCTGGATCGATTTTCCTGGTCAGTTATTTTACCGATGAGGCATTTTTTTTTTGTTTCTATTTGACTGATTCTTGCTCTCTCATAGAGTCATTAGTTTCCATTTGTCCAATTCTAGTTTTCAACAGATTGTTTTCTTCTATTAGTTTTTGTACTTCCTTCTCCAACTGAACCAATTGTATTTTTTTTTAATTTTTAATTTATGGAATAAAGCATGCATTTTCATAACATAGTATAAGAAAAAAGATGATTATACATGAAACTGCAAATCCATTATGAAGAACTTGCTATTTCTTTTAAATATACAATAAAGCTATATAAATTCATTTTTTATTTTTTTCCTTTTTTCCCTTTTCTCCCCCGTCCCAATACAGATGGCTACCATTAGATACAAATAGGTACATAGATGTAATTATTGTATACATATTTCTATTTGTCAGTTCTTTATCTACATACAGATAGCATCTTTTTTCATAGGTATTTTGTGGTTGATTTGGGTAATTCTAATAGTCAAAATTACTTCTTTGCTTAAAGTCATTCTTAAAATACTATTGCTATCACTATATACAACATTCTCTTGGTTCTACTCATTTAACTTTTTGTTATTTCATGCAAGTCTTTCCATGTTTTTTTCTAAACTCATTGAGCTCATCACTTCTCATAGCACAGTAGTATTCCATCACAATAATGTATCATGTGGGTATTTTTCAAAATTAGTAACAAAATTAGTTTAATTAGTTTAAATTGGTTTAAAAATAAGGTATTTCCGCTCACCGTCTCCCAGCACCACTTGTCTCAAACTCAAAGTAGTATTCTAGATCAGGGGTTTTTAACCTGAGAAACATGAAATTTTTTGTGTTGATTATTATTGCATTATGGTCAGTTTCCTTTATAATACTATGCATTTTATTTTATGCATTTACAAACATTATTCTGAGAAAAAGTCCTAGGCTTCACTAAGCTGCTGAAAGATTCCATGCCAAAGAAAAAAATGAGAACTCTTGGGTTGCATAAGCTCTAAGGTCTCTTCTAGTTCTAAGCACTTTGGTCCTAAAATGCTTGGAAGAGTCTGGACTTCCATAGAAGAAAATCCTCCAGCTCAAGCTATGTTCTGAAGAAGACTTAAAAGGTGGAATTTTCAGAATAGAGTAAGCATCTAATGTTTGCTTCACTTCATCTTGAACATGAAAATGTCAGATTTGTAAGGAACACTTGAAATTATCTAGTCCAATTGTTCACTCCATTTAGGAAGAGTCTCTGTAATATACTTGAAAAGTGGCCATTCACTCTCTGCTTAAAAGCTTCCAACAATGGACAGCTTATTGCCTTACTACCTGCCATTGTTGGACAGCTCTTCTTCTTAGAAAGTTCTTCTTTACTGATTCAGCTATTCTGGAGACCAATTTGGAACTATGCCCAAAGGGCTATAAAACCATCCATGCCCTTTCATCTAGCAATACTGCTACTAGGTCTGTATACCAAAAGACATAAAAACAAAAAGGGAAGGGACCTATATGTACAAAAAATATTTATAGCGGCTCATTTCTAAGGGCAAAGAATTAGAAATTGATATATGCCCATCAGTTGGGAGAAGGCTGAACAAGCCATGATTATGATGGAATGCTATCTTACTAGAAGAAACGATGAGCAAGATGCTCTCAGAAAAATCTGGAAAGACATGCATGGGCTGATGCAAAGTGAAATATACTGTGTACAAAGTAACAGCAGTATTGTAAGACGAGCAGCTGTAAATGACTTAGCTACTCTCCTCAATACAATGATTTGAGACAACTCTAAAGAACTTTTGATGAAAAATGCTATCCATCTCCATGGTGAGTGAATACAGATTGAAGTATACGTTGTTGTTGTTGTTTTTGCTTTATTTTTCGTGAGTTTTTTTTGTCTATGTTTTCTTTCTCATGAGTATTATGGATGTATTTTGCATGACTACACACGTATAACCTATATCAAACTTTTTGCCTTCTCAATGTGGGGGGGTGGGAAGAAGGAAGGGAGAGAATTTAGAACTCAAAATTTTAAAAATGTTAGAAATTGTTTTTACATGTTACTGGAGAAAAATGAAATACTTAATTTTTTAAAAAAAAGTTTTCCTTATTTTCAGCCAAATCCTTCTTCATTACTTCCACACTTTAATTTTATTTTTATCCTCTAGTATCATCCTTCCAATGATAGTCCTTAACATCCTTGAATACATTTTTTTTGGTCTTTCCTTCAATCTAACTACTCCCAATGCCTTCAATGTATTCTTCCTATGTCACGGTGCCGAAACCCCATAACAAGCATTTTTGGAATAGTCTTAACACTGTGCAGGGTACTAGGGCAGATACCACAGTTTAGCAGCATAAGTCCTGCCGCCATGGAAATTATAATTTTGTATGTGGTTATGATATATTGACAGCTCTAATTCAAATAATCACACATGATGAGTACTTTAAAGAGTTATGAAAAAGTACTAAGTAAGATTCAAGGATGATAAGGTTGTTACTAACCAAGAGTGTCAGGGGAGACTACATGAGAGGTAAACAATAGATCTAGTTTGCCTACATTTTAGCAAAACAGTAACTCCTGCTTTTCTTGTGAAGAAAACAGAATGATGTAGACTTGATGATAATACAGTTATATGGATTCAGAACTGGTTCGTTGTCCTCACTCCAAGAGTTGTCATCAATGGTTCAACATCAACATGGCAGGAGATTTCTGGTGGAATTTATCTCAGGAGTCTATGGCTTGGTGATGGGTGAGTGAAGGACGGTGAAGAATCTTGAACCCATATCATATGAAGATCTATTGACAGAACTGGTAGTGTTTAGCCTCTTCATGTTCCACTTGAATCTTGTACTTGAAAGTCAAATTTTCTATTCACCTCTGGTCTTTTCATCAGGAATGCTTGAAAGTCCTCTATTTCACTGAATGACCACTTTTGCCCCTGAAGGATTATACTCAGTTTTGCTGGGTAGGTGATTCTTGGTTGTAATCCTATCTCCTTTGTCCTCTGGAATATTATATTCCATGCCCTCCAGTCCCTTAATACAGAAGCTGCTAAATCTTGTGTTATCCTTATTGTGTTTCCACCATACTCGAATTGTTTCTTTATGGCTGCTTGCAATATTTTCTCCTTGACCTGGGAACTCTGGAATTTGGCTACAATATTCCTAGGAGTTTTCCTTTGGGGATCTCTTTCAGGGGGAGATCAGTGGATTCATTCAATTTCTATTTTGGCCTCTGGTTCTGAAATATCATGTCAGTTTTCCTTGATAATTTCTTGAAGGATGATGTCTAGGCTCTTTTTTTGATCATGGCTTTCAGATAGTCAAATAATTTTTAAATTCTCTCTCCTGGATCCATTTTCTATGTCAGTTGCTTTCCCAATGAGATATTTCACATTGTTTTCTAATTTTTCATTCTTTTGGATTTGTCCTACTGTGTCTTGATTTCTCATAAAGTCACTATCTCCCAATTGCTCTATTCTAATTTTTAAGGAAGTATTTTTGTTTTTCAGTAAGCTTTTGGACTTCCCTTTCCATTTGGCCAATTTTTCTTTTTAGGGCATCCTTCTCCTCATTGACTTTTTGGACCTCCTTTGACATTTGGATTAGGCTATTTTTTAAGGTGTTATTTTCTTCAGTAATTTTTTTGGGTCTCCTTTCGCAAGCTGTTGACTTGTTTTTCATGATTTTCTTGCATCAGTTTCATTTCTCTTCCCAGTTTTTCCTCTACTTCCCTTACTTGCTTCTCAAAATCCCTTTTGAGCTCTTCCAAGGCCTGGAATGGATTCATATTTTTCTTGGAGGCTTTGGATGTGGGAGTTTTGACTTTGTTGTCTTCTTCTGGATATATGTTTTGATCTTCTTTGTCACCAAAGTAAGATAATAAAGTCTGACTCCTTTTGCAAGGTTTACTCATGATCCCAGCCAACTACTTGAGTTTTAAACTCTTTGTTAAGGTAAAAGTCTGCTTCCAATATGGAGAATGTACTGTCCCAAGCTTCAGGGGTTTGTATAGCTGTTTTCAGAGATGCTTGTAGGGACCTGTAAATTTTCAGTTCTTCCAAGGTGGTATGATAATGGTCAAGGTGTTGATACTTTTCCTGGCCTGTGCTCTGGTCTTTGAGTGACTGGCCACAAGCATTCTTTTCTCTCTTGGAATTCTGAGGAGGGTTTTCTCTTCACTGCCACTACAAGCTCCACTGTGCCAGCACTCCTCCTTACCCCAGGAATGCCACCCAGAACTGTGACCCAGATCCAAGCACTAGAAGAGAGATCCCTGCAGTCCCCCTCTGATCAGCCACTCGATTCCCCCTCAGTCTGTGGGGTAGAAGCTCAGGATGCAGCCACTGCCCCAGAGCCCACGTTCTGTGTTCTGGAACTGGCTCTGACCTAGCTCCTCTCTCACCACAAAAACAGACTTTTCCCACTAACCTTCTAGATTGTATTCGGCATTCGTCAATTGAGTAGTCTGGAAACTGCCACAGGTTCCTGTGATTCATTCCTCTGAGGCCAGCTCCAGGTTCGCTGCAGCCTGTGCGCCCACGGCAAACTGAGCTCCTCTACTGCCGGGTGTAATATGTCTTTCCAATCAACCATCCAGGCTGTCTTGGGCTAGAAATTTGTTTTACTCTGTCTTTTTGTGGGTTCTGCTGCTTTAGAATATGTTTAGAGCCATTTTTTTACCCGTATTTGAAGGGATTTGGGGGAGAGTTCAAGCAAGTCACTGCTTTCATGCTGCCATCTTGGCTCTGCCCCTGGCCAATTGTATTTTTAAGGGATATTTTTTCTTCAGTGTACTTTTTTTTTCCAGTTTGCCAGTTGTGTTTTTTAGGGACTTGTTTTCTTCAGTGTACTTTTTTTTCTAACTGGCCAACTGTATTTTTTAAGGACTCTTCTTCCTCTCTCATTAGACATTTTAAATCCTTCTTGAGCTCTTCTAAGAAGGCTTTTTGGCCTTCAGACCAGTTCATATTCCCTTTTGATGTTGCAGATGTGGGTTTGCTGACAATGTTGTCCTCTTCAGAATTTCTGTCTTGATCTTCACTCTTCTCATAATATGAATCCATGGTATGTTTCTTTTTACTCATGGTTTGTTTATTCCCTGGCCTTTAAAATGTTGAGCTCTCCTGTTGGGAAACAGAGGGCACTGATGCAAGCTTCTTTTGTTGGGAGGCTAGGTCTTGGTCACTGGCTTTGTGTGCTGGGGCCTCTTACGTTGGCAATTGGAGGCTCTAGGGTTCTAGTAGCTTACTTCATGTTGGGCTGGAATCAACAAGGTTGGAACTTTCAGGCAATTCTAGGTTGCCTGCTTTTCCTTTTCTTTAGCTTTCTTCAGCTCCTTTTAGATGGGTGCTGCAGGGTATTTATCTGCCTGGGGCCCCTTGCAATGCTGCCTCTCTCATTTCTGCTAATGCAGCAGGAGATTCCTTTGCAGTAGAGTGCTGAGGCACCTGGTGGTTTTCTGAGCTGGTTTCCACCTGTTTCCCCCTACCCTCACTGAGGTACTAGGAGGTCCAGGTGTTGGTGTTTGCCTGCTCTACCACCTGGGCTTCTGGATCTCCTCCTAGTTGACAGTTTGAGGCTGTAGGGTTCTGACAGCTTACCTCCAGTTGGGTTGGAATCAGCAAGGCTGCGACTTTAGGAAGACTCTATGTTGCTTTCTACAGCTCCTTTCAGATGAATGCTGCAGGATGCTTATCAGCCTGGGGTCCTTTGTAGTGCTGCTTCCCTTATTTTTGCTGAGGCACTGTGAAACCCTTTTGCTGGCTGCTGCACTGCTCTTCCCCATCTTTCTTCTAGTTCAGCTCTTCCAAGGTTTTTTTTTTTTTCTGGGGTGTTATTTTCTGGGTTTTCAGAGGTTGGTAGAGGAGGATGAGAGTAACTACCTTTTTACTTCACCATCTTGACTCCCAGAAGTGGAATTCCTGTGTGTTTTTTTTTAAATTATTTAAAATCTCCCTTTACCTCCTAATAAAAAAGTGTTAGATAATTTTTGACATTTTAAATGAAAGTTGATTTTTTTTTCCTTTCTAGAAATCTACATTCTGGAAAACATCCTTTACTAGTATATTTGTTTCATGCACATTAAAATTTATTAATCACTGCATCCACATTCTTCAATTGTCTTATTCAGAATATCAGTACAGTTAGCTACCAGGTCATCCTCTGTACTGGCTGCCTCAGTAATTTTAACATTATTCAATTTATTTTTTTTAAGTAATCAAGCAAACCAGAACTTGTAAAAATATGTTTTGTTCACTATCCACTTTATTCTCATTTTCTTTCACTGCCTTAAATAAACTTGAAGTCTTAATGGCTGCTCTACTGTAAGCAATGCATTATTTCAACTTTCCCTCCATATAGCTAAAGAGGCTCTGATGCTATCATTATAACAATTTTAACTCTCACAATTGCTTAGCAACCACAAAAGAGAAGATGCAATTTTATCAATTAAAAATATTCACCTGAATGATTTATAATATTTCATTGGGTTGATCCAGGCAATATAACATCTTGTTCTATTTTAAACTATATTCATGCTATTCAATTACATCAAATTTTTGTTCTATGAAATAACAAGTTTCTCTTTTTGGGTTGAGAATATTTACATCTGAAACACTCTCTTGTCCATTTTGATAAGAGCTCATTAAAAAATGATGTAATTTTTGGTAATATGGTACCCAGCAATACGTCACATGCACACACAAATAGGCAAGTACTCACTGATGTAGAAGCAGATTAATACACTTGACTAGTTCATACACCTCACATTAATTTAATTTTGGTTCACATTTTATACAATCTAGTATCATTTGAATTGTGAATTAGTCTAGCCTGCATTAATTCTATCAGCCTATACACTAAAATACTCAAAAGTTTATGTTTTATGACAATCCTCAGATACATTATTCTAGAATCAGTATAGCACATAAAAGGTCATTCAATTTAACAACCATATTGACTGCCTTCTGTATTCAAGGAAATTTACTGTACTTAGACATCTTTGTAGCTTATAGTATTATACGATTATACAAATAATATAATATATTATGTATGAGTATATTATCTAATAGTATTAAAGATTAAAAAAACTTTACTCTTTCCATTCTATGCATGTATATGAAATTTGAATCAACATTTCAATTTGATGACCTATACTTGATCCACAAAAGAACTTTAAATTTATTTCTTTTTTTAATCATTCAACAAATGTCTGTTAACTCCTACTATGTTCTAGAGACTGAGGAAGGTGAGTAAAAGTTTTTTTTTTTATTTAAAGATGAAATATTCTTTACCACTATGGAACTTTCTGCCAAGTGGGGTGAAATAACATGAAATAATGTTTCTTAAATTAGTCTTTGGGGAGCAGACCCATAAAATATCACTTAGTGCACTGCAGTAGTGAGTAGTTTCATGAGAAGTTGGAATTCCATTTTGTTAATAACACTACACACAATCATATATTTTATACGTTTCTCACCTACACATATTTTTAGTGTCTTTATATGATATTTTCCAACAAAAAAGATAGGCATCTTTTTAAAAATATACAAAATTGTGTACTGGAATTGCATGAATTAATTTGGGAGTTCATAAAAAATAACATTTTAATATGAATATATCTTTTGCATACTTTTTATATATTGTTACATTTACCCTTACATTTTCCAGAAAACAATTTGCTTATTTCCTCAGGGCACAACGAAGTTACTTTGTTGTTTGCCAAATATAAAAGACACCTTGATGCAAACCGTAATTACAACTCTGTCTTTCCCTTGTCTGCAAAACTACCTCTCACTTATCTCACTTCTCTGTGACATTGATTTAATTGCAGAAATTCTGTTGACATCAACTGGAGCTGTGTTCCCAAATCAAAATCACATAATGTGGATGAAGAGAAAGATATGGCCTAAAAAACAACAAATTGATTCCTCTTTGTATTTTTGTCACTTAACTTGGGGCCTATTATACACACCATGGGGTGTCATTTATTGTTGTGGTACATTTGAGAGCACTCTAACAATAAAATAGAATTAATAAAAATGAAATTCCTATTTTCTAAAAGGCATCAGCATGTGTTCATATAGTACAATCATACTAAAATAATTTGGAGAAATGAAAATATAAAAATATTTTAACATTTAAAGTGGCAACTCACAAAAACAATTAAAATAATAAATTAGTCAATATAAAATGCAGAATAAATCTGATGAGTTTGAATTTATGAGTCTGCAAATTAACCACATATTACTTAGTATTCTAAATTATTTTGTTAATATAGCTGTGTAATAAAAAGCAGAGCTATGATGGGAAGAGGACATATGTCTACAAATGCTTACTATTTTACAGCCTAACAGCACCTACTTTCAAACAAAAATGTCATGATGTGTTTATTAAAACTGTATATATTTTTTATATTTTAGCTGTTTCTACACAGAGGCCCCAGCTAGAGGTTGCTATCACCAGATTCCAGCTGTGAGTTTTTCTCTGTTTACTTTAACGTAACTTCACCATTGCTTCATCACAGGTTGCTGAATGAAACATGTACTCTTTCTTCAATTCCAGTTCTACATATAGAAAAATGACAATAGGAAAAGGTATAGTTTTTTTTTAAATTTCCTTTGTGTTCAAAAGATTCTATAAGATTACTGGAAAGGAAAAGTTATATTTCTATATATTTTCAATTTTTAGATTCAAGTAATGGATCTTTTGTTGAAAAGAAAGTTGTGGGGGAAGATGACATTCTATGAATTGTGATTGGTAAAAAAGGTTGAGTGAAAGTTGGTCCTCTATTTGCCTGGCTCTGTGGCCTAAGAAGAAACTTTAAAATGTTGATGATATAAAGTTTGATATTATCTGCACTGTCTTATGATGTTGCTGTAAGAAAAGGGCTTTACAATCCATAGAGCACTAAGTGTTATAATGTTATTTTCTTATCCTAGCAAAAAGAAACTGTAGAGAATTGAGCTTACCATCATAGTTTCTGGATGTAAAGGTGAAATTCCTAACAATATGAGCTATTCAAAATTTGAATCACATAATTCATGAGATACTGACTTCCCCCTTATTGAAAGTCTTCAAGTAGACTGTGAATGATCACTTGTTGAGTATGCTGTTGAAAGCTTTCTTGATGCAGCATGAATTGAATAGCTACTAAAGACTCCTCCCACACTGTGATTCTGTGATTCCCTTGGAAATGATTTTCATTTTGCATGGAATAATTTTAGCAACAAACTGATATATAAGGGGAAAATATTGATGACAAAAATCTGTTTAAGGTAGAAATGTTAAGTATGGGTATAATTTGGCATACAATTCAGTTTTCCTTCAATAAGAAAGATGTGTTAAGCGAGATCAATGCACTAAAATGAAACAGGCAAAACACTACCAGGAACTTAAATACTTGCTTATAATAATGAAATTGAATAAAATGAATATTTTGTCAACTTATTTTCCACCATTGAAATTTCCCAGTTTTGTCCTGTTCTAGTCTAAAGGTCAATTTTAGACCCAAGGCTCCTTAGGATTTACTTTGTAGGCCTTGAACTAAGATGAGTGGAAGCTCTCAATTCACAATATTATGAGAGATCACTACCTGAAGCAAAGATAGAATCCATTATAAAAATTTTAAAATACTGCTAAAGAAGTAGTCTTGATAAATGCCATTCTTTCCTTGGAAGAGGAAGATACATGAAGAGCTGAATCATTAGCAGCAGGTTTTGTGGAACAAAACAATAGCATATTTTAGCCTAATAATTACTAATGGAATTAAGCATAGGACCCTTACAAATTTTTTTTTCTGTTTCCTTACTTATATTTCTACTCCCTCCCTGGAAAATTGCCTTCCTTATTTTGGTGGGTTTTTTTTTTTTAGCCCTCCACTATTTTTTACTCACCTTGTTCATTTCACTTCTATTTATGATTCCCACTCTACTTCCACCTTTAACTCATCTGTGGGGTCATATTTTCTTTAAAAGAAATTTATAACAAAAACCAATGATTTATTTTTTGGCAGAGAGAATATGCTGTCAAATATTCATGGCAAGAATGTCCTACTCTTCTCTGCAATGTGGTCCTGGCAACCATGTCATAAGGATTACAAGCATGTATATTGCTATATTCTCAGGTAAGAACAGCATTATTATAGGACTGAATTTTTAATCAAATGATTTTAGCAAATAGATCATAAAAATGAACACCAGAATTTTAGAAAATAAAAGATAAAATAAAAACTATAGCAATTTTAATCATAAAATTATATTCCTGGTCAGAAAATTGATATAAATATATTAGGAATGTGGATTGTACACTCTGTATGCTATATATATATATGTATATATATACTATACATACATACACAAATATAGGTGCCATAAAACATGATTAAAATGTAAAAATAGATCATTATTACAAATTTTACAAAAATTTATATTTTAGGTATAATACACATTGAGATAATGTGGCAGATTTTAAGTTCCTTGAGGAGAGGGACTGTCTTTTTCCTCTTTTTATATCTTCAGCACTTTGCACAGTACCTGGCACTGTGTGGTGTTTGATAAATGTTTACATAGTAAGTGCTTAATACATGTTAATTTATTTATTGATTGATAGTATAATTAATAAAAAGTTAACCTACAAGCTGGGAAGAACTCGGTTCAAGTTCTATCTCTGAAAGGTACTGGTTGTGTGACTATAGGTATAATAGTCAATTTCTCCGTTGTCTAGGAAAAGTCTTTAATATTTTAGTTGCAGAAAAGATGCTGACCTGAATCAGAAGAGGAATGTTCTTCATCTAGAAGTTTTGTGTGCCAATAAAATAATATCTCAAATTATTTCCCATAAGATAAAATATTATCTGAATTATAATGTATCAATTAAGTAATTATGATACAAATATTTGTATTGGCATTTTAGAATTCAAGTTGTGGAAAATATTTTGGTCATGGTCAGAATAATCTGTTCCTAGAATGGCTTCTTTTTTTGAAAATTAATTAATTTATTTTTAGTTCCCAACATTCATTTCCACAAGATTTTGAGTTCCAAATATTCTCCCCATCTCGTCTATCCTTCCATCGTAAGATGGCATGCATTCTGAATACCCTTTCCCATAATCTACCTTCCCTTTTATTTCCCCCTCTCCTTTTCTTATCCCCTTCCCTTCAATTCTCCTGTACAGCAGGATAGATTTCTACACCTCACTTCCTGTATATCTTATTTCCCACTTGCATGTGAAAAAAAAAATTTAGCATTTAATTTTAAAACTTTGGGTTCCAAATTTTCTCCCTTCCTCTCTCCCCACCCACCCTTATTGAGAAAGCAAGCAATTTGATACAGGTTATATATATGTAGTCATGCAGAACACTTCCATAGCAGTCATGTTGTAAAAACTAGGTATATTTACCTTAATCTCATCCCACCCCCCATTTATTCTATTCTCTCTTTTGACCCTGTGCCTCCTTAGAAGTGTTTGCTTCTGATTACCCCCTCTTCCAATCTGCCTTCCCCTCTGTCATCTTCCTGCTCTATTGTCCCCTTCTGCCCCCATTTTCCTGTAGAGTAATACAGATTTCCAGACCCAATTGAGTGTGTATGTTATTCCCTCCTTAAGACAAATCCAATGAGAATAAGATTAACTCATTACCTCTCACCTTCCCCCATTTCCCTTCCACTGTAAAAGCCTTTTGCTATTTGTTTTATGTGAGATAATTTACCCCATTCTACCTTTTGCATTCTGCTTCTCCCAGTATAATCCTCTCTCACTCCTTAATTTTTTTTCCAAATATCACCCCTTCATCTTCACCTCACCCTTTGCAATCTATCTATCTATCTATCTATCTATCTATCTATCTATCTATCTATCTATCTATCTATCTGTCTATGTATCTATCTATCTATCTATCTATCTATCTATCTATCTATCTATCTATCTATCTATCTATTTATCTATATACATACATGTAATTTTTTCCCCTCCAACTACCCCAATACTGACAAAGGTCTCATTAGTTATAAATATCATCATTCCACGCAGGAATGTAAGCAGTTCAACCTCAGTAAGTCCCTTATGATTTCTCTTTCCTGTTTACCTCTTCATGTTTCTCTTGAGTCCTGTATTTGAAAGGAAATTGTCTGTTCAGCTCTGGTCTTTTCATCAAGAATGCTTGAAAGTCCTCTATTTCACTGAATGTCCTTTTTTTCCCCCTGAAGGATTGTAGTTAGTTTTGTTGAGTCAGTGATTCTTGGTTGTAATCCTATCTTCTTTGCCCTCCGAAATATTATATTCCAAGTCCTCTGGTCCCTTAATATAGAAGCTGCTAAATCTTGCATTATCCTGAGTATGTTTCCATAATACATGAGTTGTTTCGTTCTCAGTGCTTGTAATATTCTCTCCTTCACCTGGGAACTCTGGAATTTGGCTACAATATTCCTAGGAGTTTTTTTTGGGGGGGACTTCTTTCAGGTGGGGTTCAATGGATGCTTTCAATTTTTATTTTGCCCTCTGGTTCTAAGATATCAGGGCAGTTTTCCTTGATAATTTCTTGAAAAATGATTTCTAGGCTCTTTTTTTGATCATGGCTTTCAGATAGTCCTATAATTTTTAAGATATCTCTCCTGGATCTAATTTCCAGGTCAGTTGTTTTTTCCAATGAGATATTTCACATTGTTTTCTATTTTTCATTCTTTTCAGTTTTTTTTTTGACAGTATCTTGATTTCTCATAAAGTCAACAGCTTCCAATTGCTCCATTTTAATATTTAAGGAAACATTTTCTTCAGTAAGCTTTTGGACTTTTCCATTTGGCCAACTTTGCTTTTTAAGGCATTTGGGTTAAGCTATATTTAAACTGTTATTTTCCTCAGTATTTTTTGGGTCACCTTCACCAAGCTGTTGACTTGTTTTTCATGATTTTCTTGCATCACTTTCATTTCTCTTCCCAGTTTTTCCTCTACTTCTCTTACTTGCTTCTTAAAATCCTTTTTGAGCTCTTCCATGGCCTGGGACCAGTTCATATTTTTCTTGGAGGCTTTGGATTTAGGAGCTTTGACTTTGTTGCCTTCTTCTGGTTGTATGTTTTGGTCTTCTTTGTTACCAAAGAAAGATACTATGGTCTGACATTTTTTGCGAGGTTTGCTCATAATCTCAACCAATTACTTGAGTTATAAACTCTTTGTTAAGGTAGGGGTCTCTTTCCAGTGTGGAGAATGTACTGTCTGAAGCTTTGGGGGTTTTTTGTAGCTGTTTTCAGAGATACTTCTAGGGACTTGTAAGTTTTCAGTTCTTCCAAGGTATTATAATTAGGGATGAGGTGTTTACTCCTTTCCTGGCCTGTGCTCTAGTCTCTGAGTGACCGCAAACACTATTTTCTGCCTTGGAACTATGAGGAGGATTTGCTCTATACCACCACTACAAACTCCACCGTTCCAGTACTCCTCCTTGCCCTAAGACTGTCATCCAGAATTGTGACCCAGATTTAAGTATGGGCAAAGCAAGAGAATCCTGTACCAGCAAAGAGATCCCTGCAATCTCCTTCTGATCAGCCAGTTGATTCCCCTTCAGTCTATGGGGCAGAAGCTCTGGAACAGCCATTGACCCTGGGCTGTGTGTGGGGACTAGGGCTGGGACCAATCTTCTCTCTCACTGTAGTCACAGACTTTTCCTACTGACCTCCTAAGTTTTCATCAGCATTTGTGGATTGAGAAGTCTGTAAATTGCCAAAGCTGCCTCTGATTTAGTCATTTGAAGGCTGTTCCAGGTTTGCTGAGACCCATTTTGCCTGCACACCCACACCAAACTGTGTTTGTCTCCCAACCCAGAGGGATATACCTTTCTGATCAACCATCCAGATTGCCTTGGGCTGGAAATTTGTTCCATTTCTGTCTTTTTGTGAGTGCTTTAGAATTTTTTTGAGCCATTTTTTTTACAAGTATTTGAAAGGGTTTGGAGGAGAACTCAAACAAGTCACTGCTTTTACTCTGCCATCCTGATTCCGTCCCTAGAATGGTTTCTTAAAATAATGCTTTTCCCCCAAGTAACCCCTAGATAAGCACAAAATATGGATTTGTAGATATAAAGCTACATTTCACAATTTTCTTCATTTTACATATGAGCAAATCAAGGTAACAAGGTTGAGGGAAGGTAAGTGACTTATCCAGAATTACAGGGAGTAATCTTGAAAAGTACAATTTGAATGCAACATTCTTTGCACCACAAAACCAGGACTCTTTCCATTGAGCTACACTGCTGATCTTTTTCTGGAGAAAGATAATGTGTATGTATATATGTATGTAGATAGATAGATAGATAGATAGATAGATAGATAGATAGATAGATAGATAGATAGACAGATATAGATACAGATACTGATATAGATATAGATATAGATATATAGATATATAACTTGAGAAAAGGCTCTCACTAGTTCATCAGAGAAGTCAACATTTATTTGAAACAATAAAAACAAATATTACAAAAGAAAAACAGAAACCCAAAGCTTAAGAGGCAGAAGAGAACTAAAACCTGTGTTAAGAAGTTGGAATGTGGGAAAATGCATTGGAGCACACACACACACACACACACACACACACACACACACACATGCATGCATGCATGCATGCACGCACACATATATACTATGCCTACACACATGTATGCCTATATATGTAAGTGTGTATTTGTATACATGTAAATGTGTGTATATGTGTATATATGTGTATATGTTACATATATATTTATGTATATGTACACATATCTATGTATTTCAGAAAAGCTAGAAGCAGCCACGGAGCTGAAAGCTATGAGAAGGGAAAACTTCTTGTGACAATTGAAATAGGGTTCATGAGATTCGTATATGCTGTGCAAGAGATAACATTAAGTATATGCCAAAAGAAAAGAGAATTCATTGTGACTCACACTGTAGGTTGTCAAGTCAGATACATAATGATTTGTTGTGAACCAATAGGAAATAATTTATCTTCCCAGACTGTGAATTAAGCAAGATGATTAAAAATCTACTGAGATTTAACAAATCTGATTGGAAATGTCCCTTTCTAGTAATTCATATCATGTGTTCAGTCATCAAGCATTTAAGTGCCTACTATCTGTCAGCGTATTTTAAATGTTGGGCACACAGAAAAAAGAAAAAAAGTAATAGAGGTTTCTTGCTCCAAGGGAGCTCACAGCCTAATGGGGTAGATGGTATGTAAACATTATGTCCAGTGAAGAGATATTCTGTATAAAATAGAGAAAACCATTAGGAAAGTGCTAGCATTGAGGAAAGCTGGGAAAAGCTTCTTGTAGAAGAATGGATTTTAGCTAAGAATTGAAAGAAGACAGAGTAAACAAGAGGCAGATAAAAATGTATAATTCTAGGCACGTATAATAGTGAAAGTGTTGGTAATCTATAGATGGAGTATTTTGTGAGAGGAGTTGAGTGAAGACTGGTGTCACTGGATCACAGAATAGAGGAGGGTGAGTAAGGTTTAAGAAGACTGGAAAGGTAAGAGGGGGCAGATAATGATGAGCTTTGAATGCCAAATAGAAAATATGACTAAGAATTGTAAAGCCCTGAGGAAAAACATCAAAAAAACTGAAAGGGACAGGTTTTTTTTTTCATTTTCACTACTAACTGAAAGAGATTAAGAAGAGAAAATTGGATATAGGAAAAGAACTTCATATTTATTGGAAGGATAGTATTGGTGAAAGAAGTTTGGATTCTTGCACTAGGGCTTTAAGAAGTTTTATACATATACATGTACATGTTTATGTATGTATGTATGCATAGTCACATATTTGTATATATACACACACACAGTTTGTATGTATATATATACACATATATACATGTATACGCATGTATATATACATGCACACACATATACATACACACACACATATATATATATATTTTTTTTCCCCATGTAAATATGAAAAAGAGGTTTTCAACCCAAAATGGGGAGTGGAGATAAAGAACTCTATCCATTTATATCATCTAAACTATACATCAGAGAGAACAGCACTTAAGACAGATGAAGAATAGCAATATAGAGGAACAAAAATTCATAGGAAGATGTATCCGTTAAGAGGCACAGTGGTCTCTAGTGCGCAAAACATATGCAATTCTACAATTATTATTATAAATAATAATCACAGTAAAGTATTAATGGAATAAAGTTTTTGTAGACATTCTTAGATTAATAAGTAGGACAAAAACCTTTAGAGACCCTTTTGGGAAAAGCAGAAATCATTTCATAGATTAATAGTAAAAGGCGAAAAGAGGCATACAAGACTAGATTGATCTAAAGCCACCAATGATGGGTTGCTTCTATTTGAGACTATAAATTCACTAAGATAGAAGAATGGAATCAAATGACCCATCATGAATGACATCTGCATGAAATCAATTAATAACATCTCTGCAAAGAAGCAAGAAACAAATAGCTGACTTACATAGATTCTTTGTAGATGTGGCAGGGTTTATCTTGGTGGCCATCGCCACTTAACTCTACTGGAGAGTTATCCAGAATAAGTGCACTCATTTTGTTCTATATTGATAATGGATGGAAACAGTGGAAAACTGCAACATAAAATTATGGGCACAAATGTTTATCACTTATAAAAAATATGGCAAGACAAGGTCTGCTAACTAGAGTTGTATGTCAGAAACTCATTTTTCATGTGGAAACTAATGATTAATCACCAATATTACAAATACACATTTCAAAATATCAAAGGAAATAAAAATATACAAAAATATCAAAATATCAAATATCAACTAGTAAACTACACTGCAACATACTATTATTGTAGTCCAAATCGTTCCCCACAGTAATATGGATGAAATACCCATCCATAATAACTGAAGAACATTGTTTTCCCTTGATGTTGCCAAGCCTCAAATCTCATAAGCCCTCCAAATTATATTGAGCAGAAAAACTTTGTTAAATGATAGTTACATGATGAGAAAATAAATTAAAAAACACATGTGATTAGAATAAGGTGCATACCATCCCCCTGGACCTATCTGCTCCTTGACTTATGCTGAGAATATTTTCAGTGAGCTTGCAGAGGTTAATCTAAAATATGAATAGCTTTATTCAACTATGTTAGGCATCTATTTTCTGCCTTTGGGCAATAATTAATAGATATTGAAAGTAAATGAATGACAATAGGATAGAAATTGTGCCTGTTTCTAACTGAATATCATTAATATGATAAGAAAATGATGATGATGATGATGATAATGATGATAATGATAGTGACGATAGTGATGATGACAGTGGTGGAGGGGCATGATGATGCTGATGTTGTTTTCCTCACAATATAATCTTTCTTCTTTGGAAGGTGAAGAGAGAGGGGAGCAATAGCAAATTAATGAATTTCAGATGGATTGATGTACCTTGATTCTTTGTGTGATTTCAGAGTGCTGTGCTGGTTATGAAGTCCTGGCAGAGACCCAGAAGTACTGGTGAATTTGGCTCTGGTAATACCAATGAGTTAATTATTATTATAGTTAATATACATGATGTGGCATTGATTTACAGTCTGGTACCTCTCCAAATTGTTTTGCTAGATTAGCTTTAATTTCCCATCCAACCCACTTTCTGTCATTCAATTTATATGTAAAACAAACAAAAAATCTTATCCAAGTAACTTTAATTTGATCCCTCCTTTTCTTCTCAATATTTTTCTCACAATTTTCCTTTCAGCAAGTGGAAGCATTAAAAATATGCCAAAATATACGGATGATGGTGCTAGTGTTTTCCTCCCTGAAAATCAGTTTTAAAATTACTGAGTCAACATTTTCATTTTCATTTTCTCCAATGTCAACAGTTTTCTCAGAGTTATAAGCAGAATAGCTATTATCTGACCAAATAATGGTTAGTGGGAAAAATAATAAGTGCTGTTAAGTTATGTGACTTGACATTTTGTTGACAGCTATCAGAACACTTCACACTTCATTGGGAAACCATACAAACACTGACTAGTGTATGAAGCCTGACCTTTAAAATGAGCCTTTAAGAAATCTAGCACAGAATTGTAAAGAGAGGGATAAGAAACCATGTGGATATCTGGATTTATCTATTTTTTTTGTATAATAATTATCTGTTTAATTATGAATTCCAAAAAAAAAAATTGAAGGTTCTCAATTTTACTAGTTTGTGTGTTTTTGCTCCACTGCATTTAAGTCATGATTCAACATCTTTAAAAAAAAAAAAAACAGCACAGGGACAAAGCCAGGATGGCAGAGAGAAGCCTGGAAGTTCCCTGAGCTCTCCCCAGTTTCTGTGAGAAATAACATTAAATCAAGCCCCTGAACAGATTCTGGAGTAACAGAACCCACAAAAAGATGGACTGAAACAATTTTCTAGCTTCAGATAACTTAGAAGAACTTAAGGAAAGGTCTATCTCACTTGGCAAAAGGGGAGTGCAGCCCAGCTCAGATGGCATTGGGGCAAGCCAGACAGAGGCTCTTAGCTTCAGCACAGATTGGCAACCAATGCCTACTGTTCTGGCTCATCAGACCAATGATACAATAAGCCGGCTGTGAGGTCTCTAGCCCGAACATAGAATGCAAATTGCCAGCCACATCATAACAGGCACAACTAGGCCAGACTACCCCAGCACTAAGGGCAAGCCACAAGCACCTGAGGTCCAGGCATGGAAATCCAGGGAACAGGCCCATGGCCACTAGCATAAGAAGCTTGGGGTAGTGACTCCTGTGTTCTGAGAGAAGAGCTCAACTTTAAAAGTCACAGAATAGGCTGAAAAATGAATAAGAGACAGTAAAAGCTGTGACCATGGAAAGCTGTTATGGTGACAGGGAATATCAAAACAAAAACTCAGAAAAAGATGATGTAAAAATGCCTACGTGTGAATCCTCAAAGGAGAATATGAATTGTTCTCAAGTCCAAAATGTCTTCTTGGAAAAGCTCAAAAAGGATTTTGAAAATCAAGTAAGAAAGGTAGAAGAAAAAATGGGAAATGAAGTGATAGTTATGCAGAAGAATTAAAAAAAAAAAGAAAGTCAACAGTTTGGAAAAGGAAGCACAAAAACTGACTGATGAAAACAACTCCTTAGATAATAAAATTATCCAAATGGAAAAAAAAATTCTACTGAAGGAAACAACTTCTTTAAAGATAGAATTGGTCACATGTAAAAGGAGGTACAAAAGCTAATTGAAAAAAAAATCCCTAAAAATTAGAATTGGGCAAGTGGAAGCTAATGACTCTATGTGATATCAAGAATCAGTCAAACAAAATCAAAAGAATGAAAAAAAATTAGAAGAAAAACATTGAAAAAACAAATGACCTGAAAAATAGATCCAATAGAGATTATTTAATAATTATTGAACTACCTGAAATCTATAATCAAAAAAGAGCCTGGAGAGCATTTTGAAAGCAATTATCAGGGAAAACTACCATAATACCCTAGGAACTGAGGGTAAAATAGTCATTGAAAGAATCCATCAATCACCTCCTGAAAGAGATCCCAAAGTGAAAACCAGAAGGGATAGTGTAGCCAAATTCCAGAATTACCTAGTCAAGAAGAAAATACAGCAAGCAGCCAGAAAGAAACAACAAAAATATCAAGGAGCCACATTGAGGACTACACAGGACTTAGCAGCTTCTACATTAAATGATCAGAGGGCTTGGAATATGATATTGTGGAAGGCATGGTAGCTTGGATTACAAATAAGAATCAAGTACCCAACAAAACTAGGCATAACCTTTCAGGAGAAAAGATGGGCATTCAGTGAAATTGGGTGCACATTCAATCATTCCAGATGAAAAGGCCAGAGCTGAACAGAAAATTCAGCCTTCAAATATGAGCTTCAATAGAAACATAAAAAAGTAAACTTGAAAGAAAATAAATGTTATTCAATAAGATTAAGCTGTTTGTGTCGCTTCATGGGAAGATAATACTTCTACCTCTTGAAAACTGAATCTCTATTAGGGCAGTGAAAATGAGTATACTTAGACAGAGCATATGGGTAAAAGTTGACTTTCATACAATGATATACAAAATTAAGAAGTGAGAAAAAGGGATTGTGCTGGGAGAAGAGGAAAGGGAAAGGCAGAATAGGGTAAATTACATCACATGAAGAGGTGCAAAATACCAATTACAATAGAGAGAAAGAAAAGGGGGGAGTGAACATTGTTTGAAATTTACTCTCGTCAGGTTTCACTCAGAGGGAAAATAACATGCCCACTCATTTGGAGATAGAAATTTATCTTGCCTGACAGGAAAGTAGGAGGGGAAAGGAGAAAGAAAAAGAAAGGGTAAGGTTATAGAAGGGAAGGCAGATTGAGAGAGGTGGTGGTCAGAAACAAAACCATTTGTGAGGAGGGACACAGTGAAAAGAGAGAGAAAAGTATAAATTGTGGAAAATAGGATGGAGGGAAATAATAATCATAACTGTGAATGTGAAGGGCATGAACCCTCCCATAAAAGGAAAGCACATAGCAGAATAGATTAAAAATCATAATCTTACAATATGTTGTTTACAGAAAACACATTTGAAACAGAGTGACACACACAGGGTAAAGGTAAAGGGCTGAAGTAAAATATATTATGCTTCATCTGAAGAAGAAAAAAAAACTGGGGTGGCATGCCCTATCTCAGAAAAAGAAATAGGAAAAATAGATCTAATTAAAAGAAGATAAGAAAGGAAACTACATCTTGCTAAACCACAGACAATGAAGTAATAGCAACACTAAATTTATATGCACCAATTGGTATAGCATCCACAGTCGTAGAGAAGTTAAGTGAGTTATAGGAAGAAAAAGACAGCAAAACCATACTACTCAAACACCCCCTCAGAAAACTATATAAATCGAACTACAAAATTATCAAGAAAGAATTCAATAATGTGAATATAATTTTAGAAATGTTAGATATGATAGACTTCTTGAGAAAACTGAAGGGGGATAGAAAAGTAATATACCATTTTCTCAGTGGTACATGGCACCTACACAAAAGTTGACCATGAATGAGGGCATAAAAACTTCACAATCCAATGCAGAAAGGGAGAAATATTAAATTCATCCTTTTCAGATCATACTACAACAAAATTACATGTAATAAAAGACCATAGAAACACAGAAAAAAACTAACTGGAAATAATATAATCTAACCCTAAAGAATGAGTGGGTCAAACAACAAATCATAGAAAGAAATAGCAACCTCATCCAAGAGAATGACAATAGTAATACAGTATCCCAAAACATATAGTCTGCAGCCAAAGCAGTTCTTAGGGGAAATTTTATATCTTTAAATGCTTAGATGAGCACAATAGAGAAAGAGGAGATGAATGAATTGGGCATTCAACTAAAAAAAATTAGAAGAACAAATTAAAAATCCCCAATTAAATACCAAATTAGAAACTCTGAATCAAAAGAGAGATTAATAAATTTGAAATTCAACTAATAAATAGAATTAAGCTTTGGTTTTATGGAAAAGAACAATAAAATACCTAAGGCTAATTTGATTAAAACATGAAAGGGAAAAAAGATTACCAGTATCAAATATCAAGAATGAATTTACCACTAGAGGAAATTAAAACAATTATTAGAAGCTATTTTGCCTAAATGTAAGCCAATAAATCTGACAATCTAAGTGAAATGGATGAATATTTGCAAAAATATAAATTCCTCAGATTAACAGAAGATAAAATACTTGAATCACATTTTAGAAAAATAAGTTGAACAAACCATCAATGTAATCACTAAGAAAAAATCTTCAGGGTCATGTGGATTTACAGGTGAATTCTACCAAACATTTATAGGACAATTAATTCCAAGACTATATATACTATTTGGAAAAATATGCAAAGAAAGGGTAATGCCAAATTCCTCTTTTAACACACATATGGTGTTGATGCCTAAACCAGGAAGAACCAGAACAAAGAAAGAAAATTATAGATAAATTTCCCTAATGCGGATAATACATTATGACCAGGTAGGATACACACCAGTAATATAAGGCTGGTTCAATATTAGGAAAACGATCAGCATAATTGACCATATAAGCAGCAAAACTAACAGAAATCATATGATTATCTCAATAGCTAAAGAAACAGCTTTGGACAAAACACAGCATCCATTCTTATTTTTAAAAAAAAAAGCTGCAGAGCATAGGAATAGATGGACTATTCCTTCAAATGATAAGCAGCATCTATCTAAAACCATCAGCAAGGACTATATGTAATGAGTGTAAGCTAGAAGCAGTCCCAATAAGATTATGGGTGAAACAAAGATTCCCATCAGCACCTATATTATTCAATATGATACTAGAAACTCTCTCTGTATATATACATATGTAGAGAGAGAGAGAGACAGAGAGAAAGAGAGAGAGAGACAGAGAGAAAGAGAGAGAGATACATACATACATACATACATACATATAATTTTTTCCCTCCAATTACCCTAATACTGACAGAGGTCTCATAAATTACAAATATCATCTTTCCATGAAAGAATATAAACAGCTCAAACTGAATAGGTCTCTGATGATTTGTCTTTCCTGTTTACCTCTTCCTGTTTCACTTGAGTCTTGTATTTGAAAGTGAAATTGTCTATACAGCTATGGTCTTTTCATCAAGAATGCTTGAAAGTCCTCCATTTCACTGAATGTCCTTTTTTTTTCCCCCTGAAGGATTGTACTCAGTTTTGCTGGGTAGGTGATTATTAGTTGTAATCCTATCTCCTTTGCCCTCTGGGATGTTATCTCTCAAGTCCTCTGGTCCTTTAATGTAGAAGCTGTTAAATTTTGTGTTAACCTGATTGTGTTTCCACATTACTTGAGTTCTTTCTTTCTGACTGCTTGCAATGTTTTCTCATTGACCTGGGAACTCTGGAATTTGGCTACAATATTCCTAGGTATTTTCCTTTGGGGATCACTTTTAGAAGGGGTTCAGTGGATGCTTTCAATTTCTATTTTACCTTCTTGGTTCTAAAAGATCAGGCAGTTTTCTTTGATAACTTTTTGAAAGATGATTTCTAAGCTCTTTTTTTTTTATGATGGCTTTCAGATGGTACATAATTTTAAAATTATCTCTCCTGGATCTACTTTCCAGGTCAGTTGTTTTTTCAATGAGATATTTCACATTGTTTTCCATTTTTTCATTCTTTGGGTTTGACAGGGTCTTGATTTCTCATAAAATCACTGTCTTCCAATTGCTCTATTCTAATTTTTAAGGAAGCATTTTTTTAAGTAAGCTTTTGGACTTCCTTTTCCCTTTGGCCAATTTTGCTTTTTAGAGCACTCTTCTCCTCATTGGCTTTTTGGACCTCTTTTGCCATTTGGGTTAGGCTTCTGTTTAAGGTGTTATTTTCTTCAGTATTTTTTGGTCTCCTTTAGCAAGCTGTTGACTTGTTTTTCACAATTTTCTTGCATCACTTTAATTTCTCTTCCCAGTTTTTCATCTACTTCTCTTACTTGCTTCTCAAAATTATTTTTGAGCTCTTCCATGGCATGGGAAAAATTCATATTTTTCTTGGAGGCTTTGGTTGTAGGAGCTTTGACTTTATTGCCTTCTTCTGGTTGTATGTTTTTATCTTCTTTATCACCAAAGAAAGTTATTATGGTCTGACATTTTTTGCAAGGTTTGCTCACAATCTTAGCCAATTATTTGAATTAACAACTTTTTGTTAAGGTAGGGGTCTGTTTCCAGTGTGAAGAATGTACTGTCTCAAGCTTTGGAAGTTTTGTATAGCTGTTTTCAGAGATACTTCTAGGGACCTGTAAATTTTCAGTTCTTCCAATGTGTTAAGATTAAGGCCTAGGTTTTTACTCCTTTCCTGCCCTGTGCTCTGGTCTCTGAGTGAGAAAAAGCACTATTTTTCTGCCTTGGAACTATGAGGAGGATTTGCTTTTCACCACCACTACAAATTCCACCATACCAGTACTCCTTCTTCTCCCAGAACCACCACCCAGAACTGTGACCCGGATTCAAGTATGGTCAAAGCAAGAGAATCCTCTACCAGCAAAGAGATCCCTGCAAACTCCTTCTGATCAGCCATTTGATTCCCCCTCAGTTGATGGGGCAGAAACTCTGGAAGCAGCCGCTGCCCTTGGGCTGTGTGTGGGCACTAGGGCTGGGACCAATCTTCTCTCTCACTGTAGTTACAGACTTTTCCTACTGACCTTCTAAGTTGTCTTTGGCATTTGTGGGTTGAGAAGTCTGCAAACTGCCAAAGCCAAATCTTACAAAAATGAATGTTGAATACTAACTTTACATGTAATTGGAAAAAGTATTATGAAGACAAAAAATAGGACAGTATTTGCATACCTCCATTCTTCAAACCACTCCTCTATTATTCATGATTCCTCAAAAGTCACTGACAGGTATTGAGTAAAGAGAAAATCTCTGTTAGAAAACAGATTAGGAAATGATGGGGTACAGCCTCTAGGATTGGTGGAAATATCCATATGTGATCACAGATCAATGGAAGTGCTGAAGTATGAACATGTAACTAATTCCAAGAGGTATGTGTAGAATAATTTTACATATGTATACTTATTTGTGTCTAATTGTAGTCATCTCTAGGGTGGGAGGGGAGGGAAGAAAAAACAATAAATTTACATGATAATGCTGTTGTATCTTTGAAATGAATAGCAAATAGTGCATAATACATTTGTAGTTTCATGTGCAATAATCTTTTTTAAAATTTTACTGTGCTGTAGAAATTCTTGCTTTAAGTTCAGAATAAAATAAATATAATTTTAAATGTTTTATTTTTAGTTCCCAACATTCACTTTAATAAGATTTTGAGTTCTAATTTCTCCCATTCCCTCTCCCATCCCCAGGACAGCATGGAATCTGATATAGGCTATATATGTACAATGATATTAAGTATATTCCTATATTAGTCATGTTGTGAAAGAAGAATGAGAACAAAAGGGAAAAAAATTAGAAAGTAAAAGCAAAACAAAACAAAAAACCACTACCACAACAGCAAAGAGAAAATAGTATGCTTCTATCTGCATTCAGGCTCCAACATTTTGTTTTGTTTTTTTTTTTACCTCTTTTCTCCCGATAACATTTTCTATCACGAGTCTTTGTGAATTGTCTTGGATGATTGTATTGCTGACAAGAGTTTAATCTAATAAACTTGGTCAGTGCACAATTGTTACTGTGTACAATGTTCTCCTGGTTTTATTCACTTCGCTCAGCATCAGTTCATGCAAGTCTTTCCAGTTTTTTTCTCAAATCTGCCTGCTCACCATTTCTTATGAAACAATAATATTTCATTACATACATATACCACAACTCATCCAGCCATTCACAGATTGTTGGGTATCCCCTCAATTTCCAATGCTTTATCATTAGAAAAAAAGAGCTGCTATAAATATTTTTTGTATATGTGGGTTCTTTTAACATTTTTATGATCTCTTTGGGATATAGACCTTGTTGTGGTATTGCTGGATAGCTCATTGGGAATAGTTCCAAATTGTACTCCAGAATGGCTGGATCAATTCTCAACTCCACCAACAATGCATTAGTGTTCCAATTTTCACACATCTTCTCCAAAAAAAAGCTATGTTTCTAAAACTATAAAACAACAACAACATGTCATGGTGGTTTCATAAAGTGGTTGAACAACCAGACTCAAAGTAATGTTGCTAACAATTTTTTTTTTGCCATCTTGTAAAGGGAATAGTTTGTGTAGTGCCCAGGAAATCTATGTTTGTCTTTATTTTTACAGTGACTTGGACAATGTAATACCTGGTACGTTTTTTTCAAATTTGTAGCTGACACAAACCTAGTCGATACAATGATATTAAATATATTTCCACATTAGTCATGTTATGAAAGAAGAATCAGAAAAAAAGGAAAAAAACATTATAAAGTAAAAACAAAAAAACAACAACAAAGAGAAACTAGTTTGCTTTGATCTGCATTCACATGATGGGTAAGAAAATATATATATATATATATATATATATATATATATATATATATATGATTTTAACAGGCGATAATATTGGTCTGATTCTAATAACACTGAAATATTCCAATGAATCTATTGTTACACTAATGTTGATATTCATTATAATGATGCAGATTTCTCCTCATACATTCCTGTTCATCCTATGCAGCTCTTATCCTTGGACTCCCATAATGCTGGGAACCTTCCTTGAATTCTCTTCAAACTGGGGTGATGCCAATGAAGTGCAAAGCATTTCAGAAAGAGAAATCAAGCAAGCCATAAGTGAACTTTAAAGCTGAGGAGGACTGGTTCATGTCTATCGATAAATGAATTTTGCCAAGAATTTAAAGAACATGATTTCTACATTACAGAATAACTGCTATTTTCAGAGAACTTTTATGTAACTCCTATGTTACAGAAGCTTTGCATGAAAATAAACAGAAGATATCTGATAAAAGTCCTTCATATTCCAATATCCAAACCAAGGAGTGATGTAACAGAGAATTTTGCCACAAAGGTCCATCCAATATGTTTTAGAATTCCTTCTCTGTCTCTTTATAATATTTGAAACCCAATAGAGAACACAGACTGATCATCAGGTGGTGGTTACTCTTTCATGATGAACAATCTTTTGTTTTTGAGTCATGCAGTGCTCTGAAATTAGATGAGTTTCTAAAATATTGTAAGAGTAATTTCAAAGTACCTTTACTATACCTGGCATCTTATTCTTTCAATTATAGAATTCTTGTTTTGAATTGCTGACTGAAGTATTTCTTCCTATACTTGTTTAAATTAATTCATAACTTTAATAATAATCAATGTTATGGATATCTAGGATAACAGTGTTAAATTCCTTTCTATTTTGAATTGTGTATTAGTATTGTACTATGTCCAAAAATTACATCATTTTGCTTCATTTTTCTACATTAGACTACATAATCTATAGAACCCCTTTTAGCCCCCCACCTTTAAAAAATTACTAGTTTCCCTATTTCCCTTAAGTTGACTATGTGAAAACTACAGACAAACCCAGTCCTAATCTCATTAACATGTGATGTTTGAAATTTCCCATTTCTAACCTGGGCCATTTCCCCCCTTTTTAAGCAATCTGGCACCTCACTCCTATCAATATGGAACTTATTGAAGACTCTATTAATAAAGAACTTCTTTTTCAGTCATTTTAGTTAGTCAACTCTTCAGGACTCCATATAGGGTTTTCTTGGCAAAGATACTGGAGTGGTTTGCCATTTCTTTCTCCAACTCATTTTATAGATGAGGAAATTGAGTCAAACAAAAGTGACTTTCCAAGGGTCACACAACTAGTTAAGTATCTGTGGCCAGATTTGAACTCAGGGATTTTCATCTTCCTAACTGCAGGCCTGGCATCTGTGAGACCTAGCTGCCCAATATAGAACTTAATGTAAGTAAATTTGTACAAATTCCTGATTATCTAATCCCACTGAAGCTCAGAACTCTGAAGCTGAAGAGACCCATAAGCCTCAGCCTCCCCTTCAGCTGGGACAACAGGCACATGCTACCACACTTGGCCTTTTACTCTTTTTAAAAATGAAAAATGCAAATAAAGCAATTCTGCAATTTTACTTTATACTCATTAAAGAGTCAAAGATGTTAAAAAAAATAAAAAAAGATAATAAATATTGGAGGGTCATTGGAAAAACAGCCACCTGATGCATTGTTGGTAGACTTGTTAATGGGGACATCCATTCAGGCAAATAAGTTGGAATTATAGACAAAAGATAACTAATCAGTGAATGCCTTTTGATCCACATATATTATTTCCAGACCTTTATTTAAGGGAAAAAACAAAATGGAAAAGGCCCTTTATGTCTCAAAAATATTTTTGTCACCTTTTTTAACAGTGAATAGAAACAGAAACTAAGGAATGCCCATCAGTTGAGCAATAAGTAGAAGTATATGAATGTTTTTCAGTATTATTGTGCTGCGATAAAGGAACAAATAGATTATTTCTAAAAGAAAGACATAATAATTGATGCAGAATGAAATAAACAAAAGTAGAACAGTTTGTTACAACATCAACATTATAAAAATGCACCATTTTGAAGAATTTTTTAAACTGAAGAATGAAATGAACAGAACTGGAAAAAAAAGTATGCAATACTAATACCATAAAAAAAAAAAGCTGAAGAGAGTAAGAACTATGTGTGTATGTGTAAGTGTGTGTACACACATGTTCATGTGTATACATGTCTAAGTATGTGTACATACACACATTTACGTATGTATACAAATATATATTTGTGTATATTATGTGTGTGTATATGCATGTGTGTATATACAGCTATAGAGGGAATTGTTTTTTCCTGACTATGTATATTTATTAAAACAAGGGTTTTTTTTTTTACTTTTTTTCACTTTTCTTTGGGTTGTGGGGTAGAAGGGAGAGAAAATTTATTCCTGTTAATTAAAAAAAATAAGTGGGGGCTGTTATAGATGTGACATGTTCCATATAATCAAATAGATGACACTCTTTTAACATTTTTACTTGACTTCTATTTTTGTTACAATAGTTCTCACTAAGTGGGAGTAATCTAGAAATGTTTACAATGTAACAAAAAAACTTGCTTTATTATAATATTGAATACATACAACATAATGAAATGAATATATGCACCTATTGTGAAGATTTATCAATAGAATGCACTAAATAACATATTTCCTAGAAAAATTCATTTAACAGTACTGATTAGTTTCAGTGTAAGTCCATATTACCTTGTTATAGCTTTGGGAGATTTTATATGCAAACTGAGGAAACTTATATTTCAGAAACAAGAATTTAAGCATGAGCTAAAAATTGTAAAAATTTATGAAGAATTTAAGTTTATATCATGATTTCTCCCAGGAGGTCAGTAGAGATATATAAAGATTTCACACTTGGAAGGTAAGGTCGTGTTATGAATTTATCTCTGTAGAAAATACTTTTTTAAACTTACTTTAATGTAGTTCCACACCTCACAGCTCTATACCACACATCTACATGCACAACCATGCCTGTACCTGATTCTTTTCCTATTAACTATAGTCAATGTCAGAAGTGATTTGATGCCTTTTGGTACTACATTTCTTTAAAAAAAAATAAAATTTTGTAAAAATGATTCTTCACCTAGATCACAGACACAAGAAAAAAGCTAGAATGGTAGGAATATTTTGCTTGTAAAAATTTGAATTCATACTATACAGTTTGAAATACCCTTTAAAAACAATTAAAACTTATTTATGGTCACTTTTACCTAATTATGTCCTATTGCATAAGAATAAGCACAGCAAAAAAATGGTATGTTAATGTGTAATGGTCTAACAAAAAGAATGACTAAGGTAAGCCTGTGGTCAGACAAGCATCAAACTAACTAAAATAATTGAGTCTACAAGTCACCTCGATGTTTTAATATGGCATCTCAGACTGACTTTCCACAATGTGATGCCTGGTGCCTTCTGTCAAGCCAGTAAAGCTTCCCCTCCTAGCTTCTTTCTCTATAATCTTAATCTCCTTTCAAGGAACTAGAACTACTTAAGTAGGAAGGGATCTGTGAGCAAATGTCCAAGGCAATAATGAATTGACAGCTTATACATATGTCTATCAATTTACAATGACCAAGTAATTCCAAAAATTTCTATGTTATCTTTAGAAACTTTCATTCAAATATAAAATATCACAAGGTTAAAGAATTATAGAAATCTGAAGCTCGAAATCATGCCCAAAGATTGCATGTGTTTTTTTTTCAAATTTATTAATATCTTTACCTCTCTTTCTAGATGTGATTTTTTGGGACAGCAAGATTATTTTTAACTTATATCAGACATGTTGTCTTAGGCTTTTAAGGAAGACTATCTTGGCTTATTAAGTAGAAAGAGTCTATTTTGTTTTCTAAAATTCCTACGGACAGGATTAGCTTCTCTCTCCACTTGTCCCTCATAAACTTAGAGTTTCAAGAAGAGAAATATAAATGAATGTAGATGACCTAAAAATCACACCTGATAAAACTGTGTTTTACTTCTGTTCAAATGGGCACAATAGCCCTTTATTCATTTTTGTCTATGGACTTATAGACTCTATGAACAGGAGTGATGTTAAAGAGCAGGTAGACCAAGTCACGATAACTGGAGAAATGTTTAATAATAAACAAAACATACATATTTTCTATAGAATTAAAAGCTAGTCATAATTATTTTGCTCATGCTAATATATAAGTATCTTAAATTACCAACATTTTATGTTCAATGTTAACATCGCTTATATCATCATAGAATTTTAAATTAGAAGGCACCCAGGCACTTTAGAGGTTACTAGTCCAATTCCTCATTGTATAAAGGAATCTTTCTTATGAAATCTCTGATAAATGATTATCTAATACTCCCTCTAAACCATCCACAATAACAAGGGGCTCACTACTTTTCTTTTTTTTCTTTTTTAATATAAATTTATATATTTTTAGTTTTCAACATTCACTTCCACAAGTTTTTGAGTTCCAAATTTTCACCCCATCTCACCCCTCCCCCCACCTCAAGATGGCATTCATCCTGAATATCCCTTCCCCTAGTCTGTACTCTCTTCTATCTCTTCCCCCCTCCTTCTCTTATCCCCTTCCCCTCCTATTTTCCTGTAGGGCAGGAAAGACTTCTGTACCCCATTTCCTGCATTTCTTATTTCCCAGTAGCATGTGAAAAACTTTTTTTAAACATGTTTTCAAAACTTTAGGTTTCAGATTTTTTTCTCTTCCTCCCTCCCCACCCACCCTCATTGAAAAGGCAAGCAACTCAATATATGTTGTACATGTGCAGTTATGCAAAACACTTCCATAGTAGAAAAACTAACTCTATTTCCCTTAATCCTATCCTGCCCTCCCATTTATTCAATTCTTTCTTTTGATCCTGTCCCTCCTCAGAAGTATTTACTTCTGATTACACCCTTTCCCAATCTTCCCTCTCTCTATCATCCCTGCTCTTGTCCCTTCTCCCCTATTTTCCTGTAGGGTAAGACAGATTTCCATACCCAATTGCATATGTATGTTATTCCCTCCTTAAAACAAATCCAATGAGAATAAGATTCACTCATTCCCTCTTACCTTCCCCTGTTTCCCTCCACTGTAAGAGCCTTTTCTTTTCTGTTTTTTTTGTGAGATGATTTACCCCATTCTACTTTTCCCTTTCTTCTTCTCTGAGTATGATCCTCTCTCATCCCTTAATATTATTCTCCAGATAAGACCCCTTAATCTTCAATTCACCCTGTGCCCTCTATCTATCTATGTATCTATCTATCTATGTATCTATGTATGTATTATCTATCTATCTATCTATCTATCTATCTATCTATCTATCTACATATACATAGATATAATTTTTTTCCTCCAACTACCTTAATACTGACAAAGGTCTCATGAGTTATAAATATCATCTTTCCATGCAGGAATGTAAACAGTTCAATCTTAATAAGTCTCTTATGATTTCTCTTTCCTGTTTACCTCTTCATGTTCCACTTGAGTCCTGTATTTGAAAGTCAAATTTTCTATTCAGCTCTGGTCTTTTCATCAAGAATGCTTGAAAATCCTCTATTTCACTGAATGACCATTTTTTCCCCTGAAGGATTATACTCAGTTTTGCTGGGTAGGTGATTCTTGGTTGTAATCCTATCTCCTTTGCCCTCCGGAATATTATATTGCATGCCCTGCGGTCCTTTAATGTAGAAGGTGCTAAATCTTGTGTTATCCTGATTGTGTTTCCACAGTACTTGAATTGTTTCCTTCTGGCAGCTTGTAATATTTTCTCCTTGACCTGGGAACTCTGGAATTTGGCTATAATATTCCTAGGAGTTTTCCTTTGGGGATCTCTTTCAGGAGGAGATCTGTGGATTCTTTCAATTTCTATTTTGCCCTCTGGTTCTAAAATATCAGGGCAGTTTTCCTTGATAATTTCTTGAAAGATGATGTCTAGGCTCTTTTTTTGATCATGGCTTTCAGATAGTCCAATAATTTTTAAATTCTCTCTCCTTGTTCTATTTTCCAGGTCAGTTGTTTTCCAATGAGATATTTACATTGTTTTCTAATTTTTCATTCTTTTGGATTTGTTTACAGTGTCTTGATTTCTCATAAAGTCACTGTCTTCCAATTGCTCTATTCTAATTTTTAAGGAAGTATTTTCTTCAGTAATCTTTTGGACTTCCTTTTCCATTTGGCCAATTTTTCTTTTTAGGGCATTTTTCTCCTCATTGGCTTTTTGGACCTCTTTTGCCATTTGGGTTAGGCTATTTTTTAAGGTGTTATTTTCTTCAGTATTTTTTTGTGTGTGTCTCCTTTAGCAAGCTGTTGACTTGTTTTTCATGATTTTCTTGAATCACTCTCATTTCTCTTCCCAGTTTTTCCTCTACTTCCATTACTTGCTTCTCAAAATCCCTTTTGAGCTCTTCCAAGGCCTGGGACTGATTCATATTTTTCTTGGAGGCTTTGGATGTAGGAGCTTTGACTTTGTTGTCTTCTTTTGGTTGTGTATTTTGATCTTCTTTTTCACCAAAGTAAGATAATATAGTCTGACTCTTTTTGTGCTGCTTGCTCATGATCTCGATCAATTATTTTAGTTTTAAACTGTTTGTTAAGGTACAAATCTGCTTCCAATGTGGAGAATGTACTGTCCCAAGCTTCAGGGTTTTGTACAGCTGTTTTCAGAGATACTTGTAGCGACCTGTAAATTTTCAGTTCTCCCAAGGTGGTATGATAAGAGGTGAGGTGTTTACTCCTTTCCTGGCCTGTGACCAGAAGTACTCCTTTCTGTCCTGTAACTGTAAGGAGGGGTCCTCTCCACAGCCACTACAAGCTCCACTGTGCCAGTGCTCCTCAAACCAGCACCACTGCCCAGAACTGTGACCCACATCCAAACACTGGAAAAGCAAGAGATTCCTGCCTCAGCACTGACAGAGAACCCTGCAGTCCCTCTCTGATCAGCCACTGGATTCCCTCTCAGTCTGTGGGCTGGAAGCTTGGGAAGCAGCTGCCCCCCCTCCAAGGATGGAGCTGAGACCCTGCATTCCTATCTCAGCACCCACAGAAACAGACTTTTCCTACCGACCTTTTAAGTTGTCTTTGGCATTCGTGGATTGAGAAGTCTGGAAACCTCCACAGCTGTCCATGATTCAGTCCTCTGAGGCCTGCTCCAAGTTTTTGTGGCCTGCGAGCCCACATCGTGCTGTGGTCCACTCCCAGCCCTGTGCAATACACCTTTCTGATAGATAATCCAGGTTGTCTTGGGCTGGAAATTTGTTTCACTGTCTTTTTGTGGGTTCTGCTGCGTCAGAATTTGTTTGAAGCCATTTTTTATGAGTATTTGGAGGGGTTTGGGGGAGAGCTCATGCAAACCACTGCTTTCACTCCACCATCTTGGCTTCCCCCCTCCTCCCCGGCTCACTACTTTTCAAGGTACAGTGTTGCATTAATGAAACATAATTCTAAAAAGTTTGTCTCAGTAGTAGGATGTAACATCCCCTTCTTTTATGTTCTTGAAAATGTATGAATTTTATAGACAAGGTCAAGAATACCTTTGTGTTGGGTCTTTCCCCCCCCTCATTTATGAGGCATTTCTTCTGGGAACAACTCAAGCTTCTAGCATATTTTTTTTACATTTGAGTTACACGCTAGGAGTTGATCTTTCATGAGCTGGTCAGACTTGTGAAGTAAGGGCTAACAAAGATATTGAAAGACAGAGTAGAGTCACATATAAGAAATATCCTGCATCAAGGAAATAGTGATAATTTTAAAATTCTGTGATACTATAGTCTATGAATGTATCTAGCATAAAATATTAGAAGTAGAGGATACATATCTTTTTCGTGTATACATATAAGTACGATAATTGTGACTAGCACTAATTCTGAAATTCATCTGCATAGAGATGAGAACTGAAGCCATGAGAGTGCGTGAAATTAATGAAGAAGAGAAATATGGAGGGAAAATAGAGAAAAAGAAATAGAGAGCATAGAGAAAGATAAACAGAGATTGTAGGGGTAGAACTTGGAAGATAGCAATATTTAAAGGGAGTGGTACAGGATGAAGAGCCAGGAAAGGATTAAAAGAGGATTTATAAAACATTATTGAATGAATGAATAAATGAATGAAAAAGAACTTATTCAGAATTTATATATGTGAGACAACACATTAAATGCTAAGAAGTCAAATACCTAATTGAAACAATTCAAGCAGGTTACACTTTAATAGTGGGAAAAAATAAATATAGGAGTTTGGTGACCAAGGAAGTTAATATGAGTGTGGATAATCAAGGTCAATTGAACCATTCATTAGGTAGTAAATTGCACATGTTCTTTCCAGAAGCAATAGAAACATTGTTTTGATTAGCATCTAAGAAGATTCAAGGGGTGATGAATGGGAAAAAGTGAGGACCATGAAGTGGCATTGAAAGATAAATTGAAAAGTTCTCCTGATGGATGATTATGTGGGATATGAACCATATTGTGATTGGTGTTGTTTAGATACACTGGGGTATATCAGTTTGTGGTTTTTCATTCATTTATTAAGACTATTCAAACCAGACAGAGAAGAGGAAGAGAATAAACATTTATGAAGTGCCTACTATGTGCCAGGAAGTGTGCTAAACACTTTATAAATATTACCTTATTTGATCCTCACAATAACTCTGGCTAATAGATGTTGTTATTATCTCCATTTTACATTTCAGCAAACTAAGGCAGAGATGTTAAGTGACTTTTTCAGGGTCACAGAGCTAATCAAGTATTTGATGTTAGATTCAACCTCAGGTCTTCCTACTTTTAATCCCAGAGCTCTATCCACTTTCATATCTCTCTACCAAAGGAGGAGAAAGTCCCAAGTGTGAATTGATAAATTTCTTTATGATGGATATTATGTTGTACAAAAACAGCTCTGATATGTTTTTGTTTATTTTTGGAGAGTACGGAAAGAACTGCAAGCTGAGTCTAGAAAATGGAAATGTCAGAGTTGGGCTTAAAAATATGCCATTTTTGTTGTTGTTTTTCCATACTCTAAAAATGTCTATTCAGAACCCAACATACCTTGTAGGAAGCATAACATTGATGAATGTTTAGTGTTATGGACTAATTGTTGGGTATCTATTATGTCAGGAATCTAGGTAGATGTTTTTAGTTATGGTAGTTGAGGGTTTCTCCATGAAAAACCTAGGAAATTCAGGTCAGCCATCTAAAATGGACTAATATTAGACCACTTCTGGCATAGGGAAAGAAAGTTTTACATTTTTTTCTCTGTAACCTCCAGTGTCTCATTAAAAGACATCCTGAGAAGGATTATAGTATGCAAAATGGCATTCCCTTTCAAAGAATACATATTTTCCTATCTCTCCATATAAATTCCATATACATTTAACTGAGGTCTTCCTATAGTATTAACTCCACAGCCTATTGCATATTTCAACACACTTATTTAATTAAACTCAGTTTTTAACTTGTCTTCCAACCTCATGAACATTTGCATGCAAAATACTTTCGTATTTTCCCTGGAAGATTTCATAGCTTATTAATCATTATGGTTAATACAAAGGGACTCATTCTTATGCCCTAGTAGTACTATTATGAAAAGGAAATAATAAAAAAAAAAACACTCACAAGAATATGATTTTTATAATTCATTTTTTCTGGTATCATTTGACTCCATCTCCCTGGATCTCCATGCTTAATTATCTACTGATTTCCTACCTTCCATGCATGCATTTACTAACAGCAAACCTTCTACTTAGAGCTTATCTAACTAGGAAACAAGTTTATTACCTCGGAATTTTTTGAGTTCTCCTCTTTGCTATGTCTGATTATTGTCTTTTATAATCTCAAGAATAGGAGCATACTTTAGTGTTTAAAAAGCTGACCTTGGAGACAGGACTTGGGATCAAATCTTGCCCATGACACTAGCTATGTAACACTGGGCAGGTAATTTAACCACTCAGTACCTTGGGCAACTATCAAAATCGACATGATAAAAATGCATTGCCATTTTTCTGACCTTGATTTGTTTTAGAGAAAGGGATTTCCAACATTAATTAAACGTAAGCCAAAACAAAATAAAACAAAATTGTCTTAAAGCTATATAATCTCATGGTATTTTTGCTTAGAAACCACTTTTTAAACTTTGTAAAATTTAAAGCATTATGTAAATAGAAAGTATTATTACTCATTTTAATTGCAATATTTCTGATTCTATTCATTTCACATATACAGATTTTATCCACCCCATACTTCATTTAATGGTCTCCATGCCTTGTTTGTTTCCAACTAATCCTTTACATGTTTGCACACAGTTGTTTTGATGTTGTCTTTTCCACTATACTATAAGCCCCTTAAGAGCAATAGCTGTCTTTTGACTTTCTTTGCATCACCAGCACTTAGTATAGTGCCAGAAACATAGTATATACTTAATAAATGCTAGTTTACTGACTGTTATTTTTCCCTCTTCCTAATACTTTAAACCATTGGATGACTAATCAAACTTCCATATGTGATCCTTTCCAAATTTAACCAGCCTGATCCTTCAAGCAACATAAACATCTAACACTAGATTATGCTCAATCTTTCACTTTGATAGGTATGATCTTCTAACATTCATCCTCCCTTGGTTTAGCCTTCAGAATATTATTACATGTATACTTGCTACAGTTAGAGAAGACTTCAGTGGAAGATTATTTTGAAGGTAATGTTGTTGATGTTGCCCTTCATTTTTGAAGAGGACCAAAGACATTACAGGATGCTACCTTGATTACATAGGAACTAGATTTAAGTGAGACAAATTTGCACAAAGTCATCAGCCTCACTTTTTCTTCCAGAATCATTGAAGTCCAGTGGCCAGACAAAATTTAAGATAACTGGCAATAGCTTGGGATGCGGTGGATGACCTTGATAACTTTGATATCTAAGTGTTCTGTGATGCCTGCTTTAGCTGCCTTTGGAACAAATATTTCTTATCTGCCCATTATGCCAGTTGAAGTTATCATGAAGACAATAATAGTGTCGTGTATAGAGAGCTGTACTTTGAGTTAGGAAGATCTGAGTTCAAATTCTGCTCCTTTGATTTAAATTCAAGTCATGGAATCCATTTAGGTCTCAGGAAGCCCTTGCATGTGATCTTATTGGTATGTGGAAACTCTAGATGAGGAAATTCCCTCTACAATTGCAAGTCAGGATTATCTCTGTAATATATAGTCTCAGAGAATTGCCTAGAGCATTGAAATATTAAATGAATTTCTCAGGGTTCCACAACCCCTGTGGGCCAAAGATAGGATTTGAAGCAAGGTCTTTTTGGCTCCAAAACCATTTCTATACTTCTGAAGACTAAATTATATAGATGAGTTATAATGGGATATGTTGGAACCAGAACAACAAAATATACGGGCCATTGATATTTAAATATTTGAAATTATAATGCACAAATACTCACTTACAGAATCACAGAATCCTTTTCCCTTTTAAAAATAATGACAATATATACCATTCTCCAGCCACTGGATCACAGATTACAACTGGAAAGAATCTCAGAAGCTCTTTAGTCCAACCCTTCTCCTCCATTTTACAGATGAGAAATCTTAGTCTGTAAAGGAAAAGTTAATTTTGCAAGGTTTTATAGGTGCTAAGTGTTGGATGTAGAATTTGAATTTAGGCCTTCTGACTTTTTAAAAAATTCAAGTTTATTTTTTTCCTATTACAAATTCTCTCCCTCCCTTTTCTCTTCCTTCCCCACTCATTGAGAAAGCAGCAAATAAAATTTTGATTACTCATATGAAATTATACAAAATACATTTCCACATTAGATGCATTCTAAAACAGAAAGAGAAAAAAAATGTGCTTCAATCTGTACTTTAAGTCCATCAGTTATCTGCCTGGAGGTGAATATCATGTTTCATCATGAGTCCTTTCAAATTGTGGAGGATTATTTTGTTGATCAGAGCTACTAAGTCTTTCATCATCAATTACATTAAAAATATTGCTGTTGCTTTGTACTTTTTTTCTTCTGGTTCTGCTCAATTCGTTTTGGATTCAATCATATAAGTCTTCCTATTTTGGTTGTTTTCTGAACCCATCCCCTTCATCATTTCTTACATCACACTACTATTCAGTCATAATCATTTATGGGCAGCTGCACATTTCCCTATTCTTTAATACAACAAAAATAGCTGCTAAAAATATTTCTGTGAATAGAGGTGCTTTTCCTTTTTCTTTGCTGTCTTTAGAATACAGACCTAGTCATGTTATTTCTATATCAGAGAGTATGTGCACTCTGACTCTTTCCACTGTACATTACTGCCTACACACACATACATATATATATATATATATATATATATATATATACATATATATATATATATATACATATATATATATATATATATATATATATATATTTTTTTTTTTTCCTCCTCAAAGATCCTGATTTAACCCTGATGCCACATCATCCATTTCTTTCAATTCTTGAAGATATAGTTCATCTAGGCTAGGTGACTAGTACTTATTAAAGGAATGTAGTCATTGTGCTATCTTCTTACTTATTTTTTGATGAAATTTCTAACATGCATATTCATTCTATTCTTCCAAGAGCAAAAAAAAAAAATTCTTTTTTGCAGAGGAAATTAAAACTAAATTTTAAAAAGTGAGCAGTTTGGACTTTTCTCTGTTATCAATTAACAGACATTGTCCCACCCACTCCAAACAGTAGTCTTGTTCCTTCATTTTCTTTTTTTCTCAATTTTTCAAAATATTTTTGTTGTATTTAGCTTTTGTCATTGGCTTCGGCTCATTTTGAGCTTGAGATTCCCAGTCACATGGTACAGCATTGGATTTGGCATTACAGAACTAAGCTTTAAATCTCACTTCAATCATTTATTATCTGCATGACTTTGGACCACCATTTGATATTTTTTCTGGTCTAAATGGCAGACAAAGACTATTACAATTCTTAGTCTATAATCTATTTTAATATTATTGAAGTGCCATGCCATATTTTTTTTTTATTTGGCCTGTTGTTTTCCTTCTGGTCTTTAAAAATGTATGTTAAAATATAACTGGGTTGGTTAGTTCTCTGTGCATCACCATTGCTTTCTTTTAAAAACTATATTTTCCCTCCTTTTTAATGGAATTATTTCCCTTTGTATGCTGAGAATTTCATTCTTAACATCATCTATTACATCTTGGGAAAAGCTACCCTATAGAATTTTGTGTATGACTTTATACCTATACTTTTTTTGAACAATTTGAAAATTGTTCTCCCAAACTGTAGGGTACACATGAGGCAGTTCTTGACCTTTCACATCTTTCTATCATGGTCTCTCAAATGGATTAGTGACTTCATATAATATTCCCCTTATTTCCATAGTAGCTAACATCTTATTTTTCTTTGATCAGATGCAGAATAAAATTTCCACCTTTCAAGGAAGTTTATATCATTAAATCAAATTAGAAAATTATTAGACAGAATATCTGTCTTGGCACATACAGAAAAAAATGGTCTTTTAAATATGCAGATAATTGAAATATACCAATTATCACTCTGATCACTGTTCTGAGCTATCAACATGCCTCTGTTACAGACTTTTTGATGTATTGCTTTAATTCATTATCTATTTCTTCTTTCTATGCAGCTGGTGTGTAGTGTTGGCTTTGTTTTTGTTTTTCTTTCCATTGATCTGCAGTTACATCTTCTCTACTTAGTTTCAGCCATCTCATTTCTGAATATCATAATGTCAGCATGTTTTAATGTACATTTCACTCTTCCTCTACATTTGCTATTCCTTTTTTAAAATTAACATACTTTTTTCGGTCATGGATTTCAAACCACACCTTAGAGAGATTTGTGGCACCAAAGTTGTCTCCTTACATCAGAATATCTAGTTGATCTTGCTTATTACTCATGCATTGTCCATTTTCATATAGAAACCTGAGATATAGAGTTTGTTACTGCCACCTTTCTTGGATTTTATTTCACCAAACATTCTTGGCTTGTCTTCTGCCTTTCTTTTTTTCCTTGTATCCTTTAGCTTTCTGAATATACATAACTGAATTTTTCTCTCCTTCTTTTCTGATTATAGCTCCTTGCATTAGATTTGTAAACCTCTATGCAAATCCATTTTTAGCCCCCTTTCTTGGATAGCTGCCTCTCATTCCTATAACTTGTCATGGCTCATAAATCTACACATACATCCAAACATATGTTTTATAAACCCAAATTCTCAGGCTCAATTTTCTTATTTATCCATTCAGTTCTCATAATTAACTTTCTAATTTGAATCTCTTGCTTTTATTAGGCAATATTAATTAAAACACTATATATGACCCTCAATCTACAGTCTCTTGTCCAAAATTTTAGCAATAATTTTCAGATTTCCTTGTGGTAGTATCATTTATACTCAACTGAGTCAGTAGGAGTAAGGATGGGGCATTTATTTTTGAAAAATCATGGGAGGATTTTGTCATTTTGGTTTCACATCCCAAGAAGAAAGAAGACTTTTCCATCATTGATATCAGGTCAATCTCAGTACATCTCATTAGAGTCATCCACACCGCTGTGCTCTCTTTATTCCTCTGATCCTTACTTAATCATCACTCATTTGGTCATACCCTGGTTTTTTTTTAATATTATTATGCCTTAGAGGACATATGGGTGCTTCTTTCTCAGAGAGTCTAGCTGGGAACATTTCTTAACACTTCTCAAACATTTCTTAGCTCCAAGGATTTAGTGGTCCTTCTCCCATTTATGCTCTGTGCAACGGTTTCCTACCTTCATTTCCAACTTCTTGACACAATTCAGAACTGAAGTCAAGCCCTTAAAATATTTTTTTTTCATTTTCATTTTCCACACTGGGGGCTTACTTCCAATTTTTAAACAATTGCTCCTGATAACTTGAAGAGAAAGTTTTTCTTTCAGCCCCTTTATCTTTTTTTTTGAAGAGACCAAACTGCAGCATGAAGAGACAGCAGTCATTTGACATTGGCAGAAATACAAACATCTACACACAAAATGCATGTCATTTAGAAATTTACCTTTCTATATGTACTCACTAGAAGTTAGATTCTTAGCCATTGTCTTTGTTGCTGATAGTTCTCCTCAAAACTCTTAGACAAAATTCTTGATGGTTTTTCCCTAGAGATTTGTTACTCTTTATCTTATGTATAAATGCACATTTTGGCTTTCGTATGCATCCCTAGAATGTAAGCTTCTTGAGGGAAAGGACTATTTATTTTTATCTTTGTACCTCTAGTGCTTAGGACAGTGCCAAGTATGTGGTAGGTTTATAGTAATAATAGCAATAACAATAACAGCAACAGCAGCAAAAACAACATTTATATACCACCTACTCTGTGCTGGGCACTGTAATAAATATTTTCCAAACCTGGAAGGGAGGCACTATTTTATTTCCATTTTACAGATAAGGAAACTGAGACAGACAGCGGTTAAATGACTTGTCCAGGGTCATACAACTTATAAATGTCTGAGGCTAGATTTGAACTCAGGTCTTCCTGACTTCAAGCTCAATACTCTATGCACTGAACCATTATAAATGCTTGTTTATTGAATGATGGGAACCAGGGTTATGATTCACAAAACTGATCACTTAAAACAGCCTCCAGTAAACATGGCAAAGAAATTCAGATATAGAATTATCTGATACTTCAAAAGACTAGTGTTGTAGTGATTTTTTCCCAGCAGTGGCAAATTGGTTAATTGCAAATTTGTATAATTCAGCATAGATTTCTAGCCTCTTTCCCCTTACTTCTTAGATCATCAGATAGAAAGGATTTAGGAATTTTGTGGCTATGACATTACAGCACAAACCCTGGAAGTTTCTACCTTGTTCTTTAAAACTTTAAATAAAGTAACAGTGACAGAGTACCTGCCAGACTGGGTAAGTAAAGAGATGGACACTACAACTAGCTTAATTATTTGGCCATGGCAATCCATTCTTTTTAAATGACCCTCAGACCAATGAGTGCCTTTTTTGCTTCTGCGGTGGTAGAGGCAAAGTAGAAGAAAATGAGGCAAGAGAAGATAAAAATAAGAGCAAATTAAAAGCTCATCTCAGAAACTTACTACCTATGTAACCCTGATCAAGACACTTAACCACTCTGTGCCTCTGCTTCCTCATCTATAAGGTGATGATATTAATAGCATCTCCCTCACATGGGTTGCAGAAAATATTAAATAAAGTATTATATGCAAAATATTTTGTAAGACTTGAAGCTCTAGATACAGGATTGTTGTCATCATCAGCATTCTCACCCTCATCAACATTATCTTCGCTGCTGTTGTTCTAAATGTAATGTATTTGTCCAATGAATAGGAAGTGGATATATAGGGACTAAGTCATATTAATATTGTCATTCCTTTTATTGACAAAACAAAAAAAAGTAAAATGAATCATTAAACACACATATGACAAGAAAAGTAGGTGGGAGGGATCATGTAGAAAGAAAGGAAGATAACGAATGCATATTCTGCAAGCTATATTATTTTTCTTGCAATGGTAAGTGATCTAGAGGACCTAAGGAAGATTAATGGAGGAATATGGACAAGTGGCAAAATAATATGTATTCCTTCATAGGTAGAAACCTCTGCTTTTGGACAGAATACTCACTTCCTTTGAAACATTAAAGGAAAATGTCTCAGTGACAAATGCAAGTCTGTGGTTTGAAAATGTACAGCAAACTGATAAATTGTTGACAGATCTCATGGTTCTTTTCCTACATATGTGATATTAACAATTGCTTATTCTACTGACCTGTATATCTTTTGTCTCTGGTGTGTTTTCCATTTTGTTATATTTTGTTGGTAGAATTTTCCAAATACCGTTTTCAAATTCAAATGATCTCTACTCATATTTGAATTTCAGTTCAAATCTGTCATTTTAAATTATACATTTTCATATCTTATCATCAGTTTTTCATCATCTCTTTGGAATTTTTCTTGTGGGTAAGCAAAGGAATCCTCATAATTAAATATTATTCACTAAATTATTATAATCAATTTATCTTGCTCCAATTTTTAACATCCACATTCCTAAAAATGATTATTGTCAAATTTGAACCATAAAAAATTCATATAAAATTCATACAAAAAACTTCATGGACCTGAAAATTTCCATACATACAAGGAAAAATAGTGGTTGAAGTTAAAAAAGTAGCAATAGTTGACACGTATATAATATTTTATGTTTCACAAATGGATTTATTCATTATTTTGAGCTTTACAATAATCAATAATTCAACAAGCAGTTATATGAAATGCTTACGTCTCTCCACATATCGTGTTAGGCATTGATGATGCAAATACAAAAGTCCTATAGTCTCACCCTCATTGAGCTTACATTGTATTTACATTCATCAACAATTCTGTGAGGTAGGTGGAGGGGAGAATATTATTATTATCGTCGTTTAACAAATGAGGTGCCTGAGGCCCAAGAAAGCTAAGTGGCTTATTGAAAGCCATAAATGTAGCAAATACTTTGTTTATAATTTGATTTGAGCTAGTGTGGCTTTAAAGGCAAACTCCTTTTCTTCATACTCTAACTGCCTCTGAGATTCCTGAAGTATTTACTCATACCATAGCTATAAACTAAACATATATACACAAATGTTTAACAGATTTTAAAATAACTTTTCTGATTAAAGTTAAGAGGCTCTCATAGAACGTTATATTACACAAAATATTAGGAATTAAAGTCTCACATTAAAATTTTTGTTCTTTGATTTCTTTTTTTCATTTCACATATTATTTTTTACTTATTCATTTTTTGATACAGTAGCTTCCTATTAATAGCTTCAGCATACTGCTTTTCCATTTTCAACAATAGTTAAAACCACCTGTTATGATTGTGATGTATATATAATATGACCTCGTAATTTTTCATTTTCTATTATTTGTTAACAGAAAAGGATATTCATTTTAATGTTAATAATTTAAAGGCAATATCGTCTACTGTATTTGCAGTGTTTTCATTGTTAACATTATTCTCATTGAAATATTTGTTTGAAACCATTTTGTTTTTATTCTTTTTTGGTACTTTTTCCCTCTGAATCAGTCATACACATCTTTTGTACTTCCTTGGCTTCTTCATGTAAATGTATCATATTCCTTATGGAACAATAATTTTCCATCAAATCATATGTCATAGTTAATTCATTTATTACCTAATCATAGTTTGTATTGCCTTTTATCTTGGGATTTGCAGTTCAGAAGGACAAGATTCTTCTCTCATCCTTAAGTGGAAATTCTAACTATTCAGATCTCTGAGCCTGAAGACAGAATTGAGTTCTTAAAGAAATATGCATAGTTTTCGAATGACAGATTGAGAAGGAGGAAAGGAAACAAAAGCTGAGCACTGGTCTCAGATGGCAAACCTTTCCAGAACTGCCCAAGACCTAATAATCAAGCAGAATTAGTGCCAGACAGGCAACTGGCAAAAAGAGAAAGACAAAGTAGAGATAAGCTATAGCAGAGAATGGACAGGTTGAGGAGAATTATCAGCCACCACACTCATGTAATCAGAAGATTTGGGCTAAGTCCACAAAATGTACTCACATTAATGCCTGTTCCAAAACAGACCTACTCTTTCTTCAATTTTCCTTTTTGGGACTTGCCAAAAACACTGTAGCATTCTATTTTTTCTCTTACTCAAATGTTTCCAGGAACCTGTATTTGGCTTTAATCATAAAGAGGCCAGGGATTAGCTATCAATTAAATTTAAATTTAAATTAGGGCAGAGAGGTAAACCCATGCCTAATTAAGAATTTTCATAACTGGGGATTCAGAGCTATTCCACATATTTCATTTAATATAAACTCCATGAAGCAGCAGAGTTGTGGACCAGGGTGACAATTATGATGCAATGAGGCCAATTATTTTAACAGGGTGACCCTTATTTAGTATCCATAGACTAAGGAAATAGAGAGAAGAGGGAAATAATGAATATTATCTGGTCAGACTCCCATATTATCATTCACAACCACCAGTGTTAAATTAAGATCATAAATTTAGACCTAGAAGCAACCTTAGATTACTTCATGTCCAACCACTCAAAAAGAAACTGAAGATAGGAGATATGCCTTATTCAGAGTTAGATTTAATTTTTTCTGAGACTGTATTTGAACACAGATCTCCCTCATTTTTATCACAGATCTCTGTATACAATACCAAGCTGTTTCTCATTTCTAGTCACAGGGCCACTGCAAAAATAAATAAATTTTGTAGAAAACTAAAGCTTGCAAAGCATTCTACATATCCTATTTCATTTGGGCCTCACCCTGTGAGGCACATAATATGATATTATTATCTTCACTTTACACTTAATGAATAATAAAGAGAGGAAGTGATTTATCCATGATAACACAGCTAGGAAAGAAAGAAGCAGGATTTAAATCCAGATTTTCTTGACTAAACCATACCATGCATGCAGGTAGCTAAACTTTCCTTCACTTGCACAATTGCAAATCACTTTGCAAAATGTTTGGACAAATTTATTGCTCTATGGCAAGTGAATTATGCTATTTTGCTTACCACAGTCTTGTGACATTGACTTTTTTTAGTTTTTACCATGTGTGCTCATTTAATGGGTGTCAGGAAATACCTCAGCCTCTCTTTAATTTGTATTTCCCTGTTATTTACTGATTTTATCCAAATTATTTGAGGTCTCTTGGTTGTTTGTTTTTCATTTGAATGGAGTTTGTTTATGTCTTTTAATAGCTTAGCTACTAGAGAAATTACTCTTTGTCTTATGATTTATGTAAATTCTATATAAATGTGGAATGTTAGACTTTTATCAGAGATTTTTATGTAAAGACTTTCTCAATTTATTTTCTACTTATTCTGTCTCTTGATTTTATTTCTATAAAATGTTTTCAATTTAATATAATTTAATTTTATGTAATTTCAATTATTTATTTTGCCATCTATGAAACAATCTATTCAATTTTTGGTTATAATTTTCACCCAAAATTGTGGAATATGCTAGTCTCTTTTAATTTTAAGTGTTACTTTTGTATTTAGAGTGTTTATTCATTTTTTATTTGTTGGGGTAAAAGTAATTACATGCTAAGAGCCTAAAGATTTTTTTTTAATCAAACTGTTTTCTGGCTTTCCAGCAAACACACTTAGTCCCTTCCCAGGAATTTTATTTGTACTATCATTGCTTTGTTACATAATTTGAGATCTAGCAAAGTTAGAAGACTTTTATTCATATTTTTCTTTATTTCCATTGGTATTCTTGTTTTTCTATTCCTCCCAAAGAGTCTCACTATTATTATAGTCAGAACAGGACTTTCACACCTCCATGAAACCGTGCCTGTTCTAACAGCTTCCTCTACTTCCCTGGAAGTTCATCCCAGTGCCTGTTTTATGTTTTTCTTTCTATGTCCATCACTTAACATCTGTCTTTAACATACGAACTAAGTCACCCATATTTGAAATATCGTATATTGAAATACTTATCTTTATCCATGTACTTTGGTTAGCTTCCTTTCTATAGTGCAATAATCAAAAGAATAATCTTTTTATAAGATGTTAAGATTTGTGAAATGTCTCCCACATTTTATCTCCTTTTGTCCTTACCAAACAAACAAACAAACACAACACTACCACATCCTCCAAAAAAGAAAAAAAATATCAGGTAAGTGCTATTATTATTCCATCCTAAAAATTAAAAAAAAAAAACCTGATCTCAAGAAAGCAGAACTTACCAAAGCTACATATCTAAAAGGGTATGAGGCTGAATTTGATCTTGGTTCTCCCTGATTGTAAGTAAAACAATATGTCCACTACACCACTTAGTTGACTCTATTAAGCTTCTTTAGTGAGAAGCTCCCTCATTCCCTCCCTCATTTCCTCATACACTGCTTCCTAAATAGAAAGCAGGTGGGATTTTTCCCCCTTTAATTAGGTTGTTGAATAAATAAAAATGAACCTGTGTCCACTTAAAATTAATGTACAAAAAATGGTGTAGAGTGTATTCAGGGAAGACTAGTACCTCTTGTGTGAAAACTTTGGGACCCTTTTCAGGGCTGCTTTCCACCTTTGGTGTCCCCCTGATCCACCTAACTCTCACCTGTGGCTCCAAGAAGCTGTAGCATGCTCAGCAACTGTACCCCAGTAAAGTTTCAACAGATGGTCTAAACTATGTTGAGGGTAATGGAGGGCTCTCAAACCCATTAGTGTGTTACAGGGGGTGTCTACCCCAAGCATGTGAAGACTTTCCCTGGTGGAATAGGTGGATGAGAACAATTTGTTCCAATGGCCATGAAGGCAGCAGAAACAGGTGCTGCGGAGACATTGTGATGACCACATTGTTGTATGCCTGTGTATCCTAGACAGTGTACCAGTGCCATGCCAGGAAACTGAATTGCTCCCATTTGAATTGTCTTAGGAAAATTCTGAAGATCATTTGGCAGGGTAAGATACCAGACACTGAGATCCTTTCTTGAACTAATCTGCCAAGCATTCAAACTCTACTTCAGAGAGCGCAACTCTGATGGGCTGGCCGTTTTTTGAATGCCAAATGTATACTTGCCAAAAAGACTATTTTATGAAAAAGTCACACAGTGTAAGGGTTCACATGGTAGTCAGAAGAAATAATACAAGGACACTCTGAAAGTCTCTATTAAGAACTTTGGAATTGATTGTGTAACATAGGAGACTCTGGCACAAGACTACTCAGCATGGCATGCCCACATGAGAGAAGATACTATGCTCTATAAGCAAATAAGAATTGACGTAGCTCAAAATGAATGTGAGGTAAACAAATTCAAAGAATCCACTCTAAATGTACACATGGACTACGTGTACGCGACCTGTGGTAGAATATTCTGAGCTTTTATTGGTCTAATCAGCCACAGTCAGACACACCGTAACTTGGCTCTAGCCAAGTGGTGTTATTTTGGTCCATTTCAAAAACAAAGGACAACAACCAACTGTACAAAGAGCACATATTTTCTCTCATTATGAATTGTAATATTTCCTCAATTAAAACACCTATGCTCACATCATGCTATAAATGCACTATAGCATAACTCCTTTATCTCCATAAAGATACCTTCCTAACAGAAGAAGATATATTCTTGATCTAACAAAGTTAATTACAGACAAGGAAAAAAAAATCACTGAAGTTGTTTAAGCTCTCTCTTAAGCATAATAAATTTAAGTAAATACATGTCACAACAATAATCTTAGTACATGATGGGAAATATAATGCCCGCTTATGAATGTGGGATTGATGAAGTTGATTCTGCAATAGTTCCGATCTAAGAATTACCAAAGAAATGTTATCAGATATAAGAATGATTTAATTGTTAATGACAAAATGTTGATTGATGATTATACTCTGTCCTGAATTTGGGGGGAAAAAATTCATAGATAAATAAGTATGAAAACAAGTAAGCAATCACTTCTAATTAAATAATAACTTGGAACATTTTTTAAAGTTATGAAGAATTTGGTTTTAATAATAATTCAAATGTTTGCTTTGTGGGGAGTAGTTCAAGGCAGAACTTTAATTTCAGTTGAGGAGGGAATTCTCAATATACATACACCGTTTATAGTTGAGAATGCAAAAAATAATATGTACAACTTATGGTCTTAGAGAGAGCTACCTGGTACGCTATAAATTTAAGGTACTTGTTCAACAGCACATATCAACTAGAATACATCAAAGATGGCATTTGATCCCCAGTTTTCTTGTTTCCTAAGCTAGCTGTTAGTGCTTTAAAATTTGTGAAGCTCTCTTCATACAGTATAACATTTGAGCTTCACAACAGATCTGTGAAATAAGTGGTTATTATTTCCATTTTACTGGTGAGGAAAGTGTGGATGTGAGCAATTAGGTAATTTTTGCAGGGGCACACAGCTAGTTAAGTGTCAGAGACAGGATTCAAATTCAGGTATTGCGGACTACAAGTGCAATATTCTCTCCATCATGCAAGAAATTTGCTACTACATTTTTATTTCAGTAGAGGAGAAGAAAGAACTAATCATCATTTATCCATCCATTGCAGCTGAAAAAATATGGACAAGGTTATATAATGATGAAATAGTGATTAGGAAAATGCTTGGTTTTAACTTCACTGTACTATGAAATTATATCACTAGTACTCATTGAATCTGACAGTGGACTCTATGCATTGCCAGCTTCACTTGACCTCCCTCAAGTGCTTTTGTCACAAGAGCTAAAAACCAGCTAGGAGGTTGATACACATGGAGAGTTCAAACCAGCAGAGACACTTAATCAGAGTAACCTGAAGGAAAAAGTAGAAATGCATGACTCAGGGAATTAGTAATGAGATATAGAGCCTTTTCTCCTCTAGCCTGTTGGCATAAATCTTTAACAAGTTTGTGTTTTATACAAGTTGTTGCTGCCTTAATAGCAATGTGGCAGTGTAACTAAAAATGAATTGTGGTCTTGGTATGAACTGCAGTATCATCATTACTCAAATTCCCAGTATGATTAGGACACATTTTGGACAAAATCATAAGTAAAATTTACAATTGAACTTTTCTCTCTCGGGAGTAATACTGACCAGTAAGAAGATTATTTTACTTTAGTCTTGATACAAAAAGCCATGAGTTGTAGCCCTAGGTGGGAGGACACAATACAAATTGAGTTATGTGAGTCAAATATGTTTTTGTATAACTGAAGCCTAGACAATTTCACCAATTATATCTGATGTTAGAGGAAAGCAATTGGTTCCTCAAAGGATTCACAGCTGGTTTCCATTCTGGAATAATGCTCCCTTCAATTTCTTGGGCCGCATTCAATTATTTTATTCTAATGTTTTAGAGGGTTGTACTGAGGCCAACTCCACAGTTTCCAAAGTGACTCTTTTATGGAGAGTTAAGCAGAATCCAGTTCAGTTTATTTTTGACAATGATTGTGTATCATTAAAAATGCACATACTGTGGTCTAACAATATAGAGTTCAAGTGCGATATTGAATAGCAAATGAAAAAAAAAACTAATCCAACCTTCAGAAATAACTTTAGCACAAAATAATTAGAGTTTATACTCCAACATATTTTCATCCCCACTCCCACCCCCCACCATATTACAGAGTAGGAAATACAAAGACACAAAAAAAACCTCATCCTTAAATTTTCAGAAATTATTAGTTATAAAAAGTCAAAAGTTCTCTTCAGTTTACCAAATTTACCATAATAAATTACAATGATTTCATAGTTAGTGAATAGTCATCCATTCCTATATGTACATTCATATATGCATCATTTTGAATATTTTCCCTCATTTAAAAATGTAGCCAAAATCTAACCTTCTACAGGAAGCTTTTTTTCTGATCCCCCTTAATCCTAGTGCCTTCCCTCTATTGATTTTCTGTGTAAAGTGTGTGTGTACATATAGTTGCTTACATGTTGTCTTTCCCATCAGACTGTGAACTCTTTGATATTATGGTCTTTTATTTTTCTTTGTATAACCAATGCTTTTAAAAGTGTCTGTAGCATACTAGGTACTTAACAAAAGCTTATTGAGTATTAATTGATCTTGGAAATACCAATACCAGGGAGCTCATAGATCCTTTAAAAAATCAAGTCAGATAAAATTTATAAAGTGCTTGGCACAGTGCCTGACACTTAGGAGGCTTTTTACAAATGCTTATTCCCTTCCTATTTGCTGTTGACATCAAAAGTGTATTATAGATGCTAGGAATTAGTGTTTCCCTAAACTATTCTGTCCATTAGCTATTTAGAAACATTTTAACCAAAATCTCCATTAAAAATCTTTAGTAAAGACAAAATACACATAAGAAAATATCTGTGTATAAAGAACATTTTCCCTAAAATTTGGTACCATATTTTTGAGAGGGAAAAGGGTTTTTTTTCACATCTTCCTTGTTTATAATTTAGTAGTTTCAAGCATGCATTTTATAGTAAAACAGCAAAAGCCATGTGTCAATAAATTAAGGACCTGTGATTTCATCAGAATAGAAATTGTGGGTATGGAAATTCTTTTTTGCAAATATGAACCTATCTCTAACATCAGCTTATAGACTTGAAGGAGTGTAAGCAAGGATAAGGGAATTGTACAAGGTCACAAGAAGATTAATACTGGAGGCAGGATTTATACTCCTCTCTAAAATCTTCATAAGCTACATTACTCTTTTCATCTGACTTATTCATAAAATCCTATACAAAGTAACAGATACTATGAGATATTCCTGAGTAAATATATGAAACCTTTGAATTTGCCATAGATTTTTAAACCTAAAATAAGTAAATGCATAATGTGAATACATGTTTATCAAAGCTGGATCTGTATTTTCACCAACATTCCTTCCATCTTTTGGTTTTCTTAGAAAAAGGCTTTTTTCCCCTTGTAACTATAATGTTTGTAACCTTCTTCATTAAAGGTTGATCTTTTAAATCTCCATAACCACAAAGCCATGAAGAAGGGCAGCCACATGCCTTACTCTCCTATTGTTACTTTTAGAACATTCTTCTGTCAGCAACACACAACAATCTTTCTTTCTTTTCATTTCTCAGCAATTAATTTTTATGCCATTCTTCTCATCCTTGTTTCTATCATCCACAAAACTACAGGTTTTTTTCCCCAAATGTCTCAATTGGTTTAATACCTGAATTCATCTTACCTTCTTCCCAAATCCTGTCTTCAACCTCTGGAATTTCAATGTCTATAGTAATAGTGCTTCCATAATCTGTTTCCAAAACTTTTCAACAAAGTTAGAAAGGTATTTTCAATGAAAGTAGAGAAAACCCTATGAAGACTCATTTTATGAGTCAAATATAGTTATAATACCTAAGTCAGGGAATGATAAAGCATAGGAAGAGAATTTTTGACTGATTTCATCAATGAACAACAATGGAAACATTTTAAATAAAATCTTAGCCAAAAGTCTTTAGCAACAAATCCAAAATTGTGATGAACTTAGATTTATACCAGGAATTCAACACTGGTTCAGCATTATGAAACTAATTAAAATAATTGATTATGCAAAATCAAAACATCAACAACACCATACCAATAAATGTAAGAAACATTTGAACAAATTATACTATTTACACTAAAACTTTACAAAGCACAAAAGGGATATTTTAATATAATAATATCTAAACAAAAAGGTAGCATTATTTGCAGTAGGGGATCACTACAGGAATCTTGAGTAAAAACAGCAATAAATCAAGCATTCTTCTTTTCCTCAATGTTATTTGATATGGCACTATAAATGTTAATGAGAGAAATGCTACAAGAGAAATAAATTAAAGGTAGAAATACATGGAAATGGGACAATATTTTTCTGTTTGCTAAAGATATGAGTTTAATGAGAGAGACCTCAAGGAGCCAAGATGGTGGAATAAGAAGTTAGTTTCTCTCACTCTCCCTTATTGACCTCTAAAAACCCAGAAAATGTCACCCCAAGGAAAAAGCTTAGAATAGCTTAGCCAGCAGAAAAACAGGGTGCAGCTGTTTTTTAGACTTGGAAGTTTGGGGAATTAAAGGAAAAGGTCCTTCTCACTCTGGTGGAAGGGTAGCAGTATAGGACAAGAGGCATCCCCGCAAGCTAGTGGCAAGCACCACCTCAGCAAACCAGCTGGAGATCCTGAGCCCTGGGGTGGTGGAGTAGGCATGCACCAACACCAGGATCCCCGAGTGCCTTGGCACAGGCAGGAAAACTGGTAGGCTCCAACTTGGGAAAACCACAATGTGTACCAGCAGACAGGAATTTCCCAGCAACCAGACCTCCCCATGCTTCAGCACAACTCCAGGAAGCACAACTTCAGGCAGGCAGGCTTCCTCCAGCTGTTAAACCTTCCAGGGCTTCAAAGAAGGCAGGTGATCAGGCATCCTCCAGGGGTCAGACACCCCCACCCACCCAAGACCCTTAGTGTTTCTGACCCCAGCTAAGCACCAGGTGAGCTGCTAGATCCCTATATCCTCTAACTGCCAGTGCCTGAGGCCCCAGCACACAAAGTCAGTGACCAGGTGGCTAGGCCCCAGCACAAGAAGCTTGGGTCAGTGCCCCCTGTACTCCAGCAGCAGCAGATTAAATTTTAAAATTTTAAAAGCCAAGAAATAGGCAAACATCTTGAGAAAAAGCAGAAATAAACAATGACCAAAGATTCTTTCTATGGGTATAGGGAGGATCAAAACACAAATTCAGAAGAAGAAAGCATTGTCAATATACCCACACCTGATACCTCAAAGGGGAATATGAAATGCTCTCAAGCCCAAAAAGTCTTCTCAGAAAAACTCAAGAAAGATGTTAAAAGTCAAATAAGAGAGGTAGACAAAAATTGGGAAAAAAATGAGAGGTATGCAAGACAGAGACAATAGCATGGAAAAGGAAGGAAAAAAATCAACTGTAGAACACAGGTTCTTAAAAAATACAATTGGCCAAATGGTAGAAAAGTACACTGAAGAAAAAAACTCCTTAAAAAGTAGAATTAACTACATGGAAAAAGAGGCACAAAAACTCACTGAAGAGAACTCCTTAAAAAGTAAAATAGAACAAATGGAAAAATAGGTACAAAATTAAATTGAAGAAAACAATTCACTAAAAATTAGAACTATGGAAGTGGAAGCTACCGACTCTATGAAACATTAAGAATCATTCTAATAAAATAAAAATAATGAATAAAATAGAAGAAAAACTAAAATACCTCACTGGAAATCCAGTGATCCAGGCAAATAGATCCAGAAGAGAGAATTTTAAAATTCTTTATCTAACTGTAAGCTATGATCAAAACAAGAGCTTGGAAAGCATCTTTCAGGAAATCATCAAAGAAAACTGCCCTGAAATCCTAGAACCAAAGGGTAAAATAGTCATCAAAAAAAATCCACTGATCACCTCCTAAAAGAGATTTCAAATTGAAAACACCAAGAAATATTGTAGCCAAATTCCAAAATTATCAGATCAAAGAGAAAATACTGCAACCATCCAGAAAGAAACAATTTAAATATCTTAGAGCCATAATCAAGATTATGAAGATGCTTTCAGCTCCTATGTTAAAAAAATCTGAGGGCTTGGGATATAATATTCAATAATGCAAAGGAGCTTGAATTACAACTAAAGATCAACTACCCAGTGAAATGGACCATAATCTTTCAAGGGAGGAGATGGACATCCAATAAAATAGGGAGCTTCCAAACCTCCCTGATGAAAAAACCAGAGTTCAGCAGAAAATTTGATCTTCAAGAGAAGCATAAAAAAGTAAACATGAAAGGGAAAAAAAATCATGTTATTCAATAAGGGGCAAATGTTTATACCCCTACAAGGGAAGAAGATACTACTAACTTTTGAGAACTATGTCCTTATTATGACATTTAGAAGGGGTATACATAGACAGAGAGCATGTATATAAGTTGACTTTGATGTGATGGTAAAAAATCTAGGCATTTGAAAAGTGTATTGGGAGAAGAGGAAAGGAGGAGGCAGAAAAGGGTAAAATATATCACATAAAGAGACACAAAGGCTTATTACAGTACGGGGAAAGAAAGGAGAGAAACTACCATTGTTTGAACCTTACTCTCATCAGATTTGGCTTAGGGAGGGAATAATATACTCTGTTAGGTATAGAAATCTAATTTACCCTATGGTAAGTAGAAGGGGAAAGGGGAAAGAAAAGGGAGGGAGTAGATAGAAGGGAAGGAAGAAATAGTAAAGGAAAAAGGGAACAAAAGGGAGGGGGCTGATAGAAGGAAGAGCAGATTGAGGGGGTGGAGGTCAAAAGCAAAACTCTAGTGAGGAGGGAAAGGGAGAAAGGAGAGAGAAAAGCATAAATGGGGGTGGGAATAGGATAGAGAGAAAGACACAGATCGTAATCATAACTGTGAACATGAATAGGATGAACTCTCCCAAAAAATGGAATCATATAGAAGAGTGGATTGCAAACCAGAATCCTACAATATATTGTTTACAAGAAACATATTTGAAGCAGAAGCATACAAGCTGAGTAAAGGTAAAAGGTGGGAGCAGAATATAGTATGCTTCAGCTGAATTTGAAAAAAGCAAGGGTAGCAATCCTGATCACAGACAAATCAAAAGCAAAAATATATCTAATTAAAAGAGATAAGGAAGGAAACTATACCCTGCTAAAGGTACCATAGACAATGAAGTAATATCATTATTAAATGTATATGCACAAGTGGCATAGCATCCACATTCTTAAAGGGGAATTTAAGGTTGTTTCAGGAAGAAATAGACAATAAAACTATACTAGTGGGAGACGTCAAACTCTCCCTCTCAGAACTAGATAGATCTAACCACAAAATAAAGAAGAAATAAGTTAAGGAGATGAACAGAATTTTCAAAAAAAGTTGAATATGATTGACCTCTGGAGAAAACTGAGTGGGGATAGAAAGAAATAAACCTTTCTCTTGGTGGTACATGGCACTTACATAAAAACTGATGATGTGTTAGGGCATAAAAACCTCTCAATCGAATATAGAAAGGCAGAAATATCACATACATTCTTTTCAGATAGTGATGTAACAAAACTTACATGTAACAAGCGCCATGGAAAGATAGACTAAACATAATTGGAAACTAAAGAAGCTAATCTTAAAGAATAAGTGGATCAAATGACAAATCATAGAAACCATAAATAACTTCATCCAAGAGAATGACAATAATGAGACAACACACAAAAACTTATGGGATGGAGTGAAAGCAGATTTTAGGGGAAGTTCTATATCTCTAAATGCTTATGTGAAGAAAATAGAGAAAGAACAAATCATTGAATTGGGTATGCAACTAAAAAGCTAGAAAAAGAACAAATGAAAAATCCTCAATTAAATACCAAATTGTAAATTCTGAACAACAAGAGAGATTAATAAAATTCAAATTGAAATTAAAAAAAAACTATTGAAATAGTAAATAAAATTAGGAGCTGATTTTATGGAAAAAAACAATGAAATGGATAAACTTCTGGTTAATCTGATTTTAAAAAAAGAAGGAAGAAAACCAAATTACTGGTATCAAAAATGAAAAATGTCAATTCACCATCAATGAACAGTAAATTAAAACAATAATTAGGATCTATTTTGCCCAACTGTATGCCAATAAATCTGCCAATCTAAGTGAAATGGAAGAATATTTACAAAAAAATAAATTGCCCAGATTAACAGCAGAGGAAATAAAATACTCAAATATCTCCATTTCAGAAAAAGAAATTGAACAACCCATCAATGAATTCCCTAAGAAAAAATCTCCAGGACTAAATGGATTTCCAAGTGAATTCTACCAAATATTTAAACAACAGTTAATTCAAATACTACATAAACTTTTTAGAATGAATTCTTTTTATGATGCAACTATGGTACTGATAACTAAGTCAGTAAGAGCCAAAACAGAGAAAGCAGCCACCACCTCAAGACTGCACCTGGATGGGGCTGGGACTGAGTTTCTCTCTCACCTCAGTCACAGACCTTTCCTACTGACATTCTAAGTTGTCTTTGGAGTTTGTAGTTTAAGAACTCTGGAAACCATCACAGCTGCCCATGATTCAGCCCCCCAAGTGCTGCTCTAGGTTTGCTGAGGCGTGGTCTTTGCCCGAGCTGCCTCACTGAACTGTGTTCCTCTCTCAGCCCAGTGCAATATACCTTTTCAATCAACCATCCAGGTTGTCTTGGGCTGGAAATTTGTTTCACTCTGTCTTTTTGTGAGTTCTGCTGCTCTAGAATTTGTTTAGAACCATTTTTACAGGTATTTAGAGGGGTTTGGGGGAGAGCTCAAGCAAGTCACTGCTTTTACTCTGCCATCTTGGCTCTGCCCCTCAGAAACACTTAATATCTACAAAATACGTCCAAAGGCTATGACATTCCCAGACTAATATAGTCATATTTAATGCAGAAAAATGTAAAGTTCTACACCTATGTGTTAAAATTCATTTGAACATATATAATACAAATTCTGATTGATGGGAGGGTTTTTTTTTTAACTTTTATTTTAGCCTGATACATACCTCTCTTTTATCTGTACTCAATTTGTATTACTATAACCACTCTTTCCCATGGTATTCTTCCAAAAAGAATGAATGTAAATAGTAACTGTTTCTCTTTTGGCCAGCAATCCTGAGAGTCTTCCACTCCCAGCTTGATTTTTTTTTTAATTAAAACATCGCTTGACTCACTCCTTAAAGAAGACTATTCACTGAATGGGCATTGCATCACTCAAAGTGAGAACTTGAAAAGACCTTACTTTAAAAGGGCCAAGGACTCTCACGGCATCCTGCTTGTCTCCACTCATCTTGATACACATCTGGCCACTGGGCCCAGATGACTGGAGGAGAAAGAGAGGCTGTTGACTTTGCATAGCTCTCCTTCACTCAAATCAAAGTCAATTGCAAGTCATGTTATCATCTCCCTGATATCATGGTCCTCTTCAAGAACAAAGGGCAAATCATACATTCCTTCAAAAGCTTGGAGATCACTATCACATCTTTCCTAAGTCTTTAATTGTCCAAGCTAATCCTTTCCAATTGGATCTGTTCTCAGAGTGAATCACTTTTAATCTCAGTTACAAGCTTTTCTACTTGCTCCATTTTTTCAATGTCCTTGTTAAAATGTGGCAAAAAGAACTGAACAATAAAATCTCAATGTGATTTAATTAAGTCAATATACTTCAAAACTGTTATCTGCCCACTCCCCAATGTTTCTTGTCATACAGCCAAAGGTGTCATGTGTTTTTTCTAGGGGGCTGCCACATTACTTTGTTTTGATGTTTCAACACGCGGAAGCCATGGAAAAGCAGATTTATGAGTGATATGAAGGAAAATTTTCCAATGTTATAAGCTGTCCAAAAGCAGAATGTATTGCATATAGAGGTAATAATGTGCCTATCAATGGTGTTCTTCAAACTGGCATTTAAAGACCAATTTTCTGGGATGCTATTGAACTACTTCATACTTAAAATAGATTAAACTAGGTAACTTTCCAGCTGCCTTCAAAATTTGGTATCTTTGATTCTTTGGCCTTGGCTCCAATTTCCCAGAATGGAAATTGAATGTTCTATGGCCATGTGCAACATTTTTTCAACCAAAAGGCATGAAGGAAGTTTAAATAAGGGCTAGATTATGCACATAAACAACACATGACTCAGTATTATGCTTATCAAAAAGAGAGCTCTATTCCAATATAATTATTACTCCCTAAATCTGTATATAGTGATCTGGTTAAGATTTACAGTCAGCAGAGGCAAAAAGGTAACAGTAAATTTCAAGCTCTCATCATATAAATAACAGATAATTTTTTATATTATTGATAAACTCGAGGTAGAACTAATTCTTTTTCTTTTCTTTTCTTTTCTTTTTTTTTTTTTTTGGTTTTAGGCAGTTGGAGTTAAGTAATTTGCCCAGGGTCACACAGCTAGTAAGTGTCAAGTGTTTGGTCTGAGGCCAGATTTGAACTCAGGTCCTCCTGAGTTCAGGGCTGGCACTCTATCCACTTTGCCACCTAGCTGCCCCCCTAGAACTAATTTTCAATACAAGTTTCATTGTCAAAGGTTCTTCACTAATTTCTCCTTACAAGGTATTTTATCTTGCATGCTCTAAGTTGTACTCTAAATCCATTTAAGTTTTAATCACAATTTATTACTATTTAACACTAAACTTAATAGAAAGCTGGAGTCTACCCAAAAGGCCAAATATATGAAACAATAATTACATCATGAATCATAAAATGTCTGCTTTTTCCTGTAGCATCTGTATGCTTAATTCACATAATGAAGTTCTAATTGTAATCTCAAATTTCCCATTAAGGCTTAATAATATTAAAGATGTTCTATCTGATCACAAAAATCACAGTTTCACAATTTGAAGGAATTGTGATGACCATTTATTTCAAGCCATATTAGAAAAAAAATAGCCTTTTGAAGAATAAGTGGTCATCTAGCCCTAATTTAAAGATATTCAATAAGAGAGAGGTATAACCCAACGATATTCCCAAGGTATCTCATTACAATTTTGAATAATTCTAATTATTGGGTGCTTTTTTTTCTTGCACTTTATTCCTGGGACATTTTCTGAATATGTCTTTCTGAATATATGGCTTCCAGACCAGATAATTACTGCTGTGGAGCCTAGCTATGCTGATTAGACAGTTCCTCATATGGCTCACTATATCTAGGCTGTCTCTAGCTCTATTTCCTTTTACTCCCCAGCCATCTTCTTATTTGCTACCTTATATTCATAACTTCTAGCTCCACCCTCTCTTCCTACTGACTTTCAGTTATAGGACTGTTAATCAATACAACTGCTTCTTCTAATGTATATTAATCTCTACCTCTATGATTCTGTTCACCATACTAACTACTTCCCAGGACAAAACACCCTTCCCTGCCATGAATCCCCTATAAGTATTTCTTCCTATAGTAGAATATAAGCTTCTTAAACAAATGAATTTTCTTCAGTTTTTTATACCAATGTTCCTGAAATTCAGCATATAGTGAACATTTAATAAGTGTTTCTAATTCTTTAATTAATTTCCCTAAGTAAATTATATCTCTTGATCTTTATTCTCTTCAATTGATAAAAAAAAACTAGTAAAACATCTAATATTACTTCCTTTCATCACTAGAAGTTATAACTAATGTTCCTCATATGTTTTCTCTTCTGAAGGCTAGATATCACAAGGTTTTCATATGATACTTATAATGACTCATCACCGTTCTGCTCTCCTTTGTCTTCATGTTCAATATATTATTAATGATCATGCTAATACATGGTATCAATAATTAAATACAATACACCAAAAATTGATCTATAGTATATTGAATTTTATTTGGTTCTTCTCAATATGTATATATGCAGGAAACTTTTTGAATCTTCATTCTGTCATCCAGCAAATCATCTGAAAATGGTCAGGGAGTTTAGTGAACTGGAGTTTCAACATTATTAAGCAGTATGATATGATGCCAAAGTACAATGTGTTCTTAGGCTGCATTCAGAGAGACATAATGTCCAATATTAGAGGCATGATAGTCCTTTTATTCTCTTTGGGAGGCACAAAATTATAGAACTTCAAGAAAAAATGTTGAGAAACAAAAAATCTAAATAAGATATTTTAGAAAGCTTGAAATTTTAGAGAAATCATACAAAACTTCCTAGAAGTAAAGAGTTTAGAAGAAAGCTGAGATGACTAAAGTCCAAAGAATATCATCAGATGGGAAATCAAATTTAAGTCACCTCAAAATGTGCTTATCAAATTAAATTCCTCCTATAACAAAAATAGATTCATAAGCATATAGATAATAGTAATCACACGTAAAAAAGATATTATTTGAATCATACATTATTTCTCATAGAGGATAGTTTAAAATGAAAGGATAGGCTGAAATATAGTATATCAAAAATTAAGACAAATTGGCTATCTAGCTACCTTCTTCAATAATAAAAATGGATTTTAATATAAAGAATGAATTACATACCTTTTGCCAAAAGAAACCAGAAAAGAGGATGACTAAGTAGGGACTCTTATTGTCTTATAATCTGTCATTAATAATAAAATGCTAAGGTATTTTTGGCATTCTACCTCATAATATAGTTAGAAAGCAATGGCTAGAATCTGAAAGGAAAACAATCTTCATGGACAAGTAATAAACAGAAGCAAATGACTATAAAAAGTAAGGGGAGGCATAAGTAGTGGAAATCTACTATACTCTGAATTTGGGGGATACAATGCCAAAAAAACTCAGGATTAGGACTATCTATCCTTCCCCTTTTAGTAAGTATATATGAGAGACTGAGAATTCAGTCCCAGTCCTTCCCGAAGGATTGGATTTGCAGACCACCTCACTCCAGTACACTTGTGAAGTGCTTCAGATTAATGAAATAGCTACTCTGTCTCAGGTCACTGAAGAGGATTAGAAGCTAATTTAGGTAAAACTTTAGAAGCCATCAAGGCTAAATTATATCTGAAGAAAAATCCTTTCAACAATATAGTCAAGTCATTTTTAGCCTTTCCATAAAGAGTTCTAGTGTGGGGGAACTCACTTACCCATAAGGCAGCCCATCATGTTTTGGAAAAGCTATAATGATTAAGAATTTCCTTCCTTAGAATATGATGAAAATCGACCCTTTATAATGGAGGGAATGAGAGTAGGTACCATTTTCTAGGAGTTCATACGAGAAAGGGAGGGAAAACATTGGATGAACACTTGAATAGGTAGGAAGGTCTAGAGAGAGTTTTTATTTGTTTGTTTCAGTAACAGGCTATACCTGAACATATTTGTTGACAGAAGGAAAGGATTCAATAGATAAGAAGATAATAGAAGTGATGAAATTAGAGAAACAGAGACAGAGTTAAAGAGACAGAAAGAGGCAGGCAAAGTCAGAGAATGATTGAAGTGACAACATCTGGGATGATATAGAAGAGAATAGGATAAAGGGTTCATTTAAAATGTTAAACTTGGAATAACAAAAGTTATCTCTTCCTTGGAGAATAGAGCCAGAGAAAAGAAATTGGAAGAGTTATGCAGGGTTTGATGAGCTTATAGTAGAAAAGAAGAGAAAAATTCATTATGGAAGGCCTCTACATTTTCAATAAAGTATGAGGAGATATCCTGTAATGAGAGGAAGACAAAAGATGGCATAGAGGACTTGAAGTGAGATGAGATATTTTAGAAGAGATTCTGTTGAGAGTGTGATAGAAGCAAACTATAGAATGGAAGACTAGCTGTGCAGTAATGAGTTAAAAATTGGCAAATACATATATGTGCATGTGTGTGTGTGTGTGTCTGTGTGTAAACATTATATATAATATGTTCTTTCAGTACTCTAACAAAAGAAAACAGAAAAAATAAGAAAAACACTTTTCTCCCTTGTACTTAACTTTCAGAACCAAGCTCCTTCTGAGCTTTAACATTCTTGATTCCATATTCACTGGTCAGGACTATATCATGCTTATTACATCTATCATTTGTTAGTTGTCCTTGTTTCCATATTTACATTTCTTTTTCAAAAGATCACTTTGGTTAATGAGTTCCCTATGTATTTATGTCAGTCCCTTCAGACAAATTCCAATTTTCATCTTCATGCAATTTTTTTCTTGAATCTTCAAAATTTCATTTTTATCTCTCATCTCTTCTCTACTAACTATCCCTAAAGTGTTTTACTTTCCCAAATCTTATTGTTCAGATCAGACTATGCCTTGATTTCTTCTTCTGTTTCACAAACTCTATCATGTTGCAATCATTGCCCACCAACCCCTAACCTCATCAAGGTCCTCTTTATTTCCACCCCCAACAGGTTTTCTGTGTTAGTAAGAATCAGATCCAAATTAATCCCAGACCCTGCTGTTTCCTTTACATTTTGAAAGCAAGAATTTTTTTTTAAATCTGATATAGTTTCAGCAGAGAAAGGGTAAATGTTTGGATAATTGGAGTAACTTATCACCACTATAACATGCCTCTAGGCCAGGCTTGTTATGTATTTCCTCAACTCTTCATCTATTTCATCTTTCTTCCTAGTCGGTCTATAAAACACTCCATCAGCAATGTCATTTCTATTTCTTTCTCTTTTGCTCTTCACCCAAATATTTTCCATCATGTTCCTCCATCTGGTTCCTAGATTTAGTCACATAAGCATACTTTGTTAATGTACAATGCTTGCTCAGATGATTTACAATTTTTATTAATTACCCAACTGTGCTTAATTAGATTTTATTAAAGTGAATTTACTAAGTATATATAGTAAGAAGAGTTAGTATAACATATAATCCTCCCCCAAACAAAGGCCAAACTTTACAATAAGTACAATAAGTGGCTTCATACTTAGCATGATATGGCAATGTGGATAACTCACAGGCCCTGGAAGTCCTTTTCCCCAATCTGTGGAACTTTCATGAAGTTCCTAATATAGTATAGCTTTCTGCTGGGCTCATTTCAAAGACTTTCAACTGCCTTTCTTCAAGCTATCTAGTTTGTCCTAGACCAATAATACTGATTATTCATCAGTCATCACTTTTATAAGGACACTTCTTTTGGACCTTCAAAGTTCACAAGGTCTTCCTCTAGTCTAGAGAGAATAGAAAGAGAAGAAACATTTTTTCTTTCTCCAAAACATTACTCCTCAGTGGCTTTGCAGGAGCTGTTTCCTGTTGTTGCTGCTCCTGCTGCTGCTGCTGATTTGTTTGGTTTCGTATTGTTTTGTTTTGTTTGTTTTTTCCTGGCTTGTCATTGGAATTCTGAATAGGAACAATTTATTATTTTACATAAGCCTCACAGGGCATTTATGACTCTTTCCAATTAGTCCTAATATACTTTTTTATGTAGCATAATTTCATTGTATCCAATCATTAGAAATATACTATTGGGTCCCTAATTAATTAACTAGATTCTTCATACTCAGTTCAATGCACTTTGTTTGACTGATCAATTGTTCAATTCAATGTAAATGATCTCATCTGATAAATTATCAGGAAATAACATAGTGTCATTTTCTTCAATTTAGATGGGATAAATGATTGACTCATTAGAATTAACCTTTACAATTGGATTTTATTTTCTGTACATTTTCTGTCTTTGTTGTTCTTCTTCCTTCTTTTGTCTACACTAAACAGCACCTAACAGAGATATACATAGACAGTTATCTCCCTCCAACATGCTTTTTAGTTTAAAATCCTTTTGATTGGGTTTGAAAAATACCTGGCAATTACATATTTACCTGTTGGACAGCTATATGGCATAGTAGATAGAGTACCTGGAGCCAGGATACTTACTAGCTGGGCAACTTTACTTAATCCTGTTTGCCTCATTTTCCTCATTTGTACAAGGAACTGAAGAAGGAAATGCCAAACCAATCCAGTATCTTTGACAAGAAGGGGTCGTGAGGATTTGGACATGACTAAAACAACTGAACAATATTAAAATTTTAAATTCCTCTTTTAGGTGAGCTATGTCTCCAGCCAGCAAATGTTTCTATTTCTATTTTAAGCTATGGTCCAGAAACATATCTTCTTTTCCAAATGTTTCCCATATTATTTTTCTCTTCTTCATTCTTTCCTTCAGTGGGTAACAATGAGGAAATGCAACCTGCCTCACCATGGTCTTCAATTTGTTGACCAATGCTTGATAATTCTTAGTTTTAACAATGCTCTTAGGTTCCTTTGGGTGGTGTCATTTGAGCCCATGATAATCTTCAAAAATAGAAACGTGCCATTTATTTTGAGAACCTCAGTGCTTATCTGTTATGTCTTTGATACACGTCCAGAAATACAACAAACTTCTCTATGGATACAAAAATAACAACAGCAGCAGCAGCAGCAGCAGCTACAATAGCAACAAAGACAGTTTGGTACCCCTGAGCAAGGGATCTTTAACTCCCTATTAATCTTCTCCTTGTTCTGTCCCTCACTCTATGAACAATCATCTAATAGATTCTAATATATCATTCTTTGGAAGACAAACAGCCCTTTTCCCTTAGAACATTAAACTCTTCTTTCTTTAGGGAAAGACTCAGATGTATTCTTGCACATCTGTTTTCTTTGACCTTGAAGAAAATTCTACCTAGACTTTATTCCTGACCGATGGAAATGAAATATGCATGAAATATGCTATTCCTTATACCATGAGTCTAAGAATTAAAAAAAAACCTGAAATCTTTATATCAAAAGTTCCTAACATTTTGTGTGTGTGTATGTGTATGTGTGTGTGTATGTGTGTGTGATGGACTCCACTGGCACTCTGATAAATGTATGACTCCTTCTCAGAACAAAATATTTAGTGCACAAAATAAAATATGTAGGATTGAAAATGAACTCTATTAATATGTTGAAATGCAGTTAACAAAACTTTTTCTTTAAGTCCATGGACCTAAGTTAAGAATGCTTGCTCTATGTTGTCTCCTACTCTTTCTTATTCCAGTCTATGATAAAAAGTTTCCCCTTGTAAACAAGTACTTGTGTCCTTAACTTTTACCATTTCCTCCAAGAGCTTGACACTTCTATCATTCCTTCTCTCTAACTCATATTTAAGATCATCTTATCTTAAGACTCCATCTTAGTTGATGACAGGCAGGCCTAGTTCTTTAGGTCCTAGGTCCAATATCTTTTAAAAAAGGGGCAAAAATCATAATCTTATCTCTTCAGACAATAATTTCATAGGTCCTCTTGCATTTAAAAAATAGATATGTGTATTCATTGTTTCAATATTAATAAATTCACTCATTTATCAGTCTCTAGCAAACTAACTTCTAATCTTAGTTGAATTAAAACACTCTTAGGAGAGTTATCATTTTTATCTGGTAAATCTAATAGCTTTTCTTCCTTTCTTATAATTCTTGATCATCTTGCATCTTCTGATATTATGGTCCAACACTTCATTCTGGATCCTCTCTCCCACTCTTGCCCTGCATGACAGGACTCCCTTTTGGTTCTCTTTCCTTCAGTATGATTTTGCTTCTTCTCAGTGTGCCTTGGTAGATAATCATCCATATTTTATCCAGTAAACAATAGAGTCATCCATGACTTTTTCCATGGCTATTTTCCTCCATTTAATTTATCTTCCTTGATTTTCTTATTGGCTTCTATGGGTTCAATCTTCATCTTGAGGATCTGTATATCTAGCCATAATCTCTCTTCTCAAATCAATCTTTACATGCCCAGTCCTTACATGCAATCTTTGCATATAACTCCTACTGGTTGTACTATTGGCATTTAAAACTCAACCTGTCAAAAAAAACAGAACCCATTATTACTACCTAAACCTACCTCTCATTATTTCTGCTGAGGTAAGCCTCACCATTTAGATCATTCATGTTTATGATCCCAGAATCATTCTTGAATTTTCTTTATTCCTAAGACTTTTTACCCAATCAGGTGATAAATCTCATTAATTCTAACTTCATAGCATCCCTTCATCTATGTTCTTCTCTCCACTAATACTTCTATTACCTTAGTTCAAGTTCCCATTATCTTTGGTCTATATTATTGAAATGGAATTGATTGGTCTCACCTCTTACACAGAGTCAGTACAGCATAGCCAACAGCTGGCCTCAAAGACAGTAATTCCAAGATTCAAATCTGATTTCTGACACACATTAGCTATGTGACCCTAGACAAGTCACTTAACTTCTCAGTGCTCTAGGAAACTATATAGAATTGTTAGTGGCAGGAAATTTATTGACCTTCATTGTTAGAAGGAGTATCTTCCCTCAAAGGTTCCTTTTTTAGTCAATAAAAATTTCTCATGTATAATATTTACTAGCCAAATAACATGCCCAATCCCTACTCCATCCCTTTTTCAAGTTTTTTTCTCTTTATTTAATTTATATTCCTCAAACATATCTGAAAATGTTCCTCCTTAAGAATCTTCAGTGGCTCCCTAGAGCCTTGGGACTAAAATTCAACTTCTTTAGTTTCACATTTAAAATTCTTCACAGTCACAGTACCACATCATTTCCACTGTTTATTTCATAAAACTGTCCCTTACCACCCTCTATGTCCTAGTTTAAAATAGTTTACTACATAGTAGACAAATTCAATATTCCATTTCCCCTCTTTGTGCTTTGAACAGGCTGTACACTATGTTTAAAATGCACTTCCTTCTAATCTTTATCTCTTAGAACACCGAGATTTCTTTGAGACTCAGTTAAGGTTCTGTCTACTGTGTGAAATCTTTACTTTTATGCCAAGGAGATGTGATGCTCACCTAAATAATGCTAGTTCACCTTATCAAGTTATACCATGACTCAATTTTGCTTCATCCCAGAATCTTCCTGGTATGCTATGGTGAGGGAAACCAATCACTTTACAGTACCCTACAGTCTTCCTCATTTCTTCTGTATCTACTGTCTACCTCTTATTCTTAGAATAGCAGTGATAAACCAAAAAAAAAAAATTACTGGAAAAGGATTGAAAACTGATTGAATTATAACTGTGTTTATCATCCCTGTGACTTCTCAGACTAAACTTATTTTTTCTTTCATAGGAGTTTTCTTCCCTTATTAGGATGTAAAGAAGGCAGCTAAGGCTGTTTGGATAGATTGCTGAACCTGGAATCAGGAAGAACTGAGCTCAAATTCTGCATCAGAAACTAATTAGCTGTGTGACACTGGACAAGTCACTTAACCTCTGTTTACTTTAAACCACTGGAGAAGGAAATGACAAATCATTCCTGTAGATCTATGCCAAGAAAACCACATGAACAATATGGTCCACAGGGTTATGGAGAGTCAGACACAACTGAATAACCACAACAATTAGATGTAAATTCCTTGAAGAGAGACTTACTTGGTATTGTATTTGTATTCCTAAAATTTAGCACATTGGCAGACACTAATTAATGCTTCTTCTTTCATTCATGTATCATTCTTAATTCACTTATTCTGTGTCAATTTCTATCCTTCTTCAAATAATAGTGTACTTATCTATCTGTACATAAGATGTATCCCTCTATTAATAGAATATAAGTTAATTGAAGGTGAGAATTGTTTATTTTTATCTTTGTATCTATCAACTTTGTATTCCCATGTATGCCTACCACAGTGCTTTTATCATAGGCAATATTTAATAGTATGCCCAAATGCTGATAAAATTAAATTGAATGGGAAAAGTTATTTGGGTACATCTATATTACACATAGAAATAAAAAATCCTTAAATATAATGAACAAAATTATGGCAGAAAATCTTTGTATCAAAGACTCTTTTATATAAAAAAAACCTTTTGATAACACATTTCTTTAACATTGAAAAAAACTCAAGTGCTCTTTTTGTTTTTGTTACAATTTACCATAAGGGCTCTGTCTTACACATAGACAGGCTGTGATATATTTGAATGAAGTGTGCAGCAGACTACACGGATAAAGCAATTGTCAGGCATCCAGGTGACAGCATTTCATTTGGAAACAGATACTAGGGATATATACATATATCACAGGAATAGTTGATGGGAGCAACTTTACCTTGGACTGACAAAAATCAGAATAGAAAATAGATTTCTTCTAGTTACATCCAAATGATAGCATATCTCTTAAATAGGACTACTTAAAGATTAAATGTCAAGTAATGCTTTTTTTGTTTTTATTTTGGTACTTCACATACATTAATATTGAATATCATCATAAAATCTCATAATAAATTCCATTTTTCATGTTTCAAGTTTATTAGCTTCTTGGCTAAATGTTTTTATGCCTATGAACCAGATATTAAGCAAAGGTTCTGCCATGACTTTGATAAAAACTTTTCTTGTAGTATCATCATTTAATTCTTTGGGAGTGTTAGTTGAAATGGCACATGTCCATAGGAACAATAGGAATAATTCTAAAAGCTATCTTCTCTTCATTCTCATAGGCAAAAGATGAAATAGCTACAAATTGTCCATGGTGTATAAAACCCCTTTTATTTTCTAGTAGCTTGTCATTGTTCCAACACATTGGAAGAATAAAACTCATTGGCCTGTTCAAAGCTCTCCAGAGAGGGAAAAATAGATTTATAAAGATTAAAAAGAGAGACACATTTGCTGTGGTGTGAGGAAAAGGAAATGACCAAACAATATGCAATCCATTTCTACTTTTTTTCTGCATGAAATATATTAAATATCTCTAGCATAACAACATGTATGACAGAGATTATACACACAGTTACACTGAGAAAGATATTCATCCCAGGTACAACCCAGGCAGTTTGATCTCCATCATTAATTACTCTGAATAATGTTCCCCATAGCTGAAAGCCAGGTCATTGACTTCCTATAATCATTGTGATTACTCTTGTGGATTTTGATTAATTCAAATACTTCTTTGTTTAGTTTTACTGCCTGAGTGGTTTTTTCAGTGGGGTCAGAAGGGCAGATGGTAAGGAAAGTTTTAGAGAAAGAGTTAAATAACTTCAAGGACACTTGGTACCAGTGATTTAGTATATGGAATAAAAAGCTCTAATTTTCTAGTAATAGTGTTTGAAATTCCAAAGGTATAGGACTATATTATCCCTTTCATAAGATTGGTTGAGTGGGAAGTTTGATGTTGAATTTTATATTCAGTAAGAGAATGGTTTTGAGTAAGTATTTAGTGTAACCGGGGTTTGTCTAAGTATGCCCACACTTTCTAACATTGAGAGGTCTTGAGGGACTTTTGGAACTTGTCCAGATTGCCTAACAATGAGGATTCTTTACCCTATAAGACATGGATAGGTGTGTCCTCCCTACATTAATTTCCTCCATCTTTAAAATTGTCAAGAGTGAGAGGATTGCTCGCTTTCTACTGAGTGCTTTTTCTTGCTATGTCTAGAAAGTCAAGATTACAGTTCACTCAAAGCAGAAGTGCCATGAACTGAACCTGATCTGGTGAGGGGAGAGAATTCTTTCTCTACCACTCTTTAACCCCTGCTCCAAGAATAGGCTTTGCTATTTAAATTTATTGTGATTTCTTTGTTCTCAAATTCAGGTGCCAGTGGTGATCTCTCCCAACCTGGAATTTTGAGTTAAGGTGATCTTCGAAACAGGACAATCAGGTAACCTGGCAAAGAAGCCTAGAGAACCCAAGATACCTGGGACTCAAGCCAGAAGTAGGTTTTGGACTTGAAACATAGACTGTGCATAATAGAAACCGGAGCTAAATTACGAACCTAATAATACCCTTCCCCTTACCAGAAACTCAGGTAGTACAAAGGATTAGGTGGATTGTGCCTCCCATGTGTTGGAGGAATATATTTATATATTTCTTTTTATACCTTTTTTATACCAATGCTGGGTCAAGGATAGCTGCTGTCCAAAATGTCTGAAAAAAGTTAGAAGAAATAGGAAATCAAAATATGTATAGAAGGCCTAGGAATAGAAACCTAGAAAGGAACACAGGAAAACTGTAAGTCTTAGTGTTAAGGTCACATTCAAATATCAGCATCCTGTGGCCAGAACAAAAACAAAAGGTAGATGCCAAACTTCAGAGACTTGAACTAAATTAGGAGGCAGATAAAACATGGTTTCTAAGGTCCCATCACATTGTGATCAACTAAGGATAGAGGCAACCTCCCTTGTGTTCTTCTCTTAATCTAAGTGTACAAAGTTTTATAACTACATTCCAGGGATGGTAAAAAGATAGCTCTTAGCTCATAGTTTCCTCAGACCCATCATTAGTTTTAAAAAAGTATAAAAAGAAATATATAAATATGGGAGGCACAATCCACCTAATCCTCTGTGCTGTCTCAGTCTCTGGTGAGGGAAAGGGGATTATTAGGTTCATAGTTTAACTCAGTTTCTATAGAGCACAGTCCCTGTTTCAGTCCAAAACCCACTTCTGGCTTGAGTCCCAGGATCAATCAGCAGTTTATAATATAGAAGTTTGACAAGCTATAGCCAACAGAAAGAACTTGCATTTGCAATGGGTAGATCTATAGGGGGAATGTGGGTATGGGTGTGTATACACATATGTGTGCATGCACACATGTGCATGTGTACAATCTCCTTTTAATAAAATGACATATGAAAATGCATATTTTAAACATATAGACAGTCAGCAATATGTAATCAATTATCAGAGTATGCAGTATGTAATCAAGCCTATATATTTAGCATTATTAAAAGCAGGGTCCAATCAACTAAGATAATGTACTCTGTTCTCCCATGATAGCAAAAAGGTGACATTGGGATCTTAAAGCATATGCCAGCAAAGGATAAGCTCTGGAAGTTACTATAAATTGTAGGTTCTTTGAGTCACAAAGTAATGTTTTCTTGTAATACTACTATCTAAGTACCAAGAGGCTCACCACTGAATGTTCAGCAGGTAAGGATGAATCCTGTCCTAAACAAATTGTTAAAGTCTCTTTTAAGTCATAGCAGAGACGTGAACTGCATCAGGGAAAACAATGGCCTTGTTGATAAAATCCCAAGTCTTCTGAAGAATGGCAATATAAAGAAAATAAATTTTATTGTCATACCAGTACTACACAAATTGGCATGTGCAATGCAGAGTGTACATTTAATAAACATTTCTTGATTGATTGAACTAATAACCATGACTTCTAATTTACTCTTAGTTTATTTACAAAGAAATATATACAACAGATAATACTTTTCCTGTGAAATAACATTATCTTTTGTTTGCATTCTGTTTTTCAATATGTTGTTTCTATCTGTACATATTCCCTTTTGTTTATAATTAGTGGGCTGTCAACAAAGTGAGATAATTGTGAATGCAAATTATTTATGAAATTTGGTTAATCTGCAACAGGCTAAATGATCACCAATATTCTACGGAGGGCAACTAGGTGGCACAGTGGATAGAGTACCAGGCCTGGAAGACTCATCTTCCTGAATTCTAATCTCACCTCAGACACTATCTGTGTGACCCTGGGAAAACCACTTAACCCTGTGACACTCTTGTTTTTGTCTTTCCATAATATCTGTTATAAGGGGCACTTCCAGTATGTTGGGGACCTTTTTTCTAGCTCTCTTGATTTGGTATGGGTATGAAATCAGCTGCCTGATAAGGTACTCCACAGACTAATTGTTTCATCATTTTTCTAGTTATACATTTCTCCTACACTGATGTGTCATCATGTTGTGCAGGTGACTCTAAGTCATTAAAAACTGTGTTAGTTGAATACCAGCTCTGATGGATTTTATCACGTTAGAAAGGCCACTGTGGTGAAAATAATACCATTATTGTGAAAATATGAGTCTACTAAAAATGAGCCAAGCTCATCACCAAAAGCCTGGCCAGCAGGTGATGAATTCTTTGACCATAAAATCTCATAATATAAAACCAAATTGTCTACTATGTATGAGTATGTTGCATGGATTAAGTGAATTAAATTCAATTAAGTCAATACATATTTAATAAGCACCTACTCTATGCCAGGCACTGTGCTAAGTATTGGAGATAGAAATAAAAAAGGAAAAAGACCATCTCTTCCCTCAGGTAACTTAGGATTTACTGAGAGAAGACAACAAACAAAAGTAAGCTAAAAACAGAGATTTGCGGTGAGGAACCAGCAGTGGGGACCTGCTATATTAAATAGACTTGAAACTAAGAAGAACTACTGGTGAAAAAGAGAGTTACCTCAAAAGTTCCAGGTCCTCTATAAAGCAAGACTTTGGAAGGAGTTTATTGCTTTACTCTCCAGCTCTCTAATCAGAAAAAAGAGGTAACTGAGGGAGTTCAGAAGATATTGAACATCAAAAACTGAGGCAATCTGCATAATTATGAGAATTCAGGGCATCAGTTTATCTTGGGGAAGGCATGTTATTCTCTGGAGAGAACTGCTGATGGAAAATAAAGAGTAAAAGAGGAAAGAGAATGATAGTTTCTTTTGAAGAAATGTATGCTTTTTTCACACAGAATTTGTAGTATATTTCAACATGATGTCATAGCTATACTTCTCAAGCACATGTACTTACACACATAAACACATATATATATATACATGCATGTGTATACACTTCTAGACTTGAATGCCAAGTGATAATGGCATGTGGTGAATTCATTGCAGAGACCATTTTTGTAATGAGAAGTTGAATCTTCTCTGCTAGAATTCCTCCTAATTTGAATTAACTGAATAGATAATTCTCAGAAGTGTAAGGATCCCCCAAAATAATTAATCAACTTCTGGCAGCTATAAACTAATAGATTTCTATACATACATACATACATACATGCATGCATGCATATATATATATACACACATACACATATGTAGGGGGAAGGGAAGGGAAGGAAGGGAAGGGAAGGGAAGGGAAGGGAAGGGAAGGGAAGGGAAGGGAAGGGGAAGGGAAGGGAAGGGAAGAGGAAGGGAAGGGAAGGAAGGGAAGGGAAGGGAAGGAAGGGAAGGGAAGGGAAGGGAAGGGAAGGGAAGGGAAGGGAAGGAAGGAAGGGGAGGGGAGGGGAGGGAAGGGGAGGGGAGGGAAGGGGAGGGAAGGGAAGGGGAGGGAAGGGAAGGGAAGGGAAGGGGAGGGAAGGGAAGGGGAGGAGGGAAGGGGAGGGAAGGGAAGGGGAGGGGAGGGGAGGGGAGGGGAGGGAGGGAGGGGAGGGAGGGAAGGGAGGAAGGAAGGGAAGGAAGGGAAGGGAGGGAAGGGAAGGGAAGGGAAGGGAAGGGAAGAAGGGAAGGGAAGGGAAGGGAAGGGAAGGGAAGGGAAGGAAGGGAAGGGGAGAAGGAAGGGAGGGGAGGGAGGGAGGAAGGGAAGGGAAGGGGAGGGAAGGGAAGGGAATATATATATATACGTACATACATATACATATATTTTGGGAAAGAAAACTGAGAAATTAAGCAGATGGATTGCCTATTTGGGGATATTGATCTATCAATGCCAATAGGAGTGACCAACTGGGGAGAGTCTAAAACCTCTATAGAGGTTACAGGCAATGGAAGCTTTGTTTTTTGCCAAGTCACAGAGACATGTGGCAGAAAACCACAACCAGTTTTAAAGAAAATTGCTTGGACAGGAAAAAAAAACCTCAGGTAGTTAACCAGGTTAATCTTGTTGGGAGTTCTTGAAGATTCTTGGAGCAGATGACCCCATTAAGATTCTGACAAGTACAATAGAGAGAAAATGAATTGGTAACAGGAGAGTGGAAAATTCCTCTAAGAGTCTTAAGTCTTCTAGAAATCTGCCTGAATATCAAAACATTCATGTTAGAAATGATAGAAATCTTTGTCCCTGCTTACACACAAATGGGCAAGTTTATAATTTTTCTGAATTAGTAAAATAACCTGCTGTTCAAAACCATGGGAAAAAATTCCAAGAAAGCATAATTGTTACAAGGGCAGACTCAGTTATAACAAAAGTGATGAGAAATCCATTCCTTTCTCCAAAGTAACAATGCCCTTCATGTATAGGTTCTGCTAACATCATGCAACTATTATTAATTTAATGTAATTTCATCCAAAGTGGGGAGGAGAATTGAGGATGAAAGACATTCCACTCAGAAGGGTGTAGATAATGTTATGTCCCCTTTGCCCGCTTTTCTTCTGCTAATTCACAACAGATGACTTCCTAAATTGTGCCGTACAATTCCTTTACCAGAATAAAGTACTGGTAATAATTCATATTGTACACAAATCTTAACACAGATATTTTTAGATTTGTTTCAGAAAAAAATCATTTCTTGGTGGAGAAACAAATATGGCATATGGAGAAAGATATACAGTATGCAAATAAAAAGACGAGCAGACCAAGGGGGACTAATGCTTATAAATGCAATTCATCATTGATTAAAATGTGGTATGCTAGTCAAAAATGAAAAATGCTATTTAAAATGTTTAATTTTTGACGTAGAAAAGGTTATTATTTACCCAACTTAAGAACTAATGATGTGTCAACAAAGCAATAGTTGTGATTCATTTTGTTGAAAAACTGAATTAAACAAAAATAACTTATCAAGTCTGCACTCCCAAAAACTGAGAGATAAAAAAAGGAATTATTTGCCAGAAGGTAAAACATTTTTTTTGCAAATACGTTCTAGTAAAGATCAGAAGAAATGACTTTCTTAAGCTGTTTTCAAATTTCTTCATATCATATCTTATCTTATAACTCATCTGGTGTAAGATTGTGTCTCAGAACAGCTCTCAGAAAAGAATGCCCCGGCACAGAGGACTGAGCCAAGTAGTCAAAAGGTGAACTGCCAAGTTTTCTCAAATCCCTTGTTGTGGCTCTAATATGCCTGTGTTGCGTACCTATATGATGAGTGCACGTTCAGAGTGACAGCACTGTGTACTTGTTGTCTATGCCTATGAAATTTTCCCAAACTGGAGAAATTATGAAGATGAAAATGGCCAAACAAGGGGAAGCATTTGGAAAAAGCAGACTAGTTGACACAATTTCAAGGTAGCTCTCCCATTTCATCAACAATTACTGGAAATAAACTCCTCTAATGATTTTTCTTTTGAATATAGAATTCAACAATGGACCATGTAGAAGGAGAAACTTGGGAAGATTTTTCAAAGTTATGAAGTTACACATTTAATTTATTCAGCTTTTTTTTTCCATTTTCAGCTGCAGAAAATTAACACAAAAATCATTCAAGTGATTTATAGCTGTAAATACCATCTTATCAATGTTTACATGCTTTATATTCATAGAAATAACTTATTTTCTACATGACCTGCACACTAATCCCACAGTGAATACCTTGGGGAAATATGTTAATGTATGTATGTTAACAGACATATTTAATCAATTACTGAGAATACTTTATTACCCTATCTTTTCTCAAAAACAAAACCCATTAGAAATGGCTGACAAAAGTATAGTGTGGGACTGTTGCAGAGCTTTGCTTTAGTGGGTGATTTTTTTTTTAAACAAAGGTGCTATTTTCTAAAGCAAGAAATCAAATTTAAGTTGAAAGCACTTTGCCAATGTGATTCATTCTGAATTACTTTGAAGTAATATAAAATAATATATGACCAATGCTGTATATGGCAAGAAGAAAACAAATAGCTTAGAAGACTATTCTACTGAACAAAATAAACTTTCAAAGGAGTGTGTGCACTCTACCTTTTTTTTTCTAAAGAGGGTCTTGAAACATGACTTCCAGGAGCCAAGATGGTGGAGTAAGGAGTAAATGGCCATAACTCTCTTGTATTCACCTCCAAATAACCATAAAACTGTGCCCCTAAACAAATCCTGAAACAGCAGAACCAGCAAAAATATGGGGTGAATCAATATTTTAGCCCAAGAAACTTGGGCAATCAGCAAGAAAGGTTTGTCTCACTCAGGTAAAAAGGGAGCACAGTCCAGGACAGGAAGCATCCCAGCAAGCTGTCAGCAAGCCTCACCTCAGCAAACCAGCCACAGACCCTGAGCCCCAGTACATTAAAGTAGGCAAATGCCAACACCAGGATCCCTCATGTGTGTCAGCATAGCCAGGGTAGCAGGTATACTCTGGCTCTGAAAACCACCAATGCTTCAGTGTAGCCCTGGGCAAACAGGCAACCTCCAGTGTCCCGACCTCCACAGGCTTCAGTGTAGCCCCTGGGAAACACAGAGACACCCCACCTCAGCATGTTCCAAACAGCAGAATTAGGATCCCTGCTCAGCACCAGGTAAGCTGATAGTACCTAACAGTCTATGGCAGAGCCAGGTACCACCTGCCACCCCACCTCCTCAGTGCAGCACCAGATATGAGGGCTCCCTACGGGCCTCAGGGCAGTATCAATATAACACCAGGTAAACAACCAGGGTCTGCAGCATTTGGCACAAGAAGCCTGAGACAGTGCCCCTCTACCCTGGGGAACAGAAACCTAATGCAAAAGAAAGGAACAAGGCCAAAAAAGGGAGTAAAAACACCCCCCAAAATATCTGATCATACAAAGTTATTATGGTGACAGAGAAGATTAAGACACAAACTCAGAAGACAACAACTGTGTCAAAACACCTATGAGCAAAATCCCAAATAAAAAATGGGAAATGTTCTGTAGCCCAAAAAGAACTTATGGAAGAGCTGAAAAAGGAGCTTAAAATCATATAAGAGAAGAAGAAGAAAAATTGGGGGGGGAATGAGAGCAATGCAAGGAAATTATGGAAAGGGGCAGCTATGTGGTACAGTGGATAGAGCACTGGCTATGGAGTCAGGAGTACCTGAGTTCAAATCCAGCCTCAGACACATAACACTCACAAGCTGTGTGACTCTGGGCAAGTCACTTAATCCCAATTGCCTCAGGAAAAAAAAGAAAAGTAAATTACAGAAAAAGAGTCAATAGCTTTGAAAAAGAAAAAAAACTGTTTAAAAAGTAGAATTGGCCAAATGAAAAAGGACTTACAAAAATTCACTGAAGAAAACAATTCTTTAAAATGTACAATTGGACACAGGTAAAAGAAAGTACAAAAGGTAACTTAGGAGGAAAAAAAACTCCTTAAAAGTTAGAATTGGGCAAGTGGAAGCTAATGACTCTATGAGACATCAACAGTCAATCAAACAAATTCAAAAGAATGAAAAAAAATAGAAGAAAATATAAACTAGCTCATTGGAGAAACAACTGACCTGGAAAAAAGATCCAGGAGAGACATGTTAGAATTGGTGAATTGCTTTAAAGCCATAATCAAAAAGAGGACCTGGACAACATCTTTCAGGAAATTATTAAAAAAAAAAACCCACTCTAATATCCTGGAATGAGAGGACAGAATAGATATTGAGAGAATCTACCAACCACCTCAGGAAAGAGATCCTAAATAAAAACTCCAAAGTACATTATAACCAAATTATAGAACAGGTCAAGGGGGAAAAAATACTGTAAATGCCCAGAAACTAACAATTCAAATGTTAGGGAGCCACAATCAGGATTTCACAGGACTTAGCAGCTGCAACACTAAAGGATCAGAGGCCATGGTGGATGATATTCTTGAAGACAAAGGAGCTAGGACTGCAACCAAGAATCACATGATTGGCAAATGAAGCATAATACTTCAAGGGGAAAATAATGTAATTTAAAGAAATAGAAGGATTTGAAGATTTCATAAGAAGACCAGAAATGAACAAAGATAATGATCTCCAATATCAAGACCCAAAAGAAGTCTAAACAGGTTAAAAAAAAAAAAGGAAAGGAAAACACAAGGGATTCAATGGAGCTGAACACTTTACACCTCTATGTGGGAAGATGATAATTGTAATTCTTTAAAAAAAATCACCAGTAATATTACAGCTAGAAGGAATATACATGGGCAAAGGGTACAGAGATAAGGTGAATTTAATGTAATGACATAAAAATAATTGAAGGATGAGAAAGAGGAGTACACTGGGTATAGAAGGAAAGGAGAGTTAGAATGCTGTAAATTATTTCACATGAAGAGACAGTGAAGGGAAAGATGGGAGGGTGGGCAATAATTGCTTGAACCTTACTCTCAGCATTATTGGTTCAAAGAGGGAATAATATACACAATCAATTAAATACAGAAATCTATCTTGCCTGACAGGAAAGTAGGAAGGGAGGAGATTAAATAAATGATGAGGGGAACTGAAAGTAGAGAGGGCAGACCTGGGGAGGTGGTAGACAGCAAAACACTGTTGAGGAGGGAAAGGGTAAAAGAAGAGAGAAGCCAAACAGGAAGAAAAGTAGAATGGAGAGAAATGTACAGTTAATAATCATAACTGTGAATATGAATGGGATGAACCCCCCACAAAATGGAAACAGATAGCAGAATGGGTCAAAAACCAGAATCCTACAATATGTTCTTTATACAACACACACACACACACACACACACACACACACATGGAGAGAAGAAATAGCTGGGTGGGGGTAGAGGTCACCAAATGGTGGAATCAAGGCTAAACTGTGCATACCTTTTATCCAGCAATACCACTACTAGGTTTACATTACAAAAAGTTCATGAAAACAGGTAAAGGACCTACAAATGCAAAAATATTTATAGTGACCCTTTTTGTAATGGCAAAATGTTCAAAATTGAGGGGATGCTCATCAATTGGGGAATGACTAAACAAGCTGTGGTATATGGAAATAATGGAGTATATTGTGCAATATGAAATGATGAACAGCCAGATTTCAGAAAAACCTGGAAAGGCTTATATGAAGTGATGCAGAGTGAAATGAGCAGAACTAGGAAATCATTGTACACAGTATCAGCAACATTGTGGGAAGGTCAATTATGGATGGCTCAGTGATTCTCAATAACACAATGATCAAGTCAAGTACAAAGGCCGCATGAAGGAAAATACTATCAACATCCAGATACACTCAATGCTTATTGAAGCATACTTTTTTCACTTTATTCTTCTTTGTGTTTTTTTTCTTTTGGATTTTTAAACAACTGCGAAAAAATAAAATATTATTTAAAAAAGAGTTTCTCTGTTAAAAGAAGAACACTAAGTAAGAAATTAATCCCATTTTACTATTTGGACACCTTATCTATTTATTCCATATAACTTGATGTAGTCAAAGGTATGTTAAATAATTTTCTTCTATATTCTTCATTAAAATCACTCCTACTTTCCATATATAGTTTTCCGTGTTGTTACAAAGTTTTTATACACTGAAATTACATGCAGAGGAAACTTAATGACTAAGAAGGAATGATACATTGTAAACAGCATAGCCACTGTCCTCATTTCAGTTTTACATAAAAATGTGCATATATTACTAAGCCAGACATGTCAATCAGATGAAAATACAACTGCATTAAAAACACTGATAAAAAAAATCCCTGTAGTGATGTTTTTGTTGTGCTGAATCTTCATAACCTCCAAAAAGGACTGACTAATATGATCCCTACAGAGTTTTGAAATTTTATACAATTGACCACTATAAGTATGTTTAAATAAAGCTGAAACTATGGAACATAAAATAATTGAACAGAACAGGAAACATTTCTCATGAGACATAGGTGTTCTAGCAATTCAGATAAAACCATCCCAAATCATTTCCTAGAAACATTTGCTTTCTCAAATTCAATGCTTTTGAAATGTAGATTTCTTCCCTAACCCATTTTATTAATGATCATTACTTGCTTTTTCCTCCTCCTGGTAATAATTCAAATATGCTCAAACCTTACATTTGACAAAATAAATAGTTAGATTGTATATACACCAGCAAGGATTTTCCTATGCTTGTTTTTTTTAATTTCTTAATAATAAAATGGTAATATTTTTCAATTTACTATATGGGATGAAAATAAACAAGTTACTTCAGCTTTTATGATTTTTAATAATATAATTTTGAGAGGCTCAACCACTGGGCAACCCATGAAAAGGAAAGGCAAAAAAAAAAAGTAAACTTCAGTCCTACAAGATTTCTTTTTGTTTCTGCTGTGATGGTAGAAATGAAGTGGGATGTAAAGGCTAAGGATGTGCTAAGAGTCACACAGGTTTTAGACCACCCATAGACAGCAATTTACTTATCAGGACTCTAAATATGAAATGTCTTATGTAGGTCAAGTGTACTACTAGAGGAACTGAATCATATGAATTGAGACATTCTCATTCTAAATAAACCCAGAACAGATAAGAAGATGAAATAAAACAGAAAGATGATTCACAGCTTTTCCTTGGAAAGGATATAAAGGATTTAGCAGAGTTGGTTTTGTCATCTGTATGAAGTGTCAAGAAGATCATTATGTTTGACTTGGGCATCTTGCCTTTGCAGTATTCATAAACAGCATACTCTAGAAGGTGATAAGGAAAATAGTGAAGCTTCTGGACCAATGTCAGTTGCAGACTTTTTTTTTTAATTTTGGGATTCATAGACACATAAGGGTGCTGTGGATAAATTTCAGGAGGTCTGTGAACTTGCATTGGAAAATTAATTGGAAGCTTAAATATTAAAAGATATGTCCTGTAAGTAACATGACTCAAACCTGACTTTTAAAAATAAGTTATTGATGTAGATATGTGGTTAAGAAACATGGAGCACAACAGCCTCTGAAGAAATGAAAGTGTGTATCACAGATTACAATTGAATGACAAAATATATGCATAAATGGCTTATGATCTGCCTCTTCGGAGGGAATGTTTAAATTAATAACGTCTTCAATCCACTGAGTATTAGAATATTGATGGAGAAAAAGGAGGATGGATAAAATAATAGCCATGGAAACAAATTATAACTATTTACTAAGGAAATGTAATATGAGTTCAGCATCAGAATGTGATTCCCTCATTAGCTCCTTGTCTTTCTTTGTATCCTTAGTACTTAGCATAGTGCCTGGAACTGGTGCTTAGTAAATGTTTATGGACTGATTGAATTTAAGGTCAAAAATAACAGTTTCTTGTAATAATCATAATCTCATCAGAGGTCAAAAAGAGTTAAAAAACAAAGAGCCCTCTTTTATAACATTTTAATAACCTTAAAATAAGAAAGGAAAGAATGGGGAAAATAATTTACAGAGGGGAAGGGACATGGGGGAACATCCCACATAATTAAGGTACACAAGTAGCATCCTACTAAAACAAGGAGGATAAAGGTCCCTTGAACCTCACTTTGATCTGAATTGACCAAAGATGGTCAAACAATTGACCAAAGAATAAATATAGGAAGATTTGGTTGCAGAAATTAATTTCACTCAACAGATAAGCAATGGAGAAAGGGTATGGGAGACAAGTGTGAGTAAGAAGTACAGTAAAATAAGGGATGGATTACAGTGCCTGGAACATAGTTGGACAATAAATTTTTACTGTTGATTGATTGGATTAGTCATAAAACAGTCTCTAACCTCAGAGGGTGGATTGTGAAGAGAAGCTTAGAAGGAAAGAAATTAAAAGTAATATCTTGGGACTGAGGTTTGGGAGAGTAAAAGTAAAGGGGACAGAGAAGTAGAAACTGATACATCAAGCACAGAGAACTGAAGCAGAGCAAAGTCCTACTTTACAACTCTGATTTTTTGTAAAGAGAAGATGGAAGTCAAGGGAGGGGGGAAAATGTATGATGATAGGATGGAAAGGGGAAAAAAAATCATTAGCCATAACTGTGAATGTGAATAAGATGGTCCTACTTGATAAAAGAGGATAGGAAAATTGATTAGGAAGTAGAATCCTGCAATATTTGTCTTACAAGAAACACTCTTGAAATATAAAGATTAGCATAAAGTTAAAGAGCCTGAAAGAAAACCTAATTTTATTTAGATGAACTTTAAAAGCAGTTGTAGTAATCGTGATGTCAGACAATATAAACTTGATAAAAAAGTGATAAAATGGGAAATTTTATTATACTGAAAGGTTTTATAGACAATGGATTAATATTAACATTTGCTATGAATGTATCACATGGTAAAACATATACTTTAAAGAAAAGTTAAATGAATTAACATAGAAATTATACAGCAAAATAATAACATTAAGGAGCTTCAAACTAGCTCTTTCAAATTTAGGCAAATAAAACACCCTTTCCCCTCAAAAAAAGAAAGAAGTTAAAGAATTGAATACAATTTTATAAAAATGTACATAATAGAAATCTGGGGATAATATAATGGAAATACAATGTAATAAACTTATTTTTTCAGGTATGTATGATACTCCTACACAAACTGACTTTTTATTAGGACATTAAAAACTTCAAAAACAAATGCATAAAAGAAATATTAAACATAAATTTTACTTACAAAATGCAGTAAAATTACATTTAATAAAAGACCTCTGAAAACATTAGTAAAATTAGTTGAAGACAATGACAATCCTAAAGCATTGGTAAGTCAAAGAATAAGTTATAGAAATGATAGATAATTTCATTAAAGATAATTATAATTGCAGGTATAATATCAACTAAAGAAACAAGAAGCTGGAGTACTAGATATTTTTCCCTATCAACACAAACTCTTAACCCCTGAATCTGCTACCAATTTCCTTAACATTGCTATGATATTTTCCAGAAGATCGAATCTTTAGCAACCATTTGGTACCCATAGCAGGAGAACTCAACTCTGCTTTGCAACCTCTGGTATGCAGGTGGTAGAGGTTTAAAAAATGAAAGTAGAGAGGGCTGTTCTGCTAGGAGTAACAAAAGAACCAAAGAACATAAGGAAATTAGGTAAGGGAGGGAGAGGGTGCCCCAAACCTTAAGTAAAGAAAATTAGTGCCCGGATATAGCTAATGAAAGTCCCTAAGACATCACTTGGGGCAGTGACTGAGGCTGGTGAATATTTAACTCCCCAATATAGGAGAAAGCTAACACAATGTTTAGGTCAATCCCTAGGATTTTAAAATAAAGAGGAAGCTTTTGTTGTTTGTCCTTCATTCTTGAAGATGACCAGGAGGGTGATGTCTTGACCTGCAAGTGAATTGTATTTAAATGAGTCAGGGCTGTACAAAGTCATCAGCCTCAATCTCTTCTCCAGAGTCATCTAAGTTCAGCGGCAAGACATAGGTCAGAACTGACAATGGCCCCCAAATAAAGAGGATATGGACCATCAGAATATCCAAACAAGTTTAAACATCTATGACTAAATATCATACAGATTATTGGATTTAACCCACAGTACTTTACAATTAAGGAATTGAATGAATACCTGATGAAGATTCCTAAGAGAGCATGGAACTACAGCATTATGGTACTGGATGGTTCAAGAGAAAAATAAGAATTTTGAAAGCAGAATTTATAACTTACACAGCATGTGTAATTGTCAGAATAGAAAAATGTGAATCAATGTTGTCTAATTTTACCAAAGACACAAAAGAGAGAACATCTGATTGAGAATGTAATATATAACCTATATCATATTGCTTTCTTGGGAAGGTGGGGGGGAGAAAGGAGGGAAAAAATTGGAACTCAAAATATTATAAAAATGAATGGTAAGAACCATCTTTACATGTAATTAGAAAAAAATAAAATGTGATTAGGTGGAAAAAAAGAGAATTTAAACAAGTAAGGAGAGTTTAGAAGAAGAAAAGGAAAAAGTAATAATATTAAAAGAAAACATGTTCTCTAATCACTTGGAATATTGATCTTGAGGATAAGATGTATCTGTATATGTGTATATGTGCATGCATGCATGTATGTATGTATGTGTGTATGAAACAAAGAGAGAACCTTAGAGATCCTATAGCTCCCTGAAGAAAAATAAATTTTAAAAAAACCCCAATCATCAGAATACAGCAAATAATGAAAGAATATCACTTAAAAATCTTGAACAGAGAAAATATATTGCCAATTAAAAGAATCTACAGTTTGCTTCTAGGAATGGAACACAAACACAACATAAATGTGTTGTGATCCAAAAATCAAGTCTATATAGTGTTTAAATTGAAAAATTCTAAAGAACTTCAGATATAAAGGAAATTCAAATAAAATAAGTGTATTTTTCATTAACCAGAAACCACAGAAGAAAATGTAATGTGTTCTGAAGATCTAGGAACTATGGATGTAACTCAGTGATATAGCCTACAAATATGAGTCTAATCATCAGCAAAAAGAGGTAGATGTTCAGTTTAAAAAAAAGAAGCATTTGAAAAATTGCTACCAAAAATTAATACATTCTGAACAATTTACTTTGCAAATACCAAAGACAATGAAAACATGAGAAAAGTAAATAAACATAGTTTTCAAGAGTAGCATAATTAATTAAATAAATACACTATATCTAGAGACTATTATAGAAAGAAAAAATACATATACCTATGGGGTTAAAATATATAACAGAAGGGCTATTAATTAGTTTCTTTTAAAAATCACACAAGGAAATAATGATGGGAACACAAATTCAATCAAAGAAAGGACTGTTCAGGAAAAGGACTGAAAGATCATGGAATAAAATTTATGTCACACTGCTAATAAGAAATGATACTTCTAAGACTTTTTTAAACAGAAAGAAAAAGAAGAGAAAGGGATGGGGGCATGATCTACCAGGCAATTCCATAGAAATACTTTAGAAATGGAAACTAAGATTAATGGATCTGATGAGCAACAATATGGAGTAGTAGAAACGTTTTTTTAATCTTCAAAACCTTTCATAATTGTCAGTTTTTCTTTTTTAAATCATTTTTTCAGTTCCAAATTTAATACTTCACTGAGTCCATCAGCTCTATCTCTGGAGATGGAAAATTTAATTATGCATTCTTTGGAATTGTGGTTATTCATAGTGTTGATCAGAGTTACTAAACCTTCCAAAGTTGATCATCTTAACAATATTCTCTCATTGCCCAATTTTTTCTTAGTTTTGCTCTCTTCAATTTGTAACAGTTGAAGGTTTTTCTATGCAATAGTAGTAGTAAAGTATTAGCAATAGTAGTAGTAGTAGTAGTAGTAGTAGTGGTGGTGGTGGTGGTATAGTACTAGGGGCAGCAGCAGCAGTAATTTCTATAGTACTTACTATTTGTCAGGAATTGAATTAAACAATTTACCACTATTTTCTTTTTTGATGCTCACAGAAACCCAGGTTGGTGTTACTGTTACTTTCTTTGACAAATGAGGAAATTGAGGTTAATAGAGGTTAAGTGATTTGCCTAGGGTCACAGCTAGTGAATGTATGAAGTGTATTTTGAACTCATGTCTTCCTGACTCCAGGTTCAGTATTCTATCCTCTCTGCCACAGCAAAGTAGTGTTTCATCATATTCATATTCCGTAAATTATTCATCCATTCCCCAACTAATGGTCTTCCCATGAGTTTCCAATATTTTGCAACTACAAAGAGAACTTCCATAAATATTTTTGTATATGGGAGTACTTTCCCTATTACTTTGAATCTTTATAGTAGAAACCCAGAAGGGTATTAAAATTGGCCAAAATGTGTGTATAGTTTAATAGCTATAGGTGCATAGTCCCAACAAATATGTTTCCAGAAAGCTTAGAGACCAGTTCATAGTTCCACCAGTATATTATGATATTTGTTTTTGCACAACCTTTCCAGTGTTTGTTATTATTTTTTTTTCAAATTTACCAATTTGATGGGTGAGTTAGTACCTCAGAGTTGTTGTAATTTACATTTCTCTAATTATTAAGGATTCAGATAATTTTTTCACATAAGTACTGATACCTTGAATTTTTTCCCTCTAAAATGGTTTGTTCATATTGGATGACCATTTATCAATTGAGAATTGGCTCTTATTCTTACAATTTGACCAGGTTACCAAATAACTTAGAAATGAGACATTTATTAGAGAAATTTACTATGAAGATTTTTTTCCCCACTTTCCAACTTCTCTTCTAATTTTAGCTCCATTGGTTTAATTTGAGAGAAACTTTTTTAATTATATGTAATCAAAATTACTGATTTTACTTCCTGTGAACCTCCCTATTTTTTGTCTTGTCAAGAACTCTCTCTCATCCATGCATTTGACAGGGACTTTATTTCTTCAATGGTCCTCTAATTTGCACATGATTTAACTCTTTATGTCAAAATCATGTACCCATTTGGAATTTATCTTGGTATACAATACAAAATGTTTGTCAATATCTGCTTTCTGTTAGACTGCTTTCTAGTTTTAGCAACAGTTTTTGGTCAAATAGTGATTTCTTACACTAATATAAAATCTTTAGGTTTATCAAATACTGGTTAATAGGCCTGCTTGTTTCTGTATATTGTGGACTTATTCCACTGATCAAACTCTCAATTTATTATGTGGTACCACTTGTTGGATATTACAGTTTTATAGTATTTATTGAAATATATTTCTTCTAATTTAAAAAAATGTTTCACTTGATATTCTTAATCTTTTATTACTCTAGATAAATTTTGTCATTTTTCATAACTTTCTAAAGTTTTTTTGTCATTTTGTTGGTATATCACTAAATAAATAAACTATTTTAAAGATTATTATTATTTTTAAGATATTGGTTCAATCCACTCATGAACATTTAATATTTATGCAGTAATTTAAATCTGTCTATATTTCTGTGGAATGCTTTGTTTTTGTGTTCCTATGGTTCCTGTGTCTCTTGGCAGATAGACTCAATATGCTTTATGCTGTAGTGTGTTATTTTAAATGAATTTTATTATTATTTTGAGAACTCTTTGAATAAGAACTATGACCAAATGATAAACTTATCCTTCATCTATTACATCAAAAAAAGTAAAGAAAAACTAATGAGGTAATAGCCCAAGAAAATAATTGCAAAGGAGGCTAATCTCTAATTCCTTAATATGCTCATTCAGCACTCCTCCCCCTTCCCCCCTCCAGATAACATCTATTGGTAAAGCCATAGTGGCCACATCATAGACTTGAAACAAAACTCAACTCTATTCCATAGACTATGGTCCCTGAGAAACAGAATATTAAAAGTTAGAAGAATGCTCTGGCTAGCCCTTCAGTGGGATGATACTCTGTTCTGCTGTTTTATTTAGCCAGAGAACTGAAGAACACACATAACTAATATATGATGTTATCATATCTGTGTATCCATCATGCCTCAATCAAAGAGTACAGGAATTCTGTTTAGGTTAATTTTATCACATCCAATGTCACTTTGGGGGCAAAGACTGAAACTGACACAACATGAATTGCCCAGGAAATAAGGAGGATTTAATACCTTTAAAATCCATTTTCTGGGGAAACTTAGTAACAAAGGAGAAGGAGGCAGAAATTGAGAAATGGAGTAGTAAGGGAAAAAAAAGACTGAACTTAAATATTTCAGGTGACTAAAGCCCAGGTAAATATAAGTGCTAACAAATCAACCTATAGAGAATAGATTATGAGCAGAAGAGAGGATGCTTCTAAGTCAACTAAAAATTCCAGATATTCATAAAAACATAGTTTAAGAGAAAGGAAACATAATCACTAGCTGATGAGGCAGAAGAACCTGTGGGTTCCTATGAGACCATGGGACCACACAATGATGTTCATACATGGTTTAAATGAAAAATTAAAATTCTGATGCAGAATTTGTGGTCTGACCAGATATAATGAGCACAATGGAAAAAAAAAACCACCTGAATCCATGATGAAACTTCCCCAAAGAAAGCAGAGAGAACAATATGTTGGGAATTCAATTGCACAGAAGCAAAGGGTAAACTAGAAGAAAAGAAGCAAAAAAAAAAATATGATCTTTATACAGGCAAAACATTTTGATGTCAAAGACAGGATGCATAGATACAAATTAATGATTGTAAGCCTCCCATAAGAACATAATAAGTCATAGACCTGAACACTACAATTTGAGAAATAATTCAAGAAAACCATCCAAAAATTTTAAACACAGAAAACAAAGTGCTAATTGAAAAGAAAATTCAATGATCCCCCTGTAGAAAAAAGTCTTATACTTAAACCCTCAAAAAATATTGTGATTAAATTCAATAATTTCAATGACCAAAAACAAATGCTATAAGTAACCAGTCAAAAACACTTTCAAATATGAAGCAGAGGGAAATTGATTAATATAAAGCTCTTCTGTATAAACTAAAAACCTTAGAGTTCATGCAATAATTTGTTGCAAAGAAAAAAGAATCTCAAGATGTAACTTAAGGTAACATATTGTACTATCCCAATATTAATCATTAATTTAACAAATGGGTACTTGATTAAAAACTCAATTAGAACATTCCTAAAACGAAATCCAGAAATGAATAAATTATTTCCTCTGCAAATACCATCTACAACAGAACTGTGAGAACATAGACAAATATAATAACTAGTGTAGGAACAGGTAACAATATAAATTGCCCCAGAAAAAAGGATACAAACTAAAAAGAAGAAGAAATTGGTATATTTAACAACACATTATTACTACCATGTCCACAAGAAAACATGTGTGAAAGTGCAAGTCAACTAGAAATGATGAAGGGGAAAAGAAAGGCCTGAAACATCATAAACTAAACTTCACAACATCCCATTTACAGGAAAATTACAGAATTTTTGTGGGATCAAGCTACCATTTAGGACAGCACATAAAATGGAGAGAGAAGAAATAAAATAAGGGGAATAGATGATATATCCTAATTGAAGCAAGCTTTAAAAATAAAGAAAAAATGAGTTCTGTGTGCTTTCATGAAGAAGAACACATGGAGAGGAATGAATAAGACAAAAGGAAGAAATTGAAACTTGGAGAAAGAAAGGAGGAGGTATTGTTTCAATGATGAGGGATATCAATAAACAATATTCCTTTGAGAGAAGAAAGTTTATTAAAAGTGTTAGGTAAATCATAATGGGCATAATCTATAGGTATTTGGTTCTTAGGGAAACCACTTATCTTGCCTTAAGAGAAGAGAACTCGAAGCTCCTGGGGCAAGACATACCCACAAAAATAGGAAAACATTTACTCGTAGAAGCAATGTCATGTTATGGCAAATAATCATAAGGAGGACAAAAAAGAGTAACAAATTATGCAGTCAGGGACATAGGAAAGTTCTTAGGATAGAACAAAATTTTTCTATCCATTTAAGGAATTAGCATAGCTAAAAATTAGGGAAAGTAAAAGAAATTAATTAGGGGACAATATTACAGGGAAACTATCTAGACAAAGAACTCAAAAAGTCTAGAATAGACAGTAAAGGAAATGAAACAATAAAGACATTGAGGGAAAGAAATCCTTTTTTAGAAAAATTATAGAAAATAGCATTTGGGAAAAAAACAAGCAAAACAAGTTGAAGGGGAGGAGACATGGGATTTTATAACAATCATAATACCAGATAAAAAGAAGTAAAAAAAAATAAAATAAAATAAAACTCCAGAACAAAGGAAAGGGATGTCATGGGAGAAAGGCACTTGAGAGTGAAGTAAGATTGCCAGTGAGCACAGGGATGTCTTACAATAGGTTAATCTAAAATGAGAGAGGAAACAAAGTATTATCTCTATAGAGGAAATAAGAGAAAAAAACCCTAATATCAAAAAAATAGAGGTAAATGGAAGTTATTATAAAGTTCACTATCATGACTTTAAATATGAATAGATTAAACACTCCCAGAAAATAAATAAAAACAGTGTTAGATTGGATAAAAATAAAAATTCAATAGTCTATTGCATTCAATAAATGCACCTAAAAAGCAAAGACATACATGAAATCAAAATGAGGGAATAGAATATAACTTAGGTAAAACCCCAACTCTGATTTTTTTCATTAGAAATCATTTAAGTTCTCCATTTCATTTAAGGTTTATTTCCCCACCCTCATATTTAGTTTTACTAGACAAGTTATTCTTAAGCCTATTTATTTTGCCATTGTTCTATCATATTCCAAGTTCTCTGCTGCTTATGCCTTTGGCTGCTACATTGTGATTTCTGACTATGTCTCCTTGATTCATAAATAATGTCTCTGGATAATTCAAATATTTGCTTTTTGAACTGGAAGTTATGGATTTCACCAAAGATATTTTTAAAGAACATATCATCTTAGATTTCTTTGAGAGGTCTCATTTTGATGCAACTAGTGGATGCTTTCTATTTTCACTTTGGCTTATGAGTCTGAGAAACCTGAATAGTTTTTTTTTTTCCCCATGATTTCTTAAAATATGATGACCAGGTTCTATTTTTTTTTTTATTTTGGCTTTCTTGTAGTTCAATGATCTTTAAGTTGTTTCTTTTGATCTGTTATCTACTTTAGTTTTCTTGTTAATGAGAAAATTGATATTATCAAACTGTGAATATAACCAAAAGCTGTATTTTGGGCCATCTGTCATTATTTCTCTACACACTAACTTAGTAACATTATTGTTTCCATATGTGCAATTATTATCTCTATCAAATGCCTCTCAAATTCATATATCCTGGCCTAGTCTTTCTTCAGAGAGACTCACCTCCATCTCCAGTATTGAGCCGAATTGCTTATTGGATTGCCTGTGTGAATCTAAGATTTCAAATTCATGTCAGAAATGGAATGCATTATCTTTGTCCCTAAATCAACCACTCTTCCAAATTTCCCAATTACTCTGAAAGAGGAAAGTATCACCATCATTCTTTCCACTAACCCAGATTCTCACTGGGTTATTCTCAACTCCCCATTTTAACTTAGATATCTAATCACTTGCTAAATCTTGCCATTTCTTTCTTCACACTACCTCTCCAAAACATCCCCTTCTTTCCACTCACACACATAACATCATAGCATATGTCTCCATCACCTCTTTCCTAGACTTTATCATGCCACTCCTTGTTGCATATTGTATGCTGCCCTGTGAAAGATTTATGGAAGGCCATAGAAGACTACCATGATACAAGAAGGCAGAGTTGGTCAATGATTTGCATCAGTGCAGGAGTATCCCTATCAAGAAGACTACTGAAGTCACTAAGTATTGTATTAATTGATTCAAGCCTCAGGGCCTATTAGAAAAAGTATTGTATTTGGGGTCAATGTAGTGAAGTAGAATCCTCCTTATTTCTTAATACCTGCATGGCCTTGGGCAATTTAGAACTTTTAATGGATAACATCCTTAGTCCCTTTGAGTTCTAAATCTACAATCCCCATGAACAATATAAAGTTAGCGGTTAACACCAAGAAAATGCAGGTGCTCCATAAGCTGGCACCACACCATCCACATATGGAACCATCAATTACAGCAAATGGAAGTTTTGAATGCTGTGGATAAGTTCACTTACCTTGGCAGTACACTTTCCAGGGATGTACACATTGATAATGAGGTTGATGCACACATTGCCAGAGCTATCTCAGTATTTGGGAGTATTAAAGGAAAGCATTGAAGAGAAGAGATATTAGACTAACTACCAAACTGAAGGTCTAGAGAGCTGTTGTGCTGACCTCATTGTTGTAAGCCTGGGAAACCTGGACAGTATACCAGCTACATGCTGGGAAATTGAATCAATTCCACTTGAATTGTCTTAGGAAGATTCTGAAGATCACCTGGCAGGATAAGATACAAGGCACTGAAGTTCTTTCTCAAACTAAACTGCCAAGCATTCAAATTCTGCTTCAGACAGTGCAACTCTGATGGTCTGGCCATGTTGTTTGAATGCAAAACATAGGCCTGCCAAAAAGATTCTTTTATGGAGAACTCACACAGGAAAGTGTTTACATGCTGGGAACTAATACAAAGTCATTGTCAATGTCTCTCTTAAGAACTTTGGAATTGATTGTGTGACATGGGAGACACTAGCATAGGACCACTCAGCATGGTGTACCTTTATTAGAGAAGGTGCTGTGCTCCATGAGCATAGCAGAATTGAAACAACTCAAAGAAATTGCAAGATACACAAGTTTAGGGTATCTACCCCAAATGTTCACATGGACTATTTATACCCAACCTGTAGTAAAGCATTCTGAGCTCATATTGGTCTGATCAGCCACAATTGGACACACTGAAACTTGACTCTAGCACAGTGATATCATTCTGGTCTTCTTCGAGAATGAAAGACAATGATCATTATGAAATAGATTTAGAATTTTCTAACAGCATGATGGAAAATTAAACTGGGAAAAAACATATATAGCCCAGATATATAGTTGCACAATAATTCACTGAGTCAAATCATTTATATGTATGAACATAAATGTATGTATATCTCTATCTAAATGTATATTATATAATATGCATGTACACATATGTATACAAATATACACATGTATACATATGTATATATTCACATACACTTATCTTGGACAAATGTTATAGCTTGGACAGATGCCAAAAATTGACAATGAAATGAGCAAAGACCATAGTTGAGTAACAGGAAAATGTAAAGCCTCATCTCTTTTGAGAAACTGCTCCAAATGATGTGTGACCATCAGCTTCTTCTCTGTCAAAAGTCTACCTCTTTAAATAAAAATATTTTCCCAGTAATGTAATACTATCATTTCAAAAAAAATCAAATTTGTGCAGAAGACCAAATAAAAACAGAAAAGAAGCATGTTGGATGTAGGTGTGCCATATCATGTCACTGATATGTTATGGACTTATGCATGTGAAATAGCGTAACACAATCTGTAAAAAAAAAAAAAACAGGAGGCAGGATAATTATACTCTCAGGTGCAAAGGATGGACAAGATCAACAAATGTTTGTTGAATTAATGAATGAATGAATGAATTAATGACCTGATTGTTCCATTAGGACTCCTGGGACATTAAACAAAATTGGCAAAAGGCTTCCAACATAGTAATTCTTCTATGGAACACTTAAGGAAAATTAGGAACATGAAGCATATATGATCAAAGCAGGATGAGGATACAGAATTCTGTACCAGTACAATGAGTTTATCTTCTAAGTATATAAGTAAGATTCTTCATGGGGAAAAAAGCCACAAGCAGTTTTTTTTCATACATTGCCAAAAAATTGGGTACAGTTATATGTCCAGTATATGAACAAATGCAATTCATAAACACATACATTGAAAATGTGGGATTTTTAGGGGCTACAGAGATACTACTGGAATAGAACAAAAAACACTTTAAAAATAGAATGTATGTGCTAATGCCTTTAGACAGAAAGCTACACTGAAATTTCAATAATGCAACTAACATGAAATTTGCATACATACAAAACACCAAATCCAGTCAATATCTCCCTGAGAGCTAAAGCTGAGGCCATCATAGATATTTGTTATTCTGTCACTAGATGGCAGTAAATGTGTAATGTGTCGATTGTCAGCTGTATCCAGCATATTCCAGGATTGCTCTAAAGCAAATCCAAGACTATCACTGTATGACAGCTTGCCTTCAAAGGTTAGCTAGAAGGAAAATATAGAGTATCATAAGGAATCACTATAGAGTGTAAGGAAAATAAATGCAGTGACTCCCTAATATGGCAGGGAAAAATCTTCAGATAATAATTTGAAACACTTTATCTGAGGTAAACAGAGCTGGTCCTACCTTATTTAATACTGGAAAAAGCTGCTGATCTGAATTTGGGAAGGGTGATGAAAAGGACAAGTCTTGCCAATATACATCATGTGTTTCTGTTCTGTACCATTATTATTACTTTTTAAAATCAGCTCAAGTAGCTCCACCAGACTACTATCCATTACCAAGAAGGCTGGAATTAACTCATTATAAGTAATGATGTGAGGAATTTAATTCCATTTCTTTTCATGTAATCAAGTATGTACATTATAGAAGTATTCATTCTTGTGCACTTCCTATATTATCCACATAATGAATGAGAATGGGAAATTAGGTTCCAGACATTAGGTAAATTACTGCCTGATCCATTATTGAATGTTTATTTTATTGGCAACTCTTTATAACTTAAAGAATTGATGTGATATTACAATCCTAAAATCTATAAAACATTTTATCACTCTAGTCATATCCATAGTGGTCTAAAAAGGGAATCAGAATTACCTCAATGAATTAACCATTTTAATTGGAGTACAGTTTTTAAAATCTTTTGAAATGCACAAAGGATGCATGGAATATTGAATATTGCATTGAACTTGGAATCAGAAAGCCCTGGGTTCAAAATCTCTTCAGATATCTATTTACTAAGTGACTCTGGACAAGTCACTTGATCTTTCTTTGCTTAAGTTTCCACACCTATTAAATGAGGGGGTTGTACTCACTGATTGCTAAGGTCCATCCTAGCTCTATATTTATGATTTTACATGATAAATGTTTTTCAAATAGAAATATGCTTAGTACCTCTTACTAACGATCCCTCCAATTTGTCCCATAAAATATACTATCATAGATAACATGTTAGTTGAACATAAAATTCCAGACTAATACAGATTGCCATGCTGAATTTCTCTGAATTTTCCACCTCACACTAATTTCACATATGTCTGGTTTTTCAGCACATTTAGAGCTTCATAAGAAGCAGATCATGGGAACTTACTGTGTCTCCTAAATAACACATTTGACATAATGTTTGGAGGATCTGAAGGAGGCCATGACTCTGTCATTCATTTTGTCCTTTAAAAAAGCACAAAAAGACATTAGGGTTGTTGTTCATGAGCCTTATTTGAATGATGCATCCTGACAACTAGTTGAATGATAGAGGCATAAATTGAAGTACTCCTTCACATAAATCTCAGCATGATTAGCAATCTGGTAATTCTCATTCTGGATTCAACACATGTTCTTTCAAGTATCTTCAGTCCTCAAAATGTGCTTTTAATCAGAAACAAAGATCTGGCTCATGAACTATAATCACAATAAGTCATTTTCAAGTGCAAAAAGGACTCAATAAACTTGGAGTTCCACAAAACAAAGCACAATACTGAGTTTGGCAACAGTCCTTGATAGAAACTGTAGAGTTCTAAATAGAATTCAGATAAGGAGTATAGAACCTAGGAAAGGCATTCTGCTGAACTACCTAATCAAGAACTGTGCCCAAAGTCGTAGCTAATCATTTTCCTAGCCAAGGTAAAGAATTAAAAATGTAGACTCAGATATATTTTGAAAACAAACTTTGTGGCTGGGAATGAGTAGTTGGTAGGTAGCACACAACACAAGGTTCCTGGATGGGGAATCAGAAACACTTAGACACACTGATTCCTATGGATCTCTCCCCATTTTCCACTGAGAGAGAGAGAGAGAGAGAGAGAGAGAGAGAGAGAGAGAGAGAGAGAGACAGAGAGAGGGAGAGAGACAGGTGAAAATATGTCAGAGAGGGATACAACACAGTATAGGGGAGGCCAGAGATGAGATAAACTGGGCTTTGACTATTTAAGAGAGGAAGCTACTATCTTCTTAACCTATTGTTTTTTTTTCCAGTAGGGGTCTCATTGGGAGTTGTCAAGGCAAATATGTAAATAATAAATTTTTTCAACAGATCATATGAGCTGACTTTCCCATTTTTTTCATCTTAAAAGTAGAAAGATCACTTTATTTGATATCAAATGAAGAAAGAAAAAAAAAGTTGACCCTTTGATAATTCCAGAAAGTAGGCTACACTGAACTTTATCTTTTAGATAGAAAGTTCCATTTTTTCCCCTGACTAGCTCAACACATCAAATAAAGCCTATTCTGTTGTAAGCTCTATGGAACCATTACAGATTTGTTATTGTTGGATGTTTTTGTATTTTATAGAACATATTCAAAATTTAAGTCAATTTTTGGCAGTAATATTGCCAGATGTCCCTGATATTGCCCCTTTAATAACTGAGATCATTAACATCCATGCCATTCTTCTTTATAAAGGGAAATAGTAGTACCTTTTGCTAAGTAGACTCACTATGAATAGATATTTGATAACAGATACACTGTCTGTTACATAATAGTTACTACTGATGTTTTCTCCTAATGAAATCAGCATATCTATTTGATAACTCTGTATTATCATTGTTTTACCTCCTGTGGAGATTTGATACCGTGTAAGCAAAAAACCTAAACCAAACTGAGCACAGAAAAGCAATAAAGCCCAGTAATTATATCCACCCTTATTAATCAATGCAGAGAAACTCAGATTACTGTGGCCCCCTCACTCCCCAGAGATAAATGTATTGCTGCCCCAAGAGACCACTCTCCATTAAATGTAGTTTACAAGAGCAAAGCAAACACAGGTAACCCAGATGACTGCACCTCAATAAATTACTAGGTTTATTCACTGGATTAACATAAACCTGAAGATGGGGGAAAAAAATCATTGAATCTCTGTGAAGCTCCATGTACCTGGGATTACATGTTCCAAAGCATCATGTTCTGAAAGATATTCATGTCTGGAAGAGGGTCTCTGGAAAAGAAACTCATACATTTTCTCTGTAATCTCACAAATACTAGGAGTGTTGTCTTGTAGGCTTTAATAAATCACTCCTAAAGATAGGCTATCACAATGTCAAGGAAGCGAGGTTCCCTAGAGAACCTTCAGTGTTCTTTATTCTCTTCAATGCCCCACTTTATTTAAAGTTCGTACAATGATTCTGCCAATTGTTTTTGAAAATTCTTAGCTAAAGGCATCCAGTAAAATCTATGTTGATCAGAATCAGTTTTTGATATACTCAATTACTTTATCAGCTTGGTTAAATCCCCCATTTTCTGTGACTTCAAGATTACTATAATGAGTATTTCAAAAAATAACCATTAGATTTTCTCAGATAAGATGTTGCATATTATTGTGTTTGACTAGATTTTTCAACCCAGAGTATTAAGTGTATGTGAAATTTAACAAAATGCCTATGTATTATTTTGTTACTTCATGTTATGATCATTACATAAACAAGGGACTCCAAAATTCCATGACCTTTGCAAAAGAAGCAACTAAAAGACACAAGTGAAGAAACTGATTTCAAATTTAATTCTCTTACACAATGGCTCCTATATAAACACATACAATTCATAGAGAGTGATTATCATTATTGTTATTATTATTTTATAGGCCATTTTCAAATTAATACAGGGGAAAAAATAGATTGAATGTCCATGTTACAGTTCCTCTCCTCCTCCAGAGTGTCAGAATTGATCATAGGACATAGAGAACATATGCCTATTATTCAGTACTATGTACATATATGCTTATTCTTTAATCAGAAAATATGTTCTTTTAGGTACAGATGAAGACAACTTAGAGAACTTAAGTATCAATACATGTTCTGTGAATGGACACTATAAATATAGAATGACCTGGGTGAGCAATTAAACAGAGAGAAGTGAGCAGGTTTGATTACCCTTCGGAAAATATAGGTCCTTCAATGACTCCAAATTTCTCCTCGAAACAAAGGTCCATCTCATTTATTATAATCTTCTTCCAGTGATTCTGTAGGAATGTAATTCATGAAACTCGGTCTTTGGAGGATTTAATTAGATCATATAAGTAAATGTTAATAACCAAGGGGACAATGGAGAAGTTGGTAGTAGATATGATCAGATTAGAACACGTGGCAAATTGAACAAAAAATTATATTGGGGATTTGATGCAAACAATGTCATCAGAGAAATGTAGGAATAGAAAAAAGATAGCCTCATCAAATGACAAGAGTTAGGCACACAATTTGGATGAAGGGTATCTATAATTTCCAGAAGATTCAGAGAAGACTTGGCAGACATTATGTGGGTTCTCCATGGCAAGTTTATTGAAGGGCATGTACTAGAGTCCCAAAGTATAAGCAGTTACTTATGGGTTGCAATATACATGGTTGAAGGGAGTACCCACTTTAATAAAAACATGGATACACTTGAGTGTGTGTCTATATATACTAATGCATTTGTTTGTGCATGCTTGCACTGATGAAATATCAGGTTTAGTACAAATATTGATTTCTTTAGTCTAAGGAGCTTATTCCTGGCAATTAGCTTCTTCTATCAATGATGAATAGCCCCTTTTCTGCATTTTATACTCTTAGAAAGTGTTCTGGGGTAATAGGACATTAAATGTCTTGTCTAGAAATACAGAGTCAGAATGTGTCAAATATGGGATGTTGACCCAAGTTTCTCTTAAACCAAGCCAAGCTCCATATGCTCCATGCAACATGCCTCTACATACATACATGAAGATATAATCTGCTGATGATAGGGGCAATACTCCCTTCAGGAAGGTTGGGCTGTTTTTTTTTTCCTCAAAAGGTATTGAAACCTTCTTTGAAACTTGGTTGGTTCAAGAGACAAAGCACTAAAACTATTGATGTCACTTCATTATTACCAGAGTACAAAGCAGGCAGAAGGATTTGGGGGTTAGAAGGAGGGTGTATTTCTAATGTTTGGCTGGTAAATCATGATGTGTTAACTCAGGCAAGGGAGCTTTGCTCAGGTGAATCAATTTGAGGTGTCCTCAAAGACTATCATTTTCAAATCTCCTCCTCCATTTGTTAACTGTTGAATGACCAGTGGGTGATTTATCTTCTTCCAGAACTGAAACTAAACTTCCAAGGGATTGGCCTGAATCAGACCCAGTCCAAAACACTGCCCATCTTTCTTTTTCACTCATATATTTCTTTGCCCATATTCTTTATTTTGCTTTGTCTTTTTTAGTTACTTGATTATAATGTTAATGTTGTATACAAGTCAGTATATGTATATGTAAACATATACATATATTTATGTAAAATAATTAATGAAATATGTGATTTTATTCATTCAGCTATTCTCTCTGTCACTAAAAAAAATGCATCCTTAATTGCTCAGTAAATGGAAATCATGATTTGTGACTAAGAAAAAATTTCCATTTTGGCCAAACCTCTGTGGCTGGTGATAAGTCTATAGTAAATCAGTACTAGATTCCAGGTGAGAGTGATGACATGCTTTCCTACACTTTTAAATGGGGCCTTTACAGTTTGGAGATAGCTCCTTCCAAAATTTGTTCATATTTGTTCAAAGAAACCAGAGTAACTACTAAATCATGGTGATGCAATGATATTGGACTTTTGTGAGAAACACACATAGATACACACACACACACACACACGTGTGTGTGTGCACACATACATACAAATGACAGAATTGTCTAGCAGAGAAAGATAATTTACCTTGCAATCAGGAAGAATAGGATTAAAATCTTACCTCTGATACCTATTGACTGCATTTCCCAGGTAAATCATTTTACTTCTCAGTGACCCAAGAGTTTTAGTCTCTATCCAACCCTATCTTATAGCACAATGGTTGATCTTAATTAATAGAATGAATGTACATACTTGTACATACTTGGAATCTTAAACCAGTGAAATCACTAGTCTTCCATCCCAATCATTGACATATATGCATTTATGATATATACACATACATGTATACACAGATGAATGTACATAACCACAATTGCATATATAGGACATGTGTGTTATGTATACATGTACACTTGCATCTATATCTATATCTATCTATCTATATCTATCTATATCTATATCTATCTATCTATATCTATATCTATATCTATATCTATATATATATATATATATATATACACACACATATGCACTTATATCTCAATAATGTAGTTCTACATGTACCCAGATTACATATGATCTTGATCCATGATTTCACCTAATTCATGATTATAGGAGGGTACCAGTTAGGAAACTCCTTCCAACAGTGTATGTCAATAGATGTTCTGCATTATAAACGACAGACAAAAATTGGCACACATGGCAGTTAAGTGGCTTGCCTGAGATCATAAAGCCAATATGACTTAGAGGCAGGCTGAAACTGAGATCACTTTAAGTCAGAGACTGGCTCTCAATCCACTATGACATACTTATTATTGATGGATAAATCATTTACACTGGGAGTTATAAGGGAACTTAAAAATCCAGCTTTTTTTCTGCTTATTGCTGTTAATGTTCAACAAGAATAAGCAAATATACTGTCTATTATCCAAAACCACACAAATTTAATAAAATATTTTATGCTGCCAAAATAATGTTAAAAATAAGAAAGCCAAATATATCCTTTATTGCTTTTGGATTTTCTGGACTGCTATTTGCTTCCATTAACATGAATATGTAGGAGTTTACAGCATAGGTCAACACACAAAGCCTGAACAAATAATTTATAAGTTTATAAGTATTTTCATAAGTCCTACTTCTGTGGCAGGAAATTCAATGGTAGTAAAATTGGCATTATTTGTTTCTTTTTTAGGATATATTTATATTTGCCCTGGATTACTGAATAAGTAAAATAACCATATGGCTAGGCTATTATCTACTCATTATAAGGCAATGATGTTCATTGTTACTAAACAAATAATCACTGAACATCCCTCACAGCCAAACTCTATTTCATTTTCTCTCTTTTTTCCATTTAGAGTTTCTTTTATTTTTCTTTATTTGTCAGTAAACTAGCATTTACTAAGGATTTAATAAATTCCAGACACTATGGTGAGAGCTGGTAACATGAGACAAAAAAAATAAAGCAGTCCTAGCTCTCTATTTGCTGAGAGAGAGAGAGAGAGAGAGAGAGAGAGAGGTATGTTTGCACATGTAATAAATTAAGGCTAGTCTCAGAAGGAAGTTGAAAGAGGACCAGGAAAGTTGTTTTATTTTTTCATAATGTGGGACTCTAGCAGAGACATGAAGGAAGCCAAGGAATGCACAAGGTGATAATGGAAAGGAAGGTTTCAGGCATGGGGGAAAGCAGGGAAAATTCTTGTGGTTGGAAGACACAGTGCTCTCTGCAAAGAACAGCAATGAGACCAGTGTGACATCAGCAAATGCAAATATTTCAACATATAAACACCAACTATATCACAAAGAAATTTTAAAAAGGGAGGAAGATCCAATTTGTACAAAAAATATTTGTAGGAGCTCTTTTTGTAGTGGCTAAGAATTGAAAATTGAGAGGATACCCATCAATTGGGGGAAGTTGAACAAATTGTGGGTTATGATTGTAATGGAATATTATTGCATCAAAAGAAATGACAAATAGGATAATATCAGAAAAAAGAAAACTGGAAAGACTTATATGAACTGACAAAAAGTGAAATGGGCTGAACCAGGAGAACATTGTATACAGTAACAACAATATTGTACAATGAACAATAGTGAATTACAGCTATTCTCAGCAATACAATGATCCAAGAGAATGTCAAAGGACTCATGATGAAAAATGGGATCTATTTTTTGGGGGGGAGGTTGGGGGGGGAACTGATGGCATCTGAATACAGACTGAAACATATTATTTTCTCATCTTTTCTTCCTTCCATGCTTTCTTTTTTCTTCTTTCTTTCTCTTAAAGTCCCCCCCCCAAAATGACTAATATGGAAATGTTTTATGTGATTATACATGTATCAAATTGATTACTATCTCAAGGAGCAGCAAGGGGTGGGAAGGAAGGATAAAATTTCAAACTCAAAACTTAACAACAATAGTTAAAAATTGTTTTTATATGTGATTGGGAGAAAATAAAATATAGAAAAGATTATTGTGCAAGAAACTGTGATATTCTATTTTTCCAGGTTATAAGAAAGCTACTACATTTGTTGATGTGTTCCTTCTGTACTTCTGATGTTTTTATGTATTTTAATGTTTTCATTATGCTCCTTTTTGACATCTCTACCATTAACCACCAGCTAATCCCCCAAAATAAAAGCTCTTACTTCCAAATCACATGAATAGTCAATCCATTCTTTAGAATTGCCCAATATTCATCCTCCAATCCTCTGCCTTGACTTTAAAGAACATAAAGGAGAAGGAAAAAATTCCCTCATCTCGTGACCCAGCTGATATGTGGCAAATGTCAGAAGTGGGAGTAATGCATCATCTGTCATTTGTTGCCGGGAGGATTTCCACTCTTAATCTTGAAGATGCATTCAAAGAATCTTTCCTATTCACTGAGATATGTGGCAGCTTGAAAACTTTTCACTAGCCTTTGTAATCATGCTAATGGTATCATACCGATGCCTTTGGTCCCAGAGCTTCAGCTCACTGGAAGAGAATTGAACTAGTTCTATTACCCATAATTTCTGTTTTTCATGAACATTTTTTCTTTCAAAAATAATATTAAGCACAGCTTAATTCACATCAGGGAATTCTTTGGTATAGGATTACTTTCAGAGACATATTGGTCTAGTAGATAGAACAGTGGTTCTGTAGTCAGGAAGAGCTGAGTTTGAATCTTGCCCTTAGATACTTACCGGCTGTGACACTGGGCAAGTCACCTCAGTTTCATAATCTGTAAAGGAGATAGTAAAAGATAACCTACATCAAACAGCTATTATGAAGATTAGATGAGATTACACTTAAAAAGATTTTTCAAACATTAATGTTCTATATTGATTAGCTATTATTTTGAAAGTCTACTTTTAAAGTAATGAATCATAATTAAACATTTTTTTTTACATAATTGGGGTTAAGTGACTTGCTCAGAGTCACACAGCTAATGAGGGTTATGCGTTTGAGGCTAGATCTAAACTCAAATCCCCTTGACTTCAAGGTGGTGGTCTATCCACTGCACCACCTAGCTGCCCTCACAATGAAACATTTTAAAAAATATACAGAAGAAGAAAAGAAGTGGCATCTACGTGGTGCAGTGGATAGAGCACCCACCTTGCAATCAGGAGGGCCTAAGTTCAAATCTGGCCTCAGATACATAACACTTACTAGCTGTGTGACCCTGGGCATGTCACTTAACCCCATTGCCTAACAAAAAAAAAAAAGAAAGAAAATGAAGAAGGAGATATAAATAAGAGGGAAGATTTATCATAGTTTTAAATATGATACACCCTTTTAAAACAGTGTATAACTGAATTTCATGGTTTCATGCACAGTACTCTTTTCTATTTTTCATAAATTGAAATGTTTCTGTTTATTGATGTATGTCAGTCATTTAATAAGCTTTTAATAAGTATTTACTGTGTGCTAAACACCATTTAAATGTCAGTCCTTAAAAGAAAGACCATACTTTACCTATACTCAAGTAGCTTATGCAAGAGTTCTAATGAGAGAAACAACAGATAAACAACTACATAGTTAGAATACAAAGCAGATGGAAAGTCATCTTAGAGTGGAAGGGGGTAGGTAGAGAACTGGAACAGGCTTCATTCAGAAGATGGAAATTGAGCTGAGTTGTAGAGTCAATAAAAAATTTTATAATAAAAAAGCAAAAATTTAAAAGAGACTAAGTTTTGATCTATTTCTCTAATATGTGGAAATTACAAAGAATCTACCAAATATTGTTTTTCCTACCTGTTTAGCACGTGTCTCTCTTTTGACAAACTAATGACTCTTTTTCTTCCTCATGTTGAATTATATGCTCTAATAAAATTCTCCAAAATACAATAGATTTTATCTTATTTTCTTTATTCTTCCAACTCTATGGGATCCTGTGAAGTACTTTGTCCCACATGGTATTAGTTAGCTATAGGCGTCCTACAGGTTAGATTTTGAACTGAAGCTAATTTTTCTGTAAATGATGACATTCATCATGGTGGCAACTAACAGCCTCCAGTTCCAGAAAGGCAAGTCAGAGAAATTACCTTATCATCCAACTTCTAAACATCACTTCAGTTTAGCCTCTCTGCAATCCAACTCTTGCTGCAGAGCAGTAATACACAGGGGAATAAATGATAACTTCAAACCTGCCCAGGGTTATCTCCTATCTGCAGCTATGACATGGACAAGGTGCCATTTTCCACGCTTGTCTGGATTTCATCTCAATGTCCATTTGTGCAAGGATTGATGATGCTGTAAGCAAGTGAAAAGATCAAACTGCTTTATAATGCTGTGCCAGTCAAATCTTCAGCTTTAGTAAGAGGCTAATGTGAGAATTTGCCCTTGGTATAGTGTCCCTTATCAAATAAGGCTGTGGGGTCCTTTGGTCTATTTAATGTGCTGAGAGAGAGAGAGAGAGAGAGAGAGAGAGAGAGAGAGAGAGAGAGAGAATGCAAGCAGCTTTAAAATACCTTGGAAATTCACTGATTAGTTAAACAAGTAAGACATTTAGGGATGACATAACTCTTGAAACATTAGATTAGTGGAAAGGATTAGTTCCATTAATTCTTAGACAGTTAACATTTCATATAGAAAAAAGGTAATTAGCACCAAGATTGTGTTCAATCCCATGAGAAGTTGTTGGCCTTAATACTGCCTATAAGCAGTGCCACACAAAGGTTACTGTTATTTATTGCACTGCCTTCCATCTTTAACAGGGCAGTATTCAATAAAAATTAGTAAGAACACTTTTCTGGTGCTTTTTTCAACATCCCCAAATCAATGAATTGAAAGAAGTCCATCTGTTAAGGGCTAAAATGTCTCATTTGCAGATATGCTTTTTGCCCTGGATATAAATTGCAATGTTTTCTTTAGAAAGAGCAGTGGTGAGCAATGCTTTCATTTTAAGAATTTAACAAAATAGTTGAAGGCTATCAATGGGATAATTATAGAGTATAAATCCTTTGGAGTGAAAATAACTTACATAGCAATTGGCATTTGAATTGAAAGTCCATTACAATCCATAAGCTTTGTGACCAAAGAAAAACCAAAGTGGGAAAAATAAGAATTTTACTCCTGGAATGATGAAGTTCATATAATAATTTTTAAATGACATATACAGGGTCACATCAGGGAAAAAGTATTTTTTAAGCAAAAATTACAATAAATATAATGCATGCATATATTTTATTTTACAGAAGCTGGGCATTCTTGAAAAAGTATGGAGGCAAAAATTTTGTTGATTTTATATTTTAATTGAAGTGCATAAAGGTAGTCAGACAATTTTAAAACTGGAAGGGATCTTAAGAAATTGATTCATAGATTTAAAGATATAAGAAAAATTAAAGTTGATCTAATTTAATCTCCTCATTTTATGCATGAGAAAAATATGTCCAGAGAAGTTAAGTGACTTGCCAAAGGTCATAAATCTATGAAGTATCTGAGGAAATTCCAACTGCTACTCTCACAAATGAAGAAATTGAGACTTAGAGAGGTCTAATGATTTACCAAAGACTACACGAACAGTTAATGATGTTTGTGAATGCATTAAAAAGTTAGCAATAAATCCTTTTATCATGGAGAATAATCTCTCTCTAAATCTTTTGTTTTGGAAGTTGGATTTCGTGTGTTCAATTCGCTAAGACAAAAAATAGGGTTTATCTTTTATCAAATCAGAGTCTTAAATTTGAAGCATCTTAGAATCAGACCTCTTCATTTTACATTTAAGGAAATTGAGACCCAGGTTAAGTGACTTATACACAGTCACATGACTGGATAGTGTTAAGGACAAGATCAGGAAAGCATTCATTACTACTATAGCTATTCAAAAATAGTGTACTAAAACCATGAAAACTGGGAAAAAATAAAACCTACTCCAGACTCATATTTTTTTCTGTCTAATACAGTTTCCTAATGAAAAACTTAAAGAAATACACATTAAAAAAATCAAAACAACTATTATTAACTTTCAAGTATGAATTACATTTTATGTTGCGACTGGAAGTACAGCTTAAATATTCCCCATAGTCAATTTATATTAAGCATGGATATTTTTCCAGTTTATTTACTATGGGGGAGAGGATTTTTTAATAGTATGCCTGTAAATGCCATGTGTGAAAACAAATAATATTAAAGGTCATATGAAGTATGGCTTGAGTACTTTAATTCAAGGTACATTACACCAGGAAAACAGATAATGAAATATTAAAAGAAAAAATAAATTAAACTTGAAAAGAATTAGCATTGACAGAAGTCAATTCATTCAAATTTAGAAAGAGTGATAAAGCTGAATCATGATTTATCCGATAATGATACAGGCAAAGGCCAAACAATTGAAGCCAGAGGATAAGCCTTTGCTGGAAAAAACTAAGTTATTAGCTTTTTTGTGTTAGTAAAACTAAGCACATTACCTTAATTTTTATCCAAATAAAAGATCCAGTTTTCTGTAATAGATTTATAAGATGACATCCAAGAGATAAAATGGAATTGTTCCAATTATCAGGAAAATAACATATCTAGAGTCCCTTGCTACAGTATTTTCTCTTTGACCTGGTAATTTTGGAATTTGGCTACTATATTCCTTGGCATTTTCAATTTGGGGTTTATTTCAGGAGGTGATCAGTGTATTCTTTCTATGGCTATTTATGCTCTGGTTCTAGGACTTCAGGGCAGTTTTCCTTTATGATTTCCTGAAAGATACTGTCTAGGCTCTTTTTTCCATCATGATTTTCATGTAGACCAATGATTTTTAAATTGTCTCTCCTGGATTGATTTTCCAGGTCAGTGGTTTTACTAATGAGGTATTTTATGTTTTCATCTATTTTCACATTCTTTTGTGTCTGTTTGCCTGATTGTTGCTTTCTCATAGAGTCATTAGCTTCCATTTGCCCAATTCTAATTTTTAACAAATTATTTCCTTCTATTAAATTTTATATCTCCTTCCCCATTTGGCCAATTGTATTTTTTAGGGACTTATTTTCTTCAGTGTACTTTTTTTCCAGTTGGCCAATTATATTTTTTAAGGACTTGCTTTCTATGGTTAATTTTTGTCCTTCTTTATCCAAGCTATTGACTCTCTCTTGTATACCTCTCATTTTTTCTTCTACTTCTCTCATTTGACTTTTAAAATCTTTCTTGAGCTCTTCTGAGAAGGCTTTTTGGGCTTCAGACTAGTTCATATTCCCTTTTGAGGTTCCATATGTGAGTTTGCTGACAATGTTGTCGTCTTCAGAATTTCTGCCTTGACCTTCACTGTTCTCAAAATATGAATCTATTGTATGTTTCTTTTTGCTCATGGTGTTTGCTTATTTCCTGGCCTTTAAAGAGTTTGAGCTCTACTGCTGGGGAGCAGAGGGCACTGACCCAAGCTTCTTGTATTAGGAGGCTAGGGCCTAGTCACTGGTTTTGTGTGCTGAGACCTCTAATGTTGGCAGTTGGAGGCTGTAGGGTTTTGGCAGCTCACCTGGTATTGGGCTGGAATCAGCAATGCTGGAACTCTAGGGAAACTCTAGATTTCCTGCTTTTTCTTTCCTTTTGCTTTCTTCAGCTCCTTTCAGATGCATCTTGTAGAGTGTTTATCTGCCTGGGGCCTCTTGTAGTGCTGCTTCCCTTATTTTTTGCTGAGGCACTGGGAGACCTGGTTGCTGTATTTTGGCGAGACACCTGGTGGTTTAACACGCTGGTTTCACCTGTTCCCCAGCCCTCACTGAGGCACTTTGGGGTCCAGGTGTTGGTGCTTGCCTGCTCCATCACCTGGATTTCAGGATCTCCTCCTGGTATGCTGAGGTGGGGCTTTCTACTAGCTTGCTGGGAATCCTCCCTTTCTGTACTGCTTCCCTTCCCCCAGAGGAAGAGGGGTCTCTCCCATTAATCCCTAAGCTACCTGGGCTACAGGACTGTTTCACCACATCTTTCTTCTGACTCAGTTATTCCATGGTTTTTCCTTGGGCAATATTTTCTTGACTTTCAGAGGTTAATACAGGAGGGTAAGAGTGACATGCTTTTTACTCTGCCATCTTGGCTCCTGGAAGCAGAAATCAGGAGACCTAGTTTTCAAAGGATGTTTATTATTGTGCCTATGATGAAGGAACACTTTTATATTTAATATAATTTTTAAAAAACAATGTTTTAATATGCACTGCTCATAAATGATAGCTAATAACATTTTTATAGTATCTACTGTGTGTAGGCACTGTGCTAAGTTCTTTAAAAATTTTATCTCATTTGATCCTCACAACAACCCTGGTTGGTAGGTGCTATTTTTATCCCCACATTACATTTGAGGAATCTGAGGCAAAGAAAGGTGAAGCGACTTGCCTGGGCTTACACAGCTATTAAGATTCTGAGTCTGAATCTGAACTTATGTCTCCCTGACTTCAAGCATAGTGCTCTATCCATTGCATAACCTAGATGCTACATACTATATAGGAATAAAAATAGCTTTAAGATGAGATTTTGAAAAATTCAGGGGAGAAAAATATTCCTTGTATAGATTTGATAACTTGGATCCCTTAACAATGTGCAGTGATATCCCACTTGAATGAGGAGAATTAATGTTATGAAGTGGCAGAGAAAGACCTTTTATTTGTCAAAAGCTAAATAAATATGATCATGAAAACAAAATTAGTTTAAAAGGGACCAAAGAGACAGATTCACTTTTTGTGTATTTTGGTATTGGGCATGATTTGCAATATATGTTCTTTGAGTAAAAAGCGTAAACCTAAGAAAATAAGAAATAATATACACATTTGAAGACTGTAATCAGATTTTTTAAAAAAGGCTCTCGTTTGATATGAGATATTTAGGGAGTTGTAACTTTTGTTTTGTTTCGTTTTGCTAGGCAATGGGGTTAAGTGATGTTGCCCAAGGTCACACAGCAGGTAAATATCAAGTGTCTGAGGCCGGCTTTAAACTCAGGTCCTCCTGACTCCATGGTCGGTGCTCTATACACTGTGCCACCTAGCTGCTCAGAGTTGTAGTTTTTTAAACGAAAGAGGAGTCACTGAGTCAAAAACTCTCCCTCAAGAAATTAACTAAATAGAAGAAAAAAAGGAAGAGGCATCATAAAAGACAGTAGAAAGGGAAAATAAATTTGAAAACATTTGAAGACAGAATGAATATGAAAATATGATCTATTAGAATTAGAAATTAGAGGGAGTTAGCTGAAAGGTTTCACCTGAGTGATTCTTGATTTTCTGGAAAGAACTGATGTTATTGGACAAGACTCCAAGGACTTCTAGTGGTCTTCAACAGAGCTGAAGAATGGTGAAGCTTTTCACAAGGATTCATTACTCTTCCCTAACACCTGTGGGTTAAGACAAACAGGTAGAGGCAGGGTTGCATCTATGGTGATATCTCACAGAGACAGTTTAAGGGTGAATCTGAACTATGTTGTTCACAGCTCCACTCTGAGTGGACAGTACAGTCATCCAGTGAGTAATAACTGGACAGATATAACTCAGATATAGCTAGTTTGATAGGGTTGGGTTAAAGGGAACTTATATTCACATTAAGAGCCAATACTTCCTCAAAGCCATTTTATGCATGGTAAAGAATTGCAAGAGTCCCATAAAGATTATGTTCAAGTAGAGAAGGAAAGCAGATTTCCCTTGCTAAAGTGTGGTTAAAAAAAAAAATCAAAAGTCAAGCATTAGCAGAGAAGCATTTTTATGGGATGCCAACATTCTTTAATACTGAGGATTAATATTATTGAAGCCTGTAGGCTAAAGTTGGGAGTTACCCTAAGAACATGAATTTTCTTTCCTCCTTTATTTCCATGCCAGGTTCCTGTAACCATGTGTCAGCATTTCACTGTAGCTTTTGAGTGCATTGTTTTGAGTATGGTCTAGGATTGTATACATTGAGCTGTATTTTATTATCTATCTATTTACCTTAATATGTTAGTAATTATAATGTTTATATTTATTAATATAACATAATGAATGTTGTAATATATAATATAATGTCATGTGATATTGCATTACATTTACATAATGCAACACTATATTGAATCATATCATATATCACATTACCTCATATAATATTATATCATTTATTTTATATCAAATATTATTATGTTATACTAATATTCTATTCTATTTATTCTATTGTATTATTTATTTTATCTTATTAGTAATAAATGTTTATATTTATGATCTAAATGTCATCATTTTGAGTGGCTGACTGACTGTACAAATACCTCATGCTACTTGGATGCACTGCCTTGTGAGTTGTTGTCTATGCATCAATAAAACATATTGGATCGGGGCTCAAGAGCTTGCATAATGTTTATTTCCTTTAAATAAAGTTACCTATGAGAAATTTAAAGAAAAGAATGTAACTGTGTGGTGGTGGTCTGTCTCTGAGAAATTTGACATGCATTGTGAGAGCAGGTTGAGTAGGATAAACTCAGAAAGAGTCAAAACATTTTGCACTCCTCAGTGAGAGATGTGAGACTTCAAGGCCTCTAAAGTGTGGGTGTTTGCTATGTCTTAATGTAGTGTCCTATTTTCCTTGTTGAATTTGTTCAGCATTGGAATACATCACATACCTTTTTGCGTAGTACCCTGAAATATTAAATGATATAGCATTATGAATATAGTGTGTGCACATCATTAGTATTCAACATAAAGTCTTATTTGAAGAGAGATTCTTTGTGACTGATGATGTCCTCCAGATGGTCCTATTTGGAGATAAAACTATGCCTGATTGCATCAACCAGAAATTTGCGGAGCCTTCCAGAAGAGATCTATAATCAACTAAAGAAGAAAAGAGTTGAGGATGATTCAAAGGTTGTAAACTTGAGAAATAGAGATGGCAGCATTCTTGAAATTAATGGGTTAATATGAAAACTCAGAAAAAGATAAAGATTTTAAAGGAAAGACACTGAATTCTGTGGTGGACATGTTGAGTATGAGATTGCAAAAGGATATTCAGTTTAAAATATTTAGTGAAATATACATGTGAGATGAGAGCTTAGAAGTGACACTAGAATAAAAGCTCTGTCAATAATCATCACAGAGATGATAATTAAAACAATACGATCTGATGAAATCACCAAATGACAGTGGAAAGAAAAGAAAGAATGGAAATCCCAGGATAAAGGCTTGGGGTAAACCTATAGTTAAGAGGCTTGATGTGAATGATGATCCAGAGGGAAAAAAAAACAAATTGAGAAAAACATTAAAACAGCTAGGAAAAGAATCAAGAGAGAAAAGTGTCATTAAAATCAAAAGGGGAAAAAAATGAGGATGACTTCCAATTTGGCAGTTGGATAATGTGAAGAAAGAAGTTTAATTGGGCAATGAGTTCAGAAGCCAGATTACAAATAATTGAGGAATGCATGACAGGAGAGGAAGTTAAGGCAATTAAAGGTAGCTTTTTTGAAGAGTTTGGGAGGAAAGAGAGAGATACATAGTTTTATAGCTTGAGGAGGTGGTAATTATATCTAAGGTCTCTAAGGATGGATGTGTTTAACATATATACATATACATATATAGATATAGATATAGATATAGATATAGATATAGATATAGATATAGATATAGATATAGATATAGATATAGATATAGATATATAGATATAAATATTTAATATATTAATAATTAATTGTAATATATTTGTTTAGAGAAGGAAGTAGTAGAAAATGATATATTAAAAATTAAAAAGGTATGGGGAGAGATCATTCTGCCAGATGAGACTGAATGGTATTGTAAAACAGTTCAACGTTGAAAAGAAAGGATACTTCTTTACCAGAGACTGGGGGTGGGGAAGGGAGAGGTAAGAAACTATGAAAGATGTTAAAGTTTTTTTGGAATGTAGAGAATGAGGAAAGGTGGAGCTCACAGATAATGATCTGTATTTTCCTGGTAAAATATGGGACAAGGTCTTCTAAGAGCAGAAGGAAAGTGGTGGTGTGAGAGGCATGAGGAGAGCAGAAAAGGTTTAAATCAGCTGTGAGATTAAACTAAGGATGAATAAAAGATTAGGTGGCATAACTTTTAGTAGCCCTAGTAAGCATGATTGAGTGGATTCCTCCAGTAATGTTCTGTAGTACATCAGTAGAAATGAAGGAAGCAGATACTGGAACTAATTTCGGGTTGAAGTTTAAAGAAGGTGTAGAGAAGAACAAGACAAGGGGGAAAGGATTCAAAAGTAGTAATGTTAAACTGGTTAACTGTGTGGTAAAGATAAGTAGGGGAGGAAAGGAAAACAAGGGTGATGACCTAGTAAAATCTTATGAGAGGAAGAATTGGAGATCACAATGTAAGAGAAAATTTGGTTACAGGAAGTCAAATTGAAAGAGAGATGGAATGGTAAGAATTTATGATTGGGGAAATGAATTGCAAATTCTTACTCATGGAAGTAGAACATATGTATATAATGGCAAGCTCAACAGTCTAACCATTTTATTGTGGATCTTGTAGAATGTAGGAGTACACCAAGGAAATTAAGGGGACTGAAGAACTGGGAATTATGGTTATTTGGGAGAACAACCATTTGTATGTTGAAGTCCCTGAGATTAGAATGAGGGCAAGGATTTCATTAGAAAGGGAGACTACAAGGTAGGTACTGAACTTCTTGAGAAATTGAATGAGGGATAATGACTTGGGGGCTGGTAGATAAAAATTGCCACTCGGTATCTAGACTGGGCCTATTTGGATACAGGGAACCTCAAAGAAGTAGAGGTTGCAGAATGATGACAATGGAGGGAAGGTCTGAAAGTAGCAATAGAAGAACAAGAGTCTTCTTATTTCTCCTCCAAGACCAATATATCAAGCAGTGTGACAGAAAATGTAACCAATCCTGAAAAAGATAGCTAGGGCCCTCTGAGGGGGAGCCACATTTCTAAAAGTTCCAGAGAATGGATGTTGAAGGATAAATGCAGGTCTAAGATGGAGTTAATGATATAACAAAGGTTACTGGGTACAAAATGTAAATTATGGTGATTGACATGAGGGGTTAGAATTGAGAAAGTTACAGATCAGAACATTGGAAGAGTTGCCGGGGGCAGAGATTAAATTCCCTTAGCTGGGAATTTTGTAGCGCTGTGAATGAGACAGTAAGAAATAGTGATAGTTTGATAAACGTAGTTTGGGTAAAATAGCAGCATATCTCAATAACTTTTATTTACATAAGGCCTAAATTTGCATACTTCAAAACTATTATTCCTAGTTTTGTCTAATGGAGCAAGGCATTATCTGCTCAAGTCTAATATTTTTTTAATCATGAACAACTTTCAAGGTACAAAGCAACATGAAAAATATTTATAGCTGGTTTTTTCATAGCTAGGTTATATAGTTCATAGAATGGTAAGCTTGGAGTCAGGAAGACTTGAATTCAAATGCGCCCTAAGATACTAATTATTGTGGAACCCTGAACAAGTCATTTAAGTTGTTTCCTTATTATTGCAAACAATAACAGCACCTTCTTCATAGGGCAAAGAGTGAATGGGATAATATTTATAATATGAGGAATAAATAAGATAATATTTGTAAAATGCTTAGCACACTGCCTGGAACACAGTAGGTGCTTGAGAAATGCTTGTTTCCACTCTCATTCAAACTACCAAAGAATTGGAAATTAGTAGGGTATGTTGACTATATACCCTCATGTATAAAATGAAAACAACACTATAAAGTAAAATAACTCAAAAGACTTTATATTTCTGATCATTGTAATATCAAGCTATAGTTTTAGAAGACTTAAAATGAAGCATAATACTCTAAATAAAGCTCAATATCACACTAAAGAAAGATTGATCCTTTCTGAAATAGTTTTAATGTGAAATTACAACTCAACATGATTAAGATAAAAATGAATTTATTTAAATGACACAATTAATAAAAAAAGAAAATATGTCTTTTTTTTTCTTTAAGACTCAGGATTAGGATTCTTTCAGGAAGTCCTTGTTGGATATTTTATTTTAGTTTAGAGATGACTGAGGTCTCAAACACTATTTCAGCAAAGCATTAAGCCCACCAGATTTGGCCATTTTGAAAAAGTTTGTGTATGGTTCTGGAGAAAACTGAGCCTATTTTCTGGGGACCAATCCACCCGACATAATTCCTGAAAAGCTCTTTATCTATAAATTGCCATAAAGTGACTGATTCATTGGTTATGGCAAGATATGTATAAAACAAAAATGAGAAAAAATGGCCTTCAGGCCTTCCCAGGCCTTCTTCTTCTACGGTGATTGAGGTAGGATGGTGAAAAGACAGAGTACTAATAATTACAGTTTCTGACCATCTATAAATATAAAATTAACTCTAAATGTGAGACCTTCATCAAAGGATCAACTAATTAATATAATCTTAGAAGAATTGAACCATATCAATATTGATTTTCTTGTGACCCATGACACCAAAAGATAAAACAGGAAATTATAATCAAATGGAATGATATTTCATGGATTCTCCTGGAGAGGAATTGTTAATGGAGGTTTCCTCATGCTTCCAAAAACACTAATAAAAATGATTTCATGAGATACTTGGCCATCACACTTTGCAGTTCTTGTAAAATGAATATAAGAAGAAAACTGCAATGAAGAGAATTACAGCTAATGTGCTTAAAAACCTTATTAAATTTATTTTTCTCATGCTCCTTCCATCTCCTTCCTATTACATAAACCTGACTCTTCTTTATAGATATTGCATATTTGACCAGCCTTTCCAGCACTGGTTGTAGTTTCTCTCATGTTTGTCAGTCTTTTAAACAGCACCAGAAGAAGGAATAGGCATGTTTCTTACTTCTTATAGCTCTCTTTTATGCTCTTCATCTACCACTTTCACTTACTGAACTCTTCACATGAAGCTCATTCCATCTAGATATTTTGAATACGAATCCTGGTAGTTGTTATCTATTGGTTGCCTTTCTCAAGAAGTTCAAGACTAGACTTACATTTTTGCTTTCCCCCCAAAATCTCACATTATTCTTGAATAGATAGACTTTCATGTTGATAAGTCTTCAAATATACTTGGTCCTGGTGTTTTTTCAATCCTCTTCAGCAACTGTTATCTGTAACATTATTTCACCCCATTCACAATAGGGACGATCATATCCTTGGTAAAGTTATCCTTTCCCACATATTCCATCTCTGCAGTATTTAATTCTGAAATTTTCCTTTATGACCGTAACTTCCTTCCTTCAAATTCTCTCTATGGCTTACTCCACCTAAATGCACTCTCTAACCTCACTATATCCTTAGTCACTCCAACAATCCTTGTTTTGTTATGTCATAAACCCTATTTGGTCTCACATTTCTCCCTTCAGAATCTTTACCCTTTATGTAATGAGTTGAAATTTTCACTATTCTAAGCCCTTAAATCACTCGGAGTATTTCTCTGTTTCCTCTCATTGCTTTCTTAGACTCAACCCTGAATTATTCCTACCAACCAGCTTCTCTCCTCTTGTTAAAGGGTAGCTCAATGTTACTGGAGACATTCATACAACCACAGTGAGTGGATCTATTACAAATTTATGCTATCCAATCACAACTGGACCCTCATTGCTTTGCTCCTATATTTCTATTCATCTTGACATATTTCTTGCTACACACTCCACAGCAGATGATCCAAATATTTACCTCAAAAGTCACCCAAATCATTCCTTCTCCTTCATAGAGAGTATGTATCATTGAAAAGAAAAGAAAAATGAAGCATCATCATGAGCTCTCCTTCCCCCACAGTTACATTCTTCAAACTCCCTCAGAGCCATTTTGCATATCTTCCCCATTTGCTCAAGTCTTAAAGAATGACCTTATCAATGTAAGACTTTGATCCCTTCCCCTCTCATCTCCTTTGTAATTCTGGCCCTTGAATCTACTTAATCCACACACCCCACCTCGCCTTAATGCCCAACCTCTCCAACTGGGTCCTTTCTTGCTGCCTACCAATTTTCTAATATATCCTCCATATATTTACCCTTTAATTCTCTATTCCAGTCCCACATCTCCATTTACTTCCACTCTAACTTATACTCAGAATGTCCTACATGGAATACATATTCTTTGTCCCATAAGGCCATGCCTCCTGCTAATTTCTTCATTTGTCTTCAGGGTACCATCATTCTTCTCATTGCCCAGATTTACAATATTTATGTCAGCCTCAATTATAAATTTTCCCTTTCAATTCTTGCCTACTTCATAGCTTTAATGTGCTTACCATCTGTCTTCTTCTCTCTGATGACACTTCAACCAGTTAATACAAGAAATCATCATTTTTCATTTTTCACCTGGGCCGTTGAAGTTGACTCTTAATAATCCTTCCTGAATGTGATCTTTCCCTTCTCCAATTTATCCTCCAAACAGCTGGCAAATTGGTATTCCTAAAAGGAAAATCTGACTTGCTAAGTAATTCTTTTTTTCAACTGTTTTAAAAATATTCTTTTTTTTTTCCAATTATACATAAAAACAATTTAAACCTTTTACTTTCACAGTTTTTTTAGTTACAAATTCTCTCCCATCCTACTTCTCCTCCCCCATCATTGAGAAGGCAAGCAATTTGATAAAGGTTATGCATGTATAGTCATGTAAATATATTTTCATATTGTAAAAACACACACCAAAAAAACAAAGAAAGAAAGAAAAGAAAAATTAAGTTTAAAAAAGGTTTTCTTTCATCTGCTTTCAGATTCTATCACTTCTTTATCTGGAGGTGCATCACATGTTTCTTCATAGGTCCTCCAAAATAACCTTGGATCTTATATTGTTTAGAATACCTGTCATTCCCAGTTGATCATTCTGCAATATTGCTGGTCAGTTCATGTAAGTTTTTTCCAGATTTTTTGAAAGCATCTTTCTGATAATTTCTTTTTTTGTAATTTTATTTTTATATTTTTATTCATTTTAAATTAAATGGAAAATTACAGGGGAGAAAATACCATTTCCATGTACACAGCAGAAGATAGATGATTCAATACAAAATCACAAAATTACATGTCAGACTGTTTATTTTTTAAACTCTGTAATAAATATTGTATATTGTTTTCAATGATACCTAGTTTTTCTATGCTTCCTTCTAAATTTTATTTTGTTCTGTCTTATGTTCTTTTTAATTTTTTTTCTCCTTCCCTTCCCACTAGGCTTTAAAGTAGGCTACAACTAAGCACAAATAAATATATATACACACACATACACATATACATGTATGTAAGACCAGATTATACTATTTCTATTTGTCAGTTCTTGCTCTGGAGGTGGATATCATCTTCCTATATAGGTCCAAGTCTGCCCACATTTTTTTCTAAAATGAACTAATTCATCATTTCTTATAGCCCAGGAGTATTCCATCACAATCATCTACTGCAACTTGTTTAGCCATTTCCCAATTGAATGACATCCATCATTTTAGCCAATATTTTAGGTATGAAATTATTTCTCAAACTTGTTTTAATTTGCATTTCTCTAATCAATAATGACTTAGAGCATTTTATATGACTATGTGTAATTTCAATTTATTTATTTTTTTTAAAAAATGCCTGTTATTTTCCTTTGACTATTTATCATTGAAGAATGACTCATATTCTTATAAATTTGACAAAGTTCTTTATATATTTGAGAAATGAGACCTTTATCTTTAGAGAATGTCTATGAAATTTTCTCTGTAATTTTCTACTTTTCTTCTAATTTTGGCTATGTTAATTTTATTAATGCAAGAACTTTTTAATTTAATATAATCTAAATCATCCATTTTTTACCGTATGATGCCATCTCCGATTTATTCATAAATTGTTCTTCTATCCATGAGTATGGTTGTCAGTGTTCTTCTAACTTCCTCGTGATATCTCCCTTTATATCTAGGTCAAGTACTCATTTTGACCTTATTTCAGTACATGGTTTAAAATATTGGTCTATGCTCAATTTCTACCACTGCTTTTCAGCTTAACCCCCCAAAATTAACCAGCTAATGAATTCTTATGCCAAAAATGTTAAATATTTACACTTGTCAAACACAAAGTTACTCTAATACTTTACTATTGTGTACTTTATGTCCACTCTCTTCCGTTGACCTGCCTGTCTATTTCTTAGCCAGCACCAGATAATTTTTACTACTGCCTTATAATATAGTTTGAAGTCTAATACTGCAGAACGTCTTTCCTTGACATTTCTTATTAGTTTTTTTGAAATTCTTGAACTTTTGTACTTCCAAATGAATTTTGTTATTATTTTTTCTAACTCAGTAAAATTTTGTTTAGTAATTTAATTAGGATAGCATTGAATAAATACATTAGTTAGGTAAAACTGTCATTAAAAGTTGTATTGGCCTTGTCTACACATGAACAATTCATATTTCTCCAATTATTTAAAACTGACATTTGTATAATGTTGGTTTTTTTTAATCATGTTCACATAGTTCCTAGGTCTGTTTTAGCAGATATACTTTCAAGTATTTTATGCTGTCTACAATTATTTTAAATGACCTAAAACAATATTGAATAATATTGGTGACAGGGTGTAGTTTCCCTATTTATCCTTTTAATTAAATCTATTTCAGTTTTACCTTGGTCTGAGATCATGATTGCTACCATTTTTTTAATCAGCTGAAGCATAGTACGTGATATTCCAGCCCTTTATTTGAACTCTATGTGTATTTTGTTTATTACATTGTTTTTTGTAAGCAAAATATTATTTAATTCAGATTTTTAATCCATTCTGCTATCCATTTTCATTCTAAGCTAATTCATCCCATTCACATTCAAAGTTATAACTACAACTTCTGTATTTCCCTTCATTCTGTGTTTCCTCACTACCCTTCTTAACCTATTTACCCTATCCCTCTTCAGTCATCTAATTTACTTCTAATCACTACCTTGCTCTCCTATTTCTTAATCTACCCACCTCCTGAGTTCCCCCTTATCCTCTCTTCCTACCCTTTATCTTAATTGAACTACTCCTCTAAACATTCCTCCTTTAGCCTCTCCTCCACCATCTTGATTTTAATTTACAACCCTTCAACAGTCCCCCCTTATCCTATCCACTCACCTTATTTCTTTATAAATTCAGAAGACTTTTATACCCTTCTAAATGTTTATGTTTTTCCCTCTCTAACATGTTTCTGATGAGAGTAAGGTTTCAAAACTACTAGTCCTCCACTCCCACCTGCCTCTTCTCTATCAGTTCTTGTTTTCATGCTTCATTTCTATGAGGTAATTGCTCCCTTTTACCTTTCCCTATCCAGTTTTATTTTTTTTAGAATCATCCCAGCATGCTCACCTCAGCCCAAGCCTTTCTTTCAAGCTACCCAAATAATGATGACAATCTTACAAATATTGATAAAATTTTCACATATAAGAAGCAGTTTGACCTTATTGATTTCTGTATAATTGTCTTTAATATTTACCTTATATTTCTCCTGGATCTTGTATGTTAATTTTTCCATTAAGTTCTGGTATTTTTGTCATAAATACCTGAAAGTCTTTCAGTTCATTAAATATCTTTTTTTTTCATTCAGGATTATGTTAAACTTTGCTGGGTAAGTTATAAGAGCCCTTTTGCTCTTTGAAATATAGTGTTCCAAGACATATGGCCTTTTAATTTAGTAGATGTAAGGTCTTATGTGATCTTGATTGTAGCTGTGCAGTATTTATTTTTTTTCTTCTTTCTTGTATTTTCTCCTTCACATGGGAGCCTTAAAACTTGACTGTGATTTTCTTTTAAGTTTTCCTCTGGAATTTCTTTCAGGTGCTGGTTGTTGGACTTGTTTTTCTATTTCTACTTTACCTTCTTGTTCTACAACTTCAGAACAATTTTCCTTAATAATTTCTTGTACTATTGTATTAATTTTTTTATCCTAACTTTCAGATAGTCCAACAATTCTTATATTGTCTCTCCTCAATCTTTTCCAGATCAGTTGTTTTTCTAATAAGATGTTTCTTTCTTTTAATTTCATCTTATTATTTCTTGGTGTCTTATAATGTCATTATCTTCTCCTTGCCCAATTCTAGTTTTCAAGGAGTTATTTTCTTCCTTAAGTTTTTTATTCTCTTTTTCCAGTTGATTGACTTTTTCATAATTTTCTTGATTTCTTGAGTTTCTCTGTTTGCCCTGATTTTTCCTTGACCTATCTTTGAGTTTTGAAATCCTTTTAAAGGTCTTCCAAGAACTCTTTTTAGGTTTTGACCATTTGACATTTGTCCATGAAAAAGGAGTAGCTTTTTAAACTTCACTACCTTCCTCTGAATGTGAATCCAGGTCTTCTCTATCCCCATAATAGCTATCTATGGTTGGCTTATTTTTCCTTTGCTTATTCATTATTATTTTTATTTTGTTTTATTTTATTTTTAGCAGCTTATTATTACAATCAGGTTCTAGTTGTGAGGAATGGGAAATGGTGTTCCAGGCTTCTGGCTTTTCTTTCTGTTATTTTCTGATCTCTGTCCTGAGGGCCATAGTCAGGCACTTATCTCCACCCCAAGCCATGACTAGGGCTCCCCGACAGCCTGTTCCACAAGCACTCTTGCTCTCTATTCTCCCCCTAGTGGCTGCAAACTGCAGCTGTCCTCTCTGCCCTGGAACTGAAACCAGGGACTCTACTCTCCTGCAAGTGTCCATAGTCAACAGAGTTCCTGCCTCTCTACTGCCACCCTCATTAGGCTGCATGTGTTCTTTCTCACCCATAGCCACAGCCCAGGATGATTTCTCATCAGCACAGCTGGGCCTGGCATCCTTTAACAGCTGAGAGTCCTTCAATCTTCTCCTACTCAGATGTAGGACCTCAACACTGTCTGTGAGGTGAAGATTCCTGAAGCCCAGACTGGTACAAACCCAGATGCCCCTGGGCCTTGTTGTTTGTTGTTTTAGTGGAGTCTTACTAAAGGTATTTACACTTCACCCAGACCAAACCTTATCCCTCTGCTCCAGTCTTTCCTGAGGTCCTCTCAAATTATCTTAGAAGAATAACTGCTTTATCCCACTTTTATTTATTTCTCTTGTTCTAAGTTCACTTTGAGGCAATGTTCTGTCCTTTTTTTTTTGGAGGAAATTTGGAGAGCCTGAAGTTTTCTGACCTATTCCACCATCTCCCTAGAATCCTCTCCTGAATATTTCTAATGAAAATATTTATGTGCCCCCTCATTGACTTTAGGATAAAATACAGTAAAATCTGGTTGGAATTTAAGGCCTTCATAATTGGCTTCTGTCCCGTTTTTTTTTCAATGTGAACTACACATTACTCTTCCTCATTCCTTGTATTTTTTACCCACATCTCCACACATGACATCCATCGTTATACAGGTTATCTTCCATACCTAGAATAAAGGGCAAGCTGAAGTCAGTTAAAACTGACCTCCAAGAACCAATTATTAAATTTTCAGTGTGAAATATATATTTATACCTTTCAAATCATCAAATGCTATAAATCAGTATTTTATTTATTGATTTGTTGATTGTACTTATGAGTATGGTGCAAATGACAATAATGCAGACTATACTTAAAAATGTGTTATGCATTTTTTTGTTTTGTTTTTCTAGAGAGCCAGTTGTCAAAACATTAACCAGCACACCCTTTCTTAAAATGTTATGTTTCCTTATCTAAATTCTTGAACCCTTTACTCCCTTTAAGGCTCAGCTCAAGTGACATCTCCTTCAAGAGATATTTACTAATTCTCCACAGGTCACTGTGCTTCTATTTGGTAAATAGTCCAATTTTGTATTCCTATGTTAGAAGAACACGATATCATTGAGGACATGGAATATTTCAATTTTCTATTAAAATCTTTGCCTTCTCCTTATCTAGCATTGTATAAGGTAAGCAGTAGACACTTAATGAAAGTTTGCTGTTTCAATAAATGTTGATTAATTACAAATGCACAAGTATCTATTGCATAGGAAAGAGCTGGATAAATCCTATTAATAACTTGACAAGGCCCTTCAAAACAAGTAAGTATATAACCTGATAATTGAAAATAAAGAGAGCCAAGGAAAGAGTGAAATATATCTTGGAAAGATTCCAACATTTTATATTACTTTGAAGACACATACCTATATGTCATAATTATTTTTCCAATAGATTTTTGGAAGACATTTAAGGTGTCGAAACACACAATCAAAACAGTATATATGTATATATATATATATATATATATATATATATATATAATATATATATATATATATATATATATATATTATCTGTATCTTATCAGATAAGAAACAAATATTTAAATCAAATTCATATATAAAAATCAATTATCTATGCACAGGAAGAGAATATCTAGTTAAAAGTAAAGTAAAAAAATTAGCATCAGATTAAAAGAAAGCAGACTAAAGATGAAAAGGCACATGAAACAACTGCAACAGCATCAATCTATATTTTAATATGGCTATTGATTGTGAATAACTGGATTCAGAAAAGATAAAAATGTTGACTCTGCCACAACTTTTTACTAAAGTGTAATTATCATAATGTATTCATCAGAAGAGACTAAAAAAAAAAAAGACTCCAAACTTCTGCAAATAGAAATTACTTAATGTCTTTTTTTGATGAGAGAGAGGGAAGAGGGGACAAGCAAAAGCAGCATTATTTTAGAATGTAAAAATACATTTCTAAAACCCCACAAAAGATAAAGCTTATGGGCAGCATGATCTAATAATACATAAAGACTTGCCTAATGAAGCAATCTTGGCACAAGACCATATAAGCCATGTGATCTCATTCATAGGTGAAATTGGTTGGATTATATCAAATGCCTATAGAATTAGACACATTTGTCAGCATTTCTATGGCAGTAGGCTTTCATCTTCATTAGCAGAGCAACCTTCATATATGGACTTATACACGTCACCATTTGAAGAATTGTATCAAGGAGCAGAAATAGGGATTAGGGAAATAAACTTGGAAAGATCAGTTGGGTACAATCCAGCATGAACAAAATAAATGTTTTTCTAGTTCAACGTCAAATTCATTGAATAACTATTTCATAAAATATTTCTGGAGGAAGAGATATATTGGAAAAAGAGGAAAAAAATTAATGCTATTAATACAAGATAAGTTGTTAAGAGAGCTTGAGATACCTGTAGACTTTACCTTCACAAGTTGTATAATGCACCCTTTTCTCCTCAGACATTGTCAATCCGTTGGTGCAGTTCTTCCTCACCTTGTTCCTAAATTACTACAATACACTTTTAATTGGTCATCCTGTTTCAAATATCTCCCCAGTCCATCCTCCTCTTCTCAACTACCAAACCACTCTTCTCTGACCATGTCACCTCCCCTTCTTAATACAAAAAATTCCAGTTGTTTCCTCTGATCTCCAGGATCAAATATTCAATCATCTGTCTTATATTGAAAGCTCTTCATATCCCTGTCCCCTTCCTATCTTTCTAGTCTTCTTACATTTCACAAGCACACACACACACACACACACACACACCCCTCTACAATTCAGTAACACTGCCTTCCTTGTTTTCCGTGTTGAATACAATCCATCTTTTGACTCTGGGTATTTTTAGTGGCTGACCCTAATGACTGTACTTTCTCCATTTTTGGAACCACTTCCTGGCTTCCCCATCTTCCTTCAAGTCTCAGCTAAAATTACCCTTTTCTGATCTCCCTCAATATTATTCCCTTCCTTCTGTTGATTATCTCCAATTTGTTGCACATATACATGCATATATATGTATATAAACCATATTGTGTTATAGTTTGTATGTCATTGTTTTTATGCTATGTGTCCCATTCAATCGTGAGTTCTTTGAAAGCAAGGGCTGCCTATTGTCTTTCTTTGTATTATCTATGCTTAGCACAATACTTGGCACATAGAAGGCACATAATAAATACTAATTAACTAACTGAAATCTATTTTTTCATCTTTATAAAATCTTCTTGAAAATGACAGGCATGCATGTTGAATGTATTCTCAAGGTAAATATTAAAGGGGACTAAAAGGAATGGGCAGACTTTTCATATTTAGTTGGTCCCAGACAGCCAACAATATTTCAAATTGCCTAATCTCCTGCCGTGACACCCTGGCCCATTGCAACTATACACCCACTGAATTACATCTCCAAGACCATAAGTTCTAAAGGGGCTAAACCATTTATCTCTGGAACTTTCACCATGGAATAATCCTTTACTAATGGTTGAGTACAAAAGCCTAAATTCACCTACTATACCTAACCAATCCCAGATGTCCAATCATATTTCATTCTAGACAACTTCCTGCCACAACATCCTGCACTACCCTGCAGAGCTCTGTCTTTGGAGATGTAGTTCAGTGATTGTAGAGATGTTAGAAGGAGTAAATAGAATGCAGATCATAATTATGATCAACTGTTCTTACTCGTTGCATAAGGCCTGATCAATGAATATGATTGGGAAAGAATAGTGAGACTGTAAATAAATGATAACAGATTGACAGCACACATGCTGCATTGTTATCTATGTAATGATAAAGGATAAAAAGAAGGTCCCCAGGCATTTACATAGGCTCCCTATGGTAGAATTAAAGGAGGAATCAGACAACAGTCATGCAGAAATCAGAAAGAATGTCTGGGTTGTTCTCTGCACCACTAGAAGGATTATTCATATCAATTAGTTTAAAAGCATCGAAATGTGGTCAAATGAAGTTTTAATAATTAGCCAGACTTGTTTCCATCAGGTCAGGTAGTGCCACTCTTTTGGGTGAAATTGTCCACAGGTATCAGCAAACAAATTATTATTGCTTGGGCTTATAAATGATCTTAAGTTTGCTATAGCACTCTTACTGGATACATTTTTCCTGCTTAAAATTTGAAACCTCTACCTCCAACATTTTGTGTGTTATGGTGACATCTTAGAGATAATACAAAATTCTCAAGAATGTAGCAACAGCCAAAATTTTAAAATAAGAAAACTTCTTAACAAGGTCACAGTTTATCTATAAAGAATCATAATAGGGGCGGAGCCAAGATGGCAGAGTAAAAGCAGTGACTTGCTTGAGCTCTCCCCCAAACCCCTCCAAATACCTATAAAAATGGCTCTAAACAAATTCTAATGCAGCAGAACACACAAAAAGATAAAGTGAAACAAATTTCCAGCCCAAGACAACCTGGATGGTTGATTGGAAAGGTATATTGTGCCAGGCTGGGAAAGGAATGTAGGTCGGCATAGGCACATAGGTCGGTGTGGGCATGCAGGCCTCAGAAAACCTGGAGCAGGCCTCAGAGGACTGATTCATGGGAATCTGTGGTGGTTTCCAGATTTCTCAACTCTTGAACACCAAAGACAACTTAGAAGGTCAGTGGGAAAAGTCTGTTTCTACCGTGAGAGAGAATTACAGGGTCCAGCCCCATTCCCAGAGCTTGGCTTCGGGGTGGCGGCTGCTTCTAGAGCTTCTGGCCCACAGACTGAGGGGGAATCAAGTGGCTGATCAGAGGAGGATTGCAGGGATCTCTTTGCTGGTGCAGGATTCTCTTGCTTTGCCCATGCTTGGATCTGGATCACAGTTCTGGGTGGCAGTCCTGGGGTGAGAAGGAGCTCTGGCGTGGTGGAGCTTGTAGTAGCTGTAAAGAGGATATCCTTCTCACACTTCCAAGACAGAAAAGAGTGCTTGTGGTCACTCATACAGCAGAGCACAGGCTAGGAAAGGAATAAACACCTCACCCTTGATCATAGTACCTTGAAAGAACTGAAAATTTACAGGTCCCTAGAAGTATCTCTGAAAACAGCTGAACAAAACCCCTGAAGCTTGGGAGAGTACATTCTCCATGTTGTAAACAGACCCCTACCTTAACAAAGAATTTATAACTCAAGTAATTGGCCAGGATCATGAACAAGCAATGCAAAAAGAGTCAGGCTATATTTACTTTGGTGACAAAGAAGATAAAAATACACAACCAGAAGAAGACAATGAAGCCAAAGCTCCTACATCTAAAGCCTCCAAGACAAATATGAATTGGTCCCAGGCTGTGGAAGAGCTCAAAAAGGATTTTGAGAAGCGAGTAACAGAAGTAGAGGAAAAACTTAGAGTGATGCTAAAGGAGACCCAAAAAAATACTAAAGAAAATAACACCTTAAAAAATAGTCTATCCCAAAAGAGATTTAAAAAGACAATGAGGAGAAGAATGACCTAAAACACAAAATTGACCAAATAGAAAAGAAAGTCCAAAAGCTTACTGAAGAAAATGATTCCTTAAAAATTAGAATGGAGCAATTGGAAGCTAGGGACTATAGGAGAAATCAAGGCACTGTAAAACTAATCCAAAAGAATGAAAAAAAAATAGAAGAGAATGTGAAATATCTCATTGGAAAAACAGCTGACCTGGAAAATAGATCCAGAAGAGAGAACTTAAAAATTACTGGGCTATCTGAAAGCCATGATCAAAAAAAGAGCCTAGACATCATTTTTTGAGAAGTTATCAAGGAAAACTGCCCTGATATTTTAGAACCAGAGGGCAAAATAGAAATTGAAAGAATCCACCCATCACCTCCTGAAAGAGATCCCCAAAGGAAAACTCCTAGGAATGTTGTAGCCAAATTCCAGAATTCCCAAGTCAAGGAGAAAATACTGTAGGCAAACTTAAAGAAACAATTCAAGTATTATGGAAGCACAGTCAGAATAACACAAGATTTAGCAGCTTCTATATTAAGGGACCGGAAGGTATGGATTATGATATTCCAGAAAGCAAAGGAGGTAGGATTACAATGAAGAATCACCTACCCAGCAAAACTGAGTTTAATCCTTCAGGGTAAAAAATGGTCATTCAATGATATAGGGAACTTTCAAGCATTCTTGAGGAAAAGACCAGAGCTAAATATAAAATTTGCGTTTCAAATACGACTCAAGTGAAACATGGAAGATATAAACAGGAAAGCGAAATCATAAGAGACTTATTAAGGTTGAACTGTTTACATTCCTGCATGGGAAGATGATATTTGTAACTCATGAGTACTTTGTCAGTATTAGGGTAATGGGAAGGGAAAAATTATATGTATGTGTGGATAGATAGACAGATAGATAGATAGATAGATAGATAGATAGATAGATAGATAGATAGACAGATAGATAGATAGCACAGGGTGAGTTGAAGATGAAGGGTTAATATCTGGAAAATACAATTAAGGAGTAAGAGAGAATTATACTGGGAGAAGGAGAAAAGGATAAGTAGAAAGGGGTAAATTATCTCACATGAAACAGAGAAGAAAAGTCTTTTACAATGGAGGGGAAATGGGGGAAGGTGAGAGGGAATGAGTGAATCTTATGCTCATGGGATTTGGCTTCGGGAGGGAATAACATACACAATGGGGTATGGAAATCTATCTTACCCTATGGGAAAATAAGGGGGGAAGGGGACAAGAGAGCAAGGGGTTGATAGATGGGAGGGTAGATTGGGGGAGGGCATAATCAGGAGCAAACACTTCTGAGAAGGGACAGGATCAAAAGAGAGAATAGAATAAACAGGGAATAGGATAGGATGAAGGGAAATATACTTAGTTTTTCACAACATGACTGCTATGGAAGTGTTTTGCATGACTGCACACACATCTATAACCTGTATCAAGATGCTTGCCTTTTCAATGAGGGTGGATGGGGAGGGAGGGAGAAAATTTGTAACTCAAACTTTTAAAAATGCATGTTAATTTAAAAAAAAAAATTAAAAATAAAAAAGAATCATAATCTACTGTTATTTGAGTGTGATTTTACAATTTATTTATATACTCAGGAAACTTAGACTCCTATAAGGATTCACTCACAAAATGCCCCCAGGCCCACATAAAAACACCCACCATAAATAGAGTAAAACACTTGCAGTTCTCCAAGGAGGCCTGCATATTTGTTGTCAGGTACTCACATAATTTATTCTTTTCATAGCTAAAAGGGTCTACACATAACAGTTTAAGAGCAATCATGCAAATTTTCCTCAGACAAGACAAAATATCTTTCAAAGATCTATCAAATGGCTATTTAAAATATATTTATGTCCATGTCAATTAATCACAGCCTTAAAGATATTTCAGCAACTCATATTGTATTTTAATATTTTTTAAAATAATTTTTCATTATCAAATTTTTCTTGGTGGTTGAAGGAATCATTTTGATAGCTTTTGTTGTTGTTGTTGTTTAGTTGGCTTGGTTCTGGTCAAAACGTTTAATTTCATTGACATGAGAATCTCCCTAAATGTATAAGTCCTCCAACATTACAGCAAAACCAAAAATTTATTTGTTATTTACTGTCTTAGAAAGTTCCCTGAGACCATTGAGAGTTTCGGTGACTTGCTCATGCTTCAATAGTTAATATAGTCAGAGGCAAGACATGAAGCCAGGTATCCCTGTCTGCAGGTCCAACCCTTTATCCACTATCCCAGGATCCTTCTCATTAACAATAAGAAACATGGTTTGCTTTTTGTAGTCATAAATGCATATATACAATAAAGTCATTAATGTAGAAAAATCTTTACTTGTAATTCATAATTCAATTCAGCCAGGATGAAGTTTACTTTTGCACTTTCTATGAAGAATAGATTTGCTAAGCAAATTGATGTAGATATATCAACAGTAACTATTTGCATATGATTACTATTCCAAGTACCTCTGAATACAATCTTCTCATTGGAGCCAGCACAGCAGCTCTATTGGGCAATATGTTTCTTAGCAGTCCTTTGACTTACTTGAAAGTAAAGTTCTGCTTCATGTAGTCCATATCCAATATACAAATTCATCTTGTTAGATCAGTTTTCGATACTACACTTAGCCATGGGATGACTCTATTTGCCTGCTTCAAGCAACATCTGCTGTTATATTTATAGGGTTTCCAAACTTGCTTCCTTTTGCCATACTACTAAAGTGGATTAACCATTTGAATCTACTTAATTTGAATTTACTTGAATTTACTACTTGAATTCACTATCTAATCATGCCCATTTGATGTTTTCTTTTGACCATTTCTTTCTTTCCATGGTCCTGAGTTGTCATTATATTCCTGCCTTTCCTAGAGGTGGGTAAATAGACAAAACAAGATGATTTTTGCTCAGCCAAAAAAGGGTGAAGAAACCTCTTTTAAAAAACAGTTTAATTTTATAATCACATCCACTATAACTTTATCTGCTATACTTAGTCATTGAAAGATCCCTGTTAAATGAAAGATCAAGATATAAGGGAAAAGAAATTATTAATGTAACTATCATTGAATTCTCTTCCAGTGACATGTCTTCATCATAACTAAAATTTACCCTTACTCATCCCATTTTCTGTATAGTACTAGGTTCTTAATATAGCATTTCATTTCTTAATCATTTCTGTTTCATGAGTCTAACAGACAAAAATAAATAAATAAAATTGTTAATAGATAAGATGAATAAAATAAATGAAGGAATAAGTACATTAATTAGCATGTCAATGAGTGGTAATCTTTTTCTAATCCCTCATAATTCTAGTGTCTTTTTTTAAAATCCTGTATATAGCTTACTTGTATGTATTTGTTTGCTTCTTGTTTTCCTTATTAGATTGTAAGCTCCTAAAATTTTTGGCAGGTACTGTATTTTGCATCTTATGGTATTCCTTGCATTTAGCACAGTGTCTGGAATATAGTGTGTGCTTAATAAATGCATACTGAATGACTGACCTTTTAAAAATGGTTTTCTGTACTTAGCCAAAGAAATATACTCACTCTAGACAAAGACTTTTGCTGCATCTTCATCCAAAGCTGGAAAAAGCTTCTTAGAAAATTCTGTCCACTAGCCCAGCCTTAGGGAATCCATTTTCACTTCTAATCATCATTAGAGGAGTACACACAAACACACACACACACACACACACACACACACACACACACACACACACACACACACATATATATATATATATATATATATAAAGCCCTTATTGTTAAAAGCTAATTGTAATTGGACTTATTTGTTTCCGGGGCGGGCGAGTGATTTTTAAACAATTATCTTCATGGGGTCTTTCCCCCTCAACAACAGAGCCTGAAATAACAGTCAATTTAGAGGTAGACATAACCTTAGATATTTCCTATTTCAATTCCTTTATTTTGGAGATGAGGAAATTGAGGTTCAGACATGGCAAGTGACTAAGTTAAGCTATTACAACATTACATCAATAATAGGTAAAAGCCATTACCAAAAAGAAAAGGAGAGTTTAGATTTAAGATTTCAAGAAATCATGAAATAACACTGCACAGATCTATTAGAAATAGAGGATTAGGTGAAAATTAAAAGATTCTACTTTTTGAAAGAAACCTCCAGATCAAAACTCTCAGAAAGATCATAGTCATAATGCAGAACTTGCATGTCAGAGAAGAAAATACTAATAGCATACGGAACAAAATAGTTCAAATATTGAAGACTCACACTGATAATCATCCAAGACTTAGCAACTGCAGCTATATAGGAATGAAGAAGACAACAAAGAATAACTTATTACAAAAAAAGTTATAATGTCATATGGAAAAATGGACCTTTAAAAAATGAATTATTGAGCATTCCTGATGAAAAGACCCAGAATGGTGGGAAACTATAAACTTCAAACACAGGGGGCAAAAGAAACATAAATATATAAATGTGACTGATCAATCAAAAGATTGATGAACTTTTCTATATTTTCACAGAAACACATGATACAAGAATCCCTTCAGAATCGTAATGTCATCATGAATCATAGGAGTTAAATAAGACAGAATATCTGAGAATACATTTATTATATTTTAATGATATTAAAAGAAGAAATGAGGGACAAGACCAAAGGAATGCAGAGGGAAGGATAGATGAGGTAGGTTGAAGGAAATTACATCATCATTTTTCCCAAGTATAATATTATTCAAACAAGGAGAAGTGGGTGGGGAAGTGGAATCACTTAAACCTCACTTTCATCTGAATTGTTCAAAGGGTAAAACATATACCTACATACAAAACATTCAATGAAGAAATACATTCAACTCAATTTAAAAAAGTAGGAGGGAATAGGGACAGGGAAGAAGGGTAATAAAGAATGAGGGTAAATTCAGGGAGACACAAGTCATAAGCAATGCAAATTTTAAGCTTGAGAGTGGAATGTAAAAAAATGAATTTAAAGGGAAATAAATAAAGAGTAAGATTTGTTTCTAGATAAGAGGGGAAAGGCACAGAAGAAGTAAAGCAGAAGCTGATTGCATCAAATATAGGTAACTATGATTAGAATGTATGAAAAGAGCATTGACATATCTTTCTTATAAGGAAGGCAGTCGTTTAGCCATTAGCTAAACTGTATTCCAATATGGATTTGATAAGCCAAGTGTTTTCTGATGTTCACTTGAATTTTGGACTTACTCTTCCCAGGGACCAAAGTGTCATAAAGGAAAGTGCACCCCCAATTTAGAAGGATGTGTCTCTACTTATTTTTTTTTCTTGCTATGTCCTGTCAGGAACTATCCCTTTAAAAAAGCTAATGGATATTAATTGGTTAAATAATATTGGGGCACTCATCAATGGATCAATCAATGATACAAAGGAGATATTAGCTTGAGATTGATAGTGGGAAGAATGTGCCAGAATAAGAGATCAATCTGATAGCAATAGTAACACATATTGAGGCTCTCATGGGAATCTCTAGAATCTCAAGGAGGAGATGTATCTAACCAACACTATGGGAACAATTAGGAGGTGGCATCAATACCCCCAGAGCTTATAGGTTTACACATAAAGTCAGAGTGATAAGACTTTTCAATTTTAAAGAAAAAAATAGGGCCATAGATAATTGATCTAGTACAACTCACAATTTCCAATCAAGTACTTGATATTTGAAATTTTCACACATTTGACAAAGACCAGACATTTGGATTTCTGACTAGTCAAAACGTCCATTTTCTCCCCTGCTCTGCAAATAGCAAGGGGAAAAAATGAAGGCTATTATGCAAATGTTTTCAATATATAAAAGAGGTTTAGTTTGGAATCCATTCAAATTTTAGATCAGTGCTTATTTTATGTGAAGCTTCTCTAGTGACATTTTATTTTATTTATGTTAATACAAGTTAATAACTCATGATGACCAGCAATTTAGAGTTATTTATCAGCTACAGCTTCAAGATACATGGCAAAATACATTTCATTCTGGTGACTAAGACTAAACTTTAAGCTACTTTCCTATAATTGGGAGATAAATCACCTTGCTCTAACTACTTAAATATGATTGTTAATCTATTACTGTTAATGTAATCCAACATCTATATTTAGATGGTGTGAACTTATTGGTTTGTTTTTCCAGCTTCAAAAAGGCATGAACTTTGGTTTAGTTTAGTTTTGGTTTTGGTTTTTTTCAAAGCTTTTTTCTCAAATAAAGTTATTGAGGAGTATCAAAGATCTTTGCAAGACAGATTGTAACTCCTTACTAATCCCCACTAGCATACAAAATGGTAACATCTGCATTTAAATGACATCTTTATCCAACTCATTTATATGAAAGTGTACTAAAACCTTAAATTCTGTTCTGGAACATAGCTCTAAAATTAGAGGACATCCCATTTCACACCATTTCTCTAACAACTTGTTTCTAGTTGCTGTCAAACTAAGAACAAATGCACTTTAGTCTGAGTACATCACTCAAATAACTTGTGTCTAAATGCATAAAAAGGAAATAGACTTGAAAGTCCAATAGACAGATTAACAAAATGAGAAAAGGGGTCTTGGTGGAGAATTTCTGCCATCCTTTGTAAATATGCCAGCTGAACCCCAGCTGAACTTATTTCCCCTGGCTTCACTTGTGGGTTCATACCATCTGTGCACTGGAACTAAATGATAATTATTAGCATTCATTCAAGAAGCCAGATAAGCAATTGGTTTTGTTGTTGCTGCTGCTGTTTTATTTTTCTTCAATTTCCAATAAACTCATTCCCCTAACTCTAGGCTAGCATTTCCAAAATGAATGTGCCACAGCTTCATATAGAAAGATGACCATAAGGCATGTGCTTTAAAGTGCTGTGTTTTTATACCCTTTCTTGCAATAAATGATGGATTGAATTAAAGCATACACATGTCAATTCAATTCAATTCAACAAGTTTTTGTCGCAATGTTAGATACTGGGGATACAAAGAAAAAAAGTTTCTGAACTAAGAATATTACATTCTATGCTTTCTCACTTGGGTCCTCTTGGAACCAATGCCAGGCTTTCACAAAATAACCAAAAATTTTCAATAGATCTATAAAAGTGTTCTTCTCTGTAAGACTCTAACCAGCCTGTAGAGTTAACAAATCAATTTCCTTGGCCTTATGTATCACATTCTAAATTGAATGAACTAGTATATAGCTGAAGACAAGTACCCATTCTGACTACATGGACCATTAGATGTCACTGGCTTTCCAGTAAGAGCATACTTGGGGAGTTAGACCCCAATATCAACTGTTAAACCACAGTAAAAAATCATTTTCCCCCTTTTTTATATCTTTAGTGTTTAAGACAAAATCAGTGCTAAATAAATGTTTGTCAATTGACTTATTTACTAAAGAGTTTGGCAATACTGTCCTCTTCTTCATAAATATCAGTGTTGGATATTTGTGGTATTTTTGTGCAGACTTATGATTTCATTAACAGGGTGTGTGTGTGTGTGTGTGTGTGTGTGTGTGTGTGTGTGTGGAAATTTCATGCTCAGATTCAAGGCAGCAACTTAAAAGCAATGTATAGCTTTGGAGATTTGCTTGGGATACTGAGAAGTTAATTAGCCACAGTTAATGTGCCAGAAGAACTTGAAATCAGGTCTTTATGATGCCCTGCAGTTTCCATGCTTTGTTTCATACTTGCATTATTATGATAAAATACTTTTCTTCAAATTTCCATTTAAAGCTGCACTATCACAAAGGAAACTTACATGAATGGTCTAATATCAAAGTACAAATAAAAATATGCCCACACTACTCACCATGGAATGGCCATATTCAGAAACATACAGCAAATGACACTATTCCCACTTCATGTTGTCATAAATTCTAGAATCAGTGGCATATTTAGGTACACACAGAGTGAGGAAATCAAATAATGGTTGGGCCAAGGTTCTCAAAGGATATTAAAAAACATTTGAAAAAAGGAGAAAGTGTTACTCTCTGAAGGTACAAGTGCAGGACTTTTTTAAAATCTTTTTTAAATTTTATTAATTTATATTGATTTATCATTAATCACTTCTATATGCTTTTGAGTTGAAAATTTTTCTCCCCCTTCCTCCCCACCACCCTCCCCAAGGTGATGCACAATCTGATGTAGCCTGTACATTTACATTCCTATTAAACATATTTTTACATTAGTGATATTGCAAGTAAAAATTAAAGCCAATAGGAGGAACCATCAGAAAGAGGAAACAAAACTCAACAGCAGAGAAAAAAAAAGATAGCAATTCAATTTCCATAGTTCTTTCTTTGGAAGTGGATAGCATTTTCCATTATGAAGCCTCTGGAGATGTCTTAGATCCTTGTACTGCTGAGAAGGGTTAAGTATATCAATATTAGTCATCACATAACGTGGCTGTTATTGTATGCAATGTTCTCTTGGTTCTGCTCACTTCATTCATCATCAGACAATACAAGTCTTTCCAGGTTTTTCTGAAATCAGCCTTATAGCTGGCTTCATCATTTCTTATAGCACAATATTATTCCATTACATTCATATACCACAATTTGCTCAGCCATTCCCCAATTGATGGGCATCCTCTCAGGTTCCAATTCTTTGCCACCACAAAAAGAGCTGCTATGAATATTTTTGTACATGTGGGTCCTTTTCCCATTTGTATGATCTCTTTGAGATACAGCCCCAGAAGTGCTATTGCTGGGTCAAAAGGTATGTACATTTTTATAGCCCTTTGGCATAGTTCCAAGTTGTTCTCTTAAATGGTCGGATCATTTCACAAGTCCACCAACAATGCATTAGTGTTCCAATTTTCCCACATCTTCTCCAACATTTATCATTTTCCTGTTTTCTCGTGTTGGCCAATCTGATAGGTATGATGCGGTAGTGAGGGTAGGACTTGCATAGAAGGTGGGACCTGAGCTAAGTTTTGAAGGAAGATCAGGATTGCACAAAGAAGAGAGACATGAAGAAGTACTATATGCTATACATGGGAGGACTTCAAGTTTCTTTTTAAAGACCTGCTAAGATCTTCCAAAAGCTAAATATAGCCTAATACAGAGTTCATAGGACTTACACATGGAAGAGACCTTAGAAACTGTTTACTGCATTTTATGGATGTAGAGACTAATAACCAGAAAGATAAAGTAACATGTCACATCACACAAATTAAAATTATGACAGCTGTATTTGGACCTCTGTTCTATGGGCTACAAGAAATCCGATGATCTTTCCACTATTTCATTCTATTTAGTTACATTTATGTTAAAAATATTCATCTCCCTGCCCCACCCTAATAGCTCTTTTCTAAGATTTATTGTAGGGGCAGCTAGGTGGCACAGCAGATAGAGCACCAGCCCTGAAGTCAGGAGTACCTGATTTCAAATCTGGCCTCAGACCCTAGGTAAGTCACTTAACCCCAATTGCCTAGAAACAAAAAACAAGCTAAGATTTACTGTAAAAAGCTTATTAAAGTAAGTGCCATCCAAATAGTTATCCATCTTGTGTCCACATGGGCACAATAGTCCATCATATTGCAAGATTCCAGTGCACGCTATGCTATGTGTTTCTTTGTGTGTTTGTAACAGACTTGCTGGGGTTTTCTTTAAGGTGGGCTACTTATTTTTCTATTTTATTTTATTTTTTCAAAAATACTTTGAATTTCAGGAATTCAGTATTTTTTTTTCTTCACACAGTTCAACTATAAACCTGAAAGCACTTTCTAAAATAACTCTGCAAATAAGGTATAAAATGGAATTCCCTACCTCTCTGGTATTTGTAACATTAAGTGGAAATTTTGCAGGTATAAAAACTGGTGCATAAAATATAGCACTTTCCACAGTGTCTTACCTAACAGGTCTACTTACTTTTTGAGAACAATTATACGTTGATAAAAATATAAAATAAAACTGTCTTATGAAATATGTACCAAAATTCTGACTTCCTAATCCTTTCTCCAGCAGTTAATGCTGTGTTGGTTATAAAAGTAGCTATAATACTTACATGAAAAGTACTGAATAGTTCCATAAAATCTATGCAGTTTGAATTAGTCTCATAATCTCTTTGCAGTTTGGGAACAAAATGGTTGCTGTTATTGTGTGTATTATTATTGATTCTGATCATTTAATTACCAACCAAGTTTAATCCACATATTTATTGTGAAAGCTCACATAGATTTTAAAGCAAACATGCACACAAAGACACCTTGGGGAAGGGTCTGTTTTACTGACATAATTAAAAAGGAGGCTCACGAGTCATAATGCACACCATTGTTTTAATGATATTCTAAGAGAATTACATGAATTCAAAAGACAGTGCCTGATAGGAAACAGACAAAGCAAAAATTAAAGTACTGATTTCCCGAGATTTAGAAACTGTTCAGATGCTGAGAAGGATACTGATTTGGAAGGTTCCCTAAAGAAATGAACTTAGGGTTATGTAGACCACCAACAATATGAGGTGTTTAATAACTTATTAGAAAGGGAAGATTGGAACTTGGAAATAATATCAGAGCTGAAAATGTGGGTTTTGTAGTTGTTGCATAATTTTGAAGAAATATATTGCCATATCATGGTGCTAAATATAGAACAACTAGATGAATGAAAGTTATCTGCATAATGATATCTTGTCAGTCATATATAAGATAAATGCTTGAGAAACAAATCAACTGTTTTGATTCCCCAAATCAATTTTTGACAAAATTTGAAGAATTCACAAACAATAACTCAAAATACTTGAGATATAAATTTAAAATATTGTATCACTATAATACTATTAATATTTTTATGGTATAGATCAATTTATAGCAATTTTCTTAGGGTACAGATCATGTTTGGTCATTTATTCCATCATTATTTCTTGAATCTCTTGCCCTTTTAGCCTTTCAACACTCATGCCATGACAACCACAAGAGGAGAAGGGTCAACTTTCCTTCTAAGACTACAGGAAAGGAAAATAGAATGGAGGATGTTGTTGAGGGGTTGGATGTAGAGAACTGGAGAGAAGAGGCATCTTGTAATGAAGGTTTTCAATTTTTAAGTAAATTAAGGTTCAGGTACTGACAGAGAGGAAGGCGGAAGGGAGCTGACTGGATAACATGAGCAGAGAAGAACAACTTTGAAATAAATGCAGTGGAATGAAACAATGAGGAAAAAGAAAAGGATCAGTAGTGGTGGGACATCAAATGAGATAACAGAAATTAATTTTGGACCCAATACATTTATATGAGGTTTTTCTTTGAAAACAATGCACTAGCATAAAAAGAGAGAAAATGATAGCAGATTGTGGAAATAAGTGAGTGTTAAGGTTTAGTAATAAGTGACAATAGACAGAAAATCAAGGCAACCACCAGTAGAAAAACATTGTAATATTGAATTGGTTAACTGTAACATAAAGATTTCAAAGGGGTGGAATTGAAAGTGAGGAAAGTGAGACCAGAAGCATGATAGTGTGAGAAAGTGAGAAGGTTATGGCACAGACTGAGGATAGTTGTATTAAGGGAAAGGGAAAGGAGCAAAGGAAATATGGACAGAGAAAGGAATTTTTGATATTTGTGTAATAACAATAATAACATATTTATAATAATGATAATAACAACATTTACATAGTGCCTACTATGTGCCAGATATTATACTAAGTGCTGCATATGTATTGTCCTATTTAATCTGCACAAAAACCCTTAGAGGTATTTACTATTATTCTCTTTTTATAATTGAGGAAACTGAGGCACAGAGAGGTTAAGTGACTTACCCACAGTCATAATAGTTAATAAATATCTGAAGCCAGATTGAATTAAAGTCTTCCTGACTCCAGGCTCAGTGCTCTATTGTATATATCACCTAGCTATCCATATAACGATGTGGAATACTTTGGTGTAATGAGGAGATGGAGGGTAGTATCATCCTTGTATGAAGTTGAGATAAATTGAAAGTCTAAATGATGGCAGGTGAGGAAGTTGATTAACTTTTAAGTCAAAAGGATATCAACACAGATAATGAAGTCTCCAAGTATAAGGAGAAAGTTGAGGATTGAGAAGAATTAAAGACTATGATCCAAGTCATAAATTATTTGAGAAAAAAGAGAAAGGTCTGAAAGCAAATCTTGATTGATGTGTGTATATGTATATGTGTGTATATATGCATGTAAATATGTATAGGAATATGTATAACCATACATAATACACACATGCATATGTGTGTGTATCACATTAATAAATAACAGAAGATGAGAGGGTCCATCTTAATAATAATTCTGTAGGGTGAACATAATACACAATTCTATATTCTGTCGTTATCCTTTAGAACCCTCACAGAATGATTCTAGACCAATCAATAAAATCTGTCTGTCCCTATTTCCTAATCTGTAAAAGGAAGGTAGGGCCTGCCTCCCAAGGTTCTTATGAAGCTCAAATGAGATAATATTTATAAAATGCTTTTTAAATCTTAAATGCTAGTTAGTAAAAATAATAATTATTGTTATTATGATTACTGGCTCAGAGTGCTGAGGGGTATGAAAGTAGATTCAGTATTCAATCAGTATTAGAGAGGTTATCTAAGGTTGCAATGGCTTCTGGAGGATTCAGGATCCCATACCTGCAAAATGGAAGTAATATGAGAAGAAGCGTGATACTGATCAGTTTATTTACTGTGGAATAGTGGTGCCTAGGGAACAATGGAAGGAAAGATCAAAGAGGAATCAGAGCACAAGAGTTGACATTGATGGTATTGAAAAATGCTAATAGAGGAAGTGAGTTTCTACCTAGGCAGCTATAATTCTGAATTGTAGAATTTACAAATGGAGGAAAGAATGTGATGTCCACAGGATAGCAGATCTTCACATCTATCCTGGTAGGAATAGTCTTTGTGTCCTGGTACCAAACTGAAAGTGATAGATTTTCAACAACTCATAGAAAGGCAGGTGGTAGGAATTGAAAGTTTGATGAATCTATGGTTGTAGACCTAAACTGATGACTAAATGACTAGTGTGGAAGAGTATATAGAAAGAGGTCATTGTAGGCTAGCAAAATATACTGACAGAATGGAAATAGTTTCTAACCTTTTGAGTTCTTATAAAGATATGTCCTTTAGATGAGCATGTGTGTTAAAACTAAACTATATATTCCAAAAAGAAGAAGCAGAAATACTTATATACTAATGATTATGACCTAACTCTATATAGTAAGAATAAAGAAGAATTCAAGAAAAAGGTACTATAAGGAAAATTGAGAAGGGAGGGATTGCTTTGAACTTTAGAGTTATCAGGAAAGGCTTCACGGATAAGGCTGTTACTTAAAGTAGGTCTTGAAAGAAAATACATGAAAACTATTAAAGTTGGCGGGAAGGTGGAACGAACACTTCACACATACGGGACAGTGACTTACATGATTGCAAAGAGCTGAGAAAAGGATCATCAAGTTTGGGGAACAGCTAGTAGTTGAGTTTAACTGGAAAGTAGAATATGTGAAAAGGAATAATAACAAGATAGGCTAAAAAAAAGTGGTTGCAAAGCAGATTGAGTATCTTAAATACTAAATTATTGAGATGGTATTTTCCTAAATGCAATAGAGGCGACTGAATATTTTTCAATTGTGCAGTGGCATAATGAAACTTGTAAAGATATCAGGAATATTATTTTGATACCCATTGAAGGACAGATTAAAGCAACAAGGAAGTGCAAACATCATTACAATAATTTAGGGTAGGAGTGAAGAACACCTAAACTAAGATGTGGTTGCACCAGGCATAAAAAAGAGAGTATTTATTCAAGAGAAATTGTGAATGTAAAAACATGAAAGGTTTTACTGTGTTTCATTTGGTATTTTACATAAACTTGAGGCTATAGCAACATTGTAATGACTATTACTTACCAAATTATCTTTAAATGTTACTAGAACCAAAATTATGTCATTTCAAAATAAAAATGTCTATAATGTGAAGACTTCATGACACCTTTTAAAGCCATTTTTATTTTTAATTTTTGGCCCTATTCTCTTGAAAATTATTTATTTTTTAACATTCTTTTTTTTTAAAATTGAGTTTTGACATCTCTCCGTCTTTTCCATGCTTCCCTCACCCATTGTGAAGGCTAGAAATGTGCTATCAATTATACATGTGAAATTATACAAAAGATATTTCCAAATAGGATTTGTTTAAAAAAGCAAGAATGTTTTTTTAAATGTTTCGATCTGTATTCGGACTCCACTAGTTCTTTCTCTGGAGGGAGATAGCATTTTTCATAATAAATCTTTCAGAATTATCTTTGATCATTATTGATTAGAATAGCTGAGTCATTCACAGTTGCTCATTATACATTATTGCTCTTACTATGTTAAGTGTTCTCCTTATTCTCCTAATTTCACTTTGCTTCAATTGATGTGTATTCCCAGGATTTTCTGAACCCATCCTGTACATTATTTCATATAGCTCAAGAGTATTCCATCACAATCATAAACCATAACTTGTTTAGTCAATGTCCAATTGATAAATATCCCCTTTGGTGAGGCAGGATTCTCTTTCTTTGACCTTCCTTGGATCTGTGTTGCAGTTCTAAGTGTAAGTCCTGGGGTGAGGAGGAGTGCTGGTGTGGAGGAGCTTGTAGTGGCAGTACAGAGAAAGTCCTTCTCACAGTCCCAAGGCAGAAAAAAGTGCTTGTGGTCACTCATACACCATGCAACAAGCCAGGAAATTAGTAAACACCTTGCCCTTGATCATAGCACCTTGGAAGAACTGAAAATTTACAGGTCCCTAGAAGTATATCTGAAAACAGATACACAAAACCCCAAAGCTTGGGACAGTACATTCTCTATACTGGAAGCAGGCCTGTATCTTAACAAAGAGTTTAAAACTCAAGTAATTGGCTGGGAGCATGAGCAAACTGCACAAAAAAGTCAGACCATAGAATCTTTCTTTGGTAACAAAAAGAAGAGCAAAATACACAAACAGAAGAAGACAATAAAGTCAAAGCTCCTACATTCAAAGCCTCCAAGAAAAACATGAATCTATCCCAGATCATGGAAGAGTTCAAAAATGATTTTGGAAAGCAAGTAAGAGAAATAGAGGAAAAACTGGGAAGAGAAATGAGAGTGATGGAAGAAAATCATGATAAACAAGTCAACAGCTTTCTAAAAGAGACCTAAAAAATACTGAAGAAAATAACACCTTAAAAAATAGCCTAAGCAAATTGGCAAAAAAGGTCCAAAAAGCCAATGAGGAAAAGAATGCCTTTAAAAGCAGATCTGGCCGGATGGAAAAGGAAGTCCAAAAAAATCACTGAAGAAAATACTTCCTTAGAAATTGGAATGGAGCAATTTGAAGCTAGTGATTTTATAAGAAATCAAAACTTTCTAAAATAAAACCAAAAGAATGAAAAAATAGAAGACAATGTGAAATATCTCATTGGAGAAACAACTGACCTGGGAAATAGATCCAGGAGAGATAATTTAAAAATTATTGGACTATCTGAAAGCCATGATCAAAAAAGAGAGCCTAGACATCATCTTTCAAGAAATTATCAAGAAGAACTGCCCTGATATCCTAGAATTAGAGGGTAAAATAGAAATTGAAAGAATCCACCCCATCAACTCTTCAAAGAGATCCCCAAAGGAAAACTCCTAGGAATATTATAGCCAAATTCCAGAGTTCCCAGGTCAAGGAGAAAATATTGCAAGCATCCAGAAAGAAACAATTCAAGTATTGTGGAAACACAATGAGGATAACACAAGATTTAGCAGTTTCTACATTAAGGGACAAGAGGTCTTGGAATATAATATTCCAGAAGTCAAAGGAGATTGGATTACAACCAGGAATCACCCATCCTGCAAAACTCAGTATAATGCCTTCAGGGGGAAAATGGATGTTCAGTGAAATAGAGGACTTTCAAGCATTCTTGATGAAAAGACTAGAGCTGAATAGAAAATTTGACTTTCAAATAGAAGATTCAAGAAAAGCATGAAGAAATAAACAGGAAAGAGAAATCACAAGGGACTTATTAAGGTGAGCTGTTTACATTCCTGATATTTGTAACTCATGAGATCTTTGTCAGAAAAATTACATACATCTATTTATCTATCTATCTATCTATTTATCTACAGAGAGAGAGAGAGAGAGAGAGAGAGAGACAGAGACAGAGACAGAGACAGAGACAGAGAGAAGTCACAGCATGAGTTGAAGATGAAGGGGTGATATCTGGATTGTAAAATTAAGTAGTGAGAGATTATACTGGGAGAAAGGAGAAAGGGAGAGGTAGAATGTGGTAGATTATCTCACCAAAAACAGACAAGAAAAGACTTTTACAGTGGATGGGAAGTGAGGGAAAGTGAGACGGAATGAATGAATCTTATTCTCATCAGTTTGGGTTAAAGAGAGAATACCATACACACTCAATTGGGTATAGAAATTTATCTTACCCTAGAGATAAATACAGGCAATGGGGATAAGAGAATAGAGAGATGATAAAGGGGAGGAAAGTTTGGGGGAGGGAGTAATCAGAAGCAAACACTTCTGAGGAAGGACAGGGTCAAAAGGGAGAATAGAATCAAAACAGAGTGGGATAGGATGAAGAGAAATATAGTTAGTTTTCCACAAAATTACTAATATGGAAGTGTTTTGCATGACTACACATGTATAATCTGTATCAAGTTGCTTGCCTTCTCAATGAGGGTGGGTGGGGAGGGAGGAAGGGAGAAAATTTGGGACTCAAAGTTTTAAAAACAAATGTTAAAAATTGTTTTCATATGCAACTTGGAAATAAGATACACAGGAAATGGAGTATAGAAATCTATCCTACTCTACAGAAAAATAGAAGAGTAAGGGGATAAAAAAAGAAAAGGGAGGGAGATAAAAGGGAGGGCAGTTTAGGGAAAGGGGTATTTAGAATGCATGTGCCATCTTAGGGTGGTGGGAGGGAAGAGATGGGTAGAAAATATGGAACTCAAAATCTTGTGTAAGTGAATACTGAAAACTAAAAATAAATAAATAAATAAGTAGAAAATTGTTTAAACAGGGAATAACACACACAACATACACACACACACATGCACACACACACCATTGGGCATAGAAATCTATATTACCATACAGGAAAATAGGAGGGGAAGGGGGGCAAAAAAGCTCTTTCTGGGGGCAGTTAGGTGGTGCAGTAGAGAAAGAACCCACCCTAGAGTCAGGAGGACCTGAGCTGAAATTCTTGCTCAGACACATAACATTCACTAGCTATGTGAGTCAGGATAAGTTATTTAACCCCAATTGCCTCAGCAAAAAAAAAAAAAAAGCCTCTGCATCTATTGAGATAAGCATATGATTTCTGCTAGTTGTGTTGTTGATATGGTTAATTATGCTGGTAGTTTTCATAATATTGAATCAGCCCTACATTCCTGATATAAATCCTACCTGATCATAGTGTATTATCCTTGTGATAAATTGTTGTAATCCATTTGCTAATGTTTTATTTAAATTTTTTGCATCTATATTGATTAGGGAAATTGGTCTATAATTTCATTTTTCTGTTTTGACTTGACTCTTCCTGTTAAGGTATCAGCACCATTTTTGTATCATAAAAAGAATTTGGTAGGACTCCACCTATTTTCCCAAATACTTTATGTAGTATTAGAATTAATTGTTCTTTACATGTTTAATAGAATTCACTTGTAAATCTTTCTGGCTCTGAAAATTTCTTCTTGGGGAGTTCATTGATGGCTTGTTCAATTTATTTGTTTCTCAAATGATGTTATTTAAGTACTTTATTTCCTCTTCCATTAATCTGGGCAATTTATATTTTTTTGTAAATATTCATCCATTTCACTAAGATTTTCAAATTTATTGGCATACAATTGGACAAAATGGCTCCTAATTAGTGTTTTATTTTCCTCTTTGTTGGTGGTGAATTCACCTTTTTTATTTTTGATACCAGTAATTTGATTTTCTTCTTTCTTTTTTTAATCAAATTAACCAAAGATTTACTATTTTATTGTTTTTTTTAATAAAACCAACTCTTAGTTTTTATTATTTGAATACCTTTCTTAATTTCAATTTTATTAATCTGTCCTTTGGTTTTCAGAATTTCTAATTGATATTTAATAGGGGATTTTTAATTTGTTCTTTTTCTAGCTTTTTTAGTTACATGCCTAATTCATTGATTTGCTCTTTCTCTATTTTATTCATGTAAGCATTTAGACATATAAAACTATCCCTAAGAACTGCTTTTGCTGCATCCCATACATTTTGTATGTTATCTCATTATTGTAATTCTCTTGGATGAAATTATTGATTGTGTCTATGATTTGTTGTTTGACCCATTCATTCTTTAGGATTAGATTATTTAGTTTGTAATTAATTTTAGTCTATCTTTCCATAACCCTTTGTTACATGTAATTTTTATTGCATCATGATCTGAAAAGGATATATTTAATATTTCTGCCTTTCTGCATTGGATTGTGAGGTTTTAATGCCCTAATACATGTCATTTTTTCTGTGTAGGTGCCATGTACCACCAAGAAAAACAAGTATATTCCTTTCTATCTTCATTCTATTTTCTATATATATATATGTGTGTGTGTGTGTGTGTGTGTTTATATATGTATATATATATATATATATATGTATATATATATATATATATATATATATACACATATATATATGTATATGTAGTGTGTATGTATATGTATGGGTGTATATGTCTATCTGTCTATATATGTCTATAGATACATATATACATATACACATACATATATACATACACTATATATATATATAAAACTTTCCTAGAATTCTATTCATCTCCTTAACTTCTTTCTTGTTTACTTTATGGCTAGGTATATATAGTTCTGAGAGGGGATGTTGAGATCCCCCACTAGTATAGTTTTGTTGTCTATTTCTTCCCGTACCTTCTTAACATCTCCTCTGAGAAGCTAGATGCTATACCACTTGGTGTATATATGTTTAGTAATGATATTATCTCATTGTCTATGGTGCCTTTTAGCAGGATGCAGTTTCCTTCCTTATCTCTTTTAATAAGATCTATTTTTGCTTTTGCTTCATCTGAGATCAGGATTGCTACCTCCACCCCCCCTTTTTTTTTTTTTACTTCAGCTGAAGCATTATATATTCTGCTACAGCCTTTTACCTTTACTCTTTGCCTAGTATCCCTCTGCTTCAAATGTGTTTCTTTTAAACAACATATTGTAGGATTACGGTTTTTAATCCACTCTGCTATCTGCTTCTGTTTTACGGGAGAGTTCATCCCATTCACAGTCAGAGTTATGTTACTATCCATCTTTCTCTCCATCCTATTTCTCCCCCTGTTCATGTTTTTCTCTCTTCTTTCTCCCTTTCTTTCCTCACTAGAGTTTTGCTTTTGACCTCTGCCTCCCTCAATCTGCCCTCTCTTCTATCAGCCCCCTCACATTTCTTTCCCTTTTCCCTTACTACTTTTTCCCTCCTTTCTATCCACCCACTATCTTTTCTTTCACCTTTCACCTTTCCCCTCCTACTGCCTATATGGCAAGTTAGATCTGTATACCTGATTATGTTCTTCTCTCTTTGAGCCAAATCTGATGAGGGTAATGTTCAAAAAATGCTCATCTCCCTCTCTTCTTTCCCTCTTCTATAATAGGTCTTTGTGCATCTTCATGTAACGTAATTTACCCTTTTCTGTCTCCTCTTTTCCTCTTGTTCCAATACAATCTTTTCCCACCACCTAATTTTTTTTAACATTACATCAAAGTCAATTTATACACATGCCCACTGTCTATGTATACCCCTTTTAAATGTCATAATAAAGATGCAGTTCTCAAGAGTTACAAGTATCTTCTTCCCTTGTAGGGATGTAAACAGTTTGCCCTTATAGAATAACATTTTTTTTCTTTTATGCCTCTCTTGAGTATTATATTTGAAGATCAAATTTTCTATTGAGTTCTGGTCTTTTCATTAGAAAGGTTCAGAAGTCACGTATTTCACTGAATATCCATCTCCATCCTGGAAAGATAATACTCAGTTTCTATGGGTGGTTGATCTTTGGTTGCAGTCTAATCTCCTTTACTTTATGGAATGTCATATTCCAGGCCCTCCTATCTTTTAATGTAGTAGCTTCAAGGTCCTGTGTAATGCTGATGGTTCCATGATATTTAAATTGTTCCTTTGTGGCTGGTTGCAGTATTTTCTCTCTGACCTGATAACTTGGCCAATTCCACTTTTTAAGGAGTTATTTTTTTCAGTGAATTTTTATACTTCTTTTTCCAATTAGTTAATTCTCCTTTTTAAGGACTTCTCTGCAGTGGATTTTTGTGCCTTCTTTACCAGTTGATCTTTTTATTTTCCAAAGAGTAATTTTCTTCAATATTTTTATGCCTCTTTTACCAAGTTTTTCAATCTGTTTTCACAGGCTTCTTGCATCTCTCTATTTCTTTTCCCATTTTTTCCTCTACCACTCACTTCATTTTTATAAACTTTTTTGAGCTCTTCTAGGAATTCTTGTTGGGCTTGTGTCCAATTTATATTTCTTCTTGAGGATTTGCTGATAGCTGTTTTGAATCATGGTCTTCTGAGTTGGTGTCTTGATGTTCTCTGTCACCATAGTTAACACTTTATGGTCAGGTTCTTTAGTTGTTGTTTTCTTACTTTTCACCCTCTTTCTTGACTTTTTATATATCAAAGTTAGGCTCTGCTCCTGGGGTGGAGGAGAAACTGTCTCAATCTTCATGTTTTCCATGGTGCTATTTTCATAGCTAGTTCTGGGTGTGTCTGTAAGTTTTGGTGCTTTCAAAGTGGTATGATCTAGGGAAAGAAATGATCATGGTTCTCCTGTCCTATTAAATTATACGTATAATTTAAATCCCAAGTAAAATACTAGCTAAAAGGTTATAACAATATATTACAGATTAGGCATTATGATCAAGAGGGATTTATACCAGGAATGCAGGGATGGTTTAACACAAAGAAAACTATTAACAGAATTGATTGTATTAATAACATTTTTTTAAAAAATCATATGATTATATCAATAGATGCAGGAAAAGCTTTTAATAAAATTCAACATTCATTTCTGTTTTTTAAAAAAACCTAACAGTATTACTCTAAATAAATTTTCCTTAAATTGATAAAAAGCATTCATCTTAAATGATCAGCAAGCATTATTCATAAATGAGTGTAAAACCCATTGTGAGCAATATTATTAAATATTGTATTGGAAATCCTAGCAATAGCAATAAGAAAAGAAAACAAAAATAGAAGGAATAAGAACAGGGAATGAGGTGATAACTATCCCTTTTAGCAGAAAATGTGATGTTATTCTTGGAAAATCCCAAAGCCTCAACTAAAAAGTTAGTTGAAACAATTAATAATTTTAGCAAAGCAGCAATATATAAAGGAAATCCAAATGAATCATCAGCATTTCTATTTATCAGAAACAAAACTCTGCAAGAAAAGATAGTTAAAAAAATACCTCATTTAAAATATCTCTAGACAGTATAAAACACCTGGTAGTACACCTGCCAAAACAACCCTAGGAATTATATAAACAAAATTATAAAAACAAATCTTTTTAAACAAATAAAATCAGATTTAAATAATTGGAGAGGTAGTAATTGTCCATGGGTAGGCAGGGCCAATATAATGAAAATGAATTTTACCCAAACTGATTTATATATTCAACACCATCCCAAATAAATTACAAAAAAAATATACTGAATTAGAAAACATAATAAAAAATTCATTTGGAAAAACAGAAAGTCAAGAATATCAAAAGAAATAATAAAAGAGTGTAAATGAAGGAAGCTTAGCAGTATGAGATCTTAAACTATATTGTAAGTCAGAAATCATCAAAAATATCTGGTACTAAGAAATAGAAAAGTAGATTAATGCAATAGAGTAGACATGCAATTTACAGCAGCAAATAAACATATTAACCTTGTATTTGGCAAATGCAAAAACTTAATATTTTGGGATAAGAATTCATTATTTGGTAAAAAAAATTGTTGGATAAACTAGAAAATGGAGTGGTTCAAACTGGGCATGGACCAATATCTCACATTATTTACCAAGATAAGGTCAAAATGGACCCATGAGCTAAATATAAAGAGAGATTTTATAAGAAAATTAGAACATGGAAAATATTACTTAGCAGACATATGGATAAGTGAGGAAACAAGAGAGAGAGAGAGAGAGAGAGAGAGAGAGAGAGAGAGAGAGAGAGAGAGAGAGAGAAATTAGTTTTAAAATGGATAATTTAGATTACATTAAATTAAAAGGTTTTTGTACAAATAAAACAAATATAGCCAAGATTAGAAGGAAAGTAAAAGACTGGGGGAAATGTATAATTTATCAGATAAAGATCTTATATCTAAAATGTACAAAGAACTTTGTCAAATCTATAAGAATGCAAGTCATTCCTAAATTGATAAATGGTCAAAGAATATGAATAGATAATTTTCCAATGAAGAAATCAAAACAATTTGTAATCATATTTTTAAATGCTCTAAATCATTATTGATCAGAGAAATGCAGATTTAAAAATATTGAGATATCATAATATACCTACCAGATTGACTAAAATGATAGAAGGGGAAAGTGACAAATGTTGGAGAAGATGTGGAAAAATTGTGACACTAATTTATTGTTGGTGGAATTGTGAAATGATTCAACCATTTTAGAGAACAATGTGGAATTATGCCCAATGAGTTACTAAATTACCTATACCCTTTTACAGCATTACCACTATTTGGTCTATTTCTAAAGATGATTATGGAAAAAGAAAAATAACTTATATGTTCTAGAATGTTTATTGCAGATCTCTTTGTGGTGGCAAAGAACTGGAAACTGTAGTGATGTCCATCAATTGGGGAATGGCTAAACAAGTTGTGGCATATGATTGTGATAGAATACTTTCATGTTATGAGAAATGATGAGCTCAATAATTTTTATTTGGGGGGGAAACATGGAAAGACTTGCATAAAATAATGAAGAATGAAATGAGCAGAGCCATGGGAATATTGTATTCAGTAACAGCAATATTGTTTTAAGAACAATTTTGAGCAGTAAGTTATTTTGTTTATCATAAATATACAAATTAATTATAAAGGACATATGAAGAAAGGTGCTACCTGCATCCAGAGGAAAAAACTGAAAAATAAAAGTATGTATAAAATAATTTTACATAATATGTATGTATATATATATATATATATATATATGTGTGTGTGTGTGTGTGTGTGTGTGTGTGTGTGTACATATATAATTATATATGTATTTGTGCTTTATGTTAGCCATCTCTAGGGTGCTGGGGGGTGGAGGGAAGAAAAAAGCAATTATGTGATAATTTTGTATGTTTGAAAGGAATAGCAAGTTGTGCATAGTAGGTTTGCAGTTTTGTATACAATCATCTATTTTATTGTACTGTTTTATGGAAATGTTTATTGTATTCTATAAACTTAAAAAAAAATAATAATGAATAGTGCTCCTTTCTGCCTTGGAACTGAAACCATGTCCCTTACTCCCACAACAACAACCATAAGAATTCTCCTCAGCTTGAAGACAATCCTTCTTCCCCTGTGGCCACAAGGCCTATTGTTTCTTTTGGCCCTGGAACTTTCCTGTGGCCACAAATTCTAGCATAAATTTCTGCCTCAAAACTCAGATAAGGTTCCTATTCCCTTGTGAGTGACCACAAGCACTCTTTTATTTCTTGGAAATGTGATAAGGACTCTTGTTCCTTTGTACCCAGAACTAGTGCTCCTCTTTGTTCTAGAACTGAGAACCAGAATTGCATATGGTCCGTGCCATAGGATCCTGAATCTAGCTTCAACAGAGGATCACCTGTAATCTCCTTTGGCCATTTTTTCTATCCCCTTAACAATGTAGACTGAAAGCTCCCAAATCTACAGATGCCACTACTGTAGCCATTTTCAAGGCGTGCTGCTGACATTGCCCTGCTGACCACCATCCCAATGTTACAAATAACTGTTGTCAACCTCCCAAGTTATGCCTGACTGGAATATTGGCTTATCTCAACCTTTTCTTGGCTCTACTGGGCCAGAATTTGATTTGAGACATTATTTTAAAGTTGTTTGTAAGTGAATGCTGAAAGAGCTGAAGGGGAGTTTTTGCCTCTACTCTGACATATTAGCTCTACCCTTCTGGCCCTATTCATTTTTCATTTTTAAATTTATTTTTTTTTGTCAAGGCAAATGATGTTTACTTATTAAATTTTAAAATATTACATTAAATATGTCTAAACATAATCATAGACTCTCAAAGTTAGATGGGGTTTTATATAAGATTCCAAATAAAATTAGAAAACTACAACTAGGCGTCTATTATGAGAAAGATTCTGTGTTTGTGTATTTGACATATAAAGGTAAAGTCAAGGTGGTTTGACTGTCAAGAAGCTTGCATTCTACCTGGCTATAAAATATATGCACAAATATGGAAAACAAAGCACAGAGAGTTTCCATGACTTGCCATGGTAACTCAGCTAATAAGCATGTGAGGCAGGATTTGAACACAAGTCTTCCTGACACCTTGTCAAGTGCCCTTTCTGTTCCTCCATGCTGCAACTGGAAAAAAATGGTAAGAATGAGGGTGGGAAGGAAGTCTTAACAGAGAATGTGAGATCTGTGTTCAGGTTTGGAGGAAAGGAAAGATTCTGAAATGTAGAGAGGATGAGAAAGTACAGTGAAGACATGAAGAATAGTTTGAGTGAAGAAACAGAGGCTGGAGATGAAGTACATACTTCTGAGAACAAGTAGCAACTAGACATAGTGAAGGGAAGACATACCAAATAAGTATAGTAAGTTAGGTGGGAAGCAGACTGTGGAGAACCTTCAATTTTCATATTTACCTGAGGAGGAATCTCCTTAACATGATCTACTGAAGAGGTCTAGGACTTTTTGGGGTGCTGGGAACCCCAAGATCATGATGCTGGGCCTTGTCTGAAAGAATTCAGCTCAAATCTTCTTCCAGCCTGAGGAAAAGTTTATTAGTGATAAATCACATAAGCCAGGTGTCCCCCAAAAGGGCAAGCAGGCATGAGAAAGCCTCAGCCTTTTGGGCTTGAGAGATTCCCAGGCCCTGAATGGGGGCCAGGGCAGATCTTATATACTAAAGTGAGTTTGGGTGACCAGGGAAGGGTCTGGGAAAATGGTCTAGGAAAATTATCTGGGAAAAGGGTCTGAGTGAGACTTCAGATTGGAGTGTCTAAGAGACTGAATAGACAATGGGAATAGATAATGAAGGAACTGAAAGGCATCTGAATGAAATCAAAAAGGTGGGGCTAGGGCTTTCAAAGGCAAATAAGGGGAGTTGACAAGGGGACTCCATAAGGAACCTAAAATTGGAGGCATATTCCTTTTTAAGGCTAGGGGCAAAGGCTCATCTGAATAAGATTAAAAGGTAGTCTAAGCATTTCAAAGGGAGGTGAGGGGCTTGGGCCTGTAGACAAAGGAGAGCCAGATTCCCTTTGGTACAAGGGGCAAAGACCTCAGTTTGGGTCACACCCCATCACTATGAGAAAAAAAAAGTTCTCCCATTTTTCTTGATGGTCCCATATCCTTTGGAAGCATCTCATCCTCCTTCTATTTGGCTCAAATCATTAATGAATGTTTCTTGTTATGGATTTGAAAGCTGCCTATGTTCAAAATGCAGACTCCTGAGCCTAAAGTGTTCTAAAATATGGCTCTAATACTTGTTGAACTTCACCTAACATTATTTATTGTAAACATTCTACCTTCCAACCAAACAGGGTGACTACATATTCTCTGAACTCATCATTCCTTCTTCTATTTCTGTTTGTTTGCACATATCAGCTCTTTTGTTTGAAAATACTTTCCAGGCAGCTAGGTGGCACTGGCCCTGAAATCAGGAGAACTTGAGTCAAATCCTGCCTCAGACACATAACACTTAGTAGCTGTGTGACTCTAGGCAATTCACCTAACCCCAATTGCCTTGTCCGAAAAGAAAATAATTTCTTCTTCATCTCCCTCATTTTTTATCTTCTTTTAAGAACATCATCTCATCTGATTGGAGAATCCTTTGCTGATCCCTGTCTGATATCCTCTTTTATCAACTTGACCTATACTCACCCTCATCATTCCTCAACTGCCTTACATTTATTTCTCTGTGCCACAGGCCCCAATAGAATTTAAGGTTCTTGAGAACAAGAATTTATTTGGTTTTATCTTTATATTCTCAGAAGGTAGACCACTGCCTTGCATACAGTAAATGCCTAAAAAAATTAAGTTGAATTGTATTCAATTTTCAGACATTGTTCCTACTGCTGCTGTTTGGGGTCAAGTAGACAAAGTTTAATCCACCTCCCTCAAGACAGCCCTACAAATACAGAATGTCCCAAAATTTTAAAACTGCATTAATATTTTTGGGACAGTCTGCATGTGAAGACAGACATGAAGCTTCCCTTCCTCTAAAAAAGGAGACCAATATCACTTTATGCATAATAAGCAGTTTCTTCTCATTGATAGAATTACAAACATACAGTGATCTCTGCAAATACTACATAATTCTTCTTATCTACTCTTTGCTGGGGTATCAAATCTGGCCTCAGGCACTTACTAGATTTACTTATTTGTTTGCCTCAGTTCTTCATCTGTAAAATTATCTAGAGAAGGAAGTGGCAAATTGCTTTGATACCTTTGCTAAGAAAACTCCAAATGGGGTCATGGAGAATCAGATATGAGTGAAACAACCAAACAACAAAAACCCTACTGACTAGAAGTAGAGCTCCAAGTCTTTTATCATTCTTCTTAGGAAATATCATGGTTAACTGATGTTGTTTCAGTTACTGGTGTTTCCTCAGTAAGGTATTACTTAGTTAAAACAGGTTTCCTGCTTGTTTTTCACTGTAACCTTCCTAGCTACATTTGATTGGCAATTAGTGGTTTCCTACTAAAGCCCCAATATGAACAGAAGCTTCCCATCATTTTGTCCCTCAGAAGATCTCAAGCAGAATCCAATTATCAGCCTCTTCAAACCTCTTCTGTCTCTACTTTTTTTCCTCTCTGATCAGACTTTAGGCATTTCTTCCAGGCTTGTTTCTCTGCAGAGATTCTTCATTATCCTGAGTGAGTCTCATTATTTGGAATGTGTGAGCACTTTTTACAAATGCTGTCACTTGTATTTCAGAAACACTGAAGGCTATCTTCAAATTAGAATATTAGCTTCAAATTAGAATCTTAATTTTCCTCATTGGAAGAAAATCCTGATATCCAACCTACATGAAGCCTTTCTTGAGTTACTGGATAAAATATATCCCCAGAACATGGGAAGGTATCATCTTGTAGAAGAATCCTGAATAATTAATCTCTACCAGTGAGGAGAGTCTTACAAAAATGGGAATTGAGCCACAATTTAAATGTATCATAATAAGCTCTTGAAGGACATGGAGCATTTCATTTTTGTCTGTGTATCCTATTACCTAGCATAGCACCTTGCACCAAAAAGGAACTCAATACTTGATAAATTAGAAATACTTTCTTCATTCAAACAATATCTAAGTTTGCTTTATATTTTATTCAATACTTTTGCATTTGGTAAAAGTAGAACATCTAATAAATTTTATATCTCTATCATCTCATTTCATCGCTCAGAATGAATGAATAAAAATAATGTACTAAACTCTTACTGTATACTAAGCACTCAGGATACATATATCAGTTCACCAGTTGAATGTAACACAGGAAAAGTGGGGTAGCAATACAAATATAAATTTTAAAAAATTCTGGCCCATTGTCATAAATGTGTGTGGGTTTTTCTGCCAGTAGACAATAGCTAATCCTTGTCTGCTAGCTCACAGCAAGCTACACAAAACTATGACAATGGGCCAGATTTCTTTTTTGAAAAAAAATATCTCTTTCTATTACTATTTCACTCTCCCCCAAAAAACTGAGCCAAGTAAAAATACCTTTATGTGTATATATCTACGTAGTTTTGAACCAAAATTCAAGTTGTTTTTAGCTCTTTTTATTAAAACACACTGTCTCCGCCTAAGTACTCCATTTCCAATTTCTTCCTTTATCCTGTATCACATCAATCTTATTTTATTCTTATACAGTATGATTTACATCTGTCATATTCCTATTCATGAATTTATAATGGTTTCTGTAGCATATTGAATGAACTCTTTCTAGATTTATGAAGAAACCCAGGAAAGAGTCACAAAAGATAGGCACCATAGATGGCCTGAGATAGGCATCATTCTAGGGATTATTGACATTGATAATTTCAAAGATCCATCAAAACATCAATGATGATCCGTCACCTAGTGAATGCTATGTATTCTAGGTGCTATCAGGGTGCAGAGGAAGGGTTAATCATTGTGAGTCAGAAAGATAAGAGAAACTTTTATAAAGGTTTTGAGCTGGGTACTGAAGAATCCTTAAGCTTTGAATAGACAAAGAAAAGGAATTAAGTTATCTCAATCAAATGAAAAAAAAAGAATCTGGTTTCTGCAGTTGAAATGAGAATCATGTATTTAGGAAAAAGGTAAGTATGGATAGACAAGTCAAGGAGAATGGCAGGTTTTTGTAGATAATCATGGCAAAAAAAATTTGAAAGCCACACTGGAGCCAAAACTGTGACTAAACTGACATTGTAAACTGAGAAGCTTATAATATATTCTGTAGGTGATGGAGAAAGCAATAAAAATTTGGAACAAGGCGGTGACTTTAGGATAGCATTTAAGAGAAATAATCTGACACTTGTCTACAGAATGAATCATGATCTAAGACTGAAGGTAAGAAGATTATTGAGAAGAATATTAAAATAATTTGAATTTGAGGTGATGGAGGTTAGAGTTATAGCTTGAGAAAGGAAAGGGGGGAATGTGTGTGTATGTATGTGTGTTGTCCTTCATTCTCAAAGAGGATGAAAGTGACATCACTGTGTTAGAGTCAAATTACACTATGTCTAATCAGACCAATATGAGCTTGGAATTCTCTATACAGGTTGAACATGAATACTCCATGTGAACATTTGGGATGGAGTCTCTAAATTTGCACATCTCACATTTCTTTTCAGCTACTGCAATTCTGATTTGCTCGTGGAGCACAGTACCTCCTTTGATGAGGGCACACCATGCTGAGTGGTCCTGCTCCAGTGTCTCCCATGTCATGCAATCAATACTAAAGCTCTTTAGAGAGATCTTGAGAGCGTCCTTGTATTTCTTTTTCCTAACACCATGTGTGAGTTCTCCATAAAATGGTCTTTTAGTCAAGTATATGTTTGGCATTCAAACAATGTGGCCAGCCCAGCAGAATTGTACTCTGTGGTAGAGTTTTAATGGTTGGCAGTTTAGTATGAGAAAGGACCTAAATGTCTGGCCCCTTACTGCCAGGTGATCTTCAGAATCTTCCGAAGACAATTCAAATGGAAGTGATTTAGTTTCCTGGCATGCATTGATATATTGTCCAGGTTTCACAGGCATACAATAGTGAGGTCAGCACAATGACTCTGTATAGACCTTCAGTTTGGTTGTCAGCCTAATACTTTGTCTCTCTCACACTTTCCTTCAGAGCCTCCCAAACACTGAGCTAGCTCTGGCAACATATGTATGAACCTCATGGTCAATGTATTCATCCCTGGAACATATACTGAACTTAGCCACAGTATTAAAAAATTCTCCATTTGTTATAAGAGATGGCTCCATGCATGAATGATATGGTGCTAGTCCCATACATATGTGCATGCATACATACATACATTCATACGTATGCATGTATGTTTGTATATACATGTATTATTATACACAATATAATATAGATGATCTAATAAATAGTCATATACACATATCCCTCTGTCTCTATGTGTGCATTATCACTTTTCTATTCTCATTTATATGGGGTTCAGAAAGAGAGAGAAGTAAAATAAATGACTCAGGTTTCAAGCTTAAGTGGTTGAATGGTTTAGTTATGGTATTAACATCCATGATCATCATCTTGTTCCACCGTGCTTTCTTGTAATAAATAAATGGGGCCTCAACACTTTACAAGACATAGTATTCTTTGGTTAGATAGGGATATTTATCAGAAAGTTCTCTCCGTTCTCCATCTAAGTTTTAAATTACATATACCCTGCATAATATGAGTAGGAAATTTCTCATGGCAACTTGTTTTGGCGTGAGTAAATTATTGCATCTTTTTGGATTAACCTTTTCATCATTTCCTTTACCTTCCCAAAGATGAATTTTTCTACCAGGAAAGTCAAGCATTTATTAGTCATCCTTTTTTGAACTATAGCCAAACAAAACACAGGAAAGGTATAATTGGGAGATAGGGAGTCTCTGGAACAAAATTAACAACAACAACAACAAAAGATGACTCCATTTTATATATACTTAATTTGTTTGACATCCATTTGGAAAAGTTCAGTAGGAAGACATATGTGTGTGTGTGTGTGTGTGTGTGTGTGTGTGTATGTGTTTACCTGTGTATATACGTATATATAAAGTGTAAATGTGTGTATATGCATTTATGAAAGAACATATATTCTATTTTATATACCTCTCCCTTAAGAAAATTCTAGTGGCACATTTAAAGTCACCCACATAAGTTGGGAGAGTTGGATTTTGAGTCCTGAATTGAAATTCTGTAATTTACTTCCTACATAACCAGAATATATAATTACTCTGGCCCTTGTAACCTTAGTTTTCTCATGTATAAAATGGAAATGATATTGCTTGCTGTCCTGAGCTCGTGGGTTTCTTGACAGCTTCAATCCTTACTCAGAAATTAGGAAATTTGGAGAGTGTTGAGAACTTTCAATGACTCAACTTGGCAGGTTTATTTGTTGACTGAGAAATGTGCAGCGTTCCAAGCAATGTCAAGGATGGAAGCTAGATCACTAAATGTCTATTCTTAAGCAATTATTCTTTACTGAATGTACTGGACTCATAGGGAATAGACATAATTTCATTTTATAAAACTCACAAGTTCAGTTACTGACACTGAATATTATCAAGTTCTGAAAGTCAGGGACAGAGAATTAATATTATATCCACACATGGACTGACTTTATCATAGATATTTCCTACTCTCTCTATACTTGTTGTTGCTTTCATTATTCAGTTATTTTAGGCATGTCCAAATCTTCATGATCCCCTTTTTTGTGGAAGAGTTTCTTGGCAAAGATGCTGGATTGGTTTGCCATTGCCTTCTCCCACTCACTTTATAGATGAGAAAACTGAGGCAAGCAAGGTTAAGTGCCTCAACCAAGGTCACATAGCTTGTAAGTGCCTGAGGCTGGATTTGAGCTCAAGTTTTCCTCACTTCAGGCCTGTCACTCTATCCATTATTCCATCTAGTTGTCCTTCTCTATCATACTTCCCATCTATTTCAAATAATGATGAAATCAATAAATTGATGTAATGAAGAATATTTTCTATTAAAATCCCTTTGATTCAATAAATAATACATTCACATATTATATGTAAAATGTTAATAGAGGATGGAGTTTTTGCCAACCTTTGAATGTTCTGACTTAATGTTCTCAATGATCTATTAGTCTAGAGTTAGATATTTGGGGTGCATTAGGGAAAATGAAACCAAAGACATAAGGATAACAGCAAGTTTTCAAAACCCTTAGAGAAGCTGAGATTAGGAATTTTAAGAGCACCTCAAGATTGATGCCTCAATCTGAAACCTCTGAGCCATATACATATTTAGCTTGAATTCTCAGCTGTTAGCTTCTTTTAAGTTGTTTAGAAGCTCAGCCTCAATACTCATAATGTAAAACCCCAAAAGGACTAGTGGTGACACTTCCAGAAATTATAGCTGCCCTTCAGCCATTGTAAGTGGAACAGTATGGCATAGCAAACTTTTTTCAGGCACAGCTTAGACAACAGAATGTCTCAAACAATAAATCGTTGGATTTCGTAGCTGGAATAGCCCAAAATTTAACAGATGAGGCCACTGAGGCCCAGAGAAGAGAACTAATTAGCTCAAAATCACAGAAGTTAGTGGAAAAGTTCAGATTAGAATTCAGGACTCCTGATTTCCTAATTCTGTGCTCTTGTAAGTCTACTATGTTGAATGGTTCTCTTGAAATTTAGCATAACATTGAAAAATGTATTCGGAATTATATCTTTGGATGAATCACTTTTTCTAAGCCCAATGGCCCTTCCTTACATTTTATTTGAATATGAAATATCAAAAGGCCTCTCCAGAATGGTAAGATATTGATCTATGTCTTGTGCAAACTTTTTGGCATTTTGCATTGTATTCATTGCTGAATACATGCTGAAAGCATACTGATTTAATATAGTGAAGGATCACTTTCAAGAATACTTTGGCTTCTGACATTGATTTTCTAAGATCCCTATCCAAATGTTCTGATTCAATTCAGAGTTATTTAGCACCAAGTGTGTACATGACAATTCATTCATCAACAGTATATAGATAACTCTTATCTCCCAGGTTTCTTGATGCAAAAATAGAGATAGAATGATTATAGTTGCAAAGGAAATAACGTAAAATAATGGAAAAGTTTCTATTTGGGGAGTAGGAGATCTGTACAGTGATGACAGTTCTGTGATCTTAGAGAAGTCATTTCATTTCTCTCTTTATCTGAAAATGAGAAGTTTTGAGTAGACAAATTTTAATGTCATTATTACTTCTATAATTCTATAGTTCTTAGAACACAGCTGAAGTGTTTGAAGTTGTTTTGAACACATTCATTGTCAATAGAACAGTTTCAGTGAATGGTTAAGGAACTTTCAGATTAATTTGCCATTTATTCATATCAATCTCCAAATTGCCAACCATCACTTTATGTTCTCCCATCATAACAGGTCTACTTATTTTTACAGATTTCATGCTCTCTAAAATAAGTAACTTTATCCAATTCCCTCAAATGTCTCCAGAAAAAGAATGAACAAGTAGTAAATAAAGTAAGAGTGTTTCAGACACCCATGGAGAATGACTCTTCAAGCTAAACCAAAATTCTCACTTTGCTTCTGTTAAATGGGAAGCAATGGTTTACTTTGGCTGTTTTTAATTCTTATGTCTTTTTTGTTACATAGGGCATCTCAAGTTGTAGCCTTCTGAAGTCATTCAGGTTTAATATAACAGATTAATATTTTTTAATTAAAAGTTAGCAGTAAACAAATAATTCCAGAGATCTCTATACTGCTATGTTTATCCAGAATTTGAATATTTTGAAGTCACTGTATAAAACATATGAATTTTCAAGAAAATCTAGATGACAGAGAAAACAAAAACACTATAAAAACCCTATAGCTCATAGAACCAGAAATTATATTTAAAAATAATTTAATTCAGTGTCTTCATGCTGCAAATGAAGAAACAGAGGCCCAGAGAGAATAAATGAGTAGTTCAAGGTGAAGAGATAGTAGAAACAGTTTGGAATTAATCCAGGGCTTCTGACTGAAAATCCATTGTTTCTTTCACTACAGTGTAATGCTTATCTCCATTCATTATTAAATCATTAAGAGTGTTAGTAATAGAAAGAAATTTATTTCAAAGCTACATGCTTTGTGACTCAATATTTGCCATTAGAAATTGTTTCCAGATAAATGGTAATTTGTCCTTTAAAAGGGAGAACTGGATACAATGAATACCTTAAAATTTCATTATTTATTTTTAAAATAATATACTCAGTTATTTCAGGCAATATTTAAAAATACTTGAATACATCATAAAAACATATTTACAAACAGTGCACTTGTAATTTTTATATCTAATTGTGCTGTCAAACTTTCAAACTTTAATAACAAAGAATATGTGTGTATGTGCATGTGATTGACACCTCCTACTATCTTTCCAATAATAAGTAATACTTTTTTCTCACAGCTGATAATGGATTTCCATTCCTTTAAGAATAAAATGGTTTACTTTTCTTATAGATGTGAAATAGATGATATGTTGTACACATGTAATGAATTGGCTATGAAGTCAGCAAAAGGTCTCCAGTGGGTTGAGTAGATACTCCACAGACAATTGATGAAAAGACACGGTTATGTATTTCACAGGATAAGAAGGCAACACATTTTTCTTAAAAGGCCTACAATAAAGGTAATAAAGCTTAAAAGAGCAGAAGATCTTTATAAAATACTATATATCTTAGTAATTATATGAGTAAGTGTACCAAGGTTACCAGCATCCTCTTTAATGATGATAATTCATCTTTTGAGGGTTGACTAAAAAGAAAGTGTTTTTCTAACCTTGACAATCTGGTGTGTTTGTTAATGTTTCTCATCTAGAGAAAGTAGTACATGTACGTGTGCTTACATCCATTGCTGTAGATACTAAGTTATTTTTTCAATTCAGTTTTGTGCAATTTAGTAAATATTTATTAAGTTGCTACTATATACCAGGTCGTAGACAAAGTACTGGAGACACAAAGACTCAAATGTAACAGTTGCCCTTAAAAGTTCATTTTCAGGGCAGCTAGGTGGTGCAGTGAACAAAGCATCAGCCCTGAAGCCAGGAGGACCTGGGTTCAATCTGATCTCAGACCAAACACTTGACACTTATTAGCTGTGTGACCCTCGGCAAGTCATTTAACCCCAATTGCCTTAAAAAAAAAGCTTATTTTCCTTGGAAAATTTTTAATAGCTATTAATTATTTTCAAGAAAACTCTTAGACTAGAGAAAACAAATGTTGCGGCTAACACTACAGCTGGTAGAGCCAAAAATTATCTTTTAAAAAAAAATTAATTCAGTGTTCTCATGCTACAGATGTAAGGCTATGGTGATAAATCATGTTTATAGGAATGTTTAAGTTGGCTATCATTTGAGAGAAGTAAAGAACTCACTTACTGGTATATCATGATCCTCTCTGACAAGTAGGAAAACATTGGTAACACCTTACAGCAGATGACTATATTTATAATTTGCATCAATACTTTATTCTGGCCTTTGATGATCTCCACAGTATGAGTATACTGACTGCCATGTCAGTTTTCTGTGATCATCCATTCATAAGCCATTATTTGAATATTTGAGCTCAAAAGAGATTTAGACTTTTTTTAAAGAAGATATTTCATTAAAACATTCTATATAGTTCCTTAACTAAGTCTTGGTAGAAAGGAGGTCACTGATGAAAATTGGTTATCATAGCTGCTATTACCAATTACTACAGAAATAATGAGGTATAGGCTAGATTATATTTTAATTCAATATTATTAACATATTCTCTGATGATAATATAGGGTTATTTGTTCATCCTTTATGGCTAACCAACTTTGTAATTTCTATGGCATGCATATAAAATTATTTTTTCAAAGTCACTTTGTTAAAAATTACTTAGCAATGTATAGTGCATGCTTCACTGTGCTTTATCTAAATGGCATCTCCTCTGAGTCCTGCCAATGGACTGGGGAAAAATACTTAGACGTTGAAAAAGAGGTCACGTTGACTGAAAACAAGAGGCTTGTTTCTGACTCCTAAATTCTTTTCTAACAGAAAATTAAATTTAATTCCATTTTTGGCATCATTTTCACTATTTTTTTTCTAAGATACCTTTTAACAAGTAAAAATAAAGCTGATTTGTATTTCTCTTTTTCATGTTCATTCCCTGATTGAGAATCAATCATCAATGCAGAGGATTGGGAAGAGAGATAAGGAAGAGATAAGGGAAGAAGAGATAAGGAAACAAAGTAATAATAATAATTTACAAACTAAAACAACATAAGTAAAAGCATCTAAAATATATAGCCCAAATACAATGTATAAAACATAAATTTAAGGAATTATTACTATCCTTGCAATGATTATCACTATTGTTGCCAACCAGTGCACAAGTGATAAAATGTTTCAAGGCTTCAAGGAGGCCTAGCTTCAAATTTTACCTCACATTGAGGCTAAGTAACCAAATGTTTTACCCTCTTAGTCTCATATTCTTCATTAGTAAGATAGGGACAAATGTAAAGTCTCTAACTAACAGGGTTGTTATCAGGCTTAAAAGTATTCTGCAAAGTTTTAGAATTGTCAGCTATTGCTATTATTATTTTTCTGTAGTTACGTAAGTTATGCATAGCTAAGATAATGTCATGAACCCAGTGGACACTAATAATGAAGCTTACAACCTATTGTGGATGTAAACTTCAAGAGATTCTGTACACATAACAAAATGGTAGTGGTAGTGGTGGAGTAGCTCAAAGCTAACTTACCAGAAAAATGAAATAATTACGCATCACAGTGCTTATTTTACCCACATTAATGCGAACATAATTGAATTTTCATGATTGAAGACCTATTGTACATCAAATTATGGTGTTATAAGTATAGATGTTCAGGGCATGTATTAGATTGAGAATGAACTCACTTTTGGGACAACTGAGCAACTGAGTGAAACTTCAATGGATCTGAGATATATCTCTGTGACTATTGCTTTTGTTGATGTAAACATTGGCCCTGGAAAGCTCAGTTACTTTTATATATTTTTTTTTCAAAATCTAAATTTATGACATTGGTTGTTTTATTGACATTTGATCTTTTAAAAAAATAAAGCCTAGTATTGTAATGTTCTGTTTGATTGAGGATTCTGGTTAACCAATGCTCATTAAAGGTTCAATCAATAGGTCATTTAAGGTTGAAGTACTCTTTAATATTTACAGAGGAACTGCATGCTTTGGTTCTCTTTTGTCAATTGATTGTTAATCACAGTGTTTTAGCTGATGGCTATTTAAAAGGCCTCCTAAGTGCTTACTGTAAAAGGAAATCATTTTTATTAATTATCTTTAGTTTTTGAAGGTAATGTGTTATTGCTACTACAAGCAATTTCTAAATAGCTGACATCTATATGGCTTGAATTCTTTTGGGGAAAAGAACACTTAATCCTTTAACTTTCAATTAACATTTTTTTTTGTACTGACTTCCAGTAAAAACCCATACTGATTTAAGCAGAATTCTATTTACTTATATGGCTATCAAAATATTTTTCTAAATGTATAAATTTTTCACATTTTCACTATTTATTAAAATATTATTTTTCCTAGTGATTGTTTTTGCTGAAATTCAAGCCTTGTCACGTTAGTAATATGCTAAGGAAGATATCCTTTTGCAAAGACAATAATAATTACTCATTTTTTAGTGAAAGGTAGAAAAATAATTTGTGATGAGTTAACATTTTTAAAGTTTAGGTTTCACAGTACTATTACTAAATCAGTCAATCATTAAGAATTTACCAAGTATCTAAAATGTGCTAGACTAGGTGCTAGATGCTAAGGATATGAATAGAGAAGTGAGAATGTCCCTGCACTAAAGGAGTTTCAATTGTAATGACAAATATATCATGCTCACAGATAAGTAAATATGGGCTTCATATAAAATATTTTCTTCTTTTTTAAAAAATTAATTCATTTTGGTTTGTCAACAATCATTCCCATAAGCTTCTGAATTTTAAATTTTTCTCCCCTCCCTCCTCGTCTTCCTCCCCAAGACAGCACACAACCTCATATAGGCTATAAATATACATTCCTATTAAACATATTTTCACATTAATGATGTTGTATGTAAGAATTAGTTGGCCAACATGACAAAACAGGAAAATGATAAATGTTGGAGAAGATGTGGGAAAATTGGAACACTAATGCATTGTTGGTAGAGTTGTGAAACGATCCAACCATTTTGGAGAACAATTTGGAGCTATGCCCAAAGGGCTATAAAAATGTGCATACCTTTTGACCCAGGCACTTCTAGGGCTATATTCCAAAGAGATCATGCAAATAGGAAAAGAACCCACAGGTACAAAAATATTTATAGCAGCTCCTTTTGTGGTGGCAAAGAATTGCAAATTGAGAGGATGCCCATCAATTGGGGAATGGCTGAACAAGTTGTGGTATATGAATGTAATGGAATACTATTGTGCTATAAGAAATGATGAACAGGGAGACATCAGAAAAACTTGGAAAGACTTGTATGGTCTGATGCTGAGTGAAGTGAGCAGAACCAGAGAATATTATACACAGTAACAACTACATTGTGGGATGGCTAATATTGATAGACTTAGCCCTTCTCAGCAATACAAGGTTCTAAGACAACTCCAAAGGCCTCATGATGGAAAATGCTATCCACATCCAAAGAAAGAACTATGGAATTTGCAGATTGAAGCATATTATAAAATACATTTACATATTATATATATATATATGTATATGTATATATATATACATACACACACATATACATATATATATGTATGTATATATATATTAAAAATGGTAGTTAAATCCATGGTTTCTTATGAGATAAAATGAAAATGAGACTGAAAGAGATTGAGAAAGACACAGAAAGACTGAGGAAGGTAGAGAGTATGAAATGGATAATGAGAAAAGAAGACTCAGAAAGAACCCTGGTCTACCATGTACCTTGTGAGTAGGAGAAAGACTATGGATTACATATCAGAAGGATAGGTTCAATGTTCTCTATTATAGCTACATAAATAAATAAAAATGACGTAGATAACATCAAATCCAAAAGTATGATAGCTTTCAATCTTTATAGTTAAAAGTCATTCTAAATGGAAGATCTTTTCCTCTACACTCTGATATAAAATAATTAGTGCTTTAAACAGTCCAAATATATCTCACTTACTAAAATTTACTATATTTCCTCTAATTTTCCCTCAACTATTTTTTTAAAAGAGCCCAAATATCTGCTTTAAAAGCCTTAAAAAAACTCTCAGTAGCAGTGTTAGACCAAGCTTATTCATGAAAGTGCAAAAGCTGAAATGTATAAAAGCATATCAATCGTTTCCAAGTATTTGCTAAGGCAAGCAGAGCAGAGGTTTCTCCATCCATTGCCTGCCACAGTGAACCCTTCACCAATTAGGTGATACAGCTTTCTATTTAAATGTCACAAGGAAGCATTGTGTTTCTGTGCTGTCCTCACTACCCTCTCTTGTAATTGCTCTGAGGCACACTTGACAGTTACATTATTCTTTTGAAGGAACTCTGGCCTTAAATTTGACCCATAAATCAGGGATCCAATGGCAACTATGTTACATTCATCAAGCAAGGGTTTTCTTGGGAGGATAGGGGGAGAAAAATATTTTAAAATTCTGTGTGTATAAATTGCATTGGTATATTTATATGCAATAATATTACTAAGAACTCTACTGAAGTATGACTCTGATCTTGAATACTAGGATGGGGTTGATTCTCAGTTCTGAAGTGCAGACTCTAGAAAATTCTGAACTCATATCCAGGACCATAATCAGGCCTTCACCTCAATAACTCAGATCATGACTAGAGATATGATTAGCAAGCCTCATACTGTTAGGTCATCTAAAACAGAGGCTCCCAAACTTATTTGGCCTACCACATGCTCTTAAAAAATTAATCAGGAATCCCCTGGAAATCTATTTCTTTAACATTTTAATGTTTTTTTTAATTTGTAGAATTCCAAAAATATACATAATATTGAAAAATAATGCATCTTAAATTTAATGATTTATTGTAAATTTGTGGGGTTTTCTCCATTGAAATTTTGATGACACAATGCTGTGTCCTGTATATAGTATCATATTGTAAACAAGTCATCATACGCACATATTCTTGATGATTCATGCTGGACTTTCCAGCAATGGGCAACATGCTGGCCTGCCAACACTTGCCTGTTAAAATCTATTGGCAGACTTGACCACTGGTTATAGCTTGCATTTTGTGCGTTTATTTGGGAAATAATGTAATCAGTATGGCTTTAATTCTGTTACACAAGAGATGAAACATGAATGAATGGTTTTTCAAAATTTTCTTATCTTTTTTCCTTCCTTATGCTTATACCATCCTCCCTTATTTTTATTCAGTGCCCTCCAATTGCACCTGAGGTTGCTACTGCTTCCATGGATTGTTCCACTGCATGCCAGGGTCAGTGTTGCCCACTTTGGGAACCTCTGAAAAGAAGCTAACATCAGGTTTGATCTTTCTCCTCTGGTGCTGAACATAGAATTGGTGCTTCCTTCAAACAATTGCTGAACTTTTTAAAATTATATATGTTTTGTGAACATCAAAAATGTATTCTCATCTTCTCACCTCAACTCCCCCTTCCTCTTTAGAACTATCAAATCCCTTTATAAGCATGTATAGTATATCAAAACAAATGTCTCTATTGGCCATATCCAATTTTTTTCTCATTCTGTATTCTGAATCCATCACTTCTCTATTCAGGAGGTGGATAGAATGTTTCATCCTTAGTTTTCTGGAATCATGATTTTTCATTAGACTGAAAAGATACCCAAATTCTCTTAAAGTTATTTGCCTTTACCATATTGCTGTCATTATATAAATTATTCTCCTGCTTCTATTTACTCACTCAGCATCAGATTATCTAAATCTTCCCAGGTTTTTCTGAAACTATCACTCTCCTCATTTCTAACAACAAAACAATATTTCAACATATTTATACACCAGAACTCCAATTTATGAGCTCCACCTCAGATTCATTCTTTTCAACCTGAAAAATAAAGCTATAAATATATTTGTACACTGTATAAAACTAATCTCTCCCTTAATCTATTCTCCCTTTAAATCCCCTCCTCCCTTCTCTCCTTTCCCTCTTATTTCAATTTTGAATGAAATTCATTTCTCTACTCTTTGTAGATGTATTTTTCCTTCATTTGATCAGCTCAGGCGAGAGTGAGGTAGCTGCTCCTTTTACTCTCCTTCATTGTATAGATGTCTATTTGTGAATTCTAATTATGTGCGAAAATTTTCACTCACCTTTCTTTCCTTCCTCTGATCCAAGTGTATTCTACTTCCACTCTTTTTCTGTTCTTTAAAATCATCAAAATAGAAGAGAACAATTTCCAGGAATTCTTTTTGGTTCTCTTAACTCCTTGTGCTTGAACTTCAAAGTTTATATGAAACTTTTGTCTTTTCATAAAAAATGTTTCTAAGTCCTCTATTTCAATAAAGATTCGTTTCTTTTCCCCTGTCGCATTACACAGTTTTTCTGGTTAAATTATCCTAGGCTGTAAATGCTTGCCCTTTACTTTCTTTTTATCATATTTCAAGTTCTCTACTCCTTTCAAGTGATGGCAACTATATCTTGCATGACTGTGACTATAGCTCCATGGCATTTTTTTTTTCCTTATGGCTTCTTCCAACATATTTTCTTTGATCTGGATGCTCTAGATTTGGGCTGTGGTGTTGCTATGGGTTTTCATTTTGGTAGTTCTTTGAGAACATCCAGGGCCATCTCAAGTCATCCTGACCTATATTTTGCCACTGAACCCAGAAAGCTCCAGAGGGGAGAACGAGGCTGACGACTTTGCACAGCTCCGCCTCACTCAAATCCAATTCACTTGGAAGTCAAGACATTACCTTTCTGATGCCATTGGTCCTTCTCAAGAACAAAGGATAAACAACAACACTTAGTGAAGTCTATATTCACTTTCCTCTCTTTTTAAGATTTCTTGAAATTTATCTACCACCCACTTTTTTTTGTCATGACTTCAGATAGTCCAATGTTACTTTTTTTTCGTTGATCTCTCTTGAGGTCAGTTATTTTTGCTATGAGATACTTTACATTTTCTTCTTTTTTTTCTGCAAAAAAAAAGGGATTATAATGCAGTGGGGCGGGGGAGTGGGGGAACAAACCTTTAATAAAATAGAGGACTTTTAACTTTGTTTTAAACTTTCTTTTCTCATTGAGTCATGTACATTCTAATTTTTTGGAAGTTTGTTGCTTGGCTAAGATTTCCTACCTCTTTTGGCATGCTGTTAATTTCATTTCTAGTTCTTTCTTCCATAGACATGATTTGTTTTTCCATTTTTTCCATCAAGCATTGTCGTGTCATTTATTCATTTAAATTTTTTTTCTTGCAGTTTAAATTCTGAACTGTCTCCTTCCCTCCACATTCCCCACTAGAGAAGAATTCTCATTCTCTCTCTCTCTCTCTCTCTCTCTCTCTCTCTCTCTCTCTCTCTCTCTCTCTCTCTCTCCCTCCCTCCCTCCCTCCTTCCCTCCCTCTCTCTCTCTCTCTCTCTCTCTCTCTCTCATTTTATTTATATACATATAGGTACATATGTGCATATATAAGTAATATATGTGTGTATATGTTAAACATACTTCTATTTGTCATTTCTTTCTCCTCAGTTGAATAGCATCTCCCTTCATAGGTCCTTTGTATTTGATTTTATTATTTTTAATACTTAGAATAACTCAGTTATTCACAGTTATTCTTTAAACAATATTGCTGTTACAGTTTGTAATATTCTCTTGGTTGTGTTCATTTTGCTCTTCATTATTTCATTCAAGTCTTTCCAAATTGTTTTTTCTAAAATCAACCTGTTCATCATTTCTTAGCAGCATAATAGTAATCCATCACAATCATATACCACAACTTGTTTAGCTATTCCCTGATTGATGGGTATCCCCTCAATTTCTAGTTCTTTACCACCACAGTGAGAGTGGGTATAAATATTTTAGAACATATAGGTTCTTTTTTCTTTTCCCCTAATCAACTTATAAAACAAAGGTAATAGTAGTATTGCTGGTTCAAAGGGTATACACAGATTTATATCATTTTGGGCATAAGTCCAGATTGTTCCACAAAATATTTGGATCAGTTCACATTTTCATCAACAGTGTATTATTGTTTCAATTTTTCCACAGCACCTCCAGCATTTATCATTTTCCCTTTCTATTATTTTATCCAATCAGGTGTGAGATGATTATCTCAAAGTTATTTGAATTTGCATTTCTCTATTCACTAGTAATTCAGAGCATTTTTCATATGGCTATATATAACTGATTTCTTCATCAAAAAAACCAATTATTAATATCATCTGACCACTTATCAATTGGGAAATGATTAAAATTCTTATCAATTTGACAAAGTTCTTTATGTATTTGAGATATGAGACCTTTATCCAAGAAACTATTTCCAAAATTTGCCCTAATTTTCTGCTTTCCTTCTAATCTTGGCTACGCTGCTTGTATTTATACAAAACTTTTTAAATATAATCAAAATTATTACTTTTATATCACACAAGGCTCTCTATTTCTCGGTCATTCAGAAATTTTTCTCTTATCTGTAAGTCTGATAGGTAGTATAATCCATGTTCTTCTAATTTATTTATGATATCTCCCTTTATGTGTAGGTCATTTATCCATTTTGACTTTATCTTGATAAATTGTTTAAGACACTGGGTCTATACCCAATTTCTGCCAGAACACTTTCCAGTTTTTCCTAAAATTTTTATGGTAGTGAATTCTTATCCAAAAGCTTAAATCTTTACATGCATCCAACACAAAGTTACTATGATAATTTACTACTATGCAGTGTATGTTTACTCTGTTCCACTGATCCAACACCCTATTTCTTAGCTAGTACAAAATAGTTGAGATAATTATTGTTTCATAATATACTTTTAAGTCTGACACTGCTAAACCTTCCTGCCTTACATTTTTAATTAGTTGTGTGTGTGTGTGTGTGTGTGTGTGTGTGTGTATTCTTGACTTTTTTCTTGTTCTAAATGATTTTTAATTATCTTTTCTATCTCAACAAAATATTTTTGGGGTAATTTAATTAGGATGACATTGAATAAGTGGATAGGTGTAGGTAGAATTGTTGTTTTTATTATATTGGCTCTGCCCACCCATGAAAAACTAATATTTCTCAAATCATTTAAACTGACTTTATTTATATGTAAATTATTATAATTATGTTCATGTAGTTCTTGAGATTTGTCTTGACAGGCATATTCCCAGGTATTTTATACTATCTGTAGTTATTTTAAATGGGGCATCTCTTACTATCTATTGTTGCAGGATTTTGTCGCTGTTTATATAAAAATGTTGATGATTTATTTGTGTTTATTTTATTTCCTGCTACTTTGCTAAAATCACTATTCAACTACTTTTTAAACTAAATCTCTATGATTTTCCAAGTATATAATGATAACACCTGCAAAAGAAGATAGTTTTATGACCTTACTGTCTAGTCTAATTCTTTCAATGTATTTCCCTTCTGTTATTATTATTCCTAGAATTTCTAATAAGAATATTGATGATAATAGGCATTCTTGTTTCATTCTGGATCTTATTGGGAAGGCTTCTACCTTATTACTATTGAAAGTAATGCTTGCTAATGGCTTTATATGGATGTTGTTTTATCATTTTAGGGAAAAATCCATTGATACTTATGTTGTCAAGTATTTTTTAATATGAATGAGTGTTGCATCCTGTTAAAAGCTTTTTCTGCATCTATTGATATAGTCATGTAATTTTGTTACTTGTATTATTGATACAATAAATTATAATAATAATTTTCCTTATATTAGACCATACCTGCATTTCTGGTATAAATCCCACTTGGTCACAGCATGTGATCTTTGTGGTATATTATAGTGTCCTAGCTAGTATTTTATTTAGAATTTTTGCATCCATATTCATCATTGAAATTTGTCTAAAATTTTCTTTCTCCATTTTTGCTCTTTCTGGTTTAGGTATCAGCATTATATTTGTTTTCTAAAAAGAGCTTGGTAGTACTCATTCTTTGCCTATTCCAAATATTTTATTTAATATTGGAATTAGTTGATACTTAAATGTTTGGTAGAATTTCCTTGTAAACCTTTCTGGTTTGGAAGCTTTTTCCTTAGAAGGCTCATTTATGACCTGGTCAATTCATTTTTTTTTCTTTAATAGATTTATTTAGAAATTCTATTTCCTCTTCTGTTAATCTAAGCAGTTTATACTTTGGTAAATATTCTTCCTTTTTACTTAAATCATTAAATTTATTGGCATACAACTGGGCAAAATAACTCCTAATAATTGCTTTGATATCATCTTCATTAGTGATATATTCACTTTTTTCTTTTTTTATATCAGTTATGTTGTATTAGTGATTTCATTTTCTTTCTTTTTAAAAATTATATTAACCAATGGTTTATCTACATTATTTTTTTCATAAAATCAACTCCTACTTTTAATTATTAATTCAATTATATTCTTATATTCAATTTTATTAATTTCATCTTTAATTTTTAGGATTTCCAACTTGGTGTTTAATTGGGAATGTTTAATATGTTCTTTTTCTAGAATTTTTTAAATTGAATACTCAATTCATTGGTCTGCTCTTTATTTTATTGATGTAAGCATTTAGGCTCATTTTTTAAAGATTAGATTGTTTAGTTTCTAATTTTTAATCCATGTTTCCATGTTTCTTCATTAAATACAATTTTATTGCATTATGATCTGAGAAGGAAGCATTGCTTTTCTGCATTTAACTATATAATGTTTATGCCATAATATATGGTCAATTTTTTAAATGTACCATTTACCTTTGAGAAAGAAAAAAATATATATTCCTTTCAATTCCCATTCAATTCTCTCTAGATAGCTACCATACTTAAATTATCTAAGATTCCATTCATCTGCTTGTCTTCTTTCTCTTTTTGCTTGTGGTTAGGTTTATCTAGTTCTGAGCTTTGCTACATATTTCCACTTGTAACTCATTTAGCTTTTCCTTAAAAAATGTGTATGCTATATTTGGTGTATATAGGTTTAATATTGATTTTATTTCATTATTTAAGATACTTTTTATCATAACGTAGTTTCCCTGTTTATATTTTTTAATGCAGTCTGTTTTAGCTTTACCTTTATCTGAGATCAGGATTTCTATTAATGCTTTTTCTTCTTTTGTACCAGCTGAAGCATAATAAATTCTTTTCTGTCTCTTTATTTTTACTATATGTATCTCTCATTTGAAAATGTGTTTCTTGTAAATCATTGGATTCTGATTTTAATTCATTCTGCTATTTGTTTCCATTTTATGGGCAACTTCATTCCATTCATACTCCAAGTCATAATTACTAGTTGTGCATTTCCATCTATCTTCTCTCTCCCTCGGTTTGTAATTCTCTCCCTCTTGTCACTTAATCCCTCCTCAGATATCTAGTTTACTTTTGACTATTTTCTCCTTAATCTGCACCCCTTTTTTGGTGAGGCAATTGGGGTTAAGTGACTTGTCCAAAGTTGCATACCTAGTAAGTGTTATGTGTCTGAGGTAAGATTTGAACTCAGGTCTTCTAGACCCCAGGGCCAGTGCTCTAGCCACTCCACCACCTAGCGGTCCCAATCTGCACCCTTTCTAACAATCCCTCCTTTATCATCTCCACTCACCCTCCTATATCTCTTTAATTTAGATAACTTCTATACCCTTCTAGGTGTACATATTATCCCAAATTTAACCCAGTTGTGGTGAGAATAAGGTTCCAGCACCACCAGCCCTCCACTCTCTCCTGTCCTTCACTATAACACTTCTTCCATTCATGTTTCAATTATAAAAAGATAATTGCTTGATTTTAGCTTTCCCAACTTAATTTTATTTTTTAGGGTCATCTCATCATACTCAACTTAACCCCGATCCTTTTATCTATGTATGCTCTTTCAAACTACCCTGGTAATGATAAATTTCTTAAGAGTTACAAATAACATTTTTCTATATACAAAGGAAACTGTCTAACCTTATTAAACACTTCATAATTATTATTTCACGTTTGCCTTTTTATGTCTCTCCTGATTCCTGTAGGCCAAATTCTCTGTTTAGTTCTGGTATTTTCCTCATGAATACCTGGAAGTCCTTTAATTAATTAAGTATCCATTTCCCCATCTTCCATAGCATTACACTTTTGTGTAGCATATATAGCTTTTCTGGTAAAGTTGTTCTTTGTTGCAAACACATCTTTTTGCTGTTCAGAATATCATGTTCTAAATCCTTTGATCTTTTAATGTAGAAGTTGCCAAAATTTGTATTACCTTTGTTGTAGCTACACAGTATTTACATTGTTTCTTTCTATTTGTTTGTAACATTTTCTCTTTGATTTAGGACCTTTAAAACTTACTTTTAATGTTTCTGTGAGAGTTCATCTTGGGATCTCTTTCAGGTGGTAATCAGTGGACTTTTTTCAATTTCTATTTTACTCTCTAGTTCTAAAACTTCAGGGCAATTTTTCTTAATAATTTCTTGAAGTAAGACTTCCCAGTGATAGATGGCAGAATAAGCAGTAAATTGCTGTATCTCATGCTTATTCACCTTCAAACAACCATAAAATAGCACCCCAAAACAAATCCTGGAACAGTGGAGCCAGCAAAAAGATGGGGGTGAAGCAGACTTATAGGCCAGGAATTTGGAAGCTCAACAAGAAAGGGATGTCTCACTTAGGTAAAGGAGCTTAAAAATCATATAAGAGAGATGGAAGAAAAATTGGGAAAAGAAATAAGAGTGATGCAAGAGAATGACGAAAAAAAGAGCGAATAGCTTAGAAAACTGCTTTAAAAGTAGAATTGGCTGAACAGAAAAGGAGATACAAAAATCCACTGAAGAAAATAATTCCTTAAAGAGTACAATTGGCCAAATGGAAAAGAAAGTACAAAAGTAATTGAGGAAAACAACATCTTAAAAGTTAGAATTGGGCAAGTAGAAGCTAATGATTCTATAAGACATCAAGAATCAATCAAACAAATTCAAAAGAATGAAAAAAATAAAATAAAATATAAAATGTCTCATCGGAAAAACAAATGATTTAGAAAATAGATCCAGGAGAGACAATGTCAGACTCATTGGACCACCTGAAAGCCACAATGAAAAGGAGGACCTGGGCAGCATTTTTCAAGAAATTATCAAGGATAACTGCCTGATGTCCTGGAACCAGAGGGCAAAATAGCCACTGAAATAATTTACCACTCATCTGAGGAAAGATTCCAAAATAAAAGTCCCAAGGAACATTATAGCCAAATTTCAGAACTATAAGGTCAAGGAAAAAATACAATGGCCAGAAAGAAACAATTCAAATATTGGGAAGACACAATCTGGATCACATGGGACTTGGAAGCTGTAACATTAAAGGATCAGAGGTCAATGGAACATGATATTCCAGAGAGCAAAGGAGGTAGGACCAAGAATCACTTACCTAGCAAAATTAAACATAATGAATCAAGGGAAAAAGAGCCATTCAGTGATATAGAAGGATTTTAAGCCTTCATAAGGAGAAGACCGGAACTAAACCAAGAATTTGACTTCCAATATCAAGACCCGCCCCCCCCAAAAAAAGATAAACAAGTAAAAAGGGAACAGAAAATATAAGAGATTCAATAGAACTAAATTGTGTCCCTACACAGGAAGATGATACACGTAACTCTTAATAAATATATCACTAGCACTACAGATAGAAGGAATATAAATAGAGGGTATGGGTATAAGGTGAACTTGAGAGAATAGCCTAAACAAATTAAGGTTGAGAAAGAGGAGTACAATGGGCACAGAAGGAAGGGAGAGATAAAATGTGGTAAATTATCTCACATTAAGAGGTGAGAAAGACCTATTATACTGGAAAGGAAGATGAGAGAGGGGGTGATGAACATTATGTGAATGTTACTCTTATCAATATTGGCTCAAAGAGGGAATAATACATACACAATGAGTTTAATACAGAAATCTCTTACCCTACAGGGAAGTAGAGGGGAAGGAGAGTAACTAAGGGGGAAGGGTGGGGACTAACAGAAGGGAAGGCAGATCTAGAGAGGTGGTAGACAGAAGCAAAACACTGCTGAAGTGGGAAAGGGTGAATTCATAACTGTGAATATGAATGGGATGAACGCTCCCATAAAACAGAAGCAGATAGCAGAGTGGATCAAAAACAAGAACCTCCAATGTGTTGCTTTTACAAGAAACACACCTGAAGCAGACACACACACACACACACAGAGTAAAGTTAAGATGCTGGAGCAGAATCTGTTATGCTTCAGCTGAATTAAAAAAAAAGGATGGGTAGCAATCTTGATCTCAGACAAAATAAAAGTAAAAATAGACCTAATTAAACAGATAAGGGAAGAAACTACATCTTACTAAAAGGTACCATAGAAAATGAAGTAACTATATTAAAAGAGCAAGGAACAGTCTACCTGTGAGATCTGTGGGGAGGGGAAGAATTCATAACTAAACAAGGGTTAGAAAGCATTGTGAAATGTAGACTAGATAATTTCGATCATATTAAATTAAAAAGCTTTTGAATAAACCAAACCAATGCAACCAAGATTAGAAGGAAGTCAGAAAGCTGGGAAACAATCTTTACAGCAAGTGTCTCTGATAAAGGCTTCTTTCTCAAATATAAAGAGAACTGAGTCAAATTTATGAGAATATAAACCATTCCCCAATTGATAAATGGTCAAAGGATATGAACAGACAGTATTCAGATGAATAAATCAAAGCTATCTATAGGCATATGAGGAAGTGCTCTAAATCACTTGTGATTAGAGAAATTTAATTAAAACAACTCTGAAATACCACCTCATACCTATCAGATTCACTAATTTGACAAAAAAGGAAATTGGTAAATGTTGGAGAAGATGTGGGAAAACTGGGACACTAATGAACTTTTGGTGGATTTGAGAACTGATCCAATCGTTCTCGAGAAAAATTTGGAACTACACCCAAAGGGCAGCCAAACTGTACATACCCTTTGACCCAGCAATACCACTACTAGGTCTATATCCCAAAGAGATTTTAAAAAAGGGAAAAGGATCTATATGTGCAGCCCTATTCATGGTGGCAAGATATTGGAAAATGAGAAGATGCTCTTCAATTGGAGAATGGCTGAACAAGCTGTGGTATATTGATATAATGGAATACTATTGTGCAATAAGAAATAATAAACAGACACATTTTAGAAAAACCTGGAAAGACTTGTGCAAACTGATACAAAGTGAAATGTACAGAACCAGGAAAACTGTATTCAGTAGCAGCAATATTTTGTGATGATCAACCATGAATGACCCCTGCTTTTCTCAGCAACACAATGATCAAAGATAATCACAAAGGACTCGCAAAAGAAAATGCTACCAATATCCAGATAAATAACTGATGCACTCTGAATGCAGATTGAAGCATATTTTCCACTTTATTCTTTCTTGTGTTTTTTTGTCCCTTTTGATCTATTTCTTCTTCCACAATTTGTGATGAATATGGAAATATGTTTTACATCTTAGCATATGTATAATTTATGTCAAACTGCCTACCATTTTCAAAAGAAGGGAGGGAAGGGAGTGAGACAAATTTGGAATTCAAAATGTGGCAAAACGGAATGCTAGAAATTTTCTTGATATGTAATTGTGGGGAAAAAAATAAAATACTTTTTAAAGAAAACAAACTGTTGAAGTGTGAGGTAGACCCTTTTTTTTTAATGTCATAGCTTACAGATAGTCCAGCAGTTCTTACAATGTCTTTCTTTAATCTGTTTTCCAGGTCAGTTGTTATTCTAATGAGATGTTTCATACTCTCTTCAAATTTTTTTTCATTCTTTTAATTTTGTTTTATTGTTTCTTGGTGTCCTATGAAATCATGAGCTTCTCTTGCCCAATTCTAATTTTAAGGAGTTATTTTCTTTAAGTTTTGAGATCTTTTTCTAATTGTTTGACATCATTTTCATAATTTTCTTGATATTCTTACATTATTCTTATTTTTTTCTTAATTTTTCCTTGGTCTCTCTTATTTGATTTTTAAAGACCTTTTCCAGCTTTTCCAAGAACTTTTTTTGGACTTGTAACCATTTTACATTTTTCTTTGAAGTAGAAGTAGCTGTTTTGATATCAATATCTTCTTCTGACTTTGAACCCAGTTCTTCTCTATCACAATATTAATTATCTGTGGTCAGGTTCTTTCTCTTTTGCTTTAGTTTTTCTTTAGCAAGTTATTTCTTTGTTTACTTTGTGTTAGAGTTGGGCTCCTGAGTTGTTGGGGATAATATCTCAAGGTTAAAGCTTTTCATGCTGCAGTTTTCTGATCTCTACCTGGAGTCCTGACCCCATGTACTCTTCTCTGACCCTGAGCCTTGACCAGGCCCCCAATAATATTGCCAGCACAGATGCTCTTACTCCATGTGGTCCCTTTCCTACATACAAACTTCAGTTCATCCCTGTGCTTTGAATGCAAAATCAGGGACTCTACACTTCTGCAAGTGACCACAACCAGCAGGATCCCTGCCCCTCTATTACTCTACTCACCAGGGCATGCTTGTTCTTCTTCACCCACAGTCACAGTCTTGGACTACATCTGATGAGTGCATCTGGATACTGCATTCAGAGCCAGCTAAGTCCTAAAATCTTCCCCTGATCAGTCACATTACCCCCACATTCGTCATGGGGTAAAAGTTCCTGAAGCTGAGGCTGCTGCCCACATAAATCCCTCCATGGCTTGTTGTTTGTTGATTCAGAGGTATCTGCCTGGAAGTAACTGTACTTCTACCAGGACAGACCACCACCCCAGGAGGTCAAGTCTTTCCTAATGTCCTTCTAAGTTGTCTTAGGCTAGTGATATTGATGAGTGAAAGGAGATGCATAGTTTGGTTGCCCTTTGGGTATACTTCCAAAGTGCTTTCCAGAATGGTTGGATGGGTTCATAGCTATACCAACAGTACATTAGGGTTTCAGTTTTCCCATATCCTTCCAACATTCATCATTTTCCTTTTCTGTCATATTAGACAATCTGATAGGTGTGAAGTAGTTCCTCAGAATTATTTTAATTTACATTTGTTGAAAAAATAGTAAATTGGAAATTTTTTTTTTCATATAGTTATACAGAGGTTTGAATTCTTCATCTGAAAATTGCCTATTCTTAGCCTTTGACCATTTATCAATTGGGGAATGACTTGTATTCTTATAAATTTAACTTAGTTTCCCATATATTTGAGAAGTGAAGCCTTTATCATAGATATTGCTATAAAAAAAGTCCCCAGTTTTTTGTTTTCCTTCTAATTTTGGTTACATTGGCTTTATTTGTGCAAAAAAAAATTTTTTTAGTTTTATGTAATCAAAATTATTTATTTTACATTTTGTAACGCTATATCTTGTTTAAGCCTAAATTCTTTTCTTATCCATTGATTTGACATGCAAACTATTCCAAGCTCTCTTAATTGTTTATGACATCAACTTTTATTGTCTAAATCAAATACTCATTTTGACCTTATCTTGGTATATGAGGTGAGCTATGTACTTAGTTTCTTCTGTCCTGAAGCAAGACACTCTTTTCAGTTTTCCCAACATTTTTTCTCAAATAACGAGTTTTTGTTCTAAAACATTGTATCTTTGGGCTTATCAAACACTAAATTACTATGTTCATTTAGTACAATGTATTCTGTTCCTAATCTTTTCCACTGACCCACCTCTCTATTTCTTAGCCAGTACCAGATAGTCTTGATGATCATACCTTTATAATAGTTTGAGATCTGGTACCACAAGACCACATTGTTTTTCTTTGTTTCTTTCCTTATTTCCTTTTTCTTCCTTCCTTCCTTTTCTCTCTTCTTCTTCTTCTTCTTCTTCTTCTTCTTCTTCTTCTTCTTCTTCTTCTTCTTCTTCTTCTTCTTCTTCTTCTTCTTCTTCTTCTTCTTCCTGTACCTAAATGACTTGCCCAGGGTCACACAGCTAGTGAGTGTCTGAGGCCATATTCTAGCTCAGGTTCTCTTGACTGCAAGGTTGATGCTCTATCTATTACACTGCCTAGCTGTCCCACCACCTTCTTTCACAGTATTTTTTGTGAGTTCCTTGATATTCTTGATCTTTTGTTCTTCCAAAAGAATTATTATTTTTTTTCTAGCTCTATAAAATAATTTTTGTTAGTTTGACTTGTGCAGCACTGAATAAGTACATTAATTTAGGTAGAATTGCCATTTTTATTATTCCCTCAGTCTATACATAATCAACTACTATTTTACCAACTATTTAGATCTGACTTTGTTTTTGACCTCTGCCTACCTCAATGTGCCCTCCATTCTATCAGCCCCCTCCCTTTTCTTTCTCTTTTCTTTTACTATTTTTCCCTCCTTTCTATCTCTCATTCTCTTTCATTTCTCTTTCTTCCTCCTACTTTTATATGACAAGTTAGATTTCTATACCTGAGTATGATATTCACTCCTTGAGTAAAATCCAATGACAGTAAAATTTAAACCATGTTCATTTCCCTCCCTTCATTCCCTCTTAGTTTTGTGCCTCTTCATGTGATGAAATTTGCCATTTTTTGCCTCCTCCTTTCTTCTCCCATTACAGTTTCTTTTCACCGTTTGATTAGATTTTTTTTTATAATTACATCAAAGTCAACTTAAACCTACCTCCTCGGTCTATGTGTATCCCTTCTAAATATCATAATAGTGATGCAGTTCTCAAAAGATATAAGTATCATCTTCCCATGTAGAGATGTAAAGAGTTTGCCCTTATTGAATAACATTTTTCCCCTTTCCTGTTTACCTTTTCATGCCTTTTTTGAGTCTTGTATTTGAAGAGCAAATTTTCCTTTAAGCTCTGGTCTTTCCATCAGGAAAGTCTGGAAGTTTCCTGTTTCATTGAATATTTATCTTCTCCCCTGAAAGGCTATGCTCAATTTTGTTGGTCAGTTGATTCTTGGTTGTAATCCATTGTCCTTTGCCTTACAGAATATAATATTCCAAGACTTTCAATCTTTTAATGCAAGGTTCTGCATAATCCTGACTGTGGTTTCACAATATTTTAATTGTTTCTTTCTGGCTGACTGCAGGATTTTCTCCTTCACCTGATGTTTCTTGCATTTGGCTACAATATTCCTTGGTGTTTTCAATTTCAGATCTCTTTCAGGGGATGATTTGTGGATTCTTTTGATGACTACTTTAACCTCTGGTTCTAGGGCCTTAGGGAAGTTTCCCTTGATGATTTCCTGAAAGATGCTGTCTAACCTTTTTTTTTTTTTGTAATGACTTTCAGAAAGATCAATAATTCTTAAATTATCCTTCCTGGATCTTTTTTCCAGGCCACCTGTTTTTCCAATGAAGTATTTTACATTTTCTTCCATTTTTTTTTCATTCTTTTGATTTTGTTTGACTGATTCTTGATGTCCCATAGAACCATGAGCTTCCAATTGCCTAATTCTAATTTTTAATGAATTCTTTTCTTCAAGTAGCTTCTGTACCTCCCTTCCCATTTGACCCATTTTACTTTTTAAGAAGTTCTGTTCAGTGACTTTTTGTGCCTCCTTTTCCGTCTGGCCAATTCTACTTTTTAAGGAGTGTTTTCTTCAGTGTACTTTCCCCCCTCATTTTGTCCACTTTGTTTTTAAAGGCATTGTAAAAAAAAAAAAACCTTCTACCTTTCTTATTTAACTTTTAAAATTCTTCTTGAGCTCTTCCAGGAAGGCTTTTTGGGCTTGAGAACAGTTTGTATTCCCCTCTGAGGTTTCAGATGTGGGTATATTAACAATGTTATGCTGTCCTGAATTTGTTTTGATCTTCCCTGTCACCAATATACTTTTATATGTTCATTGTTTTTCTATCTTGCTTCTTGCTCATGTTGTTTGCCTTTTTTTCTGGCTTTTAAAGTTGATCTCTGCTTCTGGGACACAGGGGGCACTGTTCCAGGCTTCTCGTGCTAGGGGCTAGGTCCTGGTTACTGATTTTCTGAGATGGGGATTGCCACTGACATGATGAGACATCTCCCTTCCTGTACTAGTCCCCTTTAGGCACAGAAAGAGGGATATTTCCCATTAATCCCCCTAGTCCCCTGAGCTAAAAGACTATTGCACTTAATCTTCCACTATTTCAATATTTTCCTGGGGCAATATTCTCTGGGTTTTTCAAGGTCAATAAGGGAGGGTGAGAGGGACCTACTGCTTACTCCACCATCTTGGTTCCCAGAAGTAGAATTACATGACTTTCAAGTATTCAGTCTGTGGGCTAATAGCTGCAGGAGCAGCTGGTACAAGCTGCAGCCACACTGCTACTGCTGTGGATTTAGTCAGTCCCCAGGTCTGCTACTGCATGTCCTGCAGCCCTGAAGCCCTGCACTGTACTGTGCTTTTCTCTCACCCAGTTCATGACCTGAATTTATTTGTGTGAGAAATGTTTTGTTATTGTGTTAATATAGTTCCTGATTTTGTCTTGGCAGTTAGACTCGTAATTATTTTATATTGTCTACAGCACTTTTAAATAAAATTTCACTTTATCTCTTTCTGCTCGACTTTGTTGGTAATATATGGTAATGCTAGTGATTTCTGTGGGCTTATTTTATATGCAGTAACTTTGCTGAAATTGTTAATTATTTTAAATAGTTTCTTAGTTGATTCTCTAGGAATATACAAGTATACTATCATATCATCTGCAAAGAATATTTCCTTGTTGATTATTTTTATTTTTTCAATTTCTCTTTCTTCTCTTATTGTTATAGCTAGCATTTCTAGTATAACATTGAATAGGGGATGATAATGAGCACCCTTGTATCACACTTGAATTTATTTGAAAACTTTCTAAGTTGCCCCTATTACATATAATGCTTGCTGATGTGTTTTAGATAGGTATTACTTAACATTTTAAGGAAAATTCTATTTATTCTTATGCACTTCAGTGTTTTTTTTTATAGGAATGCTTGTATTTTGTCAAGGGCTTTTTCTGCATGTTTTGAGATAATCATATGATTTCTGTTCATTTTTATTATTGATATGGTCAATTATACTGATAGTTTTCCCAATACTGAACCAATCCTGTATTCCTGATATAAATTCCTTCTGGTCACACTGTGTGATTTTTGTGATATATTGTTTTAATCCCCTTTCTTGTATTTTAATTTTTTTCATCAATATTGATTTGGGAAATTAGCCCATAGTTTTCTTTCTCTTTTCACTCTCCCAGGTTTAGTTATCAGCACCATATTTGTGTTGTGAAACATATGTATTAGGATTTCTTCTTTGCCTGTTTTCCCAAGTGGTTTATATAATATTGGGATTAATTGTTCTTTAAATGTGTTGTAGAATTCACTTGTGAATCCATTTGGCCCTAGGGATTTTTTGGGAGGGGAGTTCATTGATGGCTTGTTTAATTTCTTTGTCAAAAATGGAGTTATTTAAGTATTCTGTTTCCTTTTCTGTTAATCCAGGCAGTTTGTTCATATATCTATATATATATATCTATATCTCTATATATGTATATTTGTAAATATTCATAAATTTCACTTAGATTATCTGACTTTTATTTGGCACATCATTGGGCAAAAAGATCACCCAATAATTATTTTGATTCTTCATTTTTGGTAAATTTACCCATTTCATTTTTGATACTGATATTTTTGTTTTCTTCTTTCTTTTCTTTAAATCAAATTAACCAATGGCTTAAATATTTTTTTTCTAAAACCAGCTTTTAGTTTTATTCTATTAGTTCAATGGTTTTCTTGCTTCCAGTTTTATTAATAACTTATTTGATTTTCAGGATTGCCAATTTGGTGTTTAATTAGGGATTTTTAGTTTGTTCTTTTTCTAGTTTTTAAAAATTGCATTTCTAATTCACTGATTTGCTCTTTCTCTATTTTATCAATGTAAGCACTCAGAGACATAAATGTTCTCCTAAGTAGTTATTTGGCTGCATCTCACAAATTTTGGTATGTTGTTTCATTGTTTTCGTTCTTTTAAATGAAGTTATCGATTGCTCTTATGATTTATTCCTTGGCCCACTTAATCTTTAAGGTTACATTATTTAGTTTCCCATTAATTTTAATCTCTCCTTCTACTGCCCTTAATTAAATATAATTTTACTGCTTTATTATTTGAAGTGGATGCATTCAATAGTTTAATTTTCTGCGCTTGGTTCTGAGATTTTTATGTCTTAATACATGGTCATTTTTTTGAGTAAGTGCAATATATCACTGAGAAAAAAATATATATATTTCTTTCTATTCCATTCAGTTTTTCTCCACAGGTCTATCGTATCTAAATTCTATTTCTTAACTTCTATTCATCCCCTTAATTTTCTTGTTAGTTTTGTGGTTAGATTTATCTAGCACTAAGAGGGGAAAATTGAGGTTCCCTACTAATGTAATTTTACTGTCTATTTTCTTGTGTGAAAACTTCTTTAAAATTTTAGGTGCTATACCATTTGGTTCATATATGCTTAGCATTGATATTACTTCATTGTCCATGGTCCATTTTTAGCAAGACATCCTTTCCTTCCTTATCTCTTTTAATCAGATCTAGTTTTCCTAGTCTTGCCTTTTTTTTTTACTTCAGGTAAAGCAAAACAGATTCTACTTCTGCTCCTTACCTTTACTCTGTGTGTATCTCTGTGCTTCAAATGTATTTCTTGTAAACAGCGTATTGCAGGATTCTTGTTTTTATTCCATTTTGTTATCCATTTCTGTTTTATGGGTAAGTTCATCCCATTCACATATGATAACTAACTGCATTTTCCTCCAACCTGTTTTTCCTTTTTTTATCTTTCATTCTATTTTACCTTTCACCTTATTTCTCCTCACTTGTGTTTTACTTTTGATAAATACCTCTCCCAATTAGCCCTCCCTTCTATAAGTTGCTCCCCTTCTCTTTTCTCTGTCCTTTTTTTTACTTCCCTATATATAAGATAGATTTCTTTATTCCACTGTATTGTGTATGCTATTCCCTCTTTGAGACAATTCTGATGATAGCAAGATTCAAACTTTACCTGACATCTACCCTCCACTGTAATAACTCTTGTGTACATCTTTTACGTGACATAATTTACCTCCTTCATTTTCTCCTTTCTCTCTTCTCCCAGTGCAATATTCTTTCTCACTAATTTTTTATATCATCACATCATAGTCAGCTCATACCTATACCCTCTGTCTATGTATAGTCCTTTTAATTGTCCTAATAGTGATAAAGTTCTTAAGAGGTATAAATATCTGCCATATAGGAATACAAACACTTTAATCTTATTTAATTACTTATGTTTCCCTTTCCTTTTCACCTTTTTATGCTCCACTATTGAAACATTCTTAAAAAGAAAACCAGAGCTGAAGAAATTATTTGCTTCTCAAAAATCCCTGAAAACAAGAAATACAGGAAGCTTGAATGAATGCAGAATCCAAGGATAGCAACAGCAACAGATGGATTGCAGACAGACAGGTAAGAGACTTCTTTTTAGGTGTATCCAAATGGACAGGGGTGAAGGGAGAAGTCAGTTGAAGGTAAGAGTTAAAATGCAAGCCTAGGGCAATACAGACAGAACCTGATGACATCTTCTTTTACAGGTGAATAATTGGGGGAGGGGGAAGCACCTGTACTATTTACCATTTAAATTATTTTCTAAAGCCAAAATCTGACTATGCCAGTCCCCTACTCAATAAACTCTAGAAGCTCTCTATCAGATCAAGATCACATATAAAATATTCTTATTGGCCTTCAAAACCATTCTAACTTGTCCCCTTCAAATTTTCTTACATTCTTCCTCCCTCCTACATACCCTACCATCTAGTCATATTGTCTCTTTTGACATTCCTTGCTTAAGACAGACCATCTCCCACTTCTGGTGATTTTTACTCATGAACCTTCATGCCTCAAATTCTCTCCCTCCTCAACCCTTTCTTTCTGGCTTCCTCCAAGTCAAAGCTAACATCCCATCTTTTACAAGAAACCTTATCCAAAATTCTTTAATTCTACTTCTTCTTCTTTGTTGATTATTTCCAATTTATCTTGACCTTTTTATTTTTACATAGTTGTTTACATGTAGCCTGTCTCATTAGACTTTGAGCTCCTGGATAGCAGAATCTCTCTTTTTGCCATTTTTACATCCTCAGTGCTTAGCACAGTGTCTGTCACCTAGTTAAGTATTTAATAAATCTTTATTGCTTGACTGAGTCAATATTATAGGAATCATAGCTAAAATCCAAAAATGGAAAGGTTATCTTTGCAACATAAATGACTACCTTGGTTTAAGATTGAATATAAATCAAAAGGGAGAGGGAGTACTCCTTCTTCTGGAGAGAGTTCTTTGGAGAGAAAAGTTTTTGTTGAATGTAAGCCAAACTGTGCAAAGTTAAGGAGAGAGTACAAAGAAAGAAAATAGAGTCGTGAAGTGAAGATAACCTTCTCAAACAATTTAGCCAAAAAAAATGAGACATGTGAGATGAGAGCTAGAAGGACATGGTCATGTTTGTTAGCATTAGGGAAACATCTGATTGACATGGACAAATTAAAAAAAATGAGTGAGAGTTGTGATGATAAAGGGGACATTCTGCTGGAGAATTTGGTATAGAATAGGATTATTTCTTCATATAGAAGGAGTTATTCCTTGGCAAGGGGAAGAGTCACCTTGGAGGTAGAGGAAGAAGAGTGATGTGAGTTGATTAGGTGAAAAAAAGGAGTTCTGCAAATGGCTTTATTTTTTCAATGTATTGTAATGAAAATTTCTCAGCTGAGAAGGTAGAAAATGGGCAGGTAAGAGAGGTTTTGGAAAAGCCTGAGCTGAATAAGGTAGTGAGTTTATTACAGAGGTTTAAAAGGTTTTCCTCATAGTAGCAATGAACTAGTTGACATTATGTAACATAAATTGTAGTGGCCCCACTCAGCATGATTTAACCATTTTTCCAGCTTCATTCAGTAGCACATTGTTAGGAGTGAAGGGAGAAATCATATCATGGGAATGAACCAAGCCTGAGGCATGGCAGGGTAAGATCAGCAATATGATATGTAGGCAAGGGAATCAAGACAAGAGCATAGTAAATTGTTGAACTGGTTTACCAAGGAGTAAAGAGGGGGCAGCAGGCAGGGGCAGGGGAGTACAGCCAGTGTAGGGTTTATGACGTGCAAAAGCAATGAGGCATAGAGCAATTAGAGTTCAACTTATAACAAGGAACTGTGTTTGGGGTTGCAAGGCCAAGTGAGAGATGAAATGAAAATAGTTTTTGATCAAATTAAGGGAATGGGCATTCAAAGATATGCATTTGCTGGTGTCCTTATGTTAAAATTTTACATTCCCCGTTTTCCATTCTGTGTTTTTTCATGCAGAGCTAAAACAATAGACATTTATTCCATAATGTTTGCTTTTCAGTGTCTCTTGAAAATTACTAAACATATATTCAAATATTTTTATTTCTATGTCATTCTACTTCTCCTTCATCTTATCATATCTGGTTTTATTTTTCAGGTTTATGTGGGCATATTTCTGACTCTCCTCTACATTTTAGTTTAAAGCCCATTTGGTCTTGTCTCCAAGTTTCCAGTCAATCATTTTCATCATAGTCTTTGCATGATTCATTCCATTTTTAGTAAGGATGGTCTAGATTTATAAGACATGATCCAGAAAAATACCATCCTAAATTGAACTGTCATATTCTCTGAATTAGGGAAGCAGAACTAGTTGTAAAAAAGGGAACTGAGCAAAAACTCTGTGGGCTGAGGATTTTGTAAGTGACAACTTAATCTGAAACTAAAATGAAGAGCTTCACAGATAAAGAATCTGCCAAAAATTAAGAAGCTGACACACAAGGGAAAGGAATCTGAAGTACAAGAAAGTAAACTCAGGATATTTTTCAGAAGTTTAGGTCTATTTAGTCAGGATGATGCAAATGTCTTGTGTGGCACATAGACCCCATTGTACTAGTTGCTAACTCAGATACCCACAGTGAGTCATAAGAGATAATATATTTCAGTAATTTCTGAGTAAAGCATTTCTGAGTAAACCCTTACTTTGTAAATTTTCCAATGACCTTTGGGCAAAAGCAAAAATATTCCCAACTGATCTGGTCAGTGAAAGGTAGCCATTTTACAAGGCGATCACTTAATTTTAACAGAAAAGCAATCATTTTTTTAAAAATGTAGAGTTCAAGAAGAAATGTTTTGTAGAAAAAAACAAATAAACAGAATTTTATAATCAGAACTGAGTGTAGGAAGATGACACTGTGCTAGAATTTAGAAGAGCCCAGACTCTTTACAAGCATCCTTAATAATCTTAAAAATACCTGTTAGAAATGAATAAGGAGAATGACCATGGACTCTTCTACCCAGCGCTGGGATGCATGGAAATACTGCATAATCCCTAAAGTGGACAAGCTGGGGGTGAAAAGAAAGTACAGAACAGGAAACTAGAGATGAGCAATAGGAGTAAGAGTAAGCATGGGGGTAAGGATAGGTAGGGGTTAGTAAGCTAAGCCAGGAACTGATCCCAGTGGCAAGAGTACAGCCCTATGCAAGAACTAGTTGGGGCAACCTCTAAATTTCTTAGCTAAAGACCAGAGCCTGTGGCAATAGGGAGGCCCTAGAGAGATATTAGCACCAGAGTATACTCAAGACCAGGCAGTTCCTATCTATACCATTCAGGATTTCAAAAGTAGAGTTCATCCCAAGCATGGCCTTCACCCTACTCCCCAATCTAGACGATGAGGGTATTGAGAAGCATAAAGGAAGGAAAATGGTGTATACTCTAATGCAATTCTTTGAACTAAGAGGATTAGGGGTGTGTTGTAACAGACTATAACTGGCTTGCAAAGAACTGGTTGTTAAATTCTCCTAGTGAGTATTAACATCTCAGAAATTAGCAATCAGTGTTCTGTTCATGATTTTGTTTATTGTCTAGATATAAAGCGATAATAATGCTAATTCAATTTACAAGTGTGTATTCATGAACTTATATATTCAAACTCTGAGAGGCAATGTGCTTTAAGAATTGATAGATATCCAGTCTTAAAACCATGAAGATCTGGGTGCAGGTCCTACAACTGAAATATAATAATGTATGATTATAAGAAAGTTATTTAAACTCTCAGTTCACTGGACAAATCTGTAAGTCTGTAAGTTACAGAAAAGTTACTGATCTGCAGTAGTTGAGGGAATTTCCATGCTTTCCAATGGAAATTTACATAGTAATAAATCATATATTTAGAACAATAAATAAAGTAACCAAATACAAATTCAGTTTGCATTCCACTCAAGTTTCTCTATATAAAAGCCAAAACTACAAAACTCTTTCTAGACTAGGGGTTCTTAACTATGCTTGTGTGTGTAATGGACCCTTTTGGTGTTGTAATGAGGCCTATGGATCCCTTTTTCGGAATGTTTTATGAGTATATAAAGGAAAAATAAAGGTTTATTAAAACATCCAATTACATAGAAATGATTATAAAATATTTCAAAAACAACTTAAAAAATCCCAGGTTAAGAACCTCTACTCTAGATGTTTATATTGGAAGTGTTTTTAACTCCATGACCTTTCTCTAAGTAGTTTTTCAACCATTTAAAAAGATTATTTATTTTGACTCACCATGGAGTTGTTTATTCTTCAAGGCTCAATTCAGGGAAGATGACTGCCAATGTAACAAAGATTTTAACTAATTCATTTAACAAAATATTTGTTAAGTGCCTATAATTAATAAAACAGTATGCTTTGTATATGCTGGACACAGGGAAGAAATGAAGGAAAGAAGGGAGGGAGAAAGGAAGGAAGGAAGGAAGAACAGAAGGAAAGAAAGGTAGGAATGGGGAGGAGAGAGGTAAGGAACAAGACGCATGAAGGAATATCTTCATTCATCCATCACACCTTTATTAATGAGAATATTTGTTAAGTACTTGTGGTGGTATGATAAGCACTGTGATAAGTGTTTTCCACAGATCTCATTTCATCATCACACAACCTAGAAAGTAGGTGCTATTATTCTCCCTATTTTTCAGTTGAGAAAACTGAGGTAGACAGAAGTTACTTGATTTGCCCAAGGTAACTGTCTTAGTAAGTGACTGAAGTCAAATTTGAACTCAGAATTGACCCTAGGTGTGGTGCTCCAACCATTTTGCCACCTAGATGCATCTAGGGGAGATATAAAGGTAAGGATGACATGGTCCCTGACTTCAAATAATTTATAATCCAATAGGAGGATTCTTAACTCATAGCTTTTTAGACAAACATATGCTCATCTGCAAAAAAGATTGACAAAGTGTTCCTTGCTGATGTTAAATGCATTAATGTTCAAAAGGAATGTCATGGTATTATTTTTGAGTATATCATTCATTAATCCAACACACCATAATTAAGCTTCTAAGATGAGTTAAATATGATATTTTAAAACAACTCAATATGAAACATATGATATTAAAGTTTAGATTTAAGAATGAATGAATAAGTATCTACTATGTAGAAATATTGTTCTAAATAATGGGGACACAAATAGAAAAGTAAGATGGTTCTTGCTTTCAATGCACTCATATTCTAATGGGTGGAGAAGGGAAAATGAACTAACACATATAGGAAATTACATCTAAAGGAAAGATGATAAACCTTGAAGGTCTTTATGGTCTAGCACTAAGGCCGATGGCAGTATCCAGTAATCATAGAGCTTAGAATGTGCTCATGACCATAAATTTGAATTTGAATTGGATCTTAGAGACCATTTAGTCAAAATTCAATTCGTGGATCTAGAAACTGAGATCCAGAGAGGTTAAATTACTTTGGCCAAGGTCACACAGTTAGTAAATGGAAGAGCCGAGATTCATATCCATGTCCTTTAACTTTATTCAGCACACTTTTTTATACTTCTGCACCATGACTTCTATAAAGTGAAAATATCAATTTAATTAATTTACACACATCCTTAAATTGATCGGTGTTCAAACAGCCTATGTTGCCATTGGTCACAATACTCTTCAGTGCTGTGAATCATGTTTAGAGAGTCTAATTGGTTGTCCACATTTGAGCACTCCCAGGTAAATTTCAGTCTTAATTTCAGGACATTTACTCAGCACCTTACAGAATTGTAAGCACTAACTATACTATGACAGATTAAACACATATGGAACTAATTGGCAGGAAACCCTTAATTAAGAGAAATTTTTGGCCAAGCATATTCAAACACAAAGGTCAGAGTGTCCTACTGGGTGTCAAATTTTAATCAGTGTTGACAACCAATGTGCTGTGAGTGGGAGTGAAAGGCCACAGAACAGATGTGCGGACAGAGAAGACAACTGTGTCTGAGAGCCAGATTTATAAGTCTGTTGGGGGTGGGGGTGGGACAGAGACCTCCATGACAAAATAGAAAGTGTAAACATTATGCTTAAGGAAAAGTGAGAATAAGATGTCCAGAAGAGGATATCAAATAATTAATGTAAACATCTGCTATTCTCAATGAAGCCTAGATAATCACTATTAGGATTTTTATAAATTCAACTCAGAAAGCTTGGTATGATTTGATATGTTCTAAGAATAAAACAAATGAATGTCATAACCCATTTCCCCATTCCCATTTTCTGTTTATCGATCACCATGAAAGGAAGTATATACAAACATACTCTATCTAGCTATTTAAAGAGAAAAGAACATTCTTTTTTCACCAATTAAGATAAATTATAAGAAAATGGAAACCATGATTTAGTGTAAGAGAAACAATTCCATAGAAACAATTATGCTGCATAACATAATCAGACAATTTAAGCAATTTTATTTTAGCAATGTGAAATTTAGCCTGCAACCATGCCAGAAATTCTGTAAATTATAAGGAACTGATGTTTGTACTTCAGGTAACAAGTGCACTATGAAAAATTATTTTAATTCTAAATAATGAAGTAACTCATATTTTATAATGTTTCCAACTTCTTTCTGATATTCCTCTCAAGTAGTTAGTGTATACATGTTTATCCTCATTTTAAAGATAATAGAACTGAGTCTTTGTGAGATTAAATGACTTGCCCCTAGTCATAGAACTATTAAGTGTCTAGGTGGAATATGAACTGAGGTCTATATTCTTAGCATTTCTTTCATTATTCCACATTGTCTAATTTTTAATTGCCAGATTCATTGCTCTTGGAGATCCAACTGAGACCATATATCATAATTTGTACCAAACTAACAAATCTGAAGTGCAAATTTCAACACAGTTGGTTGAATGTTATGCCCACAATCAGGGAGGGAGATTTTAATTGTTGCACTTTGGAAGAACTATCTCATCCCATGAGATTAGAAAGTAGAGGCTCATTTATCAAAGTTATCAAGAAGCTTCATCCATCATTCATACCACAAAGCTAATACTTAAATCTTCAGATACACTAGGCCCTCAAACATATTCTATCAATTCCATTCTCCCCAAAGGTAGTGGATTCCATTCCTTTCCTCTCTTTTCCTTTCCTTTCCCTTTCCCTTTCTCTCTCCTCTCTTCTTTCTCTACTCCTTCCTTCCTTCCTTCCTTCCTTCCTTCCTTCCTTCCTTCCTTCCTTCCTTCCTTCTTTCTTTCTTCCTTTCTTTCTTTCTCAAATGTAATTACAGGAGTTTGCCCAAAGAGATATCTCTGGCAACAATATGAAAGTCAATAAATACAATAACCAACTCATCATGGGGAGAAAAAGGAAGAATGTAGGTTAAAGGCTTCCTACCAGAAATCCAGGTGATCATACAAAATATTTACAGCTCAATTGTCAACCAAGTGATAGCTAGAGAAGATTATTACAAGACAAGGGAAACTCTTGTTAACTGCAGGTGGTGTATATATCATCTGATCAAAATGATATTCCAAGGCAATATGCTAATATTTGAAAGGAGTCTTCGCAGCTTCACACTCCAATTAAATCTTCCCATGCTATCAATGTCTAAATAGATTTTGAATCATCATTTTTGTTTTGACTTGCTTGGAACAATTGGGGAAGGTACATATGTAATATTGAACTAAATAGAAATGTAAGAATTATTCTTAGAGGGAGAATATTGGCATTCCTTGGAAATAGATTTCATGAGGACCCAAAATAGAGATAAATATTTAGAAGAAGGTGTGGACAAAAGCAAGTGAAAAAAAATCATGAAATATATTGATTCCATCTCTAATCTTCCTTTAATTTATGTGTGCATGAATTCATTAAAGGAAAAAAAAACTTGGATTTTCTAGGTGTAATATATTATGTTAAATATTTGATAAGATATAAAATTCAACTTTTAAAAGTTTCCTATTTTCAAGGCAATCACAATCTTTTAACTTCACAATTGCTTTCCTCCTCCAGTAAAGTCCATACGATAAATCTTAGCTAGAAGTTGATTTAATTAAAGCAACTGACACTAAGGTACAAATGGTGACAAGGCTTTACTCTTCCTATGAGTATTTGCAACCTAAAAGGTTTATTAAGACAGAAATGGGGAACTCCAATTGAATCTATAATTGATGGAAGCATATGCAGGAGAGGTATTTTTGAGCTTGAGACTTTCTAGGCTATTTCTTACTATTCCAGCAAATAGTGAAATGAATGAAATCAGTTCTGTTTAGTGGCATTTCATCATGCACCATCCCTCTATTTCTCTCTGTATTCACTACAGAAAGGTAGTGAAGTATATAAAGCATGGAATCAAGAAGACCTGAATTATCTTGTAAGTGGACAAATCAGTTAACTTTTGTCTGCCCCAATTTCCTCAGCTACAAAATGGGGATATTAATTAGCACCTACTTCACAGCTTTCTTCTGAGGATCAAATGAGTTAAAATATGCAGAGCATTTTACAAAATTTAAAGTGCTATACAAATGCATATTACTACAATTACACTACCACTACCACCACCACCACCACCACCACCACTACTACTACTACTACTACCACTGCTGATACTACTCATACAAGTAAGTGATGTTGCAATTTCCAGAGTTCAATAAAAATATTTTTCAATTACCAAGTTTTCTTAAAAGGGGATAGTTATTGAGAAGCGGAAGCCTACTTTCTACAATCTCTTAAATGACCCTCAGCCAGAACACAGGTTAACGCCATATTAGTCCCACTATTCAGTGAACTCTAGTAGTTCTTCATCTTCTCCAGGATTAAATATAAAAGTTCTGTTTGGCACTGAAAGCCCTTCATTATCTACTCCACACTCTCACTTTCCAACCATCTTACACATTATACATCCTAGTGTATTCTTACATTCAGTGACACTGCCCTTTCTTCACTTTGGGCATTTTGACTAGCTGTCCCCCATCCCTGGAATACGCTCCTTCCTTATGTCTGCCTCCTGACTTACCTTGTTTCCTTTAAGTCTCAACTAAGATCCCGTCTTTCTCAGGAAGCCTTTCCCATCCTTCTTCATTATAATGTCTTCTCTACATGGGTTATTTCCTATTTATCCACATATGACTGGTTTGTTCATGGTTTGCATGTGTTTTCATCCAGTAGATAGTGAGCTCCTTCAGGGCAGAGACTGTCCTCTATGTCCTTTTGTATCCCCAGTGCTTAGCCAGTGTCTGACACATAACAGGTGTTTAGTGAACACTTATTGACTGACTAGATGACTAATTATACTCAGTGGTAGAAAATAGTGGATGACACAAAAAAAATCACACACATAACACACACACACACACACACACACTCTCACACACACCTCTTTAAAGATGCAGGGATGTTCATGAAACACATCACCAAAACTCAAGTTAATTATTACTGGAAAATGTTTGTTTTGTAATACTTTATCTGGGTCATATAATCATCCAAGTAGAAAGGACCCTTGATACCATCTAGTCAAGCAAGAATTAACTCTCATAAAACATTTTGTAGTTGTTTAGTGGCTTTCGGTCATGTCTAACTCTTTGTGACCCTTTTTGAGGTTTTCTTAGCAAAGATGCTGGAGTGTTTTGCCATTTCCTTCTCTAGCTCATTTTACAGATGAGGAAACTGAGGCAACTAGGGTTAAGTGACTTGCCCAGGGTCACACAGCTAGTAAGGAAGGTTCAAACTGAGGTCTTCCTGAATCCAGATTCATTGCTCTATCCATTGCACCACCTAGCTGACCATGTAATATTCTAAAGTGGACAAATTTTCCCCTGAAAAAGCCTATTGGCATAGGTAGTATAAGTGTTAGTACTTTTATTTTACAGATGATGAAATTAAGGTTCAGATTGATGAAGTGATTTTTGCAAAGTATCAAGTGTTGAGGCCGGGTTTCCAGATTTCAGGACTGGTGTTCTTTTCAACTGACTATACTAAATTTATATTGCAAAATTATATAAAAGTGTTTAAACACATTTATATAAAGAGTATCAGTCCGTGGAGCAAACCTGTAGTTGCATTTAGTAATTTCAGTTGGTCAAATGGTAATTTAAGACCTGATTCTACACATGTTGTAGCCCAATCCTCGGATAATTTGGAATATTTTTTTTGACTGGCAAACTTTGATTCTTCCCTTGTTATTTCTCTAATCCTATCAAATCAACATGTATTTGTTTATACATTAAGCTCTATGGGATAGCACTTTGGTAAGAAGTGGGAACACAGATACAACCCATAACTGTGTACAATCTGTATCTGTAGTCCCTGCCCTCAAGGAGTTTAATTCTAATGGAATGGTCCAATACATAAAGAAAAGCTGAAAAAGAGGTGGAGGGAAGGGTTGAAAGTCTCCTTTTGAGGGACGTGGTAGAAAAAATCCAGAGTCAGTTAAAAGTGAATCCCAAGGCAGAAATGTGATGTGTCCAGCCTGGACACTCTCATTAAAATAGAGATTCTGATAAGAACAATCCAATAAAAGGAAGAGACCAAAATGGGCAGACTGGAGCAGAGTGAGCTTTCAGAGTGTAAAGGATTCTATGGTATGTTAGAGAAAACTCAGGAGAGTCAAGAGTGAAGCCTGGAGAGGAAGAAGACATAGGAGACTTGGGAGCTTTCCTGAAAGTGAATATTATTGGGGGAAACAATCTAATCACAGTAAGCGGCTATAAGGGTGGTGTGTAATTCCATTGTGAGAACATGGATGAAGTGAAATTTTAGGTGAGGAGGGTTCTGAGGCATGATCTTGAAAAAGCACAGAGTTTGAAGAGAAGCCTGGAAAGGTATAAGGATTAATTTAAGGGATAGATTTTGGCTTATGTTCTTCCTTCAGATCTCTAATGGGGGATGGGGAGGGGGTACATCATATAAATATGAGACTTCCAATAAGAATTGGAGAAAGTCGTACCTTTCTCTATCTCAGGATCTTGATGGCTACCACCACATGGAAGCTATCACAGAAGTCAATTACTTGAGTTTATACCTGGACCTTTGGCTGGTTTTCTGTCTTCCATTTTTGCCTTCCTAGGTATATGACTGAGTAACAATATTATTATGGACTTGTCCAGGCTTTGAATCTAATGATTTCAAAAGGCTTAGAGACCCTGGATCACATGAGATCGGAGCTAAATGAAATGAAAGGAAGAGTCCCTGAAAAATAATATAGTGCTCTTAGAAAGGACATCACTGACAACAAACATCAGCCTAATTTGGGCCATTTTATCTTCAGACATCTTGGGGGTTATATAGACAATACAGAGTTGAAGTGAAATATAAAATGTTGAATTACTAGTCCTACAAACTTCTTTATGTTCTGATGAGCTTTAAATATGAACTTCACCATAGATTTTTAATAGTAGTAATGTTGCTCAATCCTGTTTTAAGCCATTATATTAATTGGCAATGTGCTTTATGTTTAGTATTTCTTAAGAGAACACAAACATAAGATGTGTCCTAGGTCTTAAGCATATATATTCATATGCTTTTTAAGAAATACTCAATGCTACCTATAATACAAACTACACATGAATTTATCCACAAGACCCTGGATAGGTGTTTAATGACCCAAAAAATATAAGAAGACAGAACCTAATACTTCATAGGAAACCAGGCCCTCTAAGACTGAAATTAGTCTAATCTATATGTTTAGGTGCAAATCAAGAAGTGGATACTATACCCCAGACTCTGTAGGTCCAGCAGCAGTACTTTAATGTCTGTATGTATATTCTCTTTCATGAAGAAGATAGAGTTGGATTTATACCCTAGCATAACCACAAAGTTGATCAACCATCTCTTGTGGCTAAGAAGCTTGAACCCATAATAGTGGCTTGAATGTTCCATCTCTCTCTCTCTCTCTCTCTCTCTCTCTCTCTCTCTCTCTCTCTCTCTCACACACACACACACACACACACACACACACACACACACACACACACGCATGCATACACAGGCACACAGCTCTCCTAGAAAGAAAAATAGACCATATGCAGGATGCCTTGTTTACTTACATTCTGATTGGTTGGTTTTTGTCGTTTGTTCTCAAAGAGGACCAAAATGACCTCACTATGTTGGAATCAATGTACAATGCATCCAACTGTGGCTGACCAGACATATACAAGTTCTGAAGGCTCTATGACAGGTCAGGCACAAATAGTCCAAATGAACTTTTGGAGTAGATATGTCTCTAAATTTGGACCTCTCACATTTCTTTTAAGCTACTGCAATTCTGCTTTGCTTTTATTTGATGTGAGCATGCCGTGCTGGGTAGACCTTTACCAAGTGTCTCCTGCATCCTGTCAATTCCAAAGTTCTTCAGAAAGACCTTAAGAATATCCTTGTATCACTTCTTCTGACTTCCATGTGAGAGTTGCCTTGTGTGAGTTCTCCATAAAATAATCTTTTAGGCAAACTTACATTTATCATTCAAGCAACATGACCAGACCATCAGAGTTTTACTCTCTGCAGTAGAGTTTGAAAACTTGGCAGTTTAGCTCAAGAGAAGACTTCAGTGTCCAGTACATTATGTTACTAGGTTGTTCTTCAGAATCTTCCTAAGATAATTTAAGTAGAAGTTATTCAGTTTCTTGGTATGGCGCTGGTATATTGTTCAGGTTTCACAGGATACAGCAATGAGGTCAGCATCATGGTTCTGCAGACCTTCAGTTTGGTAAGCAGTCTAATAACACTTTTCTCCCACACTTTCCTTTGGAGCCTCCCAACCACTAAGTTAACTCTGTCAGTATATGTATCAATCTCACAGTCTATGTGTACATCCCTGGAAAGTATGCTGTGAGGGTAAGTGAATTTATCCACAACATTCAATATTTCTTCATTTGCTGTAATTGATGGTTCCATGCATGGACGGTGTTGTGCTGTCTGGTAGAGCACCTGTTTTTACTTAGTGTTAATTGTCAGGCCAAAATTAGCACATGCAGCAGAGAATTGATCTATACTTTGTTATCTCTCAGCCTCAGAGGCTGCATTGAGTGCACAATCATCTGCGAACAAATAAACAAACAAAAACCATGCAACAACTCTCCTTCTGCTTTAATCTTGGCTTGTATCCTTTTCAAATTAAATGATTTGTCATCAGTGTGGTAGCTGACCTGCATGCCATTTTTATTCTTGTGTACCAACCTCTGCTCTATTCCTGGAATTTCTTCTAGATTTGTTGGACAGCAAACAGCATACTGACCATACCTTGGCCCTTTCTGAAGCCACACAGACTCTCAGGTAGATGACCATCTTCTAGGTGAAGGATCAGCCTATTAAGGGTAATACTGGCAAGACTCTTGCTGACAATGATTAAGAGAGATATCCCACTGCGATTATCACAGGACAATTTATTTCCTTTACCTTTTTACAGATGGACAATGGAGACATTCTTGAACTCCCAGGAGATAACCTCCTTTTGCCATATGACCCAGATTTCAGTCAGCTTTTGTATGATCAGTAGACCTCCTGCCTTATACGTCTCCACTGCAATAGAATCAGGACCAAGCTCTTTGACACATGAGAGGAGCCTAATGGCATTCAAAACCTCTTGTTCAGTTGGAAGTTCACATAGAGAGAGATTGACTTCAACCTGAGGTATATGGTCAATTGCTTCAGAACTGATTGATGACACTCTGTTGAGAACACTAAGGAGGTGTTCAGCCCATCTCTCCAGGATCATGTCCCCTATCACTAATCAAGGTGGCCCCATCAGCACTGAGGAGTTGAGTTGTACTATAGGTCTTTGGCCCTTAAATAATCTTTAGGTCATCATAAAAGCTCTCTGGGTTATTACTCTCAGTGTAAAACTGAATTTCATCTGCCTTCTTATTGGGCCAAGAATCTTGCATCTCTCTGAGCTTCATTTTGACTTTACTTTTGGTTGAGTTAAATACTGCCTTTTTAGAGATAGATGAATCATCATGTGGGTAAACCCTGTAGACTTCTTGTTTTTCATTTAGCAGCTTCTGAATTCCTCCATCGTTTTCATCAAACCAATCTTGGTGTTTGTGAGTGTTCTGGCTTAGATGACAAAATACTGTACTGTACACCAATATTCTGAAAACTGCCCACTCTTTTTCTGATCCACTGTTGCCTTCCAAGTTAGCAAGGAACTGTTCCTGCTCAGAGAAGTGTTTCAATTTTTTGACATTAAGTCTTCTCTTAGTCATCTTGCCTTGAGGCCATTGCTTTTGTTGAATGAGAATGTTTAGCTTGGAGAGGATAAGTCTATGATCAATCCAGCTTTCTTTGCCACACATTGCCTTCAACACTCTCACATCATGTCTGTTGCTTCTCCTCATAATGGATTAGTCTATTAAATGTCAGTGTTTACTACAAGGGTATATCCATGAAGTTGTATTGCCTTTAAGTAAATGGAGAATAGTGTCAGTAATGAGAAGGTTGTGAGATATATGCATCTTCAGTAGTAAATGACCACTGCTGATGGTGTTTCCAACTCTATTCCTCCCAAGGACTCCCTGCCATTTTGCATAGTCTGTGCCTGCTCTTATATTGAAGTCACCCAGAATTATATTTTTTTCTTCTGTTGGTACATTGATTATGAGGTCTCCAGGTCTTCATAAAATTTTTCTTTGATCCCATCAGGTTTCATCACGGTGGAAGCATACACACTGATGATGGTGGCATGGCACTTTTCTGCAAGTGGCAATTGCATTGTCATGAGTCTGTCATTCAATCCCCTTTAGAAGGCATATGAGCTTGTTGACTAGATTAGTTTTGATTGCAAAACTTACACCAGCTTCATGGCACTCCCCTTCATTGTGACCATTCCAGAGAAACATATATCCAGCTTCAACTTCCATAAGCTGAATTTTATTTGCTAATCATGTTTCACTCATAGCTGTCATTTTTATGTGACACTTGCTGAGTTCTCTTGTAACAAGACCTATTTGTCTTTCAGATCTACTCAATTTATGTTGTCCATAAGTGTTTACACATTCCATGTACCATTGGTGAGTAGAATCACATTTGCAAAAGTTTTTGTACTTTTTGTGTGTTTTGATCACAGGTTGGCATCTTTGCCTGCCATAGCAAGCAGGCCAGGGTTGGGTAAAGTAGAAAATTTTTAGGAAACCTTTTCTAGTCCCTTTCAGAAGGTGGTAAGCAGTGCAGTCCTAAAAAAGAAAAAAAAAGACTGCTCGGACAACAGGCTGCTAAATTCCACTGATACTTCAGTCTAGTGAGAACAGGGCCATATGGCCTGGGCTGCCTGTGTGCAGGGTTGTGATTTTAGCTCTAAGTATATCCTTATCTGCTGCTTTGTCACTTGCTTGTCTCCACAGGACTCTGAGATATGTAAAAATGGTAAAATGGTGTGGGTAATGTCTTTTGAGTCATGTATAAATTGGATGTAAGTGAGGCAGAATTGCACAAAGTTGTTGCTCTCTCTCTCTCTCTCTGTCCCTCTCTCTCTCTCCCAAAGTCATCAAAGTCCAGTGGCAAGACAAAATTAAGATGACTGATGTTGGCTTGGGATGCAGCAGATGACCTTCACATCTTCTATGTCTAATCAAGTTCTGAGCACTCCACAGCACCTTTTTCAGCTACCTTCATGGAGATTGGAACAAATTGTTCTCATCTGCCTATTCTGACTTTTGAAGTCTTCATGTGATTGGGAGTAGACACTCTTCTAACTCACCACAGGGTTTGAGACCCTTCAGTTACTCTCAGCCTAGTTTAACCTGAAACTGTTGACTAGAGTGTGGACATTGTTTATACTACAGGTTCTTGGAACCACTAGTGAAAGTTGAGTGAATCAGGTAGACATCAAGTGGACATCAGGTGGACATGAGCAGCTTTAAAAAGGCTCAGCAACCCTCACACCACAGGTACTAATATTCCCTTAACACATTCTATACCCCTAATGATCTATACAACATATTCAAGGTGCTATTTCAAATGAAATTCTGCATTGCTCCCATTGATCCTCACTCCTTCAACCAACTTCATCCCTGTAGTCCCAGAAGTTTCTCAATGATCACATGCCCTCTAGTTACTCCAACAGGCAGATCAATCAATAAATTTCCTAACAATTTTGTATAGCAAATTAGCAAGAATAAAACCTCAGCAATTACTTTCTGAGTATCAAGCCTTTTTTTGTTAATTTCTTTTTGTTTTGGTTTTTAAAGTTGGACTCTCAAATATGTCATTAAGACAATAGCATAATATCTCATAATATTTGTAAATAATTCAGCCCTATCTGTCTCTGAAAGTTTTTCTCATCACAGTTTCAACCTTTATTGAAAAGGTACCCCCTGACAAATGGGTATAATGCCGAGCGTTGCCACAGAATATCAGACACTTGGAGAAAGGACATTTAGATTAAGGTACACTTACTTACTGCTACCTTCTTCCATGCTACATCTAGGAAACATAAATGTATTCACAGCAGACATTTATTCTTTTCAAGCCCAAACAAAGCAATGGTCCCTTTCCAAATTCCAAATGATCATCTAGGTTATACTGCCTTACTCTTTTTTGTTAATAAGCTAAAGTAAATCAGCTAGAATAGTTAAATCTACAAAGAATCAGTAATCATTAATCCTTTCCCCTAAATATCCAAGGTAACAATGCCCCCACATGTAATAATAAGCATTGTAATTATACTAACTATCCTGTTTTATTACAGCTTTGTGGCTAATTAAGCCAACTTTTCTCACTAGCCATAATGCTGATCACTTCTTTAGTTTATCAAGTCAATAAGCATTTATCAAGTGTTTAACATGTGGCAAACACTATGCTAAATATAGAAGATATGGAAAATAAAATAAAAAATAGCCTCTGCTCCAAAGAAGCTCACATTCTAAAGGGAAAGACAACATTCAAACAATTATATACATACAAGATATTTGCTTTTAAAATTAGAGATTGTCTCTGACATAATGAGAGGCAGAGTTATCTTTTTGTTTTTGGGTGGGGTGAAATTATTAGTTAAATTTGAGATATATTGAATTTGAGCAAGTAGAACATCCATTATTTTCAAGAGAAAGTTTGGAATAGGAGTATAGAAACAATACCTATATTTTCCCAGAAGAAGGAATGTTGGAATTACTAAATATAGATGAGATACGAAAGCCTCACAGAATCCTTCTCTTGAACTATAGAGGTAATTGAGGTCATGGAGTATGTTTTTGGCTTAAAATATTAGTATTTTTCTGCTTCTACCCAGTGATATCTTTGTTAGAAAGTTTGCTGAAGGCTCCAGTTGAATATAATGAACTTTGTGCTCTGACCTTCTACCTCTCTCTGGCAGTAATGGATGTGTTCATCCACCAACACTAATTGGGTATAATTTTTGCATAATCATGATGAACAGGAGTTATTACAAAAATAGCCAGTTAAGTTATGTGTGTGTGTGTAAATATATACATATATGTGTGTATGTATATATACATATGTGTATGTATATATGTGTGTGTGTGTGCATGTCTATGTACACGTGTGTGTATATGTGTGTGCTCATATATATATATATATGGAGAGAGAGAGAGTGAAAGAGAGAGAGAGAGAGAGAGAGAGAGCCATGATTCCCATAATTACATTACAATATTTTCCTAAGCCTTCAAGATTTTGGCTGTAACATTTTGCTAATTTACATAAGAAAACAGATATTTCTGTCTTTTCATAAAGTTTCTACCTGGGGATATTGTTCCACTGTCTTGAATATGAGAATTAAATAACATAGGATTGAAGTTTGTCCCCTACTTTGTAAGTATTCATATTTAAAAGATGATGGCATTGTGAGAGGTGACCTCTAGGCAAAACACATTAAAAAGAAGTTTAGGAAAATAGTGTTTAGTCGTTTTTTTAAAAGGAAATGCTAGTTTTATAATTAAACACAGAAGTAATTAAGACTGCTTGCTGAGGCCAAGAAGGACCCTTTCCCATCTTTTCTTAGCCTTCCTGTAATATTCCCTGGTGAGTAACCTTGAGAATTGCTTTTTAAGTTTTTAATGAGAAGACCCACATTGAATTTATAATCTAATTCCATAAAGCCTATCAAATTTAGTTTAGGATATAAGATATTTTATTGGAGTAGAAAACAAGTGTCAGACTTCAGTTCAAGGAAAGTAATAAATTCCTGTTAAGTTGGCTTGTCTTTGAAGCCATTAAAATGTCCTATACAAAGGCATCGTAATGAGTTGGATTGTGGCACCAGTTTTAATCTATAAAGTTGTGAAAGTACAAGAAAGAGTATAGCACAATGGAATAAGACATAACAAAGTGCTATGTTAATAGATAAAGATATGGTAGAAACAAATCAATTAAATGCATTATCATTAGGATATAATTTCTCAAAATCAGTAATTAAACTCATGGTTAGGAATTCTAAGTAATACATTGAATTAAATCTCATAACTGCTCTAAACTTTTCAACTGTTTTGGAGGACAATCTTTTTTTTTAAAACACGTTTTCACCCTACAGTGCCACTACTGGTCATATGGTCATATAGCTAGCAAATAGCAGAAGTGATAACATGATGTAGTGGATACAGCATTCATTTTAGATTTAGAGAATTTAGAGAATTTAGTGGATTTAAATCCACTACTGCTACTTACTACTTGTGTGACTTTGGATAAGTTCCAAATTCCCTAGGCTGGAGGTTTTTTGTTTATATGACTAGATGAGCTGGGAGGATTTTTTGTTTGTTTGTTTTTCCAAGTTCTATGTCTATGATTCAACAATTCTCACTTCCAGCCCTCTTGGCTCAAACTTTAAGGAGCTTTCTATTATATTATATTATCTTTCTCTAAGTTGCTGTGGGAACCAATTCAATGGATTGTTGATTTTGTTAATTTAACTGATTTTCAAATTCTATATATCCCCAAACTGAGGTGTTACATAAAACTCAACATCCATATGAGTCATGAATAAGTCCCTGGAGATGTTTGACTGCATTCCCAGAAAAGAATATTATCTGAAACTTTTATTTTTTGTATGACATGTCATGAAGATATATTTGATATTTCTGATCTAGGTACTGGTTCTAAATTTTGTCCTCTATTTCTACTTGCAAGGTCAAATATATTACACAATCATATTCATCCAACAGATAGGAAAATTGAATTCTGCTTTTTATACCAGTCTGAATATTGTAAGATTAACTTAGAATAATTAAATGTATTTTAAAAGCTTTTATACAGATTAAAGAGAACAGAGAACATTATTACTTGTTAAAGACATGTGATTTTGAATTATATTTTTGCTAAAACTATCTAAAATAATGGCTGACCAGAATTATGGCAATCCTCCTAAAGGCTGTTTAAACACACACACAAACACACACACAATGCTTAAAACAAATTATTTGAGTATGTGTTATATCCACTTCAGACTGAAGGTGGCACAGTTTCTTAGAATTTGATCATAGAAACACTGACCTGAAAAGGACCTTGAGAGGTTGATTAACTTTATTTCTAAGCAGGACTATAACAAATAGCAAGTCATAGGGGAAAGAACACTTGAGTACCGAATTTGGGGCCAGAGGACTTGGGATTGAATCCCAAATCTGCTAATTATTGCCTATGTGACCTTGGGCCACTTATTTAAAAACTGTGATACCTAGTTTCTTCCACTAAAAGGGATGGGGGAGAAGTGTGGATTTGAAGATCACCAAGTTCCCTTCCAGCTTTAAATTCAGGATCTTGCTGTGACAGGGTTTAATGGTAATGTTTTACTAAAATATTTCTACTCGATGCAGAGCACAGAGCTAGGCAGTAGTGGAAGTATATACTTTTGACACTAGAAAGTGTGGGAATTGTAGTAAGAATACATTGGCATCAGGCATTTATTTCCTATTTAACTGCAAGTAAGTCATGTAGTCTCACTGAATCTCATTTTTTTATTTGCAAAATGGAGATAATCACCATTCCAATATCATCTAAAAAGGGGTTTTGCCCAAAGCACTTCTAAAATTTAAAAGTGTTATACAGATATGATCTATTGTGAGAGAATCCTTCCCACCAAAGATTAAAGTCTAGTGGGGAATACTATACTTAGAAAGACTGATGTAATATGTTGACACGTACATTCTTTTTTTTTTTAATTTGGGAATTCTTTTTTTTAAATTTTATTAATTTATTTTGATTTATCATCAATCACTTCCATATGCTTTTGAGTTGAAAATTTTTCTCCCCCTTTCTCCCCCCCCTCCCCAAGATGGCGCACAATTTGATATAGGCTTTACATTTACATACCCACTAAACATATTTTCACATTAGTGAAGTTGTAAGTAAAAATTAAAACCAATAGGAGGAACCATCAGAAAGATGAAACAAAACTCAACAGAAGGTAAAAATTTAAGTGAAAGTGATTTGACTTCCATAGTTCTTTCTTTGGATGTGGACAGCATTTTCCATCCCAAGGCCTCTGGAGATGTCTTAGATCCTCGTAATGCTGAGAAGGGTTCAGTTTAACAATCTTAATCATTGCATAATGTGACACATACATTCTTACATGCATATTGTAAATAGCTATGCCCATATACATAAATACATACATACATACATAACATACATACATACACACACACATATTGCCCTAGATACTGCGATTTCATTGGAATATGGAAAAAAATAATTCCACCAATTTTTGTTGGAAAGCTACTTATCATGAGATATATCTGTATGTTATATTCTTAGAGAGTTGTCTGGGGACACTGGAAGGCTAAACAAGCTGCATATTTCATGAAAAACTAAATAGTTATAAAATAAAGCAAGATTTGAAGTCTAAGACAGGAGAACTTTGCCTAAGCCACCAGAGATTTAGGTCTCCTTATTGTTCTTCAGTTTGTCTAGGAAAGAAGATATTTATGTGATTTCAACAATACGTGTCAGCATCTCAGAAATCTTGCACTGAGTTTTTTTTTCTTATAAATACTCTAAATGCAATTCAATAAAATTCCTTTAATAAATACAAAAGATTTCAGTGGAAAAAAAAAGAGTACTTCCACCAACAAAATTATTTTCGCCAGCAAAAGAATGCTTTGATGGGAATCTCCATCAATAAAATGAAAATTCAAGTCATTTAATCAATATTTCTATTTTCCTATAGAGGAGGAGCCTGGAGAAGCTGATTGGAGTGCTAATAGCTATCCCTGGTGGTTGGACCATGCTTAAAGTCAAGTACTTTTGGAAATCTAAACATGGAGCAATGTACTAGAAAAAGAAATTAGCCAAACTGAGAAGAGCTGCATATAACTTCTGGGTATAGTTGCTGTTCATACACCAGTGTGAACAAATCAGTTAATCTCCCAAATCAATGTATGAACATTTATTAAGTGTTCATTGTGCACCAGGTACTATGTTCCAGCCTGCAATTCTCTAATCTATAAAATGTGACTAGAATTATCTACCATGAATGTCTCTCAGATTTTTTTGTGAGCATCAAAGGAAATAATTTAGTGAAGTACTTTCTAAACTATGAAGCACAATCTAAATGTAAGGCATCAGTACCAAAATACCTATCTGGGTGGATCTGCTGCAAATATCAATAAGTCTCACCATTATTCATTAGCTATGCTTCATTGGAATCCTACACCAATATAAAAAAAAAATCAAAATGCCTTTAATAACTACCAACTCTACCACTTACTTTTTTAATTGTTGTTATACATGAAATTAAATGATTCTAACTTCTAAAATAATTCAGAAGATAGGTGTTTTCTAAGGTTGTGACTATTCTCTCCAATGATGGTAATGGGGAAACAAGCATTTGTACAGTCCCTACTATGTTTTTCTATTAATCCCCGTAACAACTCTGTGAGGTAAATGCTGTGATTGTACCTCATATATAGGTAAGGAAACTGAGGCAAACAGAGATTAAATGATGTTCAGGGTCACAAAGCTAGAATCTGAAGTTGAATTTGAACTCAGTTCTTCCAGACACCAGGCCCAGCACTCTACTACTTCACACCCTAATAGTTGCTTTTTAATGAATTGCTAGAAATTATCTTCCCCTGCTCCCCACCCATGTACAGAGACATTCACTCACATCCAGTGGTAAACTTCTGGCACCAAAAAACAAGTAGTAAGGTAGAAGCTAGAATATTAAATATCTAATTTTAACTCTGTCATTTACTAAGCTTTGAAGATTTCAGCAAGTCAATACAAACTCCTCAAGAAATTTTTTTAAATCTCTCTTACATTTAATTGTCAATATTCTACCAAAAGATTTTTTGACTTACTACATATATTTGCTCACCATTAATTTCTCAAATTCTTACAATTTGGCTTCTGTACTGTCCTTCCAGTGTACTGAAATTATTTTCTCAGAAGTTGCCAATCATCTTTTAACCTCTAATTACAATGACCTTTACTCAGTCTACACACTTCTTTAATTCTCCATTGTGATTGATATTTTAGACCACATCCTCCTTCTAGATTATTCCTCCTCTTTTATCTGCCATATCACTGGTCATTCTTAGTTCTCTTACTGCTTTTCTAATTATTCTATGTCTTTTTTTGGTTGATCATATGTCTTCCACCATCACACCCTTTCCACAATCCTTTTCTCTTCCATATACACAATTTACCTTGATGATTTTGTCTATTCCCACTGGGAGACAGAGTAGTGCAATGGGAAATATTACTGAACTTAAGGTTATGGTTCAAATCCTGGCTTTGCCACTTAGAACCTATGTGACCATAGGCAAGTCATCTCAACTATCTGGGCCACAGATGCCTCATCTGTAAAATGAGATTAGATTAGAAGACCTCTAGTTTTCTGACAGATCTTTCTGCTTCTTAGTTCTTCAAATTGACACCCAACTAATCTTCATAAGTCATAGGAATGACCATGTCACTCCTCTGTGCAAAATTCTTCAGTGTTTTACAATCGAGTGGTTAGAGGAAATATCCTCTAGGCTAAAAAAGTACTATTTGGCCTTGCACTTAATATTGCACAGTTTTCTTCTAATCTAAGTATTAAGGTGTTTCAGTGTATAAAGGTTCAGGACACGGAATCGTGAAAGTATCCATGAATCCCCTCCCCCAAACACTTACTAATTGTGAGAACCTAGGCAAGTCACTTAATTTCTGTCTCCATCAGTTTACTCAGTTGTAAATTAGGGATAATAATAGAAACTACCTTTATTCCTCTTGACCTTTCCTTTCCAGGCTTTGTACCTGACTCTCTGGACATTTTTCTCCACTATTCCCCAGCAGTCTTATTTCCCTGGAAGATTCCTCTATACCTGTAAACTTCTTTGCCCTCCCCCAAAAGACCTTTCTGCCCCAGTCATTCCTTCTTCTGATTAGTTGGGTTTCAACCAGAACCTCCACTCTAAGGAAGTCTCCACAAAGCCTTGTTCCTTCCTTCATTCTTTTTCTGTCTCAACCCCTTCTTCTTTGGACTATTCTCTATATGACACTCTACCTTCTTCTTTGATCATTCTTTATAGCTTCCTTTCTTGTGTTGTCTTCCCTAATTAGAATGTAAACTACTTTCTTTCTTCTGCTTCAAGTTTATATCCCCACACTTAATGCCTGACTTATAATAAGTGCTTAATAAATGGTTATTGACTTGACTAAACTAATTCCTTGGAATCATCTCCTTACTTCTGCCTCTCTGAATCCTTCTCTTTCTTTAAGGTTCAAATCTGTTGCCACCTCCTCATTTAACCTCTCATTCATATCCCTAGTTTTCTTCTTTCTTTAGGGTTCTCTATTACCTTGGAGAGTTTGAGAAGTTTCTACCTGAGACAAATGATTATTTCTCTTTTGTACTGATCCAATTTTTAAAACTGGGGATACCCAAGCATTTTTTTTCCAGTCCCATTTCCTTGTCCAATCTCTCAAGGACATTTTGATGGAATGAAGGATTAATATTCTTTTCATTCTAGTTATTGCTACTCGACCCAACTAGATCAGGCTTCCAATCTAAGATGAAACCCCCTTCTACTCAGGCTTGGGTTGAGGATACAGATTCTTTGTTTAGATTGCCTAAGAAGGGGTTAGAACTAAATGACATGATCAAAGTTCATTAGGATAGGTCAGACCCTCATTTTAATATTCATTCTCTCATTAATCAGAGTTGATTGCCACACTCAGGAACATGCTTCTTCCAAGAGCATATCAGATGTGAACCTGCCACCATGATTGTCTTTGGCATTTGAGAGTGCCACTGATCTCTTATTAAAATATTGGCTTTATTAATAAAATGGCTAATTACTATAAATCATGTCTCAAACTTTTTAAAATGTCACATGCCATAGGTTCAAGTCCCCAGAACTATGTTCCCCCTTTTTAGGGGTCCAAAGAGCTCCAGTTCAAGTAATGGTATTCTCTTTACTTTAAATTAACTTTTTAAAAGAGATATTTACTTCAAACTTATCACAAGAATAGATATACAAAAATTTTCCCTCACAGTTCAAGGAGTATAAGCCCCAGCCTACACAACTAGAAGGGGGAGGGCATTAGGCTTCCACCTTAATTTAGTTCCTATATAGCATTAATTCCAAGAAGTTCAAAACCAAATCCAGTAGTGTCAGCTTCTGCTGGGCTGGATTTCTTCAGGGTGTCACTCTCTTGCTGTCTGTAACATACAGCCTAGATTTTAGAGTCCTTAGTACCGTGCAGCCAAGGTTCCTAGGTCAGATCTCATACTCTACTACTTGCACACAGAAAAGAAAGAAATGTATAAAAAGAATACTCTATTAAAAAAAGCAGCTTGACTTTCAAGATACATGAAAAGGTGAAAGACTAGACATTTTCTCTGATGCTCATGACTTCTCAAGCCTTTTCAAAACAGAAATTATGCAAAAAAAGCAACTTAATCTGTTACCTTGGTCTAGGAATCAACGAACCCCAAAAGAGGAAGTAATGCCACACTCATACCCAATTAGTAACCACTTCCCTGCCACTCACCATGTTACCAGAAGCAAGGGTGAAACAGCCATAACATTGTAACATATGCAATTCCACAACGCAACTTCCCCCTGCCCCCTTGCTTTCCAGTGCCATGGAGATCCAAGCTCCAAACTGCAGAAATTTGTTGTGGTCTCAATAGCTAGACCAGGTACAATATTTTGTGCTGTAAAAGACCTTCATGGGAAATTAGAAGATCAGGAAAAAAGGAGAGGACACTTATCTAAAGTTCAAATAAAACCCAATTCCACATCCCACAAGCCTTACATTCAGAGCCTTAGATGTGCCAACTCCAAGTGACAGAAATCACCTCTATAGCAGCACCAGTGTGGCAGTACTTTGAACTGATAGCTCAGAAAATTAATAGGGAATTAATTGGCCAGAGAAGTAATAGGACAAGATACCATTGTGGGGAGCTGTGCAGTACTCCATTAAAGCTAAGGGTAAGAGCCGAGCATCCAGTTTTATTCTTCCAAAGGTTACTTGGTGCAGAGACCTAGGCTGGTGAACCTAAATTGTCCAGTGTTGGAGAAAGGGAAAACATTTTCAGATCCAGCCACCAAGAAAACCACCATTAGAAGGGAGGGAGTCAGAAAATGAGCACTAGGGGAAAATCAGCAGAAAAATACTGAAATTATCAAAGATCTCAAGAGGATTCCTAAGATTTAAAAACATTTGAAATCTTAATTACAAGCAGATAGACCATCAAGGAGAATATTAACAGTAGAAGAAAATATGGCCTACATATCTAAATAATTGAGTTCAGACATCTATAAATAAATAATATAAAACAAAGGAAAATAATTCAAAACTTGACATAACAGAGGACCCTGCAGATTTTGAGAGTACAGTGCCTGAATAATTTAGAAGATAAATGAGAATTGTGATGGCAGAATATGACCTGCACAGGAGAAATACCTGGCAGAATAGAAACAGACAAAAAGAATGAAAATATAAGCTCATTTATTGGGGCCATGTAGCTTAAAGAGATAGAGAAGAGAGATATTTCTCAGTTTCTCCCTTTACTCCATGGTATATGTAAAAGAGTTTTTCCCCTTCCGACATGAATACAGAAAAATCCCAGGGATATTGCTGAGTCAAGACATTTTAAAGTTTCCAAAAATTCTGCCTATCTGACTAATGGAAAAGGGCTGATCTTAACCATATGTAGGTCAATACAGAATATCCAGGCATATTACAATCTTTCAGTCTCCTGAAAGCAATGCCCTAGCATTTTTGAGGTAAGTAACACCATCTTAGATCTTCTAGGCATGGTCAATACTCAGTTACAACAGGATCACAGATTTAGAATTAGAAGTGGTTTTAGAATCTATCTAGTCCAACCTGCTCATTTTACAGGTGAAGGCCCAAATGAGTCAAGTGACTAGACAAAATCACACTGTTAGCAACTGACAAAGGCAAGACATAAATTCAAATCTCTTAACTCCAAAGTCAGCATTTCCACTGTTCTACTGTCTTCAAATATAGTCAGGAATCCAAAGGCACATTTACTATCACATCCTGATCCACCTGACTCTATGAAACATGTTCTAAACATGCTCAAAAAGAGTAGTCTAGAATCAGTAGACAATAATTTCAACACCTTGACACAGTCTTTTCTTTTGAAACCTGAGATCTCCAAATTTACCAGAGCACTAGATTCCTTTTACATTGAAAATAACACAAAACAAAGAAAATAGGATGATTATACAAAAACTCACATCACAGATGTGCAGTTTAACATCCCATAAACCTCTGCAGTCTTTGTGTCTTTCTCCAAAATAAAAACACTTTATAAGTTGACAAAATGATATCTTCAAAGTACTAATTAGGGCTGTGTCTTCTTATAGTTCTATTTCTGGAAGAAAAGCCCTACAGCATATTGGCAGCACAGCCCCCCAAAAAATGCACATGCTATCTGTGCCTAGGTAATATCTATTTGGAAAGATGAAGACATAATTTTAGGCTGTAGTTCTTCCTCTGGCATTCATGAGTAAAAATTTCACTAGAAACAAATCAAGTAACAAAGAAAGAGAATTACTAGAGACATAGGCCTGCTTTATTCAAGAATTGAACCACATATGGTATTATGCTTGACATTTGCTATGGGGATTGACTGTTTCCTAATTCAAATATAGACCACACAATGGCTAATAGTTAAAACTTTTTTCTATGCAGCAATGTAAATACAATCTTATAATCATTATACAATCATATAATCATTACAATAAAGCATTAAGAAAACAATTTGCTTTACAAAAGTGACAGCAGTACAGATTGCAATGCACAGTACTTTTCAAATAATCACAATATAATCAAGGTATATTGAAAAAAAAATTGGCCAGTTGTATTTTATACATAAATTTTCCATATTTTAACCTGATGTCATTCTCCCACTTTCTTTCTCTGTGCACATACACTGATATACAAAAATATATTTTATGACACACATATATATATACATTTATGCATAGGTGTATACTTACATATATACATAAAATAAGCAAATGACAACCTAGAAAATCTATATCTAATATGAAACTAAACATTTACATAAAATTGTATTGGCTCAGCATGTTTCTTAATTCACAGATAGCTGCTGGTTTGGTCCCATGATATCCATTCATATGAATTGAGAATTAAAGTTTTCATATGGATGTTTAGACTTCTTTAGATGCAGGTTTCACAGGTAGCATTTAAACCCAGATGTTCTGATTCAGATATTTAAAAGTGAATGAATGGCTACACACACACACACACACACACACACACACACACACACACATATGCATGTGTATATATATATATAAAATGTGTCAGATAATTTCAAAAAGTTGGACCTGCAATTATAATCCAAGAGAAAGCAAAAAAAATCAATAATGTTAAGAGATAGATATCCAATCATTTTTTAAAATATGCCATCATCAGAACCTGCAAACTTAATATTAGAGAATTTCCCAAGGAAGAAAATACCATATATTAATGTAGATTGTAAATATACTACAATTTATAGTCTTAGAAAATTAGAAAGTTGCCTAGAGGTTGGTTGTTGTCTTTCAAGTTAAAAGAGGACCAAAATGACATCACTATGTTGGAGTCAAGGTACACTGTGTTCAGCTACAGCTGATCAGACCAGTATGGGCTCAAAAAGCTTTACAACAGTGTGGGCGCAAATAGTCCAGATGAATATTTGAGATGGAGACATTGTCTCTAAATTTGTGTATCTCATGTTTCTTTTGAGGTACCACAATTCTGCTTTGTTCATATAATACAGCACATTTTTTGATGCAGGCACATGATTCAGGACGGTCCTGTGCTGATGTCTTCCATATCTCCAAAGTTCTTCAGAGAGAAGTTGAGAGTGTCCTTGTAGTGTTTCTTCTGACCTCTATGTGAGCATTTGCTCCATGTAAGTTCTTTGTAAAATAATCTTTTAGGCAAACATAAGTTTAGCATTTGAACAATGTGGCTAGCTCATTAGAGTTGTGTTCTTTACAGTAGAATGTGAATGCTCAAGAAAGGATCACAGTATCCACTTCCTTATGTTGCCAGGTGAGCTTCAAAATATTCCTAAGACAATTCAAATGGAGGCAATTCAGTTTCCTGGCATTGTGATGGGGTTTCACAGGCATACAACAATGAGGTCAGTGCAATGGCTCTGTAGACCTTCAGTTTAGTAAGCAGTCTAACATTCCTCTTCTCTTCCACACTTTCCTTTAGAGCATCCCAAACACTGAGATAGCTCTGGCAATGAGTATCAACCTTATTAACTATGTTGATATCCCTGGAAAATATACTTCCACAGCATTCAACATTTCCTCATTTGCTTTAACTAATGGTTTCATGTATAGATAGTGTAGTGCTGACTGATGGAGAACCTCTGTTTTCTTGGTGTTAAATATTAGGCCAAATTTATCACAAGTAACAGAGAATTGATTCATGCTTTGTTGCATTTCTGCCTCAGAGGAAGCATTGAGGGCACAATCATCTGCAAACAGAAAGTTGTACCACAAGGCTCCCTCCACTTTAGTCTTATCTTGTAGCCTTTTCAAGTGAAATAATTTACCAGCAGTATGGTAGCTTACCTGGATGCCACTTTTGTCCTCACTGAAGTTTTCTGACAACATTATTGAAAACATCATGCTAAAAAGAATGGGAGCAAGTACACAGCCTTGCTTCACTCCACTGGTGACTTGGAAAGCACTGAAGCATTGGCCATAATCCAGAGCCTGATCAATCATGCCATCATGAAACTGACATACAGTATTAATGAACTTTCCCAGGCAGCCAAATTTTGTCATAATTTTCCACAAGCTCTCAGAACTGATAGGATCAAAAGCCTTTCCTAGATCAACAAAAATTGATCCTGGCTCCTGGCATTTCTTCTGGAGTTGTTAGTAAACAAACACTATATTAACTCTTTCTCAGCCTTTTCTGAAGCCCCACTAACTCTCAAGCAAATGACCATCTTCTAGATGAAGGGTCAATTTATTAAGGAGGACTCTGGCAAAGATCTTGCTAGCAATAATTAAGAGAGAGATCCCCACCCCTGTGATTGTCACAGGACAACCTATTTCCCTTTTCTTTACAGAGATGGACAATGGAGGCATGCTTGAAATCCTGGAGAGTAACCTGCTCTTGCTATATAACCTGGAAATTTTCTGCCAACTTTGTATGAGCAGAGGACCCCTTACCTTGTAAATCTGAATAAAATCAGCACCAGGAGCTTTGTCAGACAAGAGAAGCCTAATGACATTCAAAACCTCTTCTTCAGTTGGAAGTTTGAGTAGAGAGGGACTGACATCAACCTGAAATATATGGCCAATGCTTCAAAATTGGTCAATGATGGTCTGTGGAAAACATGGGGATATTCAGCCCATCTTTCCAGGATCATGTCCTTATCACTAATCAAGGTGGCTTGATCAGCATTGAGTAGTTGAGATGCAGAAGAGGTTATTTTGGCTCATAAATAGCATTCAGGACATCATAAAAACACTTTGGATTGTTACTCTCAATGTAAAACTGAATTTCATCTGCCTTCCTCATGAGAAAAGAATCCTGCATCTCTGTAAGTTTCACTTGCAATTTAATTTTGATGGAGTTAGATACTGCCTTCTTAGAGAAAGATGAACCATGCTGCTAGTAAACCTTATGGAATTCTCATTTTTCACTTAGCCATTTCTGAATTTCCCAGTTATTTTCATAAAACCAATCTTAGAGTTTATGAGTGTTTTGGCCCACATGACTAAATCCATTTCTGTACACCAAATCTCTGAAAGCTGCCCACTCCTTTCCCGTTCCACTATTTTCAGCCATATGTTGGCTCAGCTTTCCATCCAAGTTTGCAATGAACTGTTCCCTTTCAGAGAATCACTGTAAACTATTGATGTGAAGGCTTCTGTTAGCCATGTTGCGTTGGGGCCAATGCTTTTGTTGAATGAGAATGTTTAGCTTAGACAGGATAAGTCTATGATTGGTCCAGCACTCTAAGCCACATATTTCCTTCATCACTCCCACATACTGTCTGTCTCTTCTCCTTACAATAACATAATCTATTAAATGTTAATGTTTGCTATGAGAGTATATCCACAAAATTTATTACCTTTAAGTAAATGGAAGATAGTATTGGTGTTGGTAAAGTCACAAGATGCACAAATCTTCAGTAGTTAATGACTGTTGCTATTGTTGTTTCTAACTCCATTGCTCTCAAGAATTCCCTTGCATGTCTGATAGTCTTTTCTAACTCTGGCATTAAAGTTGCTCAGAATGAACCTATATATTTAGCAGCAAAATTTTTGCAAAGAAAAGCTGAGAAATTTTGAAGAGAACTCTGATAGTAATATAGGATGCTTCAACATTTCTCTCTAAAAATTGGCAAATTAAACAGATAAACAAGAAATAAAATATATTGTGGACCAAATAACTGGCAATTTCTTTTTTTTACTAAGTCATGGTGACTTTTGGATGCGTATCACATACACAAATTTTTGGCAGCATCACATGGTACTTTACCAAAAACTGATTATATTCTACAATATAAAAATCAAAAGCAAATATTTTAAAACATAAATAATCATATATTTTATACAAATTATATACAAATTAACAATAGATAAAATAAGCACAGAAGATATAAACTTAGAGACTAGGTAATGATATCTTAAATAATGAATGAATAAAAAAATTACACAAATAATTATGTTAAAGATAATGAAACTAAGACAAATATATCACTATTTAAGAATATAGAACCATTTTTTGAAGAAAAAATTTCATATGATCAAAACTGAAAAAAAAGAAAAATGAACTAAGCAGAACAGTTTAAAAGCTTACAAGTTAAATTGTAAAGCTTAAATTATGTAAAAAAAATAATCTTTACAATGAGAATAGAAATAGAGAAGCTTGAAAGTGGAAATACTATAACTGATAAGCAATATTGATCTGGTTCTTTCAAAATATTACAAAATCAATGTTATTAGCTAGCCTAGCCAAGAAAAAAATAAGAAAAACAAACTACCAACATGAAAATGAATGAGACGACTGCACAAAAAGAATTATGAGAACCTATCATGTACATTTCTATGCTAAAAATTGAGAAAGAAGTTGATGAGTATTTATAAAAAAATATCAACTATCCAAACAACCTAATTCTGGGGGAGAGGGAGATATATGGACAAGCCACAAACAAGCTACCAATGAAAGAGAAATCTCTGAGCTATCTAGATTTACAAATAAAGATTATCCAACATTTAAACAAGTAATGTTTCTCAACTGTTCAAATATCAAAATGAATCTGTGATTTCACAAATTCAAGCATTGCCTCCAATAGTGTAAATCTTAATCCATCAACGGATATACCTCACTGTTTGACTCTTGTTTATGTTCTTCAAAAAAATCACAATACAGATTCTACCTAAAATGCTGAAAGTCTTCCTCACTTTTCTCCAACGTGTTAAAGTTAACAGTGAAACATTCTGAATATCTATCAGTCATCACTCACTCTTGAGACATGATTAGCTCATCGTTTTCTACCATCATACAATGCTTTATTAGCATTTTTCTTTGGAGTTCCTCTTCTGTTATATATAGCTATCTAATCCCACACACCATGTACCTTTCCAAAGTCTTCTGTGTGACACAAATCTTTAGCTCTTTGAAAACAGTAGCAATCCAGGTTTTACTACCACATAGCAATGCTGGCAAATGTTTATATTGAAAAGACAAATCTTTACTTTTATAGGAAACATGAGGTCAGTACTTTTCAATTTCCCAGCATAATACATCTCAGTTCTCTCCTTCTTTTCAATGTTAGTTCCAACTCATTTTCCATCTGTGTTGTGTGTCCCACAAATGTATATTACTTGAAAAGTTCTCTATGGTGTACAATCAGATCCATTTTGAAATCTGGGCAATAGACTTTCTTCCTCCATCTGGCTTTTCCTGTGTGGTTAGATAAGCTAAAATCCTTTGAATACTTACAGATTTATTCCAGTGGATTGTCATCCACAAGCAAGAGCAGCTGGAGAACCTCATCATCAATTACAAAAATTTCTTAAACCTTTAATTTGTGGTAAATTTACTTTGTCTTCACAGTGGCAAATGTTTTTGGTAACCATACATATCCTATTTCATGCTCCTCTTATATCGTTTTTTTTTTTTTAAATCAGAGAGTCATGGAATAAGGTTATTCCTGTTTAAATATATTTGAGGTAATATGGACATTCAACTGAGTAAAGCTCCCGTCACTAAGTAGTTTATCATGGTCTATCAGTCAAGTATGCAGATCGAAGGCTAGAGTTTTTCTTGGCTCTTTTGCATTTAGATGACCAAAAAGCAAAGTCAGTGAGCTGAGCATTTAGTTCCTGAACTAATCAAGTTTTTAGGATCATTCAATATTTTTTAAGACCTAGCCTAATTTCCTAGGAGTTGGGGGTGGGGGTAAGAGTGATACTACTTCTACCACACCCTACAGTCATTCCCCAATGCAACCAATGGAATGTTTAAGTATGCATATATAAATATATATATAAATATAAATATATAAACACATATATGAATCTATACACATACACATATTTATGTGCATATGAATATATATGTGTGCTTGTATGAATATGTATGTATTTGTGTGTACACACATATATTTAAAGATAGAGAGATATAGATATAGATAAATACAGGTATGTAACCTTGGAAAGTTGCTTAAACTTTTTATGCCTTGCATTTCTCATCTTTAAAACTGGAATATCATCTATCTCACAGGATTTTTGTACTAATGAAATGAGGTGGGTTTTTTTTTCTTGCCTCAAAAATTGGCATTTATTCAAAGTTAAAAAAGGGGGGAGGATAAATGACAAAGATGTCTATCCGTTGTTCCTTCCTCCCTTCCAGCTCCCCATCCTCTCATCCATACAGCAGGGCCCTGGGTGTAATTAGCTGGGCAACTCTGTGGATGAAGTCAACAACATCAAGAAGAATCTCTTCAATGGAGATATTCAAAGTGCTTTACAAATCTTAAAGTGCTACATAAATGCTAGCTATTACAATTATGCATTACAACATATATATTACACATAATATATATGTGTACATAACATGTACATTTAAAAATCACCAGCAGAAGAACAAACTCAGAGTAGCTGAAGAAACAACAAGGGTCCCAGAGATCATGTGATGACATAGAGATCATTTACCATGGCAGAGGGACAGGGAACTACTAGGGCAAAATGCTGTATACATCACCATATATTCATCATTTTTATGTTGGACTTTTTAAATTTTTGATTTAAACATCATAATTTTTATATTATTAAACATCATAGTTTTTAATCAAACATCACAATTGATGTTTCAATCTGGGATTTTAATTTTCCAGTAAGATTTTCCCTCTAGAAATGATTCAAAACACAAATACTGAAAAGAACCTGTTCTCTACTTGATATGGCAGTTTTCTCCAACAACGCAGACAGTAGTTCAGTGGTGTGAAACTCAAATAGATCCCTGGAGCCTCATATTGACTTAAGAAATCACAAATTAACATTATCTATGTTGCATTATATGTTAAATTATTTTTTAAACATTTCCCAATTATATTTTAATCTGGTTCATCTATACTCCAGAATTTGCCATACCACATAAGTCCCCTGGGTTGACACCTCTGTAGTCCATTTATGACTATTCATCTTATATGAAATTATTCTCTGTCTTTCCATAAGTATGCTGTCGAAAGTCTACCTAACACACTTGAAATCTCCATCATTTTCTCCTGACATAGGATGAGCAGAAGTGGAGTACTCTGACTGAACACCTATTGTACCTTGCCCTCTCTATCTGATAAGTCTATCTTCTCTTCTCATTATTTATTGCTCTAATGATATTATAACTCCTATTCTTTTTCAAAATTCCTCAGAGGTTATGCATTACATCCTGCTCATACTGCTTCATTGACTTCTATGTGATGATCATTTTTAATTCATTGGAGACTGTCATATTCCATGTCTCATAACAACAACAATAGAGTGTTGGTATTAAAAAAAAATAAGATTTTTTTTCCTTTTGGAACCTTGGAGTCATTAAATAAAGGTACCACCAAGGAAGAGGAAATTAAAACAATAATTAGGAATTATTTTGCTCAACTATATGCCAACACATTTGACAATCTTAGTGAAATGGATACATATTTACAAAAACATAAATTGCTCAGATTTACTGAAGAGGAAGTAAAATACTTAAATAACCCCATTTCAGAAAAAATAAATTGAACAAGCCATTGATGAACTCCCTAGGAAATAATCTCCAGGGCCAGATGGATTTACATCTGAATTCTATCAAATACTTAAAGAACAATTAATTCCAATACTATATAGACTATTTGGGAAAATAGGTAAAGAAGGAGTCTTACCAAATTCTTTTTATGATACAAATATGGTGTTGATACCTAAACCAGGAAGAGTCAAAACATAGAAAGAAAATTATAGACCAATTTCTCTAATGCATATAGATGCAAAAATTTTAAACAAAATACTAGCAAATAGATTGCAGCAACTTATCACAAGAATAATATACTATGACCAGTTAGGATTTATACCAGGAATGCAGGGTTGGTTCAATATTAGGGAAACTATCAGCATAATTAAGCATATCAACAACAAAGCCAACAGAAACCACATGATCATCTCAATAGATGCAGAAAAAGCTTTTGACAAAATACAATACCCATTCCTATTAAAAGCACTAGAAAGCATAGGTATAAATGGAGTCTTCCTTAAAATAATAAATAACATACATCTAAAACTTTCAGCAAGCATTATATGTAATGGGGACAGGCCAGAAGCATTTCCAGTAAGATCAAGGGTGAAACAAGGATGTTCATTATCGCCACTGTTATTCAATATTGTACTGGAAATATTAGCTTTAGCAATAAGAAAAGAAAAAGAAATTGAAGGCATTAGAATAGGCAAAGAAACAAAGGTATCACTCTTTGCAGATGACATGGTAATATACTAAGAGAATCCTAGAAAATCAAGTAAAAAACTAGTTGAAATAATAAACAACTTTAGCAAAGTTGCAGGTTATAAAATAAACCCACATAAATCATCAGCATTTTTATATATTGCCAACAAAACACTTTTCACACAAATAAAATCAGATACAAACAATTGGAAAAACATCAGTTGCTCATGGATAGGCCAAGCTAATATAATAAAAATGACAATCCTACATAAGCTAATTTATTTATTCAGTGCCATACCAATGAAACTACCCAAAAAATATTTTATAGAGTTAGAAAAAATAATAAGAAGATTCATTTGGAAAAACAAAAGGTCCAGAATATCAGAGGAAGTAATGAAAAGAAATTCAGGGGAAGGTGGCCTCCCAATTCCAGATCTTAAATTGTATTACAAAGCAGCAATCATCAAAACTGCTTGGTACCGGCTAAGAAATAGGGAGGTGAATCAGTGGAATAGGTTAAATATGCAAGACACAGTAGTCAATGACTATAGTAATCTATTATTTTATAAACCCAAAGACCCCAGCTTCTGTGATAAGAACCCACTCTTTGAAGAAAACTGCTGGGAAAACTGGAAAAGAGTATGACAGAAACTAGGCATAGATCCAGATCTCACACCATATATCAAAATAAAGTCAAAATGGGTTCATGACTTAGATATAAGGGCTGATACCATAAGTAAACTGGGAGAACAAGGAATAGTTTACCTATCAGATCTATGGAGAACAGAAGAATTCATTACCAAATGGGAGACAGAGAACATTATGAAAAGCAAAATGGATAATTTTGATTACATTAAATTGAAAAGTTTTTGCACAAACAAAGCCAATGTAACTAAGATTAGAAGGAAGGTAGAAAATTGGGAAAGAATTTGTACAATCAGTCTCTCTGATAAAGGCCTCATTTCTAAAATATATAGAGAATTAAGACAAATTTATAAGAGCACAAGCCATTCCCAAATTGATAAATATTCAAAGGGTATGAACAGACAGTTCTCAGATGAAGAAATTAAAGCCATCTATAGTCATATGAAAAAATTCTCTAAATAGTTATTGATTAGAGAAATGCAAATTAAAACAACTCTGAGGTACCACATCACACCTATAAGATTGGCCAACATGATAAAACAGGAAAATAATAAATGTTGGAGTGGATGTGTGAAAATTGGAACACGAATGCATTGTTGGTGTAGTTGTGAAATGATCCAACCATTTTGGAGAACAATTTGGAACTATGCCCAAAGGGCTACAAAAATGTGCATGCCCTTTGATCCAGCAATAGCACTTCTAGGGCTATATCCCAAAGACATCAAACAAATGGGAAAAGGACCCACTTGTATAAAAAATATTTATAGCAGTTCTTTTTGTGGTGGCAAAGAATTAGAAATTGAGAGGATGCCCATCAATTGGGGAATGGCTGAGCAAGTTGTGGTACATGAATGTAATGGAATACTATTGTGCTATAAGAAATGATGAAGAGGCTGACTTCAGAAAAACTTGGAAAGACTTATACAGTGTGATGCTGATTGAAGTGAGCAGAACCAAGAGGACTTTGTACACAATAACAGCCATGTTATGTGATTACTAATATTGTTAAACTAAGCCGTTCTCATCATTACAAGGATCTGAGACATCTCCAGAGGACTCAGGATGGAAAATGTTGCCCACATCCAAAGAAAGAACTATGGAAATCGAATCGCTATCACTTATTTTTATCTTCTGTCGAGTTTTGCTTCACCTTTGATGGTTCCTCCTATTGGTTTTAATTTTTACTTACAACTTCACTAATGTGAAAATATGTTTAATAGGAATGTAAATGTAAAGCCTATATCATATTGTGCCCTGTCATGGGGAGGGTGGGGGGAAGAGAGGGGGAGAAAAATTTTCAACTCAAAAGCATATGGAAGTGATTGTTGATACATCAAATTAAAGTAATAAAATTAAAAATAAAAAGATAAATAAAAACAAAAAAATCACTGAAGAATGAAAGCAACATAACTACAGAGTGTTGACAAGGAATGTATAAATACAAAATGAATGAATATCAGTCCAGCTAAGTTGCTTCTGAATGAGTAAAAAACACAGAGTTCCAAAGCAGAGCATCTAGAAGGGAAATAGGTCATTTTGCAGTACTCTTTCAAAGGATGCAATATATCTGTGAAATTTTGGCAGACAAAAACTAAGAGATAAAGTAAATCATAAACCAATACAGAATACTTCCTTTTTGAACAAATAATATAAAGTTTGGCTGTGAGTCAAGATAATTCACAGCCACGAAAGTGGGAATAAGGTAGTGTAAGGAACTCTAGACTTGGAGTCAGAAAACTTATGAAAGTTCTGGTACTGCTACTGAGCAGGTATATGGCAGCACTTGACTTCTTTAAGATTCACTTTCCTGGTCTATAAAACAGGGAAAATAACACTTGAACTATTTATTTCACAAAGTTATATAGAAAAATGATACAGTATTTGGAGAAATGTAAAGGCAAAATATAGATGTAAGCTATAATAATGATGGCCATGATGATGACTACTATTACTTGCAAACCAAAGAATTTTTTTTCAGGTATACAATATTGAACAAACTATTAGTCTGATATTAGTCTTTTTGGTTACACTCAAATACAACTGATATTTTCAATATTTTCTTCAGATTTGAAGGAGAGTGATATATGACAAATTTCAGCTTCAGTGGCCTGAATAATGCCCTGTGGATCTGCCCCTTATCATCATGGGCCAGTTGTAGCCCTGGAAGAAATGCTCATTAAATACAATATCAGACTGATCATTATGTACAGGAAACATTGATAAGCTAGAGCATGGACAAGATGATGAAGTGACTGAAAAACATGATGCAAATGATTAGTTGAAAGGAGTGTCATATTTAACTTAAAGAAAAATAGAGTTTGTTGTAATGGAAAGATCATTTGGAGATTTGATTCCTTGGTGACTATCTGCCTAGAACCACAATCTTAGGAAGAGACCTATTCATGCTTTACCAACCTCACACTTGAATTCTCTCTGGAGTCCTCATATGAAGTAGTCTGGGCATGTGCCAGACCCTAGTTATACTAGGATATGTCAGGACCTCCCTATCAATTAGATAAATGTTATAAATTACCTACTGCTCACTCAAATTAGCTCAAATAAAAATATCAATACACAACTTTGAACACAAAGTTTTGACTTTTCCCCACTATTTCCCTGAAATTTCATCAAATAGAGGTTTACAGCAACTCTGAAGGAGAAATAGGACTAACTTTATCTGTGCTTTACATAGAGCAATTTAGGGTTTTTATATTTTTCCCCTGGTCTACCCCATTGCCTATTGTAACAGGGTTAAATTCTTTCATAGATTTCACCTGGACATGACTTATAAAAAAAACCTCAACTATTTTGAATTATGAGATAACTGTCTTAAAGAAGAGAAATTTAAAAAGCTACTTCCTTCCCACATGTTCTTCTCAAGTACATTTTAGAATCTGTGGAGTTGAACACAGGTGTGGCCATTTCAATTGTTTCTAGGAAGGATAAGAAAGATCTCTAGCTCCCAGGGAAGATCAGGGAGTTTCCACAGCACCCATCCTCCAACTATAGTATTCAAGAGCACTTTCCAGTAACTGAAAAAAAAAGTCATTGTTCTAATTCCCCTGGTGAGAAAGAAATTTTGTGAAGATCATAAGAGTGGTCCCTTTGAAGCTGAGAACTATGAGATAACAAATGGGAAATCAAAGAAGAGGACCTCCCTGTCAGCCTTGAGAGGTGATGATTGTTATTGAAATGAAACCATTGTAATTGTAAAGTAGCACTTCAATGGTTTATTCTCCCCTTTGGTCCATTGTTAATATTTATGGAACTAAAATTACAGCAGACTCTTTGCAAAGGACAATTTCTCCAGAACCTATTAAAGATATTACTTTTCTGGGTTTAGAAGGATTTGTAAGAATGTGTAAAATTATTCCATCCCAAATTCATCATTAGTGCCCATGTCTTTACATTATAATCTCATGACTGTTTGAAGTGCTAAATGAATCATATTAGACTGACATTCCATTTCCCATTTCCCATTTTTTAAAATTTATTTTGACTTAAGCACAAGAGATGGTCGGTTTTATTGCTTTAATTTCTTTTTGAAGTATTTATCAGAATGAAATTGCACTACTAAAATTATACCATATTTTCAAATATCTCAAAAGAAAAAATTAATAGAATATTATTGAAAGAATGATAAAAATTCAACCTAATGATGAGTGACTATTTGCAAATGCATAATATTTGGAGGCTATTTTGTTGTCATAATATCATGTTGTCTTGGCCTCAGTGCCTGCATTGAGTATAAAATAACCTGAAACAAAAAGTCTGTACACCAACTCTCCCTCCACTTTAGTCTTGGCTTGTAGCATTTTAAAGTTAAATAACTTACCATCAGTTCAATAGCTGATCTAGATACTGTTTTTGTCCTTGTTGAAGGCATCTGACAGCATTGCTAAAAACATCATGCAAAAAAGCACAGGAGCAAGCACACAGTACTGCTTCATTGCATTGTTGACTAGGAAAGTGTGAAAGCATCATCTATTATTCAGAATCATTGCAAGTATGCTGTCATGAAACTAGTGGACAATACTGATGAACTTCTCTAGGCAACAAAATTTTGCCATGATCTTCCACAAGCCCTCATTACTGATAGTATCAAAGGCCTTTTTCAGATTAATGAACATTGTGTAGAGACCTCTGTTTTACTCCTGGCATTACTCCTAGAGCTTTTGGGCAGCAAACAACATGCTGCACATTCCTTGGCCCTTTTTTAAGCCACACTGGCTCTTCAGAAGATAACCATCTTCCAGCAGAAGGATTGGCCTGTTTAGGAGGATTCTGGCAAGAATCATGCTGGCAGTGGTTAAGAGAGATACCACACTGTTATTGTCACAGGACAATTTATTTCCTTTTCCTTTACTGAAATGGACTACTGGGAGATAAACTCCTCTTGCCATATAACCCAGAAGATTTCAGTCAGTTTTTGTATGAGCAATGGACTCCCCTGCCTTGTAAATCTGCACTACAATAAAAATCATCACCAGGTGCTTTGTCAGATGAGAGGATCCTAATAATATTAAAAACTTTTTTTCACTTGGAAGTTTGACAAGGGAGGGATTGACTACAACCTGAGGTAAATGGTCGGTGTCTCCAGCATTTGTTGATAATGGTCTGTTGAGGACTCTATGGAAGTGTTCAGCCTATCTCTTTAAGATCATATCCTTATCATTAAATCAATATGGCTCCATCAGCACTGTGTAGTTGTGATATACCATAGGTCTTTGGCCCTCATATAGTTTTCATGAAAGCACTTTGGATTGTTATTACTATCATAAAGCTGAATTTCATCTGCCTTCTTACTGAGCAAAGAATCCTACATCTCTGTAAGCTTTACTTTCCTTTTGCTGGAATTGAACACTGCTTTCTTAGAGATGAAGAAATTAGAATTCAGTAAACCCAATGGGCTTCTGATTTTTTATCTAGCAGCTTCTGAATTTCCCCATCATTTTCATCAAACCAGTGTTGGTGTTTGTGAGTGTTCCAGCAGAGATGACTGAATCCATTGCTGCATATCAAATCTCTGTAAGCTGCCCATTCCTTTCTTGCTCCACTATTGCCAACCATGTGTGGACTCAGCTTTCTCTTCAAGTTAGCAACAAACTGTTCATACACAGAGAAGCACTCTAATCTGTTTACATTAAGCCTTCTAGTAGTCATCTTGCTTTGGGCTGCTACTTTTTTTGAATTCAAAAGTTTAGCATGGAGGGGATAAGTCTATGATAAGTACAGCACTCTGGGCCAAACATTGCCTCTGTCACTCTCACACTTTTTCCATCTCTTCTCTGTATGGTATTTAGGTAAACAGAAGACAGTGTTGGGGATGAGAAGAGCATGAGATGTACAAGCCTTGAGTAGGAAATGGCTTTGCTGTTTCTGTTTCTGATTCCATTCTTCCTAAGGACTCTCTAACATGTCTTATAGCTGTGCCTCCTCTGGATTTAAAGTCACCCAGAACTTTACGTTTGTCCTCTTTCAGCACAGTGATGATGAGGGTCTCCAGGTCTTCATAAAATTTTTCTTTGTCCTCATAAGAGTTCATTATGGTGGGAGTACATATATATACTAATGGTGGTGGTGTGGCACTTCCCTGCAAGTGGCAATCTCATTGTCATGAACCTGTCATTCTCTCCATTTGAGAGGCACACAAACTTGCTAATTAGATTAGATCTGATTAAGAAATCTGATTGTGCTCCTTATCATGATAGGCAATCCAGAAAAAAGGAAAAAAAAGTATATACAACTCTAACTTCAGTAAACTGACTTTCATTGGCCAGCTTTGTTTCATTCAGGGCTGTAGTTTGGCTGCATTACCTGCTGAATTATCTTGCAGCAAGAGCTCTTCATCTTTCAGGTCTACTGTATTTTGTGCTGTCCATAAGAATGCATTCCACACACCAATGGCAAATGGAATCATCTTTGTAGAAGTATTTGGACATTTGTTTGGGTTTTGACAACAGGATAGACTCCCTGACTGATACAGTAAGAAGTCTAGGGTTAGGCTAGGTGAAGCAGACAGTTTTTAGGGCATTTTTCCTAGCCTCTTCCTCACAGCAGGAGGAGAATGCATCAGTCCTTAAAAAAAGACTGCTCAGACACCTGGGGTGGGGGGGGGGTGCCAAATCCCATTGCTGCTTCAGTTCAATGAGAAGATAACCCTATACCCTGTACCCTATATGCCTGTGTACAGAGTTATGAGTACAGTTCCCAGTGTCTCCATATATGACGCTTCATCACTGGTCTATTACTACAGGACTTTGAGGAAGGTAAAACGGTAAAATAGTAACATAGTGAAATAAAACAGTAAAATAGTATGGATGACATCTTTTGACTCATGTGTGGATTTGGATTTTTTTGTGAGGCAGAGTTGCATGGAGCTGTCAGACTCACTTTCTCTTCCAAAGTCATCAAAGTCCAGTAGCAAGACAAAAGTCAAAATGACTAGTGATGGCTTGTAATGCAGTAGATGACCTTGCTGTCTCAGATTTCTGACCAAGATCTAAGCACCCTACAAAGTGTGTTTCCACTGTGTTTATGGCCAGAAGGAACAAATTGTTCTCAACCACTATTCTTCTGAGAAGTCTTCATATTCTTGGATAGACATCAACATCACCCTAAACCCAACCCCCCATCTCGTCAATGAGTTTTAGGTCTCATTTGGTCCTTCTTCCAAAATAGTATGGCTGCTACCCATGTTACAACTTCTTGGAGTCAAAAATGAGATTTAGAAGGCAAATTAACACCAAAGATGAATAAACAATCTCTACACCAGAGGTGCTAGTCCTGACTAAATGTTTCATACACCCCCAATTTCCCATTAGAAACTTTTGAAACCCCATCAAATACATATGTATGCAGTTCTCAGAGAAAATAGTCAATCCTGTTGTTTTCTCAAAATTTACTATTCTATTTCATTAGAAAACATTTACATTATATTTTGTCTTATTACTTTGTCTATCATCCCTGCATTATAATTTAACCATAAATATAGATTAAAATTGTAAGATTTTTCATACTTGTATTTTACTGTAGTAAATCAGAGATGTCCTTATGAACCTATTAAGTAATAGATTTAGTATTGTACTTACAATTTTTTTTTCTGTTCACATGTTCTAAGTATACAAATTAGCTATTTAAAAAAAAGGAAGGACTATAGTTATAATAATATTAAAACTTATCCCCTCAAGGGCATAGACTGACCTTTAATATATCAAAAAAGGGGAAAAACTTACTTAGCTCTGATTGCAGACATGAGTCATATTTCACAACCAATCATGTAATAAAGCTCCACATTTTTTGCAGAGTATCAAAAGCCAGGCTCAGAATTAACCAGGTGGGGGAAATTTCCTGTTCAGAAAAGAAATAGTATAATGGGGAAACTGAGTCAGTGCTCCCTTAGGTAATGCAAAGCATGTCCCCTCAACTTTTCTCAGGAACAAACATCCAACTGCAGCAGTTCTCAGATTGCATAACATGCCATTTTTTCATTGACTAATTGAATATTGGTTTAACACTTCAAATAATCATACCAGAAATCAAACTAAAAAAAATCAGATTACATTCCCTGACAGTTTACCTAAAACAGCATAATTTCACTAACTGTTAGAGTTTGAATATTATTAGTTTTCTCATGTTTCTCTAATAGTTATATGTCATTTATTCTTCAGTTATATAAAAATAACTACTTTCTAGGGTTTTGGAATATAGCAGATACCTGATAGTTTACTTATATTAATGTATTGAAGTTATGTTTGGTAGAATCAGAATCTAGAAAGAACTTAAGAGACTATAACATTGTGCAAAATCTAAAAAGGATGAAATTTAATAGCATTAATGATAAATCTTATTCTTAGGTTCAAAAATTAAGCTTTGTGAGTACAAGGCAGGAAAGGTTATAACTAAACAAAAAGTTTCTCTGCAACAGAAATCTTGATTTTTGGGGACATTGTTCAGTATGATTAAGTAATATAGTATGGTAGCCTAAAACACTAATTTTATATTAAATTCTATTGAGACAGAATATCGAGGATTAATGAGGTAATAATTTCACTGTATCCTTCTCTTGTCATATCACAATTATAGTATTATGTTTAATTCTGGGCATACGCCATATGAAGAGTAGTTAAATACCTATATATGATTATCTGTGAGAAGTGAAGACTTAGGAGAGAACAAGGTAAATTTCATCAATTATTAGAAATACTGCCATGTTTGAAGAACAATTAAACTTTTAAACTTTCTTTTTGGCCTAGCCTAGAGTGGAGGGTCAAATAAAGATTAAAAAAAATGAAGTTACTAATGTTAATTTTGACTTGATATAAAGAAAAATATTTCCTCATGATTAGTCATATTCAAAGATGAAACAGGATGCCTCTAGTGGTATTGCTTTCCTTTTTCTTAAAGATCGTTAAGAAAAAGCTAGAAGACAAATTTCCTTTAAATGGCATTCTGGTTTAGATCTGGTTTGGAATAAATAGCTTTTGAAGTCACTTCTGATTCAGATTCAGTGATTTGCTCCAATTAGAAATCAGATCACCCAATCTTGTATCCTGGTTTATATCTTTGGGGAAGAGGTGACCAGGAACTAGGATTGTCTTTTGGAAAGGCTGAGGTAGAATTGTCAAAGCATTATATAACAGATTTAGTTGTTTAGGTAAAGTTAAAACAAGGTCACCAAAGAATATTAGACAGCAACCAAGCATTTGTAAGCACTTAGGAATCCAAAAGAGTAACACTATTGAAATAAATTGGAGTTGAGTGAACTTTTGTGCTGAATTGCAAAGGAGAAATTCTATGGAATAAAGATTAGTTACTTAGTTTGAGTTATGATTAGGAAATATAGTACTCTGCCTCTGAAAGACTTCCAGGAACATATTACCAGAACACTTCCAAAAAAAATCAACTTGTTTGAGATTACTTCATAAATTTGATTTCAGATGTCAATCTTCTATTATACTTTTGGAATGGTTAGCTGTAGTGTGAAAAAAAAACAAACAAACATGATTTAGTTAAAAGGATTACAGAATTACCATCTAATCCAAAAAATCAATCAGCTAAGTACTGGAAAGATATGAGAGGGATAGTGGTGAATTGGTGAATTGATAGTAGCAGAAGAATGAAGAAAAAAGATCATGACACAACCACTGTTTTTGAACTGTACTTCTTTCCTACTAAAAAATATTTCAATGTTAAGATCAAAGAAATCTGGAGTTGGAAAAGCACTTAGATGTCAAGTTATACATGATCATGGATCCCCTCTACAACATAGCTGACAAGCAGCTATCCAATCTCCATCTAAATGCTTTCAGTTGTGATGAGTGAAAAAAATTTGAGACAGAGTTTCTGGGTAAATTATACTCACTTTTATTTACCACAGCCAGCCAGTAGTTAACAAAAAGGCTCATTGTCCTGTCCATAATTAAGGAAAAATCATGGCCATTTCTTGATGCTTATACACCATTGAAAGAGTGCATATTCCAGCAGATGGCAATGAACTCTGATTGGTAAACAATTAAAGAGAAGCGTGAATATTATAATGAGAGGTAAACCTATTCTGATGAAGGGCTGAGGGGAATATGACTTTGATTATATCATTTACTTCCAAACCATCCTCATTCTTGGGTCATCTAATCAAATAATTTATCCCCACACAAACTGGTGAGTAAAACACCTTAGGCTTCCCCACCTGGATTGGGTCTGAACAAGACTGAGAAGAATGTTAATCCAATCTCATTATCAGCAATGTCTTTCAGATGCTGGCTTGGCTAGTAAAGAATAAGGTTTTAGAAAAGGAAAAATCAATGTTAACAATTAGTTATTTAATAATCATGTCTCTCATAGTAATAGAAAACATAACACATCCTGAAGCAACTATCAACTTTTGATTAGAAACTTTTTCCTTACATTGAGCTATAAATCTAAATTTCTATAATGTCCACTCATTACTCCTAGCTCAGCTTTTTCAGGATAAGAGAAAACAAAAACAAAAGCAAATGAATCCCTGTTACATGTGAAAACTAAAGCACTTGAAGACAGCTCTCATTTACCTGCCCTACCTTATTATTTTTCCTACCCCAAAGTGATGGCTCTTGTCTGGATTAAGTCTTCCTAGTTCTTTCATCTGATCTTCACATGACATAAAACTCAGTTTTAATATCATATTAGATTATTCCTACTTAATATTCCTTAGTTTCTCAATGATGCCTTTACTACATTGTAACATATATAACTTTAGGTGCAGATTGAAGCATACCTTTTTATATTTCTTACTTTTTTTTGCAACATGGGTAATATGGAAAATATGTTTTGAATGACTTCACATGCATAATTGATATTACTTGCCTTCTCAATTAGTGGGGGAGGGGCATGAGGAAGGGAGATAATTTGGAGCTCAAGGATTTTTGTAATGAATGTAATAAATAAATGAATAATTTAAATTTAAAAAACAAACTGCAATGTATAGAACCATATATACCATATTCTAGATATGGTCTAATAAGGCCAAGTAATAATCAGTTTCTTGTATACACTGCCTCTTTTACCAAAATATAAAGTCATATTAACTGTTTTGATGGATATGCCATACTATTGACATATTTCAAGCATTCAATCCATGAAAACTCTCAACTATTATTTCTAACCAAGTCTTTCTCATTCTATCATTATGCAACTGATATTTTGAACCTATGTGTAGGACTTTACATACATTCACATAATGTTTCCCATTATTGGATTTAGCTCACTGTGTTAAAATGCCTGCTTCTTCTCAAGGAGGGGTTATGAAGGCAAATCTGATCCCACTGCCTTTCATATAAATTCTAGAGATTAGTTTTAATGGACAATAGAATGCAAATATAGACAGACAAAATATCAAAAGAGTGAGAGTGGGAGGGCATAGAATTTAATGTTGTTGTTGTTGTTTGTCTTTTGTTCTCAAACAGGACCATGACATTATACAGATGATTTCTTGACTTTTGAGTCAATCAGAATTAAATTTGAGTCAATTAATTAATTAGTTGAGTCAATTTGTAGAGTCAGAGCTGTGCAAAGTCATCAGCCTCACTCTCTCCTACAGAGCCCAGAGCCCAGGATTCAATGGGTGACCTTGGCCTATTTAAATTAACATCTTTCCCAGGTCTCAGTTTGTCTGAGGTAACACTCAATCTAGGTATCAACCTAGGAAAAGACCCTAAGATACTCTAGCCAGTACAGAAAACAATTGCTATTTGCATTCACTCTAAGCAATCAAGACCTAAACAATAGGAAACAAGTCTTGGGCTCAGGACTATTATTGGCCATTCAATGAAGGAAAGAGTGATTTGGGTTTAAAGGCATAGTAAAGTACCTTCATTTGAATCACAATAGGCTTTTTTAAGGTTATTTTTTGGAGCTATATTTCAAGAAATCATAAATGAAAATAGTTCAAGAGAAAGAGTTGATTGTCCCATCTTTTTGAAAAAAAAAGAAATAGAAATTTTAAAAATCTTCCCTTGAAACCCCAAGATATCTTAGAAAATACGTGACAAAAGGTTATATTGGAAGAAGGAGAAAGAGAAGGAAAAGGGCCCTTCCTAACTTAAATTGGAAAGCTGAGAAAATTGAATCTCAGAGAGGAGCTACTACTACTCTTAAGTGAATTGGATTTTAGTGAGGCACAGCTGTGTAAAATCATCAGCCTTACTCCCTCCTTCAGAGTCATCAGTGTCCAGTGGCAAGACAAGACTCAAGACAATTGGTGATGGCACAAGCAAATTTAATAACAACCTGCTTGTCTATAACTTACAAGAAAGTTACAGCTTAATGCAAATTTACATAAGAATAGGGTTAAAAGCGCCCTACCACATTTTAGTTCCATTATCAAAACTTCATGAGAATTCATTTCTATCAAACAATCAACCAAAAATAAAGAAACCTTAGACTAAATATGAATCATCTTTCAAAGTCATTAGGTGAAGTGAAATGATACCAGACACAAAATCAGTTCATATAGGTGGGGAAATTTTAGTTCTAACTCAAGGACTGTTTATAAATTATCAAGTGATAATTGATGGGGGGGGTGGGAGAAGTGTCAGTTCCCTCTTTGACCAAGTCTTCTTCCTCCTATTGTTGAGGTGCAGATGCTAGGGGTGCTGGGACCCCAAAATAACAATATCTGGGTCCTGCCTGAATGAATTCTACCCAAGTCTTCTTTCAGCCAAAGACAAAGTTTACTAGAGATGAACCATACAGGCCAGACTACCAAGGAATATGAATATTAGTGATGTCAGTAAAGACAAGTGGGCATGAGGACATCTTAGCATTTAAATGGGGGCCAGGATAGATCTTATATATACAGCCAAGTAATTCAAGGTGACCAGAGGAGGGGCTGGGAGGAGGGGAAGAGTTTAGGGAGAATCTCCATGGGAGTGTCTGGGAGGTTGAAGGGGTCATCCAGGAATAGACAATAGAGGGCTAAGCTTTATTAGGGCAACAAAGAACTGGAAGATAAGGAAGGAAGAGGTTGAATGGGGTCTGGATAAGATAAAAAATGGGAAATATACTAGGCTTCATCAAAGGGAAATAGGGCCTAGGTGATCAGGCCAGTTGATAGGAATAAGAATAAGAGATAAGGAAAGGCCAGTTGAGTGGATTATAGCCTCAAGCAACCTCTTCAGACTTCTTCAATAGTTTTAAGAAAGCTTAAGGATTTTCTGGGGCCTGTAGACAAATGGGACTCAAATTCTTTTTGGAGTGAGGGGCAAAGCTCTGGGCTTGGGCCCATACCCCATTACTATCACTTTTGAATGGAGAAGGTTCTTTCATATTCAAAGGAAAACAAAGATATTAGACTTTCTTTATTCCCAAAAGTCTCTTAAATGACATTATAGAATTAACTAGCAGCAGTTTCTGTATCACTTCCAAGAATGCAGACCTAGGCATTACTCTTTGCCACATAAGCTTTTTAAGCAAGAGCCCACTTTCCCTTGTATTCTAAATGTACTTTTGAAAGAATGTGTCATAGCTTTTTTTTTTTTTGAGTCAGGGGAGGCATAGAAGGACGTTTTGAACCAACAGTGGTCATTATACTACCTCAATAAATACCCCTTTAAAAAAAAACCTACTTAATAAAAACTTACTAAATGATTCTCAATTGATAATCCTGGGGTGGAAAGCACAATGGAAAGGGATTGATCCAACAGCATTGAAGACACCACTGATCCCTCAGTTGCATCCCTAGAACCTTGTGTGGAGATGCATTGCTATCTTGCCTCTAGGAACCAGATAGGGGGTTGGGATAAAGTTCCTAAGAGCTCACATGGGCTATAACATGCAAATTCATCAAAATGAGTTTTACAGTGTAAGGGTGTAATGTTCAAAAATAGTCTCAAAGACAGAGAAACACAAACATTCCTTCAAATGGAATAGAATTGGATTACTTTTCCCATACCCAGTCATGGGTACTTCAATATAAAACCATGTAAACTACACAGAAAGCTTAAGAGTAGTAATGTTACTTGTTGCTGTATTTGCCAGGAAGGAGTAGAGAACATATAGAGGAATGTGGAAGAATACAGGCACCTTCTGATCCCCTATTCTCTAGAAGAGTGAGGACAGAAGTAAAGAGAGAAACCAAAGTCTTATGTCTTATCCTTTGGTTCTTTCTGCACAGTCATCAGGTGTTTTTAAATATCTTTCTAGATCTCTATAGCCTTTGAGGCAGCTCCATTGAAGTTTGAATGAGATTGGGACTTTCTGAATTCTAAATTTGAGATCACATCTGATGGATTTTGGGGATTCTTTTTTTGTGAGGTGATAAGATCATAGGTCTAGATCCATAAGTGACCTAAAAGAACAGTGAGGAAACTCAGGACAAGAGCTGTTATATGATATGCCCAGGTTCACATAGCTAGGAAGTATCTGAGGTTAGATTAAACTTAGATCTTCTTGACATAAAGTCCAGGTTTTTATCCACTACAATATGATGTCTATTGGCAGCATTTCCTTTCAAAAAAAAATCTTACGTGTATACTCTCCCTTGATAAAATGTAATATCTTTTAGGGTAGGACTGATTCATATTTGTCATTGTATCCTTAATACCAGCACAATGACTGGCACATAGGTATTGTTGTTTGGTCATTTTCAGTCATGTCCAACTCTTCATGACCCCATTGGGAGTTTTCTTGGCAAAAATACTGGAGTGGTTTGCTATTTCCTCCTCTAGATCATTTTGCAGATGAAGAATTGAGGCAAACAGGATTAAATGACTTGCCCAGGGTCACAGAGCCATTAACTGTCTAAGGACTGTTAAATAGGATTTTTACTGAGACAGTCTCTAATCTAAGAATGATGAAAGAGCAGGCCAGAGACAAAGTGCTAGTAATCAGTTAGCCATTTAATTAGTTAGTTTCATTATGAGGAACATATTTGCAAATTGGGAATTGTCCTGATCAGAATTCCACCTTGCTGAAGTGAAGACAGAGATTATATACATAAATCACAATGAGAATGGAGGGATGAAGGTGGATTAGAGAAATCTTCCCAGGGCCAGAATGTTTTCCCATGACTAGTACACAAATCCCACGATACTAAGGAACAGGTGTCCTGAAGTTCTGCGAGAACAACATTGTTCAAGTCTGTGGAGGCCATTACTTGGTGGGTCATGTGGATCTGTGACAAGAACAGGTTCTACAGTTTTTGATTCACTTCACGTAAGATACACAAGCACAAGGATGACAGTGATTGTTATCACTATCAAAGTTTGATTGATCATTCCAAGCTGAATTGTGAGCTTCTGATTCAGAAGTCAGAGAATGCAATTCTGAAAATTCTAATCTATAAGCACATTTATTACACATATGTAAATTATTATGAAAATCATAATTCCACAGGCCATATTTGAAATCAGGAAGATGAGTTTTCTGACTCTATGCCCAGTGCTCTATCCACTGTGCCACCTGCTTGACTAACACATAGCAGAAACTTAACAAATTCATGTTGATTGATTAACTGATTTATGAACTACAGCAATCACTATCTTCTTATCAGCCATTAACAACCATTCTTTGAGTCCAGTCATTCAACCACTATCAGATGCAACTAAATGCACTTTATTCTCATCTATATCTCTTATTTTATCTACCAGGATGTCATAAGACATTTGTCATATGCCTTGATAAAATCCAAATATTCTACATCTACAACATCCTCTGATCTGCCAGTCTAGTAACCTTGTCAAACTATGTTGTCTTTTAAGGATCACTGCTCTCATTTCTAAATCTTCACAAAATATCCCTTCAATAGTAAGTTCCAGAATGATTCCATAGAGTCAAGATAATGGACTACAGTTTTTAAAATCTATTCTTTTCTTTTTTATCTAATACCCTTGGTGTAGGTAACTATTTTTCTTGAATTCATATCCTGATAGGGAAAAAAAATGACCACTATTTCTACTATAACTATTGATGGTGGCAATTAATAAAAGTTAGATATTAACAAGAAAACAAATCCAAACCCAAAAAAAATTTTTTTTGACTCACTTTCTAGACTTGCCTACAGAAATTTCAAAGAAATATTAATGAATTTATCAGTCTTTAAACAGGTGAACTATGTCAGTACAAGTGGAATCAGGGAAATGAACTTATGGGTCCATATTGATAATGTTTTTAAGACTAAAAATTACCTTCCCTTCTATGCACTGAAATGGCTCCTAAAGGCCCATTGCCAGCTAACATATGCAAGGGGATGGTAGCAATATGGAAAAGGAAGTCTTCTTTGTTAGGTCACCACTCACAAAGTACCCAAAGTTGAAGAGAAAGCTGACCAGTTTTTCATTATCTTCTTACCTTATTTTACCCCATTATTATTATTAATTTCACCCTAGAAAGGTAGGTAAACAAACACACAAGTTAATTGGAAGAGTAAATTTTTTTTTTACTAGAGAAGCATTTGAAAGAGCATCTCTCTACTTTAAGTTAGTGGAGAGAATGAAGTATTACTTAAGAAGGATAGAAGAAGGGCTTTGATTTAAAAAATGAGAAAAAGGATACGAAAAGAGTATATAACACTATACTTAAGTTGGAGAGTAGAAAGATGACAGAAACAATCAGAATTTTTGCAGCTGTTTAATAAATATGATGCTCTTCCAGTAATTCTCCATGCAATATACATGTAGATATAAATGTGCCACAGTGAAGAAGGGTCATACATTAGTGCTTAGGGAAAGCACAGACAAGTGATGATGGTTGGGGTTAACAAGGCAACTGGCATTAACAACAAAGATCTACTGACTTGCTAAGCCTATATCTGGAAAATGATGGAAAACTTCCAAAAATATAGAATCTGAAGAATTCTATTCCCTTCTAGTTATTTAGAAAGGGCAAATGACACCATTAGGGAGGATGAGTAGAATTTGAATATATTAACTATAAATTATGAGATTAAAAAAAAAACCTAGATTCCTTAGAATCATAGATAATATTATCATTAATTATCACAATTGATAGTTGGGACATCAGAAGAGAGAGAATGTCTTAGAAGTGAATAACTAGCTAAACTACTATTTGAAAATGGCATTTTTAGTTCATTCACCTCATTAAGGTCACTTCCAAATGTTACATAAACTACGTAAAAAGAAGCTTAAGAAATTTTCATAAAATACCTGAATGTGTTTTGAAGTGGAAAACTCATTCTATTCCATGGCTTCAGACGCTTCCCAAAGCAGGCTAATCAAAAGCACATGCTCCAAGATATCTTCTGTTACATATGTAAAACATGTAAAGCACTCTGAAAATGTTTAAAATAATTGTGAGTTGTTGATATTGCCCATACGTGTAATAGCTCTATTTTTAGCAAGCATCATATAAAATATAATATGGAAATATTATCTGATTTACAAAAATTGTATGTAACAGCATTAAATATAGCTAATTTCTTTCTATTCACTCTTTTGAGCACAACCCAGAATCCTATGAATGAGTTTCCCATGTTCCACACAAGGAAGTGGTCTCTGCAGGACCACCTCACAGAATGAAAGAGAATGCACCATGCCATATCTAATCACTTTTACAATCCACAAGCAGGCATCCATCCTCTTGAGTTCCCATTGGCAGGAACCAATCAGAGGTGTCTTTTGCATCATCTCAGAAAGGAGTCAGTGTATATGTCTACTCCCATGGGAAGTAATAAAGATATTCTTATACAAATGTCCATGAATTGGAAATACATCTGAATGACTGTCATGCAGAAAGGGTTTGAATTTTTTTTTCTTGGTCTCAGATCTTATACAGTTATAGAGAGTTATAAAAAGACAGATTTCAGTTCTCTCTTTCTCTCTCTGTCTCTGTCTCTCTTTCTCTGTGTGTGTGTGTGGGGGTGGAGTAATGTACTTAAAAATTAGAGCTATCCAAAAGTAGAATGGATTGCCTTTGCACACAGTAGTTTCCCAATCATTAAAAGCCTTCTAGATGAGGCAAATTAGACTACTGTCACGGGTGTTTTAGAAAGGGTTATGTTCAAGTATGAATTGAACTAAGTGAGTTTTATTCCAATAAATTTTAATGCCCCAGGCCCCCAAAATGTTGTTCTCCATGCATTATGGGTGAGAACAAATTGCAATGTGAAGGCTGAAAGCCTCCAGCATACAATATCACAGAAGAGGTTCAATTTCCAAATGACAGAGGGCATGTTTTTATTGTTATTATTGGTATTGTTGTTGCTGTTTGTTCACTTAAGATCTTGCTCACAGATCAAAAATGTGGCCTTGTACAGGCTTTATTTATAACCACGAAAACATTTGTAAGGATATTTGAACTGGAAATGATAGTAAGGAGCACATCTTATCCACTCCTTGTTTTTACAAGTGAGAAAGCTAATATTCAGAGGAGTGAAGTTACTTGCTCCAGGTTCCTACTACTTCAGGGTCATGCTGGAACTAGGGATAACAATCTCCTCCACCGCTTTTCAGTATCTGTATTTGACAATGAGCAATGTATCAAATGCTGACATTATGGCTCCTTACAAATTTACTTAAGAAAGGAAAATATTTTAACATAAAGCCAGACCAAGATAATCCTAGTAAGTTGGAATATTAATAGAAATGGTACTTATGTTCTATAAAGTTTATGGTAATTGTCTTTCCCAAAATCAGCTTACAATTAAATGTGTCTTCATACAAAAGGAAAATATTGTTCCTTGGCTATATTTTCAATACCTGATTTTTTCATTTTGTCTTCTTTTTATTTAAAATAAATGTTATGAATCAGAAAGAGCACTATGAGTTCAGAGATTAGAATTCTAGTCCTAGCTCTGTTATTAGCTCTCTGTGTGACCTTGGGTAAATTGCTACCTCTCTGAGCCTGTTTTCTCAGCTGCCCAATGAAGTGTTTCAGCTAGATGATTTCCATAGTCCCTTCTCACTCTAAATTGCTAGATTCTAAATTTTATCTTTCTAAGCAAACTGATCTCAATGAATGTTTCCACCACAATACCTTTCCCAACATACTGCACTGCTGGTATTCAATTCCTGTTTTTCAACTCTTTTACCACACTTAGTATTTGTATATTGAATATAACAGAATATCCTTTATTGCATACTTTAAACTTTTGAAGTCGAACGTTAATTAAAGTGTTATTTTCACTAGGCCTTGACTTTGGTGAATAGACACAGAATAATAGATGGGAAGAAACTGTTTTCTGCTGCACAAAATATCCTGAGTGCTTAGCGCATATACGTTTATATCTTCACCTCCTTTTTGTGATACACACCACACACACACACACACACAAATTCTGCTTTTGTATTCCATGATGTATATTATCTCACCATCAAGAGAAATACAGCTTTACTATGTGACCTTTGTATTAATAAGGCACATGTTCTCTAAGATTCAAAAGCTTCCCCTCTCACCCCCCAGTTACTTAACTTCATTGTTACATAACTTTATGCATTAGCCATCTTGTCTTTCTGATATAAACAGATTAAATGTGCAGTATTTTGAAATGCTTTGCAGTAAGATACGATGTTAAGAGCTTTTCAATCATTTTAAAGGACTTGGAAAGAGAAGCCCTCTGAAAATTGAGCCTAGAAAAAGAGATGCCAAGTTCTGGGCAAGGCAGGAGGACAATGAAATTGGTCTTTCATTTCCTTCCCCACAATTTAGCCAGGCCCGTACATCACTATGCAAAGTGAGAGAGTCTGGCAGCCTTCCCATGTCTTTGGATAGTACAATATTTTGGAAGTGGAAGCTGGATTTTACTAGACAGGCTGTAACAGTTCCCAAGTTTTATGGAAAACTGCCAACCCACCAAGGATCTCAAGTCATTGATATGATTTGTTAAGGCCACCTTTGTAAAATATCTATTCTAAGCAACAGAGATTGGTGGATAAGGAGGAAAAGTCTAGCCATTAGACTAAGTCTGAGGTAGCAAAAAGAGTGCTGGATTTGGCACCAGGAAAGAGCTGGATTCAAATCTAGGCTCAGATAATTACTGGCTATGTGACCATAAGTGAGCTACATAAACTCTAAATAATGTCTCCTTTAAAATAAGGATAACAGTACTTAGACCTTTGTTGTTGTTATTGTTGTAGGTTTTCCTTTTAAAGAGTTCTCATAAGAAACAAGTAATTGATTGTGTATGTATTTATGTGTGTGCATGTGCATGCTTTGACAACTGTAAAGTGTGATTTTGATTTTGAGCCTTAATTGAGCTTCAGAAAAAACAGCTTTAACAAATAGTCAGGAAGGCAGTGCTAAGATGGTTTAGTAGAAGGAAGAAATACTTTGAGCTCACTCAAAATGTCTCCTCCCAAAATATCTAGAAAATGCACCAGACTGAATCCAAGTCTGGGGAGAAGTTAAGACAAGTCACAGTGAGTCATTTTTTCCAGCCCACAGTCACATAAGGAGAAAGATAGAATGATGTGGACACTGGGGAAGGAGTCTGGCGAGGAGTACTGTACACAGAGCATTCCAACATAGTATGAGGCTACGCCACTAGGCAGGTAAATGTCCCAAACCCAACACATGGCACAATCAGACTTATACTGGGGAGCATTGACTAGGACAGATGAAAATGGCAGCTTTGTAACTCAATAAAACGATTTTTGGGTAATAGATCCAAGGAGGTATGAAAATGGGACTTGCCCTACACTACCTCCCAGTCCAGGCCCTAGACTGAATACTGAGTGAGGAACAATTTCAAAAACAAGTAACAGAAGAGTGTAACAGATCCCAGGAGCAGAGCAGAGTCTCAGTTCCAGTTTCTACTCCATTCTGAAGATTCCAGAGGAACAATCAGCGCACAAATTCCAGACTAAAGGATGTCAAGCAGTTCTATCATTCTCAACAAGTAAAATTTCCAGGCAAGCTGGTAGTGGCTGAGCCCAGGAACTATCTACTGTTGCTCAGACCCAAACCTAGGTCAGGAATTGTAGAGCTCAGACCAAGGGGTCAACTATTAGATTTTTCCCTGAATCAGATGGCTTTGAGAGCATTGAAAACTTGCAGGGCCCTAACCTGAGATTGTATAATAATACACACTCAATACACCAGACAACAGCAATAGGATCAGCCTAGACCTTTCCTCCAGAAGCAAAGATTTCACAGCCTTAACCCCAAATCTGAAGTCAGGAAGTAGGCTAGAAGAATGGACAAACAAACCAAGAAAAGAATACTACAATAAAACTGTTTTGTGGGCAGATATGGTCAACACACAAAACCAGAAAAGAACAACACTCTATAAGCAAAGTCCCAAAGAAAAATACTTCATGGGCACTTTTTTTTTTCATGTGAATCTGCAAATCTATTGTGTACAACTTGTTATTCCTTTTAACTATATAATAATGTTATCATGTTATCATGTAACTTTCTTTTTTCCCCTTTTTTCTTCCCTCCTGTCAATGTAGAGATGACTACATTATACACAAATATGTATGTATGTAAAATCATTCTATACATATTTCTATTTATCAGTTCTTCCTCTAGTTGTAGATAGCATCTCCCTTCATATGTCCCTTGTAGTTACTTTAGGTATTTATAATAGTCAAAATGACTTAGTCATTCAAAAGTGCTCTTAAAACAATATTGCTGTTATTGTATACAATGTTCTCATGACTCTGTTCATTTCACTCTTCGTTATTTTCTGCAAGTCTATCTATTTTTTTCTAAAATCATCAAGCTCATAATTTCTTATAGTAAAGTATCCCAATTCAATCCCATTACAATCAGTTCAGCCATTTTCCAGTTGGCATCCATGCCATTTGCAATTGTTTGACTCCACAGAGTTGCTATAAATATTTTAGAACATATAGATTCTTTTCCTTTTTCCCTAATCATCATTGGAAATAGACCTAGTAGTGGTATTGTTGGGTCAAAAGGTATAGGTAAATAAGAAAAACTGTTTCAGATTGTTCTGTAACATACTTGGATCAGTTCACAGTTCCACCAATAGTGAATTAGTGTCTCAATTTTTCCAAATCCCTTCCAAAGTTTGTGTTTTTCCTCTTTCATCATTTATACCAAGCCAATAGGTGTAAAATACAAATTTAACTAGAATTCCTGAACAAAATGAAACAAGAGTCAGACAAAAAAATTAAAATATTTTTTGTCAATAAAATAAGATCATTAGAGGGATTTTTTTTAAAGAATTGAGAGCCATGGAAGAAAATTGGAAATGGAATTTACAGTTGGGCACAATTGATACAAAACCTTACACAAGCAACAAACCCCATAAAAAAATTAGGGTGGATCAAATAGAAACCAATGATTTCATGAGACAACAATATCAGAAAATTACAATGAAATTTAAAAAAACTGAAAAGTTGGAAGAAAACGTAAGGTGTCTCATAACAAAAACAACTGACAACGAGAAAAAAATAAGAATCATCATGTTACCTGAACACCAAAACCAAACAAGAGCTTTGACATTATATTTATAGTAATCTAAAAACAAAATTCCAAGATCTCTCAGAATCATAGGGAGAAGGAGAAACAGAAAGAATCTACTGGTCACCTTCTGAAAGGAATCTCCAAATGACAACCTGTGGGAACATTATTAACAATATCCAGACTTTAATGGTCAAAGAAAAAAAATTGTGAGCAGCCAGAACAAAGAAAAAAAATCAAGTACTGAGGAGTCATTCTCTCTATTGATTAACTCATCAGCTCTCCCAGGTTTAATTATTATCTCCATGGAGATGATTCATGGACCTTCAAGCCTGAGCTTAAACTTTTCATTATCACAGGCATACTGGACATTTCTAAATGAAAGTGACAGATATATTTCAAATTCAACATGTTCAAAATAGTTCTCATCATTTTTCTTCCCCTCCCCAACCCACCCTCTTCTTCCACCCTGTTTCCAAAGTGATTTTCCCTAGGATTAGATATGACTTCATCATTCCCTTATTCAGTCAACATCAGTGGCCCCATGTTAAATCTAGCATCAATATAATCTCTTATTTTTAGTTTTTAATTCCTTTAAAACCTGGTCCCAATCAATATTTACATCAGGTATAACTCCACCTATTGCATTTTATGATCCAGCCAAACTGACCTTCTATTTGTTCCCCACAGATACAACACTCCATCTCCCATCTCTGAATCTTCGCAAAGGCCATGCCTTTGCCTAGAAGGTATTCCCTCTGCACCTCTGTCACAGAATCTCTCTTCATTCATGACACAGTCCAGCTACTTTTTATATATACTCTTTCTTGATCCTTTCAATTCTGAATGTACTCTCTCATATTATCTATATTTAACTGTTTTATATTTATATATTGTATTTATCATGTTTGTATTTATTCTTGATATAAATGTCCCTGTTGTCTCCATTCTCCCATCCCTCAGAACATTTAGGAATTTTTGTTTTATTCATTGCATATGTAACTCTAGCATCTAGCACAGTGTGTAGCCCACAGTAAAAGCTAGATATATAAGTGGAATAGGGCCATTCTAGAAAAATAATTTACCCAGAGTCCATATTTCACTGAGAAAAAGGCTATGATACAGGACCATTCCAGGTTTCCTCTTTCATCTCCCTTTACAAAAATATATACCTGAAATCATTCCAAATGCCTCAGTCCTTCATTGAAACAATTCTTTATTATAAACAATTTCTTTTTATGACCAGCTCTACTTTTGTAATCCTAACAGTGTTTTTTTTTCCTTCAGTGCAATATAGAAGGTGGCAATTACTGAAAAAGAGAACTCACAGGTATCTGAGATCTATAATATCACTCTCCTTAAAGCATATTATCACCTAGTAGCTCCCCTTCACACTTCCACCCCTTCTATATACAGACTGTATTTTATTTTTTATTGTCACCTAGTGTATTGAACTTCCAGGATTCTGCAAATCCCTTCCATAACCTTCCTGTATATAGCCAAAGGCTGGAGTATACTGGAACAGTACTTGTACAATGTCCAACCATAAACACTTCCTGTGACTCCTAGTCTGTTCACTTGGAAAGTCTGGTTCATTCTCCTATAGACACCTTCACTTGATGACAGAAATATGGACTAAAGAATATATCCAAATACAGATATGTTGTTAGAAAAACCACTGTTCTTTTAGTGGAGCTAAAGCAATGTTCAGAAAACATTAATTTACCATACTACTTGGAGAATGAATTATTCTGGTGAATGAAAATTACCATATAACTGCTACCTAGAAATGTTTTCTTTTTTTAATTTGTTTGTTTAAAACATGTATTAAAAACTCTTTCTAGAGTAATATAATATGACTTTAGAAGATGAAAAAACTGGGTTTATTTTGAAACCAGAACATATTTGAACATTTTTATTATCAAATATTTGATGTTAGCTTATCTTCTTATGAATTAACTTTTTCTCCTAAAAGTACAATATAACACAAATATATACCTGCATTCACTTACTAGCACACACAGTTATTTGAAGACTCTAGATAGTGTGAGTCTAATTAATTTAGTTTCAATGTGTCTATACTGTGAGTGTAACTATGACTACAACAACTACTGCTGTGGCTGCTGCTACCACTACTACTGTCAATGCCATAGTTGCCATCACTCCTTCTCCTCCTCCTTCTCCTCCTCTTCTTCATTCTCTTCCTCCCTAGTATTTATATTGCACCTACTATGTTACTGGCACTGTACAAAGTACTTTTCCAAATGTTACTTCACTTGATCATCACAATAATCCTGAAACACAAGTACTATTATCAACTCCAACGTACAGTTTTGTCTGACTTTTCCTCATTCTCCTTTACTAGGTTATCATACATGTCTCATGATTCTTATTTGTGCATCTATTCCGGTGCTCTGTTTTGAGTCTTCTTTTCTTCTCATCATGAAACTCTTAGATCTATGTATCTAATCCAAATCTTTTCCATATGTCCACATTGTTGCCCCCAGAACAATCAGCCAACAAATATTTATTAAGCACGTGTAATCAGTGAAGTACTGTGATAAGCACTGGGAATATAAAGAAAAAAAAAAGAATCTTGTCCTCAAATAGCTTATATTCTTCTTTGAGATTTTGCTTGTAAATATTTTCAAGTCATTTGTCTCTTTTTGTGTTTGAATCTTGAGCTTCTCTATCAGCATAATAATTTTATGGTCATTCTTTTTTTGTTGTTTGCTCATCTTCCCCCACCCCAACCCCCCAAAGGCAGCTAGGTGGCACAGTAGATACCTGAAATCAGGAAGACTCATCTTTCTGAGTTCAAATCTGGTTTTAGGCATTTACAAGCTGTGTGACCCTGGGCAGGTCACTTAACATTATTTGCCTCAGTTTCCTCATCTGTAAAATGAGCTGGAGAAGGAAATGGTAAACCACTCCAGTATCTTTGCCAATAAAACTCCAAATGAGGCACAAAGAGTCCAACAAAACCGAACAACAAGAACAATAACAACAAGTAGTATTAATTCTTTGGTCTTATTGTTAAGTAAATAGCTTTGTTTAATATCTAAAAGTATCATTGTTGAGAGTAGCTGATTATGTAAATATTATACAAAGTTCAGATGTATTTCTTTTGAGTGCCTGGTTGTGTAGACAGAAAACACACGGAATAGGTACTCAATAATAGCTACTATACCTACTACTGTTGATGCTGCTGCCACCCCTGCTACTACTACTACTACTACTACTACTACAATAATAATAACTATCATGTGTGTATATATATATATATATATATGAAATTTCATTTTGCCCTCACAGTAGCCCTATGAGGTAAATGCAGAAGCATGCTGGAGCCAGCTTATACAAACTCTCACAAGAGCTGATTCTTAAATTTTTAGTTGATCATATGGAAATTACTAAATGATACAAATCAGGGCTTGCTTTATTGTTTTGTTGATTGTTTAGAAGACTCAAGAAAGTGATGGGAAAAATTTTAATAATGTAGATTAATCGTAGAAATGTATTATGCATATTTTTTTAGAGAACCTGCTGTTAAATGTCTACCAGCACACCCCTTTGTAGATCCTATTATTATTCTTTTTCTACAGAAAACAAAACAGGCTTAAAAAGGTTAAGTGCTCAGGGTCACATAACTAGTAAGTAGCTGAGAGAAGATTCAAACTCTGGTCTTCCTGACTCAAAGATGCTTTGCCTGCACCACTTAGCTGTCTCTAGAACTGGAGTGATGAATAAATGAAGTCTATTTTCCCGCAACAAAGTTGCCCTGCTTACCCTAGAGAGTATGAGCATAATTATCTAGTGGTAGTGTTTTATCTCTGGGAATGTAGACCTGCTGGTGTTGCAGGCTAGAGTGAGTGAGCCAAAGAGATGTTGGGTTTTGACACAACTGAAGTAAGATGTGTGAGATCCTTGAACAGTATTGGAAGTAACTGGACCCTATTGAATGCTATTTGCCATTACATAAGAAAATTTCTAGATCTCAAGTTTACCTACTTGAAGGAGAATGAGCCAAAAGAATTTTTTGTAACTGTATCTGATCTTTTTGCTATAGCCACACTATAATAACTACAGAATAACTATTTTATGGGCTCTATAAGGTCCAGGTCATGTTCTATTTCTATGTAACATTCTCATTTAGCGTTTTTTACCCCAGCTCCTGATATCTTTCTCAGAGACTTCATATTTTCTGTTGATGACACTTATAATAACATTCCCACAGAATTTGTCAACTTCTTTGACACCAGTGATCTTTATTTATAGCTAGTCTTACTTTAGTCATATTCTGAAAGATCTATACCTTAGACTTACCATCTCTCCTGGCCACATCACAAACTTCATTCTTTAGACAAAGTTTCTTATCTTTCTGCTTATTTCACTTATACAGACTCCCTTTTTGTACCTCATTGTGATCTCTGAAATTTTTTTTAAGCAGATTGAGGAATAATGGAGACAGTGTGGGAACCTTAGAGTAAAAAAGACCTGAGTCCAAGCCCCAACTGATCTCTACCAGCAGTGTGACTCTGGTTAAGTCACTTAACACTCCAATGCTTCCAGCCAACTCACCAAGACTTTAGGTTTCAAAGAAAAAGCTGGTCTGATTGGTAGAAGGAGTTTCCTCAAAGGGAATATGCTCTACCGTGTCTACCTCTTAAAAAACAAACAAATAAAGCTCATCATATCAATTTATTCTTCTTCATTTACTCCTAAACATGGAGTATTAACTAACGTATTTCCCATTTTAATAACTACCCACCACCACAGAATCCCTCCATTCCTTCTGCTTCACTATGAGTTTATCAGAATTTAAAACAAAGACACAAAACATTTAGACATAATGGAACAATCATGCTTGTTTTGTCTTCTTTTCCAACATAATACTTTAGCAGGAAAATCATTCACAAATAAACATTCTGGTATGTTTGTTTAAAAATGAGCATCAGTACTTTATAATCACAATTTTTATATTTAAAGTAGAAGAAATATCCTTTATAAACATATAAATACTATTTCATGATTCAGCTTCTGACAGTTTTAAAAATTCACAACCAGGCTGCAAATATTCACAATAATTTTAAAAATTAAAATATGTAATTTTCATCACAATTAATGTATTAGCACTATCATAAGTAATAATATTAGAAGTAAATCACAGATTGAATATAATAGTTTAACAAGAAAATTAGATCCTTGAAAGAGAGAAAAGAATAGAAAATTAAGAGGCTTTACAAATCACTCAGTACTAAATGTAATGTTATGTAAACGATGATAAAATGTTTCTTGTCTAAGGAATTAATAGGTTTTTAAATATTACGAGAAACTCTATTGGTAAATCAAAAAATGTCTTCAGCAATTATGATTTATTTTCTCCACAGTTGAATATGGAATCTTACTTTTTAATGCTTCTTAGTTTTTTTTTAAGGTACAAAGTAGTTTGAAGATAACATTTGAGGGGCAGCTAGGTGGCACAATGGATACAGCACCGGCCCTGGAGTCAGAAGGACATGAGTTCAAATTTGGCCTCAGACCAGACATTTAATACTTACTAGCTGTGTGACACTGGGGAAGTCACTACTTAACCCCAATTGCCTAAAAAAAAATTAAAAATAAAAAAAGATAATATTTGAATGTCATTTTTTATGCTGAAATCTAGAAAAAGAAATATAATTTCATGTCTATCGATGAGTATGATTTTTTTTTCACCTGACAGTGTTGTACTGGGAATGACAGTGTTTCTTTTGTAATAATACAAATTCATTGATCATATGACTCTTGAAAGAAGTTCTAGAATGTGTGACTATATTTGACTATGAGTAGAACTTGATCAATTATGCATTTGAATGTAAGAATTCAATCAATGAGTTATTAACAGGCATATTATATGATAAACTCTCATGAGTTTTCATTAACAGTAAAGGGAATATTAGGAAAAAGATAGGAATGATATTGGACTATAATCGCTTGGTATATACTTACCCTCCAATATGCTATACTTCCTTTGAAGCTCCCAGTAGAACCACTGCATCTACAGTGGAGACATATGCTGAAGAAGAAAGTTCATTATCAAGCTAACATATTGGTTAAAGTTCTATAACACAACATTCCCAGCATAACTGTTGAAAAATAGTGGCTTGTAGCAGAATATTGTATCTCAAAAACAAAAACAAAAAAGCAATAATAATAAAATAATAAAATCAATTCAATGAATATTTATTAAGAATCTGCTACATGAGGGTTGTTATGGGTATAACAAGATATCAAAAAAAAAAAAATAAAGCAATCTCTGGTTTCAAAGACCTTGTATTCAAAGGAACACTATCTATAGACCTTTAATTTAATATAAACTTATATAAGCAAAAATTAGTCTTCCTAATGTGTATAAAACAGATAATTTGTCTAACATTTAGTTCATCAGACACACATGAAACAGCTGGGTGGTGTAGTGGACAGAGTGCTGGGCCTGGACTCAGGAAGATGTGAGTTCAAATTCAGTCTCAGCTACTTGCTAGCTTTGCAAACCTGGGCAAATCACTTAACTTCTTGTTTCCTTATCTGTAAAATGGAGATAATATTAGCGCCTATGTCCCAGGGTTGTTTTGAGGATCTAAAAAATAATAATTATAAAGTAACTAACACAATGCCTGGAACATAGTAAATGCTATGTAAATATTAGTTATGGTTATTATTAACCATACTATCAAACATTTCTCATTATTCAGGTACAGATGGAAGTTAATGTTAGTTGACCAATCGTTAACAAAATAACTACATGTTCAATCATAACCAAAATTATTTCTATGTTATTAGCTAGTCTATCATTTAATGACATATTTATCTTTCTTGACATGTTTAGATATTTCTTGACATGTTTAGATTTTTATTTCCCTAAAGCAAAGGCTTTTCATGTCGCCTGCCATCACAAAGGAGCTAAGAAATGCACAAGGGTCCTCTAAGATATTCCTGGCACAGTGCAGACTGATGGACAGTGTCTTGCCTGTTTCTCTTATCCTGCTTCATTTTTTTCTTTTGCTTCTCTTCTCTCTGTCTTTAGTTAACTCCATTCAATTTGCAAAATCTTTATTAAGTGTACACAAATCAGTGTGATATATGTGAAATAGAGCTGAACTGGTCATCAGAAAGCCTAAGTTTGAGTAGAGTACTAGTCTCTCACTACCAGAGAAAGATCTTAAATATTATACCCCTAGAAATGTGCTTTATAAGTTCTAGATCTCGTAAGCCAAAGAAAAAGAAAACGTAAATACACACACTCACATACACATACATACATACATGCATACATATATAAGTATATATATATATATATATATCTTCTCTCTCTCTCTCTCTCTCTCTCTCTCTCTCTCTCTCTCTCTCTCTCATCTTTCAAGTTGTGAAAGAGACAAGTCACATACAAAGATATCCCAATCAGAACTATATAATTTGAACTAAATAATGTTTTATCCAACAAAGTTGATTATAATACCACGGGGACAAAAAAAAATGTAATTTTCAATGAATATATGACTTCTGAATAATCCCAATATTTTTAAAATAGCTTAGCAGAATCTTGCAAAAGCAAGCAAAAGGAAAAACAAAGTTTAAAATGTACATAATTTTGAACAACCAAAAATAGTTGTGATAAAAAAGTAAAGACTTTTGGCTATTCACACTATATAAGGATTAGTGAGTGAGAAAACGATAAAAATAATTTTCTGAGATATTTTTAGACCTAGATACAAGTATTACAAAATTCATTTGGAAGAAGAAAAGGTCATGAATTTCAAAAGAAATAATGAAAAAAGGATAAGTTTGTGTAAGGCAGCATGGGGGGGGATGGCAGAGTAAAGGTAGGGACTCACTTAAGCTCTCCCCAAACCCCTCCAAATACCCTTTAAAACTACTCTAAACAAATTGTAGGGCAGCAGAACCCACAATAAGACAAGAGAAAACTAAATTTCCAGCCCAAGACAACCTGGAAGGTCAAAAGGAAAGGTCTGTTGCACTAGGGTAAGAGAGTAGTGCAGTCTTGCACAGGCCACAGCAGCACAAACTGGGCCCCAGCAAACCCAAATCAGGCCTTGGGAGTGACTGAATCAGCAGTAGCAGCAATTGCTTCCAAAGCTTTCAGCCTACAGATAGTAATGTGGTTGAGCAACTACTCAGAAGGAGATTACAGGGGTCCCTTTGCTAGCACTGAGGCAGTATTCTGTTGCTTTGACTATACTTCAATCTGGGTCACAGTCCTAGGTCGCAGTCCCAGAGCAAGAAGGAGCACTAGCATAGAAGAGCTTGTGGAAGCAGTAGAGATGGAACCTTCCTTACAGTTACTGGGCATAAAAGAGGGCTTGTGGTCACCTACCAACCAGAGCACAGGCCAGGAGAGAAGTAAACACCTCTCCTTAGATCATACCACCTTGGAAGAATTGAAAATTTACAGGTTCCTAGAAGCATCTCTGAAAAAAGCTGCACAAAACCCCTAAGCTTGGGACAGTTCACCCTCCAACCTGAAAGTAGAGCCCTACCTTAACAAAGAGTAAAAAAGTCAAGTAATGGGCTGGGAAATGAGCACACAATAGAAAACAACAACAACAACAACTCTGACTATGGAAACTTAATTTGGTGACAAGGAAGATCAAAAGACACACTCAGAAGAAGACAACAAAGTCAAAGCTTCTACATCCAAAGCCACCAAGAAAAATATGAATTGGTCTTAGGTCATGGAAGAGCTCAAAAAGGATTTGGAAAGCAAACAAAAGCAGAGGAAAACTCCCAGGAATATTACAGCCAAATGGTGATGTTTATGCTGTGAGATACATTATTATAAGGCAAGATTTCTGCATCAGGTATTTTTGCTAAACATTTTTCCCCTATGACACAAGGAATTGAATTGAGGAAGTTAGGAAAATGACTGGGAAAGAAAGAAAGGGAGCATAGAGAGGGCAGAGAGAGAAAGAGACAGAGACAAAGAAAAAGGAAAAGACAGAAAGAAATGAGAAAGAAAGAAGGAAAGAAGGAAAATGAAAACGAGAAAGATTAAAAAAAGAAAATAATTTTCTTTTTGGATTATTATCTATATGATTTTGCGAAAGTCACTTAGCATCTTTAGGCCCCAGTTTTCTAATCTTTAAAATAAGGACATTTGAATTAGTGACCTTTTTGAAGCCCCTTCCTACTCTAAATCACTGACCATCTGAAATAGGAGGATGAAGAAGGAAGCTACTATTTCCTGTAAATATGATACTGTACCCATTGCAAGAAATGATTCCTCAAATATGAAGAAGAGGGAAGAGGGGAGAAAGTATATCTTGAATTCCAGTATAATTGCAATATGTACTTTTTTCTGTATTATGTGTATGTATATGTGTGTGTGTGTGTGTGTGTGTGTGTGTGTGTGTGTGTGTGTGTGTATACACATTGCAAACTTTAAAGTTTTACATAAAGGACTATTCACCAGTTCCAGGCACTGTTATTTTTGGCTGATTTATCTCAGAAACTATCAGAGTCAGCTAACTTTTAATGAGTAATTAGACACTTGGGTGAGAAGTTTGCCACTGAATTTCTAAAGTGCTTCAATTCTAAGTTATGCATGGAGAATGATACTAGGAGGTCCTTTATTAATTATTAGTACTGTGACAGAAAGAGGCATGTTGTACATGCCTTTGAAAAATTCAAGCCCTGCAACCATTTCCACTATATGCTTAGTCCTTTCCCCCATATGATGAACAGGCAAATTCACCACTCTCAGCTCACCCTATCATCAGCGACCTTGTGGTCAAGGGACTTTTCCAAGATGGTGCAAGTGCAGTGAGGCTTCTCACTGCTCAAGAGTAACTTCAGTGATGTCAAAGCCTCATTAACACTTCATGAATATGATAATGAAGGGAATCCTGAGAGGGAAAGTGTAGCTGTTTCACAATAGCCCCCCAGAAGGCCCAGTAAGCACAGGCATAAGTTTTGTTTTTCTTTGTCTTGTTTTGTTTTTTGCTTATATAACACAAAGATTGTGTCATAGAAAATTTCCATTAGTCACTCCCCCTTCAGCTCCATATAAGCAAGTCCCCATTCCCCCTCCACCCAATCAACCAGCCTTCTGACACTGATTGGTCCTGTTGCTTTTATGACAATAAAGCTTTATCCATTGAGAAAAAAAAAAAAAAAAAGAATGAAAAAAAAAGAAAGAAAATTGAAGCCCTGAAACTTTACTTTGTCCTGGAATACAAAGATTATTAAGAGCTTGGGGGAAGTGGGTGGATAATAGAGGAGCTCAAATTAAATGGACAATGAGCTCAATTCACCTTGCTTTTCCTATGTTTTAAGTCTAAATCCTAAGACAGAACCAAAACCAAAGTACCAGCATGTCCTTGTTTTTCTATTTAGTTCAGCTACTAGTGTGTAAGGAGAGACAAATTATGATGATTATCTTCCGGGAGAAAAGAGGAACCTTTGCACATTCCCTGATAATCAACACTAGTCCCCATTGGGAAGGTCAGACACAACCTGAGGTAAGTGCAATTCTCTTCAATTCCACATATGTTTATTGATGTGATTGTTGTTCTAAGATATTGATAATGAAAGCCAAAGTTTGATAAATGAGAGTTTGCTGGGCCAGGAAATCATGAGCTGATAAAACTTTTGTTTAATCTACATTAGTCAAACCAAAGCAGAGGTAGAAACTGAGCTGAAAGTCAAACAAGCTAAAGTTGAGAAAACCTGAAAATTCCCTAGAACCAAGAGCCAATGCTTTTGTTTGTATTTTACACAAAGGTCCTTGTATACCCCAAAGTATAATGAGTATCCTATGGTAATATATAAATGTTCAATATGTTATCTGAACCTCTTTTATTCCTTGCCAGTATGTTCATAATATTTACATCAAAGAACAGCATGAGTTCTACCAAGGTTTCATAGTGAGAGGCATTTCAGGATTTGTGAATAAAAATAAAGGTCTTAATAAAAGAAATTGTAAGATTATAATGGAAGTACCTAATAATGTTATTCAACTTTTTGAGCTTATTAGTGGTATAAAGGAATAAAGGATGGAAAAAAATATACCTATATGTGCATATATGTGTACATGCAATCATGTATATGTACACAATTACCAATAATATGTGTGCACACATGTGTATGTATACATGCACATGTGTGTGCACACACACATGAATTCTTATTAGATGCCTGAGCCAGTAATTGTTCCAAATGATCAGCAATGTCAAATGACTTCTATTCCTTAGAAAAGATGAAATTACTGCATAGCGTTCCAGGACAACATGCACACACACACACACACACACACACACACACACACATATGTGTAGTCTCATAGCATCAGAGGCTGATTTTCCATGATCTAAGTTCCTGTGTTTATAACTTTGAAAGCCCTAAAAAAGGTCATGTTTCAGTTTCAATTCAAATATATGACACTCCTAAGACAATACCAGTTTCCCATAAAGAACTGATGTCTACATTTTTTTCAAATTATGTCACTGGTTGTTGACCAGAAAATACTGATCTTTAAAAATTAATTTCCATAGCTAACAGAAATTTCAAGGTGGAAGAGACTAATATGCAATTCTTTCTGCCAAAAGTTTGATTATAGATGTGTTCTAATCCTGGGCCAGGTATATTAAACCAGAAAACTTTGGTACAGAAAAAGGTTCAGCAACAGTTATAAAAGCTTCAAGTAACTTATAACTAGGAAGCTATGAAATGATATTTTACTTTATTTTACATAAACTAGTTGGACATAAGAAACGAGATTGTACATACAACTGGAATTCAGTTTCAAAGTGGGGCTTCAGGATTTGAATAAGAGATTTCTATCCAGAAAATAATAGAACCTACTCTATGGTCCATTGTGGTAGAAAGGTTTCCTTACATCTTTGAAAACTGTAACAACTTCTGTAAGTTCTGACAAGTCCTACAAAGCTTGTAAGCCTTTAAATATATATCTAGTAATGGGTTGTTTGTCTGCTGGCCAAGGAGCCACCAAATTAAATTTGGAGAAGCTCTTCACCAAACTGGCACAAGGTGATAGAAATTTTAGCTATAGCAATTAAAACCTCCCACTAAATCACAGAGGAGTGGTGATCTGTATTGGTAAAAGGACTGTCCATGCTGTAAAGCTGTTGAATAAATGCTTATTGATAGTCTTTGTTGAATCTTGTCAAGAATGACTCTGTTTAGCAGGTCTGTAATAATTTGAGGCCTTGAGTTGTTTAAATATTAATGTATTGAATGCACATTATTCTTAACCTTTATTTTGTGTCATACAGCACTTTGATTATCTTGTAAAACCTAGGGACCCTTCTCAGAAGAATATATTTAAATGCATGAAACAAAATACACAGGATTACTAAGGAAACTGAAATTTTGTGAGAATGAATCTTTCCTTTGACGGATAGATTTCTTTGAGTCCATAAACTTGAGGTGGAATAAAATTAGATTTTTTAAATAAAATTAACAAAATGACAACCACATTTAAATTCATGGACTCACTGAATCTATCTATGGATCCTTTTGGATTTAAGAACCACTGGGATAGTTAATTTTAATAAAATGTAACTATATCCTCAATCAGAGAAGAACAACTCTTAGACGGAATGTGGTCTCAGAACCTATCTACTAAATCCTTAAACATTTTTTTTGTAGCTGATGAGTATAACCGAAAGAACAGGTGGCATAGATCTAATTCTTAACCACAGCATGTTTTTTCCTCTTTAGCTTGCTTTTGACCACATCTCTTTTGCAAGCTATACAAATAGGGTAAAGCAGTTTTGTACAGTTATACTTTCTATTTACGGAGTGGGGTAGTGTTGGGATGAAATAATGGCAACAGTACAATGTGGCAAGATTTAAACAGCACCTAAACTATAATAATACTTTCTCCAAACGTATTGAAGCTGCTTAATGATTATAAATATTTATAAAATGCCTAGTACTGTCACATACCTTAATAGATATTTATTCACTTCTTCCCTTCCCTTTAGGCAAGAGCACTTGAAATTTCATCACTTATTTACTAAATGGGCAATATTTTGCAGAAAAGAGTTATAGCTACCTAAAAAGTGCAATTCTAATATCCCAGATAAAATGTTATCAATGTATGAATATGGTCACACTTGGCGTAATTGAACAAAATTTTCCAATATTTACCCCAAAAGTTTCTGCTTTTCTACAGTGTGTATAGAACATACACTGGGAGAATCAAAGAAGACTTCTCAGAGGATATGGTACCCAAGCTAAGCCAGAAGAATGACAAAAATTCTGAGAATTAAAGATGATCAGAGAATGAACAGAAGTAGAAGATGGAATGTCAAGTTTTAAAGGACAGATAATTTTTATGAAAGGGGCTGTATGGGTCAAGAATTAAGAATGAGATTAAGTTCCAAAAAGACAGGTAAAATATTGAATAGAATTGCAATATAAACAAATTATGTGCTGATATAAATATGTACATATGCATATACATATATACATATGTACATATACATACATATACATGCATACACACATATGTTGCATTTACTTAGGTATTGACTGACTATTTTTTAGAATGTATATACAAAGTTGCTTGAAATAAATTTTTCTCGGACACTAAGGTTTTTTTTTTTAAATTTTTAGGCAATTGGGGTCAAGTGCCTTGCCCAGGGTCACATAGCTAGTAAGTGTCAAGTGTTTGGTCTGAGGCTGGATTCGAACTTAGGTCTTCCTGACTTTAGAGCTGGTGCTCTATCCACTGCGCCACCCAGCTGCTCCCAGGAAACTAAGTTTTGTACATGTACATTGATGACTAAAAAATTTTTGGAACTAAAGACTTTCATATTTTAAAGCTTTTTCCTAAAATAATCTCTTCAGTGTTGTGGATAGAGAAGAACAATTTGGCAACAACTAATGCTTTTTATTTTTGAATTGTTAGTTAAATTTTTGGGCCCCAGAAGTATTGTGACACATGCCAGAGGTAATGATCTAGGCAAATTGAAAAGTGAGGTACTGATTAGGCAAATAAAGAAAGATATCTTTGCTCTGCATGAGTCATTATCAAAGTGGTTGATAATGTTCTCAGCATTATCCACTGACAGACTTTTAGAATGGGTAATTAGAGGAATACAAATAAAGGAACAAACAGAGCTCATAATTGGACCAAAGCAGTCATTATTTCCTTTCATAAGAGTAGGAAGCCTAGATATTGGCCACTTCCATATTTTACCCAATTGATTAAAATATATTTCACTCAAAAGGAAAACTTCTATAGCAGTGGTCTGGGAACTTGTCATGCATTGGTAATGTGTGATTTCAAGTCTGAGGTGTCAAAACATTAGTGCCTGTTGGCTCAACATGTCTTCCTCTTACTTCCTTTTGACTGTGTCTTATCCTTCCCAGTTGTTCTATAGTTAACTGGCTGAAATTGTAGGCTCTGACTGTCAGTCGCACTAGTAGGTATTACTACAGAGAAGGTTCTCTGAGATGTTTCTAACCAATGAGCTGGCAAGAAGGAAGGAAAGGTGGATATTAGGATACAAAAATGTACTATACCTGTGGGAAAGAGAATAACACTTCATCATATCCTGAAAGCTTTGGATTTTTGCATTTTCTAGTAATTTATTACACAGATTTTTTTTCTACTATTCAGAACTTCTGGAATGACATTATTCTATAAAGACTATCTTCTATATAAGTATAATCACCAAATTTTAATTAATCTAAAGATTTTTTCAAAAAAACTTTAAATCAGTTTGCTATGCTCTTCTTATTGTGTACACATTTTGGCAACATTTAAAAACAAACAAAAAAATCCCATGAAAATCTATTCCATTGTCTTAGAATTTTTCCTTAAAAAATAGTAGGAGTCAGAGGCCAAACTGGAGAAGAGGGCATGATTACTGAAATTGTCATTCCAGAGGAATGATATAAGGTACTCATATTTAAAGATTTGAACATTTTGTACTGTCATGTCTTGTGAAGTAAGGGAGGTAGAAAGTATATTGAGTGCCCTGGATTGAAGTAGTGGGTGCTGGTGAACGAACTGTCTATACCAACGATAGGGAATCAGCAGCCTGAAGGCCACATGCGGCCCTCTATGTCCTCAAGTGTGGCCCTTTGACTGAATCCAAGGATTTGTTCTGTGAAATTTGGATTCAATCAAAGAGCTGCACTTGAGGACCTAGATAGCCACATATGGCCCCATGTTCCCCACCTCTGGTCCATACCACTTCCTAAACTTTCTTTCTGAGACCTCAGGATATAATAAACTCCATGGCCTTGAAACTTGGCTATAACAATTGTATGATAAAATGGTTCCCTTTTAGTGAGCTAATAATACATAGTTACAGCATAATGAGGCTGTGCCGTATATTCATTCATGCATTCCTTGTTGTCATTAGAAATAAGGCTAAAAGATTAGCTATCAATTCAACTAAACATGAATTAGGCTGATAAAGCTATCATGCTGAAGAGCATTATCAAGACTGCAAAATGTTATTTTATAAAATATATTTATAGTTTAAAAGGTTTACCAGGATATAATTCACTATTATAACATGCCGTTCTACTTTTTGATGTTTGAGGCTAACAATGCAGGTGCTATTAATGATTTGATATGTCAAGGTGATTTTATAGTCATTTATAATGCTTTAAGGTAGTTGTATTCCCTTTTAATGGATGTAATTCAAAAGTTTTGAAGCATATATGAAATCAGCCAAATGCCATATAATGCTTAGATTTTAAAAGCTTCCCCTTAGAACTCTTCTCAGTCAATCAAAATATATCTTTTCTCCTATTTATTTCATCATGAGCCACTCTGGTAATAATATACACTCCTCCAGCCCTTTCAAAAGAAGCAAACAGAAAAATATTTTGTAGTTTAAACAATAATCATATGAAACTAATTTCTAAATTGGAAAAAATACTTTGCCAACTAAATTCATTTTTCATATTGTACTCACCAATAATATAATATGCCTTGAAATTAATATTTTAATTATAATGTAGCCTGAAATACCTACAGAATAGTGAGAATTTTTGCAAACTTTCTAAGGCAACATCAAATATATACTGAACATACTGATTCAGACAAATTCATAGAAGGTATGACTCAATCAGTGAAAAGCTTAAATTATATCCTTCTTTTAAAAATATAGAATATTTTCACTACAAGTAGATGTATTTATGAGGAATATGATAACCTGATTTCTGTTGTAGAAATCCTAAGTTAAGGAATCAATAAGCATTATATATAATTGGCATATCAAAGCATCACCCTAAACCATCTGCCTACAAAATTATTAGGAAAAAATTTCTCCATGAGAACATAGCAAAGTATTTACAATCAGCTGAACCCCTCATCTTTACCTTGTCCAGTTTGTGAACACACTCAGTGGGAGTGTTTAAGCAATGCAAGCAGCAGCCTAAGGATCCCCATCCTGAACTTATTTCTCTCATCTTCACTGGGAACCTGGGAGAGGCAACCCCTCCTCACTCAGTCTCAGGCAGAATAATAATATCACCTAGAGAGCTAGGCCTAGGTGTTGACAAATACTTTCCATCACTCCACTTATTTTAGCTGATCACAAGATTACACTAGAAGCATTCTAGTTCAAACTGCTCATTTTACACATATGGATCCAAGACAATGAGGAGTAAAGTGAATTCTTGTCCAAGGTCAAATGGATAGGAAATAGGAGCCCTAGGATTCAAACCCAGATCCTCTGAGTTTCAATCCAGTATTTTTTTCACTGCTGAGGTAAGATTGATATAAAAAAAAAATTCTGAGCAGCTGCTGAGGAAAAATGAAACATTACAAAAGCATAAAATGATGGTTTTACAAGGTACAGATGTCTTTTCTTAAGTATTTCATCTAACTATTGATAGAGAACAATTTATGCCCAATTTATGAATCACTCAGCCATGATTCCTTGCCTCACCTGAACCATTCTGAGTAATAAGATCTGAGGAAGAATGATCCTTTATGGCTCTCGCTGACTCTTCCATGAGTATTCATCTATTCATGTCTTTCCCTTCTAGGAGCCTCTGTATTGAACTCTATCCTTTTGAAGACCTATCTTCTTATCCCTAACCAAATACTTTCTGTTCAGATTCATTTACTAAAATACATTAATGTGTTTGTAACTTTAGGTGAAGTTTGTTTCCTTCACTTGGGCTGACAGGGCTTACTAGTCATGAGGCCTAGATGAAGGCATTAAGATATAAGTTTTCTTCATGCCTCATCTCAACTTTTTTCATTTTCTAGAAATAGGCTAGTCGGTTCATCCTCCTGACAAAATGCCTCCCCAGTATTACTCTTCTTAGTTTAAACAACACTTCCATCCCTCACCTCATTTTCAGAATCAAAGTGACTTGTATGTCATACCTTGAGCTTACTCAATTAACACCTATCCTGTCTCTACTTTCCAGCACAGCAGTACACAATCAATCAATATTTATCAAGTGCCTACTATGTTCCATGCACTGTGCTAAGTGCTGAAGACACAAAAGAGGCAAAATATAATCCCTGCCTCAAGCACTTACAATTTTACAGGGCACATACACATGAACACACAAAGAACAGCTTATTTTAAGGAATTAATCAAATTTCCAAAATATATATAATATCCATTATAAACTCAGCTTAATTTCTCTCACTGTCACCATCTCTTTCAATGGTACAGGTGCTATAATGGTGCCAAGGCACTAGAAGAGCCTTAGAATCAATATTAAAATAATAACACATGTATCATAGTTTGTCACTTATATCCTACATGAGTTATCTCATTTAAATCCCATAACCACCCTATGACTAAGCAGTAAAAGAATTCTTATTTTACAAACAGGAAAACCCACATCTGGAGTAGCTTTATTAGTACAAGATGGAGGAGGAAATTATTGTGAAAAATTATTTCTCTTGGTAATCTGTGTCTTGGAGACTCAGAACTCTACCTTGACAGCCTTCTACTCAAAGTTCTTCAGAAGGAATCACTGATAATGAGATTGCATTGAATTGTCTTATCCTGGTCAAACTGACCCAAACTTGAATTGATTTTATTCTATTCAGGCTTAGGTAGAGGCAGATGTTACTGCCCAGATAGAAGGAGGCTGGGAGCAGTCTGGAATGACGGCAGGTTGATATGAGCCCCTGTTGATAGAGTATGCAATGCTGTACCCTAAAATCCCTTCTGAGCCAGTTCAGAACTAGCCACCATAAGGGCGGCCTAGTTTTGGACTGAATTCCCGTGCAATGCACATCAAGCCAGCTTGAGAGAAATTAAACCATGGTCACATGTACCCAATTTTGTTTGTCTCTTTCTTAGAATGAATAAATTGGGGTTCATTAGGTTCATGGGGTTTGGAATTTACATTAATTAGCAGTTAAACTGGAAAAAAAACCCTCTGGGTTTTAGAAGACTGTAAGTTAAATATGAATCAACAATATGATATAGAAGTTACAAAATCTAACAAATTCTTGGCCTGTATAAAAAGCTTACAGGAATTAAGAAGTGGTGGTCTCTCTATACTCTGTTAAAGTCAGACTTCATCTGGAGTATTGTGCTCTGTTCCAAGTCACTTCAAACAGTTTTTACTAAATTCTTACTCTGTGTCATGCATCGTGCTATTACAGGCATCCAAGTTTAGAATAGTCATTTATAAGCTAAAGAGTGTTCAGCTAGGTATGATCGTAATAGCAAAGGGCCTCGAATTTATGATATTTGATGATCAGTTGACAACATTAAGAACATTCTACAGAAGACTGAGGAAGCACATTGCAATTCTTTTCCAAGTATGTAAAGTTCTGACATATGGAACAGAGATTATACTTGTTCTATTTGGCCTCAGTGGGCAGAATTAGGAGTAATCATTGGAAATTACAAAGAGGCAAATTGAGGCTTTGATATAATGGAAAACTTGCTATCAGTTGGAACTCACCAATAGTTCAATGGATGCCATAAAGGTAGTGAATTCTCCAGTGAAGACTTCAGGTCTTCATTTAGAAATTAGAAATTCTTTGGCGTGTTGTAGCTGGATCTTGTTTTGTTTTGTTTTGTTATTTTCTGAAATGGATTGGACCAGAAGGTTTGCAAAGTTACCAGCTAACTGTAAAATTCTCTGATTCTATGAATTTAATGTAACCTGTCTCAGGTTACACAGAGGTTAAGTAGAAGAGAAGGACTTGAAACCTCTCTGCTTTCTATCAAAGCCTTTGCTTAATTTGGACCTCAGGAAACATTATTCTTTTCCCCCAGGATATGCTGATTACCTGAAATACTCAACATCTTCTCCACATTCTAAATTGTCTCTCCCCTCTGATTGGAGGGTACAGAGGTAGAGCAGTAAAGTCCTCCCAAACCTTCATTTACAGAGGGCTCAACCTTCCAGGTAACAATTCATTTCCTTCAGTGTCTGTGCTTGGTTTAGACTCCATGGAATAATATGCCCGCCATGGTGGGTACTTCCTGGTGCTTTCCCCACCCATACATACCACTTCCTTGCTTTTCATCTTCTATTTATGTATTGTCTTCCCCACATTAGTTTGTACCTCTTGAAAGTAAGGACTGTCAGAGGAAAAGCCAAGATGGTGGAGTAAAAGCAATGACTTGCTAGAGCTCTACCCCCAAACCCCTCTACTATAAAAAATGGCTCTAAACAAATTCTAAAGCAGCAGAACCCCCCAAAAAAAGAGTGAAACAAATTTACAGCCCAAGACAACTTGGATGGTTGATCAGAAAGGTATATTGTGAAAAGTGGGGAGAGGAATGCAGTTCCATGTGGGCATGCAGGCAAGGCAGGCCTCAGTGAACCTGAAACAGGACTCAGGGTACTGAATCATGGGCAGCTGTGGTGGTTTCCAGACTTCTCAACCCAAGAATGCCAAAGACAATTTAGAAGGTCAGTAGGAAAAGTCTCCCTGTGGTAAGAGAGAGAAGCATGGTCCCAGCCCCAATTCCAGCACAGGCCCTGGGGTTGGGGGCTGTTTCCTGACCTTCTGGCCCACAGACTGAGGGGGAATCAAATGGCTGATCAGAGGGGGATTACATGGATCTCTCTTTACAGGTGTGGGATTCTCTTGCTTTGCCCTTCTTGGATCTGGATCACAGTTTTGGGAGGCTGTCCTGGGGTGAGGAGGAGTGCTGGCATGGTAAAGCTTGTAGTGGTGGTAAAGAGAAAATCCCTGTTACAGTTTCAAGGCAGAAAAGCGTGGTTGTGGTCACTCATAGACCAGAGCCCAGGTCAGGAAAGGAGTAAACACCTCACCCTTGATCATATCAACTTTGAAGAAATGAAAATTCACAGGTCCGTAGAAATATCTCTGAAAACAGCTGCACAAAACCCCTGAAGCTTGGGACAGTACATTCTCCACACTAGAAGTAGACCCCTACCTTCACAAAGACTTTATAACTCAAGTCATTGGCTGAGATCATGAATAAACAAAGGTCCAAAAGAAGTCAGACCACAGAATCTTTCTTTGAGAAAGAAGATCAAAACATACAACCAGAAGAAAACAAAGTCAAAGCTCCCAAATCCAAAGCCTCCAAGGAAAATATGAATCAGTCTCAGGCCATGGACAAGCTCAAAAAGGATTTCAAGAAACAAGTAAGAGAAGTAGAGGAAAAACTGGAAAGAGAAATAAGGGTGATGCAGGAAAATCATGAAAAATAAATCAACAGCTTGCTAAAGGAGACTCAAAAAAAAATACTGAAGAAAATAACACCTTAAAAAATAGCCTAACAAAAATGGCAAAAGAGGTCCAAAAAACAATGAGGAAAAGAAGGCCCTAAAAAGTAAATTTGGCCAAATGGGGAAGGAAGTCCAAAAGCTTACTGAAGAAAATACTTCCTTAAAAATTAGAATAGAGCAATTGGAAGCTAGTGACTTTATGAGAAATCAAATCCAAAAGAATGAAAAATTACAAAACATATTTGAAATATCTCATTGGAAAAATGACTGACCTGGAAAATAGATCCAGGAGAGAGAATTTTAAAAAAATTATAGGACTATCTGAAAGCCATGATCAAAAAAAGAACCTATACATCATCTTTCAAGAAATTCTCAAGGAAAACTGCCCTGATATTTTAGAAGTAGAGGGCAAAATAGAAATTGAAAGAATCCGCTGATCACCTCCTGAAAGAGATACCCAAAGGAAAACTTCTAGGAATATTGTAGCCAAATTCCAAAGCTCCCAGGTTAAGGAGAAATTATTGCAAGCAGGCAGGAAGAAACAATTCAAGTATTGTGGAAACACAATCAGGATACCACAAAATTTAGTGGCTTTTACATTAAGAGACCGCAGAGCATGGAATATAATATTCCAGAAGGCAAAGGAGACAGGATTACAACCAAGAATGACCCACCCAGCAAAACTGAGTATAATCCTTCAAAGGGAAAAATAGTCATTCAGTGAAATAGAGGACTTTCAAGCATTCTTGATGAAAAGACCAGAGCTGAACACAAAATTTGACTTTCAAATACAAAGACTCAAGTAAAACATGAAGAGGTAAACAGGAAAGAGAAATCATAAGAGACTTATTAAGGTTGAATTGTTTACATTCCTGCATGGAAACATGATATTTGTAAGTCATGAGACCTTTGTCAGTATTAGGGTTGTTGGAGGGGGGAAAATATGTGTATGTATGTATAGATAGATAGATAGATAGATAGATAGATAGATAGATAGATAGATAGATAGATAAACAGAGGACACAGGGTGAGTTGAAAATGAAGGGGTGATACCTGGAGAATAAAATTAAGGGGTGGGAGAAGATTTTGTTGGGAGAAAGAGAAAGGGACAGGTAGAATGTGGTAAATTATCTCACATGAAACAGACAAGAAAAGGCTTTTACAGTGGAGGGGAAACAAGGGAAGGTGAGAGGGAATGAGTGAATCTTATTCTCATAGAATTTGTCTTAAGGAGAGAATAACATACACACTCCATTGGGTATGGAAATGTGTCTTACCCTACAGGAAAACAGGGGCGGAAGGGCACAAGAGAGCAGGAGGATGATAGAGGGGAGAGTAGATTGGTGGAGGGGGTAATCAGAAGCAAACACTTCTGAGGAGGGACAGGGTTAAAAGAGAGAATAGAATAAATGGGGGGCAGGATAGGATGAAGGGAAATATACTTAGTTTTTCTCAACATGACTACTATGGAAGTGTTTTGCATGACTGTACATGTATAACCTATATCGAGTTGCTTGCCTTTTCAATGAGGGTGGGTGAGGAGGGAGGAAAGGAGAAAATTTGGAATCCAAAGTTTTAAAAACACATATTTTTAAAAAAAATTGTTTTCACATGCAACTGGGAAATAAGAAATACAGGAAATGGAGTATAGAAATTTATCCTGTCGTACAAGAAAATAGAAGGGGAAGGGGATAAGAGAAGAGGGGGAGACATAGAAGCGATAGCAGATTAGGTGAAGGGGTATACAGAATGCATGCCATGTTGGGGTAGGGGGACAAATGAGATGGGGAGAAAATTTGGAAGACGAAATGTTGTGGAAGTAAATGTTAAAAACTAAAAATAAATGAATTACAAAAACACAAAAGTAGGGAATGTCTTTCTATTTCTTATTTAAATCCTCAGCACTTAGCACAATGCAAGGCACAAAATAGGCACTTAATAAATGTTTGTTGAAAAAATGTTTATTGAATGAAACCAAATCTACTTATTTGTAGTGTACTTCATATCTTTCTACTCATTTTCTTAAACTCTTTTTACATGTTTTACTCATGTTCTTTTCTTTCACACAATAGCTATAGTTTATCCTTACAATAACCCTGGGAGGTTGGTGCTATGATTACTCCATCTGATAGATGAAGAAACTGAGGTAGACAGCAGTTCTGACTTGCCCAGGGTCACACAGCTAGTAAGTGTCTGTAATTGGATTTGATTTCAGTTTTTCATGACTCGACACACATTGTTTTATTCACTTAGTCACCTAGGTGTTTTACATCTTAACCCAATCATCTAAAATAATAAATTTTATAGCTAGGTAAGCACAGCAAAATATGAGGAGGAAAAACCTCCACAATATCAATCTCTAATTTAACTTCTTTTTCTTTCAGATTCCTTATCAATAAAATGATAACATAACTTTCTTTTCATACCTCACATAGTTGTTGAATGGAATCCAAATCCACTTTTTTTTTAAACTATAAGGCATTGTAAATTACAAAAATATGATTTAGAATTATTTCTTACAAATATTTACTAAGGTAGAAAACTTAGCTAATATATTTTGAAAGGATTAGCAAAAATGAGAGTTAAAACAAAGAACATTCATTATATGCTTAAATCTCAGCTATTCAGATAATTATATTAACCCAAATTCCCAATCCTCAAGTATGGAGGAAATGGGGGAAAAAAGCACAATACTTTTTAAATATATTTTTTAAAAAAAGAGTAAAGAAAGTAATGTATTATTGATCACCTATGTTTAAATATCTGTAATCCAAAATAATGGATATTCAGTAGTAGGAAAGATAAGGTAGAAAAAATTGGCCAGATATTTTGTTATAATAACCTCCTTATTTTTAGTTTCAGGTATCTCATTGGCAGTAAAAAGTATGACATATATTCCCATAAGGTCGGTGTCAGTAGTGTCGTATTATCAAAAGCTAAACATGAAGGTATTTTGCACATAGAGTACATGGCTGATAAGCAGAAGACTTTCATTTTTAAGAAGTCAAGGACATTAACAAACATAATTAGCAACATAACAGGATAGGATAAAATACAGCCTCCATGGTCCCTATTAAGAAAACACTATTATCTCTTTTCCGAGTTTTATTTCTTTTTCTGCTTGACAGAAGACGAAAGAATGTTTTTTTGGCAGGAATTATTCACTCTATCTGCCAAAATTACTCTTTGGTAGACAGTAATTCAAGTAGCAAATACATTTTTATGGATAATTAGTTGATTGAATGTCCATGTGAAGGCAATGCATTTTAATATTCATGGTTATTCATATGCAGGAATATTTTATTAACTTTTGTTTTGTTTAAGGTAATAATGTTACAATTGCTAAGAACTCAAATGCTTAACACTAATAAACCCTGGGTAAGAAGTCAGAGCATAATCTATGATTAAGTGTCACTCAAAACTTCCCTGGCAGAGCAATCTAGATTGCAAAATACAAACTCTGTCACCGAGGTACAGGGTTAAGTGATTCATTATTTCCATAACAGATAAAAGGAACAAAGTTTATAGTACCCTTCATTATAGTATTAGCACAGTTTTGATGGAACATATGATCACATAGAAGTGAGTGTCTCTTAGTGGCAGCTTGCATTTTCACAATGATAAATCTGATCTGTTCTGAAGGGGTGTGTGTGTGTGTATGAGTGTGTGTGGCATGTGTGCAGTGTGTGTACATGCATGTGTCAATGTGTACAGATACAAAATATTCAGCTATAGTATTCTTCCTGAATTTCATAAAGTCATAAGGGAAGGACTAAAATTTTGTATAGATGCTAAAATCCAAGTCCAGGTTAACTGTCTTCAGAGCCATCATCACTTTTTGTTTTTCTTCCTTTTTTCCTTCTTTCCTTCCTTTTTCTGTCTTTATTTCCTTCTTTCTTTCCTTTTTTCTTTTTATTTATCATTCATTTGTTCATTTGTGTATTTATCTACCTAACTATTTATTTTGCCTCTGGGTCAAGCTTTATAAAATACCTGGGTAAACAAAAAAAAATTGCCATGAAATAAACTTATTAAAACAAATTCAGTTTGTAGAAGATTGGGCCAAGGTGGAAATAGAAAACATGGAACATTGCATTCTTTGAGAGAACATCCAGGGATGTAGCAAAGCTTCTGAAGATTAAGAAACTAAACTGGGATACAGTATCCAGGGAGAAGAATCATGATACATTTGGCAGTTTCCTAGTTTAGCTACTTTTTCTTGCTAATCAGGGGCTATCCTTAGCTATTTCTATGTTGCTGGTGGTCCTTTGTTGTCAGAGACTAATGATATCATGAGAATGATGTCTTGAATTGTGCATGGATTGGATTTAAATGAGGCATAGCTGTACAAAGTCACTCTTTTCTCCAGAGTGAGTGAAGTCTAGTGGCAAGACAAAGGTCAATATAACTGGCAAGCCCTGGGATGCAGTGAATGTCTTTGGCCTTTCCAAATCAAGATCTTCCAAATGTTTCAACTATTTGTATGATATTGTTTGAATGAATTTAAGTGAAGAAGGCAACTTCTCTATTGTTAGTACCTTGTGGCAAACCCTAGTTATACCACCCTAATTTTGGTTCCATAGCCATTATCCAATTACCATGTCTGAGTCTTCTATACTAATGGTCTGGTGCAATATCCTAGTGATTTCCTTCATTTATCTGATTCACTAACAACAACAAGAACAAAAATGTGGGATGAAGCAAAAGAATCAGTGAGAGTCTAAATCAATAATCAGCCTACGTAGAACAACAGGTTCAATAATAAAACAGAGGAAGATCAGGAGATTGTCAAAAATTACCTTTGATAAAGGTCTGTTTCACCACATGAAATTAGGCAACATTCATTTCTGGGTTACCCTGTAGGATCATCACTTGGACTTTGCCCAGAAGACTTCTCCACTCTTGCTTGCCAGTATCTTCTAGCAAATCTGTTGTCTGGTTCACTCATCAAAGGGCTGGTTCACACATTAAAGGCTGCTACTGTTGCTACTATTGCTAAAAAGGTAAGTCAAATGTGTGAAACAGATAGTAGTGATAGTTCCTGGGAGTTATTAAGCTGCCTGTTTTTCACTCTTGCTGGACATATATATCAATCACTTTCACCTGAGAGAGTCATTCCAGGATCATTTTGTGTGTGTGTGTGTGTGTGTGTGTGTGTGTGTGTGTGTGTGTGAGAGAGAGAGAGAGAGCATTGTTAAGATGATTTTGTCAGTTCTATTAATTATTTTATGCATAAGAATTTTATTTTTAATTATGCAATTATTTGACTTCAATATGAAACACTAGAGAGAATAGTCATATCTCCAACAGCAAAGATAAATTGAAGTTTTTAAGTGCATCTCTCATGGATATTGTTCTGGTCTATCTGGCACTTAAAAAAAATTCCATATACTTGCCTGCTGATCCATCTTGTGAGGGATGGCTCACAGTGAAGTTCCCTCATTAGTATCTCCCTGCTACACTCTTACCTCCCTGCTATGCTCCTATCTCTCTCCTACACTCTGCCTGAGTGTGAGTACAGTTCCCACAGGCCTAAATTTCATCCCACCAAAAAGCCTTGAATTAAGTCTCCATTTTCCCCAATAAGTTTCTACTTCTCCAGCACCACGTCAGCATTGGTGGGAGAGCTCGGTTGCCTGGTCGCTCTTACTTCCTAGTACACATATGCATTCAGTCCAAACATGGGCATGTTTACTTCTATTGGGTATTAGCTGCGGCATTTAGAATGTATGCCTTGAGTCCCCAGTCAAAGGAGAAAGGGAGCATCGAGTTAGGGGATAAAAAGCCAAAAGTGTGGCTCCCAACCTCTACTCTCCTGACCTACAATGGCGACTAGGAGCAGTACCCTTTCTCATGAGAAAGTAATAAATTCCTTTCTGCTTTCTACCTTGAGAAGCCTCTGAGTTTAGTTTGGGAAATAAGGATAGCTGTCCCACACAATCTCATAGACATAGGACCCTCCCTAACCCCATACATACAAGGCACTGAACAAAGACCTTGAGAGAATCTTAACCTCTTACTGCACTGATATAGCAAGTATGCCTTAAAATTTGGAGATAAATTCAAAAGAACTAGAACTTAAGAAATTCAGGCCATGGACGATGGCATTTTTTTTTTTGGTTTGTTGCTATTCCCTAACCACAACTCTGTGTCTGTATAGATAAGATGCTTCTTATAGACTCTAACTGAAGGCCAGGAGATGAAAACTTTATCTCTACTTGATGAATAATAAAACGTACACACACATACACACACACACACACATACATATGTGTGTGTATATGTATGTACACACACACATTTGAGGGTCAGTAACAGTGTGAATTATGTTATCTTTCATTTCTTTTTCTGCCTTCTCCCTCTCAAGTAATTATAATGTTCATGTACCCAATAGCATAGATTTAGGGGCAGAGGCAAAAAATTAACACATTCTCTCCCCACTGTTCATTACTTTAGAATCCCTGGGAGGTGGAAAGTTAATAAAGAATTCCTTTTATGAATCAGGAGAAAACTGGAACCCATTTTACTCCTACCATCCTAGAAACTTGGCCCATAAAATTTGCTTCACAGGTTTCAGTCTCCAGCTAGTGCAACATATGGTGAACTGCACTACTGTTAAGACTCTAAAAACTCTAGCATATAAAAGCACTGAGAGAATCCGTAGCTATGAGGTTCACCTCAACATTTTTGGCCCAGTTTTTGTTTGTTTGTTTTGTTTTGTTTTGTTTTTGGTTTGGTTGGTTGTGTTGTGTTTTGGGGTTTTTTGTTGTTGTTGTTGCTGTTTTTTGTTTTTATAATAGCATATGTCCTTCAGAAACTGGCATTAGAATAAGTTAAGTAGTAAATTGTGCACATTCACTGTCTTTCATTTCTCTGGTATGGCTACTGGAATACCAAGAAACTACTCACTTAGAAAGCACTAATTAATACCTAATGTCAGGGAGGGAGGAGTATACAGGAGAACTTAACCACCTCTTTTGTTTGAGGAAGTTCCTTGGGAATCCACACAATAAGTCAGCTAAAAGCTAAAACAAAACTAATATCCATATTAAGGATATGGATATATAAACATATATTCATTAGCATATTAACAAATTAGACTCATATTGCAAGTCCTATGGCAAATTATAACTTTTTCAATGGGTACCATGAATTGATAATAAATAATAGATTAAGCACTAGAAGGGAACTCAGACTCAGATGGCAAGTACTTCGAACTTTTTTTTGCAGATAAACTGAGATCCAGGGAAATTAAGTAACTTACCTATAACACAGAAGACAGGTAAAATTTGAAGCTAAGTCTAGTGCCAATGATTTTTCTCCACTTAAAAGACAGATAGATTGGATAGAAATCTCCATTTGGAGTCAGGAGATCTGAGTTAAAATCTTGCCCAAACACTATGTGGTATGATCATGGAAAAGTCACTTTTCTCATCTGTAATACAAGGAAAATAATACTTGAACTACCTCCTTTATAGGGCTATCATAAAGAAGGCATATTGTAAATCTTAACGTGCTATAAAAATATGAAACATTATTTTTATATTGATCTAGTTAAAGGTGTGTGTGAAAATAAAATTGAAAACCTTAGCTCTTGCTGTGAAATGTAATCAGTGTGAAATTCTAGCATATTTGCAAAAATTCAACGAAAATGTAAGAAACTAATGTCTAGGAAAGGAGGAACAATCATCCATACAATCAAATGATATATTTAGGGTTTATAAAAATACATAGGGACAGAAGCAAACATCATTTAGACTTGAAAAGTATGAGAACTGGATAAGTGGCTGTTAGGTCTGGAATTCCCCTGGCTGGGGAACCCTGCACTTCCCCCAGAACCATGAGATGTTCTTTTGATACAAAAGTAAGAGGCCAGGTATCTCCAGGTTGATTATAGGTAGTAGTTTAATCAATCATTAAGAATACTAACAAACAGGGGCAATCTTCAGTCTGGGATGGTGGCCAGAGTTTAGTGGATATTTGCAAAGAACCCCAAAAGTCCTAATGGTAATTACGTAAAACAGACAAAGGCAGGAGGAGCTAGAGAGTGCATCATTACTGACTGGTGGGTATTTTTGGTTTTCTGCTTAGTAATGAGCTTGGGAGTTAAGCCAATGTTATGCTCAAACATAAGTTTGTGTGCTGATCATGTCCCAGTCTCATATAGGTCACAATACTCTTGTTTTGACTTTCATAGGTCATAGTATCTTAAGTTATAACTCAGTATCTAAAATATAATTCAGTATTTAAGTTATGATTGCTAGCAGGTCACCATGTTCAGGCTTCCACCTTTCACAGAGTTTAAGTTTTTATGGCTTTTTTCCCAAAAGGAACCGTATAGTGCCTACTTGTTCTTCCCTGTCATGGTTAGGATAGATCACTCACCACTAAATACTGTTACTGCTGCTATAACACACAAAGGTGTTTTGAATAAAGTTATTTTTAAAGTGGATAGCATATTGCCTGGCACTGGGAAGTACTTAATAAATGTTCATTTCATTCCCTTCCCTATAGTCAGAAAGCTCAGAAAGGAGATGAGAGACTCAGGTTTCAAAAATAAATATCTCACCTGCCAAAGCATTAGCCCTAGATCAGGAATATGACATATATGTAATTTAACCTCAAACTGCCTTATTTTAATTCACTCCCTTATTCAGCCCACCTTCCTAATCTTAATCTACACTCCCTTCTAAAAGTCCCTCCCCTCCATCCAACCTCTAGAAGTTCAGAAAACCTCTTCAGATATATACTTTCTTTCCTCTTCAACCCAGATGAGCATCAGATTCCAATATCACCAGCTCTCTACCCCCATCTCCTTCCACTGCATTAGTTCTACCTTTCATGCCCTGTTTTTATGATATAATTGCTCCTTTTTACCTTTTCTTATCCAATTCTGTTTTTAGAATCACCTCATCATACACAGCTCAGTCCCAACCTTTCTTTCAAACTTAGTAAAGATAACAGTTTTAAGAATACTATTATGAATAATAACTAATAATTACTAACATTAATAACATTTGTATGTATCATAAGTAAACTGTTTGACCTTAACCAATGCCTTATAATTAGTCTTTCTTGATTTCCTTATGGTTCTTCTAGATATTTACTATCTTATTTTCCATTGAGGTCTAGTCTTCTTGATACAAAAACCTGAAAGTCTTTCAGTTCATCAAAGATCCAAATTTTTTCATTCAGGATTACACTCAATTTTGCTGGATAAGTTATTTTTGGATGCAACTCCATCTCCTTTGCTACTTGAAATGTAACTGTCTTTTAGGTTTAGGAGCTGCTAGGTCTTGTGAAATCCTGCTTGTTTTCCCACAGTATTTAAATTATTGTTTTTCTTGTTGCTTGCAGTATTTTCTCTTCAACCTGGGAATTTCAAAACTTGGCTGTGACATTTCTGTAAATTTTCTTTCTAGGGTCTTTTTCAGGTGTCCAATGGTAGCCATCTCTAGGGTGATGTGGGGGAGGGGAAAAAAGAAATTTATATAATAATTTTCTTGTACATTTGAAAGGAATAGCAAATTGTGCATAGTAGATTTGCAGTTCCATGTGTAATCATCTTTATTTTATTGTACTGTTATGAAAACGCTTATTTTATTCCATAAATTAAAAATAAAATTTAATAATTATTGAAAAAATAAACTAAAAATAAAACTGCTTATTTGTGATTTTCAATGGTTCTCCTCTTTTTTTTTTAATAGTGTGAGCCAGGAGTAAGCTGTAGGCAGCTTGGTAATGCAATAGATAGCATTCTGGGCTTGCAGTCTGAAAAACTTGAGCTCAAACCCAGTCTCTGACATATACTAGCTCTGTGACCCTGGGCAAGTCACTTTATCTCTAGCAGACTCAGTTTCCTCAGCAGCCCTGGGCAAGAAGGAACCAGCACACACCCAGTGAGTGCAGAAACAATGGGGTGGGGACATCACTAGCTGTGGGCACTTACCAGAGGGCCAAGTCCTTGTTTTTTTGTTCCAGGCCAGAAGGGAGAACTGAGAAAGGATCTGAGGCTAGAGAAACTATCCCTCATATCTCAGGACTAGAGGTGATAACAATAAAAAATTGGTATAAATTTAAAAAAATAAAATAAAATGACCAAACAAAGGGGAAAGAACCCAACCATGGAAAGTTACTATGGGCATAGAGAATATAGTGGCTCATCTTCACAGGAGGGTATTGAAGGAACAAAAGCCTCTCCTATCACAAAAAGTAATGTCAAATGGTCACCTGCCCAAAAAGAATTCATGGCACTTTACTTTACTTTTAGACTTTACAAGTTTATTGGCAAACAACTGACCAAGTGTTATTTTGTGTGCAATTCAATTTGGACTTTAAAATGACCTATTAATGAAATGGTTGGTCTAGCTCTTTCAATCATCTTGACACAACAGCCAAGTAACTTACTATTACTGTAATACTGGGCAAAACCCCCAAACCATTCTTCCGTTTCTGGGGTTGATTCAGTCTACATGTTTCACCAGAAAGAGCCTAAGTAAACCACAACACATAAACATTGGTAACAATCCAATAAGACTGTCCCAAAATGTTATCTTTTTAAGTCAATAAAATTAACAATAAAATTCTTGGGATGATTATAGGCCAGTAGAAAATGAAACAAAGTAGATAGAATGAAATTCTAAGTCACATCTTCATTATTGTGCCACTGATATCTTATGAAAATGATAAACAACATTTTGCTGGTAAGGAAAGGGTAAATTCAAAAACCCTGAACAAACAATAACTAAACACTGTACCACCATTCATCTCAGGAGGACAGGGTGTGGGAGGGAAATGGAATCTGCCAGGGAGAAGAAATTGTTTTGCAACAGGGCTACTCAAAATAAACACGGGCCCAAAGACAACCTCTGAATGTGAGGGGAGGTTGCTTCTCTTAATGAAAAGGAAAGGGTGACCCTCTGTCCTTTGTAATCCTCATGTGCTTTTGTCAGTCTGAAAACTTCCCAATTACAGGAAAGTCATTCCTGAAAAGTGGGCAAGTACCAAACTAGCCTCTTCTCCAATGCCTACCCTCAGTCTTACAAAACTTAAGGGAGTCTCTCTTGCTATGACATTTTCCTCTAAATGTCCTGAGACTGGGCACTCTGCAGGATGGAGGTTTGTGCAGAGTTTGTACATATGATCTAGGGCCTCTGTGAGGAATACTCTAGCAGTGTTGATCTCCATCAAAGTTAGGTTATCTAGCTTGACATGTGCTTCCTTCTGTTTGAAGAAAAAAAAACTGTCTGCAGATACCTGGAGTTCAGCTATTCAAGTATCACACATATCCTTAATCAGGGTCCAGATCTCATCTGCCTTAGGGATGTTATCTGAAGCATGATTTAACAACAATTTGGTGAGTTCCATGTAGTAAGCACTAGGCACTGGTGTAAATGGTTCCTCTTTTCTCTCTTAATCTCGAATCTCCTACAATTTTTCAACATCCATCCATTCAGGAGAAATTACTTGACACTTCTGTCTCTGTTTTAGGTTCATTGCCAGCCAAAGAAGTACTTCCACAGGTAAACGAGTATTAAAAGGTCCCAGATCTCCCCCAATGAGGTAGATCTTCTCCAGGTTGAAACTGGGAATGATAGTGACCATCTCCTTCTAGGGCAGGAATTCCACCTTGGCCAAGAATTCCACCTTGCCTGAGTCCATGGGTCCAGCCCTCTACAGCACTTTAAAAAAGAATTTAAAAATTAAATGAGAGAGATTGAGAAAAATAAATAAATAAAAACAATCCAAAAAAACCACATGATTATGAAAAGAAAGTTAACAAATGGAAAAGGAGATCCAGAATCTTAAGGAAGAAAACAACTCCTTGAAAATAAGAATTGGGCTAGGGGAAGCCAGTGAAGTTATAAGAGACCAAGAAATAATAAGACAAAATATTTTTAAAAATTTAAAAAGTAGAAGAGAAAGTGAAACATCTCATAAGAAAAACAACTGATCTGGAGAACAGATCAAGAAGATAAAAATGTAAGAATAATTGGACTACCTGAAAGCTACAACTAAAAAATATAATTACTGGATTGTAGAGGATAGGAGTAGAGGGCACTAAGGTATACATAAGGACATTTTGGTGGCATATTTGGAAAAAGGTAGAAGTTTTTTAACTTGTATAATATTTTTCATTATATTACTTTTTTCTCTTTGTGTAATTTTCTCACAAAAGAGAAAAAATGTTTATTACTCATTAAAATATAACAAATATATGATAGTACTATCCTTTTCACTGTCTTTTGTAGAAATTTGTGTTAGGTAATTTGGGTGCATCTAGTTTATTTGTAATTGTACATAATTGCTTCAGTTTATGTAACATTGTGAATAAATTCACAACCAAATAGCAATTTTCTGCTCAAATGAAGAAATTTTCATCCTTATTCCATAACACAGATGAGGAGACAAAGGTTCAGAGACTAAGAGAATTGTCACATAGACATATAAATCAATCAATCAGTAAGAGCAGAGATTTGATCCAGATCTCCCAATTCCATGACCCAGTGCAATGTCTACTATCCTAGGCAATAGTGTCTTTAATGTTCAATGGTTCTGCTATTAACTCACTATTGATATATTTCCTTTAGTCGTTTTTTTTCTAACGAATGTAAGTTTGCTCTTAGCCAACCTTTGCTATCCAATTCCCACTGTGATCATTGATACCTTTACAAACCTGCCAGTGAACTGAAAGCAGTTTTTAAGCTAACTGGCACATAAAAGGAATTGATTAATGCATTTAAATCAAAAGCACACTAGCCAACTGACCTAAAGGGTGCTAACTTACAGGGGATAAATATTGAATTAGAGCCATGCTCACTTCTAGTATTTGCAGGGAAAAAAAGGGGGGAGGATAAATAAATGACAGTTAATTTCTACTAGATAAAAGAAAAAAACTACTATGGAAATAGTGCTACTATTGTCAGTCAATACTTATTGAGCAGATAGTGAATGATATGCATTAATGATATGTATTATGTGTAAATTACATTAGATAAAACATGGGGGGGGAAAGAATATATAAAAGGTAACTTGTTTCTCTTTGTTTTCAAAGACTAATGATATTACAGGTGATGTCTTGACTCGTGAGCGAATTTGCTTGTTTTTATATTCCAAGTGTTTAGTGTAGTACCTGGCACATAGTAAACAACTTAACATCTTTTATCTAATGTAATCTACACATGCTACATATCATTTGCTAGATGCTCAATCAGTATTGACTGACAACAGTAGCACAATGAGGCCATTTAGTCTTACCCTTACCTAATGAAAAATCCACTCTACAACATACTCAATAAATTACCACCTAGCTTCAACTTGAAGACCTCTAGTACAGTGAACACAATTGCTCTTGAAATGATCCATTTCACTTTTGCAAAGCTTTGTTAGTAACATTTTTTTTCCTCCTTAAAATTAAGCCAGAATCCATCTCTTCCTTTACACCCATTGCTCCTAGTTTTATCCTCTGGAGTTAAGCGCAAGCATAATCTCATCTTCTCTGTGACCACCTTTCAAATATTTGAAGAGAGCAATGATTTCTCACTTAAGTCTTTTCTTCTACAGGTTACATGCTTCCAATACCATCAACCAATCTTCACATGTCATGGTCTCCATGAATCTTATCACTTTGGCTGCTCTCCAACATCTAATAATGCCCTTCCTTAAACTAAATACAACAATCCACATTGTGAAATTAAAGGTATCAGTACTGTATATGCATGTGCTGATGGGGTGTGGCCTAAGCTGAGGTCTTGGCCCCTTGCACCAAAAGGAATCTGGATCACCTTTGTCTACAGGCCCTCATCTCCTTTTGAAAGACTTAGCCTACCTTTTAATCTCATTCAGATGCTTTTCAGTTCCTTCATTGTCTATTTCCATTGTCTATTCAATCTCTTAGACATTCCAATCTCTGGGAATTCTCACCCAGACCATTTTTCCCAGACCATTTTACCAGACCCTTCCCTGATCACCCAAAGTATATAAGATCTATCCTGGCCCTCATTCGGAGCTGAGAATCTCATGCTCAAAAGGCTGAGACTTTCTCATGCCTGCTCGTCTTTACGGGTGTCACCTGGCCTATGTGTTTTAATCACTAATAAACTTTTCCTCTGGCTGAAGAAGATTTGAGTTGAATTCATTCAGGCAGGGTCCAGTACCAAGATCTTGGGGTTCCAGCAGCACCCCAAAGTCCTAGATCTCTTCAGTGCCTACAGGAAAAACAAAGAAAGAGAAACCATATTTTTCTTTCTTTTTTATGGTAATAATGTAGCTTCCATAATTGTTTATATTACTCTTATGGAGTAGCTTGTGCTCTGGGAAACTGGTGAATTGTCTTTGCCCTTCTTCCCTGTAACAGTTGATTGCAAACACCAAGAAAAAAACAAAGCAGGGAGCTCTGGCCCATGAATCATTTTATGTCTTTTGTTCTGTCATCTGCTATCATAAGAAGAGATTTGGGAGGGGGGAAGAGATGTATATAGAATTTGACTTCAAACTCCCCCAAGAGATTATGATGATTATTTTCTTCAGCATTAGCTGTATTTGTTCACTTCAGATTATTTTAATGAGGTTGATTCAGCTATTGTGTCTTTTTGTATGCTGTTTTTATTACATCTTTAAGCTATTGGTTTAACAAGGAAAAAGAACAGAAGACAATGAATTTCAAATTAAAAAGAGGAAAAGCATGTTGGGGAAAAATGCACAGAGAAAAGGAAATTTAAATTAAGAAGTCTATTTTGCAGATAGGTATTTTGAGACTTTTATGAATTCCCATTTACAGGCCACACTTTTCATAACCCTCCACCTCCTTAATGATACTGGGTAACTATCTGTGAATTACACTTGAATTCATGTAGTTGGTTAATAATGGTTTCAAAATCTGAGATAAAGATATCACAATGAGGACAATGAGAGCTAGTTTAACTACCAACATTTGGATTACAGTGGCCAATGACCCCCACACAGAACTGACTGCATAAAAACTGCTTTTGATCTCACATTAATTTGAGACTCAATAAAGCCATAAATGAGCAAGAGAAATAGGCTAATTATCGTCTGTTATAAACAAAGATTAAGAAAAAGGAGAAGATATAGTATAAGGGGGGGAAAGATACTTTCAGGATTCTAAAGTAATAGATTGAATGTGAGTAAAGATGAGGAGAATATGATATAGTAAAAATTCTTCATAGATCTTTTAGCTTTTAAATTAGGGAATGCATGCAGTCTAGTGCACTTTTAAAAGTCTGCAAAACAGTTAATCTTAATAGCACAACATCTTTAAAAATCGAAAGTCTGCAAAATTATTCACTTACCATGCATATTGAATATTAATAACATCAAGTAGTATAGTATATTAACCTTTTACATTAATGGTCAGAAATGAAACATACTGGGAACAAATGCATGACAGGAGGGAAAAATGTTTCTGATGGCTATGGGGCTTCATTTGACAGTTAATAAAAGCCATCAAGTACATATTATGTTAGATTAGCCAAGATCTGGATTCCATATGACAAGTCATTATTATTAAAGGCAAGTGGAGGGTATTTTCAAATACACCCTGGAGTGAGGCATGTTAAAATACGGATGGCACACTCTTGAATGTCAAGGACATTTTGTGCAGTGTCTAATGGAAAACTACATGTAATATGCAGTTTGGGAACGATTTTTGGGTACCTCTGAAGACCTCAAAGCATTACACTGAATGTTTTATTGAAAGCTGTCACACTCTGCTATATTTCCAAGTGTATAACAAATATTTATGGACAATCACAATTTCAATAAGAGCATATATTGCAACAAATTTCTGGTAATGGTTGGAAAATAGCTAAATATAGGATTTCTCAGCATACTTTTTTTTGGAATTTTTTCTGTTACTATTACATTTTTGACTGCTAAGACACGTTTTTCACCTTTTGTGTCTTTTAATGACAGAAAGTTGGGCTTACAATCCATTGATGTATTTTTTTAAACTGTCTCAATAATATATTAAATGATAGCCTCGGGTTCTATGTTAGTACATTTCCTAAGCAAGACTTTTATAACCAGAACATGAACTTAGCAATAAGAAGAATAAAGTCTATTTATGTGTCCTATTTAATATCAGATGAATATATTGCTTTATATAACAGTAATTATAGTAATAATAGCTAATGTTTATAACACTTTAAATTTTGCCAAGCATTGTACCTATATTATCTCATTTGATTCACTGCAGTAGTATTTATTGATAATAATAACTAACATTTACATAGTACTTGTTATAAGCAAAGCACTTTATAATTATTATCTCATTTGATCCTCACAACAGTAGATGGTAGGTGCTGTTATTCCCATTTTAGAGATGAAGAAACTGAGGCAGATAGAAGTTAAGTTACCTGTGCAAGGTAACAAAGTTGGTAATTGTCTGATGGTAGTTTTAAATTCAGGTCTTCCTGATTTCAGGCCCAGCACTTTATTCACTGTGCCACCTAGCTACCTTCTACCCACAACACCATTCTTTCCTGGGTCCTTTTAACAGGACATTTTGCCAAGCGAATTAGACTTGGTCAGGACATAATATTCACTGTTCTAACAACTTTTTTCCATTATTCTCTGTTGATCTCTTACTAAATAAATGCAAAATTTTCAGGCACCTTGATGATCATAACACATAACAGTTCGTGTGGCAGGTTATACGAAAAAAAAATAATAAAAAAGGTACAAAGCAGAACACTATTTGTGTTCGTTAATAGCATTCTCATACTCTATGATACTATCCTACTTAAAGTGCATGTGAAACCTCCTCAAGTACCTCTTGTTACTACGATTTTTAAGCATTTTGATGATAGAGACTCTTTTTATTTGCCTGCAAATTTCCAGTCTTACACATCGTAAGAATTCACTTGTTGAATGAATGAACTAAAGTGTGCATTAGGGTGATAGAATCAAAGAACTATATAATTTCAGAGTTGGAAGGGGAGTCAGCTACAGCACTTTGACCTAGCTATCATGACTTCTGTGCCAATGTTCAAACTCATCAGTTGCTGAGGCAGTTCATTCTACTTATTAATAATTCTAATTTCATCAACCCTAACTATACCTTTCTAGAATTTTTACCTATAGTTCCTCATCATGGGCTATGGCCTAGGTGTGCCTACATGCCATGTGAGGAAAGGGAAAAAAACAATGTTAATGTCAATAGTGATGTGTGCTGGCACACTCTCTACGCAAGCCTATTTTTCCTAGTGCTTACCTTTGTGACCAAGCAGAATGTCTATTCTCTCTTCAAAATAACAAATCTTTAAATATTTGAAGATAATCGTCATATTCACATACATTTTCTATTCACCAGCATTAAGGTATTGTTTTCTTCCATAAGATTCATACATAACAAGAGTCTTTTTAATTGGGATCCATAAATCCTTGAGGCATCTGTGGTCAGGTATCACTTGGATGGGCAAGAAAGATATTTTTTCACTAATTTCTGCATGAAATTTAGCATTTCCTTCAATTATTTAAAAATATTATTCTGACAAGGGGTTCATAGGTTTCATCTTTTCTGAAAGGAGTCTATAAGACCCTACTCCCCCAAACAAAAAAAAAGTCAACCCTTGATATACAGCATTGTTCTAAAATGTTTAATGATCTCGATTTTCTTCTACACACCCTCAATTTTGTCAATATCTTTCCTAAACTACGGTACCTAGAACTTAGCACAGTAAACCAGTTATACTCTGACAAGAGCAGGATACACAGTGGTTCTATTACATTTTGTCATCTTGATACTATAGTGCTCTAAGGTAGTCTAAAGTAACATCATTTTGCCTTTTATTGGGAGGAGAAGAGAAGTAGGGGAGGGGATGAGCAGAGTTCTATTACACACTTGACTTGTGAACTAGCATATGTTTAAAAAAATATGAGTTATTTTGTTTGCTTTTTGTTGTTGTTGTTTTCAGAGAAATTACCAGATTTTTTCCCCATTTTATATTTTTAAGGTTTTTTAAAAATCAAAATGTAGGTTTCTACATTTATCCCAGTTAAATTTAATCTCATTCAATTTGACATATCATTCTAGTCCACTGAGAATGTTTTAGTCTTTGGCTCTGTCATCTCTGTTAAGTATTCCTCCCAACTTTATTTCATCTTCCCAGTGATAATTATGTTTTCATCCAAGACAGTGGTTACACTTTTGGCTAGTTAGTGTCAAGGAGAGATCCCTGTAATACTGCCTTAAATACATTTTACCAAAAAGACATTGGGCTCTCATTATTCAACCATTTTCAGTCCTTTTTTCATCTTCACCTTCTTCCCAAGACATCTTATTTTTTTTTGTTTACCTCAACTTTCCTTCTTACACCAACTCATTCTTAGTAATATTGTGAAATACTCTTTGTAATAGTTCTCCATTTCTTATTCTTATTTCAATTTCTGTACATTTTAGCAATTTGTAATGATTTACCTATGAATCCACATTAGTCTCTTTAAATAACCCCTCCCCTTTTTCCTCTTCATTGGTACTCTTCTTCTTTGTATCTTCATAATTTCATTTTTAAGAGCTTCTCATATCTCTTTCATTGACTCTACCTGTAGAATTTTAGCTCATGAAATCCTACATATGTTTGAAACATAGTCACCTAAAACTTAGGGGATGCCACCTAATTTATATCTTTTTCCTTGGTTCTGTCACAAGCTCTCACCCCCAGTTTTTCCATCATTTTTACTCCAGCCCCTGGTTCCTTGATTTTGATAAGAATCTGATCCAGAATTTAATTTCTCACCCAATCAGATCATCCTAAAGAAGTGGAATTAACTGGGGGATATCTTTACTCCATTCTTTTCTCCATATAAGAACTTTATAGCATATATAAAACAAAAACAAAACAAAAAGTCAGCAAACAATAATTTCATATTGTAGAAAAAAAGGAAAAATTTCTAATTTTCCCCTCCACATCTTTACTGGTATTCAAATTGAATCAATTTAATAATTTTCCGTTACTTGCCCACCTTAGCTGAGAATCAAGAGACAACAAAATATGGAGAATAAAAACTTGAAACAGGCAAAAACACTGTATTTTTCTAAGCAATTCAGTTGGTTTAGAATACCCCACACCCTAAATCAAGATTTCAAGTTGCATTGGTTGAACAAAAGTCATCACGTACTCTTGATGTGTTCAGTCATATTCTTGGCACTGTAATAAATTACTATCTACTTACCAAGGTAATCTTCTTTTTGGCTTTCCTATTTCTGTTAATTCAATAATTATTTACCCAGACACTCAGAGACAAACTATCAATGATATCTTTGATTCTTCTTCCTCTCTCACCACCTACATTCAATCCTACAATCAAGTTCTAGTAATTCTACCAGTGATATACTTTCAAATTTCTCTTGTGCTTTCTTTCTACTATCACTACCTTAGGACAAGTCTTTATTACTTCCTCTCTGTTCTACTTCAGTAAACCCCAAAACTGGCCTCTCAATTTCCAGTGTTTTCCTATTCAATCAATTCTACATTCTATTGTCAGAATAATCTTCCTTACACATACATATAATTTAATGAATGGCTCTGTATTGTCTATTAATTAAGAAACAAAATCCTTTCCCTAGTGATCAAGCCCTCTACAACCTGACACCTATATTATAGACTTAAGTCACAAACTGCCTTTGAAATCTGCCTCATTGTAATCATTGTGGTCTTTGGTTTTGTTGCTTGTATTCTTTTATCTACAGAGTTTTTGCTTATGCCATTCTTTGTGCTTGTAATGCCAAATTAGCATTTCTGGTGTGACAGCTTGCCAAGCCCTTTTTAAGGCTTCTCATCCCCCTTTGGTGTCCGCTTTTCACCCAATTTTCACCTGCGGTTCCAAGAAACTGTAGCATGTACAGGGGCCACACCACAGTAAAACTGTCTTGGTAGACAGTTTGGAACAAGCTGAGGTTTCAACGACAGGCCTCAGACCCACTGACGAGTTAGGAGGCTGTCTGCAACAAGCATGAGAAAACTTCCCCAGGTGGAACGGACAGATGAAAACAATTTTTTATGATGGCCATGAAGGAAGCTGAAGCAGGTACTGTGGAGCACTTAAAGCTTGATCAGGAAGCAAAGACTCCGAGGTCATCTATTGCATCCCAGGCCACAACCAGTCTTCTTGACTTTTTCTTACACTAGGATTTTGATGATTCTGGAAAAGGGAATAAGCTGATGACTTTGTGCAACTCTGCCTGAATCCAATTCACCTGGAAATTGAGACATCAGCCCTCTTCAAAACAAAAGGCAAACAACTATGTAATGCCCTTGATTTTCCAAAAAACCTTTCCTAATTTATCCAATCAAAAATCATCTTTTCTCACTGATTCTGCATAGTATTTTATATCTGTTTATGTCAGTAAACTATATTCTGTAACAATAAATCTGTAAACTTTTATTTGATGCCTACTATACCAAAAACTGTTCTGGGAAGTAGAGATATAATGACAGAATGAATAAGTTAATGAATAAGCTAATATATAAGTTACTTAAATATAGCAATTTTCAAGGATTCTTTATTTCATTAAAAGGGGTCTTAATTAGTTGTGGCTCTGTGTGTGTGTGTGTGTGTGTGTGTGTGTGTGTGGTGTGTGTAAAATGTCATTACCAAAATGGGGGGTCATCTCTAACACACATCAAAGTTTTTTAATACACATTTTGAAGCTCTGTCAACTATTGTTATATTTATTATTACTATGTGGTTGAATTAGATTAACATAGTATAGTGGATCAGAAGCATGCCATAAGAGAACTGAAGGAAAAAATTAAAGTTTAAGTCTCTTAACTTATCAGGACTTCAGTTTCATCCTCTTTTAGGGTAGCAGAAGGAATGCTGGATTTGGAGTCAGGAGGACCAGGGTTTTAATCATGCTTCAGATATTTACTAGTTGTATGTCCCTGAATTAGTCATTTAACCTCTGTAATCTTCAATTCCTCATCTATGAAATTAGAGAGTTGGACTTAATGACCACCATGGACCCTTCCAACCCTAAATCTGTGATCCTCTGACTTGTGGCCTGAGTTCAAATCCTAATTCTACCACTTACTACTTTTGTGACTTTGAGCAGCTTACTTTCCTTCTCAGCTTCATTCGTAAAATAAAAAGATTATACTAGATTATCTCTATTGTTTTTTTTCAAGGCAATTAATGTTAAGTGACTTGCCCAGGGCCACACAGCTAGTAAGTATTAACTGTCTGAGGTTGTATTTGAACTCAGTTCTATCCTGACTCCAGGGCTGTTGCTCTATCCACTGTGCCACATAGCTGCCTTTATTATCTTTTTAAACTTTAAAGTTATAATGCTATGATCCTATGAGTAGATGCTCTCTAAGATAGCTTCCAATTTAAAATTTCTATGATCCTTTAACTAAAATGTTGGTACTTGAATGGACCTGGAAATTATTCAGAATTCTAGAACTCTTTGTGACATGTATCTTCTTCACCTTAAACGAGGAGAATGAAGCTGAAAGATTAATTGATGTAGATATAAAATGGTATAATCCATTACCATAAAATGGTATAATCATAGTAAATTGTCTCTTGGAATACTTATTTCTATGTGATACTGAAAAATATTCAATCTTCTAATCAGAAAGCACATGTACTTACTTGTATGTGTTGTAGTTGATGTCAATATATTTTTTGTAACATCCCATATAAATAATAAGCTATAACCTTAAATTCATTGTTTCTCATTCTTGAGTCACCTTTCTTTTAATTTGTTGTTGAAAAGTGATGGATTGAAATGGAATTTTGATAGTAAAGCCTCAGGTCATAAAATGCTTCATTTACATATCACATAGAAAAGCTTGTTTTCTCTTTTTCAGAATGTAACTGAAGTTATTATGACATTATTCTCTGGTGCAATAGAAACCACACACTGCATTGATTAGCATGATAGTGAATTGATTAGATTTTATTTTACACTGATGAGTAAAAATAAACAATTACAAGAAGCTATGCAGACTCAATTTATGAAATGGTAAAAAGGACTTTGTCTGTTAGTGCCCTATTTTGCCTCATGGCTTGGGTTACAGAAAGAACCCAGATTCAAGGACTTAGAGATAATTCTTACTTGGGAAGCTAGGGAAACATGAGTTTTATAGCTGTCAGGTGCAGAAAGTAAGCAAAAATGAAAGCAACACATGCAGATCTTACATGGCAACACAGAGATTCTTCTATGTAGGGCCAGGGTCAATCCCTGAGATGGTACAGGTATAGTGGTAAAATTTCCATGGAAGTTCATGCTCAGAGTGAGATCTTACACCTTAAAGGTGAGCTCGATTGGGATAGACAATCAGCACCAGATTTGAGAGAGGGCATTCTTAATCAGACAAAATTCCCCTGTGTGGTTATCAATGCTAGTGTGGGGTTTAAAAAATCTGAGAGACATAATTTCTGGGTAATTAATCATTTTATTAATAACACTAGCATTTTAATAAAAGAGGTCAGTGGTACTCTCAAATGCCAAAGACCATCATTGTGGCAGGCTCACAGCTTATATGCCCTTGGAAGAAGGGGTCTCATGAGTGTGGCAATCAATTCTAATTGGTTAACAATTAATGAGACAATGAATATTACAATGAGAAGCTGGACCTATTGTGATGAACTTGGATTATGTCATTTGCTTCTAAATTACTCCCAGCCTTATGTAATCTAAACAAAGAATCTATATTGCCCATGCAAGCCTGAGCAAATACCATAGACTGGGAGAAGTCTGACCTAATTTGGTAGAGTGGCAGGACCCAGAATGAGAAGAATGTTAATACCATCTTCCATAAACTCTGTCTTTGAGAGATTGGACAAGGAAATTGAAGGGGGGCGGAGAAAGCTGGGTCCCCCCAATTTTACTAACTGTATTATTATAAAAGGGAAATAATCATTTTTTTTCCTCACCAGATTCTGAGTAAAGCAATTTCCTAATTGGGATGAGAAATTGAGTGAGGGTTAGAGGTGGTAATTAGGGGATCCTAGAGTATGTAAGAGGGCACACAACTACTGCAATTGGTTGAAAATCTTGTCCAATTAGTAGTCAAAATTATTTAAGGCTTAGAATGACTAAAGTCAATGAAATGATACAAGCTCTCTAATATTGCTTACCTTTTTAATGTTCATTAAGACTACTTAGTCTAAGTGACTCCATATTGGAGTCCTTTCAATTATAATTACAGCATCAAAAATATATTTCAAATATTACTATTATCACAATTAGTTGAAGAGCATTAAAAATTTATTTTCTTTTCTATGGACAATCCAGTATGATTTTTCCCAATATTTTAAGTACTGAATCATATTGAAACAAATATCAATCAGTCACTACACATTTATTACATGTTTACAATGAGCCAGGCACTGTGCTAAACACTGATGATGTAAAATACACTCACACACTCACACACACACACACACAAGATAGCCCTTGACCTCAAGGAGCTCACATTCTAATAGGGGAAGATAACATAAAGAAAAAGAGCTAAAAAAGGAGGAGGGTACCCAAAAGCTGGGCATGATGAGATTCTACAGCCAGGTAGTAAATTATACAGTGTTTGCCCTAGGACTTCTCCTTAATTAGAAGCTTTTGTAAGTGCTCTCCTATGTCCACCTCCACTCTTTCCACTCAGAAGGAGGGAGAGGTCCGAGTGGAGGGGATATAGAGAAGGCATGAGTTTCAGAGTTGATGTGACCTTGCAAGAGGATGAGTTTCTGGAGAAAATGATGAAGTCTGAGTGAGCTGCCCCCTTCCCACTTGAAGTATTCTGCTACAGAATAAGAGAAATTATTGCTGTTAGATGTGACATTCCAAGCAATTGCTTACAATACAAACTATAGGGAGAGGCATGTCAGAAGTTCAGAAAATAATGTTTTAAAAATAACTGCCCTATTTGAAACATATCCTTTTCAGGGACATTTTATATAAAGTATTTTCCACTTAGTCTTTTACTGACTTTTTCTCTGCTGGTCCTGGAAACTAGCTGCCCTCTGTTTTAATACGGTGAGAATGCTGAGGGATACTTAAAGGACATGTCTCTGAAGTCAAAAGCAAATAAAGAATTGAACCAATTATTCTGATCATCTGGGCAAGGAGCTCAAAATCACACAGGTAATGAGCAGGAAGTATTCATTGAATGAAACATATAATACACTATTGTTATGATCCTGCACCCACAGATGAGGAGGGAGGTGGAAGTTAGCTGTTCTTTTCCTTGCCTCGGTATCTTCAGCATATTGATCAGTATAATGGTCCTAGGTGGTTGACAACTTAATTAATCTGAGAAGGCTCTGATCAAAAACACAGTCAAAGTCCCTTCTCTCTGAAGGATTTTCTGTCTCCTTTGTGGATAAGATCAATCAGAACTGGGATAAATTGGGTCACACTTTATCGTGGGAAAGCCATATCTTGGTACATTGAAAAGCATTTTGTCTTTTCTGACTCCATTTAGACAGCATTGCTCGGTGAGGCTAGAGGGATAATGAAAAGACTACATCAAATCAACTAAGAAGTGGGACCGTGCCTGTGACCCTTGAATAATGGTGAAATATTACTATTAGCTAAGTAAAAATATGATAGCATATGCTGTACTTTGAGTTTATACCTTCCTCCTCCTAGGAATTACCATAGCATTTTCCCTTTTTTTTTTTCCAAAACAAAAAATGTACTGAGAAGGGAAAGGGAAGTCAATAACACAGAAACCAATATGGTTTACTTCTACATTGAGACATATGGCCTTTTAGAACTATGGAAAAAACTATCTTGTACCTGGTACTACACTGTCACATGTTGTTATACCATTTGTAGCTCATCTCCAGTTACCACTTTTTGGAGAAAAGAATGTTAACCTCATATTACACAGTACATTATATTTTTGTCTGCTTTGTTGTCTAATGACTATTTTGGGTTGGTCACCATGGCCTAATAAATAACAATTAAAACTATTACCACTTAACCATTTACAATAACTTTTCTGAACACATATCCTGATATAGGTCTGTACACATAGTGCTTTAAGTATTTAGATTAATATGTGTGTTTTAATGTTTTGACTAAATGCTCAATTAAACAGCTTTTCTTCTACCATCCTGCAATCAGAAAGATGATGTCCAGGTGGGAGTTTTATTACAAAAATGAAGGAGAGGAAGGAGAGGTGCAAAAAGAGGGGGCTGAAACAGAAGGAAACTATAAGTATTTTAGACATGACAGCTTGATGATTTTCTTAGTGGTTGCCTCCAAGGTTATATTTGAGCCCCAAGATACAGGTCAAGAAACATCTTTTTACCTAAGCATCCAATCCATCCAGAGTGTATACAAGCAGCAAGATCATCAACAATGACCAAGAAATTGGCCACGATCTTCTATGGCACTGACAAAGATAAGAACTCAGTGAGTTATTCTCCATGGGCTGGATACCCCAGGTGAAAAATGAACACTTAAACTTAATTGTTTTAAGTGAGAACAAGGAGAGAAAAGTTTCCAGGGATTGATTGGCTATGGTACAGACTGTTCCCTGAGTGAGGCCCCTTAGATCTGTGCCAACCTTTTTGGTGGAGTCTGGCTCAAGATGAGTCACAAGCAGATCATACTGTTCACCAATGATGATGATCCCCATGTCAACGATAGTGCCAATGCCAGTCAGGCCAGGAGCAAAGCCAGTGATCCCCAATGCACAGGTATCTTCCTGGACCTTATAAACTTGAAGAAGCAAGGAAGTTTATTTTCTTTTTTTGGTTTTTGTTTGTTTGTTTTTTATTCTACAGGGATATCATCACCCTAGCTGACTTCAGAGTTCACTTTGAAGAATCAGAAAGACTAGAGGTCCCCCCCTGAGGAAGGTACAGGCCAAAGAGACCGGGAAACACCTCTGGTCAGATGAAGCTAAAACTGGACAAGGATGTGGCATTTACTGTCAGCATTTTTCATATAGTCCAGAGAGATTCTGGCCTCCTCCCATCAGGCTTTGCCAGAAAACAAATGAACCGATAAAAACCAAGACCCAAACATTTAATATAGAAACAGGCAGCTTATTTCTGCCTAGCCACAACAAGAGGTCTCAGATCTCTGGAGACTGTCAAATTGTGGTGGAAAAAGAGGATATGGATGAGTTGAAGAGATTTGATTATCTGGGCTTCATTCTGATTGGCTTTAAACCTCTCTTTATTCTCAAGCAACACTATTTCTTAATGCCTTCTCTGTTAGTATACCCAGAAGAATCACTAGTTAATGGAATTACAACACTGTTCAGTGCTTCACTCACCAAGTGCCTGGAGAAAGGGGTGTTGACACTGTGCAGTTACACCCCTGCCAAAACACCCCACTACATTTTGTGGCCCTGGTGCCCCAGGAGGAGGAGCTGGATGCCCAGAGAGTTTAGGTGGCCCCTCCAGGCTTTCAGCTTATCTTCTTGCCCCATACTGATGACAAATAGAAAGTGCCCTTTACTGAGAAAGTCACCTCCAAGCCAGGGCAGGTGAAAAAATAAAGATGATTGTCCAGAAACTCCATTTCAAGCAACTGGAGTTTTGAGAACCCTGCACTGAAGCAGCACTTCAGAAACTTGGAGGCCTTGGCCCTTGATCTAATGGAGCCTGAGTATGCAGAAGACCTGACACTAGCCAGTGTGGAAGCAATGGATTTCAGACTGGATATCCTGGTAGAGGATTTAAGGAGGTAGTCTATCCCTCCTAACTACAACGCTGAGAGGAAGGCAGTATAGAGGAAACAAGATGATGGTGGTCCTGGAGAGAAAGAACCCAAGTTTATGCTGTCCAAAGAGGAGTTCAAGGCCTGTGTTTGAAAGGGCACCCTGGGCAAGCTCACAGTGCCAATCCTCAAAGAAGCCTGTCAGTTATATTGGCTCAAGTCCAGCAGCACCAAGAAGCAGGAGCTCTTGGATCTGCTCATGAGCATTTCCAGAAGGAGTGATGGGGCCCCAAGAGACCTTGTTCTCCTCCTCCCTCTTACTTACCCCTTTCAGGCCTTTTTCAATAAAGAAAACTACTCTCTATTACATGTTACATATGTATAATATGTAATTATATATTATATAATCTGTATAGATATGTATATAATAAATATAATGAGAGTAATATAGATATAATATAGACAGATATCTATCTATATATTACTCTCTGTATGTTGGTCTTCTTTTCAAATGACTGGCAGTTTTTATATCTATCTATCTATCCATTATCTAATGAGTATTTCTGTGGTATACCATGAATGTAATAACAAGAAAATAGATTAGAGTATCCTATGAAAGATAAAAATATTTTGGTCATACTCCCTAAATTTGCAAACCTCTTTACACTTAATTGAAAATCAATATTATTCTATTTGAGAACATGCAATTTCCTCCTTTGGCAGGCATTTTTAATACACTCAAGTCCTTAAGCTGTCTCAAGTTAAAAATCCAGCTTCTTAATGCAGAGGATTATTTATTAGCATTATTACAAATCAGAAACATTTACCATGAAAATGTTGACATATAGGCATTAATGAAATGTTTGCTTTAGTAGGTTTCAGCAGTGAGGGAGGTGGTTGTATGGAAAGGTATCGTTCAACAAATATAACATACTCTGAATTATAACAATAACAGCTCTCAGAGCTGTCCTTCAAATGATCCTCACTGCCTCCTTTGGCCTCAAATTTTACAGAGCTGTCACAATTCCATGCACTCCTATTAAATATCTTATTTCCACATGTTATTCATTCAGTAGTGACCTTTCTAATAAACCTCTTAAGATGAAAAATGTGTCTGAGGTATTATTTGTAACGCTTCAATCCTTGTATTAAAGTTTTTTTTAAAGAAGTCTCAAAGCTGTTCACAGAGTTTTTATTGTGAATTACTTACAAAAGGTATAACTACAAGCAAATATAGGATTGGAGTTTTCCCTTCTCTTTTTGTCATCTGCCTTGCAAGTGAAAATTCCATAATTTTCTTTGATCATAAAATTCCATTTTATACCAGACAATCACAAAACAGAAATATGCCACATAGCTATACAATGTATTTATCTCATGATGGGTACAAAAGTGAATTTTATAATATTCCTTTATAATTTCTTCCTTTAATTTGTAACATTAGAGAATCATAAAATATTTTCTGAACATAGACCTATAAAGACTAGAATCATTACTAGCTTCTCCATTGAAGAATTTTGCTAAATATTTTAATCTAAATACCTTGAATTTCTGGTAATGTCAGCCAATAAGAGTTCACCCATATTTTCAAATTATTTTAATAATAATGTTTTTGTTTCAAAACACTGCATATTATATATTGCTTCTTAAAATGACCTAGTTTTTTCCCCAATAATACTAGACTTAAAAGATGAAATTGCCTTGAAAATGTGCAAATTAAAAAGTGCTTTTCAAGGTGAGGTAATTACAATATATTTAAAAAGACTATCTGTCTTCAGAGAACCAAGAAAACCTTACAATCACTTCATAATGCATCCAACTAAATAGGTATTTATTTGGGGGCTCTGAATTTAAAATGAAATATCAAATTGTTGTCTTAGAAAAATAGGCACAGATTTGGCCCATTTAAACAAGGTATCAATAGCCACGAATTGGGAATGGGGTAAAAGAATAAACATCAAAACAAATTGTCACTTTTAAGGCACATAAACAAGGAGAAGGCCAAAAGAATACAGAAATTCCTCAGTCAAGAAATATGTGCTCTCCTTGTAAAACTGGGAGCCATGATAGAGAAGGTCAAAGCTAACTGGTTTGTCAAACTAATTCAATTGACAAACCTTACTTTGATAAAAGAATATTATCATTATTACTGACTCACAAAACTTTAAGAAAAAGTAGATGACAAAATGAGGTTACAGACAGCTTGGTGAGAACTCAGTCAAAGTATCCAAAGAACATTTAAAAATTAAACCAAACGGAGGAATAGACAAAAATGGGGGGGGGGATGTAAATATCTGTATATTAAATTATGTTTATTAATGAAAATATAATTTGAACCTAAACATTTTGAACTATAGTGTGCTGCATTAGGAAGTTGAAGTGGAATAAAGACAGAATGAATGGCTGAATCAGACTAAATATATAGAAAGAAACTCTTGTGTTGGAGACAACACAATTTTATGTCTGAGGAACCAATGTTCAATAAATATGAAATGGGAGAGGATGATAATTGATAAAGGAAATTATGGACAAAATCTCTACTAAAAAAGTGATAAAAAGTGATCAATATGCACTAACCTATATGCCAACCCCATTATCTCTACAAAAAATTGTAAGAATGATCAACAAACTTATCAAGAATATCCTTGATGAAAATGTGAGAAAGAAACAAAGCTTTCACAAATGATTCTTTATAGCTGACATAATTTTTACAGTGGCATATCTGAAAGAAAAGTTTAGAAAAGACAAGATGCTACATGGTTTACTTTTTTCTTGACTATAAAAAAGTATTTTACATGATATGACAAAATTCAAATTTTGATATGACAAAATTAAATTAATATCTCACAATATATCACTTTTTGCAACTGTTAAGATCATAAAAGATCGCTTGATAAATACAAAAAGTAAATGGATTTTTAAACAATTCTCTTTTTTATGTCAAGAATAACACAAAATAGGGAGATGTATTCACACCAAAATTGTTGGCCACTGCAATGTGGCTTGAATCACTTTTTAAACTGAAGTTACACATCTCTTCTAGGTTTTACTGAGAGAGAAACTTGCTTGTATAGTGTAAAACTGGAAAGTATGACTGCTTTATTTGCCTTTTCTTTTCCTTTTATCATATTACTATGTCTGTTTCTAGTATGGCCCTCAATATGTAAGGTCTAGATTGCTTTATTTAAAGAAAAAATAATTCCTTGTTGGTTTTTTTTCCTATTAAGAATATTTAGCAGACTCTGTGTCCTGAAAGTAATGTTCTTAAGAACCCAGAGGCCACTAAGTACCTTAATAAGTTAAGCAGAGTCAAGCTCTATTTAAAAAGTTACACATGCAAATTATTTGGGGTTTAATAAGAATTGTGCTGCCATGAGCCTGAACAGATGTTTGAAAATTTAGCTGAGTATGTTTATTCATTCTAAATATGTTTACAGAATCTATTGAATGCTATTTTCTCAAGGGCATTTGCATGGGAATGTATGTGTGGGCCTGATTCTGCCATCCTTAATCAAGCAAAACTGCCACTGGCTCCATGAGGAATTATGCCTGGGTGGGTTATGGCAGAGTCAGGCCCATGGAGAGTTTTCTGCAAATGATACTAGCAAATTTGTCTTGTCACCATTGGAAACTCAGTTGTGTAGCTGGTGTTCATAATAAAACAATTAGCTTTCAGAAACTCTCCATTCTATACAGGCTTTCTATAAAGACAAATGGTTATTATAATATTCAAAAGAATTTAATGTTTGATTTTTTTCCTTGGTCAGAAGACAGGTTCATATCTCTTCTCTGATATTAACCACTTATGTGGACTTGGGTCTCAGTTTCCCTATCTTAAAAATATAAACTGGCCCCTGAGTCCCTTTCAACTACAATGTGTGTGATTTAAATTCATATAAGGTAGATTCAGTAATTCTTATTGGACATTTTGATTCAAAATGTTCCTATTCACAGACTTTTAATAGCAAAAATGCTTTTTTCATTAATGTTCTGCATTGTTTTATGAAAATGGAGGCTAGCACATGGCTTTCACTTCATTTTTATGGTTATGGAATGCTTGCAAAAAAAAATCACTCTTTGAATACCATCTGATGATATCTTCTGAAATCTAAACTTACTGTTCCTCAAAATTTCAACTTAAATCTTAACTATGGATTCTCTCTATTCTCTTTGTGTTCCTTTTTTTATCAATTATAAAAATTTAGCCAACCTTTGAAATCCCAGTACTGATATCAAATTCATATTTTGTTTTTTATAAAGCTTTTAAAAAGGCTGAAGAATTGAACTTTATCATACTCCTCTTCCTTTTTTATTATCAACTCCCTTCTCATTGATTGCCACACTATTTTTTTTCAACATATTAACGATATGACTTTTTAAATCTGATGAGATGATCTCTGGGGATCTTTCTAGTTATAAGATTTTGTGATCTTATGACTCTTCTCATACTCTGTACTTTAGTTAATACAAAGACCTAAAGATCTTGGTTTATATCTCTTTCCTGTGCTCTGGAACTCCCTAAGTATTATTATTATTTTCTTTATAGTTTTCATCTTCTTTTTTATATTTCCCCCCTTTCCCTGGGTATTCTACTTTCATACTATGTTCTTAGCCTCTTTGACTTATCAGAGAAAGGGCTTTTTGTTGTTGTTTCTTCCAAACAATTCAAAATGAGGTTCTTTGTGAAGCCTTTCAGGAACCATCCACACGAGGGCACTTAATAAATACATTCTGATTAAAGCATGCTCTAAGGAGCAATAACAGAAGCAAAAGAGAATGAGAGGGAAAAGTCAGAAAATGGCGAAAAATAAAATTGCTCAACAATTACTTTTTTCTATTCTATCATATGCAGTTTATGGCTAGTTTACTGTATCTAATTTTTGTTATAAGATCACTAGACAGTGGCTAAGCTTTCTACTTCTTTATTTAGCTAATAATGCGGTTAGTGTTTAATATATAGAATAGATAATCAGAGAACAATAAACTCAATTGACTTAGACAGAAGTTACACTGACAATCCTCTGGCCCTCAGTAAGGGTCAAACATGCTATTCCAGAAAGGAGAATATAATCTAATTTAGAACATCTACAGAAAGGAAAATTCCTCAGTCTATTTTTTTTTACTTATTCCTGTGGTAAATGTTACATTCAAAATATTATTTCTTTGTAAATCTTAAAACTTCCAAGTGATGATAATGATAATAATTATGTAATATTGTTACTTTTAGCCATATTCCTTCGATGCCTGTATGAAGCCCAGCATTTAGCTATTGAAATATATTCACATCTTTGTTCATGGAAGATTTTTAAAGTGGGATTAGAATTATAATTAATATCTCCAAATTAAATTGGCAATATATTACAGTCTAATTTAAAGCTGTTACTGATTTAATTCCTAGGGAGGTCTCTTGGTGTAAAAAAAAAAGTAGGGTAAGTGGGGTAGTCAGTGTCCATATCAAATCCATGACTGGGATTTGAATCTTGTTTGTGATATTTACCAATAGACAAGTAAATCACTTAACTTTTCTAAGCCTTAATATGCTAATCAGCAAAAATGACGTAAAATGGGGACAAAAATCTTAATGGAACATTATAGGGATCTAATGAAATAATAGAAAGAATGGATCCAATGAAGTAGTAGAGAATATTTTTACAAATGTTAAAGCTTTATGAATATGAATTATTATTTTAATATAAGATATTCACTGACAACTTTAGCTCCTTTCATTTAAAAAACATTTTTAAAAGGAAGTTGAATATTATGTTGGTGGTATGAATGGGGAGCATCACTATTTTTTGCTTAAGATACATTTGTACATTTGAAGCTTATAATTGAATGTTCTTCAGACCTTATCTCATTATACACACATGTCATTATCTAAAACAACCATGCCACTTAGAAGAAACCCAATTAGAAATATTCAGACATATCAAAGAAAAAGCATCACTTTAACTAATTAGCAAAGTGTTTCTCTTTTCTTTGATAATTCTAGAATGACTAGCTCCAACAGGAATCACTTAAATGAGAGATGATATTAATTTAATACTGTTTCTCCTGACTTGAAAATATTTCGTGGATAGATGTTCTTTAGACTATATAGCAAATTGACACAGAAGGTAAACATTAAACAATAGGAAAAACATTATAATTATGTAATCAGCAAGATTACAGAGTTTTCCAAGTCCTGTGTATGTAAAATATTAGTCTATAAGTTTGGCTGTCTGAATATAAGAGTGAAACTTTCACATTCTGAAAGCTATGTTGGTATAAAAGTAAATGAATACTTCTGCAAATATGTGGTGAAGCAAGTATGAAATTACTTTCTTGATTGCCTTAAATGAAGGTAATAAAAGACTTCTGACTCCACCTTTAGGAAAAATCAACTACTATGGGTCCACTTGGAAAAATGTTGTATTATTTGGGATGCATATTATATATATATATATATATATATATATATATATATATATATATATCTCACATATTTGTGTATATACATGATATATTGCATATGTGTTTAAATATGATACATATGTCATTTATATATATAATATTTATATATGTGTATGCAAATTCCAGCTAATCCTGAAGCATTACTTGATAGCCCTGGTTGATGTTACCCATCCTCTTTCCCTACCGCTATACCACATATTTCTCATAACTTTTTACTTTCAGTAATGTTAAATAGGATTGTTTGTGTTTTAAATTCCACTGGCTTATGTTGAATAACCATTTATTATGTTAGCTTTGTTTTGTTACTTAATTCTGGATTTATTTTTTTTCTCCAGTCATTAAAAAGAGTTTAATTCATCATTCAGGAATGAAATCCATGCAGTTTTCCATATTTATGTTTTTTAATCATATTCTGAAACTGAAAAGCTAGATTGCTGTTTCACAGATTATGAATGACCTGATTCTTTTAGCTTAGCTCTAAATAATAATCCATAAAATTGAGTCCAGAATCATTTGAATTCAAGATAGTGACTCCTTACAGAATGTCCCAAACTCCACTTATATTTTTTAGCATAAAGTATCTTTAATTTTCATAATATACTGAAAACAAAAATGAACTGGGACCTAGTATCTTAGTTCTATACTTGATTCTGCTCTTCAGTTCTCTTCTTGGGTCCTACGACTCTCTTTCATTGGATTACACTAGAAGGCCAATGAAGACTCTTTCAAATCTTAGATTCTGTGATTTTCTAACTGTTCAGATGACCTTGACTTGACAAGTCACCAATATTCCCTGAATCCAGTTTTTTGCCAATATAAAGTAAAGAATATCAACCAATTATCTCTAAACTCCCATCATTATAACCAGCCCTCTGCCAATTTACCCCACCCAATTATTGTACTCTCCATTGTGTATGCAAGAGCTGATTATACTTACTGAATACAGAGCCATACAGATTATGAATGAAATTATACCACACAAACATAACTGAATGAAAATTAAAAACAACCAGAAAAGGGTTGTTAGCTTTTGTAGTTTTTCTTGTTTGTTTATTTGTTTGTTCAATCAAACTATACTGCTTGATTAAATGGGGGGAAGCTATATTATTCCCATCATCACACCACTGTCTCCCCACTGAATTGCCATGTTATTTGTAATCATACAAACACAAATAAAATATATCATCTTTATTAGTAGCTAAAAGTTTCACAGTACAGATTACCTTTCAGTCAAGTTGATTCCTTTTTTCTTTTTTTTCCACCAGAAAGATAAAAAAAAAGAATCATACAGGTGACAAAGTTCTAGTTGAATAGATTTGTATGCTTTTTGGCATAAATATGACATACACATTTTCCTTTCTAAATAGTCTATAGGCACCTACTGTATTCAAGACATCAGAAAGAAATCATTAAACTGGGCATGAATATACTTTATATTTGTATTGCATAAAACAGTCTCAAAAATATTCACCTCTATTTATTTCATTGGATATTCACAATAAAACTGGATTGTAGGTGGGGCAGATCTTATTATTCTTATTTTATAAATAAGGGAACTCTCCTTCAAAGAGGCTCAATAACTTGTGCAAGGTAATATGATTTGTTAGTGTCACACATGGGCAAGGTGTTTGTTAATATTATCTTTGTATCCCTAATGTAAGGAACAGTACCTTTCAAATAGAGGTGATGAGTAACTGTTTCTTTGATTTGAATGGGTACTAGAATCCATGTCTTCTGACTGCCTGTTTAAAGTGTCTTCTACCACACAAAGTTTCTTCTTTCTTCTTGTAACAACAGCCATGATGATGACAATAATGATAACTAACACTTTTACAGCACTATAAGATTTGTAAAGTGCTTCACCTATGTTGTTTCATATAATCTTCCTAATAACCCTATGAGAGAAGTGATATTATCCCCATTTTATAGATGAGGAAACTGAGGTTTAGAGAGGTTTAATAACTTGCACAGGGTAACAAACCTTGTAAGTGCCTAAGGTAAGACTCAAACTAGATCTTCCTGACACCAAGCACCACATTGTGGACTATGCACTATACAATCTAGCTGCCTTGGGAAATATAAAAAGTCAGTGAATCAAAGGATATTGTAGGATCATAGATTTTGAGGGTTGTAAGCAGCCTCAGCAGCTATTCAGTCCAACCAGTCCACAGAAGGAATTCCCACAATGACATACCCCAAAAGTGATCATAAATGAGTCTTCTTAAAAAAAGTAATTTACTATCATTCAAAGTAGACCTTTCCACTTTTGGATGGCTAAAATTGTTATGAAGTTTTTGTTTGTTTGTTTGTCTTCCTGTTTGTTTGTTTTCCTGATATCAAGCTTATTTTTTTTTTGGCTTTCCAGCATCCATCCCATTTGTCGCTCTTCAGCAAAAAAGATCAGGTTGAATCCTTTCTCATCTGAATGAATCCTTTCTCCATCCCTCAATGAAGGTTTTCAAGTAAAGACTGGAGAATAACTTGTAAGGTGTCTTACAAAGAGTATTCTTTTTCTAGTTTGGGCTGCACTAGATGGCCTCTGTAGTCTTTCCCTACCGCAAATTTCACTGACCCTATATTTCCTTTGGGAAATGAGGAAATGCTATCTGAATTTCTCAAGGCAAATCTTTTCCTAATAAAACTGTTGTTGGTGCTAATAGCAACATTTTAAATGCTTTAGAAGGATAAAATTTATTTTCTATATGGCTGAATCTAGTATTTTAGTGTAGGCTACATTAAAATGTAGGCTGAAAATTCATGAAATTGTGTAACATACAATCTATTTGACATATTTTAGTTGTTTTTGTACATCAATCACTTCACATGCAAAGTTCCTTGCCATGCATTCTGAATCAGGCAGTGCCTACAATAAAAAACTTTAATTTTATATTTTAAAATGATTAATCAGATCTAGAATATACTTTAAGATCTGCAGAGAAGAAGTCAGGAAATTAGAAATTAGTCATTTTATCTCCAAATGAGTTCTAAATAATACCAGTGAATAAACAGTACACATTTAAAAGAGGTTTGTGCTAGACAGACATTCTTTTTGTAATCTAGCGAAAGACAACTGGATTAAAAAAAACTTCATATTATGATTTCCTCATTTCCTACAAGGAAATTCTTATTTTCTTTTCCTATGATGAACAGATATTTCTATAATACTCAGCTAACTAACCTTTATTAAGTGCCTACTATGTGCCAGGTACTATACTAAATACTGGGGATACAAAGAAAGACAAAAAATAGTTTGGTCAATCTAAGGAAGCAGGGGCTGGTGGTAGAGAAAACATGCAAACGACTATGAAAAACAAGATATATACAGGCTATGTTGGAGATAACCAACGAATTAACATGAACTTTAAGACAGGCACAATTATTTTTAATGATATTTTAAAAATATATTGTCATATTTCACCCATAATTAGCCACTGTAATCTGACCACCATGCCAAGATATCTTACAATATAAATACTTCTCCAAGATGTTCAGAAAGCCTCAAAATGACAGGGAGATTTTCTAAACTTATACAGAAGCCAATTGGTTTAATGAGGCCCATAGTATTCTATTGAGCACACAGAAAAAGAATACCAAACGTTCAGTAAACCTTTTAAAATTGAAGCAACTCATATGGATACATGATAACCATGCCATATATATTATTTCCACACATCTCTAAGATATTTTATGTAAAAAATTAATGAAGAAATTCATTTATTATTTTATTGTAAGAAATTAAACCAAAAAAATTACTTCTCAATAACTGTCTGCAGTATATTATATTGAATTCTAACTAAGCAGTAAGAATATGACAACTCTTTTATAAGTCATAATTCTATCCCAAAGTGGATATACCATGAGGCTGAAGGACAAATAGGAGATGCCAATGAAGAAGACAAATGATTTCTCCATAAAACAATATGAGGAAACATTATCACTATTATGTTTCATGGATCGTCATCCTTGGATTTACAGTTTATTAGGAATGTGCATCTATCCATTTGTCTTTTTCTGAGGTAGGATACCAGGGAGCAGATAATGTGCATTTATGTGTGTTCCATTCTATGCTTTCTCTAGTACAGTCACCTATTTTCATGACTTTAGGTAGAGACCAGTAGGAGAATTCCAAGTTGCTCCAACTAAATGATGTCTTTCTCTTCACCTATAAATAACTCTCAAAAGTGAAGTTGGAAGTGTTATTTGACTGGCCAGAGAATGACTTAATTAGTCATTCTGATTGTTGCAAAAGGTTTTAATGTTTTAGTGTTAATTCAATGATCCATTAAAAATTGAATTCTTGGGGCAGATAGGTGGTGCAGTGAATAGAGCTCTAACCTTGGAGTCAGGAGAACCTGAGTTCAAATCCAGCTTCAGATACTTAAGACTTACCAGCTGTGTGACCCTGGGCAAGTCACTTAATTCCAATCACCTTACCAAAAAGCAAAAAAACAGAAATTGAATTCTTAAATGTAGACATATACGTTGAAATAATTTTATATCACTACCATATTGTGCCAGGATTACAGTGGAACTCAAATCCCTATCCTCACCGCACCCCTTCAACTAACTTCTTACTCTCTTGGCTGTCAAACAGTAACAGAAGCTCAATATGTATAAATTTAGAACTCAAAGTCAAAAAATTTAGCAAGAGGCAACATTCAAATAATTATGGGGACCCAAATAAAGATAATCTCATTAACTGAAGTTTGTTCAGTTCCTTCTGATTACTTAAAGAGTTTAAGGAGAAGTAAGGACAATTTTGTTTATTTGTTTGTGTTGGCTTATGAGGGTCAACTGTTAAATTTTCAGTGTGAGCATTTATACTTTGGAAATTCAGCAAGTGCTAAAAATTAAGGATGATTTCTTCTTTTGGTGACTGAGTAGACTTAAGAAAGTATTAATGATGCAGATTAAATTTAAAAGTATAGATTGCACACAATCCCCTTGGTCTCCTTACCAGGTGGTTAAACTTTTACTAGCACTCTCTAGGCTCTGGCTTATATGCTTATCCTCTTGTTTCTCAAATAAGATATACTAATGGATACTGATTTTATTTTATTTTTCTTCTCAAGTGGAGCACTGAATATTTGAATCCAATAATTGGGATGATTAATGTCATAGAAAATTGGTTATCTTTCAGGTACTTTAAATATTAAATTTTAGCAAATAACATTTGGGAGTGTGGGAAAAAAAAGAAATGAAACTAAGTTTATTGATGATAAATGGCTGTGTGGGGGGGAACAAGAAACAAAGAAAACAAAAAAAAAGAAAGAAAAAGAAAGAAAGAAAAAAAAGGGAAAAAAAGAAAAATTATAACCATATAAGAAAAAGTTGGAGACAGTGAACTGTGAAGAAAAGAAAAAAAAAAAGGAAAAATCCATGTGGCAGCTAAGTGGCAAAGTAAATAGAGCACCGGCCCTGGATTCAGGAGGACCTGTGTTCAGATCCAGACTCAGACACATAACACTTACTAGCTGTGTGACCCTGGGCAAGTCATTTAACCCCGCTGCCTAGCCAAAAAGGAAAAATCTTTGTGGAAATATTTTATTCTTTCCATCTGAGATATAGTTATGGCATATGGAAAGTATGAATAGATAATGTACTATCAAAATTTAAGTTTACTTATCCCAAGGGCTTAAAAGTCCTATTTTAATTTCTCTCCTTTCCTCATTCTTCCCTCTTTGCCCTCCTTTTATCTTTCTCACATCCTAGATTATTAGACTTAGTTTTCATTGAATAAATTATTATCAATCTAGAACTATTTAATATTTTCTGGCCTGAAGGTGGAGATGTGGAGTAACTTTAGCCCTTGAGGTATTTTTCAAATACAATGTTTGATGTGTCTAATCCTGAACTACAGGTCTAAGTGAGAATAAAAACAATAAATTCTCAATACAGAAGGGAAAAAATGTTCCTCTCTTACCTTCTACTGGATGCCTTCTGTACTAACGAAGTAATAGAGAATTTTTTTCTCTGCCTAGTAAAATCTAAATCCTAAAAGAAGATGCCTAGAGAGAACTATGTTTCATTCAAAGTATTAATTCCTAAAGATCTTATTTCATACACTGTAGAACCTGGCTGATGTAGATATTCAGGAGCAGGGGAAATTTTCAGTTCTCTCTCATATTATAACTCACAGACCATAACTTACTCTGCTTGCAGATAAACTTGTGGTGTTTAACAAGTATGCAATAGTGCAGTGTTTTTAAATTCAAATACAGATAGGGTCACTAAATCATACATAAAAATCCCTGTGGCTTCATATTGACTTAGAAAACCATATTGACTTAGAAAATTGACTTAGATATTGGCATTATCTGTGTTCTATTGCATTTTTACTTGCTTTGTTAAATATTTCCCAATTATATCATGATTCTTCAGAGTGATCCCCAGGATAAGATTTAAAGCCTGTCACCCAGAGTAAGGGCTCTTAACCTGCAGCCCATTCAAGAGGGTGAAGAGTGACTTCAGGGGGTCCACGAAATTGAATGGGAAAAATATATATATTTTTTACTAACCTCTAACTGAAATATAATATTTATTCAATTTTGAATGCAGGCAAGAAATGTTGTGAGGAAAGGTCCATAAACTTCACCAGACTGTTCAAGTGGCCCATGATATACACAGAAAGCTTGAGAATTCCTTCTCTAGAGAAACCCAAAAGAACATGTTCTTAAATTTCTTCCCTAAGAGACTCTAAATTATGCTCATTTCCCAACCTGCATAACCAGGACTCTCAGAAAGTGGTATATTCACATACAAAGGTACAGGATTTGTTTACAGTTAAGAACAATGATCTGCTAGCCTTTCCAGCCTTGTCTTTGAAAACCTCTTCTACTAATTACCCCTTTCTCACTAAGTTTTCTGATTCTTCTCTATTTTTGAGGGAGTGGGAGGATAAGAAAACTCAAGATAGCTTATAAAGTCTATTTGCAGCATGTGGGAAATTCTCCACTGAAATCCTCGATTGTCTGCACTAAAGTAAATGTTCACTACATGTATTAGACATAAAGTTTTTGGGAGTTTTATCTATTTTAATATTAGACATTATCCTTCTCAAGTGAAATTCTGCTCCATTGCCTCATTGTAATATGGCAGTGACCCTGGGTTCAAAAAGGCTAAGCCAGTAGAGTCTACCTTCTTGGTAGGGTAGGGGAAAAGATCTTAAAAATAGGACTGTGACAGACTGTGTCTGTCATCTGAGGACCTGAACTTATATTTTCACAAAGGACCAGACTTTTGGGTAGTGGGTGATAAATTTGAGGTGAATATTGGGATTGATGCCCTTTCCTCCTATCCCAGTGACAAAGTTCATAGAGCAATTGGAGTAGAAGGAAGACCATGCATGTCTGATGATGAGCTGTAATACAGAGAGCCTGGAGAAATGGGGCAAAAAAGGGAAATGGCAGAGAGACAGGTGTGGGAACACTTCAAAGAGATAACAAAATCTAGAAGTTTCATCCTCATCCTGAGCTGTATTTAGAAGCTTGATGAGGAAAAAAATACATAGCATTGTCAATACTCTGAAAAGATTATTCAATGGCCTCAAGCATTCATATGCAGTGATCCATGTGTTTTCCAACTTTAATGCATGTAACACATTAAATATAGGACCTCTGAACTTCTCTAGTAATTCCCTTTTTTTTTCTTTTCTTGACACCTCATCCATATTCTTGAGGGTCATCAATACCATAAGAGAGCTAAGATTTACATTTCTACCTGATTTCTAGTCCTCTGGCTCTTTCTTAGGTAAAAAGAGCATTTTCCTAAAAGAAAGAGATCTGCTCAGTACCTTTGCAAGAACTTTACCAATGTGAGTGCACTGACACGGCCACGTTTGAGCCTAGAGAGATACTCTTGCATTCTAATAGTTGTTTTGGTGTTCTCATTTTTAAATATCTGAAATATGTTTCCCTTCCCTTGCTATGAAGAAGAACTTGTTCAAAATTCAGTGTGTGAGTTAAAAGAATGTGTGATCACCTTTTTCATTATATTTGAATTTACTTTAAACTTGAATACAAAATAAGAAGGAAAGAAAAACCAGTGCCATGTATACAGCAACATGAGATGATTCAATGTAAAGCAATAACTTTTAATTTCAAGAAAAGTTATATAATAAGTACTACACATTATTTTCAAAGTTGTCCATCTTTGCTTCCTTGTATGTTTTCTTTTGTCCTCTGTTATTCATTTTTTACTTTATTTTCCCCCAAGAAGGCTACAATTAGGCTCAGATAATGTGTATGTATATGTGTATGTGTATATGTATATGTATATATATATATGTGTGTGTGTGTGTGTGTGTGTATGTACACACATACATAAATACATACATATATGTGTATATATACACATATACATATACACACATATATATACATATCCATAAACATACACATATATACACATATACACTGAAAAGCATATATGTAAGACTATATTATGCTTATTTCCACTTGCCATATGTTTCTCCATAGGTGGATAGCATCTTCCTTCATAAGTTCAAGTCTTTCCACATTTTTCTAAATCTACCAGCTCATCGTTACCTACACCACAATGATATTCCAACCCAATCACATTCTATCTGGGAAATTGTCTACGAGAGTTTTTTTCCTCCAATTTTTCTACTTTCCCTCTGTTCTTGGCTACATAGATTTTATTTACACCAGAAAATTTAAATTTGAAATAATCAAAATTATCCATTTTCAATGAGAACTTCAGTCCTTTTGTTCTTCAACAACAGTGTTCAAACCACCAACACAGTTTCCTAGACCTGTGGTCTTTTAGTATTCCTGCTGCTTCTGCTGCTATTTGTCCTTCATTCTCAAAGAGGGTCATGATAACAGGGTGGTGATGCCATGACATGCAAGTGAATTGGATTTAAGTGAAGGAGGGCTGTGCAAAATCATCAGCTTCGCTTTCCCTCCTCTGGAGCCATCTGGGTCAGGATGCAGTGAGGGACCTCGGCCTTTTCAAGCTAAGATCTGTAACAGGTCGCAATTTGACTGAGGCAATATACATTCAGTGAATGGCCTCTTTAAAAAAAATGATCTGGAAGGGGAAGACTCAGAGCTTCTGTCCAAAACAGAAACAATCACTATTTATAGTCACTGCTATGTCTTGTATAATTCTAATCATGGCTATGCCATATTTGATATATATTTCTTCTTGCTCATAATTTCTTCTTAACCTGGGAATTTCAGAATCTGGCTAAGATATTCTTTTGGTTTTCCTCTAAGGATTTCTTTCAGGTAGAGATGGGTGGATTTTTTCTTTTTCTACTTTCCCCTATTATTCTAACATGTCAGGACAATTTTCATTTTTTATTTCTTGTATCATTGTATCAAGATAATTTATTTGATTGTTGCCTTCAGGTAGTCTGATTATTCTCATATTTTATCTTCTTCATCTGCTCTCCAGATCAGTTGTCTTTCTTATGAGATGTTTCACATTCTCTTTTATTTTTTTATTCTTTATATTCTGTTTTATTATTTCTTGGTCTTTTATAACTTCACTGTCTTTCCCTTGCACAATTCTAATTTTCAAAGAGTCCTTTTCTTCCTTAAGATTCTTTTTTTTTAAACATGTGTTTTCAAAACTTTGGGTTCCAAATTTTCTCCCTTTCTCCCCCCCACCCTCACTGAAAAGGCAAGCAACTCAATATTGGTTGTACATGTGCAGTTATGCAAAACACCTCCATAGTAGTCATGTTGTGAAAAACTAACTCTATTTCCCTTAATCCTATCCCCCCATTTATTCTATTCTTTCTTTTGACCCTGTCCCTCCTCAGAAGTGTTTGCATCTGATTACCCTCTTTCCTAATCTGCCCTTCTCTCTGTCATTCCCTTGCTCTCTTGTCCCCTTCCTCCCCTATTTTCCTGTAGGGTAAGACAGATTTCCATACCCAATTGAGTGTGTATATTATTCCCTCATTAAGCCAAATCCTATGAGAATAAGATTCACTCATAACCTCTCACCTTCCCCTGTTTCCCCTCCATTGTAAGAGCCTTTTCTGGTTTTTTTTTGTGAGATAATTTACCCTGTTCTACCTCTCCATTTCTCCTTCTCCAAGTATATTCCTCTCTCCCCCCTTAATTTTATTCTCCAGATGTGATCCCTTCATCTTCAACTCACCCTGTGCCCTTTCTATCTATCTATCTATCTATCTATCTATCTATCTATCTATCTATCTATCTATTTATCTATCTACCTACATATTTTTTTCCCTCCAACTACCGTAATACTGACAAAGGTTTCATGTGTTATAAATATCACTTTTCCATGCAGGAATGTAAACAGTTCAACCTTAATATGTCTCTTACGATTTCTCTTTCCTGTTTACCTCTCCATGCTTGTCTTGAGTCTTGTATTTGAAAGTAAAATTTTCTATTCACCTCTGGTCTTTTCATCAATAATTCTTAAAAGTCATCTATTTCACTGAATGACCCTTTTTTCCCCTGAGGGATTATACTCAGTTTTGCTGGGTGGGTGATTCATGGTTTTAATCCTATCTCCTTTGCCCTCCAGAATATTATATTCCATGTCCTTTGGTCCCTTAATGTAGAAGCTGCTAAATCTTGTGTTATCTTGATTGTGTTTTCACAATACTTGAATTCTTTCTTTCTGGCTGCTTGCAGTTTTTTCTCCTTGACCTGGGAACTCTGGAATTTGACTACAATATTCCTAGGAAATTTCCTTTGGGGAACTCTTTCAGGAGGAGATCGGTGGATTCTTTCAATTTCTACTTTGCCCTCTGGTTCTAAAATATCAGTTTTCCTTGATAATTTCTTGAAAGATGATGTCTAGGCTTTTTTTTTATCATGGCTTTCAGACAGTCCAATAACTTTTTTCAATTATCTCTCTTGGACCTATTTTCCAGGTTAGTTGTTTTTCCAATGAGATATTTCACATTATTTTCTAATTTTTCATTCTTTTGGATTTGTTTTACAAGTGTCTTGATTTCTCATAAAGTCATTCTAATTTTTAAGGAAGTATTTTCTTCAGTAAGCTTTTGGACTTCCTTCTCCATTTGGCCAATTTTGCTTTTTAGGGTCTTCTTCTTCTCATTGGCTTTTTGGACCTCTTTTGCCATTTGGGTTAGGCTATTTTTTAAGGTGTTATTTTCTTCAGTATCTTTTTGGGTCTCCTTTAACAAGCTGTTGACTTGTTTTCCATGATTTTCTTGAAACACTCTCATTTCTCTTCCTGGTTTTCCCTCTACTTCTCTTACTTGCTTCTCAAACTCCTTTTTTATTTGTTGCATGGCCTGGGACGGATTCATATTTTTCTTGGAGGCTTTGGATGTAGGAGCTTTGACCTTGTTGTCTTCTTCTGGTTGTATGTTTTCATCTTCTTTGTTACCAAAAAAAGATTCTATGGTCTGACACTTCTTGTGAGATTTGCTCATGATCCCTGCCAATTACTTGAGTTATAAACTCTTCATTAAGGTAGAGGTCTGCTTCCAATGTGTACTGTCCCAAGCTTCAGGAGTTTGTATGGCTATTTTCTGAGATACTTGTAGGGAACTTTAAATTTTCAGTTCTTCCAAGGTAGTATGATAAGAGGCGAGGTGTTTTCTCCTTTCCTGGCCTGTGCTCTGGTCTATGAGTGACCACAAGCTCTCTTTTCTGTCTCAGAACTGTGAGGAAGATTTTCTGTACACTGCCACTACAAGCTCCACCATGCCAGTTCTCCTCCTTGCCCCAGGACTGCCCCTCAGAACTGTGACCCAGATCCAACCACAGGCAAAGTAAAATATTCCTGTCTCAGCGCTGGCAAAGAGATCCCTGCAATCCCTCTCTGATCAGCCACCTGATTCCCCCTCAGTCTGTGGGCTGGAAGCTCAGAAGGCAGCCCACACCCCGGGGCCACACTCACTTGGGAACTGAGGCTGAGACCTAGCTTCCCTCTCACCACAGAAACAGACTTTTCCCACTGACCTTCTAAGTTGTCTTTGGGTTTCATGGGTTGAGAAGTCTGGAAACCACCACAGATGCCCACGATTCAGTCCTCTGAGGCCTGCTCCAGGTTTGCTGCAGCCTGCACACCCACACCACACCAAACTGTGGTCTTCTACCAGCCTTGAGCAATATACCTTTCTGATCAACCATCCAGGTTGTGTTGGGCTGAAAATTTGTTTCAGTATTTCTTTTTGTGTGTTCTGCTGCTTTAAAATGTGTTTAGAGTCATTTTTTATAGGTATTTGGAGGGATCTGAGGGAGAGCTCAAGCAAGTCACTGCTTTCACTCTTCCATCTTGGCTCCGCCCTCCTTCCTTAAGATTCTTGATCTCCTTTTCCAGTTTGGCTAATTTTCTTTTTATAATCTTCTTGTCTTTCTTAGATTGTGCCTACTTTTTTTTAATCTTTCCTCAATCTCTCTTATTTCATTTTTGAAGTCTATTTTTGAGTACTTCTATAAATTCTTTTTGAGCAGATAACCATCTGACATTATTCTTTGGGGTAGGAGAGGCTTTTTTCTTTTTCTGCTTCAATATCCTCCTCTCAAGGTCTTCTCTATTCTCATAGTAACTGCTTATGGTTAAATTCTTTCTCCTTTGTTCATTTTTTAAAAAATTTTAGCATCCTATTATTATAATCACCTCTAATCCTGGGTTTTGGGGGATGGTCTTAAGTCCTTCTTACTGTTATTTTTTGAGCTTTGTACTGGGCCCAACCTCTGCACTCCTTTCCCCCTCCAAGCCACAGCACACTATGCTGGAAAAGCTTTTGCTTCCTAAGAACCTTTCAGCCTGGAACCAAGACCAAGAACTCAACTCTCCTGTAAGTACCCACATCCTGCAGTGTCCCTGCCCTACTACTTCTGCACTCACTGCTCCTGTGTTGGTTCCTTCTTACCCAAGATCCCATCTTGGACACACAGGTGGCCTGGCATCCCTTGTCAGCAGAGGCTGCCTCATTCCTCCCCTGCTCAGACCCCTGACTCCTTACACTATCCAGGAAGTGAAAATTCCTGTGTCTAAGGTCAAAGATACCTCCCAATATGGTTGGCTGCTTGCTATTTCAATAGAACTAGCCTGGAGGTGTTTGCATCTCACTCAGGCCAAACCTCTGTCCTGGGATCTTTTTTTCCATCTTTCTTTCTTTGGATCTTCTCCAGTTGTCCCAGGAGAACCACATTCTGCCCTAACTCTTATTTATTTTTGCCACTCTACATTCACCCTGAGGTACTATTTTGTCTTGTTTGTGGAAGAAATCTGGACAGCTTGGGATTTTCTGCCTACTCTGCCTTCTTTCCAAAATCCTCTCCTGTGATCACTTTTATTGTCTCCCAATCTCAGGTATCTTCTTAAGAGGAAAGGTGAATGGCCCTACTGCCTTAGAAAACTAAGATGGGACAGTAAATGCAATATTTTCTCTCCTAAAAGTCTTTCTTAATACCCTATGATTGCTAAGAGACTGCAAGCTTTTCTGCATTATATTTGTTTCAATTTTGCCCTCATCATAGTTCATTGGTATCCCCCAAACCAAAATAACTTTGTGTGGGTCTGGAATCATGCTAGTTCTTTAGTCCTCTAAAAAAGGACTATTTTTTATAACTTCTGTCCCTCTCTACAATAACCACTACTATAATGCACAAGTTTATTGCCCAATAAGGGTAACCCTTGCCTTTTGCTTGAAAGGTGTGCTGCACTGGCTTGACTAGAACAGATGTGGAAGATATACACATAAAGAGCTTGTTAATGGAGGTTCTTTATCAATTTTATGAGCTTAGAGAACAGTGAGTCTTTTCCTGGTATTTTTAAAAGTGCCCCATAGAGGGTAAGGGCATGGATATCAGCACTTTTTGAGATAATAAAAGACAGTTCCTAATTAAGTCTTGTTGACAGGGAATGTCCCAAGATGAATTAATTGGTTTTGTGAGTCCCTACTATCTAGTCCCTAGGGAGGTGGTTTTGGTGGCTTGGTGCTCTATCATGATGAATGAGTTAGACCAGATTCCTGATTGTTGTTGTTGTCTAGTCATTTTACTTGTGTCCAACCTTTGTGACCCCATTTAGGATTTTCCTGGCAAAAATACTAGAGTGGTTTCCCAGCTCATTTCTTCTCCAGCTCATTCTGCAGATGTGGAAACTGAGGCAAGCAGGCTAAGTGAATTGCCCAGGATCACAGAGCTAGTAAGTGTCTGAGACCATATTAGAACTCAGGTCTTTCTGACTCTAGGCCTAATGCTCTATCCACTGCACTGCCTAGTTTCAAATTCTTGGTAGTATGAGATCTTTAAAAAGTGAACACACTTAATTGCTGAACTCTATTCCTGCTGTTGGTATTATTGCTTTTGTTCATTTGTATTTGCATTTTCTCCATTAGTATCTTTCCAAAGTAAGGAGCCAGAGGGTGGGGGTGAGTACAAAAAGAGAAAAAGATGACAAAGGAAGAAAGTGGTGTAATTCAGAAAATAAAACAGAGAGTACTACCTGAGAAAACATTAACTATAAGCATCTACATAAATCCTGAGAAACATTTAGGAGCTCTGAATATGAGAATTAACAAGAAGCCCTCCAAGAATCCTGTTATAATCTCTTGTTCTTTGCCAATGGAACAAAGGTAAGATAGAGGCTTTATTCTTCTCTTTCCGTCTTCAAGACATTCCACATTAGTCTGTTCAGGTCTGCAATAGTGCCTTTTGGTTGTGACTTATAAAAAAGTCTGAGAGACAAAGTTTCTAGGTAATTAATCATTTTATTAATTACTGCTTAGTGGATAATTAATAAAATTGCTCAGTGGCACTTTCGAATGCCAAAGACCCCTCAAGGAACCCATATGTCCTTGGAATAATGGGGGTTCTCGAAGGTGGCAATTGGTTAACAATGAGAAAAATAAATATTAAAATGAGAGGCAGGCCCATTCTAATGAGGGGCTGGGGGAAAGTGACTGATCAGTCAGTCTTGGACTCCTATTCAGACTACCTCCATCTTTGACAATTTAGAGGAAAGGAGGTCCACCTCTACTCAGACCTGGCTAAGTCAAATATAATGGGCCAAACTTCCCCTTTGGGTAGGGTCTCCCACCCAAGATCAAAAAGCATGTGTTTGGGGGTGGAGGATGTAAGCAATCTCATCTATCAACAATGTCCTTCAGAAACCGAACAACCTATAGACTTCTGAAAAAGTCCTGGTCCTAATTCTATAACTGATTATTAATATGAGAAAAATAATAATTTCTGTCTTTGTCCAGTCAATTTCTCAGAAAAAAGGTAAGGGAGCTTTTGATCCCATCTCCCCCATAGTAGATGAAAACAAAACATCCAGTTTAAATCTTGTTTCCCTAAATGTCACATTTTCCTGACCTTCTTTCTCTGATCTTTTTTCCTTTTATTTTATTTCCCTTCTCTTCTTCCAGCCTCATCCTTCCCATATGGCTGTGACTACCCATGTGGTAAACACCATTCATTCTCCCAAGTTTCTCACTGTATTTCTCATTAGATTGTAAGCTCCTTGATGATAGCTCTTTTTTTTATTTACTTATTTTTTAGGAAGTTGGGGTTAAGTGACTTGCCCAGGGTCACACAGGTAGTAAGTGTCAAGTGTTTGGTCTAAGGCTGGATTTGAACTCAGGTACTCCTGACTTCAGGGCTGGTGCTCTATCCACTGCGCCACCTAGCTGCCCCGACGATAGCTCTTAACATAGTCCCTGCCATACAGCATTTAACAAATGCTTGTTGGCTTATTACCTGGAGAAGAAGAAAAGAGGAAATATCCCCAAAGCTACTATATTGGAAGGGTGAGCACAACAGTCAGTAACTCAGCAAGATTTATTAAACACATACTCTTTGTCAAGTATGGTGCTAAGCCATGAAGATACAATGAAAGATAAAACTAGTCCTTGCTTTCAAAGAGTTAATAGTCTAATAGGTGGAACAACATGCATATAACTATGGAAAATCAAGATACATACAGGATAAATTTTAAAAATAAAATCCAAAAGAAGGAAGACACTAGAAACTCATAAATTTGTTTTCTAAGGCATAAAGGATTATGATCTTCGCCAGCAAAGGAAGTGCCCACACATGAAATCATGGCTATTTTAAACCATCAAAGCACTAGATCACCTACTATCTCTCTATACCCTTTACTAAAATTCTAATAAAACTAAACACAAAAAAACTCTAAAACCATAAATGTCAAAAATCTAATATATGTCAAATGAATTGTCAAGCACCTCTCTATAAAATTTGTTTTGAAAGAATTACAAATTTGTAATGACTTGCTTTGAACCTCTTTCATCTAGAATGCCTCATAATTATTTCTCCTTGCTGTCATTCTAATACTGTTATACTTCCCAAAGTAGGGGCTATTCTTCAATGTCTTCGATGTCAAGATGCATTTTAGCTTGTAAAATAACTGGATGCTGGCATGGTCTCTCATTAAAAGTCCATGGTTTCATGCTAGCCTATTCTCTTATCCCCTGTTATCACATTGCCCTCAAGGAATCATCATAACCTTACCTGTCTAATGATGACTCAGATAGGAAGCAGTGGGCAAAAGAGAAGATATCTGAGTTACTCTCAAACCTTTAGCTGTAATCTTAAATATTTTTGGCTGGGTGAAAAAAAAACAGAAAAAGAGAAATGTACTTGGATAAATTATTCTTCCAGTAGTTTACATAAGGAAAAGCCATTATCCTTATCTAACTGATATTCATATTATTTTGGTATGAAATATTAGTCCAATAATTTTTCAAATAAATTTGTCAATACAAATAGTTGATGTTAGTTTATATCCTGCAAGCTCACTTCATTCAAAGCACTTTATAAACATACCCTATGGCTTATTGTTATCTCATCTTATAGGCAGAGAAAGTAGGACACAGAAGGCTTACATAAACACATATATACATATACAAATTGTATGTGTATATAAGTCTATGTGTGTCTATACACACCCACACACATATACACATATTGCAAAAGTGACAGTGTAAGGACAGAACTTCGAATAATACTCGGTTTTCCTTAATCTTAACCACTTTTCTCAATGCTATAAATAAATTTAGAGAATATGATCTAGCACTCTCAGAATATTGAGTTAGAGTATGGTAAACGTCTGTGTAGGCTCTAAAAAATGCTAGATGGAAAAACAAAATGGTCCTGGCCTGGTTTGGAGCTAACTCAATAACAAAATCATAGTAACTACATCCATTATTGATAATGTAGTAATCATAATAAGTTCTAAAGTGAATTTCTTAGCTATGTCTGGGTAGACAGCCCCTTTTTCAGCATTTCAAACAACAGTACAGGATTTTATCAGTGTAGGTGCTGAATCCCCTGATATGCCTCGTAATTCTGCCATATTTTAGTATAAGATTTTTCTGTTACTCTCCTCACACACACATACCTCTCAGAATCGTAACTTGGTGATAAACTTTATGGATTTGAATTTCACTGTACTCAGTGGGGCTGGGAAAGACACACAATCTTTCACCAGAGTAATAATAAAAATCTTTTTGTTTTGGTTAATTGCCTCCAGAGCTTGTGCAGTTTTCAAAACCATGATAAAGCATTAGAATACGATTCTAGTGGAGGACAAAATCTTTAAGAACTAACACTCTTGTATAAAAGACTGAGCAAATCACTGCATCCCTAAAGAGACTAAAATGAAAATATTTTTTAAACCTCATTTTCTATTATATCCTTTTACCTTATAACTTTATCTACCTTATTGGAATGGCCTATGTCTAGAGGTGGTGGGTTCTCCTTCACTGGATATCTTTAAGTAAAAGATAGCTGACAAAATCTTTGATATGATATAATAGTGATTATTGCATTGGTTGTACAGTTACCCCTTCCACATCACAAGAGTTAAGGATGTGGTGACCTCATGACCTGAAAATCCCTGTAAAATTTTTTGGTCCTCCCTTCATACCACAGAAGTCTGAATTATTATGATATTAAAAGATAAAATATGTTGACATTATATAATACTTCACTTATATTTTATGCATTTCTGAGTTTCTAAACATTTTCTGTGTCATCTGCTGGACTTCACACATCATCTGTAGTTTCTGCAAAATTCCAAAAAAATTTCCTTTTAATTTCTTATGCAGATCATCAATATATTGAAACTCCTGTGGGGAAAGTCATGATGAGGAAACAATAACCATATATAGACAGCCTCTGAAGTCCCTGAAATTTCGTGATCCATAGGATCATAGATTGAGAACTAGAGAGGACCTTAGAGGTTATTGAGTCCAATCCCCTTATTTTAGAGATAAGGAAACAAAGGCCTTGCAAAAGGTTACACTTACTATTTTTAGTGTCTAAGGAGCCACTTCAACCCAAGTCTCCCCAACTCCAAGTCCAGTGTCCTATCTGCTACATTATTTTCCCTTTGCAAAGAAGCAAGAGTGCTTTGCACATATTATCTTCACTCTTAGCTTCCTTCAATTCCCAGCTAAAAGTGCACTTTCTACGGGAAGCTTTTCTCTCTCTTCTTTAATTTTATTGTCTTTCCATTGTTATTTCAAATCTACCCTATATATAGCTTGCTTGTACATAGTTATTTGCATGTTGTCTCTCCTATTAGTGTGTGAACTATTAGAGAACAGTGACTGCTTTTGCCTTTCTTTTTATACCCAGAACCTAAATACAGGGTCAAGCAGATCACAGGAGCTTGGTAAATGTTTATTGACCAACTGAATAACTTTATCCCATGATAAATATATATAAGTTCTAAAGCAGAGTAGGAAATGGAAAATGCATTTATCAAAGTCATTTAATATTTAATCCTCTTCCAAAAAAAGCAGTTAACTAAATATGTTTATTTTAAATAGTCTTAATACATACCTTGATACTATTTCAACATTTGATAACTTTAATTTAATGACCATCAACAATCATGAAAATTTCAAAATACGAAGAACAATAAAGAGGTTTATTTGTGAAGCTGTGAACTATTATTTTACATAGTTATGGTTTTTAAGGATAATTAGCAATATTACCTGTTTAAATCCCTTCTAAACGCCTTTTATTTTCTTCTGTATATATTTTTTGCTTTATTGATGCTTTTTCTTTTCATCACTACTCACTAACCTAACCATTATCCATTAACCCCACCAAATGTTTAAGCTCTCCCTTGTCATAAGTAGTCAAGAAAAATAAATCAATGTATTGGCCATGTATGAAAATGTCTCTTTTTTTTTTGACATTTACTTTAGTGTCTGGTTTTAATGGTTGCTTGTTTTCTCAAACAACTTTTTAAAACATCACCTAAGGAAATAGTTTAGTCACTGGGATTAAGGGTAAGGGTAAGGGGGTTGACTGGGATCATCCCTGGAGGGTACCAGGGTCACTGGCTCATCCTTCACATGAAGTTCCAGGCCATCAGTCCAGAAGCCAGGACCACAACAGCAAGGAGGATGAGTTGAAGGTTGGGTTCCCTCAATATTTTTGACATTTTTGAAGGGACAAGCATTATCTAATGGGCACCTTTACTTTGCTGAGCAACATAGTAGAGGCACATGTTTATCTTAATCTATACTTTGAATCTGCCATCAGGAAGATCCATGCTTCCAAAGGTATAGGTCATCTTTCCTTATAAAAGAAAGCAACACATCTATGAATTGGCAGACAGTGCTTAAAAATACTTGTGGTCCAAAAAATTAACTACCTGGTAATCAACACTCTGGAACGTTTAGGTGGCTCAGCAGATAGAATGCTGAGCTTGGAGTGAGGAAGACCTGATGTCAAATCTAGCCTCAGACACTTATTAGCTATGTGAACCTGAACAAGTCACATAACCTCTGTTTGCCTTAATCCATTGGAGAAGAAAATGGCAACCCACTCCCATATCTTTGCCAAGGAAATCTCATGGACAACATTGGTGTGCTGTAGTCGATGGGGTCACAAAGAGTTGAATAAAACTGAATGACTGAACAACAACAAGCAACTCGCTGCCTCCCTCTGCCTCTATCCAGAGGCCAGAGACACAGCAGAGACCCCAGCTCACAAGTACCTCATACAGAGGTGGCTGCCCAGCTTCCTCTTGGCTCTCATCACCAGGTACTGGCAGATTGTTCCTGTATGCTTCTTCATCCACCAAATGTCCTCTGGGACATCAAGGAGCCACTCCAAAAACCTGCAGACAGGGAAGGGGGATGGTGGGAAGGCAGGCTTAGGCCAGCCGCCTCCCTTGGTTGCCCCATTTCAGTAGACCCCACTGGGCCCTCTCCCAACATATACTGGGACTCCACTGCACTGCTGGGGCTGTTCAAGGTCCCCAGGGCCTCTTCTAGGCCTCAGAGCACCTTCTGCTCCCATATAACCCATTCTAGCTGGCTCACTGGCTCCATGGTCCCCTTCTAGCCTAGATGAGGGTCCTCCAGCCTTACCCCTACTTGATCCCACCTACTTCTGTGCCTCCCATCTTCCTGTATTCTATGCAGATGAATCTTCACCCCTGCCCCAAGCTCCAGGACTTACTGCAACCCAGGCACCTCAACCCACTCCATCCCCACCCCCGAGTAGCCTAAGGCAAAGCTCAGCTTCCCTTGCTCTCCATTCCTGTTGAGGGAACTGACATCTTACCAGCCACCCAGGTTCCCAACTAGGGAGTCATCCTGGACTCTCTCTCCTCACTCCCCCCCCATCAGATACCATTTCATATCAGCTCTAGGTCTGTAATGTTTCCATAATGTCCTCACTCCCATCCAGCCCTTAGACTTTCTCCTGACTCTGACAAAAGCTTTCTGTGGGGTCAGTGGCCTCCCTACCCTTGAGGGAGCCATCCCCAATACAGAGGCCAATCCTCAAATACAGCCCTCAGCCCTTCACTCCCCTCCCTCAACACCATCCTTCAGCCTTCTCTCCCCTTCATGTGCACATGTGCACAAAGTCATGCACATGTGCACACACAGTCATACACACACATGGACACACACACATACATGTACACACATGCTCACACACCTGAGGTCTTTGCCCACCTCCCCAGCTTGGCTTACAAATCTCTTTTCCCTGCTCCCTAATGCCATCCCTTTCAAGTCTTCCAAGTCACCTCCTCCAGGAAGCCTGAGTTTCCCAGATTACCAACCCTCCTCCCTGGAATGTGTGCTGTGTTGCCATGAGCTGGGGTCCTGTGGGCCTCTTCTCTCCCTGGGCAAGGCAGGGCTGTCCAGAGTGGTCAGGGCCTGGTCTCCCTTTTCTGCCTGTTTGTCCTCACCTGCCCGGGCTGAGGAGAAGCCTGGCTCCCTTCACTCTCCTAATGGTGAAGGACTCAGCGCTTCCCAAGGGCAGGATGTGGGGCACCATCATAACAGTGGCCAATCAGACAGGGAGCATGTTGGAGAGCGTATTCATCAAGGCCTTGGGATCCATACAGGCCTACAGCAGGGCTGCCAGAGGGAAGAGTATGAGTGTACACACCTGCTCTCTAAGCCTGGCAAAGGAAGGTAGGCTCAATACAGGTGACTCAGGGCCTGGGGCAGCTTCCTGACCAATGGCTGCCTCTGACCCTCCTCCTCTTCTTCCACCTTACCTCAGACACACACAGAGAAAGTCAGACCTTGGTCTTGCCATCAGCCACTATGTTGAGGTTTAGAGATGGGAGAGCTGGTTCAGGTGAGAAAGAATTCACTTAGACCTTCTCTGTAACCATTGGGAGCTCTATTGATGCAAAAGCATTGGGCTAGCCCTGGAAGAAGGACTAGCAACTTACAGAGGGACAGAGGCCTGTTTTATCTTACAAGATAAGGAGAAATTGTTATGACACAGGATAAGGAAGTTGGATGACAGATTAGAGGACCCAGGATAAAGAAGATGGGAAATTTTATGACTCAAGATGAGGGAGACAAGGGAAAAAAAGTTTTATGGTATCTCAAGTTAAGGGGAAGAGACTCTAGTATGCCTTCATGCTCAGCAGGGTCATCACAAGGTACTGGAAAAACAACCCTTAATTATTATTTTTTTAGCTTTTAGGGCACTGTTTATATCTATGTCAACAAGGCAACCACCTTCATGTTTGTGAACTTTGAAATCCCCTCACCAGATCACAATCTCTCCCTGCAACTTACACCCCTAAGCCCTGTTCTCCATCCACATTGTGACCGTCAGGTCATCTCCCCTGCAAGAGCCACTGTCCCCTCATTTCCTCATTATGACCTATTGGTGAACCAATTCAGTTCTACACTGTCCTATTCTCTGGAGTCAGTCCCTTGACTCCTTGTTGTATGGTTGATATTGCCCAGCCAAGACTCAGCCTGGGATCTCTCCTACCATTTGTCACCTTCTCTCCCATATACACACCTGCTGTTGAACAGAGGTGGAGAAAATCATTAAGTCCACTCCAGATATAAGGCACAGGACCTCCACTGGGTCCTCACAGATGCCAGGCATTCCTTCTAGACCTTCCTCATCAGCTCCCTCTCCCACCTGTCCCAGAGGCTCTTCCACCTCCTCAGCAGAGATCTTTGTCCCATATTTGACAGAAAACAATGCCATTTACTGAGAGCTCGTGGTACACTGAATAGCACTGGGTCTGGAGTCAAGAAGAGGGGAGCACAAATGAACTTACTAGCTAGAGGTCCCTGGCCAAGTTAATTAATCTTTGTCTGTCCCAGTTTCTTCAAATGTAAAATGTACCTACTCTGCAGAGTTATCATGAGGATCTAAAGAGACTGTATTCATGAAGCACTTAGTACAATGCACATAAAGCAGGTGATTAAAAATGCTTGTTCCAAGTTGTGGCCTATGATTGTGATAGGCTATCATTCTGCTATAAGAAATGATGAGTGGACAGATTTCAGAGAAAACTAGGAACACTTACATGAACTTATGCAAAAGTGAAGTGAGCAGAACCAGGAGAAAGATATGCACAGTAATGGAAACATTGTACGGTGATCAACTGTGAATGATTAGCTGTTCTCAGCAATACAATGATCTTAAACAATTCCAAAGGACTAAAGATGAAAAATGCTGCCTGCCTCCAGAGGGAAAACAAACAAACAAACAAACAAAAAACCCAAAACTGATGGTGTCTGAGTACAGACTGAAAGCATGCTTTTTTTTAACTCTTTTGTTTTTCTTTTGCAATATGGATAATATAGAAGTGTTTTGCATGACTGCACACATGTAATCTATATCCAATTGTTTGCCTTCTCAAGTAGGGAGGGGAGGAGATAATTTGAAACTCAACATTTTTTTAAATGGATGTTAAAAACTGTTTTTACATGTAATTGGAAAAAGTAAAATACAAACATTTAAAAAATAAAGTAAATGCTTGTTCCTTCCCTCCCCCCAAAGGGGGTAAAAAAATACTAACTCTCTGGAGATGAGCTTCTTTGAACTTTTCCAGGCTGGTCACATTTGATAAATACCGTTATCCCTTCCACATCATGACTTTCCTCATCAGAGTTTTGATGTATTCGGGGACAGCATAAGAAAGTAAATGGAAATTTTGGAGGAATTTTTACAAAAGCCACAGACGACATGCGAAGGCATCAGACAACACAAAAAAAGGTTAGAAATTCAGAAATGCATAAAATGTATGTATAATATCACATAATATCAACATATTTTATCTTTTAATACCATAATAGTTCAGACTTCTCTGGTATGAAGGGAGGTCCAAAAAAATTTAAATGTGTGGGTACCATGCCCTTAACCCCTGCAATGTGGAAGGGATAACTGTGCGTCATCTACCACTGCAGTTGTGCTTAAAAGCTCAGAACCACCTACATACAAAAATGAAACAATAAGTTAAGACTCTTTTGGAGTTGTTTGAATATTCAATCTCACTTTAATGGTGATTGCTTCAGCTTTGCTACTGCTACCACATCAGTACCCTCAGTTGCTTCTGCCTCTTTGACTGAAGGGCTGGAGGGGAGGCAAGAACTTCTCTCATAGCTTCCCTTTATAGAAGGCTTAAAATCCCAGCCACTTTTGATTTGCAGCCATATGTTTGCTTGGCTTCAACTCCATCATCATCTTCATCATTCCTTCTCTTTCCTGTCTAGTATTCATCCCCTCTTTTCAACTTCCTTTTGTACATTTTCTTCATCTTTAGATTGTAAGCTCCTTGAAGGTGGGAATTATCTTTAATTTGTTTGTAATCCCAGCACTTGACACAATTTCTGGCACATAGTAGGCATCTCATAAATGTTTATAATATCATATTTTAAAAGTTTAAATACTTTGTTCCTCAAAAGAAATTCTACTCTGCTACCTTATTGTGATGTAGAGGTGGTGTGTAGATCTCAAAGGGTATTGGAATAGAGGAAAAGCTCGGTAAGGACCTACCAAACTTGAAAGGTTTTGCTAACAAGTTATTATCAAAAGGCCAGCCTAGCCAAACTTAGAGAAACTCATTCCCAGTTTGACCATATAGTAATTAGTTTTTTGGTGAAAGAATTGCAGGAATATTATCTATGAAGTAGTGGAGAGGTTGGTCAGTGGAGAGATTATCCACACTGACAAAATCATAGATCCTTACAGTATTGAAATAAGTAAAAATTTTGTATAGGTTAATTTTACTAATAAAATACAATAAATAAGTTGTATTTCCAATGTTTGTGTATATATATATATATATATATATATATATATATATATATATATGGCAGATCTTTCAATAAATGAAACCTTTTGAATTAAAGGCATTTCATGGAAAACAAATTCATATTTCATACTATCTCAACTAAACAACTTTGACCTTTCAGTTTGCATGGTTTAAACCAGTACTTTTTATTAATTTAGTTGTTTTTCTTTTCTTTCGAAAGTCATCCATGTTTGGCTCTGAGGAATTATGTGAGACAATACTTCTGATACCTGTGGTGGCCTGCTCAGAGTGAGGGCTCTGCTGATGCAGGTTACAATCTTTGAATGACTCAGTGGAAAAAACTTTCAGACCTAAAAAAAGATTTTCTGATCTAGAGAAGACTTTCTGGTTTTAAGGAATAGTTATTGCCAAAGAATTTATTTCTGTATAATCAATTTCTTAATAAGCCTGTCTTAATCAGCTCCGTTAAAAGACATAGAGCTCATCATCATGATAAAATCATAACTAAAGCTTGATGAGATCTATCAGAGCCCATGCTTTGCACATATAGCCATTGAGAGCCAAGCTCACTGCCACACAAAAAGTGTCATCAAAGTAAGATTCTGTTGGAGGCAAAAGAGCTATAAATAAACATTAATTAGCAATCTATGCTAGCTTACAATGGGATGTATGGGGTGTTCAGAAAAGACTAGCACCTCTAGTATGAGGGCTTGCTGAGCCCTTTTCAGGGCTGGTCATTTACCTTTGGTGTCCACCTTTCCCCCCATTCTCACCTGACTCCAAGAAGCTGTAGTATACACAGTGGCCACACCAGAGCAAAACTGTCCTGGCAGACAGGCTAAACGAGGTTAATGGTAACTGAGAGGTCTCAAATCCATCGGTGAGTTAGGGGGATGTCTACCCCAAACATGTGAATACTTCCTAAGTCAGAATGGGTAGATGAGAACAATTTGTTCCAATGACTACGAAAGCAGCTGAAGCAGGCACTGTGGAGTGTTTACAGCTTGGTCAGACGTCAAAGATATTAAGGTCATCCACTGCATCCCAGGTCATTGCCAGTTGTCTTGACTTTTGTTTTGCCACTGGACTTTGACAGCTTCATGCAACTCTGTATCACTTAAATCCATTTCATGCACAAGTCAAGACTTCATTCTGTGGTGTCATTTGTCCTTTTAAAAAAATAAAGGACAAACAACAGCAGTTCACAACATTTTTTAAGTCAGGTAAGTGGCACAGTAGCTATATCTGGACTTGTAGTCAAGAAGACCTCAGTTAAAATATGCCTTAGACACTTACTAGCTGTGTAAATTTGGAGAAGTTACCTTTCTCTGCAACTGTTTTCTCATCTGTAAAATGGGGATGATAATAATAACACCAATTTCACAAGGTTGTTATAAGAATTAAATGAGATAAAATATGTAAAGTGTTTTGCAAATCTGAAAGCATTATATAAATACTATCATCATCCTCACAATCATCATCTTCAATTATTTTAGCATTCCATTAAAGTATCTAAAGGGTTTGTGGAATTGAAGCATGTATGGAAGGCATACCTACATGCATGAAGGTCAGCTGACCACCTAAGTTGGCTGAAGGATGTGGGCATTATATAATGAGGACTCAAGGTGCTTACTGGCTCTTTACTCCCTTGAAGTCAGCAGAGGAAGGGCTGTAGTAATTTAAAAAAGAACTCTCTTGTTTCTCCAGCACTTCTTTATGTCTCTCACTGGATTCCTTTTTAAAATGAGAGAAAATTTCAATCACAAGCTCTTCCTGATAAAGCACTCCTTCATGCTCACCAATCTGCTCTAAGTATGCTCCATACAGTCACAATGTGAGGAAAGTGGAGGCACTCAGCTAACACTCCAAAATATATATTACCTTGAAAATGTGAATACAATGAGCTCAGAACACTATTTAAATTAGACACAAAGAATTTCACCATTTCACAAGAATTTGAAAAACACTTCAAATAACTAAAAATTAAATTTACAAAACACATTTCTATTTTTGAGGTGTGAGATAGTAGACAGAAGGTCATATTTTCTTCAGGGTGTCCCTGATTCAATGGCAAAAGGAAGTGAGAATTAATGAAAAAAGAAGGCAAAGAAAAGGACCAACGGATTTACCAGTAAGGTATTAAATAAAAGACATGGTGTTTATCAATTTGTCATTTAAATTATCTGAAATATGAAAAAGTAAAGTATAAAACCATTTCTACAACAGGCTAGGAAAAATGCCTGGCATTGTAAATAATGGTAAGATAGACATTATATTATATTGGCTAGGTACAGCAGTTTTTTAAGTGGTAACACTGTAAACATGAGATTAAAAAATAACTGCAAAAAAAAATATTTGGGGAACTCTAAGGCTCAAGTTCACTGATATCCGATCTGTATATTGGAGGTAGATCATTCATTGACTTTCCTAAGTTTGGGGTGGAGTTGAAATGGGTCTTTTTGTCTCCCTGCATTCAATTTTCTTTTCTACCAGAAAGTAAATATATAGAGTAGAGGAAGTACAAGTAGGAAATTCTTGATACCATATGTATATCCATAGATATGAATCCAAATGCTATAACATATAGAGACAGAATTAGTTGAGCTTATGACAAAGACCTGAAAGAAACTAGGTCTGGAAAGTAGAGAAATTATTTTTATAGGATCTTTGGGGCATAAATCTAAAGGTAGAAGTGATCTCAGAGGCTGTGAGGGAACACCCCCTCCTACTTTTATAGATGAGGAAACTAAGGCCCATGGATGTTATGTAATTTCTTCAAGGTCACACAGACAAGTATCACTGCTGAGATTTGAACCCATATCCTTTGACTCCAGAATTAGTCTTCTTTCTCTTCTTTTTGCTCTTCTTCAATAATAGCCTCATTACCATTGAATTGTTGAATTAAGAGAAGAGGAAAATAAGGAAAAGATAATCCAGGAGAAAGGGATTTCAATATAATTTTAACTATATTATGTAAACCAACAGTACTCTTCACATACACATGGACAGAATATACATGTCAACTTTGTATAATAGAAGACTTACAAAGAATTAGAACTTTTCAAAAATGAAATGGGAGCTTTTAGAGACCTCTCAGTCACTGCAAGTACTCAAGCACAGATTGGCTGATCATTTAACTGTATGAAAAAATGTTGGACTAGATTGACATATCCCAATAGGTATAGTCATACCTCACTGTGGGCTGATCCTCACTGTAGAGCAGGGATCTGTGTGCATAGAGTGTGAGCCAGGTAAGATCAGAGCACTTTGGGGGAGCTTTCCTACTGAACTTCCCCCTCAGGGGATGGAGACTTTACAAAAATTGCTCTTCTCCAACTCAGGAGAAGACCAATGGGAATGTTCCTCCAGAGTATGCTGGCATACTTGGCTCACATTCTTTGCAGACACATGCCCATAAGAATACAGGCAGGAAAGTGTTAGTATTTGGAAGGAACTTTGCCTTTCAGGCAGAATCAGCATTTACTACATATATAACATTTATATAGTGTTTTAAGATAACACTTTAGATAAACATTTTAGATAGAAAGATTATAGGTAAATAGGTCAATATATGGAGGTGATATGCAATTTATGTGTAAGGTCTATTATGTACATATGGCAATAATATTTGACATTTTACTATGTACAATACATGCTTTAGCATAGGGGTTTTTTTTACCATTGGCCTGGAATGGGGCTACCATACTTCTTACTGCTTCTTTAATGCAGAGATTTGTCAGATTTGGAGATTCATATATAAATTCTTAAAAAATTTTCCAACTTTAAGATTCTACAATTTTTGTGAGATAGAATTCTCTAAGGTTCCCCTTAAGATCAGAGAAAAATAGATCTAGAACTAGAAGTCATCTACTCCAAACTCTTGTTTTATATATTGCAAAATGGAGACCCAGAGAAGTTCTGACTTTCTCAACATCATATAAGTAACAAGCAGCAAAGGTGTGATTTCATACTGGGTTTGTCTCTTGATGCAGTATTCTTTCTTCTGCACTACATTGACTTAACTTTGCTTTAACTATTTTGTTTTGGGTCCATAGCGTAAGGATCTTTAGCCACTGTAGACCTCTCCTCAAGAGTCATGGCTATAAGAAGACATAGCTTACAATCCAGCTTCTATACCCAACTATCCTTCTACAATGATATTTGCATATTAACATGAATATGTACGTTGGCTAAATGTTTGGGGCCTAACGCAATACCTTTCTTACCTCTTTGTTACGATGTGTTACATGGAAGAATCTTGCCCAAACATTAGCACAATCACTATATTAAACAACAGGATAAAGACTTAAATGTGAAAAGAAAAAAAAAATCTTCTCCCCCCTCCCCCACACCCCGATCTATTAGCAGTTGTGGTTATTTTCCCCAGATGCAATTTTTAAGACAGGCTGTGCCTTCTTGTCTCAACAGCAATTTCATGAATTTAGTGTCATTATTTTTCTTTAAATCGGCACTATTTTAACCATTTTGTTCAAAGATAAAGACAATTGAATGAGTTTGCACACTTTGTACTCCATTTTAATGTGTGTGCCTACCAGAAGAGAGTCGAGATTTTATTGCAATTATGAGCTTTTCTTTTGAATGAGAGCGATTATTACAGCTAAATCCTGTAACACTTGTCAGGGAGGAAGTAAAGAATGCCTGAAGCAATTTGAAACTAGTTGAGCTCCTTTGGGCTATTTTTAAAAAATAATTTGATATATTTTTGTGCATTCCAGAGGGGTATGACCCTTTTCCTACTGTTTCTAACTTGAGTCTTTAAGTGACATCTCTAGGATGGAGTCACCAGAGGAGAAATAGGAAAATATGGACACTTAATAGGCATCAGAATACTGGCTTGATTCCACATACTTTTCATGGAGTATATGAAAATCTTGGATAAAATTAATATTGAGTCAATCAATCCTTCCCCCCTTTTTTGCTCTAAGGAGGATTCAATGAATGTCCCCTTTATGCTTTCCCACTAGCCTATCCTACTGTGTTACCAATTATTTGGCTCCTAATATGTCACTTTATAAACCAGGGGCATACCTGACCAGCAGAGAATGACAATCCTGGGATAATGGCAATAGCCTAATCTTTGGCAGGTTAGTATACTGCTATAAGAATATACCTGAAGGTATACTTACTGACAAAATGAAGTGATATTGACAGGCTGGTAGTACAATTAGGTGAATTTCGAAATTGTTCAATGACCAGATTCAATGAATGGTAATGGATTAATGTCAGTTGGATAGTAGTGTGCTGTCTAGTAGTGTGCCACAGAATTCTATCTTTTTGACCAGTTTTGGTTTACATTTTCATTAATGACTTTAATGGAGGAGAGATGATATCAGTGTGGTATGGTAGATAGAGTGTTACAACAGCAGTCAGAAAGACATGAGTCCAAGTCCTACTTTCAATACTGAAGATCAAAGAATTAAAATTAGAAAAGACCTTAAAGATCAAACTGTGAAACTACCTTATTTTACAAATGAGGAAACTGTGGATCAGAAAAGTTAAGTAACTTGTCCAAGGTCACACAGGAAAAGCTATGAATACTAGTATCCAGACTCTAAACCCAGCACTGTTTCCACTGGACTATGTATTGTCTCCCTTATATTTGTCACCTGTAAAATGAGAATAATAACATCACCCACCTCACAATTTAGACTCCAATGAGACAATAGAGGAAAAGTGCTTTGGAAACCTTAAAGCTCTATTATAAATGTCAATCACTATTAAAAAACAATGCATTCTAATATATTTGAAAGTAGAATTAGAATTCAAAAAGATCTCAATATGCTAGAATGATTTCAGCTACTAAGATTATATTCAATAGTGACAAATAGTATCATGTGCAAAAGAGTGAGAAATAAATAGTTTGTGTGGTAGAAAATATTTAGAAGTTTCAGTGGACTCCAAATAATCCCATACATGATTAAGCAGCATGCCATAGCAGTAAAAATTCTAAACCAATCTTGGGACGTTTTAATAGCAATACAGTGTCCAGAAAGAAGGGGGTGATAGTAATACTATTTACTGCTCACAACAGACCACATCTAGAGCATGATATCCAGTTCTGAATATAAGATTTTATAAAGGATATCAACAAGCTAGAGAAGGGGAACTGGCATGGTTAAAAGACCAGAAAGTTGAAGGAAATAGCCTTGTTTAACTTGAAGAAGAGAAGACTTCAAAATGTCATGACTTAAATGAATTCAGGTCAACATTTGCTAAGAGTATGTACTGTGTATCTTCATACCTTCAAACATCTTGAAGGACTGTCAAATGAATGTGGGCTTCAATTTATTCTCCATGGCCCCAAAGAACAAAAATAGGATGAATGGTTAGCGGTCATAGAAAGGCAAATTTTAGCTATTTAAAAAAAAAAAGCTTCCTGAGAGTGAGTGTTGAAAATAAACAATATGGGTATCTCTGAGAGGTTACAAGTTTTCTGTCATTGTAGGTCTGCAAACAAAGGGAATAACCACTTGTGGAGACTAATGCTTAGACTAGAAAACCTATGAGCTTTTCTCCAACTCGAATAGTCTCCTATCACATAAATTTTCATAGATATAGAAAAATAAGTATATGCATGCTTAAGCTAGAATAGCACAATTAGCACAGTTTAATGCTATTTTAATAAAATTCTAAGTTATATTTGGTCCATTAAGGACATAGTACATGAGATTGTACATAAGTACAGAAAATTGATTTTAGATATCTTTTAGGGTCAGGAAATTCCCTCTTTTTAATGATGAGGAAATTGGGGCCTTGAAAATTTAAAGCATTTGCTAAAGGTTAAAAGTAAATATGTAGTGGGATTGACTATCAGCTCATTTGAATCCGTATCTAGTATTCTTTTAACTACACCACCCCACTAGTCATTCAGTCCAAAGTTGGACTAAAATTGACTTACATATGAATGCAGTTTGGAATGTCCCTCTCTGCTTTGCCCTCAGAACTCTTTAACCAAGCCTCCACTGGAATACCTCTTGCCTTACAATCTAGGCAATTCTATTTATGTATGACTAATTGTGAGAAATTTTTTTCTTTATATTTAGTCTTGCTCCCTTTCACCTCTAAGGGAAGCAATGTGTGTGTAAAACATCATAACATCTTTAAAATTTAGTGGTTAAAAAGGGTTTTAGTATCTTATATAAAAGTGCCCACCCTGGCCCCACCGGTGCCTAAGAGCTAGATACTACATTTCACCCCTTCCCCAGAATTCTCTGGTACCCTCAAGATGATTTGGGGAATGTCTAATATCTGTCATTGCCTCCATTCTCCATTGATAGTGTTCACACACTTTTAGGTGTCCCCAGCAATTCATTTCCATTTAACCATTTAACAGCCAGATTTCTTTTACAAATGAATATTTACTTCAAAAGTATAGCAAGAACCAACATACAAACAACCTTTCAACAACTGGGGCAGGGGACACTTCCCCCTGCACCATGCCATCCTCTGGGAAATTTTTATATGGTGTAGTCCACCAAATTCCAAGTTCAAAGCTCCCCTTTGCTCAAGCTCCAGGCACCTTAGCTTTTAAGGGTTTCTCTGGGGGCCACAACCTCCAGTCCAGAATCCTACCTCCAATATGGCCAGAGTCTGATTTAGAATTCAGTGTGTATTATACCACCTTTGCCTAGTACTAAAAAAGACAAATGAAACAGACCAAAATAAAACACCATGGCCATTTCTCAAGGCCACAGGGCCTAAAAGGAGACATGAGAAAAGAGAGTGAGAGTGTACTAGTCTCAAAGTTTTAAAGAAGCAGCCTATTTTGGTTACACAACCAATAGATAGAAGCTACTCCCACTTACACTTATGGTGGGGAAGTGCAGAATATCTTCTACAAAAAGGATGGAAATTTTTTAAAAATTTTTTTCATGTTACTTTCTCATCTTCCCCAAACCCAGACACATATACATCTATGTAACAACATGAATGTGGGGAACATAAATTCAAAGGGAATTTTCATTCTCACTCAGTCTCTAACACTCCAGTGATCAACTTAGTGGCAGCAATGCTGAATAACCTTGTAGTCAAAGGGGAGTGACAGTATCTGCCCTACTCTGTAGATACCAGTAAAAGCAGCCTGGGAATGTGCAGCTCTATTCTGCCTTCTCATATCCTACAGATGGTAGGGGCTGAATTTTAACTTAAGCCACAAAGCTCTCCCAAGTGTAGGCAAGCTGGAGCTGTACCTTAATAATCAGTTTCAGTCATTGGTTGCAGGGCTGACCTGAGGCAGATTTATGAAGCTTATAATATTTGTCTTAAACACCTTCTGCCACTTTCCAGCAACAACTCTCTCCTCTGGATACTATACCCCTCCATTAAAAACATAGCTTCTCTTTTTCCCTGTCTCTATGTCTGTCTCTCTTTGTGCATATTTCTGCGTCTCTGTCTCTCTGTGACTATCACTCTGTGACTATCTCTCTGGCTGTATCTGGTGTCTGTCTCCGTCTCTATCTCTATCTCTCTCTTTGTCTATCTCTGTCTGGTCTGTCTGTCCTTCTGTCTGTTTCTGTCTCTGTCTTTCTCTATCTGTGTTTATGTCTGTCTGTCTCTCTATGGCTGTCTCTCTATGGCTGTCTATCTATCTATCTATCTATCTCTGTCTCTGTGTTTATGTCGGTCTGTCTCTCTCTCTATGTCTGTCTATCTATCTGTCTATTTATCTATCTATCATCTATCTATCTATCTCTGTCTTTGTCTCTCTCTCTGTCTCTCTGTCTGTCTTTGTCTGTCTTTGTCTGTCTGTCTTTCTCTCTCTACTCTCTCCTCTCCTTCTCTCCATCTCTCTGTGTCTATCTCTCACTCTCCTATATCTTCTTTTCAAAAGGAAAATATATGATTAAAATTTCCACATTAATGCTTTAAGGATAAATGTTAATCCTCCCAGGGATATTTGCCTTTTAAAAGGTGAACAAAGGAAGAAAATGTATTTCAAGCAAAGAAATATATTACTAATAGAAGAATTTCAAGCACAAGTGGGACTCCAGCCCTTTCAAAACATACTATATGTATATCCTTTTACTCTGACTTTCCCGGTGTTAATATAACCCCAAAAACTTACCATTTTAAATTTAGTAATGATATGAATCATCACACAAAAAATAAAAATCATATTTAAAAAGATGGAAAGTATAGATATAACTTCACATCTTCTTGCCTCTGTGTGTGTGTGTGTGTGTGCGTGCGCACTGTTATTGTTTATAATTAAGCTGAAATGTATTTCTGATTTGTTCTGTGGAATGAATGTAAGTACACTGTTTCTGCTCTTCTGATTTAGAAGGGTAAATTGGCAGTTGAAGGACCAGCCTTGGGGCCTTAGGCTCACCATCTGCTTTAATATTTTGTATTGAAAAAAAAGTACTGGGCTTAGAGTCAGGATGCCTAGATTTAGATCCCAGCTCTGATACTTGCTAAATAACCGTGTAACTTTCAACAAGTGACAATATCTCTGAACTTCAGTTTCTTCATCTATAAAATAGTACTTGAACTACCTAAATGTTAAAATACGTGCTTTTTTTTATAAAGAAAATCAGGACCATATTTCTGTTTTCCAGTCTTGTGGTACATCTATTTCACAGAGTTGCTAAAACAAAGTGTTTTATAATCCTTGACTTAGCACACTGCAAATGAAATTAAATAGAGTGCTGGACCTGGACTCAGGAAGACCTGAGTTCTAATCCAATCCTAAATATTGGTTATGTAACCCTGGGCTAGCCACTTAAAAAAAAAAATCTCTGTGTGCCTCAGTTTCCCTATCTATAAATGAGTATAACAGTAGCTCCTATATCCCAGAGTTGATGGAAGATAAAATGAGATAGTATTTAAAAAATGATTTACAAGCATTAAATGTTACATAAATGCTAGTATTATAAAATATATTATTATCAATATTACAGGATAATCAATTAATATTCTGTGCTTTTTTATGTGTAATCCCTCACTTTGCCACTCATTTAAGCTAGTATGTTGATAGAAACTTATAGTGATTGGTATTTTAACAAATATTGTATTCCACCTGCAGTCTGCCTTACCTAAATGTGACTGAAGATTTGGTAGATCATGGAGGTAAATGTGGGGGTGGATTCTGTATAAGAATGCAAGATGGCTGGATGCTATAGTATAACTGAATTTCAGCTAGGACCAGAGTTAGAGAGTTGAAAGAAATGTTAAAGATTTTAGTCCAGCTCTCTTATTTTAGAGTTGAGAAAAGAGACACATAAAGAGGTACGATCACAACACTTTCCTTATTTAATAAACTCCAGTGGCTTTCTAGGAGCAAACGCAAAATGCTGTGGTTGACATTCAAAGCCCTTCATAACCTAGCCTCCTCCTACCTTTCCAGTCTTCTTCTACCTTACTCCCTAACACATACTCTGATGCAGTGACACTGGTCAACTGGCTATTCCAGGAAAGAGACACTCTATCTCTCAGCTCTATTAATTTTCTCTGGCTGTCCCTCATGTTTGGAATGCTCTTCCTCCTCCACTAGGACCACTGATATCCTTGGCTTCTTTTGAGTCTCAGTTAAAATCCCATCTTTTACAGGAAGTATTCCCTGACCCCTCTTGATGCCAGTGCTTTCTCTCTGTTAGTTATTTCCTATTTATCCTTTATATAGTTATTTTGCATACATTTGTTTGCATGTTGTCTCCTACGTTAGATTGTAAGTTTCTTGAAGGCAGGGATTATATTTTGCCTCTTTTGCATCCCTAGTACACAGTGTCTAGCATATAGTAGGAGCTTAATGAATGTTTATTGATTGTAGGAATTAATTGAGCAAGCTGGAGGCCTTTGAGAAGAAAATGACAAGGTTCATGCTGTTCAGTCATTGCAGTCATGTCTAACTCTTCATGACCCCATCTGGTGTTTTCTTGTCAAAGATACTGGAGTGGTTTCCCATTTCCTTCACCAGATCATTTTACAAATGAGAAACTAAAGCAAATAAGATTAAGTGACTTGCCCAAGGTCACGCAGCTAGTAAGTGTCTCAGGTCAGATTTGACCTCAGGAAGACGACTCTTCCTGATTTCAATCCTGGCATTCTATCCACTGCACCTTAACAAAGTGATAAATAAACTCCAAATCATAATGTATGATTTCTTGAAAGATCTAAGGATATTTAGCCGAAAAAAAATTTAAAAAAATATAGTAGATATCTCAAGTATTTGAAAAGATGCCAAGTGGAAGAACTCTGACTTCTTTAGTTTGAATGTAGTAGAAGCAATGGGTGAAAGTTATACAGAAGCAGGACAGAGTCACAGCTCAAGAGCTGAAAAGGACCTTAAAAATTATGCTCAACCATCTTATTTTATAGATGAGGAGACTGTGGCAAAGAGATGTAAAGTGACTTTCCTGGGGTTACATATATAGTAAATGTCTGAAGCAGGATTCAAACCCAGGACTTTCTTATCATCAAGTCCAGAGCACATTTCTTTGTAAGTTGCCTCTCTAGAGGAGGAGTTGCTGCAAATGGAAGCGCTGAGAGGGAAAGAGTATATAGTACTCAAGCCATGTCTGTTCTTCAATAGCTTTGGCACACTTTACAAAGGCTTAACAAAGTATATAGATAAGTTCAGGAATTCTCCACCTTCAGCTATGCCCAAAGGGCTATAACAATGTGCATACTTTTTGACCCAGCAATAACACTTCTAGGGCTATATCCAAAGAGATCATACAAATGGGAAAAGGACCCACAAGTACAAAAATATTCATAGCAGCTCTTTTTGTGGTGGCAAAGAATTGGAAATTGAGAGGATGCCCATCAATTGAGGAATGGCTGAACAAGTTGTGGTATATGAATGTAATGGAATACTATTGTGCTGTAAGAAATGATGAACAGGCTGACTTCAGAAAAACCTAGAAAGACTTTTATGGTCTGATGCTGAGTGAAATGAGCAGAACCAAAAGAACATTGTACACATTAACAGCCACATTGTGTGATGACTAATATTGATAAACTTAACCCTTCTCTGCGATACAAGGATCTAAGACATCTCCAAAGGCCTTGTGATGGAAAATGCTATCCACATCCAAAGAAAGAACTATGAAAGTTGAATTGCTATTTTTTTCTCTTCTGTTGAGTTTTGTTTCTTCTTTCTGATGGTTCCTCCTATTGGTTTTAATTTTTGCTTACAACACCACTAATGTGAAAATATGCTTAATAGGAATGTAAATGTATAGCCTATATCAGATTGTGCATGGTCTTGGGGAGGGTGGTGGGGAGGAAAGGGGAGAAAAATTTTAAACTCAAAAGCATATGGAAGTGAGTATTGATAAATCAAAATAAATTAATAAAATTTTAAAAAAGGGGAAAAAAAGAAAAGTTATGATGAAGGTGGCACAAAAAAAATAAAAAAGAATTTTCCACCTTCTGTCTGACACGGAAGGCCTAAAAAATAAGGGAGAGGATCTAGAGTGCCAATATCCTCCAGTGAAAAAGAATGTTTTATGAAAATGGAGAATATTTTCCCTTTTGTATTTGTATCCCCAGTGCCTACCATAGTACTTCACAAATAATGGGCATTTAGTGAATGCTATCTGGGTTGTTAAATTAAATTCCATTGGAATAAATGCAGGAGTAAATCAATGGAGTCCCCTTTCTCTCCTATCATTTGACATGTTTATGGAAATGCTATCAATAGCAGGAAGATATAAAAGAAATTAAAGCCATGAAGATACACAAAGAAGAAGCAAAACTACTCCCATTTGCTGAAGATATGACTATGTACTTAGAAGTTCTTTGGGGAACAATAAAAGAACTAATTGATACAAATAAAGCCTTTTAAAATATTATAAAATCTATCTAAACCAAAAATCTGGTATTAGATGTAATGGGAAATACTAGGAGATTTTCTAATAAATACTGAAGTAAAGAAAGGGTGCTACTTTCTCCTGCTGTTATTTGATATAATTATAGAGATGCTAACATAGTGATAATATAAAAGAAATTAAAGTCACAATAATAGACAAAGATGAAATAACCTTTATTACTGCACACTAGTCAGACCAATATTATGTACAGTTCTAGTCAACATAGTTTGCCATAGACATTGAAAAGATGAAGCACACAACAAATTTGGCAGTCAAAACAGTGAACGTCAAATCCATGTCCATATATGATCAGTTGAATGAACAGATGTTTAGCCTGCAAACGACAAGACTCAAGAGGGGCATTATAACTGTCTTCAAGTATTTGGAGGATTGTCTTATAAGAAATGGCTTACTCTCCTCTTTGGTTCCATAGGCCATGATGAAAAGCATAGGGTAGAATTTCTGAAAAAGCAGATATAGGACTAATGACATGAATAACTCCCTAATAATTAGAGTTATTCAAAAACTAAATGAGTTCTGTTGAAGGGTATTGGGTTCTCTCTCACTGAGGGTCTTCAGGAAGGCTGAGTGTTCACTTGTCCATTGTGGTACAGTGTGGATTTTTTTTTCCCAGAGGAAGCTGGACTATAAAGCCTCTAAGTTTCTTCTGACCCTGATGTTTTCAAGATTATGTGCACTGAAGTCTGATGAATTGGGCTATGTATACACATATGCACTTTTTTATTAAATTTTTTTGGTTGTTGATTCATATTCACTCATACGTATTTTTCTCTTTTAACCTGATATTGCTTATGATAATGTAAAATAGATCTGATGAATGAATAAAGTAGTGACTGACTCAGTCTTCTTGGACCTTTGTCCAAATCATTGAATCATTAGTTCATCCTCTCAAATAGCCTTTCATGCATCTGTTTGTAGCTTTATGAAATGCAACCTATTAGTTATATTGTCCATCTGTTGGTTGTCATCCTGAGTACATGATTTGAACAAGATGTATTGATACACATCTGCCACTCTTAACCTTCTAAAGGCATTCTCATTTGTCATGTGGACCTGCAGAGATTTCACACATCACAAAATCCATTGCATGCTTGCTGAAAAGTAGGTTATATTCTTCAAGTCCTATTGTAGGTAAGCATTCTGATGTATCATTCTTTATGATTTTTCTCTCCTCCAAAAATTATGTATGTGCCCAACTGTCCTCATGTACTATCTCCTTCATAGAGTGTAATCTACTAGAGGACAAAGAGTGTGTTTTTTTTATGCTTTCTTTGAATTCTACTACGTAGTATAACTTTCTCATCATAGGTGCTTAATAAATATTTGGTAGATTAGACTTGATGGGATTAAATTAGATAAAATGTTCTGGGCAGCATTGTAGAACTTCAACATTTCTATCCTGATCCTTATGGGTGTTTTCTTTGATCAGTGTTGTATGGATGCGGCTGAAACTGATCCAAGACCTTTGTGTCTTCTGTTGCACTCTCTGATCATGCTCTTACTGAAACTGGTGAATAAAATTGATTTTTCTTTTTCCCATTTCATTGATTATTTTTTAAAGAAGTTTTACAAACAACATCTAAAATATTTTTGCCTCTGGTAATATTTCCTGTCAACTCTCACAGTAATATTTTTAAACAATGGTTGTATGCATACACATGTATATACACACATATATAAAATTGGTGTTCTAGGGAGCAACTAGGTGGTGCAGTGGATAGAGCAGCAGCCCTGGTATCAGGAGGACCTCAGTTCAAATCTGGCCTCAGACACATAATGCTCACTTAGCTATGTGACTCTAGGCAAGTCATTTAACTCCAACTGCGTCACTAGAAAAAAAAATGATGTTCTACCCTCTTTTTAGTTGCAGAATTTTCATGTGCTGTATAGAAGGTGGAAATTAAAGCAACTGGAGTTTTCAGTAAATTATTCTTCTAACAATGCCATATATCACATGCCATGACATTTTTTAGAGAAAAATTAAATGAATATATTTTTACTTTTTCTTACATTTCCATGTTTAAGAGAGATGTTGTTAGATATCGACATATCTATTCTCTGATTTTATGTCGTCAATGAGATTTGACATGTTAAATAATATAGAGAACAAAATGTGATCTTGATGCCTAGATATATTGACATTTCCAGTGAAAAAAGTTAAATACTAAGTTATTCTTCGGTTTTCTTAGATTTCTAAAGCAATAATAGTAGCAGTATAGAACAGGAAAATGTGGTCATTTAGATGAGACAAATGCTAAATGGATTTCAGTACTCTTAAACTTTTAAAACACTCATTTCATCCCAGATTGTATATAAACAAGAAAAAGAGTGAAGTTTTTTTTTCAACAGAAGTAGCATATGTGCAAATGGAAGAATTAAAAAATGGTTTAATTTGTGCTAATCATCAACATATGTTCAATACTAGTGTCTGATTCTAAATGTCATTCAAGCACAGCAGTTACTGGGCTTTGTTCTTAAAGTTTTATATTACTTTGATTCACAATTATTGTCATGTAATTGATGAAAAAGCAGGAAATTTTCTTTAAGACCAAATTATATATATATATGAATGAATTAGTTTGTTAAAAATATACAGAAATTAATTTCTCAGCACAAGTGATTATTTGGATATCAATTTGGTTTCCTTGGAAATATTAACAGCTACCATAATCCTTCAGAGTACTAATAATCAGAATGCATTGTAAAAATCTATCACTATAAGGCTTGACCATCAATAGAAATATTAATTGATATGTCTTGTTTTGTGGGCTGAAATTAGTTTTACTGAACTTTTCTTTATCTACGATCTAAAGATGAAAAATGGGAGGAAAATCCTGTCTCCTGCGTAGGACAGGGACAGAATTCTCTGTGGGCATAGTTCATCATGCAGAAGAGCAGAGAAAGTTCGATATGGAAGGACAGAATGAAGAAATGGTACAGACAAATGGATGAAAGAGAGGGTATAGTGCATTTCTATATGCTTCCTAATTATAGGAATAATATACAATAATAAGCAAAAAGTGTTCCGGCCGTTAAAGGTGGTGGCACAAGCCTACCTGTTATCCTTGTTACTAGGTGGTGGATTCAGGCTGACAGATCTCTTGAACTCTGAAGTTCTGAGCTGTATGATCTAAGCCTATTGGATGTCCACATATTTAGCTTTAACATTAGGATATGTGGATGAAGATGGGAGGGGAAACCAAGTGGTCATGGGAGGGACAAACCAACCCAGATAGGAAACAGAGTAAGTCAGTGAGTTCAGCCTCATGAGTAACAACTATAGTTCTATCTTGGGCAAGACAAGGAGAGCTAGTCTTAAAATAAATAGATGAATGAATGAAAATAAAATAGTTCTGATCTAAGGCCTGCTATATATTGAGAGATAACAATAACACTATTTATATAATGCTTTACATATTACAAAAGCTTTGCAAGCATTATTTGATTTTTGTCCTCACAATAGCCTTGTGAGGTATGTAGCACAAGTTATTATTTTTTTTTCCATTTTGCATTTGAAGACAACTATACAGGTAAAAGTTAAATGACTTGCTGAGGCCAGTTAATGGTGGAACCAAACTTGGAAGGCAGGTCTTTAATTTCCAATCCAACACTGTCCCACTAACAATTGCTTCCTTCTGTAGCCTTGTCATCACTAACTAAAATTTGCACTCAAAGTTGCACATGTGCAGTTTCAGAAATAATGGATAATGATGGCATTTACCATATGTCCAGGTAATATTGCAATTCTTGGTCATTTCCACTAAGTGGTCATCTATCCTGTTCATCTCCTGTTGGGCACCTCTTCCTTGTTCTGTTGCAGCCTGCTTTTTTGCCTTTATCAAAATTTAGGTAGTCCCTTTTCCAGTTTGTTTCATTTCTTGATTTCTTCTTTTTTTTCTTCTTTAGGCAATTGGGGTTAAGTGACTTGCCCAGGGTCACAAAGCTAGTATGCATTGTTTGGTGTGAAGCAGAATTTGAAGTGAGGTCCTTCTGACTTCACTGTGCCACCTAGCTGCTTCTTTTTTTTTTTCAAGCCAAAGACAAGGTTTATTAGAACATCTGTCATATTGGGCAGACTGTCTTTTTTTTTTTTTGGCTAGGCAATGGGGTTAAGTGACTTGTCCAGGGTCACATAGCTGGTAAGTGTTATGTGTCTGAGGTCAGATTTGAACTCAGGTCCTCCCGAATCCAAGGCTGGTGCTCTATCAACTATGCCACCTAGCTACCCCATGGGCAGACTCTTAAGAAGTCTGAACATTAGTGAGCTATTGCCTAGATTTTATGAATCTGAGCCTGTGGCTAGATTATAAGAAGAATCTGAGCACCTTAATGGAGACAAGGTGGACCTTATGTACAGAAAGACTGTGGGAGAGATCTAGGAGTGACCAAGTAGTTTGGGGTGACTGGAGGAGGGGTCTAATGGATCTGGAGGGGTCTAAGGATCTCATGTAAGGATGGGAGTGGTCAGTAAACTGGGGTGAACAGAACTCCTGGGACCTGGACCAGGTAGCCAAGGAAGAATGGAGCATAGTTAGGATTAAGGGTGGGAAATGGCCAGGGGCCTTAGGGAGGTAAAACAATGGAAGGGAGATTGGGTGTAGCCACAATGAAAATCCAGTTGATGGGATTATAGCCTCAGGCAAATGCCAGAGATTTGACCATGTGGGAAAGTCCAGGGTTTTTCCTTCCTGGGGCTCAGATCCCAACCCCATCATTCCCCACTCAAACAAATGGGACTCAAATTCTTTTGGTGTAAGGGGGAAAGGTCTTGGCTTCTGTAAATGCTTCCTGCTGTCAAGGTGCATAGAGCTATCCTTGCCTCAAGGGCGTCCTAAAGAGGAGGTTGACTGGAACCAAGCACAGGGTGCATCCAGGGGAGGATGGGAAGACATAGGCTAGTACCTACTATTTGCTACCCACTGTAGGTGAATGGCTTGTAGTCTAGAAGACACAAATCTGACAGAAAAGACTGCAGGGCCCAGATATGACAGGATAAAACATCCTTAACTCTGTTTGGATTCAGATAATTCTGTTTTCCAAACATGCAGTATCAAATCCACCTCATAGCAGACTCAGGAATAGCCAGGTGGGTAACATTAATTTTCAAAGGAACATAATGGAGAAACTGAGCCAGGAGGATCCCATCTTAGACTGAGGCTAAAATTGTCCTCTCAGCTTTTCCCGATGCTCACTTCCCACCAGTATTACATTCTCTGAGTAGCTTGTGGCATTTCTCTCAAATGGTGGATTATTGATTATCAATGGATTATGATCCATCAGACAACTCAAAATAAAATCCTATGAGCTTTTACCTCACACAGCAAGTTTCACTACTCACAGTTTAGGAAAAATTTTTCCAGGATTTACATCTCAAACTTAAATTTATTCTGGTGTAAAAAGCCAATCATTAGAGATTTCTATATACTTGCAAATTCTCAGCAAGCCATACATAACCCAAACAAGCTTTTTGGCTAATTTGCACATTAAAACAATAATCAATAATAGCCAAATTTTTTTAGAGGTAACTGAGTTATGAAAAGTTGCTTGACGTAATTGATACAAAAAGTTCACCAATTTGAAACAAACCCATTATCATTCAGGTGACTTCAATTTTGCTAAATGCATTTCCAAATTACTTTCCAAAGAGAATCAACATCTCATCATTAACAGTTAAAACTAAAAATTTAAAAGAGCATGCTTACCGAAGTTCAGAGGCCAGCTTCTTTACCTTGAGCAGGGTGTGCTGAACCTGGGTGATGCTTCCAGGAAAAGGTTGTCCCAAGACCCAAGGCCATTGCCAGAGGGACCCAAGCTGTAGCTGCTGCCCCTCCCCTCTCCTTCCTTTCCTAGGTGGGGGAGGGTGAAATCAAAGGTGAGGGGTAAAGGGTGAAACTCTCTTCTCCTATGAGAGGGGTTAACATACTGTCTTGACTCAAGGGAAGGGAGTGGGAGAAAGGAGTGACCAGGGTTGTAAGGAAGAGTTTCCAGACTCCTTAATGATCAATCACAAAACCTCCAAAATCTACCAAGATATTTTTAGCTGTTCTAACTTTTCCCTGTAACCTCTATGAAGGAGGATTCAGGGGTGTAGAGGGAGGGGAGTAAGTAAGCCTCAGGGAACTGAAAAGCAACTGCAGTTTTCCCCAATTCTCTAGCACTAAGAAAACTGACAGAATTGAACATACACTTCTAGATAGGGCATCCATCCTTGTCCTTTATTGCTGGGGATGGTGTACCCAGGTCCTTGGCCTTAAACTGACCCAGTGGACCAAGGGCCGGAGAGCACCATGCTGAGTGCAAGACAGCCCTGTAACTGTCTGGCCAAAAAGCACCTCCAAGCCTTGGTGCTTGGAGAGCAACCCCAACTGCGGAGCAAGAAATAAAGGGGAGGGGGAGAGAGGAGAAAGAGAGGGGAAGGGTCACAGTCTTGTCTAGAGAAGAACTTGGGGTTAGGCAGTTTCCTCATATGGGCTGCCAAAATGATGAGGTTTAGGGATGCTGTGACCCCAATATCACAACATGCAGGTCCTGCCTGAAAGAATTCAACCCAAGTCTTCTTTGAGCCAAATGCAAGGTTTATTAAAGATCTGCCATATTGGGCAGTCTCATAAGGAGTCTGAACATTAGTGGGCTATTGGCTAGATTTTAAGAATCTGAGCCTGTGTCTAGATTACAAGAATCTGAGCCTTGATTTCTTCTTCTATGTACAGACAATTCCATGTTATTTATTGGGTTGGAGATGATAATGAAAGGCCAATTATGTTTTTGCTTTGTTTGCCTGAATAGTATTATGGATCCTATAACTGTGTTATGAATGGTTGTTCATGGAAATGAGTCTTTCTCTGTCTTACTAAAGTAGTCAAAATACGTTTTCCCATTTTATTTGTTATACAGTATGATTGAACTGGTTTCTGCCATTTTATGATTAGAAATGAGTAATAACTGTCCTGATAAATTAGAATTCTGCTCAACAAAACTGGCCCAGATTTCATATTGAATAAGCTCAAGAGAGGCTTATAAATTTACTTTTCTGTTGTTCCATCACACATGAACCATAAATTTTTCTTTAGTTTAAACTAAGTCTGAAGAGATAAAGAAAAACTAGGATCTTATTTTTCATTAAGAGAATCTAATTGAAATAAACTGTCATTTGAGCCATCACGTACATGGCTTATGGCTTACAGAATAGGAATGTGATTTGACAAGTGATTCATAAAAATAGAACACAATGCTGGTTTTGAAGAGATTGTGGCTTGGAACTAGATGTGAATTGTTCTAATGTCCCCAATTTGCTGATTTGGAAACATTAGTCATTTCAGTCACAAAAATGCCATTTTAAAACAAGTTTGCCTTTATGTTTTGTGGTCATATCATTTGGTGTTGAATCAGTTTTGAGGATGAAGAAGAAAAATAGGCAATATGTTCACAATAAGAAACACATACACATAAGCACATAAAGCCGAAACAATTTCAGTTTCCTATCTTCTAAAAGCTAAGCTTTTATGTTTCTATTGCCTTTGAATATAGGGACAGATCAGAAATTTTAATTTTCAGGGAAATAAAAAGAAATCAGAATAGCCCACAAAAAAACAAACAAACAAAAACAACAACAAAAACTAAGGACTAGATTCAGTCATAAAATTATTTGAGTCCCTTCAAGATTTCATTCTAAGGGGCAGCTAAGTGGTGCTGTGGATAGAGTACTGGCCCTGGAGTCAGGAGAACTTGAGTTCAAATTTGACTTCAGACACTGGCCAGCTGTGTGACCCTGGGCAAATCACTTAACCCAGATGGCCTTGGAGTGAGGGGAAAAGGGGGGAGAGAGGGAAGGTTTTATTTCTAACTTCCTACTTGCAGCAACTCTGCCCTAGTAGTCTCACCTTAATCTCTATTGCTCAAGAATTCATGGAGAGAAGAAAAGCTGTACATCATGTTTTACTACACACACACACACACACACACACACACACACACACACACACACTATATATATATATATATATATATATATATACATATATATGTATATGTATATATATATACATATATATGTATATGTATATATATGCATATATATACATATACATATATATGTATATATATTTTTTTCCAGTTAAAGGAACAAATAAACATCTGGTAAATTAGAGGAATTTCCTATGTTCTGCTTCTCCCCAGACAATTAATTACTCCCTTCCAAGGGGATCAATGAGAATCAATGAGGAGTTTAACCCTGCCTGGATGTCTCATTAGTCACTCAAACTCAACACATTTAAAACAAATCTTATCAACTTTTCCTCTAAATATACTTCCATCTCTAAATTTCATCTCTAAATTTCCCTATTTCTTTGAAGAGCGAAGCCACCTTCCAATTAAGAGCATATAATCTCAGCATCATCCTAGACTATTCTCTTATACCACACTCCTCCTATAACTTATCATCATTAAGTCTTTCAGAGTTTACCTTCACAACCATCTCTGAAGTCTTTTTTTTTCATTGTCCTAGTTTCATAGTCCCTTTCATGTACCTAGTTCACAGCCTAATCACCTTTTACCCAAAATATTTAATTAATTCCTAATTGGTCTTTCTGTTTCTATGATGCACTCCCTTCTTTCCTCCACTTTTCACATAGGTACCAAAATAATCTTCTTTAGGCACAAGTCCTACCATATCATTCTCCTGTTCAAAATGTTTTACCAGCTCCCTAAAGTCTCAAAGATATAGTACAAACTTCTTAAAATGCTATTAAAAGTACTTGTAATCTCACCTCAACCTATTTTCACTAATAGCTGACTCATAACACACAGAGACATATGTATGTATGTGTTCACACACACACATATATAAAATCTCATTTGAGATTCACAACAACCTTGTGAGGTACATACTAAAAATATCATTAGCCCCATTTTATACATAAGCAACCTGAGGACTAGAGAAGTTAATAACTTGTCCATGATCACATAATCTATAAATATTAAAAGTGTGACTTGAGCCCAGCTCTTCTTGTCTCCAGGTAGAGCACTTTATTCACCAAATCATGTTATCTCTCCAGTCTTAGTTAACATTATTTTCTTTCACATGAACTATATTCTAGCCAAACAAGAATAAAGTTGTTCCCAATATTGACATTTCATCCCCCACACCCGTACATTTCCACAAGCCATCCTCTATACATAAAATCCATGCCTTTCTTATTTCTGCCTCTTAGAAATATATTCCATCAAGGATTAGTTCATGTACCAAATCCTCTCCTAACTTTCCCACTTGTCAATTTTCTTTTCTCTTCAAATTACTTGTCTTTGAAGATATTATGTTTCCCCCAATAGAGTGGCAGCCTCTTGAGGGCAGGGACTGTTTTAGCTTTGTCATTGTATAAAGAAAAAAATAGAGAATAGGAATCAGGTTTAACAGGGAACTCTAAATTAGAGCTCTGACTATAAGAATGGAGATCCCAGAAATGAATGTTGAAGCTTAATAATTTTTGAAGAGACACAATATAAAAATTGCTTGTTTTCATGTGCTGTTAGTCAATTTTTATTACTGTGGTGTGAAAAATACTTGAGGGAAGGTAACCATATATTCAGCTTTGACATGTTTAGTATACAACACATATCAATAATATTGTTCTATTTTAAAATACTGATACTTTATAAAATTGTCAACATTAACTACTTTCACATTAAATGTTCTGAGGGAAAATGGTACTCACATCATTTAGGAAGAGAGGCGTATGAAAAAAAGCAGATATAAGAAAAAAGTGTAGTAAATTCAATAGTGTTTATTTGTTCAACAAACATGTATAAATGGATACTGTTCATGGCACAGATATGACAATGTTTATGAATGATATACACAGAGAAGAAATAAGATAAAACCAATGGTGTTACTTAAAATTGTTCATCATAAGTACCACAAAACTGTTATCATTCCAAAGTCAACAAAAAAGTCCAAAGATGGATCACTTTTCTCCTTGCCTCCTCACCATAATATTTAGTTGTGACCAGTTACCATCCTTATTCCCAAGATAGTCATTCAGAAGCATACTATTAATGTCCAGTATTTTAGGACTTTTCTCTATAACAGGAAGTGTAATAAGCTTTGTTCGTGTCTCCATCACATGGAAGAGAGGCTTGGGAGCCTTTTCTAGAAGAATCCCTGATGACATATAACTGATGTGTCTTGGAGAAACATTGTGTAGATATTCAGCTGATTCTGGTTGGCTTTGAGGTTAATAGGATAGTCTTTGATTGTCCAGATGGACACAAGAGTAGTCTTATGTATCTTTCTCTTCATCTGTGCTCTTGGTGAACCTTATATACTCTTTCACTTACTGTGAAAGTCAGTGTTGTAAAGGGAGAAGTCACAGGCCATCTTGACTGATGCTTTCTTTGCTGCATTCATTTTCATTTTAGGTGAGGGATTACATATGGATATTAGTGTGCCAGAATCCCACTGTCTGTGTGTGAAAGCCATTTCAATTTAGATGCCCTGCAAAGCAAGGAGAGACCTTTAGGACTCAGATGAAACTAAGACTCGTTTGGCAATCATGAGACATTTGGATGTGAACTTGGCAAGACCACAGTTATGTAGAAACAGAACTACTGATGAGCCTACTATCCACAGTGACCAAGTTGGGATAGAGGATAATGTGTGCCCCCAAGATAGTGTTGGAAAATATTTGTATTTTTGTTACCTCTCTGAAGTAAATATACCTTTGCAAAAGTTAATATTAAGTTGTTAAAAGGAACTGTGATGATATTCTCTGATACTTAACAGTAGGAAAAGCAGTCTATGGGGAATTGAGCTGATGGCATTAGAAAAGAAACACCCCCTGAGCTGGTCAGGGTGCCCCAAAATCCCTATGGGGCAATGGAGGCAGCCTGGCTCTGCGATAATGGCCCAGAACACATTTGCTGTAGATATAGAACTACAAACTCTCTCTCTCTCTCTCTCTCTCTCTCTCTCTCTCTCTCTCTCTCACACACACACACACACACACACACACACACAAGCATGCGTGCACACACACATCTGTGTGTAATATATATGAATATGTATATATGTGTGTATTTGTATATGTGTTTGTGTGTATGCTGTCACCCAACATATATGACAATGTCTATTTTTTTGTGACTTCCCAGGTCACCATGATATTCCAGTAATTTGTAATATTATTGGCATGGTTCTAATCCAAACACCTTATTAATTCAGGTTCAATGTTGGGCCATGATGAGGAACTCATGAGTCATTGAACAAAGGAGGGTTTACTTTGTCCAAAACCCAGCAAAGATACAGAGGAATTTACCTTCTCTGGACACAGAACTCCCTTGTTTCCATCTGGAAATTTGGCTGGTCAATATATCACATGGTCCTGAGGGTATGTCAATTTGTGTGGTATCAAGCATCTACCAAATCTTATAGGCCCCATCTGCATAGGGCTGGGATCTTTATATCACCAGGAAAAGGAAGCTGTATCAGCAGAGGTGGAACTAATCAGGTTCCATGGGGAGAAGTTAGGGAAGCTGCTTCAGTAAGTTCTGCCTCATTTATAAAACAAACAAACAAACAAAAAAGCTTTCACTATTTTTGTGAATAAAGCACTCTGTATCCTCGTTGTTACTGTATTTTGTTTTGTTTTTACAGAAAATACATTTTAGGGCGAATTTAGATAGAAATATATATTATATTCTTTCATACCACATAGATTTAGGCCTTCAAGAATGGGTGCAGACAAGATGCAATTAATGTAAGATATTAAGTATTTGTATGTTTTTCTTAATTTGTTTTCCTCTCCAGATATGCAACTTCTACTCTATGAAGTTATTGTCTCAGTTGTGTCTGACTCTTCATGACCTTATTTGGGGTTTGCCGTGTCATTGGAGTAGTTTGCCATGCCATTCTACAGAGGGAGAAACTGTGGCAAACAGGGTAAAGGGACTTGCCCAGGGTCACATAGCTAGTAAGTGTCTGAGGCCAGATTTGAACTCATGAAGAAGAGTTTCCTGATTCCAAGCCCAGTGCTCTATCCACTGTACCATGTAGCTGCTCACTCAAGGCCCAGCTCTATTTGTACCTCTGTCATGAAAACTTGCCATACCCTTCTAGCCAACAGTGATCTCCCTCAGATAATTTTACATTTGAAAGACAAAAATGTTGGCTCTTTCTGGTCATATATGAATAAGTGCTGAATAATTTTGGTGCTTAGAAGATGGTGAAGCAAGTCACCTATGACCTTCTAAGTGGAAAGAGCTACTGAACTGCCCTCAATATCACTGTTTCTATAAACTGAGCATATGAGTTCATAACTAGAGGGGTTCCAGAAGAACTGATGCTTTTTCTCTTATCATGGCAGAATGTTAGCTGCTACCATTAGACATCAAAACTGGAGGTAATAGGTATAGGAGTAGAGGAGAGGACAGTTGGTCCAGTTTGAGTCTAAACCAACCTCTAACTGCCTCTTCCCTAACAGACCTATCCTCCTGTGCCAACCTGGAAAGAACAAATGACTCAGTGTGACTTTTCCTACATTTCCTCATCAGGATTTAGTCTGGTACATTTTCTTGGTCTGTTTAGAGTTTGTTTGTTTGCTTGTTTGAGGGGACAGTTTGCTGTACTGCTTCCTGCTACTTTGCCATCTTGGCTCTGCCTCTTCTAAACAATTTCTATTATGGTATTGCCTGGCAGATCTTGACATTTCTCCCCACCCTCACCTTCCCCCTGCAATACAAACCTTTCTTTTTCTGTTATACCCTACACTTAGAAGTATCAATTCCTGCAAAAGATAGGGATGACTGAAGTATGGTAGAAATTTTCCTCTGTCCCCAATTATACAGTTTATTACAACACTCTGTCCTCATCATGATGATTTTTCCCATCTACTAGAGAATATTCTCCTTGGATCCATGCCTTCAATTCCTTCTGGATGCCAGTTGCCTCCATGAGCTCTAATTCCCCTTTTACTGAAAAAGATATGGTCCATGGTGGCGTAACAATTTCCCAAAGGTAGTAGTCTTTCTAAGCACCAAACCCACTGTAAGGTACCCATTTCCCATTACAGAATATTTCCCCTGCCTTGGAGTATATGTCGGTGGGATTCCTTCTCCCCATTGAATTGATATTTCCCTTCTTTCTTCCTACATTTCAGTCCCTTCCTTTACCATCTCTCATCCTTTCTGCTATAGAACCTCTCCTTACTGAGAGACTACAGCAATTATTTTTCATTCATTGCTAACCTTTGGTTTGCTTCAGGTACATTACATATTCTCTCAGTTTTCTTCCTCCTCTCTCCTCTTTCATGCACCCTCCAACTCTGCAGTATAATCCCACCAAAAAAGCAAACAATCAAACAAATTCAGCTATGGGCTATTCTAATCCATAATAGTGCTTGCTCAGAGAATATTATGCAATGGTATTTCCAACAAGGTTTATAAAACACAAATGTAAATAATTCATAAATATGTGTGCTGAGAATAATTTGCCACCATTGTGTTTTGTATGCAAAATAAAATCATCTGATTTCATCACTTAGGATTCCTTTAATTAGGTGGGTATTTTGATGAGATGACTTCTAAGGTCCTTTAAAATGTTGTGTGCTTCTGTAAATTTTGCTCCTGGAAAGAAGACAACTATGGATCATAAGTTGAGGTTCTGACAATTATCAATTCTATGATCTTGGAAAAGCCATTAACTTAAATTCAATCCAGCTCAAATGAGTTTAATCCAATTCCAAACAGATTAAAACAGTTTCAATCCAGTTTAATCCAGTTCAATCAAGTTCAAACCAGTTTAATCCAGTGAAAATCAGTTGAAACCATCAGTTTAATTCAGAATAATCCAATGCAAACCAGCTTATTCCAGTTCAATTTAAAACAGTTTAATGTAGTTCAAACAAGATGAATCCAATTGAAACCAGTTGAATCCAGTCAAATTGGTTTTAACTGCTTTAAACCAATTTAAACTAGTTTGATGCTGCCTGAAATGGAAAATAAATGGAGAGAGTTGAAACTGGTTTTTACTGGTTGGAACTGATAGAACTTGTTTTAACTGGTTTAAACTGATTTAAATGGATTTTTACTGTTTTTTTTATTTGTTGTAAATGTTTTTACTGCTTTACACTATTTTTTACTGGTTTGAACTGATTTGAACTGAATTAAACTTGTTTCACTTGATTGAAACAGAAAATAAAAGGTACAGGCTGAGAGCATCTGAATGACTTGAGTAGGTTCACCCACTTTGTAAGTCTAAGGCAGGAGAACCTGCAGGGAGGGAAAAGACCCAATGTAATTCTTTTACTAATAGATGTGTTCTGGGCTGGACAAGACTCAGGACAGTCCTCTAGTAGTTTCAATTAAATAATGGAACAAAATGAAATATTTATAAGTCATTCAATAGCTTTTTTGTTTTGTTTTGTTTTGTTTTTTAAGTAAGATTTAATCAGTCGCAGCTACAGAAAGATATTTAATGAGGACAGGCATCAAGGGCACATCAATATAATTCAGCTGAGCAGAGTTCCCTTGCTTGAGTTATCCAGCATGATATTTCATGAAAACAAGAGAGTTCCCCTGGAGCTCCAGATAGCTGCTTTGTACTCAGGTGATGAGGAAGTGGTATCAACAAGTCTGAGACTTTCATCCTCTGAGCCAACCAAGTCGAGGAAGTTCCCAATAATTACTAAGGAAAAACTGGCCTAATTTGCTTGTCATTTGGGTGAGGGTGGGGAAAGGCAGGAGGGGGAGGGAAGAATAGGGCATTTCTTTTACAAGGCATTTCCATCCCTTGGTGGTAAGGTCCTTAATATTTTCTAGACAACTTCCATCACATTAATTATTTTAGGACTCTTCTGAATCAACCCTGATCTCTGATATTCAATAAGCCCAATACAGGTAGCATTAAAAAAGGAAGAGGAAAACTAAAACAAACTTAGAAAACAAAATAAAACAAACAGTGGAATAGTTCCCTGAGGGAGTGACTAATCTAGAAGAGTCTCAGAAGGGATGTAGTGCCAGGTTTAAACAACCAGGTCATTATTTCTCCCTAGGGAGAAATCATACAATGATCACTGGGTGTTACATGTGTAGCAATGTGGTAGGGCCAATCACCCTTACATTAAAATAAGAAATGGACTACAAGGGACCTAAATTGTAATACTGTATATGTCACTGGCCACTCTTCTATCACTGGGGTACCACGATGCTGGGAACCAATCTGCTATCTACTCTCTGAGGCCCATATCTCTGTTTGCTTAAAAATATTGCCTTATGACACTGGATCCCCTTCACTGCCAAATGCCAGCTGCTGCTACTAGGACCACTGTCTATGCCTGCTGCCCCCAGTCACTAATACTGGGGAGTACATCTCTGCTATCTACCCAATCCCCCAGGTTCAACTGTTACCCCTTTGCTAGGACAGAATGGCTACTACTAAGGCCAGAGCTCTTCTACTCTGTACTAAGACCATATTGCTGTAAATGTAAACACTGTGGTACTTCTAAAGTGCCCTGACTTCACCCTAATTATAACAGGTCAGACTTTGCCCCAATAAGGCAGAAGGTTGCTAGGAGCCTTTGCTACTACTGCATTCCTGTGTTTGGCAAGAGATGTTGTTGCTGCTACTGCTTGGTCTTGACTCTGACCTCCTGTGACAGGGGAAAGATATAAAATAACACAAAAAGAAACAAAGCTAGAGTCTCCTGTAGGCCAGTTCATGTGCTCTCTTTCCCAACTCCAAGAATGAGTCATTTTTTATGGATTGGGATAATTCTCTTGGAGCCTAAGTTCTGTGCTTTTCAGAGGCCCCTCCTTGGAAGGAGAAAAAGAGAGAGAAATGCCTCTGGTCTAAGGAAATATTTAGGTTGACCTATCAAATCCCAAATTTGAAAATGAAAATCAAACTGTTTCATCAGCACAGTTATTAGACAATTCTAAAATTCCAGGGATCTGCCTTGGTTCCTAATCCCTTACTGTTTGGGTCTTTCATGTCTTCCCTCAGTGGTTGCCCATATCTATTTAAACAGGATTTGAGGATAGCTAATTCAACTATTTTGTCATTTATGAAAACCTATTCAAAATTTTACAGTTTAAACAATGTCAATAAAGCCCTCCTTTCAGGAGCCTTCTCCAAGGCAATTAGGTGACAATTACCATTAGTAATACACAGGCATCTTGTCTCAGCAAGGGCTGAACATTATCAGTTCTTCCGATTTTTTTTTTTCCTTTTTCTGTTTCCTAGGAGGGGAAAATCTTTTTTCTTATCCACCAAAATTTAATCTCTCCAGACTGCTTCTAAAATAACCTAAATATTGAAAAGTTGTCCTAGGAGAACATGTAGGAGCTTAAATTACCTGTCTGGGAGGCGCAACAAAGATGAAGGGCCTAAAACATGGTGTCCTGCAATTATCTTCATGATGTAGTTCTTAAGAACATAAAACATACTTTTATAGGTCTTCCCTTGGTGAAAGTCCACTGGAAGTTTATTCTCTAACCTCTTATGTGTAGGGGTGGGTTAATTTACTCAAAATAACCACTGTTTCTAGAAGAATCAGCAAAAGCACTAAGTGAAGAAGAAAGATCTTTCTGGGCTTACCATACTCTGTATGACCATACCTCCCCTATAATGAATTCACAATTTTCCAATCCGGTAATACTATACCAGTTGTTCTGGACTAGTACAAACTCAGGCTTTTCCCGTTAGTTTAGGTTTATTATTGGAACAAAATGAGATACTCATGGGTCATTTAACATTTAACAAAAAGACATTTACTTACCAGAGAAGGAAAAAGGAGAAGCACTGAAAACAACTCAAATTTATTCAAGTGAGCATGTGCCCTAACTAGTTACCCATCATGATTCACCAGTCAAGAAATAAGAAGAGCCACTGGCCCTTCTTGTGGATCCTTTTTACTCAGGTGCTATAGAAGTGGGGACCACAAGATAGTGCAGTGGATAAAGCACTGGCCTGGAGTCAGGAGATCTGAGTTCAAATTTAGCCTCCAGACATTTACAAGCTATGTGATCCTGAGCGAGTCACTCCATCTCTATTCACCCCAGTCCTCCTCTGTAAAATGGGGACACACTGGAGAGGACATGGCAACTCACTCTATAACTCTGCAAAGAATACTCCACAGACAAGTCCATGGGCTCACGAAGAGTCAGACTTGATTGAATGGCTCAACAACTGCAGAAATGATGTCACCAGTCTGAGCCCTTAGTTCCCCAAGCCAACCAAATCTCAAAGAATGTCTCAATACCATTTAAGGTAAAAAAAAAAAAAGCAAAACAACAACAACAACAACAACGACGACAAAACTAGCCTCACTTGCATGGGGGTGGGGGGAAGAGTGGTTAGGATGCTATTTCTACTACACTTATAATTTGCAAAGAAGAGAGGATGATAATGGGGGGATACACTAAAACAGTTTTCCTCAACTCCTTTTCCTCTTGAAGATGTAGATCTCTGAGAATAATTGCCTTGGCTCTGGAATAGTTGAGGGTTGTGGGCAGTGTTAAAAGAAAAAAAAACCTAAGAGCTAAAATGGTTGCTGTCATGTCAAATGGGAATTAATAGAAGAAATCAAAGTAGACAGTAGAGGAAAAGAGAAATTCAAAGAATAGACATGACCTTACCCTGGGCATTTTCTGTGAGAAGCTTAGAGCAGAAGAAAAACTTAATAACTAATGGCTGAAATAGATGGCTGAAAGTGCTAGACCTCTCTCATTCAGGGGAAATGCTAATTAAAAAACAACCTCCCCAGTGGAGAGTGAACAGAGTATCATATGGCCTTCATGATAGATTACTAGTTGGGGCTACCAGTGGGAGGAACTATGTTTGAATCCTATCTTTGCTACTTACTACCTATGTAACCTAAGAAAGTCACTTCTAGTCCTCAATTTCCTTATCTATAATGAGAGGGACTTATAGATTCCCTCTAAGGATCTATAGATCCTTCTAACTCTAAAGCTCTGATTCCATGATCATTAACATGGCATTTTTTAAAATGCTACTTTTCTCCTCAGAAATGGATGCACAAGTGACCCAGTTTGGATTCATTAGTTGTAATCAGTTTCCCTATTTGTATATTCTAAATACTGCTAAAAAAAAAAAAAGAATGGCCATTCTGCAGAGATTTCCAAACCCTATCCTTGCAGACAGATCACAATCTGTAGTAGAGTAACCTCCTTACTCTGCTCCAGAAAGGGCAGAAGTCAGAGGGTTAGGTAGAAGGGGCTTCTCCTTCTGCTCCTTCTTAGTCATTGTTTGCTTAGTCTGTTGCTTGCTGCAACTCCTTTTCCTCTGCAAGCATAGTGTGTCTCTTACTGCTGTTTCCCAGCAACCAACAACCCTACAATGTTGTGGGGGTTTGGGGTTTTTTTTCTCAGTGTGTTTCATATAAAGTTTCTTCTGTTCGTCTTGCAAGAAACAGCACATTGCATTCTTACGTTATCTGTTATTAGGATGGACATAGCTTCATTGAGAAAAAATGTGAGCTTGTTTACTATTTTCAGATTTTTTAAAGTACTCTCTTCCTGTTTTTAAGGCCGTTAACAATGGAGCTGACTGTTTGGGGGAAAGGAGCTTATGAAAGAGACAGAATGGCAAAGAGGAAAGCTTGATGGTTTTTAGGGTCAGAGTCCTCTGATTCAAATGCCACCTCTTCTGCCTATTCACTTTGAGACCTTGGCAAAGTCACTTAGTCACTCTGAGCCTTTGTTCTCTCATCTGCAAATTGAGAAGTTAGGAAAGAGAGCCTCTGAAGTCTGAAATAGCTCTAAATCGAGTATGTTATTTACTTCATGCTAGTGGAAGTTGTGTGATGTTGTTATGTTCCCTGCAAGTTCATTGCTGTGATTTTTTTTTTGCAGCTTTTCTGTTCCCCTAGATCAGCTATTCTCAACATTCATATATATATATATATATATATACACACACACATATATATGTGCAAACACACTCACATATATACACACACACACATACATACATATGTATGTGCATATGCATATGCATATGCATATGTATATATAGTATATGTGTATATATGTGTTAAATGTGTATATGTATATGCAGGTGCATGTACACACATGTGCACTCTGTGTGTGTGTATACACATATATACATACCCACATGCATACTTATATACATACATATATGTATATATGTGTGTGTGTATTTTATATATATACTTGCTTGGGAATATAACTAACTATAAGTTACTTAGTTATTTAGTTAATCAGGTTTGTAACACAGTATTCTTTGTCCTACATCATCAAAACATTCTAAACAATAAAGGTGGCAAGAAATAAGGAATTCTATTATTCTGGACTGGGTCTGACTCAGGCCATTCAACTGATATAAAATGAAACTCATCCAGGTCATTCAGCAATTAACTATAGGAAATTTATTTAGCCATAAAAGTATAAGCATATTCAACAAAGATAGGTATTTAGTGCCCCTCAATTGGATTTATTTGAGCAAAGATCCTAAGTGGACCACTGTGTTCAAAAACTAAGTATCAGAGCATGTCTGGAGCTTTTCCTGGCTGTTTTATACTTAGGTGACCAGGAAGAGCTGCCAATAATATGAGTCTCCTGAGTCAATTAAGTGTCCTGGATGGCTTTAATACCTGTAAAGAAAATCTAGTCTAATTTTCAATTTGGGCTAGGCTTAGGATACTGCTCCTATCGTACTCTATTTATGGGTGGCAAGATTCTTAAAATATTTTAAAGGACCTTAGATCATTTAAATGACAATGGATGTCTGTCACTGATCTTCCCTGATCTTTGAGTTTCAAGCATATAGATATAAGAGGCACTAAAAGATTAAAACAAAAACAAAGCTCTGAGAGATGATCTCTCAAAGTGAAGCCTCCTCAGGGGGTCAATGGCTCTTGTTAATAGTTCTTGATTGTTGTTTCAAAACCCTCCCCAGCTCAGACCCTCTTTTTAAGTACTTAGCAGAAAGAATAGCCCTGCCCCAAACTTAACTGCTTGCCCTTGAAAAGCTTCCTGTCTTTTCTTGTCTCTGGGCAAACTTGTGTCTCCATGAATAGATGGTACCCCCTGAAAACTCAGCCAATGGGATAAGGGGCAAGAGGTTAGGGAGGAGGAGCTTGTGTTAGAGTATAAATAAACCTTGATTTCTGTACCGAACTTGTACCCTCCTGGCCAGCAATGGTGACCAGGGGCAATATCCTTTCTCATGAGAAAGCAATAAACTCCCTTCTACTTTCAAGGTATCTAAGCCTTTGTTTTTATTTTTGAGTAAGTGGTCTCTGTCCCACACAAAACCAAACAAATAAAATCCATTGTCACTATGTTGCAGCCCTTTGTAGAAGCATATGAATAATGGGAAAACAAATACTAGAAATCCCAGGATTATTACCCCCCACCCACCCCATTTTGGAAGGATTGGAGCCAATCTCTAAAAAAGCAGATCCAATTAGTAGGTGATTTTAAATCTTTGCAGTTCAAAGTGAGAATTTTGGTGTAAGAGGTAACCATGAGCAGGAGCATCACTAAGAGCATCAGGGATACAACAAAAATTAGGGCATCTACTGCAGAGTCATTGATTCTCATCACAAGTCAGACACAATTATCCTATCAGGATAATTAAATTTGGGGGTGTTCTTCTGCTTCCAGGAGCCAAGATGGTGGAGTAAGAAGTAAGTCACTCTTACCCTCCCTTATTAACCTCTGAAAGCCCAGAAAATATCACCCCAGGAAAAACCCTGGAACAGCTGAACCAGAAGAAAGATGGGGTACAGCAGTCCAGTATCCCAGGTAGCTCGAGGGACTAATGGGAAAGGCCCTTTTTGCCCTGGGGGAAGGGGAGCAGTACAGAACAGGAGGCATACCAGCAAGCTGATGAAAAGCCTCATCTCAACATACGAGGAAGAGATTCTGAAACCCAGGTGGTGGAGCAGGCAAATATCAACACCAGGACCCCCAAAGGCCTCAGTGAGGGTGGGGGAAATGGTGGAAAACAGCTTGGAAAACCACCTGGCACCTCTGCATTCTACAGCAACCAGGTCTCCCAATGCCTCAGCAAAACTAAGGGAAGCAGCTCTCCAAGGGGCCCCAAGACGATAAACATCCTGCAACATCCATCTGAAAGGAGCTGAAAAAAGCAAAAGGAAAGGCCCAGGTGAGCAGGAAATCTTCAGGGGCCACACCACCCAATCCTACCTCTAGCTTTCCAATGCTTCTGATTCCAGCCCAATATCACGTAAGCTGCCAGAACCGTACAACCATCCAATTGACAACATCAGAGGCCCCAACACACAAAGCCAATGACCAGGCCTTAGGGTCCCAACACGAGAAGCTTGGGTCAGCACCCTCTGCTCCCCAGCAGGAGAGCTCAATCTCTTTAAAAGCCAAGAAATAGGCAAACACCATGAGCAAAAGGAAATGTACTGTAGTTTCTTATTACGGGAAGAGTAAAGATCAAGGCAGGAATTCTGAAGAGGACAACATTGTCAACAGACCTACATTTGGAACCACAAAAGGAATATGAACTGGTCTGAAGTCCAAAAAGCCTTCTTAGAAGAGCTCAAGAAGGATTTTAAAAGTCAAATGAGAGAGGTAGAAGAAAAACTGGGAAAAGAAATGAGAGGTATGCAAGAGAAAGTAAATAGCTTGGAAAAGGAAGAACAAAAATTAACTGTGGAAAACAAGTCCTTAAAAAATGCAATTGGCCAAATGGGGAAGGAGGCACAAAATCTAATAGAAGAAAACAATTTGTTAAAAAATTAGAATTGGGCAAATGGAAGCTAATGACTCTATGAGAGAGCAAGAATCAGTCAAACAAAAACAAAAGAATGAAAAAATAGATAAAAACATAAAATATTTCATTGGTAAAACAACTGACCTGGAAAATTGATCCAGGAGAGAAAATTTAAAACTTATTGGTCTACCTGAGAATCATGATGAAAAAAAGAGCCTGGAAAGTATCTTTCAGGAAATCATAAAGGAAAACTGCCCTGAAGTCCTAGAACCAGAGGGTAAAATAGACATAGGAAGAATCCACCTATCATCTGCTGAAATAGACCCCAAATTGAAAACACCAAGAATATAGTAGACAAATTCCCAAATTACCAGGTTAAAGAGAAAATACTGCAAGCAGCCAGAAAGAAACAATTTAAATATCATTGAACCACAGTCAGAATTACACAAGACCTTGCAGCTTCTATATTAAAAGACAGTAGGGTTTGGAACATGATATTCCCTAAGGCAAAGGAGCTTGGATTACATCAAAGGATCAACTACCCTGCAAAAATGAGCATGATCTTTCAAGGGAGGAGATAGATATTCAATGAAATAGGGGACTAAACCTTCCTAATAAAAAGACCAGAACTGAACAGAAAATTTGATCTTCAAATACAAGACTCAAGAGAGACATAAAAAGGTAAACGAGACTGAAAGAAACTACATGTTATTAATAAGGGCAAACTGTTTATATCCCTACAAGGGAAGATGACACTTGTAACTCTTGAGAATTGTAATGTTATTACACCATATTAAAGGGGCATACATAAAGGGGGTGGGTATAAATTAACTTTGATGTAATGATGAAAAAAATCTAATCAAGTGGGTTAAATGGATCCAAGTAAGTGAATTAATCTGATCTAACTAAGAAAATATACTGACAGAAAAGGAAAGAAGGAGGCAGACAAGGTATATTACATTGCAGGAAAAGGCACAAAAACCTATTATAGCAGAGGGAAAGAAGGGAGGGAGCTGAGCATTGTTTGAACCTTACTCTCATCAGATTTGGCTCAAGAAGGGAATAACAAAATCAGTGAGGTATAGAAATCTAATTTGCCCTATAAGGCAGTAGGAGGGGAAATAAAAGGGAAGGGGGATTGAAGGGAATGAAGAAATAGTAAGGGTAAAGGGGAAGAAAAGGGAAGGGGCAGGTAGAAGAAAGTTGGGACTGAGGGAGGCAGTAGTCAAAAGCAAAACACTAATGTGGAGGGAAAAAGAGAAAAGAGAAAGAAAAGCATAAACACGGGGTAAGGATGGAGAAAAAGACACAGATAGTAATCCCAACTGTGAATGTGAATGGGATGAACTCTCCCATAAAACTGAAATGGATAGCAATATGGATTAAAAACCATAATCCTACAATGCTGTTTACAGGAAACACATTGAAACAAAGGGACACACACAGAGTAAAGGTAAAAGGCTAGAGCAGAACATATTATGCTTCAGCTGAAATAAAAAACAAACAAAAACAGTGGATAGAGCACTGGCCCTGGATTCAGGAGGACCTGAGTTCAAATTCGGCTTCAGACACAAAACAATTACTAACTCTATGACCCTGGCCATGTCACTTAACCCCATTGACTAGCCAAAAAAAAAAAAAAGCAGGGGTAGTAATCCTGATCTCAGACAAAGCAAAAGCAAAAACAGATCTTATCAAAAGAGATAGAGAAGGAAACTACATCGTGTTTAAAGGCACCATAGACAATGAAGTAATATTATTATTAAACATATATACACCAAATTATATAGCATCCAGATTCTTACAGGAGAAGTTCAGGGAGTTACAGGAAGAAAAAGAAAGCAAAACTATACTTATGGGGGACCTTAACCTCCCCCTTTCTGAACCAGATAAATCTCACCACAAAATAAACAAGAAAGAAGTTTAGGAGGTGAATAGAACATTAGAAAAATTAAGTATGATATACCTCTGGAGAAAACTGAATGGAAATAGAAAGGAATATACTTTTTTTCTCAGCAGTACATGGCACATACACAAAAAGTGACCATGCACTAGGGCATAAAAACCTCACAGTCCGATGCAGAAAGGCAGAAATATTAAATGCATCCTTTTCAGTTCATGATGCAATAAAAATTATGTGTAATAAAGGGACATGGAAAGATAGACTAAAAAATAATTGAAAACTAAATAATCTAATCCTAAAAAATGATTAGGTGAAACAGTAAATCATAGAAACAATCAATAACTTCATTCAAGAAAATGACAATAATGAGACAACAGACCAAAAGTTATGGGATGCAGCAAAAGCAGTTCCTAGGGGAAGCTTTATTTCTCTAAATGCTTACATGAATGAAACAGAAAAAGAGGAGATTAATGAATTGGGCATACAACTTAAAAAAAAAAACTAGAAACTGAACAAATTAAAAATCCCTAATTAAACACCAAAGTAGAAATACTGAAATTAATAAAATTTAAATTAAGAAAACTATTGAATTACTAAATAAAACTAAGAGCTGGTTTTATGGGGGAAAAACCCAATAAAATAGATAAACCTTTGTTTAATTTAATAAAAAAAAAAAGAAAGAAGAAAACCAAATTACAGTATCAAAATGAAAAGGGTGAATCCACCACTAAGGAAGAGGAAATTAAAACAAAAATTAGGAATCATTTTGCGCAACTGTATGCCAATGAATTTGACAGTCTTACTGAAATGGAGGCATAGTTACAAAAATACAAATTTCCAGGATTAACGGAAGAGGAAGTAAAATACTTAACCCTATCTCAGAAAAACAAATTGAACTCCCTAGGAAAAAATCTCTAGGGCCAGATGGATTTACAAGCATATTCTATTATACATTTAATGAACAATTAATTCAGATACTATATAGACTATTTTAGAAAACAGGTGAAGAAGGAGTCTTACCAAATTCTTTTTATGATACAAATATGGTGCTGATACCTAAACTGGGAAGAGTCAAAACAGTGAAAGAAAATCATTGACCAATTTCCCTAATGAATATAGACGCAAAAATTTTAAATAAAATATTAGCAAATAGGTCCGGCATCTTATCTTGAGGATATTACTCTATGAAGAGGTAGGATCTATACCAGGAATGCAGGGCTGGTTCAATATTAGAAAAACTATCAGCATAATTGATCATATCAACAACAAAACTAACAGAAACCATATGATCATTTCAATAGACGCAGAAAAGGTTTTGAAAAAATACACCACCCATTCCTATTAAAAACACTAGAGAGCATAGGAATAAATAGAGTCTTCTCTAAAATAATAAATAGCATCTACCTAAAACCTTCAGCAAGCACCATATGTAATGGGGACAAGCTAGAAGCATTTAGAATAAAATTGGAGGTGAAACAAGGATGTCCATTATCACCACTGTTGTTCAATATCCTACTGGAGATATTAGCTTTAGAAACAAGGGGGAAGAAAAAGAAATTGAAGGTATTAGAATAGGCAAAGATGAAACAAAGCTATCACTCTTTGCAGATGGTATGATGATATACTTAGAGAATTCTAGAGAATCAGATGAAAAACTACTTGAGATAATAAACAACTTTAGCAAAGTTGCAGGCTATAAAATAAACCCACATAAATCATTGGCATTTCTATAGATTACCAATAAAGCCCAACAACAAGAGATAGAAAGAAAAATTCCATTTAAAGTTACTGCACATATATTATCAAATACTTAGTAGTCTACCTCCTGAAACAAACTCAAGAACTATATGAACACAATTACAAAACACTTTTCACACAAATGAAGTCAGATCTAAATAATTTGAAAAACATCAGTTGCTCATGGGTAGGTCGAGCTAATATAATAAAAATGACAATTCTACCTAAGCTAATTTACTTATTCAGTGCCATACCAATCAAACAACCAAAAATTATTTTATGGAGTTAGAATGATAATAAGATAATTATTATAATAATAATATATATTATATATAATCATATGTAATATAATAATAAAAATAATAAGATTCATTTGGAATAACAAAAGGTCCAAAAGATCAAGGGAACTAATGAAAAGAAATGCAGGGGAAGATGGCCTAGACATTCCAGATCTTAAATTGGATTATAAAGTGGCAATCATCAAAACTATTTGTTACTGGCTAAGAAATAGAGTGATGGACCAATGGAATAGGTTAAGTATGGAAGACACAGTAGTCAATGACTATAGGAATCTATTATTTGGTAAACTCAAAGACCCCAGCTTCTGGGATAAGAGCTCATTCTTCTGGGATAGGGGCAGCTAGGTGGCACAGTGGATAGAGCACAGGCCTTGGAGTCAGGAGGACCTGAGTTCAAATCCAGCCTCAGATCAAACACTTGACACTTACTATCTGTGTGAACCTGGGCAAGTCACTTAACCCTAATTGCCTAAAAATTAAAACAAACAAACAAACAAACAAAAAACTTCTGGGAAAACTGGAGAGGTGTATGGCAGAAACTAGGCATAGATCAAAATCTCACACCATATACCAAAATAAAGTCAAAATGGGTTTATGATTTTGATATAAAAGCTGATACTGTAAGCAAACTGGGAGAACAAGGAATAGTTTACCTATCAGATTTATGGAGAACAGAAGAATTCATGACCAAACAGGAGACAGAGAACATTACAAAATGCAAATGGATAACTTTGATTACATTAAATAGAAAAGTTTTTGCACAAACAAAGCCAATACAACCAAGATGAGAAGGAAAATAGAAAATTGGGAAAGAATTTTTACAGCTAGTATCTCTGACAAAGGTCCTCATTTCTAAAATATATGGAGAACTAAGTCAAATTTATAAGAATACAAGTCATTCCCCAATTTATAAATGGTCAAAGGATATGAACAGCCAGTTTTCAGATGAAGAAAATAAAGCCATCTATAATAATATGAAAAAAATGCTCTAAATCACTAATGATTAGAGAAATGCAAATCAAAATAACTCTGAGGTACCACATCACACATCAGATTGGCCAATGTGACAAAACAGGAAAATGATAAATGTTGGACAAGATGTGGGAAAATTGGAACACTAATGCCTTGTTGATGGAGTTGTGAAATGATCCAACCATTTTAGAGAGCAGTTTGGAACTATGCCGAAAGGGCCATAAAAGTGTGCATACCCTTTGACTCAGCAATAGCACTTCTAAGGTTCTATCCCAAAGAGATCATACAAATGGGAAAAAAACCCAGGTATACAAAAATATTCATAGCAGCTTTTTTTGTGGTGGCAAAGAATTGGAAATTGAGAGGATGCCCATCAATTAGGGAATGGCTGAACAAGTTGTGGTATATGAATGTAATGGAATACTACTGTGCTATAAGAAATGATGATCAGGCTGAGTTCAGAAAAACCTGGAAAGATTTTTATGGTCTGATGCTGAGTGAAATGAGTAGAACCAAAAGAACATTGTACACATTAACAGCCACATTGTGCAATGACTGATATTGATAGACTTAACCCTTCTCAGCAATACAAGGATCTAAGACATCTCCATAGGCCTCATGCTGGAAAATATTCTGTACATCCAAAGAAAGAACTATGGAGTTTGAATGCAGAAAGAAGCATACTATTTGTCATTTTGTTTTCTTCTGTTGTATTTTGTTTCCTCTTTCCCGTGGTTCCACCTATTGGTTCTAATTCTTACTTACAACACCATAAATGTGAAAATATTTTTAATAGGAATGTACATGTAGTGCCTATATCAGATTGTGAGACATATTGGGGAAGGAGGGGGAGAAAATTTTAAAACTCACAAGCTTATGAAAGTGATTGTTGATAAATCAAAATAAATTAATTTTTAAAATTAAAAAAAAATTGAGTGTCTGGAAAGCCCAGGGACCACTTAGCTCCTGTACCTTAAAAAAAAAAAATCTGTTGTCCTTATCTTCTGTATCCAAAAATAGCATCATTTCTCCTATTTCCCAGGCTCACAAAATAGGTCCCAAGATCTAGCTGAGTAGCACAATGGATATAACATTGACCCTGGTGTCAGAAGACCTGAGTTGTTTTTTGTTGTTGTTGATTTTTTTCCCAATCCCAGACAATTAACTAACCCTGAACAAGTTAATTAATCTCTCTTTACCTCAGTTTCCTTAACTACGAAATGCTGATGATCACAACACTCACTTTATAGGATTATTGTGAGGATTGAATAAGAAAATATTGAAGAACAAAATGAGCAGAACCAAGAGAACATTGTACATAGTAACTTAAATATTGTTTTAAGAACAACTTTAACTTTCTCCATTTTGACTATTATAAATACCCAAATTAACTATAAAGGACCTATGAAGGAAGACACTATTTATATCCAGAGAAAAAACGCATACGTACCTATATATACATACACACCTACACACACTTGTATTTATATATGTACATTTTTGTGTCTAATGGTAGCTATCTCTAGGGTGGGGATTAAGAGAAGGGACAGAAAAAAAGGAAAAAAAGGGAAAGTTATATAATAACTTTATTACATATTTAAAAAGAATAGCAAGTTGTACATAATAGATTTGCAGTTTCATGTGCAAGCATCCTTTGTTTTTATATCCTGCTATGTTATGGAAATGCTTGATTTTTTTTTTAAATTCAGAATAAATTTTTTTTTGAGGGGGGTGAGGAAATCAGGGTTAAGTGACTTGCCCAAGGTCACACAGCTAGTAAGTGTTATATGTCTGAGACCAGATTTGAACTCAGGTCCTCCTGACTCCAAGACAGGGCTCTATCTACTGTGCCACCTAGCTGTCCCCCAGAATAAAACAATCTTTTATGAAAGAAAATATACATAAAGTCCTTAGAACAGTGCTTGGAACATAGTCGGGACTATAAAAATTCTTTGCCTTCTCTCCATCTCATATCCAGTCTTGACAAGTCCAGTAGATTTTACCTTCATAACATTTCTCAAATATATCCCCTTTCTCCTGATACTCCAACCACTCTAGTATAGGCCTTCATCAGCTTACACCTGGACTATTGCAATAGCCACCTAGTTGTCTCCTTGTCACAAGTCTCCACCCATTCCACTCCATCCTTCTCCATTCTGCTGTCAAACTCATCTTCCTAAAGCAAAGGTTTGATTGTGTCATTGTATCATCATTAATCTCCCCCCACACAGCCCAACCCTCAATTCAATTTAAAAACAGTAACAGTGGATCCCATTACATCCAGAATCAAATACAAAATCTTCTGCTTGGCTTTTGAATCCATCACACCCTGCACCTTTTCTATCTTTCCAGTCTTTTTGTACTTTACTCTGCAATCCAACAATACTGGTTTCCTTGCTGTGCCTCACACAACATGCTCCATCCCTGGACTGGCCATTTTGTTGTCTATCTCTCACTCCTGGAATTCTTGGTCTCTCATTTCTAATCCTGGCTTCTCTGGTTTTGAAGTCCCAGCTAAAATTCTCACCTTTTACAAGAACCTTATCCAAATCCTCCTTAATCTTACTATCTTTTTTTTCTGAGAAAAATGTTGTGTTATCTTGTTCACATATATAGTTTTTGCATGATTTTCTCTTCTATGAGACTCTCAGCTTTTTAAGAGCAAAGATTTTTTTTAAATTATTGCATTGTTTGCTTGATTCATTTTTGATTTGGTTTCACCTTTTATTATATCCCCAGTAATTAGCACATGATGGCACTAATAAATGCTTGTCAACTGATTGGTTAAAAGAATACATCTCACTTTTTCCTTTCCCCTTCCCTCTCTCTCTCTGTCACATTGAAAACAACACGCCATTAGAGAAAGACTACATTCATAACAAACAATATATCCATCTAGGAGTTAAGAGGAGACAACTAGACATGTGCAGAAAAATGAATGATCAGGAGTCTGCCGACCTGACCTTCAGGAGTCCCTAGGGAAATACGTACAATTCAAGTAAACTCCATGAGGACTCCACAAAAGGAGAAAAAGGGCTTCTATCTTACCATGAGGTATAAATTACCCATTGGCACATCTGCTCTCTAAGCTTGAGGAAACTTTTACCTGTACTGTACATGTATAGATAGTTATGTGTCTAAAGTTTTGGGAAGATGTTCTTGAATTAATTATTCCTACTATACTAGATGATATAGTAAATAGACTGGTAGATTTTGAGTTATAAAAACCTAAATCCAAATTCTGCCCTAAGTAAGTTACTTAACCTGTCTCAGCCTCAGTTTATTCATATGCAAAATGAATGAAAAATGATAATATTTATCTCTAAGGGTTTTGTGAGAATGAAATGAGATAGTATAAGTAAAGTTCTTCAGTCATTCCATAAACACATATAAAGGGCCTGTTAAGGGCTAAGAATACAAAGAAAAGTAAAAGATTGTTCCTATTCTCAAGGAGATCAGAGTCTAAAGGGAAATACAACATGCAAATGTACAAACAAATTATACAAGATAAATCAGAAATCATCAACAGACAGAAGGTACTGGAATTGAGAGATTGTGGGAAAGGCATCCTATAGAAGGTGAGATTTTAGGTGGGGCTTTAAGGAAGTCAGGGAAACTAGAATGTGGAAATAAGGAGGAAGAACATTTCAAGGTGGAGGATAGACAGCAAAAATGCTTGGAGTCCAAAGATGAAGTATGTTGTTCAAGAAACATCAAATAAGCCATGGAGGTGAGAGGAGAAATAAGGTATAAGAAGACTAAAATGGTAGGAGGAGATGATGTTGTGAATGGATTCACATGATAGAATTTTATTTTTGATTCTGAAGAAGATAAGAAGTCACTAGAGTTTATTGAAAAGGAGGAGGGGGTAATATGGTAAGACCTACTTTATAAGAAGGTCACTTTGAGCCTGAGTGAAGATGGATGACAATGAGGAGAGATTATGGACAAAGAGACTGATCAGTGGGCTATAACAGTCATCATAGCATGAGGTAATAAAAGACTATACCAGGGTGATGGTTATGGCAAAGGAGGGAATGACGTAGATGTCAGAGGAATAACTTAAGTAAAATCAGACCTTGGCAACAAAAGACAGTAAATACTTGAGGATTACATCTAGGTAGATGGGCTAGGTAGAAAGAGGTCTTTTGCTGGCACTGGACATAGGACAACTTTTCAGCTTCATTACTTTTACACAGTTCTGGGTTACAATTCCAAGGCAGAGAGGAGCACTAGTGCTTATGGCTTCAGGGGAGCAGTAGACCTAATCGCAAGTCCAGGGAGGAGGTGAGTACTTCTGTTCACTCACAATTCATCAAGGGTATTGGTCCCAGTTGCAGTGTTCTAAGGACCAATAACAGTTGTTGTAGCAGGGAAACAAAAGCCATTCCTGGGTTAAGACCAGAGCCTAGACAAAGAGATCAGTGACCACACCTCTCCCTGGATCACACCAACTGGATAGCATGGAAAAGTAGCAAACCCCCAAACTAGCTCTGAAAACAGCAGCACAATGAAGCCTAAAGCTAGGAACAGTGCCTCCCCATCACACATAAGCAGAACCCAACTTTAACATAAAAGTAAAAGTCAAGAAATAGACTGGAAAAATGATCAAACAACAACGAAGGAACCTGGCCATAAAGACAACATGTAAAGCTACAAACAAAATCTGAAACAAAAAAATTGCAAGTTTGACAGAAATCCAACAAAAATTCCTAGAAGAGCTAAAGAAAGACATGAGTGGTAGAGAAAAAGTTGGGAATTTAAATGAGAGTGATGTAAGAAAAAATTAACAAAAGAGAATTAGCTTTGTAAAAGAGGCAAAAAAAAATGGCACCTTAAAAAAAAAAGAATTGGCCAGAAGGCTTCAAAAAGAAGCCACAAGAATTCATAGAAGAAAAGAACTCCTTAAATAGCAGGGTTGGCCAAACAAAAAAAAAAAGCAGTACAAAAGCTCAATGAAGAAAAGAATTCTTTAAAATTAGAATTGCGTAAGTGGAAGCTAATGACCCAATGAGACATGAAGAAACAACAAAACAAAGTCAAAAGAGTGAAAAAAAATAGTAAAAATAAAAGTAAAAAGTAAAAAAGAAGAAAAACTGAAGTGTCTCATAAGAAAAACATCTGCCCTAAGCAAAAAAGAGAAAGATTAAGCAGAGATAAATTAAGAATTGTTGTAATACTTAAAGGCCATGATCATATAAAGAGCTTAGAAGTAATATTTTAAGAAATCATAAAGAAAACTGCTTGGATAAATTAGAACCAGAGAGTAAAATTAAAAAAAAAAACAGAAATTTACATGCTCACTTTATTATATATACATATATGCATATAGATACACACACACACACACACACACACACACACACACATATATGATAGCAGGTTGTCCATAATAGATTTGCAGTTTCATCTATGATCATCTTTTTTAAAAAATTATTTTATTATGTTATAAGAATGCTTGTTTTATTCCATACATTGAAAATAAAATCCTTTTTTTTTAAAGTACAGCAGTGACATGAACAGATCTATGTTATACATAAGGAAATTTAGCATAGCAGTAATATGCAGGATGTTGCAAACCTCTTTTCTCAAGGCATCTATTCCACTCTGTATTCCCTCCCTCTCAAAAGAAGGAGACAGATCTCTTCATGTTATCTCCATGTGCAAATAAACAAACAAACAAATAAAAAAAAACTTTAGTTACTCCCAATAGGCTACTACATCAAGTTAACGTTCAATTGAATTCAAATATTTACTAAGTGCCTACTACATGCCAGGGGCTGTGCTAAGCTCAAGGAATACTACAACTAATACTACTAGTAATAATAATAATAATAATAATATCAATAATGTCTCTGCCCTCACACAGCTTAAAATTGAAGGGGGGAAGATAATACACAAAAGGAAGCTGAAAAGCAGGGGTGGGGCACCAAGGAATACCTGGCAACAAGGGCATCTCATTCTGATATTTTGAAACCAAGCAGAACTGCAGATGGAAGCTGGAGTAAGTGTGAAAGTTCAGGTTCTGCCCTCTTAAAAGGAAAGCTTTTTATCAGGAAGGTCAACAAGGCAGAGAAAAAGCAAGGTCTCACTTGAGCTCTTTGAAATTCCCCTCTAAACAACTTTAAATGATGCCTAAAAATGAAATCTGGAGAGGCAGAATCCACAAAAGGATGGAGTGAAATGATTTGCCAACCTGAAGCAACTTTGAATGTCCACAGGAAAGTTCTATTGTAGTGGGGTGAAAGTGGAGCTTATTCCAGTGAAGGCTATGTCAGCCTAAGTCATTGCCCAGAAAACAAGCAGCTGGCCTTGGGGGCAACTGAATTAGCAATGAACCATCTGTCTGGTAAATCTCAGTTGGAAAAGAAAAAGCACCAGGTACTTAACCACACAAGAGGAGCCTAATGGCATTCAGAACTTCTTCTTCAGTTGGAGGTTTGGCTAGAGAGGGATTGCCTCCAACCTGAGGTATATAATCAATGGCTTCAGCATTAATTGATGACAATCTGTTGACACCACTAGGAAAGTGTTCAGTACTCTCCAGGATCATGTCCTTATCACTAATCAATGTGACTCTATCAGCACTGAGAAACTTTAGATGGATCACAGGTTTTTGGACTATAAATAGCTTCAAGGCATCATAAAAGTACTTCCGATGGTTACTATCGGTGTAAAACTGAATTTCATCTGCATTCTTACTGAGCCAAGAATCCTGCAGCTTGATAAGCCTTGTTTCCATTTTCATTTTGATGCAGTTAAACCCTGCCTTTTAGAGATGGATGGACTATCCTGCTGATAAACTCTGTGGAGTTCTCATTTGTCATTAAACAGCTTCTGAATTTCACCACCATTTTCATTAAAACAGTCTTGGTGGTTTTGAGTGTTCTGGCCCAGATGACTAACTGTGGTGCTATACACCAAAACCCAAAAGCTGCCCATTCTTTTCCTGCTCCATTGTTGTCAATTGTGTGTTGTCTCAGCTTTCCCTCTAAGTTAGCAGCAAACTTCTGACTTGGAATAGCACTCTAATCTGTTGATATTAGGTCTTCTGGTAGGTTTTGTTTTGTTTTGTTTTGTTTTTGTTTTTGTTTTGCTTTGTTTTTTTTTTGCCTTGGGACTTCTGATTTTATTAAATAAGAGTATTTAGCTTGGAAAGGATGTTTATGATCAGGCCAGCACTCTGCACTATACATCACCTTTATCACTATCACATTCTTTCTGTCTCTTCTGCTTACAATAACATAGTCTATTAAAGGTCAATGTTTGCTACAAGGGTGCATCCACATTGTTTTGTTGCATTTGGGTAAATGGAAGACAGTGTTGGTGATGAGAAGAACATGATGTTTTCAGTGTTAAGTGACCATGGCTTTGCTGTTTCAGGCTCCATTCTTCCCAAGGACTACCTGCCATGTCTGGTAGTCTGTGTCTACTCTTGCATTAATGTCAACCAGAATTACAAGCTTGCCCTATTTTGACATATTGGTGATGAAGGAGACCTGTTCTTCATAAAATTTTTCTTTGATCTCATTGAGTTTCATCATGGTGGGAGCATACACAATGATGATAGTGGCTGAACAAGTTGTGGTAAATGATTGCAATGGAATACTATTGTACTATGAGAAATGACAAGCAGGTTATTATAAGAAAAACCTGGAAAAACTTACATGAACTGATGCAACTTTCTTTTTCTTGGATTTTGGGGTTGTTGTTTTTTGGGTTATTTTTTTTTGTTTTGGTCTGTTTTCTTTCACATGACCAATATGTTTTGTATGATTTCACATATACAATGTATATAAATTGATTGCCTTCTCAATCGGGGAAAAATAAGGGAGGGAGAAAGAGAATTTTAAATTCAAAATTTTAAAAATGTTAAAAATTGTTATTACATGTAATTGAGGAAAAATAAAATATTAAATATATTTTTTGTAAAAAGAAAGCTTTAACCCAGAATTCAAAGCCCTCCTAAATCCAGAGCTGTTCTACCTTGTTCAGCCTTATCTGCCACATTGTCTCTATTATAACCAAACATAACTACTCTGAATGCTAAATATGCCTTGCCCTTTTCTGTCTCCATGCTTCTTCTCAAGCTATTCCTCACATGTGGCAGGTCCTTCCTCCCCATTTTGCTTTAGTGAATTTCCACACATCCTCTAAAGCCCAAGTGAAATGCCATGTCCTCTAGTAAGCTTCCCCTGCTCTACTATTTTGGTAATTCTATAATACTCTCTTTTTCCCCCCCCCAAAAAAAAAAAAACAAAGATCAGTATACACTCACAGCAAATAAGGATTATATCATTCTTTATTCTTCTGTCCTCAGTATCTGGCACACTGCTCTACTGACCACAATAACTGATACATACTAGATGCTTAATACGTATTTGATTGATTGATTATCTTATCCCCTTTTAGTATATAAGCTCTATGAAGACAAGGATGGTGTCTTCCTAATTTTGCATCACCTAGCAGCAGTTCTCTACTTATAATAGACATTTAATAAATGTTTGCTCATTTGTTTTTCCCATTGTGAGGAACTTCTAGTTAGGTGAAGCTGAAAAAAGGCTAATGGTACAGTGAGGCCATTGGTGATGTCTACATCATAGTTCATCTGTGGCACTGTCATACCATCCAGAATATTTTAGAAGAACTAAATTCATCTAAAAGAAAAAGGAAATGCTGACAAAAGAAGTTAATAATGTGTTGCTATTGAAAGTACATGACATTTATACAGACAAAAACAGATCCAAATGAACTATTCCTCTCGGTCTCTTGTTCTTATGATCTTAACCAATGCAACTGATCCTAAATGGGGCTAGTCAAGTTAGAAGTGCAGTCTTCAATCTACAAAAAAAAAAGCTAGTTCTTGCTACCAAAAGATACCTTCCTTGAAAAAACTCTCCTTCCAAGAAAATTAAAACTTCTCTCTGGCCTGCTTCTCATGGAAAACTACAGCTGCCCATGATTTAGAATGGCATTTGTTTGCTTTGCAAAAGTGATTTTCATGCAGCTGGAAATGTGGTGACCCGTGGAAGAGCAAATATGAATGCTAAAGAAGTAGAACAATTGGCATTGTTGAAGGTAAACAGGGAACCTTTTCATCCCAACACAATGTGGAAGCTATCAGTGATGATATAATTTTCAGCCAAAGCTAAAAATAAATGATGTATGATACTGATACACTGTAATGGAAGGAGAGAGGAGCAAGCAAGAATTTCATGGCATTGTGGGAGAACTGACTTAGCTGGGAGATTATTGTCAGGAAGGGCAAACCAGGTAAGGTGTTGATTTATTATGTGCTACAGAGGTGTGATGAATCTGGAATTAATCTGTTTCTTCATGCCACTAATTTGGTCCCAAGAAAAGTGATTACAGTGATAAGAAAACTTTAAGTACTATTTAGAGTGAGACTGAAAATGATAGTGCTTAGATTTTTGTTTTGTTGTTGTTGTTGTTATTGTTTCTGTTGTTTTCACATTTACTTACGGGTTAATAGGATGAAAGGGTTCCTAAAATGTGGCTGTTGAATACTTAATCATTTCCACAATAATAGGAATGGATCTGTTTTTATTTTAACTTTTCTGTAAAAATGCTACTGGTGAGTATATTCAAAATCTCTTTAGAAATAAAGCAAACAATTTTCCTCAACTCCTTTTGCTTTTGCTCTCTTAGGCACTTTACCAAGTTTGGATCCTTGTACTACTTTGTTTTGCTCCTACTTATTCCTCCTTCAGATTACAGATATATTTATTTCAGGCTTTCATTATTATGGCCAGGGAGACAGTGTCATGTGGTGAAAGAACTTCTGAATTTGGAATCAGGAGAACTGAATTGGAATCTTGACTTTGCCACTTTATAGCTGGATGACCTTGTACAAGCTACTTCTTCACTCAGTCTCAGTTTCCCAAGGCTAATGTGATAAAAAAATACTTGTACACCTGTTTCAGAGGATTGTTTCAAGGATCATATGAGTATTATGTGTAAAATGCTTTATAAATGTGAGGTTTGTCAAAGGTTTATAGCTCTAAGAGATATTTCAGATATCATTACTGTGGTCTCATTTTACAGGAGAGGAAACTGAGGCAGGGTGGGGGAGATGTTAAGTGGCTTCCCTATGGTCACAAGAGAGTAAACCTTAAAAGTGGAATGTGAACCTATGTCCTCTGAATCCTAAGCCAGGGCTTTTCTATTGACTCCTTTGGTAATAAGAAGAGGACTTAGCTGCTCATTCTTTGTCACATCTTAAATGCATGGTGTTTAATGCCATTTCTCTATTAAGCACTTAGTCACAATTCATAGAATTGCAGGATTTAAAGCTGAGAGGGAGCTTACTGATATTTTGGTCTAACTCTTTATTTTACAGTTGAGGAAAATGAAAGCCAGCCAAGTAAAGTGTTTGGCACAGCTTTATACATGTATTTAATGGCAGAGCTGGATTTCTGAATACAGTGGTATTAAGGTGCTCTTGTAGTGTATTTATCAAACTTGACTACATCACTGATTCTGCTCCTGATGGCAATTTTTTGCCAAATCAAAGACTTTGCTGAAAGAGACAAACAATCACTCAAATGCAAAGTGGTTTAGTTGAGCATTATACAGTTTAACAGATACAATCCTTTCTAGGTTTTTAACTCTAAAGTAATTTTGTAACAGCTGAATGTGATACTCAAGTCTTGATTATAGAATAGGTGAACAATCAGACTTTTCATCTTTTTCTTTAGCTTTTTACCTGATGGTTTAAAAATAAGGAAGATAGAGGCATGTATGTGGAAGAACAGAGTTTGTTACCAAAATAAAATATCCAATAACTTTCTCCCCCTATTTGTCAATGACCTTAAAGTACATATAAATCCAGCCAACTATTTATTGCTTAATTGAATAATGGGCTAATAACGTATGTTCAGAAAACTCAATTAACCAATCTCATCTTTAATAATAACAAAAATGTTGTTGCCTTAGTTTTCATTCAGAAGCCTCTATAATTGAAAAGTTTTCTTAATATTAATAGACAAGTAAGAGGGAGAACTGTAGGAATCATGCTGTCTCCTAACTAAAGAGATGTGATTTTTATAATTTTTGGAGTTGTTGAAAGCTTTTAGCACTTCAGTGCTAAGGGATTTCTAGTCTTTCTCTTTATCATTTCTATGTTCACTAAATGTGTGTATATTCAGAAACATACACCCCCACATATATTGCATACATGTTATATGTATGTACATATACATATGTACATATGTATGTACATATAATTTACAACTCTGCTATATTTCAAATTATGAGGTTTTTTGATAATTAGAGAAATCAGCGTGTTCTTGATTTCTAGTTTTTTCAATTAATTTACATATTTTAAAATTCATGGTATTGGGTAAAAGAGTGAAGTAGAAGCTCCCCACTCCGGTCAGCTCATAGTCCCTGTGATCTGGGTGAACTGTGATCTTCACTCTGGATGCACCAGCTAATTTTAAAAACCAGCTTCTTCTTGCTATAAAGACTATCAAAGGTAGTACTTCCCACCCAAGTGGTAAGAAAACCTAGTATGCTAGGTGCCTAAATGTTATCAGATCTAGGCATGATTAGAGTTAGCCTGTTTTCCCATTTTTAAACCTGCATCTAGACAATTGAGGTTGTCTGGGAAATAGGGGGGAATTATGTTTCTCACTTGTGGTGGAATAAGTTTGTAAATCTGTGATTATAGCTTTGAATGTTTTTTTTTGGTATATGCTAAAAATAATTGAAGCTATTTACTACTTGAACATTTTCACTCTTTGTTTTCTCACCTATTCATGGGCTATAGGGGGACATTAGAAAATTTAGAGGATGGTGAAGTGGCCTGGCTATAAGATGATTATTCTTATCAAACAGATAGCATTTATATATTAGTCTTATTCACAACAAAAAATCAATAAGAAAAAAAAACAAAACTAATAACTGCTAACAAATAGCATTGGATAAGAATAATGAGAGTCAGCATGTCCTAGTAGGATAGAGAGCTAATCTCAGCATTTGAGAGAGCTTCATTCAACTCTCTCTTCAGACACACTTACTAAGTGACACTGGCCAGCTAACCTCACCTCTCTTTGCCAGTCATAAGAAATCTTAAGACTCTAAATTGAGGAATAGTTGCCAAACCGCATTGATTAGAGGGGAGTTTCTCACCTAGAGTTTCCAACATTGGTGAAATCCTTAGAAGGATGAGTGGGAGGTGGGGGGAGGGCTGAGCTTGTTATTTCCCAGTAGCCAGATGATGTCACTAACTAGGAATTCTGACCCTAGTGTTGGACTAAGTAGCAGAAGCATTAGGATTGTTAGCAACAAAGATCTTATTTTCATTCAAATGTTCTTAGTAGAATAGAATGAAGGAATTGTTTCCCCATAAAGTGAATCCATCATTTGCTTTTGAGGATATCATTTATTGTTGTACTCTGGTAGCTTTGGTTATCTCCACAGTCAAGGTGATTTCTGACTAGCTCCTTTAAAGAGTAGGCTTAAATGAGGTTTTCATAGTGTTGAAAAACAATAAAGACATTTAACAATCTTCTACATTCAAATACATAGTTTTGTGTCATTCTTATACACTTTTCAGGCTTATCTTTTCAACCAAGGCAAAATAAGGACTTTCTCCCAGTATATTTTACCTTGGCTAATTATAAGAATCTATCTATTTATCTATCTATCTGTCTGTCTATCTATCTATCTATCTAGATATCTAGATATCTAGAGATTGCCCATTTGATGAAAATTATGTATTTTAATAGAGTATTTTAATTTTAACACTTAAAATTGTAAGCTTTTGAAAACTTATTTTGCTTCATAGAATTTATAGTATTTTTGTGGTTATATATCTTGCTATTACATTATGAAAAATATGCTTCCTTCTGAATATGTCCTAAACAGTAGTAATTCATGGTCTTCATGAAAAGGAGGGGGAAAAAAGTAGGACTTAAATTAATGACTGTCAGATTAATAAAAGGAAAAGCTCCTTTCATCCATGGTACTTAAGAAATCCTGTTTGTCATCAGTGTATTTCTCATTTCTTTGTCACTGGGAATATTGTTCTTTGAATTTGAATGTGGCTACAGCTGCAATGATAACAAGAAAATTATTAGTCTCTGTTTCATCACAGGAGCAAAGATCAGGGAATGGAAAATACCTTAGATGCCATCCAGACTAAAACTCCTCATTTTATAGAGGAGGCAATTAAGGCTCATGAAATGATTTGCCGAAGGTCACACAGGTGGGAGCAGTGGAACTGCTTTGTGGTTTTGTTTTAGCTCTCTTTTCAGAGCACCTTACCAGAGACACAAAGAGGGCATGATAAGCAGAACCCTGTCCCAACTATCAGAATTTAATAAGGAGGAATCTCTCTCCCATCAGATAGTTAAAAATATTTAACAGTGGTGGGCAAATTAACTGGGACAAAGTAAATTATCCAAATTTGATTTATGTAATTTTTCTTACCTTTTTATATGTTTAACAACCTTTTCATATTCAATATATCCTCCTTTTCCTGAAATCACCTCTTTTACAAGATTGGACATTGAGCTTCCAGACATTTGCACATTATTTAATTCTTCAACTGAAATGAAACTTCACTGTATCACTTTGGATATTAAGCATGCCTTTGATGAACTGTCCATCCTTCCAAGTCTAGACTGCTCAATAGATTTTCAATAGGGTTTAAATTAGACCAATCTCCAGGCTATTTAACTATATTCACATCTATCTCTTGGATGAATTTCTTAACCTTTCCTATAGACACCATGTTGTAGCATTCCTCAAGTCATGTTATAGCATTACATTTCTCTTTGGGAATTTCTGTAATTCCCAGGAAAAAAAAAATCAGTTTCTCAGCCTACAAATTGATCAGAATTCATTATTCTCTCAGTGGGGAATGACTTCCAGGCCCAGAGGAAGTAAGAGATCTACAAAACATTTTGAGATGCATGGATTTTAGAATCTGATAATGATGCCCAAATTTAACATGCTTACCTGACCTTCATCTGACAATTGTTTTGAGAAAGAAAAACATGAGTTTCATCCAGAAAAAAATAATATTTTCCCCCATCTACCTGTCTTCGGTCTTTCTATTACCATATGCATGGCAAACATTTGTTTTGTTTTGTTTTCACAACAATTGGTAGCAGTTGCATTTTTTACTCATCTTGTTTCTATTCTAATAATGTTGAAAAGTTTGTGCTACACTATCCGAATCAATAATAATCCCTCTAGGAACCAGGTTTCTCAGAAAGTCTTGGTTAATATTACAAGAAACCTTTCCATGTCCCCCTTAATGTTTTGTGATTCCTTCTGTGATATTTAATATATATGTTTGTGTATGTATGTATATATAGATACATGCATGTATATGTGTGCAAATACATTTACATATGCATATGAATGTATATGTTTATACATGGCTGTTTGCATGTTGTCTTCCCCCTTAGCTTAGCTGCCTGGGAGCAAAAACTGCTTTCGAATCCCATTGTATGTCTGTAGCATAGTACCTGGCACTCAGGAGTTTAATAAATGCTTATTAACTGACTGACTGAGCAGAAGAATATATATGTGACCATGGTTGTCATAAAATGAAACCATATCAGAATTATGGCTTGCCTCACATAGTATGCACAACACAATAGCTATGGTAGCAAATAAAGAAGAAGCCAGAGCATCAAGAACTTTGTTCTTCTGGTATACAAACTGGATGTGTTATGTGAGTGGGCTTTTCTATGCTTTGAACCTAATTTCTATCACTGTAAAGGTGAAAAGAGCACCTGATATAGCATCAGAGGGTTCAAGTACTACCTCTGTTATTTAATAATTTCTGTTGTTAAGGTATTTTTTAATTGTGTCTCGCTCTTCATGATCGCATTTGGGGGTTTTCTTGGCAAAGATATTAGAATGCTTTGCCATTTCCTTCTCCAGCTCACTTTACAAATGAGGAAACAGAGGAAAACAGGGTTAAGTGACTCACCCAGGGTCACACAGCTAGTAAATGTCTAAGGCCAGATTTAAATTCAGGTCTTCCTGATTCCAGGCTTAGCACTCTATCTACTATACAACATGGTTGGCCATTATTAGTACTTCAAAGTTTGCAAAGTGCTTAATTTTTTTTTTATCTTATTTACTCCTCAGAGCAAACTAGCTGTTATTCTCACCATTTTGCAGATGAGAAAACTGGGGATGAGACTTGCAGAAGGTCACTCAGGTAATAAGTGTCTGTGGCTAGATTTGAATTCAAGTCTTTAGCACTCTAGGTCCATAATTCAATGAACAGCACCTTTTAGCAGCCTCTAGCTATCAGCATAACATTGGGCCTATCACTTAATTGTCAAATGTCTCTGTTTCCTCAACCATAATGGGGGATTGGACCTAGTAAACTGAAAGGTCACTTCCAATTCTAAAACCAGTCCCATAAATAGTATTTAAGACTATGTTTTTCTATGTTCCAATAGCATACATAAGAGCAACAACAAATAAACATTGCACACAATTCAAAGTCCCAACAACCTTAAGCTTATAATGTACAATAGTAATTTTGCCATAAAATTTACAGTCAAATTCACCTTATCAGCTAGACTGAGAGAGCTAAGCCTTCTAATAAGTGAAAGTCATTACCATCATAAAACTCTTTTCCTTGTTTCTCTGCAAGTCTTAGGCAAATCTCTAGATTTACTGAATTGCTTGCAAAACTTTAGAAACAGAGATCACTCAAGACACCTAAATAGAGGTCAGAATATCATAGAAATCTGGAATGGGGGTATACAAGAAATTAAAGAGTTTTGAAGCATTAAGAGGAGGAGCTGAAGAGACAAAAGATAGAGCACAAAGGAGGAACCCATTCTCCCTGCTGCCCCAGCTGGCATCCCTGTGGCACAGGTCCTGCATCCCCTACACTAGTCCCACTTCAGTATATTCTTCCAGCATATAAGAGATATCACTGCCACTCTTACTCTACTTTCTGCAGGGGAGGGGAGTTGAGGAGCAAGGAAATTCTCAATTATGTTGCACACTACTAGGAGCATTTGTATGTCAGGTGTCAGGAGCATGTAGGTGAGTGTGATTGGGGGGCAAAGACAAACAATACTTCATGGGGGCATGGGAATAGCATACTCCTTTCCCAGCATAAATGTTCTCTGTCTCAATACTCATCAAGATGGAAGTATCATAGAAGTGGGATCCTAAGTCTTTCTGCAAGTCAGACAGTTCTTTCCAGGATTGTCTCCTACAATGTATAATGTACACATATGATTAATTTATCATTACTTCTGTTAAATAATGAACAGAAACACTAATTAGACATACTTATCAATTCATGTGTAACCTGAGGCCCATATCCGTTTGTATAAGACTTTCTCCTCACTGATGAAAATTAATGTCTGTACTTGTATGAGAGACAGGTCAAAGTTGAAAAGAGAAAGAGAGATTCAGTCTATTCACATTTTGGGCTTTTTTGTCTCTGTGGCTGGGATTCTCATATTTCTTTAGGGCTATGAAGAAAGAAAGACTCTGAGAAGAAGCTGAAATGTAGACCTTTGATCATGTCCTTACTCTCAGTTCACTACACTAGAGAATTCAGGGAATTCCTTTGGGTGAGATATGGGACTTTTTCTCTTGGTTGAGCTGTTATCCTGTACCCAGTGATAGAGCTCCATTTATCTCCACTGTCTGGTCTACATACATACATACATATATATACATATATATATATGTATATATATATATATATATACATATATATATGTATATATATGTATGTATATACATATATATACATACATATATATACATATATATGTATATATATATATACATATATATGTATATATATACATATATATGTATATATATGTATGTATATACATATATATGTATATATATGTATGTATATACATATATATATACACATATATATACATACACACACACACACACACACACACACACACACATATATGCTTTCTGATTTTTTTTCCCCAGCAACTTGGAAAAAAAAAACCATATGTTTCTTTGCTGTTTGCTATGTGTGTTCATTGTAGAATTGGTATCTGGTGGGAAAGGGGTCAAGCTTGGATGTAAAACTTTTCCCATTAAGAAATAGTATTCAAAAGTTTAACTTGAACCTTCAAATTACACCTCCTAGACTAATAATAGTTGGGGAAACAGATAAACAAAATTTTATCCCAGTGCTACCTCCCTCTGAAGAGAACAGAGTAGTTAAGCTTCTGCCTCCAACCTCCTGATTCCTCTCTTGGCAAAAATTAAAATCTTTCTTGGGCAAGAATGAAGAGAAGAGGTTGTAGACATGTCTATTCTTAGCTCCCTTGGAGCTACACATTAAGACAGTTAAACTACTTTTTTTTTTTTAATTAAAGTATGCAAGCAATACACTTTTCTTAGAACAAACCACCAACCTGATTTTCATACGTTTGAATAGGTCATTTTATACTGGACTCATAACAAGGTTCCTTCTCTGTCCCTCCAAGCTGATTATCTGGCAATTCTCAGCACTGACCTCAAGGACCACAGGGTGCTGGCATCTCCAGTGTGAGGTATTCAAGAGTCAGTCTTAGCAGTGCCCTAGGACTAGGCCAATGACAAGGCTTCAATTGTTTTTTTTTGTCTTGTTTTGTTTTTTTTGTTAATACTTTTTAGCTATGGGCTTTTCTAAATTGTTTAACACATAATTTGTTAGTATATTACAGGAACTACTGATAGACTTTTACATATTTTAATTTTTTTATTGGTGGTCTTTCTAATTAGAGGGTCTGCATATGATTATCAGTTATTTAAGAATACATGCTATTGCTTACCACATCATAATTTGCAGTCATTTATAATATTATTTTTAAAAAAGCTTCCAGAAAATTGAGTCATTTAAAAAAGCTCAATCACAAAATGGAGGCTCGAAACAAAATGGAAACAGTTATGCTATATTGGAATACTCTTTTATCTGATGTACTAAAATATTCTCATTACATTATCAGTTATGCTAATTTGACAAACTTATTGGTACTATCTTATTAAAGGTATCAAAACTTTTTCTTACCATTTTCCCATCCTGTTTTCTTTTTGCTAATTGTCTCCAGGTCTTTTTTTTTTTTTTACCAGGTTCTCCTATATTCTTCTCTAAAAGAATCAGAATTCCTAGTCCTACTCTTCCTTTACCTGACTCACTCATTTGTGTATATACTTCCAGTGGCTTCTCCAAACTGAAAAAAAAATAGCAAGCCACAAACAGTAGAAGATGATTTATTTGAAGATTTAAATGTGCATTTTGAAAAACCTATTTAAACTAACTTTTGTTAACAAGCTTATCAGCAAAATGTAGCAAATGTATCTATCTATCTACCTATATATATATATATATATGTATATATATATATGTATATATAGATATAGATATATATATAGATATAGATATATATATATATATACATATATATATATGTATATATATATGTATATATATATATGTATATATATATATCTATATCTATATATATATCTATATATATATATATATATATATATATGCCTCACTATGAAGAAGTGTGCTTCTCAAATATTAAATAGAAGTTACAGCTTCTAGGGAAAATTATTTTTTTAAGGACTCCCATGAGGAACCATTGTAAAGAGAAAAGTCTTGATGTGACAAGAAAAAAAAATCTTCATTTGGTCATTTTTGTATTCTAAGATTCCTTAAGAAGAGGCATATTTCTAACCCTTTCCTTCATAAGTTTTCTATTAACATATTAATATTTCATATGTGAGAACTTCAAAAGTGGCAGATTTAAAGGAGCTCAGAGAAGAGGCTTAAAGACTGTAATATACCTCTCATTTCTAATTCTTTTAAAAATATTTATGTGAATTTGTATTGAGGATATCAGAGTATATTTATGCCAAGGAAATATGTTCTCTTTTTATCTAGTAATAGATAAAAGGAAGGTTCTGAGTAAGCTGAGAGATGCCTAATATATTCTGTGAAGACATAACCAGAAAATTCATAAGGATTACACATTTAGAAATATAGTTATGAAATGGTTCATGCTTAGGTCTCCAGTTAGAGAGTAAAATTCTAACTATAGGTTGTGGAGTTGAATTCCCAGCCATGGAACCAATGTGGCTCCCATTATACTCTCATGCCTCAAAGAAAGGGATATCCAGCAACATAAGGATAAGTTTGACTATTGTATTTATGTGAAATAATATAAGATATGGCAAATGTATTCTTTAACAGAATAAATTTAAGAAAAGCAGAAATGAAAGCAAGACTGGGGCAGGGTGTGCCTTGCTCATTTTTCTCTCTGTTCTCTCTCACCATACAGATATAAAACTATCTACAAAACATTTCCACTTTGATCCTTGTCCTGTCTTGTCATCAATTTATCACTGGGGTCTATTTAACATCCTGTATGCTTTCCTCAATTATGATATTATGAAGATATCAGTGGAGCACTCTGGTGGACTACATGATGTCATTATTCCTGCCATGTGACTAGCCAATCTTCCCTTCCTATTATTTAATCCCTAGATGACATCATTTACTTTGTTATTTATTCAGAATTCATGTGTTATGTATGTTGAAATTCATTATATATCTTTCTTTGTCCTCTAAGTTGTACTCATTTTTAATTCAGTACCAATGTGTTTTAAGTCTTGCTGTCATATAACAACATTAATAGAACGCTAGTTTTGAAAAGATGGGTCTTTGTTTTTATGATAATTTTTGAATCAGCAAGCGAGTTTTACAGTTTCCCAAAATATCCCAATCTGCTCTTCTCCTCTCTGTTAACGCTAGGTTAATACTTATTTTTCATCTTTACTCTTTGTCCTAGTTGCACAAAATGAAGGAAAAGATCAATAAAATGTCCATGCAAATAAATGTATGTTGAAATCTAAGCAATAGACAGTCTTCTTCCATTTATTCTTCCAGTAGCGATGGATATTTAAACTTCTTTTAGTGATTAAAGATCATTTACAGGAAGCTCTGCAATGTTCAAAGACTCGATTCAATCAGCACAACATCATCTATAAACAGGACCAATTAGAACATCTCATCATATACAGTCTTTGACATGGACTCTACACTGAATCTACTCCATCTTAGGGGCAAATACCTTTGATGAGTATATATCACGTTTCTTTATTCTGATGTTGATTACAGTATTGTTGAACAGAATCATTTCAGTTAGATATTCCAAAGGATGTTGAATGATTTTGATATATGGATACCTTGTTAAGAACCTCTAAGATGATATTTATTCTACTCATTAAAATTAAAAATTGCCACTAGCAATCAATTAGGCTAATAAGATCTCAATTTGTCTAATTTTTCAGTTAATTTTATATGATAAAGATGTGGTTTATTATAAAATAATACTTGCAAAATCATGTTAATAACCCTCTGGTGCTTCCTATAATGATGTTTCCCTGAGTTTTTGAGCTATGTCGGTGCTTTGGAAAGGATTTGAGCGTGGGCCTGTAAATAGTGTAAATTTGTTTTCTAAGGAACTATGTACTAATTACCAGACCTTCAATTGTAAAACTTAACTTTAAATTAATTTAGTCCAATCCTACTTCTAATGTATCCTGATTGTATGAACCTGAATAAGTTGTTGAATAAGCTTAGGCAACTTCCTAGTATTACAAGTTGAGAAAAGATGTTGACCCACATTTGTAGAAAAGATTTCCTTAACTGGGAATTTGTTTTTCCAATGAAATCACAGGTCTAGTCTATTCCTAAGTGGTCTAGCATTGCAAAACTAATTATTTACAATAATGCACCTGAAAAGTAGATGTAGTACATTCCCCTCTCTAAAATACTTTGGCGTTAAAATGCTTTGTACTTATGCAACATATTAATACCTATCAGCAAAAATGGAGTATCACTTATACCCCCAAGTTGTAATGGAAAGAATTCTGGTTTTAAAGACTAGAGTTTGAGTCCTGAATCCTGGGAAAGATAGTAATGCTTTTAAAGTTTCACTTTCCTCATTTTTAAAAAAATAGGAATATAATATTTGTAATATTTTCATATTATAATTACATTAGATTATAATTATTTGATTTTTTTTGTAAAGGTAGATATTGTAATACTTCTGTTACTTACCTCACAGAGTAATTGTAAGGAAAGATCTTGGTCTATGTAGACAGGAAAGTTTTGTGATGGCCAGAATACTTAGAAAATATAGGGATTTGGCAGATAATAAAGTCAGGAATTTGAACCAATAGTAGAAAGGGAAATCTCATTTAAGATAACTACAAAATTCATGAAGTATGTGGGGATCAATTTAGCAAAGCACACAGACAATTTGTATAGATACAATTACAAAATGCTACTTTAAAGGAAGTTAAATAGCTGGAGGAATATTCCATTTTTATAGTTTCACTGTGCCAATATCATAAAAATGACAATAATCCCAAAGTATGCTATACCAATCATATTATCAAAGAAATACTTATAGCACTTGATAAGATAATAACAAAATTCATTTAGAGAAACAAAAAATCTAGTGCATAAAGGGAAATGAAGAAACAAGGTAAGGATGAAAGGGAAATTGAACTTGCAGAACTATATTATAAATGAGTAATCATCAAAACCATTAGATTTATTTAAAAAGAATTAGATCAACAGAACAAACTAGACAAAAATGTATCACAAGCAATGCAACCCAATTACTCAGTGTTCAACACACTGGAAAACATAAATTCCTTAGGTAAGGACTCCCTAATTGATAAATACTGCTTTGAAAACTGGAGAGCAATCTGGCAGAAATTAGATTTACATCAACATCTTATACCATAATCTATAATAAATTCTAAATACAGGCATGACCTTAATATCAAAGATAACACCATAAGCTAATTAGAAAAGAACCAGATTTTATATTTCTCATAAATATGGGTAGGAGGCATATTCTTAACAAAAAAAAAAAGAATAGAGATGATTATAAACGATAAAATAGATGAGTTCATTACATGAAACTGAAAAACCTGCACACAAAAATAATGCATCTAGGATAAGAAGAAAAGCAATTTAATGGGAAAAACAAATTTTTGTATTAAATTTTTCCAGTGAAAATTTTGTATCTAAGACATATAGACCTAACACACATATACCCAAACATACACAACTATGAGCTACCATATGAAAGAACACATTAAATCACTAATAATAAGGCAAAAACAAATGAAAACTATTCTGGGGTTTCACATCCACCTAGCAAATTATCCATGATGGTAAAAATGGAAATAATTAATGCTGCAGTAGTTGTAAGAAGGTAGACATTATTGGTAGAGCTGAGAATCAGTATAAACATTTTGGTAAGAATTTGGAATTATTCAAATAAAGTATCAACATTCTCCAAATCTTTTAACCACTGAGTTCATTACTACATACACATCTCAAGGACTTCACTAATGAAAAAAAAATAAGTCCCCGTATACATCAAAATATTTCTTAATATGTGTTTCTAGTAGCAAAGAATTTGAAGTAAAGGAGATGCTCATTGATTGGGAAATGACTAACCAGATTGAGGTACATGAATATAAAAAAAATTAAGATTCTTTAAGAAATGACAAATTTGATGAACAAAGAGAAGCATTAAAAATCTATATTAACTGATATAGCACAAAGTAAGCGGAACCAAATACACACACACACACACACACACACACACACACACACACACGCACACACACAATGACTACAGTGTCAGTAGAAAGAACAACCACTAATAAACTTTGAATATTACAAAATTATAGGAAACCAGCATGGGCCCAAAGAAGAGATATATCTCCCTACTGCTTTGCAGAGGCAGGATGTCCATGAGTGGTACACATTCATCTATTTTTAGATTTTTTGAAGTATTTATCTATTTTACTGATTTTTCCTTTCTTTTTTTTCTACTTTAAAACATCTTTTTATATGGAATAGCTTGCTATATGGGAGGGATGATGGAAGAAACTCTGGTGATATAAAAAAAATACATCAACAAAAATTTGCTTGTAAAAAGGGAAGCTCTAGAAGATCTTTAAAAAAAAAAAAAGATCTAGAGTTGAAGTTATCCTGCCAATTGAAGATGTGACCACAGTGACATGAAAGCCAAAAAAAAAAAAGCTAACATGAACTTTGGCAGCATGGCAGCATAGTGTCCAGAATGAAGGAGGGGGGTCTTCCCATTGTAGTCTTCTTTAGGGAAATGTCATCGCTTATATTGTGTTAATTTTGGAAGATGACTAACTGGAGCATATCCAGAGGAAAGTCATGAGGACAGAAAAGCAATTAGAAACTAAGATATGAGGTTGGGCTGAAGGAACTGGTGATTAATATATTTAAAATTTTGATAACTGTCTTCAAGTATTTGAAGGTCTTTTTTTTTATTAGAAGAATGATTAGGGTTGTATTTTTTTCTCTCTTTTTTTTTTTCCTGCTTACTGCCAAAAGGGGAATTAGTTTGAACTGGTATAGCATCTGATTTTGACTCAGTGTAATTCTTAACAATTAGAGCTATTTCAATTTAAATAGGCATCTTTAGAATTCAGTTGGCAATTATGTGGCACAGTGGAAATAGAGCTGGGCCTGGAGTCAGGAAGATTTGAGTGTGAACCTGGTCTCAGACGCTTACTAGATGTGTGACCCTGAGTAGTCACATAACCTTGATTTGCCTAAGTTTCCTCATCTGTAAAATGGGAACAATAATAAATAGAACCTACCTTCCAGGGTTATTGTGAGGATCAAATGAGTTAATATTTGTAAAATGTTTAGCACAGTTCATGGCAAATAGGTGCTTGGTAAATGATTATTCCCTTTTTTCCTCTCTTCTCTCCACTGAAAGTCTTCTTGAGGACGTTGAAGAAAGGATTTGTGATCATGCATTGATTGGACTAGATGACCTCCGCCAAATGTTCTACCTCTGAGATTCTATGGTTCTCACTGAAATTAATGGTGATTTGGGGAAAAAACACCTGGGTTTAAATCTTGGCTCTGTTACTCACTAGCCATGTTGCTATCAACTAGTCACTCAGCTAGAAAGTAAGGACATTTGGTTTGAAAATGTTTAAGTTTTGTTTTGTTTTGTTTCATTTTTGTTTTTCATCATTTTGAAAGCCTTATATCCTGGGAACTGGAATTGAATTCCAAGGTATTGAAGTCATTTGCAGATGATATTGCTGAGCTGCTTTTTGAAATCTCTGAGATTTCTCCTTTTGAACAGAAAAAGTCTCAGATGTTTGAAAGTTTGGAAATGCTAGCATGATCTTCAAAGCATTATAAAAGGTGAATTCAATAATCTACATAATGGTAAACTTGACTTTAATCCTCAACCAGGGTCTAAGAAGATTATTTAAACAGATGAAATAAAAGTTTAGAAAATTGGTTATCATCAAAATTAAACACATTCTGCTTCTGTCACTTTTTAGTAACTTTGGGTAAACTACTTAAGTTCTCTAGGGCTCAGTTTCCCTATCTGTAAAATAAGGAGGTCACTAGATGGCTTCTATTATCTCTTCAATCTCTAAATATATATGTGATCCCATAAGACTATAAGCATTAGTTCATTAAGACTAAGTAATTTATCAATTCTATGTACCTAATTTCCATATCTTTATTTCCAATTCTGAGCTTTCACAAACAACTGGACTGCATAGTATTTTTTTTCTTTTTTCTTTTTTAATTTTTTATCCTGCCAAACCTCACATAGGACTTTGCACCTACTAGATGCTTAATAAGTTCTTGTTGAATTGAATATCTAAATAGGACATATCCACTTGGATGTACTATCTAAACATGTATAAAACTGAGCTAATTATCTTCCTATCTAAACCTTCTCCACATGTTCTATGAATGGTACCGTGATTCTTTCAATCATTCATGGTTGCTGTTATCTTTGTCTTTTCTCTCACTCTTTTACTTTTCTGTATCCACTTGGTACTCGGAGATCCCATGACACTTGGCTGCTTGCCATTCCTCATGGGAGACACTGCAACTCTGGCTCCTCAACATTTTCAATACCTACTACCCATTCTTGGAAATCTTTCCCTCTTTATCTCTATTTCTTACTTTCCCAGCTTTCTTAAAATCCCAGTTGAAATCTCACTCTATTCAGGAAGGAGCTCTCAACTTCCCTTAAAGCTAGTTCCTTCCCTTTGTTAATTAGTTTTAGTTTATCCCATATAATCTTCTTGACACACAGTTGTTTCTATGTTGTAACCTCCATTAGACTGTGAGCTCCTTGAGACAAGGAATTCTTTTTTGTCTTTCTTTGTATCCCCAACAGTCAGCAGAGTGTCTGGTATATAGTAGCCACTGAATAAATGCTTGCTGACTTATTGATTCTACTTCCCACCACATTTTCTCTATCCTTTATTCCCCAAACATGCCTTTTACTTTCTTGTCCCTGTGCCTTTATTCATATAGTACCCTCTGACTCCCTGTATTAAGTCATCCTTTTAAAAGCCCAGAACTTCTTCTAGGAAGCTTTTCCTTATCTCCCTTATCCATAACATTAAATGACCTCTTTGTTTGAATTTCTCTAATCCATATATTAGATATTATTTAGTATGATAATGATCTCTCCATTGAAACATTGCAATGTTTAAGTCTACTTACCTGCATATGTTTCATATTCTTCGAATACAGTATAATCACCAATAGAGCAGAGTGACTTATCTAAACTTTATCTCTCTCAAGTACTGAACACAATGATTTACATATAGTAGATAATTAATGAATAATTGTGGAATTGAAATGAATGCATGCTAAGTAAAATTCATATTCCTTTTTTTTAAAGGTTGTTGAACTAGTGGAGGAGAAAAATGTTACATAAATAATGTATCTAGATGTGAACAAAGCTTTTTAAAATGGGGTCCTTGCATATAAGATGGAAATATATGGATTGTATTAGTAGAGTTATACTCCCAAGGTCTTGATTGGTTTAATGCCAACAATGAGGGAGGTTTTTAACAGCATACTCAGGGCATTTTCTCTGAACCTGTCTCATCTGATAGTTTTAGCAGTGGCTTCAAATGAAGACATAAAAACACACTCAACACATTTGCAAATGATCCAAAGCCAGGAGGCATAGGTGGTATACATTAGCTAGAAATCAGGATCCAGAAATATCTCAATAGGCTGAAATAGTAGGCTAGATATAGCAAGATGAAATTTAATAGAAATAAATATCCTATATTGAAGTGAAAAAAAAATCAAGTACAGAAAGAGTGAGATTTTGTTTACCATCAGTTCATATAAAAATTACTTAAGATTCCTGTCAGATATAAGCTTGACAGGAATCAATAGTGTCATATGGTTGCCAAAAGAGGTAATGAAATCTTTGGCTACATGAATAAATCTATAGTGTTTAGGAAAAAGTAGGCAGTCATTCCACTGTACTCTTGGCTGATCATATATACATACACATATATATATATATATATATATATATATATATATATATATATATATATATAATTATTATTATTGCTAGGTTTATAAGAGAAATAATAACAAATTGAAAGGAGAATAGATCACAATGGATCTATACAAATAAAAATAAAAAATTCACAGAATCTACAATAAAGGCCTTAAGCTTAAACAGGGAAAATCCCATGAAGCAAATATATTAATTTTAAAGTTCCAAATAATTAAAGAGTTACGCACTTCCAGCTTATGTTCTTTCTCTGCAAGGGCTTCTTTTTGACAACGAAGAAAATCTGACAACATTCGAGTAAGTTGCTTCCTATATCTATTTCTGCTGCCAATCGACCGTTGTAATCCGCCAACAGCATGCATGCATGCATCATCTACCATCTTGGAAAGCTGTTCTCCTGATTCTTTATCTGTTATTTTGTCTAGTAGAGATACATCTTGGACTTCAACAGGCAAAGAAGCTATTCTCTGATGAACTGCTGCATCACCAGAGGCTGCTTTTTCAAGTTCTTGCAAGGCTCTAATGAGATCTATAGTCTGTGGAGGTTCACTTGGTGATCCTAGTGCTGAACAATTTTCATTCTCATCCACCTTTATCTGTTCATATAAACGCTTTCTAGACTTCTTATCGCCATAGAGAGTTTGCCTAAGTTGTTCTAACACATCATTTTCATAAACACACCTTTCTTCCCAAATAGACAGCACTCTTCCTAGATGCTTTTTACAATTTTCATCGGTCTCGCTGGAACATGGTAACAACATATTAGGGGGGAATTGGGATGCTTAACTTACAGGAGTTTAATTATTGGAGAAATATTCATTGTCTTTGAATTTTTGTTTGGCTATCATGTGGGAAAAATCGTATTTATTTTGTGTAGCTCTAGAGGCTAGAAGTCACTGCAACAGAGTTGGATGGGACCTCAGAGACCATATAGTCCAACTGGTATCTGACCAAGAATCCCCTCAACAACATTTTGCTTGAAAAACCTATAAATGGTAGTGATGATTGCGTCAGGGAGGCAGATTTGGATTCAAATGCAATTAAGAATTTTCTAATAGAGTTATATAAAAATTGAATGAATTAAATTATTAGATAATACCTATCCTTTCAATGGAAATGTTCAAGTTGGGATTCCATGACCACTAGGGAGAGATAATGTAGAAGGAATTTCTGAATGGAGTAGATTAAACTTAGATGACCTGTTAGGTCTCTTTATCTCAAAGAATCTGTAATTCTTCAAATATCTGGTACTTACTGAATAAGTCACTATGTGTGGCTAAATATACCCCAGCTACAAAACAAACTGGTAGAGAAAGCTAAACTGTGCAGGATTGATTGTCAATATAGTTTTATATGTGTGAAACAGACTGATCTTTATTAGAATGGTACTTTGAACATCATGCTTCAGTAAAATAATCTCCATGACATGGTTTGGCTATTGTGGACCATTTATTATTTGATTCCCAGGGTTGTTTTGGGTGACTCTGGGGGAACTTAAAATTAATTGCTCCCATTTCAGATTTAACAGGGAGAAAATAAAAGGCAGGCTGAAAATAACAAACACATGCCAAAAGAATATTAATGCAGCAGACAGTCATTATATAGGTCATGTTTGATTAGCAGTGCCTTTATATTGTACAACGAGAGAAAGTGACATTTTTGCTACATTAGCTTTTTACGGCAATGTAAGGGACACACTCTGTATATTCTGGTAGTCAAAGAAACTGAAAATACTGATATAAGCTACAAAGTCAATGAAACATGATTCCAGTGGAGCCATATCAGAATTAGATGTCATTTTTTTTCATATATTCTGGCAAGGGGCAGCTAGGTTGCACAGTGGATAGAGCACCAGCCCTGACATGAGGAGGACCTGAGTTCAAATCTGGCCTCAGACCAAACATTTGACACTTACTAGCTGTGTGACCTTGGGCAAGTCACTTAACCCCAATTGCCTAAAAAAAATTAATCATCATCATCATATATTCTGGCAAAAGAGTTTGAAAATGAGTGTTACGTCAAAAGGAAAACAAATCCCTGATAAACATAAGATTTTGTTTTAAACCTGGTGGAAACTGAGAAGGCTCTACATCACTATCTCTCTGGTAGATAAGAATGAAACTTGCATTCATTAAGTGCCTACTATGTGCCAGGCACTTTATAAATATCTTATTTAATCGTCACAATAACATCTAGACACAAGTGCTATTTTTGTCCCAATTTTACAACTGAGTAAACAGAGATAGAGATTAAGTGATGCTCTAGATCATACAGCTAGTAATTATCCAAGGGCAGATTTGAACTAAGTACTTCCTAACTTCAAGCTATGTGCTCTATCTATTATGCATTATCTTTGTACCCCCTAGCTGCCTGAACTCGATGAGAAAAAAAATGTCTTTTGTGTTTGAAGGTACACTTGATAGTAAATTAGCTAATTTTTCAGGCTTTCAAGATTCCACTTAGCAGGCCATACTTTTGACTTTATATCTTGTAACTTAAAAAAAAATGGTATCTAGTCTGACTTTTATCACCTCTGTGTTGCCATCATAAATTATAGTTAAATATAGAGGTGTCAAAATCATGCCAGCAGGATAAAAGGAAGCTTCAAAATTCCCAAGTGCAGGCTACAAAATTATAAAGTATTAAAAAAATGTTGAACAAAATAAAATACAATGCAATATAGGTAATGTTAATTTGTGGTTTTCTAAAGCGATATGTGACCCACAGGGATCCATTTATATTTTAGTATGTCACCACTGCAAGTGTCCCAGAGAGTAAATGATACTTAAAAAGGACAACCAGGGAGTTCTATTGTAGGAATATAATCTGTTTACTAACACTTCAGAGATGGTGACTAATTAGGAAGAAAGTCATTTTAATTAGAGCTGTGATTCAAAACAAAAACAACATCATCTGACCCCAAATCTAGCATTCTTTCCAGTATACTATAAGAAGATAGACATGCAGAGAAGCTGAATTGTTTTTTGCTCAAGATTATAGAATATCTAAGTGTTGGAGCTGCGATTTGGTCTCATATCTTTGACTAAGAGCTCAGTGTACTATCCCAGTATGGCTTTTTCACCTAGTGATTAAGGGTCTGCTTTAAAGAAACTGCAAGGTATAGTGGAAAGTTCATTGGGATTTGGAGTCCTCAAACCTAAGTTCAAATCCTAACTCTGGCACCTACCAGCTCCGCTTCCCTGAGATTATTTTATATATTTGAGCTCTGATTTTAACTGTCTGTAATAATAATGATGATGTTATATTATTTACTTTGTAAGTATTATTATGACAAAAGTTTTTGTGTACTTTCTCTCTTGTGTTTGCATGTCTCTATGTACACATGTATATGTAATTGTAGTACTCATAATACAGAGACAGAATTATAAGCACCATATTGTCCATTTGCATAAAACTGAAGCTCTGGCTTCATATTATCCTCACAGTTCAGCCTTGAAAGCTTCTAACTTACTGTACAGCTTTGACTTATTACATCCTAGGAAAATTTGAATGTGTCTCTCTTAAGCACATTCATTTTTCCTCCTCAGGCAAAAGAGGCTATCAGAGGACTGGGAAATAAAATGTTTATTTGACACTACATTCTAATACTCCAAATAGATAAATCAATAAGCATTTATTAATTAAGGGCTTACTCTATGTCAGTCACTGATCCAGGTGTAGGGAATATAAAATAAAACAATCCCTCACCTCAAAGAGCTTACATTTTATTAGGGGAGATATTGATAAGGATATTATCTCCAATGATGTAGATTATGATCCTTCCATGATTTACCACCTTCTAAAACACTCAACTATGTCCTCCTTTGTTAACCGACAGCACCTAACATGTTAGATGCCTTCTTTCAGTTCTCATGTCATTATAAGGATATCAGTGGAACACCTAGGTGGTTCTTATTTTGTTCCTTAGTTTTAATATATTTTTATTTATATATTTAGGTTTTTATATTAGCTAACTTTTTCTCCATATCTCTTCCCTTTCCTCCCATGGGTTATCTTTATATTTAACTCTTTCCAATATTCATTTCTTGCTTATATCCACCATAACTTTCCATTGTTTTTTCTTGTTGTCGTTTTTGTTGTTGTTGTTGTTGTTGTTGTTTGGTGAGGCAATTGGGGTTAAATGACTTGCCCAGGGTCATAGCTACTAAGTCAAGTGCTTAAATCTGGATTTGAACTCAGGTCCTTCTGACTTCAAGGCCAGAACTCTATCCATTTTTCCATCTAGCTGCCTCTCTCCATTGTTTTTCTTTTGTATGATCTCTGACTTCAATTATTTGAAAACTGTTGTATTCTTCAACTTTTAGCTACACAGAAGTACCAGAGGAATATTGGCATTAAACTATTAAACTCTGTGTGTGTGTGTGTGTGTGTGTGTGTGTGTGTGGTGTGTGTGTGCATACCTGTCTTTCAAGAGGAAAAATGGAAAAGATGAGAAAAAACAACTGGATTAGACCAATCAGTTACAATTGGGTTCCTTCTTGCCACAAGAAGCCTACATAGCACAAATGGCTTTCCTTCATTTGTGCTGCCTCTGGTGCTGCTTGGTCTTGAAGTTCACTTCTTCCTTCTTACCATTCTCCCAGCCACCCTATTTGTCTCCTTTTTTGGTTAGTACACAGAAAAAGTGAAGGGCTGCCTGAATCAGTGTTCCCTTGAGGTTTACTGCGTATGTTGAGAAATAGGTCTGCCTAAATGGAGATCTTTTCAATGCTCTGTTCAGAGATGGATGTGGCTGAAATCTTGAAAGCAATCTCTTTTAAGTATGTTAAATCTACCCTTTGCTTAGAAAACCCCTTTCTTCATGGATAATATAAAGGTGAACATCAACAAACCATTGCTTGGATTACAGTGAAATTCCAATTAGTATGACTTTGTAGTAGTTCCATGCTCTAAGTGAGAGAGGACAGAAATACAATTCAAAATGAGATATTAATGAAGTGGATTGCAAACAGTGGCCATATCATTCTAAACCTTAGCTTAACAAAAGCCATCTCATAGAAAGTCTTGTTTAATGTGGCATACTCTTTTTTTTTTTTTACCTGGTTTCATGTCTAATATGTTTTGGTGGCAACCTATAAACATACTTTCACTCATTTTATTGCATAGATGGATGAAGTCTTGAGAATAAATTAGAGATTTTGTAGTAATTAGAGGAGGGTTGACAAAAATATTGCCACACTTGGGATGCATATTATTTTTTCCCAACAGCATTGATTCAAAAATCTTTTTACCTCACAAGAATGAAATGAAACATAAGGATATAGGTTCCTAGTTGATTTGAACAACATCAACATAAATCAGTAAGACCAGTTTGTAATGTGTCTCTGGTGGCTAGTATCATCAGTTCAAGGTCTTGCAATGAGTTAACTTTCGACATATGCTTTATTGCCTTGAAGTGAATGATAGCAAGAACTTTTCATTCCTTTTGCACTAAAAAAGAATTTAGCTCCTGCTAAAGTTGTTCACATGGATCTTTTTTTTTCCTTTTGGAAACCTTTTTTTTAATTGAAAAATCAAAGGTCTATTATGGAAAAAATTGGTCAATTATGCTTTACAGGAACAGCCTACCCACACCCCTTACCTCTTCACCCCTTCATAGCATGATTTTGAGTAGATCAACAGGCATGTAATATATGTTTGCTAGAGTTAGATTTGTTGTAAAATTAAAAGAAATCAGCTTGGCTGAAATGTCTGACTTAGTTCATCTGATTCCTTGTAAGAGTGTGTGTGTGTGTGTGTGTGTGTGTGTGTGTGTGTGTGTGTGTGAGAGAGAGAGAGAGAGAGAGAGAGAGAGAGAGAGAGAGAGAGAGAGAGAGAGAGTAGGAGAGCTACTCAATACACAATTGTTGGTCTAATTTTGGGAAGTAGAAATTTGGAGATAGAGAGTTCAGCCATCAGTACAAATTGCATTGTTTTCTGAGACTTATCTGTGTATGAACCATGAAGAATCAGTTGAGAAATATGTAATAACTAATCTTGGCTGTTAAACTCTTCAAGTGTTTTTCATAGAGAAAATATTTGGCAAGGAACATCATTTTGCCACCAACTCCACTATTTATTTGGGATTTATACACCACCTACTTCCAAAAATAATTTATTTTAGGAGACTTACAGAATTGAAAACAGTACAATTATAAACAGAAAAAAAAGTTAAAATGGGTAGAGATGCATCAAATGTGTATAAAGAGTTAGTTAATAAAAGTTGTACACTAAAAGTAACTCTGAGTGTACACTCATCTAAGGCCAAAAAAAAAGTAAGTAATTTTTTCATCTATAGAAAAACGACTCAGGTTCACCTGAAGAAAGACATATTAACACTTTTGTAGCTCTGCATCATCTGCCATTTTTATATGTATACTTTTTTATTATCTTTTCTAGGTCTTGATTTACATCTTAAAGCGTCCCTGACAAGGACAAAGCCCTGTGGCTTTCTATTAGAGACTTCCTCTTGAATTAACATTGATTTATTAATGACAGTTCTCCCTAGATATGAAAAATATGAAGAGATTTATTACAAAGGGCCTTATTCTGAATAGGGAACATTTCATAACACAATGTTCAATATGTTCAACTATAATTTTGAAAAGACATTCAAATGAATGTTTTCATAGTGATCTTTATGAATGGTCAGGACATAATGCTAAATCTAATTAGATGAAGGCATTTCTTTAGGTAATTAAAACAATATGTTCAATAGGGATAGAATTTAGAGGAATTGATCATACAGTGTCTGGTAGACTCTCTTGAGCTCTTGGCAAGCTTTGGATCATTTGCTGACTACGTTAAAGTGTTGTTTTGGGGTTCAAATAATATTTTTAAAAGGCGTTTTTGTGGAGGTTAGATAAGATAATGTTTATGAAAGCTCTTTATAATAAAAAAGCAATCGAAACGTAGAATCTTACAGATAAAAAGGACCATAGGGGTCATCTAGATCAACCTTTCATCCCATGACTTCAGTAACATTTCAGAAAATTTATAATCTAGCACCATTTAAACACTTTCAGTGATAGTGAACTCACTACCTTTCAATGCAAACTTTATAAATATAATCTAAGATCATAATAATCATTGTTAATCTCTTCAGGCAAATCACTTCATGGGCATCACAAATGCTCTCTAGAGCTTCTAAGAATTGAAAGGCATCTGTTTCTCATAGATTGCTATCTTAAATTTCTATCTCATAGATCTGTCTTACATCTGTATTATTTACACAGTCATCTACAATGCTTACATAGCACTTATCAGAAAAAGAAAGTTTTCAGAAATAGTAGCTATAGTTTAGGTGAGTGCTTGGGGTTATTCAATTTACTTTACAAGTGCTGTATTTATGTAACTCTCCATTACTTTTACAAAGGACAGCCCCAGTGGGGTTTGTATACCATTTACATTTGCAATGACTCCATCCATTAGTTTAACAGATTTTTACATTTAAGAGCACAGACTAAAGGGAAAAAAGAAATAGTCAAATCAAAATGACTTTTTAACTTGGTTGAAAAATGGTGGTACCTGTGATGTGGACAAGGCTAAAATTGATTATTCAGGGGCCTGAATAATCCAATGCATATCACTGTTTTCCCCATGACTTTCAAAATGTTTGTGGACAGTGTTCTTAATAAAAGTCTTTGAGTATATATGGTATAATTATATAAGTAGTGCTATTCTGCTTTTTTGCCTTAAAATATTATAAAGGCTAGTCATATTATACAATAAGAATTTTGATGGGATGAGAAATTGTGGTTGTTCTCTGCCATAGGCCTCTTTTAAGCAGCAAAAATAAGAGTCACCCTTTCTCATTCTTCATTCATGTTATACCTAATAACCATGGATTTCAACCATCTGTCCTGATCCTTATTTTTTTTCACTCTATATGGTCTAATTTAGTCATCTCATTAGTTACCATGGGTTAATTAGCTCTTTTCATATGATTCCCAGTTCTATATATCTAGGCCTAGTCTATCTTGAACTACACTTCCACATCACTGATGGACTATTGGACAACTTAAATTCAGCAAACAGTATTGAGTTTACAATGTCCTGTAGACATCTCAAATTTGACACATTCAAAACAGCGTTCATTGTTTTTTACCTCAATGTCTACCAAATTCCAGATGTCCTTATAGCTATAGAGAGCATCATTATTTTCCCTAGTCACCCATGCCTGAAAACTCAATGCCAGCCTGGATTCCCTTTCACTCATTTAACATATCCATTATGTTGCCGAGTATTTTCATTTCTAACTTTACATTATTTCTTGCGTACATCTCTATTTCTCCACTCACAGTCACCACTATAGCTCAAGTCCTCATGACCTTTCATTTGGAATACTTCAATGGCCTTTTGGTTGGTCCCTCTAAGAAAATTTCTAAATAAGCTGCCAAAAGGATTTTGGAAAGCATAGGTCTGACTACGGCATCCCCTTTATCACTATACTAGTGGTTCCATATTACCTCCTGGTTCAGATCTAAAATCCTGTTTGGCATTTAAAATTCTTCACAACCTGGTCACTTCTTACCTTTTCAATCATGTTGTAGTTTACTAATAGTCACACTACACTGGCCTACTTAGTGTTCCTTATACATAACACTCTATCATATATATCTCTGTGTCTTTGCAGTGGCTGAAACCCATCTCTAAAATACAATACTTGATCACTTCTACCTCATAGTTTCGTTTTCTTCTTTCACTTCATTGTATTTCTTTAAATTTGTTGAATATTTCCCAATTACATTTTAATCTGGTTCAGACACAGGCTACATGCAGTCAGCAGAATTGATATTTCTGATTTACATGGTCTCTCTCCCTATTAGAAACTGAGCTTCTCAATGGCATGTACCATTTTTACCATTATTCATATACCCGGTGCTCCGCATGGTGTCTCAGGGCAAATAGTAAATGCTTAACAACTTCTTTTTTTTAACTTATTAATTGTTTTAAGAATGTAAAATATGTGTATGTGTATAAATGTGTGTGTGTGTGTGTGTTTTGATATTAATGACTAGCAATGCCTAAGGGGGAAAAATATAAATACTGGTTTGCTGAATTGAACTGAAATGCATATATCAAAGCAAATGACTTCTCTTATGTTTCTATTACCTATATATCAATATTTTTTAATAAAATGGAATATAGTAAAAATAAATAACTTTCCAATGGCGAAGGAGAAATTCAGCCAATAGACATAGAAAAGGAAGCTTTAAATCACATTTTTGATAATTTATTGGAAAAATAAGCAAAGGGCCATGATTTTTAATGTAATTTTTCATATATAATTTTTTTACAAGAATCTTAGATTCATCAGTGTGCAATGGGGACAATGCTATGTCCTTGAACTGTATGATATTAGAATTCATTTGTTCAGCTTAAAATTTCCATGCTTCCTGTCTACTAATTCTATGATTTAACTCCAGCCTCTCTCTCCAACTGTATATGTTAATTCCATTAGCCTTTTCTCAATCCTTATCCTTATTGACCCATTGTAATTGTTGGGGTTGTTGTGTTATTGGTCTCTCCAGATTTTCTTCCTATGTGTCCTACTGCACTTTTTCAAAATCTCTTTAGGTGGATTATTTATTCATGTCTTGCTCCTCTGCATAGGTATACAATATGGCTTTGTTTTGGGCCTTTTCTCTTTAGTAGATGTAGTTATCATCCTTTCATCTCTTGACAAACTCCAGTTAAATCACAAACTCTTAGTTGGATATCTTCACTTGAATCTATTGCAGGCATCTCAAACTCAACATGAACAAAATGGAGCTTTCTCTTTCCCTCAAAAGTTATCTGTGGTGTCTTAAATACTGCTCCTTTCCAAGTTAGATTATTTTTTTTTCTTAAGTGGTTTCAAAACAATCCTTGAGATGCAATTCATTCAGGGAAATAAAGGCTCAAGATATTGATATCAATTTAGAGTCTATTGAATACAGAACAGTCAGGGCACATGTAGGCATGCTCTTTTATTTGTGTGGCAACTCAGGCAGGAGGACTTGGGCCATTGAACCAGCTTGCAATATCCTCCAATGCAAAATCTTATTGAATATCATTTTTCTATATAGCTAAATAAATCTTCTGCTCATTGTTGAATATTCTATAGGTGTTATCATTTCATTACAATATGAAATATACATTACCAGAGTACTGGCCTGTGTCATACCCACACCTGGAATACTACCCTTCTTCTAGGCTTCTTTTTGTCTTGTGCTGAGCAAACTACTGTTGTTCTGTTAACAAGGCTTATAACCTCATTCTCAAATCTTTACTCTCCTCAACCTTCTTCACTCCTATGTCCAGTCAGTTGTTAAGTTGTACAGATTCTGTCTTCATAAACTCTTTCATATCTTTGTACCTTATCTCCACTGAGATGCTCACAACACTAGTGTAGGCCCTCCTATCTCTCTCTCACCTGGAATATCGTAAAATCATTCTAATTGGATTTTCTGCCTCCAGGCTCTCCATCTCAAAACCATTTTCCACATAGCCACCAAATAATATACTTAAAGTGCAAGTCTGGCCATACGCTTTCCTTAAGCCCCTCTTTAATAATTTTCAGTGGTTCTTTTTTTGCCTTAGGATAAAATGCAAACCCTTATGTTTGACATTTTAAATCCTGAGATTCTGCTTTAACCTATATTTACAGGACAATTACACATTACTCCTCTCAGGCACTCTATGCTCCAGCTAAATTGGCCTCTATACAGTATTCTGTCTCATACTTCTTTGCATTTACATAAATTGTACCTCACTCCTGGCATACTTTTCCTTTTCACTTCTGCCTTCTAGATCACTAGTCACCATTTGAAGCTTATCTCAAGTTCCAACTTCTATAACAGACCTTTTAGATACCACCCATCATTGTGTATTTATTTTGTCTGGTACTCACTTATCTGTGAACACATTTTATCATCCCTTCCCCTTGACCCTAATAGAATTTAAATTATTTGATGGTATGGACTATTTAGTTTGAATTTGTATCTCTAGTTTCTAGCCTATCACATGATATAGTATTTCTTTAAGAAAGGTTTGCTGATTGATTAAAGAGAATTTTGAGAAAATACTTTAAAAATTAAATGCCAAAAAACCTGACAATTTGAGTAGATTATTTATAAAATATAAGATATAAAATACCCAAATTAATAAAAAGAGAAATAGAGATCTTAAACAGAACAGTATAAAAAGGAAGAAATCAAGCCTGTCTCCTCCCATCACACTGCAAGCTCCTTGAAGGTAGGGACCTTTTTTTTTTTTAATCCCTAGCACTTATCATAGTGCCTGGTACAGACTAGGCCCTTAATTAATGTTTATTGTCTGATTAACTATTAAAGGAAAAATGCTTCCTCCCTCCCACAAAAGAGTAGATTTACAGCTGCATTGTATTCAAATTGTAATTAATACTAATCTTACGTTGTTTCAAAATATAGAGAAATAAGGTATTCTATCAAACTCCTCTCACGAGACTAATAGGGTCGTGATACCCAAAGCAAGGAGAGGCAAATTAGAGAAAGACATTCATAGACCGACATTATTATACGATTATAAATAATGAATATGAGAAATTCAGAGGAGCATTGGGAAAAGTACATGAATGGATGCAGAATGAAATAAGGAGTATCAGGGCAACAACATATACAATGACCAATAACAATGCAAATGGAAAGATAACTAAATAGAAGTCAAAATATGATTAATATAAAAAACCAATAATGATCCCAAGGAGAAGTGACGTGGCATAAGGGTTAAAGAGCCAGCCTTGGAGTTAACAAGACCTAGGTTCAGTTCCCACTTCTAACATACATTGTGGCCATATGATTCTAGTTTAGCCAGTCAGTTTCTACAAGTTGCAGTAAAGATGTCATTCAACATTGGTAGAAGTAATTCTTGTTGCCCTGGGAATGAAACTATGGGTGACCAGTTGGTTTTCCTAATGTTTCCAGGTAACAAACAATAAAATGTACCTACTTTCCCTTAACAAAGAGATGGGATAGTATGAGGACAAGATATTGCATATACCATCATATGTAGTTTGTACAGTTACATTAAAAAAAAAAAAACAGGAAATTGCAGAATATCCAAGAGAGCTGTCTTTAAGTATTTGGAGGGATTTCACATAGACGAGGTTATAAATTTATTCTATTTTAACAGAATGAAAAGTAGGACCAAAGGTTAAAAGTTGCAAAGAGGCAAATTCATGTATGAAAGTCCTAATGATTGGTGCTATCCAAAATTGGAACTCTTTGTCAGGGAATATAGTGGTTGAGTATTTATTGAAGTAGGGATTTTTTCAGTGTGGGTTGGACCAGATCATCTCCAAGGTGCTTCCAACTTCAAAATTGATTATTCTGTGTTATTTTAATTTATTGTTTTTCTTTGTTGAAAGGAAAATTATAACCGGGTTGGTTAGATTGGGTGGGAACATATTCAGAAATTACTGAAGTATTAAAAAATGAGTAAAATTTATTTTTAAAAGAATAATGGAAAGAAATAAATAGGTTGTAAAATGTGAGCAATCATAACTTGAACACAGGAAATGTCAAAGCAAATGTCCAGGAAAAGAACATTCGTCAATCATTTAGGAAGATTAAGGCATAACAAGAAGATAGGTATTTAGGTTTGACTTCTGTTTCTAATACAGTGAATGGTTTTGAAGATATATTACCTTTCATGTATATCTGTCTATAGCTATATCTATCTATCTATCTATCTATCTATCTATCTATCTATCTATCTATCTATCTGTCATCTATCTATTTATCTTCAATTAAACCAAGTAAGTGTAATCTGCATGGCAATTAAAAGGCAGTTCTTGGAAAGAAAAGCTGCCTGAGGTCTCAGAATGTTTCCAACAATTCCTTAAAAATCACATTTATTCTCTTCTTGCCCAAAGGGCCTAAAGCTAAATCCCAGATCATCTATCTGAGGGCAAAGTTAAATCAAAATGCCTTAGGCCTACACCATAGCTTCTTTACTCACACTGGATCTGTAGGAGTATGAGGGTATTAACTCACATCTATCCATTTCCACCAGTGTCCTTACCACAACTACCAGTATTCACTGCAAAATTACTCACATAAAGGAGCAGCTGGGTGGTGCAGTGGATAAAGCACTGGCCCTGAAGTCAGAAGGACCTGAGTTCAAATCTGACCTCAGACCAAACACTTGACACTTGCTGGCTGTGTGACCCTGGGCAAGTCACTTAACCCCAATTCCCTAAAAAATTTAAAAAAATTACTCACATAAAATTAAAAGACTCAGTAAAGAGGCTCTAGTGGGATCATCTGTGGAAGGATTATGTAAGGACATGAATAAGAATCACACAAGATGATGGTACTATTTCAAACTACATTGATAAGATTATAGATTCTTTGAAGAATTGTAAGAAGTACACATAAAATTGTACAATTAGTACCCAATTGACAAGAGTAATTTTTTTTTATTTTTGCTAGGCAATGGGGTTAAGTGACTTGCCCAGGGTCACACAACTAGTAAATATTATGTGTCTGGGGCCTGATTTGAACTCAGGTCCTCCTGAATCCAGTCTAGCATTAAATGTTGTGAAGATGAAGTATTTTTGACTGGATTTAAAATATATATTCATGCTAGTATTTTTCAAAGCTCTCAGGAATGTTCCTTATGTGCACTATTATGCTTAAACTTTTTATTTCTTTTTTTCTGGTGAAAGGACAAAAGTAAATTTCTATCCATCCTGGAATTATAGCCACAATTTCCAAATGAATTGGTTACGAATGAATGATTCCTTATTCTCAGTTCAGGATGCTCTTTTTCCCCCCCAAAGAGAAGTTCTCGTATTTGAGTTCAGTTTCTGGCATGGAAGCATTACAATCTGCTTGGTGTAGACATTTCATAGTATCACAATAGATTTGTCAAGGAATGAACATTCAGTGAATAATGGAGGACAGAAAAAATTATGTGTATTGTGTCAAAACTGGCTTTATCACCTAGTAAATGAAACTTGGAATCCCGCACTGGGGAAAGCATAGAATACTTGAGATTATCTGACAGACTGGAAATACAAATTTTAAATTTGACAGATCCAGTTGGTGGAAGATAAAGGAAACAAACATACAAACAAAAAACCCAAATAATATAGCTATCTGAATTTATATTTTTAACTAAGCAAGAGTTATAATTACTAAACATGAATCAATAAATCCCTGAAGTTTAGTAACTTATTTGTGTTTGGTGAGGGGTGGGCCTCTTACAAAAGCATAGAGAAGTTCGCTGTACTACACTACCCCCCTTTGAAGTTACATTCAACATTCCTCTAGAATTTACAACAAGACTAGTGCTAAACACTGGGGATACAAAGAAAGAAAGAAAAAACTTCCTTCTCTCAAAGAGCTTACATTCTTATGTAGGCAAGAAGATAACATACAAGGTAAATACAGTATAAATGGAATGAAGGGCAGGTAGGTGGTACAGTGGATAGAGTGCCAGGGCTGAAGTCAGGAAGACTCATCTTCCTGAATTCATATCTGGCCTCAGACACTTACTATCTGAGTGACCCTGGATGAGTCATTTTACCCTGTTTGCCTCAGTTTTCTCAAATTAACTGGAGGGGAAAAATGGCAAACCACTCTAGTAATCTTTGCGAAGCAAAACACAGAAGGGGTCATGAAGAGTCAGGATTAAAAATAACTGAACAACAACAAGAAGCTCATGTGAAGCTGCTAATAGTCAAGAGGTGGGGTAGGGTGGGTACTTAGAAAGACATGAAACCAAAAGGTTGTGTTTGAGCTGAGTCTTGAAAATTATTGGAAATCCCAGGTGTCAGGGTTGAGGAAAGAAAGCATTCCATGTTTAGGGAAAAGATACAAATTTGAAGAATGGAGTGTTGTGTATGAAGATTAGCAAGAAAGTCAGTGTGGCTGGGTTGTACAGTATGTGAAAGTGAGAAGAATGAAAATTGGGAAGTGGGCAAGTGTTGAAGGGCTTTAAAAGCCAAAAAAGAACATTTTGTATTTCATGCTAGAGGTAGAAGGTTACTACTGGAGTTTTTTGAGTGGCTGTATTGGTATGGGTAGTGGTGATAATTGGTGTCTGTGCGTGTGTGACATGGTTAGACTTGTGCTTTAGGAGAATTCTTTGGCAGCTGAGTTGAGGTTGGATTAGAGTCAGGAGTGACTGGAGCCCAGAAGATCATGAATATTTCTTTTTAAAAATCTATTATTCTCCCAGTTCATGTAATACTGAAGACAGGACCAGCCTTAACTGGTGAAAAAAGATGACTGTATCTGTAAAAAAATCCCCACAGATCAATTTCAGATGACCTAAATTCTCTAGAATTAAAGGTTGAAGTTGTTTTTTTATTGTTGTTAAAAAAAAAAATCAGATCAAATCAAAGCCTGTTCTGGTGGAGTAGGAACAGCAAAGTCTTATTTTTCCCCCAGAGCAGTAAGGCACTATGCTTTCCCTATATCCTGATTAGGCAACCCCTTCCCCTATATTCCTAGCCATATATCATGAGCAGACAACTACTTCCCCTATATGCTGAATAGGCAACTTCACCACTCTGTACCCCACCCTTTCACCAGTGACCTTATAGTCTAGAGACCCTCAGCCCACCCTATCACCAGTGACCTTGTGATCAAGGGACTTTCCCAAGACCACACAAGCTTGATAAGACTTCTCAATGCTCGATTGTAAGTTATGTTGTCACCCGCGACTAAGTGTTGCATCAAACGGAGGAGTGTGCAATGAAGAAACATGGGCCAGGTGGGACAGTGAAAGACTGAGCCGCTTATTATTCTGAGGGTCCAGGTTATATCACAATCATCCCCAAGGCATTCCCACAATTCTTACTGTGACTAATCCCAGCCCTTATGCTTATCCTTAGTTGTTCACACCTCCTTGCCATCAAGGTTCAAGGGGCAGAGTATTCTAATACTTTCCAGGCCCGGGAAATTGGTGAGCCAAATATTCTGAATAATTATGCCCCTATGGGTAGGAAAATGAAAGAGTCAAGCTCTAACCTAAATTCCTTATCCCATATTAGACTCTTCAGCTCTGGCCCTCAACATTATGTGATGTCAAAGTCCCTGTTTACATCTTATGAATATGATAATGAAGAGACTTTCGAGAGTGAAAGTATACCTATTTCAAGATAGCCACCCAGAAAACCCAATGCAGTACAGGTGCAAGTCTTCTTTTTCTTGCATAGCACAAAGACATTGCCATAACAACTTTCCATAAGTTACTCCCCTTTCAGCTCTGATATAAGCAAGTCCCCATGATGGGGTGTTTCACTGCTTGTGTTTGGGTGCTTGTGATTGGACCCCAATTTCTCCCTAGCCTCAGAAACACTATCCTGACAGTTTCTCCTCAGCCCAAGGACACTGTGCCTAGTAATTACTCATGAGTGGTCCCCAGAAAGACACTTATCTCTTTCCTTGGTGCAGTTACAAGCGGCACTTGAAGGAATTATTAGTTTAAACTGACTTTGCACTGGGTCATAAAGATATTCTTACTTACTGGACTATCTATACTACCACCCTACCTCATTATCTACATCTTAGGCTCCTCATTATCTCTGTTCTAGACTTAAGACATATGTATACTCCCTACATCTATCTTGTTATACATGAAATTGACTGGTGGCAGACTGGACAATTCTAATTAACCTCTGAATTCTCATTAACTTAGTGACATAGCAGGCCTAAAAACATACCTCCATGTGGCCCCCCTCGTGGGCTTTTCCCAGTGAACTCTGGGTAAAATGCCTGTGAAGTAGGTACAAGAAGTGCATGTTCCTTTAAGAACTGACCACTCCTTAACCACTACCTAATCCCACCGTGAATCACCTAGTTAGCATATTTGGCACATGTTTTATTGTATTTTATCCCATATAAACTTTAACTGTACAGCTCTAAGGTTGCAGGTTCCTTAAGAATCTTTGCCCACTGCAAAGTGTGACAAGAAACTCTGTGGTAGAGCTGCCCAAAATAAATAACACTCAGAGATTTTCTAGGTACAAAGTGAAAGATTTATTACGCTCTCCCAAGAAGCGGGAGTCTGCTTCATCAGCAATCCCAGCGAAGGGAGGCAAGGCACAAAGGCCAGGACAAAGGTTATATAGCCCTAACACAGAGATACCCACCCACCACTGACTTTGAATTCCCATTGGACAGGAAGTTCAGCCTTACAATCCAAAACACAGAAATCTACCCCAGAAATAAGAAACCACATTATAATACTACCAATCCTAGCTATTTATCCTTATTTAGTAATTAGCCGTTACCTAATGGTGATGTAACAATACAAATCATGTGATTTCTAGGAACCTGAAACTTAGGCCTATTCAGGTTAGTGTAACCAACCTCGAGTTTGCAACAGTCTAAGACATTGCTACACTCAGTCCATCTTAGAGATCTCACATTGTTTACATCGTTTTACTCAGTTAAAAACCAGAGTCTTGACAAGAGTTTGCAAAAAGGAGAGATCTCTTTATTGACTTTCTCGAGAAAGTGCACCCCCATGCTGCCTAAGCTGCCCTGAGAGTGCTAGTGCTCTTTGTTTAAGGCAAGATTATATAGACCCTAACACAGCAGCCCACCCTAACCCCCTTCCGCTTGGCTCATTGACTGAGCCTCAGATGTACAATCTATTCATGTAAAAACTACCCCAGTAACAGAGAGAACAAAGAGGTATAGAAATTATGTTAGCATGTTCCCCTTTTCAGGGCCTCACAGTTTCAGCAGCCTTTTATCCAAGGTCATAAAGCTAGCTAGAGGATGAGACAGACAGGATGCTCTTATGGCTCAGGAATTTCTGCTAACACTATCTAAAAGTAGGGAAGGGAGAAGGCTAGGGGAGGGGTTCTTGTATTCTGAGCAGTCTTCACTTAGTTTTGGCATACATGTACCACTCAAAAGCAGCAATACCAGAACCATTAACAAGAACTAATGGCCCTTTGAGGAGGCTTCACTTCTGAGAGATCATCTCTCACAAAACTTTTTGCCAATTTAACTTAAAGAATGCTTGAGTCTGTGAATTCATTCCAGACGACTCTGTAGTGTATTCCAGTCTTTGATAGATCGCAACCTCTTAGACTGCAACACCCATTTCCCTTCCACTCAACCAACCAGTATCCTGAGCTGCTTGGTTCTGTTTGCTTTTATGACAATAAAGCCCTGCTTGGAAGGATTCTTGGCTTGGTATTCTTACCGACTCCAAACCAACTCTCCCAACTGCACTGGCAACAGCAGCCCATTAAACTCTGACTTATTTAATGACAATTTCCAAAAGTATGTGTATCTGAGAATAGGTAACTATTGGTGGTCGGATAGGGTAAAAGATTCATTCTAGCAAATGACACAGAATCATAAGAATAAGTGTGCTAGAAGAGAAGATGGTACTTAAGTTGATTCTTCAAGTAAAATACTGATTCCAAAAGTCAAGAGTAGAGAAATGAGTGTATCCCAAGAAGGCAGTGCAAAAGCCTAGAGAAAGGAACAAAACACTACCTTGCTTCTTCAACACAAATATTCCTTCATAAAATCTAGTTGATGTTATTTATTTAAATGGAATCCAGGAGGTAATTACTTAACTCTCCCCCCCACCTGCCCCTCCCTCACCTAGCACCCCCCAGTCCAATCACTCCAAGCAACTTCAGGGCTGGAACTATTTTGCTTTGTATCTACTTTGTTCTCTACTTTGATATTATTTTGTATCTCTAGCACCTAACACAGCTCCTGGAACACAATAGGCAATTAACCAGGTACTTAACCATTTAACCAGTTTCTGACCATTGAAAGTGTGTTTATTCAGCATGTCATTGTTCCTAGCCCAGTTTATCAATCAGAGATGGGGGAGGCTGTGGTGCAGAAGGAGACACAAAGTCTGTAACTTTTCGCAGTACCTGCTCTTTGTTAAGTACCCCTACCTGCAAATTGTCACACTCTTGCTACTTTGAGGAGGAACTGACTTGCAAGGGTTCAACCTCTTGTGCTGAGAATCTATCTGCATTGTCTCAAAGTCACCTACGAAGGGTCCCCACCTTAAAGCCAGTCATGATTTTCAGTGATCAACCTGTTGCTACCTTGACCTACTTTTAATAAAATATTTTTTTATTCTCTTTGTCCTGAGTTTTGCCTTATTAAGATGAAAGCCCAAATGAAAATTTATCCTTTCAATACTTGGTTTAAATTAAAGCTTACTTGAGTATATCAAATATCTGAATTGTCAGTGTATTCTGGTTCACACTTACATGTTTTATTTGCCATATTATCATAAGCAGTAAAATTCAGCAAACAAATTTTGACAATGGATAAAAACTCATATCATTGTCAGAATTAAAAACCCGGTCACTTATACTGGTATTATGGAATCATTTCTAGGTAATCCATAGTAAGAACTGTCCATGGTGTATTAGAGAACAATTCATATGAATGTGGTTGCTGGGTCCACTTTGCAAAATCATAAATATATTTCACTTGAACGCTGCCATCAACTCTTGATTGCATTGTAAAATGAATGCTGTAAGGAAATGCCAGGAGAATCCAAGTTTGTGATAATCAGATAAGAGAGACTTTTTTATTCATGGTACTACCTTACTGACCATAGGGTCTTGAAAAGTAAAATGCAAGAAAACAGTGGGAATGAGGAAAGGAAAGACTGGTCTTAAATCAGGTATTGCAAGTGCTTAATTCCCTGACTCCACCCCATCCCAGTATAGTTGGCAAATGGGAAACATTGCAGTGACTACTCCAAAAGCAGCTCTGTGGATTAGGGACAGATTAACCCCTGTTTTAGTGCATTGTTCCTCAGCAATAAAATAGTTTTGAAGTAATTCTGAAGTCTAAAATTGGGATGTAGTTAAGGCATAATAAATGCTTAATGTGAAAAGATAAATTGAAATTGTTTTCTATATATGCTTTTTATAAAATGTTAATATTTGCTAAATGGAGCAAAAATAAGCAATCTTGTAGAAACATCTGAAGGGGATGAAAATTCATTGAAGTATCTTTTTTTATAAATATGCAAATAATTTTTCAAGATAAATCAAAATAAGAAATTTCAAATAAATATATTCACCTGTTTGCACTTACCAAAAGGAACAAAAAATACTGAGTAAAACAAATTCAATCTGTTTTTAGAGCGTTTTAATAATTAAAAGAAAATCATAGCAAAGTCATTGGCTTTGCCCATTCTAGCTTATCCTGCATCTCTGTCTGCTTTCGATAGATATTGTCCATGCTCTTTGGTTTACAGTAACAAACAGGTTGTTAATTTTTAGTCTTCCATGTCTCCAGTGCCAGCCTTTGATAGCTGATATGCCAAAGGAGTCTGCACTAACTTCTAAATTCTGAGTTGTAAATAAATTAGCAACACATGAGGGTTGCATTCACCTTTAGCAGCATTCCTGTCAGTATTGCTTATTGCCTTTGCCTGTCTTTTATTTGCCTAGTTTGTTGCATAATACTGTCACAGCCCAGGGGCTGACTAGGAAAAGGTCAGGTGCTAGGGATAATAAATAAGCAGTTAATGGGGAAGTTGATTGTACTTATTGCAGGTGAAGGGGAAAGCTGCTGTGAGAGATGATCTCTCAGAAGTGAAGCCTCCCCACACACTGCTATCTGTTCCATCTAGATCTTCTAAGGAATAGTCCCCATGGCAAAGCTCAGTGGTACTTTCAGGTTCTTTTTAATTTGTTATTTCTTTAACTCTTTCAGATTAACAAAAGAAAATGCTTTATATTCTTGTTGAAAGCTACTGACATTTTGATTAAGCATTGTGGGGGACTATTCACGTTTAAGGCAGGGATCCTTTTCTTACAAGCTTATCCAGTATTTCTCTTGGATTTAGTCAAATTCAACAAGTGTTTGTTAGGAATGTATCCTGTATTCAGCATCCTATTTTGTGCTGTGTGGGTTATATAAGATGATAATTCAAGAAATGTTAGCATACCAGCACCTTATAATCAAGTTGTACAGAAAAGGTTTTCTGTATTTCAGAAAAGATTGTAATTGACAAAATTATAGCATCAGTTGCAAAAATGAGTGATGCAAAGAAGTACTGAGAATTTACATATTAGATGAGATCAAGATGTGGTTAAGTTGAAGCAGCAGATATCAAAGGCTCGAATCACTCTAAATTTCCATTCAATATTTTGTAGGACTTTTCAAAAACTTTATTAGGCAGTCATTCTGTGTTTTATCAGTCTATTGGCATAAACTGCCCTCCACCAAATAGAGGAGATAAATCTATTTCTACGGCCAGGAAATTCACATGGTTGATATGTATTAAATATCAATCTTGGATTGAAATTGGACTTCAGTAGTCAGGCAGCTGTGTTAGGTTACATTTGTCAGTGTTCCTGTCAACGAGGGAGGGTAAAACTCTTGAGTCAATGTCTTTTATGAGATGCTAGGCCATAAGTCCTTCTTCATTCCCCTTCATCCTATTTGACAAAGGAATTTTATCAATGTTATCTATTCTTCAGGACACTAAAACATTCCTAAATGTTTAACTTTCTCCTAAAGAAGCCCTTAAATCTAAGGCTTTGATTTTGAATAAGTGTCTTAGAAGAAAGAGTGCTCTGGAGTTAAACTGATCAGAAGAAGATTCAGTAACTTTTTTTTTTGATTCAGTAACTTTGGACTAAGGACTTGTCCTCTCTCCTACACCTACATTCCCTGACTCCCACTGTGTAAAGAAAATTCAATTTATAAATATTACTTATTGACCAGGTGGTCAACTAAGCCCTGGAAGTATGGGTAGGCAAAATGATGACCTGTGGGTGCAGACTAACCCATCAGAGTATTGTTGTCACCCTAAGACTATCATTTATCACCTAAATGATAGCTAGAATATTATGGGTCAAACTGGAAGCTGAAGAATAGGTAGGCAAATTCCACATGACATAAACTCTAATAAGATCATGACATGAAAAATGCCATTACCAGGGGGGGAAGGTATAGTGGCTACACTGCATTGGATTTTGTCGTAGAATCATGGAATCTCAAACTTGAATATATCCTTGTGTCATGTAATTTAACTTCCTGATCTTAGGGATAAGGAAACTAAGAAATTTGCAAAGTAATTTGTCCAAAGTCACTAATGACTTTGTGCAAATGACTTGTCCAAGGAATTAAATGGCAGAACTTCATGTGAGCCAGATCATTTAGCACCACACACAGTGCTCTTCCCTATATACCACATAGCATGAGTCCCATTTACAGCATAAGTCCACTTCTCCCAGCATCACTGCAAATATTGAATAATTGCTAGACCTTATCTGGAGTCACAGGTTAATTCTAGGCATCAAATTTAAGAAAGATATTGTTAATCCAGGGAACATGCAGAAAATACAACCAGCTTTGTGAAAGACCTGGAGCTCATTTTGTATGTTGATTAGGCAAATTATCTGGGGATAGTTACTTTGAAGAATAAAAGGATCATGGGTGATATGAGAGCCTTCTTTAAGAACTTATAAGGCTGTGGATGAGAGCTTAGATTTCTTCTATTTGACCCCAAATGGAAAAAAAAAATCTGTGTGTGTGTGTGTGTGTGTGTGTGTGTGTGTGTGTGTGTGTGTGTGTGTGTATATATATATATATATATATATATATATATATATATATATATATATGAAGAGGTAAATTCAGATTTGAGGTTAGGAGAACATTCTAACAATTTATAGCTATCCAAAAGTGAAATCAATTGACTCAGTAGCTAACAGGTTACTTCTTATTAGATGTTTGCAAACAAAGCCTAGATGACTGTTTGTTGGGTATTTTGTATTGAAAAGTCCTTTGGGTATGGGTGGAACTGACTACTACTGAGGTTCTTTCCAACTCTGAGGTTCTCTGTGCCACTAACTGGGCTCTTCTGACACTAAATAGGAATTCATATAATCTTAATGCTGCAAGCAAACTTACATGTTATCCTTCACGGTACAGATTTGGAAAATGAGGACCAGAGAAGCTAAGTTACTTAACCAATGTAGACAGCTTATGAATTGCAGTTCTGGAATCTGCCTTTGGGATTTCTGACTCTCTGTCCCACTTTCCCACTGAATTTAATGTTTTACTTAGCATTTTCTTTTTGAATATCATATACAGGCTAAGATTGAGAACCTTACTGTGAGTTGCTGACATGGAGAAAATTATTTTGTCAGCAAAGTCTCAGGATTCAGTTCCAATAATGCATATTAAAATTTTTGTAATTACAAGTCTATATAAATACATATTATTATTGTTGCTATTTTTCTGGTTATTGATTTTTCAACCAGCACTCATGCTAACAAAGTCATCAAAAGTTGCAAAACAGCCATCTTATTGTATATTTTAACTTTGAGGTTAAAATCAGTTGTGAATAGATTTTAGGTACATGGCTCAATTGATGCAGATACATAAAGTATATCACATGCCATTTCCAAGCGTTTCCAAGTCCATTTTAAAAAAAATACAATAATCACTTACAAATCATTAATCAGGTTTTTTGGTCATATTATGATATTCTTGCTGTACAGTATACATTTGAAGATTCTTAAGACTTCACATTTTATACAATATTTCATATTTTATGTTATACAATATTTCATAGTTTTCTACAATGAGCTATGCATTAATATATCCCCCAATCATCTCCTGTGATTTCTAAGGTAATTTAAAATAATTCATTTATTTTTAAAATTGCTGATGGTTTCTCCCATTTTCTAGAAAGCATATGTTTTTTAGACTATTATGACTAACAACTTAATTCAACGGGGCACTAATTAAGCTTTGATTAAAATAACACTTCCCATTTATATAGCAGTTTATGGCTTATTAAACACTCACTATAATACTGTGAAGAAAATAATGTAAACATCATTTCTCCCATTTTCTTTTAATAAGGAAATGGGTCTCAGAGTTTTAGTGCTTTGTCCATAGGTGGCCATCTGATGCAGTGGCTAGAGCAGTGAATCTGGAGTCAGGAAGATTTGCGTTTAAATCTGGTCTCAGATACTTAATAGCTGTGGCGCCCTGGACAAGTCATTCTATCTCTGTTTAACTAGTTTTCCTTAACTGTGAAATGGGGATCATAGTATAATCCACCTCCCAGAGTTGTTGTAAGGAACAAGTGGGTTAATATTTGTACAAACTTAGCACAGTATCTAGAACACAGTAGGCACTTAATAAATGTACATTTCCTTCTTTACAGGGTATATAGCAGGTGTCAATCATCACTGAGTTTCTTCTAAGAAAGACCAACAAAATTAGGCTGCACATACACGTTTATTGCTCTCAAAGCTGGCGGAACATGCATTTAGAGATATGAATGGGAGTTCATTGTGAAAAATGAGCGCAAAGATGGATAGACAAAGCAGACCTTATATCTTCAGAGTAAATCCCTCTCAACCCTCCCTCCCCTTCTGGCTTAGGAAGCTTATGTCAACCAAAATTACAGTCTCCATATGTGTTAACCATAATATAAGAAAGGAATTTCTTAATTGGATAGATTGTAAATACAATAAGAGAATGCCTTGAAATTATAGATACAAGATGTCTGTTTCTTTTATCATTAACATGACTATTTATATGTGTGTGTGTGTGTATACACATATACATATATATGTATATATAGCATAACAGCATAATGTGTCCATAAAATACCAAGATAAAAGTCCCATTATTCAAAATACTGTCCAGTTCAAGGCATCCTGCCCTGGACAGTCAGAAACAAAAGAATGCTTCTGATCAGCTTCATCTGGCCTTGTAGTTGCCACAAGAAGGGGGATTTGGGGTTCACTCAGAGAGCAAAGCAAAGCATGTCTGTTATGCCAGAGCAGATAAAGCATTATGGTAGATTAAGCTCAGAGTGGGCCAATATGTCTTTCTATTTGTTGGCCAATCCAAGTTTTAGGCCTTTCTCAGGTCTTAGGGGTTCTAAATGGTTTGGGGAGGAGTTCACACACATAAGTGGTGGAATAAGTTCTAGAGCCCATATATGCTGTCTCCAAGTGATGGGGGTTGGGATCTGGACCCAGAAAGAAAAACCCTGGACTTTCCCACATGGCCAAATCTCTGGATTTCACCTGAGACTATAATACCATCAAGTAGCCTTTCCTTATTGCCTAATGCCATTGTCTTACCTCCCCATGGCTCCAGGCCACTTCCTGCCTTTAATCCTATCTAGACTCTATTCTCCCTTGGATCCCTAGATCTCTCCCACAGTCTTTCTGCATATAAGGTTCATCTTGTCTCCATTAAGGTGCTCAGATTCTTTAAGAGTCTAGCCAAAAGCTCAGATTCCTTAAGAATCTAGCCAATAGTTCACAAATGTTCAGATTCTTTAAGAGTCTGGTCAATATGGCAGATCTTTAATAAACCTTGTCTCTGGCTGAAAGAAGGCTTGGGTCAAATTCATTTGGATAGGACCTGTGTGTCGTGATTTGGAGTCCCAGCACCCCTAACCTCTAGACCTCATCACAAATATAAATCCAGTGTTCTTTCCATCATCACATGCTACTCTGACTCTATCTTATTGTTTGCAAATTCTTTTTTATTTTTATTTTTTTGGATAGGCAATGGGGTTAAGTGACTTGCCCAGGGTCACACAGCTAGTAAGTGTTGTGTGTCTGAGGCCAGATTTAAACTCAGGTCCTTCTGAATCCAGGGCTGGTGCTGTATCCACTGTGCCCCTTAGCTGCCCCGCAAACTCTTGAATGTTAAACTTTTTCTTCTTCTATGGTATATCAAACCATAGTACTACTTTTTTTTTGTGAAGGTGTTATGCAAAGCCTAAAGAAATTTAAAAAAAAAGTTAAAACCTACTCATTTTCTAGACCATGCTAATGTAGAACTTAATGAGTTGTCATTGAAAATTTAAACCTTGTCCCCTTCTTGGTTTCAGCCAGAGTAAGAGCAAAGGGCTCATGATTACTAATCAAAGCCATTTCAGAATTTTGTGCTATGAACTTTTGAAATTTTCAGGAATTAAGATGTCCTGCTGCACACATATTACTGTCCATGACTATACTGCTCTTTGAAACCAAAGTATTTCTGCTGCCTCAACACAGGAGTAAAGCCATTAGTATCTTTTACCATGATAATTGAAAAATGAGATTTCTAAATCCAAAGCAATGGAAGTTGCAATTATCTACTGTTTAAAATAAAATTTTAGCTAATAATATTTAGCTAATATAACAATGATAATTTGGTAATTGTAGCATTATTTAACTAATCACATATGTCGATCCTCTTATAAGCAAAATCTCTCACAAAAATCATTACAATGTTTGTAAAAAAAAAAATTAGAGCAAAGAATACAAATAGCAAAAAGATCCAGGAAGGACAGCAATGAATGGCAAAGGAGGCATATCCTTTTCAAGGTATCTTTTAAAGTATCTCTGAACACTTTTCTGTTCAGAGTCTCCTTAGGCACTCTGGTTTGCAGCATACAGGGTCAAGTCTGTAAGAAATAATCCAAGTATTAAAGCCTCACACATTCCTAGGTGAGAATACATTTGTAATCTATACTACGGGAGCAGATCTGCTGCCTTTATCTCAGCTTTAGCTCACTTCAGAAACAAGCTGGGTGTGATCAACAGCAGCCTCATTTAAACCTCCTAGCTGCTTGTTTTGTAAATTTAGTCAAAGGAAACCAATTGTAAAAATCTTTAAAATGTTATTGGACTGGGAAGAAGGAAGGTCTTATCTACTGAAAACAGCCTGGTGGGGAGGGGTGGCAGAAGGTGGGTAAGACTGTGAGGGAAAGTGTTAAAGGGAAAATGTTGTACTATGTAGTCTTAAAATAGCTTTTGTATGTAGTAGAAAGTTCATATTCCTGGCATTGAGCACAAGGTACCTGGCTTGATTTAAAGTTAAAACTAACTACAAGAAACCATAACACCTTTGATCACCAATTTTATTGGAAGAAATAGATTTGGGAAGTACAAAGAGCTTTATGGCTCCTTACAAGAAGATTTTGTTCCAGTAAAATAAAAGCATTGAAGCATAATATTTTATAGTGTTTTATAAAAGAATAACTGTATTTGTATTGAAAAAAATATTACAACAACTGATCTTAGCAGGATCACCTGTCTTTAGCAAAGCCATGCTTAAAGGGAATAATAGTTGGAACAAAGAGCCAGGTAAGTGTACTGTAGGATACTTCAACAGGGAGAAGTCTCTGCTATGGTATAGATTGAATAATAGGCACTTCCCAGGAATGTGGCCACAATTCTAATTGTTGCAGAGAATTTACCCTGTCCTTACCTTATCGTCATATCTCAGATGAAAGAGTGATAGGCCTAAAAAGCTACGGGCACAGATAGAGTACTCAGTGGGCAGAGCATTGGGTCTAGAGTCAGGGAGACTTGAGCGCAAATTTGGTCCCAGACACTTAACATCTGCACGACCCTGGGCAAGTCACTTATGTCTGTTTGCCTCGTTTTCTTCATCTGTAAAATGAGTTGGAGGAAGCAAATAGGGAGTTACACAAACAAAAGCATAGGGGGTCAAGTTACAGATTTAACCCAAAGTGGGGTAAGGCATATAAGTCCAATGTAATTATGACTTCGTCCCGGAGCCATCTGCGACAGTCATCATTGCAAAAAGGACAGTCAACATCTTATTATTGGCTCTTCGTCTTCTCGGTCTTGCCTTCCTCCTCCACTTGTCTCTCTGACCAGTTTTTCCTTTGATGCTCATGGTCTTTTATCCCTCTGGTCAGTATGCTGACAGGTACGGATGTTCCTCTCGGGAGCCCAGACTGGTTCTCATGCATGTTCTGGAAAAACACAAGCATAACCTCGACCCTAGATCAGTAATTTTACTGGACCATCCCAATTATTCATCTTTGGATTCTTCTACATTACTGTGACATCTGGTTGCTCATCTAACAACCTGTTCTTTTGCCCTCAAAATGTTTTTGTGCAATAGTACATCCCTGATCATCTAGTGTTAAAAATTTTATGGTATGTATTACCTGATCCAATCTCCTTCTTACCCTATTTTCTATTCCCTCTTTTTTCTGTTTATCAAGGAGGATTGTAATATCCTTGTTGCACCTTTCAACAATGGCTTGTCCAGTAGGATTGTACGGGATGCCAGTAGAGTGAGTGATATTATAAATGAGACAAAATTGTGCAAAATTCCTGCTAGTATAGGTGGGACTATTGTCAGTCTTGAGGTGTCTTGGATTGCCAAGAATATTAAAGCAAAACAAGAAATGGTATTGCTTATGTCCTTCTTAAAAAATGTAACTAATCCAAAATATCTGCTTGTCTTCATATGATATTCATCTTTCCCCCACTTTTTTTTGCACATACTCTGACACATACAGTGTAATTACACTTAAAAAAACATGAATCACACATTGATATGAAATAAAGGAATTTTAGAAAAAGACTCTCCCTAACATTGTGTAATTGTTCAGTAGAAAAATAGACAACTAAATATGATTAAGTAGTTTTTAGAACAGCATAAATTTAAGTAGCTAAGAAATCAGGTATGTATAGAAATGTGTTTAAGGTTATGCTTCTTGTCAGAAAATAGAGAAATAACTAAGTTTCCTATCTGTAGTTTAAAAAAAAAAGATTCCCTAATGGTTTAATTAATAAAAATTATTTTCAACTCTGAAATGTTATTTTAACTACTGACCAGGCTATGACAAATTTATGCTGGATTAATGCTGGGGAGGTAGGCAGTAGAACTCTGCAGCAAAGCAAAAGAATTTCTTTAGTTATCTACTGAATTCAAGACGGTTTTGTTGGGCAAGGGTAAAAATATATTTCTAAACATTCAAAGACAAATAAATGTCCCCTTTACTACTCTTGCTTGTTTAATTTGCTTGCAAATCCTCTCAAAGAACCACCAGGACAAATGAAAGCCTAAAAATATTGCTATTAATATTCTAACAAATCAGAATGAATAATTTTTTAAATCAAAAAGTTCTATCAAAGATATATTAAAAAGGACTTATGAAGTTATAGCCTTTTATATACTGTAAAATATATTAAGATTTCAGCTATATGATAACTGGTACTAAGGAGCTGATTCAGAAAATTTACAAGCTACATTTACTGGAAATTTTAGTATACATACAGTGCATTAGACTGTGTTTAACATACAAACTGCTCATGTCAAATTTCTAAAGCAGAGAGTTCATTTACTCCTATCCTTGAAGTTTCCTCCCACCTGATTAAGAAAACAAGTTGGTTTGTTTTCTAATTATTGATATAACTTAGCTTCTTAAGTAATTTTCCTCTCTTTTGAATTCCAATGTAATTTTTAAGTTACCTAAATGGTGGTTGTAGATAAAATGATACAAGCTTTATTTTTCTAGAATTACCGTAAGATAGAACTCTTGATTTACAAACTGATCTGAAATGAATGGAAGGTTGCAAAGGACATGTATCTACAAAAGCTATAAAATTAAGTATGCTATTTTAGCTCTAACTCCAATAAAACTTTTTTTTATATGCATATAAGGCAAATGTCCCATTTTCTTTGATTATTAAAAAGGATCTAAAATGAAATCCCCTTAACCACTGATTTTGGTTAATCTGCTCATCTGCCATATCACATTTACCTTTTTTTTTTTTCTGTTTGGAAATGTGATGGCTGACAAAAAATGTTAATATACAATTTTCTTTGAGACTCTTGAAAACCACAAAAATTTCTAATGTCATAACGACTACAAATTCTAACATTTAATGTAAGTCAATAATCTTTGCATGCCACAATGACACACACCTAAGGCCAACTTTTTCAGAATGTACTATAACTTGAATAAAATCAAATAGGGAGACATATATAAAATGGGAAATACAGTGTAGCTTCACATCACAGCTCCTGCTTGTCCACAAGACATTATGGAGGAAGTAATAATTTCACTTACACACTGACTTTGTAAATGTGATCAGCTGCCAATGTCCTGAATATTTATGACATGGGTCTTTTTAACAAGAACAGGACAGCAGCATGGTAACGACTTTTCTAAGTGTATTTTCTATACAAAATAATTCCAAGATATAATCATTAAGTTCTCATATAGTACTATTATTTTAAACAATAATCAATAAAATACCAAATATGTGAAAATTGCAACACCACTAAGACTGAGCACTGCCATTTCCTAGTGTAATCAAAGTTGGTATTAGTACAGTCTTGGCAATGCAATGGTTGGACAGTACAGGTATCTTATGGTATCTTATGCAGAATTCAGTAGCAGAATGGCACTTGGTTTGTTCTCAATAGAAATGGCAAAGATGCAGTTGACAATTTAAAGAAAGACAATGTTCTTATTTGCATGCTAAAATTCTAGTTGTGTCCCCTGTATTTGAACACTTTCAAATAATATTGTCTGTCTCTCTGTTCTGCCCACGAGCTCTGCCCCATATTAGCTAACTATCTTAGAGACTACTACTTAGCCAGTGTGGCTTACTTTCCCTTTAAATCAGAGAAGCCGAAAAGCGGCAGTCTCGTTCTGAAGTTTACTTTCGCTTTTGAAGACGCTCAAAAGCCGTAGTCTCGTTTGTCCGTGCGGTTTGCTTTCCCACCTGTGCAGTTTGCTTTCACTTTAAATCTGAGACCCCGAAAAGTGGCAGTCTCGTTCTGAAGTTCACGTTCACTTTAAAAGACCCCATAAAAGGCAGTGTCGTTCTGATGTTCACTTTAAGAGACCCTGATAAGGGGCAGTCTGGTTTCTTTTTAATCCCGTTTAACCTGGTGAAAATAAAAAACTATAGGAAAATTATTGCCCTACCTTGTTAGCGTCTTCTCTTGACGACCGGAGCTCCTTTTCTAATGCTGTTGGCCAAAGAGCCCACCTTGTCCAGGGCCACTCTTCCGGGAGAAGCCTTCCTTTCAGGTCCCCGTCTAGGCGCCAAATGCCGGGAGCGCCTGCGTCCCCGGCTGTGGTCTGATGCCAGCAGAGTGTGAAGAGAGAAAGAATCACAGGCCAGGTGAGAGCAGTGAAGAACAAACTCTGTTTATTGATCTGAGGGCCCAGGCTTATATAGTACTGGACCAAGCAATAGTAACATTATTATTCATGAAAGGTAGAAATCTAAGTGATTTCCTTACTTCCTTGTACCTTGTCTGTTACATTCTTTCCTGCGTCCTGTCCTGTACCCCATCCGTTTCCTCCCTTCCTGCATCCTGTTCTCAAGATGGAACAGGGGGGTGGTGAGCCAACATCCTGAGTTTCACAGCTGTCAGGCTTAGTAAAAGCTGCAGGTAATACCTGGGCTGGCCTAAGCCCTCCAACTCTCCAAAGCCGGCCCTCTACAATCTAGTAAGGAAGAAGCAGGTCAATTTTATACTACTTTCACTACGAGTATAGCCAAGTCAGAACAATCCTTTATTGTGTTTTAGTGCTGCTTGGGAAAGACTTGGCTGGTCCAAAAGGGTTTTGATGGTACCGTTTATTTATTTATTTATTTTTGTTTGTTTGTTTGTTTTCCCTCCCAGTACCCATGGTGTTGTATTATATGGTCCAGACTATTCAACCAATAAATAGGATGAGATAAAATCTTCCCCACTTTCATTGAGTTTACCATGTGAAGGAAAGAAGTTGAGAGTTTTGGTTGTTGACCTGGATACCTGCAGAAATTGCTCTTGACTAGTAAGAGGGAAAATATATTTTTAAATGATATAATCAATAAACTATTTTCCTTCAGTTCAACAAATATTCATTGAGTGTTTATTAGGTACAAAAATCCCTGTGCTCATTCTTGGGAGCATAAGAAAGAAACACAACTGATAGAAGTACCAAAAAGTTCAGATAGTGTTTCTAAGTTTAGAGCAGATATAACATCTATGAAAGTTATAATTGTTTGTAGCCCTACACAAATATGGCTGCTGCCAGACCTTCAAATCCTATATTGTTTTGAATTTTTTCCCTGATCATTTGTAACAACACCCTGTGAATGGGACAGGATAATGTTGTCACTTTGTTTTGAGAGCAGAACAATGAAGAAAGGAAGGAAAGGGGGAGGGGGGGAGAGAAGTATAGTTCATAATTAAAAAGCAGAATGGGTTTCCTATTAGAAACCAATTTCAGTATTTTATTTAATAGAAAGAAGCAATAATGTTAGTTACCATTTGCAAAATACTGCCTACTTTTTGCCATGTTCAGCTCAACAATATGAGAGACCTAAAGATGGAAATGATTTTTAACACAACAAAAAAATAAAGGATATTATAAATGAAATGAAATCAAATCTTTAGTTATATGCATAGCTGAGAAGGCTTCTGTTGCTAATGCCATTGTTCTCCATTAGTGTTCTTCTTTCTCTATCCTTTTGTCTCCAATGTCCACATGAATTTATCTTAAATAAAATAATTAGCACATTGTTTGTATATGAACTAGACACTTCTGGATATATGTTAAACTTAGAATAACTTAGCAATATTAAACTGATCTCAGTCATTATGAAGTCGGGTGGCTAGGGGTCTACCTCCATTCTTCTATGTTATTCGCTATACTTAGAAATTATCTCCACAAATCAACTATCTCATTAGAACAAAAAAATCACCTCTTGTCTATTGTCAGTTTTCTCTACTTAAATTAGTGAAATTAGCTGCAGAATGCAATGTACTTCATAGAACATGATAATTTTCCACTTCAAAATTACTCTAATTTTTTAGCAATTTCATGAACAATTAATATAGCTTTATAAATGCAAATTTATTCAAATTATATCCTACTAAAGTTAATTAATTTTTTAATTGAGGAAATTGTGATAGAGAGGAAGAAATATTTTTCACTCACCTCAAAATACATTTAGAATTAAATTAGTGAAAATAACTGTTTATGTCCTAGAACCATTGTCTAGTCACTTCCTATGATTATTTACATAAGACCTACAATATCATTCCAAAAGCTTAAAAAGATCTTCAAAATAATCCAATTCAACTGCCTCATTTTACAGATAAGAAAATGGACATACAGAGAGCTTAAGTGCTTTTCATTCATACTACTTTATCTTTTAAAATTTGATTCTTTTCCAGTATATTTTGGGGATAGGGACTGGACTTCTCTTTTCATAAGAAACTCTAAGTGAGTAAATACTTCTGCTAACACAGGTTAGCATTTCTGAAACTTATAGTTTTAGAGAGTTATATGGTACACCAAGAATTGAAATGACTTGACCATGATCACACAGCCTGTAGGTGTCTGAAGTAATACTTGAATCCAGATCTTCTTGGCTCTGAGACCAACTCTCTATCCAGCTCTCTATCCACTACTTCATGTTGTCCCTTCCTCAATTTGAAATAATGAAGTGGCATCTGTCCAATGAAAGAGTCTGCAATCTCTCTGTAAAGCAGGCATTCCTAAATGAGATTGAACATGTTTGATAGACTGCTGTATTTGTCTCCTTCAGCATGACATTGACAGAAAGCACAGAAGGAACTACTAAACAAGATAAGGAATGAAGTAGAGGTGTTTACTGAGTAGAGTCAGGTGAGCAGAGCATTGGAAAGGGATATTGCTTTTTTTAAAATAATATTTTTCTGCAATTACATGTTAAAACAATTTTTGACATTTAAAAAAAAATTGTGCATTCCATATTTTGTCCCTCATGCCTTCCCTCCCCTCCCCCTTCCCTGTGATGATAATCAATCCTATATAGGTTCTATGTGTGAAATCATGTAAAACATTTCCTTATTATTCACTTTGCACAAGAAGACTTGAACAAAAAGGAAAGAAAGAAAGGGAGAGAAAGAAAGAGAAAAACAGTGTACTTTAGACTGTATTCAGATGACATCAGTTCTTTCTCTGCATGTGGGTGTGGATAACATTTTCTATCATGAGTCAAAGGCTATGCACAGGTTTATAGCCCTTTGGGCATAGTTTTAAATTGCTGTCTAGAATGGTTGGATCAGTTTACAACTCCACCAACAGTGCATTGGTGTCCTAGTTTTCCCACTTTTTTTTCATTTTTCATTTTTCTTTTCTGTCATATTAGATAATCTGATAAGAATGAGGTGGTACCTCAGAGTTGTTTTAATTTTCATTTCTCTAATCAATAGTGGTTTAGAAAATTTTTCACATAAGTATAGATAGCTTTGATTTCTTTGTCTGAAAATTGCCTGTTTATATCCTTTAATCACTTATCAATTGGGAAGTGACTTGTATTCTTATAAATTTGACTCATTTATCTATATATTTGAGAAATAAGGCTCTTATCAGAGATAACTCGTTGCAAAAAACTGTTTCCAGTTTTCTGCTTTCTTACTAATTTTTATTGCACTGGTTTTGTTTGTACAAAACCTTTTTAATTTTACATAATCAAAATAATCTATTTTACATTTTGTATTACTCTCTATATTTTGTTTGGTCCTACGTTCTTCCCTTATCCATAGATCTGATAGGTAAACTACTCCTTGCTCTCCTAATTTGTTTATGGTATCACTCTTTACTTGTAAATCATGTACCCATTTTGACCTTATCTTGACATATGGTATGACATGTTAGCCTACATCTAGTTTCTGTTATACTGTTTTCCAATTTTCCCAGTAGTTTTTTGGTCAAATTATGAGTTTTTATTCCAAAGGCTTAGATCTTTTGGTTTATCATATACTAGTTTACTATGATCATTTTCTATAATGTATTGGGTACCTAATCTATTCCACTGATCCATACTGCTTTTTAAAAACAAGGGCTGTTTTTATCTTTATACATGATGGTTATAGTTCCAAATCTCATCTTTTGTCATTGTCAAAATAGGTCTCATTAAAATGAAATACTATTAATTATAGGTCTTGCTCAATATATGGCTTTAGATGTTACCCACACACTTCAAGTATTGATAATTATTGGTCACTTTCTTGAAAATTTCTAACTTCCATTATCCTGCAAATTCCTTAAAACATGTTAAAGCTTTTTTATGTAAGTGTATACATAATATATACATATATGTGTGTTTGTGTATATTTACATATGTATATGTATATATATATATTAAAGCTGTCAAATATGTTCAATTATTTTATACATACTTAAAGAGCATTAACATAACTTGAATTATTTTCATTTTTTCCCCAGAGTGATTTTGATATATGGTTTGTAATAGCATCCCATTACATATAATTAAAGCTTATAGATTTTTTTTTATCTATAAAAACAGATTTTAGCTTGGAGACAATATAACTATAAAGAGCTTCATCAAACATGCAGAAGCAATGTAGGTTTCACACTGAAATCAATTTCTTAAAACAAGGGCTTATGTATAGTATATGAATGCATGCTAATAAGCTTGACAGATGATCCTGCTTTATGTACTATCTCCAACTAGTGAAGATTTTTTAACAATTAAGAACAAAAACAATAGGCTCCACATAATCTTTTAAGAAATGACAGAGTTAAATAGTGTCCAGGAAGACAACTAGAACAGACAGTATCAACAATTCAGTCATTATGCAGACATTACAGAGTTCTACAATAAAAGTGCCCATGAGGGCACAACAGATATCGTAGCCTAACTGTCATAACTCTGCAGCATGGCAGTGTGTCCCTGGAAAGCCAACTTAAGATGGGCATAGATACAGAAAAGGCAAAATGAAATATTTGTATGCTGAATAATGTAATACTCTCATTTTTATTATTTTCAGTTCAATATAATTTGATTTAATGTTATTTGCACCAAGGCTTAGACATAGGTTTCCCTGTGTAGAAAGTGTAGGTAATATAATTGAAATAATTTCAACATTTTACACCAGGAATTCTATTTACACTGGACCTAAGATAAGAGGGAGATAATTCCATTCAACGAATTCTTAATAAGTAATTTTTATGTCACTAGTATAGTACTGGGTGCTATACTGGTAAATAAAATATTATTGTTAATATTAAGCAACATGTAACACAACATCTGCTCACCAAATATATTTGCCTGCTTTTTGGAGGAGGCCCAGCACAGAGATAAAATGGAAAATGAATTTTCAGTCAAAGGTGGAATGCTTTAGATTCTCCTCCTTATAAATAAAAGCATTGTGATTGTCTAAAACCATGGCATATTAAGGAGACTTCTAAGCAGTATCAGTATCACTTTAAAGTGCTTGGTCAAACCATCCACAATGGAAGAAAAAAAGTGAATGAAGAATTTCTTTTGGTCAGACTACAGTACATAGTATGATAAATGAATCTCTAAGTGCATAATAAATTAGAACCCAAATAGAAAAGGGACACAGTATATTGGATTGTTTGGGGAAGACTGCACAGGATTTTGAATGACCTCAACCTTCTTGGATAAAGGTCCAACTTTTCAATATTAGTAATTCCATGAGCTTATGATTTTCTTCTGATGCTGTGTATGCTATAATCTCTGAATGATTAAATATATGGGTCACTCATTCAAAGAGCAATGTAGAAACACTTGGCTTTTATTACATGTCTTACCAACAAGGAATTGCCAAAGAGGAGGAGCAAAATGAATGTCATTAGATTTGTGACCAGAAAAGAATATGAGCTGGGATGTAGCAAGAGTGCTGAATAAATGTTATGCTACACTGATAGCTATCCAATGTTAGGCAGACCATCTGTTAAAGCTTTATGAGAGGATTTGAAAAAAAAAAGTCACACAGAATGAAAAGGTGAGGATGGACTGACACCTATGCATGTTGTACTCCCTTCTTTTTCATCCTCCCAGGCAAATATAAACACCTTGAGGTAATGACTTAAAATTTTATCTTACCATATTCAGTACCTAGCATAGGACCTACCTCATAACAATTCATTCATAAATATTTATTGATATGAATGAAATACATTAATGGCTATCTCACCTTCAAAATACAACAAAACACTCATCCTGGAAGTATTTTCCATCTCATTGGAGAAATATTTAATGACATAAAACAATAAAAGAAAAAGCATAATAGTCACTCAATCAATACACATTAAGTGCTTACTATGTTCCAGGTACTGTGCTAATTGCTGGAGATACAAAAATTTGGGCAAAAGATAGTCATTGCTTGCAAGGAGCTCATTGTCTAACAGTGGAGATTATACGCAGATAACTATATAAAAACAAGCTATACACAGGATAAATAGAAGATAATCAAGAGAGATAAGGCACTACAATTAAGGGGGCTTTGCAGTAAACTGTTCATTTGAATATATTCCAGTGCCATAATGCATGAATGATGTGTCGTCTAAAAAGTGGGGAATGAGAGAGGGGAATCAGTTTACTATTTTGTTATTGTCTTCTTTTCCCCCCTAGACTTATCATGAAAGGCCTTATGGGGCTATGGATTGGGCCTTGGAAGTGTTCAAGCCTATGCAAGTTCTAAGGAGAAAATGAGATGAGAAGTTATTTGTGTAGGAGGTTGGAGATGTTAGAGAAGGGGAGGAAGAGGATTAGCTTCCAGTAAGTAAAAAGTGGTTAACTACATTGGCAAGTCATATTTAGGTTCTCATACATAATTTGTCACAGTCAAGATCAATAGGCTTAGCCCTCCAGTCTTTCATATTTCATAGTCTTTCAACCTGCAACTTTTGACTTTCAACTAGTGTTCTTGATCACTCCTCTTGGCTCTCATAGACTTAATCCTCAGCCAATTGTTATTTGATTACTTTTGGAATCTGGCATCTAGCTTCCCTGTTTTTTAGCTGAGTTCAGACCCACTGGTAAAATGTGCAGCATGTAGATTTCTGCTCAACATTCCCTGACATGAACTCTGGCTTACCACTATTAGTCACTTCGTCGGATGGATAAGACAGGTAGTTATTGGTCCACTTCAGTTAGAACTGAACTCTACTGCAAACTCACCCCAGAGAGCACAACTCAGATGGGTTGGCTATGTTATTTAAATGTCAAATGTACACTTGCCTAAAAGACAGAGAGCTCACACATGGCAGGCACTCACATAGTGGTCAGAAGAAGAGATACAAGGAAACTATCAAGGTCTTTCTGAAGAACTTTGGAATTGATTGTGTGAGATGGTAGACACTGGCATAGGACCACCTAGTATGGCATGCCCTCATCAAAGAAGGTGCTGTGCTCTATGAGCAAAGCAGAATTGAAGTGGCTCAAAAGAAATGAGAGATATGCAAATTTTTAGAATCCACCCCAAATGTTCACATGGACTATTTGTCTCTGACCTGTGGTAGAACATTCTGAGCTCACATTGGTCTGATCAACCACAGTCCAACACACTGTAACTTCACTTTAACATAGTGATGTCATTTTGGTCCTCTTCAAGAGTGAAGGACAATGACCCACCAAGCAATCAGTTAGGGATGTCCAGTCCTATTCTGGCTGTTAAGAATGTTTACTTAGCTTTAAGCACAGGCTCAAATAATTAAAAATATATATATTTTTCCATTTGCTTATTTTTTAAAATTTAATTTGCTGAAGCCTATTATTTCAATATGTAAGAAATAATGTTCAAACTCTCTCCAGCTAGGCAGATAAATTACTTTTCTGTAAAGTGTCATCACAGAAAATTGTTAAGCACTGAGAGACTGAGGTTAAGAATTTATCCATGGTCACTCAGATGGTATTCATTAAAGGCAGTACTTGAACCCAGGTTTTCCTGACTATGCCCCCTTTTAGTTGGGTGGAATAAGCATCTGCGTGTGTGTATGTTTGTGTGTGTGTGTGTTTGTGTGTGTGTGTGTGTGTTGTGTAGGCTCAAATTGGTCAAGGATTTGGGCCAGCCAGGTAAATTCCCCCACAACTGGATTCAAAGGCATCAAACACATGCTGTAGGTTTTAGAGTTGGAATGCTAAGTGGGAGCTGTATTTTAGTGATCAGATATAATTTCATGAATCATTTCCTGGTACCATGTTTCTATATTTATGTCTTGCAGATTTGATTACTCTATATTTTACCAATATTTCCTTTTTTCTTTTTTTTTTCTTTTTTTAGGTTGGATTAATTTGTGGAGAATAATTACTCTGTCATGTTTATGATCATATGACCAATACATTTACTCCTTCCTAGCCAAGAATATAAATTATATAATTACATTTTTCGTTGCTTAGTTATCCGACTCAGTTAATGAAGCTTCCAAAAGTTCTCAAAAGGCCTAGTTTCTACAGTAAAAGAATGCAGCTGAATAACACATAAGACACAAAGCATTTCTCATATGACAGAGAATAACACAGTTACATTTAAGGATACATGGAAGTTCACTTCTCATTGATTGTATATCCATAAGGGTTTACACTGATTTTTCAGAAGTTCATATGGAGAAGTTAATTCAAAGAATGAAGAGTTTGTCATAGGAACAACAAATAGAGGTGAAAATCAGTAAAAAAAAAATACAATAGTGAAGCCACTGGAATAGTTTATCTATTAAAAGAAATAGCTAAAGAGAGAAATAAGAGCTCTGCAGATGGTCTTTTGCGAAAGAAACTTTTTTTCCATTATAGAAGGACTGTTCCCAGGATTTCTATCATTGTAGGTGAAACATGGTGAGCAAATATACCCCACTGATCTATAAGGAAATTATACAGCTTATAGACATGGCATGTTACCTGAATTATATGACTTCCTATGGCCACACAACTGTTTAGTGACAGAAGCAGAAATTTGTCATATCTTTTTGACCTCAAAGCAAAGAGTCTAGATGTAATAAATGTTACCTCTATTAGAAGTTAGGAGTAACAATATTCATATTTTTAAATTAAAATGTAGATTTGAAGGTTATTTGAAATCTTTTCATTTAAAAATGAAACTGCACTACTTGCCTGTTCTTTGCACTTAACGTTCTTTATCCTTTATGCCATTGCATAGGTTGCTCCCCATGCCTACAATGCACTCCTTCTTATCACCATTATTTGCTTCTGTGAAAGGATAGGTTTTGCTTTCAGTTGAGAGGCATCATTTTAAGTGAAATAACTATTTGTAGAAAATAAACAAATATTTAACATATGTAACACATATACTAGACTTCACCAGAACTTACTCTAAATACTTTGATTTGATTATTTATCAATAATTATTGATTATATCTATACCATTTCAAATCTTTTATTTTCTATCATGCATCCATCTCCTTTGTTTGCACTCAATACCATATCCCCTTTCTTAACTGCGTGTTTTTATTTTGTGCTATTTTCACTAAAATCACTATTTCATTAGTTTATGGGGTGCTCAGTGAAATACTTTTATCAGTTGAGATTGGCAGCTTTTCCTGAAACTTAGGGTCTAAGATGACTTCCTAAGGACGTAGATATTAGTCAGAGTGACACAGTCAGTGTTTATGAATTCAGGTCTTTATAATACATTTCGAGGCCATCTCTTTATTAACTTTTGTTGTTGCTCATTCATTTCTGTCATATCTGATTCTTTGTGACCCCATTTGGGATCCTCTTGGAAAATATGCTAGAGTATTTTGTCATTTCCTTCTCTGGCTCATGTTATTGAAGGGAAAACTGAGGCAAACAGTTAACTGATGAGTTGCCCAGTCTCACATAGCTAGTAAGTGTCTGAGGATGGATTTGAATTCAGAAAGATGAGTTTTGCTGATTCCAACCCTAGAATTCTGTCCACCGTGTTCCCCAACTCTATTAACATTGTCACAGTACATATGTCATTATTTGTTTCTTTCCATATTTCCTATGGCAAAGTCCTTCCCCCCCCCCCCCCGCTTTCTTCCAGCTAGGTGGTGTGGTAGATTGAACACTAGGGCTGGTGTCAGAAAGACCTGAATTCAAATCAAGCTTCATATACTTAGTAATTATGTGACCTTGGGCAAATCATTTATCTTCTTTCTGCTCAGTTTCTTCAACTGTAAAATGGGTCTCAAATAGCATCTATCCCCTAGAGTTGTTGTAAGGATCAAACAAGATTATACTTATAAAGTACTTAGCCCAATACCTGACACACAGTAGATACTTAATACATACTTATTTCCTCTTTTCTTATTTTCCAAGCCACTTCTTTGAGGGCAAAGACTATTCCACTTTTGTCTTTGGATCTCCAGGACCTAGGTTATTTTTACACACAGTAAGTATAAATGCAGAGTGCTTCAGTTTCTTCAATTATAAAATGGGGATTCTAATAACACCTACCTCTCAGGGTTGTTCTGAAGAACAAATGAGATAATATTTGTAAAGTGCTTATCACAGTACCTGTCATATAGTAGGTGCTATATAAATGCTATCTGCTATTCTTTTTCTTTCTTTCTTTCTTTCTTTCTTTCTTTCTTTCTTTCTTTCTTTCTTTCTTTCTTTCTTATTATTAGTTGAATAATATTTGCTGAATTGATTTAAATTAAATAGAATTAAATTATTCAGAAAACCACTGAAGCAATTTGACCATATTCTATATTATACCACAACTTTGTAACCTCTCTAGGATACCCATCCCACAAAGGTGTATTCAGATTTTTTGTCATCCATAGGATGATTATCTGGGCAGTTCAAGGTACTCTGTAGGTCTGCATTCCTAAGACCAGCTCATAAGATCAGGAGCTTTGTCCAGTGATTTGCTTCTACTCTGATCTCTTATGATAGTTTTAGCTCAAAACAATGTAATTTACTGAAATGATCTAGTAAAGAAAGAAGCAATACAATGTCTCTGCAATAAACTTAAGGCTAACTTCCGCAAATACACATATCAATGGGAAAAGCAGATGGCAACAGAGTACAAAAGCAAAGAAGCATACATTTAGGGAATATTTCCCAAGCAGGATTCCAGCTCTATCCACCACACTCTCCACCACCCTTGCCAACTCATTCAGTATAACTCTGCAGCTGCTTGTCAAAAGTCTCTTCTTATGCCAGACTGTCTTGCATTAAACTGTCAAAGCGATTTTCCTTAGGTGTAGGTCCTACCATGTCACTCTCCCTGTCTTTTTCAATTAACTCTAGTAGTGCCTCCCTAAATATAAAATCCACTAATTGGCTTTTGAAGCCCTTCATAACATAACCTGCCCTCCCACCTTTCTAGTTTTCTCACATCTTACATCCCTCCCACCCCAACCTGCCACATACCCCTTAACACTGATCTCTTTGCTCTTCTTCAAATAAGATACTCCATCTTCCAGCTGTGGGCATTCTCACTGACTGTTACCCATTCATGAGATGCTGCTCTTCCTCATCTCAATTTCCTAGCTTCCCTGGTTTCCTTTAAGTTCTAGATAAAAATCTCACCTTTTACAGCAAACTTTTCCATTAAAGGGCCAGATAATAAATGTTTTAGGCTTTGTAGGTAAAGAAGAAAAATTGAGGATATTATATAGGCACTTATGTAACAAGAGAGAAAATAAATTTCCATAAATTGTTTATTGACAAAATTAAAAACATAAAAATAGAGTACTTTTTTAAAAATACAGGTTGATGAAAGAGAATAATGGCATTATTTTTTTCTACAACATTTTCCTTAATTGGGATTTAGAGTTAGTATCTCTAATATCCAAATTGATTGTAAATGTTTATTAATTCAGATCTATATCACATCTTTTTTTCTCTCATACAAATAGGTACTGTGAAATACTGCTATCAATCCATGAGCATATGATTTTAATTGAACTGGAAAGTTCTCTGAACACATTTAACCAGTCACTGCTAGAATCAAACACAATTAAATTAACTCACCATCAATAAACAACTTTCGTTGGTTGGCTAACAAATAAGCTGCTTAGAAACTTAGCTTGGTTGTAGCTTCAGTTTCATTTTTTTCCCCAAGAAATTCTGTTGTGATGATGTATTCTTTTTCAAATTTTAAATTTTTTTCTTATTGCTTTCTTGTGATTTGAGGATATTGTAATAAGTGCTTAGTCAGGTAATGCTAACTTATTTTGTATTCATCTAGCACGGCTTTAATGTCACTGGTTAATAAATGCAATGCTTTGCCATGCATTTTGACAACAAAGCAATCAATATTTCACTATACCCTAAAAGTGGGACATTCAAAATCTGCTTTTCTTGTTTTGACATGATGAGTATTCACTGGTAATAATAAATAAATAAGTAAATAATCAAATAAATAAATAGATAAACAAAGAAATAAATACATGAAATGAAATAAAATAAAATGTCAAGGTACAGCAATACATATGGCATTCAAAATGCTGTAAAGTTATAACTGCATCACTGTGACTTATGAGGGACAAGTAGCAGTGGAAAGTGGTGAGAGTGCCTTATATCATCTTCTCTGATAGTGTTCAAGTACAGTTATGGAATTAAAGCTTTGATATGATTTTTATGTACCACAAAATATTATCCTTCTTTTGATTCTTTTCAACCATTTAAAAATGGAAAAAAAGAAAAAAAGAAAACATTCTTAACTCACTGGCCATGCAAAAACAGGTAATGAGCTGGGTTTGAATGATAGGTCATAGTTTATCAAACCCTGTTCTTCAGGAAGCTTTCCCCAAACCCCCTTAGTTGTAGTGCTTGCATCTGTTGATTATTTCCAATTTATTCTATAGTTAGCATGTTTGCAATTTAGAATATTTCAAAGAATACAAACAGCATGACTTTAGTGGACCCTGTCTGACATATGTTAAAAATTACTTGAGATAAAATGGTGACCATTATTTTATTTTCATCTCTTCCTTGATACTCAATTGTGTTTAATCAAGGATTTAAGAAATTACATTTTAGATCTTACCAAGGCATGCATTTGTTAGGGAAGATGTTCAGTAGACTCCAACTTTGCCCTTTGTTTACCTTGTATCTAAAGTACATGATTTCCCCTTAAATTAATAACGTGGGATATCCATACCCCAGTCATTTGTCAGAGCACACAGCCACAAATTGGCTGTGATTGAGTTCTTAACAAAAGCTTTCCTAAGATACCTAATGTTTGACAGATAGAATTTAATGTATATGTTAATTCCTCATTCTTCTACCCCTATATCAGGAGGTAGTAACTGACATGCCTGGACCATTGTATCAGAATTCCCTGTAAAAATATCTTTATATTTAATCTTATGCTTTTACCATTTTACAGAATTACATTAAAAGGCTGACATTAGAAATGTCAATTTAAAGAAAGTTCCCGTGCTTTCTTCCATAATGCTACCCATGGTATCTTAGACCAACTCAGATAAATTCCTCTGTGAGTTTAGTTCCAGGGATATATTTGTCTTTTCCAACAAACTTTATTTGTTTTTGTCAGACAAAAAGAACTAAATAGCCCAACATGTTTTTTTTAAATTTAATTTTCAAGAAACTCAGGGTTAAATTCGGCAATCAACTATACTAACTCATTCTAGGTACCTTGTTACATCTGCTCCAATATCTATAAAACTGGCTTACATTTTATTTAATTTTTAAAACTTCTAATGATGAGTATAGGTAGGGAGTGGACTTAAGATTTCATTGATCTGGAGAATTCCCATGAAAAGAAACATCTACTAATGTAACTTATAGTCATAGATTTGCCTAGAGAACAGAGAGGTTAAATGGCTTTTCCAAGGGCATATAACTAGTATGTGTTAGAAGTGAGAATTGGAACTCAGGTCTTCCTGATTTCAAGTCAGCTTTTTTATTACTATTCTATACTACTTCACCATGTTTTAGAAAGTGTTTGATTTTATAATCTATTTTGTGTCATATGGGGAAGTAGTCAAGCCATATGTATGCATGCGCACACACACACACACACACACACACACACACACAGAACACATGCACTCATAATGTTGTTGTTCACTTGTTTCAGTTGTGACTGACTGTAACCCCATTTGAGTTTTTCTTGGCAAAGATACTGGAGTGGTTTGTTATTTCCTTTTCCAGCTCAATTTATAGATGAGAAAACTGAGGCAATCAGGGTTAACTAACTCACCCACACTCACAGCTCTTAAGTATCTGAGGCCAGATTTGAACTCAGAAAGATAAGTCTTCTTGATTCTAGGCTGAGCATTCTATCCATTGCACCACCAACAAGACCCGAGTTCAAATCTAAACTCAGACACCTATGAGCTGTGTGACCCTGGGTAAATCATCACTTAACCCTGTTTGCCTCAGTTTCTTCATCTGTAAAATTAACTGGAAAAGGAAATGGCAAACCATTCTTGTATCTTCACCAAGAAAACCCCAAATGGCATCAAAAAGAGTCAGACACGACTGAAAAACAACTGAACAATTTCCTGACTCCAAACACAGTTCTCTATCCATTGTGCCACCTTACCTGCCCAATCTACTTGCACTTGAAGAGGCTAGCACTTATATAGCTCTTGACAATTGACAGTCACTTATTAAATAAACATTTATTAAGCACCTACTCTGTGCAAGGCCCTCCGCTAAGCACGGTGCAATTATTTCATTGCTGTGTATTATTTCATTTTATCCTCACATTAACCCTATGAAATAGGTGCTATGATTATTTCAGTTTTACAGATGAAGAAACTGAGGATGAGCAAAGTTAAATGGCATTCCCACGGTCACACATTTAGTAAGTGATTAAGGTTTAATTAGAACTCAGGTCTTCCTGACTTCAAGTCTAGCACTGCATTCATTGCACCAACTAACTGAACTCTAATTAATTTCAAAGTAATAAATAAATTTCTTAAGGTGTGTACTATATGGACAAATTCAAAAGCAATCTGTAAAAAAAAAAAGTTTTAACTCTACTAACCAAATATTTACACTATCCCCCCAAAGTATTTCAATAACAAGAGAAAAGATGATTAAATAAGTTTATCAGATTAGATTATCCCTTTTCCTATATGGGGAGACCACACCATCTAAAATTTATGAAATGGAACTCCAGGCAAAACAAGCTATCCTTCATGTTCAGATATTTAGGATGTCTCTGCCATCACCACCCCCAAGGACACTAACAGGTCGGTTTTGTTATGTTCAGACCTTGCTAGCTTATGTTGGTCAATTGTTAATGGTTACCAATTTGTTCCAAAAGGAAAGCCAAACTTCAGAATAAATTGCCTCTAAACAATCCAAGCTCCTCCAGGGCAGTAATTGTTCCTTTTGTGTCTTTGCATCCCTACTCTTAATATAATGTCTCACATAAACATGCTTAATAAATGATTATTGATTGATTAATTTCACCAAAAGTCAGCAATGAAGTCTGCTGTGGTGGTTTGAGGAAACATTTGGATCATCCAGAACATGATTCCTTTATTAATTGAAGGCATTATAATGTGCTAAAAAATCAGTTCCCCCTGAGTGAATGGGATAACTTGATTCACTGTTCTCTTTTTTCTCATAGCAATATTTATTTAGATTTCTTCCTCTCCCTACCTTCATGTCATTCTGCTTATTTATGTGGAGTCTTTTTTTTTCTGTCAAGACAGTATATCACCTAATCACTAAAACCAATGGTTTATCTCTTTAGAATTTCACAATGTTCATGTTCTCATTCTCAGAAATGCTCTCTTCTTTGGGCTTTTATGACACTGTCTCATGCTGATTGTGTTTATTGAAAAAAAATGTTCTTTTAACAGTTAACTTTCCTTTTTCCTCTCCCCACCATACTTAATTAATAGCCAAGGTTTTGTCTTCCCCATTGTATTCTGTCTACAATCTCTTTGTTGTGTATAATTCATTTCTACGGCTTCAACTCTCACCACTAAGTGAATGACTCACAATTCCATACCTCAGTTAATCAACCAACCAATCAATAAATATGTATCAAATGCATAATATGTACCAGGTACTCTTCTAAGTGCTGAGGCAAAGAGATAATATCTGCCTTCCAGGAGCATGCAATCTAATGGGGACAAAACAGGTAAACAAATATATACAAAGCAAACTTTATATAGGATTAATAGGAAATAATTAAGAGAGAGAAGGTACTAGAATTAAGAAGAGTTAAGAAAAGCTTTATGCAGAAGGAAGTGCTATTATTATACTCACTTTACAGCTGAGAAAAATTGATAATTAGAACTTAATTGGCTTACCCAGATCACATAGTTAGTAAGTGTCTGAAGCTGAACTCAGGGCTTCCTGGTTCCAGGTCCAATTCTAGCTCCACTGTGCCACCAGCTGCCTCTAGTTTGACATTTAAAGACCCTCATAATTTGCATGGATATTAAACATTCATTCAAATAACTGAAAGTCAAAGAAGTATATGATAAGTTATAAATAACTATGCAAATAACCTATGTATTCCAGGCACGGATGAAAGCCAGAGAAAATTCTTGGACCTGAGAGATGGAGCGTTTTCTTCCTGGAATATCCAGGAAGCCTTTCACTGGATCAAAGAGTACATGTTGGAGAAAAAGACTAGTGCTTACCTATGAGCTTCTTGTGAGGATCATATAAGCCAATATTTGTAAAAGAGCTTAGTGTCACTGCCTGACACACAGTAGGGACTATATAAATGCTTATTCCCTTCCCTTTCTCACATTCCCAACTCAGGATCTAAATTTCACTGCATAACCTTCAACTTTTTGTAGGAAAAATTAAATCAGAGCCTTGCATCTGCTAAGAAAATTTACTAAAATGACAACCATGAATGATAATCAGTCAATGCACATTTATTTAGCATTGATGACTTGCCAAGGTAAGTTAATCTCAGAGGAAAGTCACTAGGATGGAAAGGGTGGGGTGGGGGAAGATATTGTGAAAGGTCTGCAGAAGAGGGTATTTGAGCTGAGTCTTGAAAGAAGGAAGGGAAACTATGAGGCAGAGGCAAGATAGTAGAGCAGCCAGTTATGGAGAATATCCAGTGCAAAAGCACAGAGATGAGAGATAGAATGTCACCTGTGAGAAACCATTTAGGTGAGTATAACTAAATCATAGAGTGAGTGGAAGGGATTAAAGTAAAAGAAGACTGAAAGGTAAGAAGGTGCTAGCTTATAAATGATTTTAAACGTCAAACTGAAGATATCATATATGGAGTAGGTGACATTGTAAGACTTGCACTTTAGGAAAATGATCTTTCCATTTGAGTAGATAATGGGTAGTAGTGTGAAGTTACTTGCGGCAGAGGAAAGAATTAGAAAGCTAATGCAATAGCTCAGGAAATAAATAGTTAATACAACACGAATGAAATTAAATACAGTAGGAAATAAATAGGAAATACAAGGGTGGAGACACTTTGAGTGGAGAGAAGAGGATGTGAGCAAGAAATTGAGAGTTGTGGAGGGTGAAAGGATGAGATTTGAGAACACATTGGATTTGTGGAGTTGGTGTTTGTGAGACATCGACAATTACGCTGAAGTTGATAGCCTGAGTGATTGGGAGTTCAACTTGTCCTCTTGGAAATTCTATCATCTCTGGATTTTTGTTACTCAACTATCTCTTGGTTTACCTCCTGTCTGACCACTCCCACTCCATCTTCTTTTCTGGCTTATCATTTATATCTTGCCTTTTAAATTCCCTCTCTTTTTTGCCTCCTTCTCTCCCTTCCATCTCTATCTCTCTCTGTGTCTGTTCCCCCTTTGCTTCTTTCTCTGTTTCCATCTTTCTTTTTCCTTCCATCTCCTTCTCTTTTTATCTCCTTCCCACTCTTTATTTCTTTGTCTTTCTCTACCTCCATCTCTCCCTTCTTTCCCTTCCCCCCCACCAAATCCATTTGTCTACCTGTCTCTTACCTCATCAACTCCCACAGGTTTATTTATCACCTCTCTATATAAAATCTATATCTGTACACATATGCACACACACAGAGATATACCAAATCCATGTCCAAAAATGAACTTATCTTTTCCTCCAAACCCTCTCATCTTCCAAATATATATATATATTTCCTTTACAAATCACCACCATATATTCAGTTTCCCAGGATAATAACCTTTGTATTATCTGACTTCTCCTTCCTCCTCAACCCACATATCCAATCTGTTGCCAAATCTTATCTTTTCCATCTCTACAACATCTTTCATATTTGACATATTCTCTCTACTTACACATCTACCACCTTTGTTCATGCTGTCATCAGCTCTCATAGACCTCATAGCTTCCTATTTGTTTTCGTGCCTCAAATTTATCCCCAGTCCAGTACATTTTATACATTGTGAAGATCCACATATATCTTTCCCCTTTGTCTTCAACTTTATGGGCTTCATATTGCCTCTTGGATAAAATATAAATTCCTCTACTTGGCTTTTAAAGTCCTTTGTAAAGCAGCCTCAACCTATCTTTCGTGTCTCATTTAGCTTTAGTATTCCTTCTATATTCTGCCAACCAGGCAAATTGCCCTTCTTTCTGTGCCTAATAGGACATTCCTTCTTCCCTCTCCGTGATCAAATCAAAAAGCACAAATTGCTTTGTAGAGTTTAAAACAGTTCTTATTTTTCTTGTTATTATTGTTGCTGTGATGTTGCTGTTGTAAGCCTTTGTTTTTCCATGTCTGGAATACAACCATTCTGCACAGAATTTTTTTTTTCTTTTAAGATGTTACTCAAGCACCTTTTTTTTCATTTTAAGTTCCAAATTCTCTCTTTCTTTATATTTCTTTTCCTAGCCATTGAGAAGACAAGAAATATGATATTCCTTATGCATATGAAGTTATGAAAGCATATCTCCATATTAGCCATGTCATGAAAAAAACAAAGAAGAGAAATCAAGAAAAAAATATGCTTCAACCTGCACTCAGAATCAGTTCTCTCATTGAAGGTGGATAGTATTTTTTCATTAGGAGTCATTTAAAAATTTTGCATACCATTGGACTGATCAGAGTTGCTAAGTCTTTCACAGTTGATTATTATTACAATATTGTTGTTACTGTGTACATGGTTTTCCCTGTTCTGCTCACTTCACTTTTATCAGTTCATGTAAGTCTTCCCAGGATTTTTGTTTGTTTATTTTTGTTTTTGGAAAACATTCCTTTCATCATTTCTTAGAATTAAAGAATATATCATCATAATAATTCACCATGATTTGTTCAACTGTTTCCCAATTGATGCTCATCTCCTTAGTTTCCAATTCTTTTTCAACACACACACACACACACACACAGAGAACGGCTAGAATGATTTTTGGACATGTTGATCATTTCATTTTTCTTTTATCCCTTTGAGGGTATAGACATAGTAGCAGTATAGCTAGGTTAAAAAAAAAATACATAGTTTTCAGCCCTTTGGTCATAGTTTCAAATCATTCTCCAGAATGGTTGGACTAGTTAATAGTGAATTGGTGTATATATATTCCTACCCAACATTTGTCATTTTCTCCTTTCTGTCATCTAAGCCAATCTGATGAGTGGGAGGTGGTACCCCAGAGATGTTTTAATTTCTATTTCTCTAATTATTAGCGATTTAGATAATTTTTTCATATGACTATTGATAGCTTTGATTTCTTCTTCAGAAAATTGCCTGTTCATATACTTGGTCCTGCAACCCTGTATCAATTACAGAATGACCATTGTTTTTCTAAATTTGACTCCGATTTCTATGTATATGAGAAATCAGAACTTTATCAATGAAAGCTTGCTGTTATTTCCCCCTAATTTGTTACTTTTCTTTTAATTTTGCCTGAATTGGTTTTGTTTGTATAAAGCCTTTTTAATTTAATGCAAACAAAGTTATCCATTTTTCCACCTGTGAGCCTCTCTCTTTTGTTCGGTCATGAACTTTTCTTCTCTCCTTAGATATAATAGGTAGTTTTTCTTTTCCATTCTCCCCTAATTTGTTTGTATTACCCTCATGCCTAAATCATGTGCCAAAGTTGAGCTTGTCTTGAAATATATTGTGAGATGTTGATCTATGCGTAGTTTCTTCCAGACTGCTTTCCAGTTTTCCCAATAGTTTTTGTCAAATTGTGATTTTTTGTCCCAATAACTAGAATCTTTGAGTTTATCAAACACTAAGTTACTATCCTCATTTTCTTCCATGTGTTATATGACTAATCTATTTCATTGATCAACCACTCTATTTCTTATCCAGTATCAGATGGTTTTGATAATCTTTGCAGTGTAGTTTGAGTTCAGGTACTGCTAGGTTACCTTGCTTTACAACTTTTTCATTGATTCCTTTGATATATTTTTACCTTTTTTCCCCTCCAGATGAATTTTATTATTTTTTTCTAGCTCTATAAAGTAATACATTGGTAGTTTGGTTGTTATGCACTGAATATGTAAATGAATTTAAGTATTAATATTTCTCTAACTTTTTAGATTTGTCTTTGTGTGAAAAATGTTTTATAATTGGGTTCCTATGGTTCCCATTTATGTCTTGACTTTATAGGTAATGCTTGCTTTTGGCTTTAGATAGATACTACTTATCATTTTAAGAAAATCTCCATTGATTCTTAGGCTTTCTAAATGTTGGGTTTTTTTTTTATTAGGAATGGTGTTATATTTTGTTTAAAGCTTTTTCTGTATCTTTGATATGATTTTTAAAAATTGATAGAATCAGTTATGCTTATAGTTTTTTTAATATTTAGCCAGGTCTGCATTCCTGGTATAAATCCCACGTGGTCATAGTCTGTGATATTTGTAGCATATTGCTGTAATTTCTATGCTAGCATTTTATTACAATTTTTGAATCACTTTATTAGGGAAACTCTAACTGTGCCACCTAGCTGCCTTTGAAATAAAAACATGAAGAGATAGGCCCTGCCCTTAAGAATAAATATAAATTCTGTTGGGGAAGGATTGTTGAAGGTATGAGGAATACCATGTTCACAGATAAGTCTTCCTGGCTACAGGCCCACCACTCCATTCATTGTTCCAATTAGCTGTCCATGTACCTGTTCATATTATTTAACCATTTGTCAATTGGGTGATTGCTCTTATCTTTATAAGCTTGATCAATTTTCAATATTTTTTGAGAAATAAGGCTCTTATAAGGGAAACTTTCTCCAATTTTTTTCACATTACTTCATTGTTTATGGTACCTTTTAGCTATATGTAGTTTCCCCGATTATCTCTTTTAATTAAGTGTATTTTTGTTTTTTCTTGGTCTGAGATCATGATTGCTACCTCTGAAGTATATTAGATTCTGCTCCAGCCCTTTATTTTAACTCTGTGTGTGTGTCTTGTACATAACATACTATTGAATTCTAGTTTCTAATCCATTCTGCTACCTGCTTCAGTTTTATGGGTGGGCTCATCCATTTCATTCATATTCATGACTATGGTCACTAATTGAGTATTTCCCTCTATCTTATTTTCTTCTATTTCTTCTTCTCTCTCTTTTTTATTCCATCCCTCTTCCAAAGTCCATTTTGCTTCTAACTGCTGTCACCCTTAATTTGCCCTTCCTTTCATCACCTTTCCCTTTGTCTTTATCCCCTTTCCCAATATAATCATAGAAGTTTCATATTTGTATTCTAAAAGCCATTTTGTGCTGGTTGTTCAGTCATATCCATCTCTTCTTGATCCCATTTGTTGTTTTCTTGCAAAGACACTGGCATATTTTGTCATTTCCTTTTCCAGCTCATTTTACAAACGAGGAACTAAATTAAACAGAATTAAGTGACTTGCCCAGGATCACACAACTAGCAAATATCTGAGGTCAGATTTGAAGGTAAGAGTTTTTAAGTTAAATCTTTAAGTTAAAGTCTTCCTAACTCTAGGCCTGAAACTACGGATATACTGTGCCTCCTAACTGCCCTTGAGATAGGAGCACAATGAGATAGGCCCTGCTCTCCAGGATAAGTGTACATTCTTCTAGGGAGGGTGTTTTGAGGTGGGGAATACCTTTTTCATAGATTAGTAAATATAAGACACATTCAAAATAAACCGAGAGATTGGGTAGACACAAAGATAATTGATGGAATAAGAGGAGCTGCATTCAAATCACACTTCTGTTTATTTATATGGTCTTGGGCAAAGGCCTTAACCTGGACCTTAGTTTCATCATCTCTAAATTGCAGGGATTGGATTAGGTTATATAGATCAATGATTCTAATCAATGATACAATATAGTTTCTAGAAGAAGCCAGACCTGAATAGCACCTTGCTGTGAGTTAGGGCTTCTGGGAGGCAAAGCTAAAGGAGGAGAATATTCTGCTAGATTCTAGAAGGACATCCAGGTCAAAGTCTGAAGGCAGGTTATATAAATTTATTTCTACACAAATTATTCCTATCAATTTAAACATTCATCTGCTTCTGAGGCCTCTTCTTTACCTGCCTAAGCATTAGTGTGAGAAACTGAGTAGTTGCCAGTACTTCCCCTGTCCTTTACCTATATTTTGCCCTGAGGCATGGACATCTGTAGACTAGCTAGCTGGTGCAGTGAACAGAACTCCAGCCATGGAGTCAGGGGGACCTGAGTTCAAATCCAGCCTCAGTCACTTACTGGCTATGTGACCCTGGATAAGTCACTTAATCTTGTTTGCCTCAGTTCCTCATCTGTAAAATGATCTGGAGAAGGAAATGACAGACCACTCCAGTATTTTTGCCAAGAAAACTCCAAATGGGGTCACTGAGAGTAGGACATTACTAAAATGACTCAACAACAACCAATGGTCATCAGTAACTTAATACTGCTGTTTATATTCAGTGTATGACATCATTTATTTGTTTGTTTGTTTTTTACCAATTTTTACCCAAACTTGAAAAAAACATTACTCTTTTACCAGTTAATATCATTCTAAAGTATAAATAAAAATGAATATGTCCAAGAAAATTATTGGTGAAGGTCTCATCCCTTATGAGATCTCTAAACATGGAAAATTTTTGACTAGTGAAAGGAATTACATAATGAATTAATTCTGGAAAGAAATGAGATTGAAACTAGGGAGACAGTCTACTACATGGACTTGCTTTGTTTATTTGCTTGTTACTCATGTAAATTAAGGAATAAACACATTCTAATGTACTCTCTACTGTTTAGATCATTTCTGGAGTACTGTGTCTTTAGGAAGAATATTGACTAGCTAGCCCATGTCCAGAAAAGAGTCACTAAGATAGTGAAGAGATTTGGAAGGATACCTTAAGAAGATTGGTTGGGGAAAAACAAAAACAAACAAACAAAAAAAAAAACTAATGCCCAAACTAGAAAAGATGAAGAAGAATTGGGGCTTAGTATATGATGGTGGTTTTGCATTCCCAAATAGAAGAGAACCTTGGCCATAGAGGACAAAAATAAAATAGATGGATAGAACTTATTGAGTTATTCAGTGTAAAGAAGAATATATTTAAAAAGTGAGTTGTACATAAAAGGATAGTGAGTGACCCATCAATGGATGGCTTCATACAGAGGCTGAAATACCATTTGTCATCCATAGAATGTCTCAGGCAGGGGTGGTCCGTTGCAACCAGATGATTTATTGGTTCAGTGAGTAAAGTTATTTGCTTTAGTTTACACATTCTAGGAAAAGAAAAATGTCACTAGCTAATTTAAGAAAAAAAGTTAATTTTATAATAGGGGACAGGGCATGTCATAGACTGTGATTGTGTAACTCCCTAAAATTAATTGAGCTTGTTATAATAGGCTGAAAATTAAGTGGAAACATCAGAATAATTATGACTTTGTGTTCTGTTTTTGTAGAAGATATTTTGAAAGACATACATCTTTTACTTAATTACTGACTACATGTGCTATACTATGTGTCTGCAAAACAAGTGTAGCCAATCTATTTCTATGGCTGTATTGTTGTGAGCCCCAGTTCCTGTTCCCATATTTGTAACTGTGCTGTATGAGAACAGAAAACCCTCTTCTCCTGCTGGTAGTTTGAATTGCTCTAATTTGTTCTGGTAATGGGCGCCAGATGTCAGAGTATAAAAGGAAGCTGGACCCAGCAAAAAGATTGCCATTCTGACCTTCTATTGAATTCCAGAGCTCTTGCCCTTTTTTTGTCTTCTGAGCAAATCAAGCATTCACAAACATGCTGAACAGAGTGGAAAAAACAGCTTTCCTCCTGTGGAAGAAGTCACAATCAGAATTGAGATGGCTGGATGCCACTTTCCCTGTCAGGATGACATCTGCTACTGTTTTCTGAGCTGCCTTTTGTGGGGAAAAGAAAAAAACACACAAAAAAACCTTTAACCTCTACAGGGCTGTCTCCTTTGTAGTGGCTGCTTTTTCTTCCAAAAGGCATTTTATTTCTCATTCAGTTTTTGGCATCTTCTTTTGGAATGATGAAGGAGGCATCTTAGGTTTTGTTTTCCTCTTTCCTTTCTTCAGGTATAGTTCTAGCACTTCCTTTTCTTATACAATAAGCATTTAATTTATTATATTTCCTGTTCTATTTGTTGTGGTAAAAACCTTAAATCTATGCAAAGTCTCAGCAGAGTAAATCAATGTGAATATAGTCAGATGCCTGCTAATGCTAAGAGTACACACTCTTGATAAAGTCAATCAAATTCTGCAAAATTTATGTGTCTTGGTGTTTATTACACATTTTTTGCTCACTGATCTTCTGAATGTCCACTGGAATCTGTGGAAATTTTTTTCCCCTTGTGTTGGGAAAAATCAAAAGATTTAGAGAACATTTATATTCCAAATAATTTGGTATGCTGCTTAGATTCATTGTCCTTTCCTGAAAGACAGGTCTCTATGTCCAAGGAATGCCCATTATAAAAAGTAAGTCTTTAGGAGTTGTTTTTGTTTTGATGGTTCAGTGTTAAGCCGAAGAAGAGAGTTAGTAATATTTTATAACAGGGAGAGTGGGAAAGGCTTAATTCTCATTAAAGAGAAAATGAACAAAAAAAAGAAAAGAGAAGTTAAATTTAGGCCTTAATATTTGTTGTTTAAATGTGAGTACATTTTAGAAAAACGGGTTAAGCCTTAGAAATATTAAAATTATGGTTCCATTCAGTTCAGTCAGACCTTTGAGAGCCTACTGTGTGCAAAATACTGTGCTGGATACTGAGGGTAACAATTATCTGCTTTCCGCATGAAACCACAGGTATGCTTGCTGGTCAAGATAGAAACTCCCTTGCTGCTTAGGGAGAAGCCTAAGGCTTATTCAGGAGCTGATGTCTATAGAATACAGCCATCATTGTATATTTCATCGTGACTAGGCTAATCTTTCTGATATTGTTCTATATGCTTTTCTCAGAATGTCAGAGAAACTAATTAGGTCTTACAATGCCCTGAGTTTTTTGAAGTGGTAGCTATATATAATTTTATTTTTGAAGTTTCTGTTACCCAGAATTTGTTGGAAATGGCAATAGTATTTATGAAGTAGGCTCTAAATGCCTACCTTATTTGGTCTCTTATAATGTACGTGAACCACATGGAATTCCCCCCTGACTTCTCTATTAATTCTAAACATCAATAATGCACATTTCAAAGCCAATTTGCTTAATTGACTGCATCCTATGATATCTGCTAACAAGTTCCCTACATTGTGGAGTGTTTCTCCAGAGTTCTTACCTGTAGAGTTCTGTTTCATTCTTCTCCTCAAGGCTCCACTTGAGTGGTCAGTGAAACAAGTTTTGCCTATTAATTATTAACATTAGTGATTATGCAGTTCATATTTTATACATACTGTTTATAAAAGCTGCACTTAAACTGAGTTACAATCATTTACAGAGTATTTTACAATCATATCTTAATCCTACTTAAAGCAGTCATTAATGGGCATCTGCAGTTTGTATATCTCTGGATTACATAAGACATTTGGGACTCAGTCATCATAGAAAACTGATTATTCTGAAGAATATGAGAGTAGAACAACCATTTTTATTTTTGAAACACAAGGTCTTTAAAAGCTTTCAACCCCCAAAACAGAATTCCTGGTTGGCCAAACCACTTCAATGTATTTCTTTTATCCCCTCTTTTTTTTTCTTTCCTGTTTTCCTTGTTCATCTTTACTAAAGTTCTCTTTTATGTTCTATACAGCACTTGCCTGGTACCTGCTAGCAACAGGAAATGTGTGTCACTACTGAAGGTATGTATATCCTAACAGTACTTGTCATTGATCTAGCAACTCACAGACCAAGATTTCTTTGTTTGTCTCCTTGTTTTTCTTTCTTTCTTTTTTTTTTTAAATTTATGCTAAAGTGATTGTCTCGTCTAGCTCTACCCCTCCCCCAACCTGACAAAATGCTTGCTGCTACTGTACTCTCTGGAATGAACAAATTGGCAGGATTTGAGTAGCTCCAATGTTTTCTTTCAATAAAATGATTCAATTAATAATTCAAAAATGCTTCCTGTCACACGTTATTAGTTAAATTTCACTGAGTTGCAACACATTCAAGATTTTCCATTAATAATGACTTTTGCTAGAAACAAAGGGGTGAGGGGAAAAATTAATTAAAAAAAGTCTCTTTTATATAATGAAAATATCAAGAAGAAGAGCCACAGATCTTGAGTCCTGGCCAAAATAATAATAATAATAATGTGTTAAGATGTACAGATTGACTCAAATATCTAAGATAGTAATTTTAGTTAGTAGCAGTATACTTTGGATTATTTTTAAAAAGGGATAACGCAATTTATGTTCACATGAAGTAGTATTGGGGAGTTACCTAAGATTTTTCATTTAAAAGGATAAACTACTATGTTGTGAATGTTGCTTTTAGGTGTCCATTTGGTTTAAAATTTTCACATGATGAAAAAATACATGTTCAGGGTAAAAAAAAATGTTTGGAGGAACATAGATTTCCCTTCATTTACTCTATATCTTTACTGCTATCATGGAAGAGATAAAGATTCCTAGAAAAAAATGAGCATGAAAGGTGTCTTCAAGTTGTCTAACATCCATCTCTCCTCTGACAACAGCACACAAAGAAAATACATGCAAATGAAACCTCAACCTGTGAATACAATAATGAGAGCTGTTAAAAAGAATACTGTTTATCATTCTGCTATATAGGTCTTTGGGCATAAAGTCTGTAACTAAGAAAAAGACTACATTTTAAAATGCCTTTCTGTACCCTGGATATGGCCAAGGAAAGGAAGGTAGAAAGAGGAGAATTAAAAACATTCATTTTTATAAAATTTATTCTTCACAAACTTTTGATAAAACTGAAGAATATAAAGATACGTATATTCTGCTTAAGAGAATTTTTTCAGTCAGATAAGACATGTAATTCTTTACCTATGATTCTTGAAGATAGATGCTTATGTTTGATATAGTATAATGCATATGTTCCAATCATAATAGGATTTGTAATTTCATATGTAGGGAATAGGTGTAGACAGAGCCCATGTGTTAGAGTGGCTGGCATACAGGCAAAATGCATGTGGCACATGAGTATAACACATGATGCATTTCTTTCTGATGCTACAAGGGTATTTATGTCTTTTGACGAAGTCACTGGGCTACTTCTATTGGTCCTGCTTCCCACTGATCTTCACCAGATGCTACTGCTTTGGAGTCTTGTCAGCAGGACACATAGTCTTCTGTGGAGCCTTCCCTACTACATGCTTCTTTCTCTCTGCTTCTGTTTTTTTTTTTTCCCTTTAGCTGAAATGCTCAGTTTATAATCTTATTTCTCACACATTAGAGGAGTGGATTTTGTGTGATTTTTATTTTAAAAAATAGCCTTTTTAGAAAGGCTTTTGGTGAGGCCCAGTTGCCAAAAATTATCTCCTATGGGTCTTTTCAGTGACCTAAAGCAATAGAACCAGCACCAAACGTAGTAAAGTGGTGGGTGGAGGTTTGCTCAGGTTTTTTTTTTTTTCTCCTGTCTGTTTTCTATCCACCAAATCTGACTAGACTAGAAATTATTTCACTTCAAATACGAGGGTCTTGGCCCTGTGCACTAAGCTTTTACAAACACACTGCAGCTTCTTATCAGCTAACTAATATTTCTAGAAGGTACAAATTGTCTAGAAAAAAACATAAAACTACATCCAGTTTCATTCTCACCTTTTCATATGCAAATTTATCCAGAAAAGTCAAAAAAGCCATAAGCTCACCCTTTTGACGTCCCCTTGATGAAAAATTTATAGTCAATTGTATGGAGTATAACCAAATGTCTGTTGTTATAATAAAGTGTACAGAAATTAGAATTTCACAGAGTTAACAAAACCAGAGTAGTTAATCTAGTTAGGTTTAATATAAGACAAATTTCATTGGTCAGCAATTCTTCCAGCTGGTCTTTGAGATTTTCCATCATATATAAGGAATTCAATCTTGAAAAGGTTTGCAAGTAAGTAAAGTAAAATCTGTAAGTTAGTCCTTGAGGACATTTGGCCTTGTGATGAGATAACATGTCAGGCTTCTTGCTGATCTTCCAAACTAATCATTTGACTTTTCAGGCAATAGAGAATGATAAAAGTCATACTCCTCTGGATCTACTTCTGAGTTGGATAATTCAGTGTCTTTGTCATGTTCTTTGACATAATTTTCCTGTATCTTCTGTTAAATTTCTACATATGCTAATAGGTGGTCAAGGCATTCAGTTATTGATCATCTACTTGTATTAATGCATTGGTAACGTAGTGAGTGATGTATGCATGTTTCTAATCAAGAGTGCCAGTTCTGAAATGGTCCTCAGGTCTGAACACAGGTCCAGGTATACACTTTTTTCCTGACAATAATGACTCAATGCAACTTCAAGCTGACTCTGATATAGCTCATGTAGAAATAGTTCATGTCACTATCTATAGAATCCTAGTATTTTTATAGGAAATAAAATATTTCTTCCAAAAATGCTACTAATGAAATTATTGGAGCATAATGATGACGTGATTTACTGTCTAGCATAGCAGGGCACTCTGTACATTTCTTTTTTTTTTCTTTTGGTCAATTCTTCATTAGACCTCAATATGCAAATGGAACAGACTCATAAATAGTTGGTTAAGAGGTTAGATTTACACCCTTTGTGGTGATCTCATGTTCCTTGACTTATCATTGTTTCATGACCATAGTTCTATGGAGGTAAATTTCCATTTAGCCAATTGTGTATTTGCCAATTTAATGTACTTGACATATGTGTATATGCCTACATTATATATACACAAATTACATGTGTATATATCTATCTATATCTATATCTATATCTATATTTATATCTATATCTATGTCTATCTACATATATGTATCTACATTATATATATACATATACATATATATATATATATATATATATATATATACACATACATATATATCTGTGACACACACATGTGTGTGTGTATTCATCTAAGACAATTTTCTGTTGGTTGTGCCAGACTGCCATGACCTCTGCTACTCTGGCCCCTTGCTACTCTATGTTGAACTGGTATCTCTACAGTTTAATTTAACAGCATATTAAAAAAAAAAACTTTGCTTTTGAGTCAGAAAAGTTAGTAATGTTCCCTTGCCTTGCTTCTGTGGCCCTTATATAAGAACAATTTTGTTGTTGTTGTTGTTGAGTCATTTCAGTCATGTGCAATTCTTCATAACCCCATCTGCTGTTTTCTCAGCAAAGATACTGGAGTAGTTTGCAGTTTTCTTCTCCAGCTGACTTTACAGAAGGAGAAACTGAGGCAAACAGGGTTAAGTGACTTGCTCAAGGTCATGTAACTAGCAAGGGTCTGAGTCTGGATTTGAACTCAGGTTTTCCTGACTGTAGCTTGGCACTCTATTCACTGGGACACCTAGCTGCCCTAAAAGAGTTAAATGTCTGTTTAATGCCTTAGAATCCTATGCAAACTTGTAGCAAGTGATCAAAATTTATTTGCTTGTATTTTAACTCAGGACTAATTAAGGATGACCTAAGCTCTTGTGGTGGTGTCCTGTGCCTTTACACTCTTTCTCCAGTCTGATTTCACTAACCTCATCATCTTTTGTTGCCATCGGTACCCAATGTCTATAGTACATTTTGCGTGCATATTACTGAGTGAGAGGGCTTTTTCCCCCCTTTCATATAACAAGTATGGATAAAAGTAGCAGTCACTTGCTATGGTGTTCCTCCACTGCCAAGGGTTTATGAGATTTTCTTTCTTTCTTTTTTTTTTTTGCCATTTGATTTCAAGCTTTACAGTCTTCTGACTCTTCACAATTCCCAAAACTGTTTCATTATGGATTTCCAGAAACTCAGCTTCTTTTTTTTTTCCTTCCCAATTCAGGTGGCTGACCACACAATGGCACTTCAGTCACATAACTGACTCAAGCTTCTTATGATTCTTTCCTAAGGATAAATGGAGCCTTTGCCAAGAAAATTTCAAATTTAATCCTATCATTCACCTGTGGTGTAGTAGATTCTGTACTGGCAGTATGCAGTGGGAAGTATGCAAGCCTATCATCATCTGTAGCTGCTTCTTTCCTCACAAATGTCTTTTTCTCCATTCAGTAGTGAAATCAATCTTCTGTTATTCCTCTTTTCATGAATAGAATTTTGACTCCCCATATGATATTCTTGTACACAATGTAAAGCCTAGTGGTCATTTTCTAAGGGCATTCTAAAAATTTAATTCACCAGGGATTTTAGAATAGTCTAACTGAAGTGAAGTACAGGGAGAAAAAGGATTTTGTCTTTTTCATATTATTTAGTAAATATTTCATATTTCTCCAAAGTATTTGTAACATCTCACAGAATTCTCTGAATAGTTTTTTTTTTTTTTTGTCATGCAGTCAGCAGATATGGTTTTCAAATACTCTATTTATTGTTTGGCTCTAGAAGAAGTGAAACTCTTTGGTGCTCTAAGAATGCAACGGCCATATTACTCATGTCATCTTATACGACCAAAATGGACACAGTAATTCAATAGATATGAGTACTTAAGCTAGAAGTCAACAAGGATTTATTCAACATTTATGTGCCAGACACTGGACTAAGAATTGGAAATACAAGTACAAACAAGAAAGAAAGGTTATGTCCTTGGAGAACTTGCATTGTAATGGAAAAGGCAATAGATAAAAGAAGGCTAATGAATGGGAAAAAAGTGAGGGGCTGAGGTACCTGCACAGGGCCATGGTGAAGAAATCTAGAGTTAAGAACAGAGGTGAGAGAGGTGATCATGAAGGGATGAGCTTGACTGACCATGGCATTTTCTCAAAAAGTGGTTCTTGTAGGAACTCAACAGCTGGAGAAGTCCACAGGGGAGGAAACATCTTCAGAATCAAAAGATTGCAAAGGTGTAGTTATCTTCAAGGATGAGAAAGCTGCTGAAAAATGGTGAAGTCTTAAGAATTTGACACCACAAAAGTTATCTTAAATCAAATTATATGACTTGGAATACCAGAAAATTAATTTTCTAAATACTGTCTGTAGAAAAAAAAATCACCTTTTTTTTTTTCAAGATTGATCCTTATGGTTCTAGGGCCTTAGTGATAGAAAAACCACATAACAGTGCAATCCCTGGCAGAATTCATCCTGTCCCCAACTCAAAGTGCACTGTGGATCCTACAAGTTAGCTAATACCCTTGGGTTCACTCATTTTTTTTTTAACGCAAATCCCTAGTCAAAACAGTTTAGTTTCTCTATCAGAAATTTACTGCTTTAGTCTCTGAAGGCTACACTGTGCCTGGGTCTTTATATCTATAAGGACTATTTACCCAATAACCACTAAGTAGGGAGCAGCTCTTTGTTTCAGGGTTCTCCAGTTTCTTAGTTAAAAGGCCATTGGATCTCTTAAACAGGTTAGTAAACAAAGAAAAACTTCAGACACAAAATCTATTCTATCAGGCAATATAATTTTTTCTTCCATATATCGTCATATTCGTTACCTATCATAGGCAGTCATGGCCAGTAAAGCCAGAGGAAGGCTTTGATCATTCTTACAGTATCAACAACAAACAACATTTGTTGACTATCTACTTATTAAATGGACACTTTTTCTCCTCTGTTGTCCCTTTCAAAGATGAGATGGGATGATTATGTGACTATGTTAGACATTGGGTACAAAAAATTCTGACATGGTTCTTGATACTAAGCTTAAAAACAAATTGTGAAAATGAGACATATACATGTGAAAACAGGTTAAAAAAAGGTCACATTCTAAGTGCAACATTAACGGCCCATATAATAATTTTAAAGAGGATGATAAAGAATTGTGAAGACTTCATGAGAAAGGTGGGAGGAGGTGGGGATTTAAAAAGTCATTTAGTGGAAAGTAGTGGCTATATAGAATGGACCACTTAAGAAGACCACTTTTAGCAGTCAACGGCAATAGATTAAAGTTTGGGAAAGAGCCAGAACATAAGGTCCTCCTGGGAAAGTTTGGCACAGTTATATTATTATGGCAGCATTTAAACCAATCACAGAACTATACACTGAAAAATGGAAGAAACCTTAGATATCAGCTAGTTTATTCTTACTAAAATCAAGAATCCATTCTACAGCATCTTCTATACAGGGTCATAAAACTTCTGTTTCTTCATTAGTGAAGATCTAACCACTCCCCTTCCCTCTAAGGGAGTCAAATTGATTCCACTTTTGTACAACTTTAATAACACAGAGATACTGTGTATCTGATGTAGATACAAGGCAAAAATAATTAAGGCCTTAAGGATAAATTATGTGGTTTTGCCTTTTCCTGATGAACCACGTAGTAGATCACTTTGGAGAAACTCTTATGTCGTCTTATCACTGGAAGATGCCAGCAAGAACTCTAATCTCGTAAGGCAGTAGTATTGAAAGAGACTTCAAGGTTTAGACCATTTTGTTTTACTCCATTCTTCAACCCAGGAAATATAGCCACCAGGATGGGTGGAATGGTAAATTGAGGAACAAAGATAATAATAGTAGCATGATATCCAAGTAAGATTTGTATCCCTAACCTTCCTGGATCTGGTAAAGAAGAGAGGTTCTGTTATATTATAGAAGAACTGGTTCACAAAAGACTTGAAATGTATTACCAGTTTTGCAACTAATGTGAAATTTTGCAGGTTTTCACTTCCTTCATCTGTGAAATGGACCTAAAAATACCTGTCATATATTGTAGTGTTGTATTTTTTTTTCTGGAAGAAAATTAAGGATAGACAAAAGCACAGTGAAACAGAGTGAAAATATAATTATTACCAATGCATTGTTGCTGGAATTGTGAAATAATCCAACCATTTTGGAGAGTAATTTGGAACTATGCCCATAGGGCTATAAAAATGTGCATACCATTTAACCCAGCAATAGCACTTCTAAGTCTGTATCCCAAAGAGATCCCACAAATGGGAAAAGGACCCACATATACAAAAATATTTATAGCAGCTCTTTTTGTGGTGTCAAAGAATTGGAAATTGAGAGGATGCCCATCAATTAGTAATGGCTGAACAAGTTGTGGTATATGAATGTAATAGAATACTATTGTGCTATAAGAAATGATTAATGGCAGACTTCAGAAAAACCTGGAAAGAATTGTATGGATTAATGCTGAGTGAAGGGAGCAGCACCAGGAGAATGTTGTACACAGTAACAGCCATATTGTGTGAAGGCTAATGTTGAGAGACTTAGCCCTTCTCAGCAATGCAAGGATCTGAGACATCTCCAAAGGCTATGTGGAAAATGCTATCCACATCCAAAGAAAGAACTATGGAGTTTGATTGCAGATCGAAGCATGTCATTTACTATTTTTTCTTCTGTTTTGTTTTGTTTTCTCTTTCTTGTGATTTCTGCTATTGGTTCTATTTCTTCCCTTACAATGTCACTAATGTGAAAATATGATTAATAGGAATTTATATCTCTAGCCAATATCAGATTGCATTATGTATTGGGAAACGAGGTGGGGAGGGAGGGGGAGAAAAGATTAAAACTGAAAAGCTTATGGAAGTAATTGTTGATAAGTCAAAATAAATTAATAAAAAAAGAAAAATTGTTGTTCTCAGTTGTTTTTCCACCATGTCTAACTTTTCATGACCCTCTTCATAGTTTTCTTGGCAAAAATACTGGAGTGAGTTTTCATTTCCTTCTCCAGCTCATTTTACACATGAGAAGACTGAGGTAAACAGAGTTAAATGAGTTGCCCAGGGTCATACAAGGTAGTAAGTGTCTAAGGTCAAATTTGAACTCAGGAACATGTCTTGCTGACTCCAGGTCTGGCACTGTATCCACTATGACCTGTGAAAAATATAAGCCTTATATAAATGTAAGGTTGTATTGTCAGTCATATAAATTTGCTTTTCAAGCTATTCTCATTTTTCTCTTTACCTCAAACTTTATTTTTGTCAACTCAATTACCTTAGTTTCAGCCTCCTCAACCTCACATTTTGAAAGTCCAGCAACGAAATTGTTATGTCCAAGATACATGGAATCCATTTATCTCTTCACTGTTACTTAACACAAAATCATCCCTGTGGGTACAAGGGCTTTTTCTGCAGTAACTGCTGACATCTGTAACAGGCTTTCTCTATCTTTCTGCTTTATTGGCCCTGCCATTTCTAATCTCATCTAACTAAAACCATCTCTCTCTTCTTCCCTCCTCTCCTGCTATTACTGCATCATATATAATTGTATTATTTAACTCTGTCAAATGTATTGGGGTAGTTTTGTATGAAAACAGCTTATACAGAAACATATTGGCATTGTATGCTACTTAGAAATTTATTTCCTAGTGATGACTGTCTAGTATTGGAATATTTTGTCTTAGTGATATTCAGCAATAAGAGCAAATATACTACAGAATTTTTATTTTTTTTTTAATTTTTAAAATTTTTTTTTCTGCTGGAGCATTTTTATTTGTATGTATGTGTTACACCCTTAAAAAAAGAATCCCAGGATTTTTCCTCCTGTGTGTTTTCATCTTGCTTCCTCATGGTCCATGATGCCAGCTGAAGTTGTAAGCACGATGAACCCAAACTGACAGGATGGTGGCAGATTATTCTGCCACTTTTCCAGATCTTTCAATTGAACATCAAATATGGGGCTGATTATACCACACTTGTTTAATCTGCTGTGAGGTTCACAATTTTTCCTGATCTGTGATCATCAATGATCTCAAATTCGCTAATGTAACCATGCTTCATCATCACAGTTAAGAACCAGACAATTACTTTAGAGCATGGCCTCATGAGAACCTGGTGTTTTCCTCACTTTTCTGCATTGTTGATGCTTTTGAGAGCATCTGCCAGGACGTTCATGCTTACCATGGTGGTGGCGCTGCAAGATGGCGGAAAGAGCTATGCTGGAGAATTTTTAGAGATTAAAAAAGTAATGTTGGAGCAGCACAAAAAAAAAAAAGAAAAAAAGAAATGTTCCTTAATTCTAATTTTTTTTTGCCCCTCCCTCACCCCAAGATGGCATAGATTCTGAATACCCCTTCCCCTAATCTGCCCTCCCTTCTGTCACTCCTTGCCCTTATCTTATTCCCTTCTCCTTCTATTTTCCTCTAGGGCCGGATAGATTTCTGTATTCCATTGCCTGTATATCTTATTTCCCCATTGCATACAAAAACAATTTTTAACACTTGTTTTTAAACTTCGACTTTCAAATTCTCTTTCTTCCTCCCTTGCCACCTACCCTCGTTGAGAAGGTAAGTTACTTGATGCAGGTTATACAGGTGTAGTAACGCAAAACACTTTATACCAGTCATGTTGGGAAAAACTAGCTATATTTACCTTCATCCTATCCCAACCCACATTTGTTCTATCCTCTCTTTTGACCCTGTCCATCCTAAGAAGTGTTTATTTCTGATTACTCCCTCCCCAATCTGCCCTCCCTTCTGTCATCCCTCCTTTTGTCTCCTTCTGCAGTATTTTCTTGTAGGGTAAGATAGATTTCCGTGTTTACTTGAGTGTTTATACTATTCCCTCCTGAAGCCAAATCCGATAAGAATAAGATTCACTCATTCCCTCTCACCTTCCTCCACTTCCCTTCCACTGTAAAACCTTTTTCTTTTGTGTTTTATGTGAGATAATTTACTCCATTCTACCTCTCCCTTTCTCCTCCCAATATAATCCTCTTTTACCCCTTAATTTTACTTTTTAGATATCACTCCTTCATCTTCAACTGCTTTTGTATCATCTATCTATTTTTGTATCTATCTATCTATCTATCTATCTATCTATCTATCTATCTATCTATCTATCCATATATATTTTTCTCTCCAACTGCCCTAATACTGACAAAGGTCTCATGAGTTACAAATATCATCTTTCCATGTAGGAATGTAAACAGATCAACTTCAATTAGTCCCTTATGATTTCTCTTTCCTGTTTACCTTTTCATGCTTCTCTTGAGTCTTGTATTTGAAAGTAAAATTTTCTATTCAGCTCTGGTCTTTTCATCAAGAATGTTTGAAAGTCCTCTATTTCACTGAATGCCCATTTTTTCCCCCTGAAGGATTATACTCAGTTTTGCTCTGTAAGTGGTTCTTGGTTGTAATCCTATCTCCTTTGATCTCCAGAATATTATATGCCAAGACCTCCAGTCCCTTAATGTAGAAGGTACTCAATATTGGGTTATCCTGATTGTGTTTCCACAATACTGGAATTGTCTTTTTCTGGCTGCTTGCAATATTTTCTTCTTGTTCTGGGAACTCTGAAATTTGTCTACAATATTCCTAGTAGTTTTCCTTTGGGGATCTCTTTCAAATGGTGATTGGATTCTTTCAATTTATATTTTGCCCTCTGGTTCTAGAATATCAGGGCAGCTTTCCTTGATGATTTCTTGAAAGATGATGTCTAGGCTCTTTTTTTTGAACATAGGTTTCAGGTAGTCCAATAATTTTTAAATTCTCTCTCCTGGATCTATTTTCCAGGTCAGTTGTTTTTCCAATGAGATATTAGACATTGTCTTCTATTTTTTCATTCCTTTGGTTTTGTTTTACAATTTCTTGTTTTCTCATAAAGTCACTAGCTTCCATTTGCTCCATTCAAATTTTAAGGAAGTATTTCCTTCAGTAAGCTTTTGGACTTCCTTTTTCATTTGGCCAGTTATGCTTTTGAAGGCATTCTTCTCCTTATTGGCTTTTTGGACCTCTTTTGCCATTTGGGTTAGGCTATTTTTTAAGGTGTTATTTTCTTCAATATTGTTTTGGGTTTCCTCTAGCAAGCTATTGACTTGTTTTTCATGATTTTCTTGCATCACTCTCATTTCTCTTCCCAGTTTTTCCTCTACTTCTCTTACTTACTTCTCAAAATCCTTTTTGAGTCCTTCCATGGCATGGGACTGATTCATATTTTTCTTGGAGGCTTTGGAGGTAGGTGCCTTGACTTTGTTGTCTTCTTCTGATTGTATGTTTTGATCTTTTTTGTCACCGAAATAAGATTCTATAGTCTGAGGTTTTTATTTTTTTTTTGTGCTATTTGCTTGGGACTCAACCAATTATTTGACTTTCAAACTCTTTGTTAAGGTAGGTGTCTGTTTCCAATGTGGAGAATGTACTGTCTCAAACCTCGGGGGTTTTGTGCAAGTATATTTGGAGATACCTTTAGGGACCTCTAAATTTTCAGTTCTTTCAAGGTGGCATGATCAAAGGTGAGGTGTTTACTCCTTTCCTGGCCTGTGCTCTGGTCTGTGATTGACCACAAGCACTCTTTTCTGCCTTGGAACTGTGAGGGGGATTTTCTCTGTACCTCCACCACAAGCTCCAACATGCCAGTGCTCCTTGCCCCAGTACTGCTCCCCAGAACTGTGACCCAGATCCAAGCACTGGCAAAGCAAGAGACTCCTGCCTCAGCACCAGCAAAGAGATCCCTGCAATCTCTTTCTGATCAGCTGCTTGATCCTCCCTTGGTCTGTTGTCTGAGAACTCTGTAAGCACTCGCTGCCCCTGGTCTGTGCCAGGACTGGAGTTAGAAGGAGCTCCTCTCTCCCTGGGGTTGATATACCTTTCCCACTGACCTTCTAAGTTGTCTTTGGCAATTGTGCATTGAGAAGTCTGGAAACCAACAGAGCTGCCCATGATTCAGTCCCCTGAGGCCTGGTCTTCATTGAGCTGTGCTTCTCTCCCATCCTGGCGCAATAGACCTTTCCTGCTGACCTTCCAGGTTGTCTTCGGCTGGAAATTTGTTTCATTCTGTCTTTTTGTGAGTTCTGCTGCTCTTGAATTTATTTAGAGCCATTTTTTACAGGTTATTTGGAGGGTTTGGGGGAGAGCTCAAGCAAGTCACTGCTTTGTCCCCCCAATTCTAAATAGTCTTAACTGTATACCAAACTGATATATGTCCACTTCTAGCAATAAATATATGCAGTAATTCATAGGAACTCAAAAGACACTCTCCCTTATGGAGTAATTTTTTAAACACTAAGACACAACGCAACAGAATTTCCTACTATTTCCTTTCTTTTACTTTTGTCTACATGAACCAAGACACAAATAATGACTTTTCAAACCTAGGAAATTAATTTAAAACAAAATTTCACTGGAGATAAATAAAAATACATTAAAGGCTTCTCCTTGAAAGAGAAAAGGCCTTGTCATATAATGCACTGAGTGCATTATAAAGCATGCTGAATACTTGTCAATTTTCAGGTGACAGTGTTAGCAGCCAAAACATATTGTATACCTACAATGTATAAGTCATTGGTCCAGGTGAAAGGTGTCTAAAGAGGCATTTGACATTTTCCCTTAGCTTGGGCAGTTTGCTTTCTATCTGGGAAGGTAAAGAATATATATGGTGACATACCATATGTCACCATAATGGCAAATGAATGCAGGAGAGAGTACCACTGTTAGAAGGGGGGTGGGATGGGGATTTTCAATTAAGCTGATTGTAGAGTTCACAGAGGAGATGGGATTTTATCTGGGCTTTTAATAAATAGTAGGACTTATCTAAGTCCTTAGATAAGTGGGAATGAGCAAGTAAAACCTACCCCTGTAATAGTCATGTTCATTAACATCAACAGCAATAGAAAATTTTTACTAAAGAGTCTCATTTTCAAAGAGAGTTATTCTAGACAATGGGTGAATGTTCAGAGAAAGATGAAAGTTTAAAAGCAACAAGCTCCTATCATTTTAGCCACATAGGAGGTCATATAGGTCATCACTTTAGTGCAAAATGAGGGATTCAAAAGGGTTTTCCTGGCCAAAAAGTGTTTCTTATTGATTTTCCAAGTTTCCTGAAATTTTGGGTATATTAGTTGATTCATTGCTTTTTTAAGATGTCACAGAAAAGTCTCCTGGTAGGGTGCATATCTGATGCCTAATTGGGGGTATGCCAATATCCATTATCATTCATGATTTCAATATCATTGTTCTTCTAGTCAGGCATGCTTGAGCTCAGAGCCATTTTTAATTCTTTCATTACTCTCAGTCCTTGCAGCCAGTTAGCCATTCTGTCCTATTCTCTTTTGAATTGTATCTCAGTTTTGTCCCTTTATTTCTATTTTTATATATACAACCACTCTTCAGTATCCTGTCATTTCTCACTGCATCAAGAAAAGGAAAAAAAACAACCCTTTCCCATTGGTCTAAAAATAGGTGGAGGAATGTGTGTGTGTGTGTTTTCTTTTGTGTATGTGAATGTGTGGTGTGTGTGTGTGTGTGTGTGTGTGATGGTTATCAAAGACAGTATTTACCTATTTCTCAATTTAGCCAAAGGCTTACCCTGAACTTCCCTTTCAAGTTTTAGAATAAAATAGTAATGTTGAAGGGAGAAAATTTGGAGTTACACCTCTAAGTTTTGGAAGCAGCTAGATATAATTTTTCCCTTAATTTTTTTTCTCCACTGAAATATCTGTCTATCTATCTATCTATCTATCTATCTATCTATCTATCTGTTCAGATGATGCCAGTCTCCATATTTTGACTCCCCATCCAACCTCTCCCAATTGCCCCCCATCCTTGCCAGTAATAGCATCTAGGCAACTAGGTTGTATAGAAGAGCTTTAGATTCACAGTCTAACAGATCTAAGTTTGAATCTTCACTCAGATAATTGCTAGCCATATGACTTCAGGCTAATCATTTAACCTGCCTCAGACTCAGTATCTTCATCCCTACAATGAGAATAAGCACTCAATTCACAGGGTTGAGATAATAATTTTAAAACAATTTTAAAATCTTACTATCTTTAATTAAAATAGGTTTTATTTATTCCTGATTTTTTTCAAAAAGACATTCCCTGATACACATTTACTCACTAACCCCTTCTTCCCATTCCCATAATGAACCTTCCCTTTTAATGAAGAAAATAGTTAATGAAAACCAACTGACAAAATTACTTTTCCTGCTAGTAACGTCTGCTATATTCTGCTCTTTAGTGTCCTATCTCTTCACCAAAATGTGTTTCATCATCTGTTCTCTAAGACCAATATTGCTTATAATAGCTTTTCATAATTAAATAGTGTTTTTTTTACTAACATAACTATAAGTGTAAAGTATTCTGACTACTTACTGTTTTCCCATATTTCTCTGAATTCTGCACATATTTTTGCTTTTTATGGTATAATGACATTTTATTACATTTATATCCTATTCTTTATTTACCATTCCCCAATTGATGGGCACCCATTTTGTTTCTTTTGTTCTGTTTTGTTTTCTACTACAACAGCAACTGTTAACAATAACGGTGATGGTGCATATGGTAGCCATTGGAGGTATACTTTATGTAGCTGACATGTTACTAATTTGTTTGGCAAATAAATACCTTTTATTATTGTCATACTTAACCTGTGTTATCATCTCTATTATTCAATATCTCTCTCACTAAATGCTTACAAAGCTGTCCTAAGACATCACTCTGCATTTCATGACTTTCTACATTTTCATGTGACTGAGCAGATCCCCAAATATGGCCTGACATCTTTTCCTTACTGGATAAGCATAGTTCATAAGATCATGCTGTTTAGAGCTAGAAGGGACTTAAGGAGTCAACTAGTCAACCTCTTTATTTTATACATGCAGAAACAGGTAAAATGGCTGGTTTAGTGTCATATTAGCAGGTACTAGGACTAAGATTCAAGCTCAGTCAGGCCCCCTGGATCTTTTCACTAAAAATAGATATGTCTCTAGAATATATTCATAGGTAAGCATAGAGTATGGAGCAGGTATACAGTATACCTGCTCCATATTATATGAATAGTTATGATTATATATAACTCTATGAGAGTCAGCTAGGTGGCCCACTGGATAAAGTGTTGGGCATTAAAGAAACTAATTCAGGCTATTCACTGTAAGGTTAAATACTGAAGCTGAAGATTTAAATATTCTGGTCACATAATGAGAAGATGGCATTCATCGTGAAAGACCTTGATGTTGGGAAAGATTGAAGGAAAAAGAAAAAGGGGATAGCAGAGGATGAGATGGCTAGATTGTGCTATGTAAACAATGAACATGAACTTGGACAGGCTTTGAGAGACAGTGGAGGATAGAAAGGCCTGGCTTTCTGTAGGCCATGTACTCATGGAGAGTCAGACATGACTGAATGAATGAATGAAAAACAACAAGGTTAAAGATAATGTTTTATCTAAACTTGGAGGTTTAGTCTTTGAGAACCCAACGTAGGTTTTATTCATAATTAGTGATTAGTCAGAAGGCCCTTCCCTTTTTAATATTCAGTCAATTAATAAACTTTTGTTGTGGTTGATCAATGGGGGTTAAGTGACTTGCCCAGAGTCATACAACCAGTAAGAGTTATATGTCTGAGGTTGGATTTGAACTCAGGTCCTCCTGAATCCAGGGTTGTTGTTCTATCCACTGTGCCACCAGCTGCCACTATAATAAACATTTGTTAAGCAACTACTATGTGCCAGACACTGTGTTAAATGCTGGGATTACAAAGAAAGGCAAAAGACAATCCCTTTCATAAAAGATCTTGATATTCAATGTGGGAAGCAACATATAAAAAGAAGCCAAAAAGTAGGATTGAGGTAGGTTACAAAGAGAGGGAGCATGATGAAGTGTAGAGGAGTACAACACTGAAAAATGAAGAGATGACAGGCCTGTTTGTCCAACTTCAATGAAGGATCCAGGATGAGCTCCCCAACCTTCATCCTCCAGGCTTCACGCTTCAGTCAGAGATAGGGAGCAGTCTCTAGAGTCAAGGAGTCTTAGTACAGTGTGATTTCTGGGATTGGTGTAATCTGGTGGGGAGACAAGGTTCCTGGGGGACATGGTGAAATCAGAGGAGTATAGCCTAGTGAGAGCTGAAGAGATGGCTGGACTGAAATCTATATGATTTGAATATTGACTTTCTCATCTCTACTATGTCTGAGTTGTGATGAAACATTTCTTTATCTTGTTTTCACTGTACCTTTGCATATTTATAAAATATACACAAAAAATTGAGTACATCCATTTCTGAAAACAATTGAACTTTAAAAGGAAGAGCTGACTTCAGTGATAGATAAGGTAGATGATCATAATATAATTTTGTAGAGGTCAAGGAAGTACCCCTTTCCTAAAGAAATATTTTCCCTAAGGAAAATATTGATGAATCTAATTTTACCTTAGTGTCTGTTTCCTTTGTATTAAAGTATTGCCCTCTCTTCAGGTCACTTTTTTTTTTTAATAAATACACACTTGAGAGGGAAAACACGCCAACCACCTAAAGATATAATCTGAGTTCAATTATTCTTTTCCCTCTTATAAGGAAGACTAAGATATCATGGGATTACAAGAAATCTAATAGGATAGAGGATATTGAAAAGGAAATGAAAGGGGTGGCAAGAGGAAGAGAGGGAGCAGAAGACAGAATCAGAAAAATGTGAATTCTTAAGACATGGATGGGGCCTCAGAAATTACATATTCAAGCATGTATTTAAACAGAAATTCCACCTATAAAATCCTTGCCAAGCTTATGTCATAACTTGGCAAAAGATTAATCCTATTATAAGGTAAAGCTGGTCTCCTATGTGGATGTGAGAATTTTTTTTGCCTCTATTTCATGGATTTTCACTATTATATATCAGAAGGTCACAGAAGATAATATTCTTTTTCTTCATAGTAGTATAATACTTTTAAAATATAAGTTATAGATAAATAGATACATTCTTAAGCTCCTAAATTAGTGGATAGACTGACAACTCTAAGGTAACCCTTTCCCAACTTTTTATAATCTTCATCCATTTTGTATTCATATGCTTTTGTCCTCTGTGAATATTAAATGGATTTATAACAGACATAGAAGATCAAGTCATCAAGCTCTGTGTGCTTGTCATCAAGTCTAGCTGATCTAAAAATATCCAGATGTAATATTCAAACATTGTTTTTCTATACTAATTCACACATACTATATTCACACATGCTGTCTGGGGCATGGTATGGCTAATTGTTCACAGTTGATTTTCTTCACATAGGAGACAATCTTCTGATATAGAGAACACAGGAGTTTCCAATAGGGAATGAGAAAACATATAGTTTATTTTATAGAAAGAAAGAAATGAAAAATAAATAAATACACGCAGAAATGCAAACTCACACATATATACACACACACGTATGAATGTTTATGTTATATATATATATATATGAGTATTTACATTTGCATGTATGTATGCATGCATATGTATTAGGCATATGTGTACATAAATATAAATATATACATTTACATTATATATGTGTGTATGTATATATTCATGCATATCGTCTTTTTAGCTGTTCACTATTTCATCCCCAGAGTGGCTGTTAACTTAATACCAGTTTCATTGCTCATAACATTTTCCATCAACTGTTTTATTTATAGTAGCAATTTTAATACATTAACAAAATTATTAGCTTATGAAAACTTTTATGAAGCACACATACAAACGCACTTATCTTGTAATTTATTGAAATCCTCGATACAACTTCTGGACATGAGTAGAGATAGACTGAGATCAAAGTCAATTCATGTTGCTTCTCATGTACTCTTAAGGGCACTCTAATTTGTGTCGTAGTAATACATTTTAAAGACCCATGGTGGCCTCCATTTAAATTACCCCTTGACAGGTTGAGAGCTGTGCCCAGAGGAGATGCATAGAGAGTTACTCTTGAATATCAACGCATTTCCTGACCTGCAGGTAACACTGACATTTTCTAAATCCAAGAAATTGAATTGCTCTTCATAAACAAGCAAGTTCACTTTAGGTCTCTGTAGTGCTGCACCTGGATAGAGTTTAATAACAGTTGCAATTCTTTCTGTCTTTTAGGGTGTGCAAAGGAAAACAAAATACTGCCATAATACTAGTATAGTAGTATTTGAGCTGTTTCATGGAGAAATAGACCACTACATGGAATCATCTCAATTCTTTTTAGGATGAAACCAGTTACTATAGACATTGAATTAATCTTATTTCTCTTTGAACCTAGTGAAAATGTTACCAAAAGAAGATGATGAAATAATAATAAAAAAAAACATTATTTCCCTTTGTAAATTTAAAAAAGTGGGTCAGAGGAAGAAACCCCTCTATATGTAAGATTTATCAGTTTCTACAACATATTGATGGCTTTTTAGCAGCTTCATAACCAACCTGGTTTACATTCAGTTTTATATCATTGTATTCCCTGAGCAGACGCTCAAGAACCCTTTATAGATAGTTTTTCTCTTTTTATTGATTATAAGGCTGTTGAACTCTAGTGATAAGGCATCAGGGGAGAAGCAGAAAGCAACGGGTTTGGAGGATAAATGCATATTTATGTTGCATAGGGAGAAAGTATTCTATTCAACACATCTGTGAATTTCACACTTTTGTGGAATTACTGTTTAGGAGTCCCAAGTCATGAGTGTATTTTGTAGCTTCGTGTACTATTTGCTATTACTTTCCAGTGGGTTGATTGACTTTATAGAATGCTAATACAGAAATTCAGGATATAGCAAACTCTTAATGACCTTTGTTACAGAGGAAAGGAGATTATATACACTATGGCAAAGGGAGTATATTAGAGGAATTGGAGTCAGAAGGCCTGAGTTTTTGTGTCTTGTCTCTGATGATTAGCACTTGTATGATGATGGGAAAGTCAATCTGTTAATTAGGCAGCTGGGGTCGCACAGTGGATAGAGTGCCAGATGTGGAGTTAGGAAAACCTGAGTTCAAATCCAGACTCACACTTACTAGACACGTAATGCTGGTCAAATAGCATAACCACTATTTGTCTCAGTTTCCTCATTTATAGGATAGGGATAATAAGTTATTGTGAGGATCAAATGAGATAATGATTCTGCAGTACTTAGCACAGTGTTTAGCACATAATAAGTGTTATATTTTAATTTTAGCTATTGTTATTAGTCAACTAACATTTATTGAGTGCCTACTATATATAGCCAGCACTGAACTAATCATTGAACTCAGTGAACCTCAGTTTCCCTTCTTATAAAGGAGGCAATATTCTAGGACCTCTAAGGTCTCTTTTAATGATAAATGCAAGATCCTTTATGAATACTTCCAGTATAATTTCTTGTTACTTTTGCTCACACTATAATGCAAGTGCCAATATCTTTGATTTTATTGGTTAGTTGGTTTACCTCAAGTGACTGAGTATATTTTTTCTTCTTTTTTCTTCTCTCTTCACCCTGACCCAGGTAACCAAATATAACAGACTTCATTGATTTCACTTCAGATTTCATTTCAGATGCATAAGGAAAGATCCAGTTTACTTGGTACATATCATTGGTGTTTATCTCCTTAGTGATCATGGGCCTTGAAAGGCTACATCTTTCTCTTTGTAACTCTTTCCAAAACTTGTGAATAATCCTTGAGTCCACTGGTGGATTTGTCTACACAATAGATAGTAAATGCATAAAAAATGCAATTCATCTTGAATCCAATGTATAGATAGGTTTTCCCCCCAAAAAATTAAAATTTTACTTTTGGAATTCAGGAAAATGTCTTCAAATAGAAATAATTTTATAAAGAGTTTGTTGTTGGGTTCCCTGTCTACCCTGCAAAGTTTTACTTAATCTATGATTTAACTGAGACATTGGTCTAATGATTCTTAAACCCAATCACCTTTTATATATCATTACTTTGGTTAAAAGTTATTTTCCAAGTTCTACCTGGGCATACCAATCCCATCAATTACAACCCATGAGCTATGAGGAAACTTAACCTCAATGTACTTTAGTTTCCTTATTGTAAATTGAAAGGATATAATTAAAAAGCGTATGATGTCCCTTCAGTTTTAGAATTTTAATCAATGTCCCTTCCAGCTGAAAAATCTTTGACGCTATGATCTCTCTATTCTCATTCTATTCTGTGAGACCTTTCAAGTAAGGACATAATTTTCTAGGTAGATAAGGGAACAAGGAGAGGTGAACTCATTAACTAGTACTCCAACAGTGAAGAGGAGAAGGACCATCGATAATAATTGTTCATATGCAAACATGTACTTATACCTCAGTATAAATATTTTACCTCTACCTTCATTTTACAGAAAAATAAATTAAAGTTGCAAAATGTTAAGTGGCTTACCTGGTTCAATTAAATATAATTTCCACAATTTGAAATCATTTCTTCTAACTACTCTTTCATTCCAGTACAATGTCTGTCTATCTGTTTTTATATATGTCTGTTTGTCTGTCCATCTGTCTGTCTACCCACCTGCCTGTTTATCTATGAACTATCTTTTTCTATTAATACAATCTATCTCTTTCTCTTTACCTTTCTGCCTATCTATCTATCTTCTAGTGAGAGGAGAAAGAAATTGGTGATGTGGTACTTAAGACTATTGGGATGGGAAGGAATTTTGATTTGAATGTGTCTTAATGCCTTTAGTTCTCACAGTGGCAGAAGTGAAGCACTGACAGTTCTCATTTTAAAATCTTGAAACAATTTAAATTTAATAATTACAGAGATCTATATATAAATTATCCTCAAAACCCTGGACACTTTATTTTATCTTCACAACATTCCATGAAGTAATTATTGTTGTTATTATTATTATTATTACTGTTATCCTTATCATCTTTATTATTGTCATCATCATCATCATCATCAGCATCCCAGTTTTCAGATGAAACTTAAATAGATTTAATATCCTATCAGTGGACATGACCGGTAACAATTAAAGTAGAGATTCACATTTAATTCTTTCCTTATCCAAGACCCAGTGCTTTTTCCAATACATCATAAGATTCTAAGAAGCAGTCCAGCATACAGTTTCACATTGGTAGTGTCTGTTCTGAGCTGAGCCTGATTTAGTTAAAACATATTCCAAAGGAAACTTACATATAATAAGCAGTTTGTATTACATGAGCCTCATTCTCCCCTCAGTGCCATCCCCATAAGCATAATTTATGCAAAATAACTAACCAATATAGTAAACACAAACTAATTGTGTCTTTTTAAAGCAAAATAAGGCAAATTTCTTGATGTTAGGTTTGACCACTTGACTAATACATGCTTCTCTGCTGAATCCAAAGCATCTTCTTAAACAAATTTCAGAATAATAGAATATATATATAAGTATATAGATATATATTTATGCATCATATAATTTTATTGGTTAACTATGACAAACTTTGTTAAAAGAACAGAGGGATTTTTGGAGACAAGATGAAGTCTCAGAAGATTAGGTGTTGCAATTTGCACCATTGGAGGTACATTTTGATGGGTCCATATTGATAAGATAACAAGTCCACTAAATTATTGCAGTATAAGGATCATTAGACAGGTATTATGTTTATTATAGATATACTTACATGTTACTGATTACATGATTGATAAAATAAAATGCAAAGAATGGAATATTTGAAGAAAACCAGATGTTTTAATGCTAAAATCATATAATGCTCTTCAAGTAGAAATTCAAGCTTTTTAAAAATTGCAAATTAATAAATGGCAACCAAGGAATGCACGTGCATGAGTAGGGATCCATGAAATCTCTCCAGGGGATATAAAAATGAAATTATGTTCTTCTAATACTCATGACAGTATTTTTATTATAATCCAATATTTTTTATTTCAAGGGTCCTTATGTACTTTTGATACATGAATATGAAAGATTTCATTGTGGAAGAGCCTTTATAGCAATGGCTTTCTAAATTGGCAACAAAGAATAACCAGATTTTATATTCTCTTTCAATTATGCAATGATAAATATGTGCTGTCTCTATAAGAAGCAATAAGACCTTGTTGGATGACTCTTCTTTCAGTTGAGGGGAAAAAATTGAGAGATTATCTGTTCAGCAAAAGTATATTCCATTGTTATAAGTGAGATTCAGAACAGAATTCAAATTGAAGAATTATTTTAAATACTGCAAATAATGAATGTCTTTTCCTTTAGATTATAACCTCCTAGTGTCAAGATGGTAGAGTATCAATAAGAGGTATAGCCAAGTTCCTCCACTATACCCACCCCACAAAGTTCTGGAAAATGCACTAAAATGAATTCTGATCAGAAACAAGAAAAACATTGCAGTGAGTAATTTCTCCTGCTTAAGTTGGCTTGGAGAAATAAAGAGATATGTGGACATCGGGTGTGGGGTATGGCCAGAAGCATGCTATGGGGAGCATTTTAACACCCAGGGAATGAAAATGGTTCAAAATCAGACACTAAGACAGGAATTCCAAGGGGCAGCAAGAGGGCCTAGGTGATCCCTGAACTAGCACAACATGACAACTGGTAGCCTTGTTGCTCAATATCCAATTTTGGGTCACAGATCTAAGGAAGATTGTGGAGGTGACTAGCACCTGGGGAGTGATAAAAAGGAGTGGTGATGGGCATGAAACTTAGCTGTGTACTAAGCAAGGAACAAGTTCTGAAGAAAATAGTAGTTGTAGCTGCAGAGCAGAGCTGAACACATTTTTAGCTTTTATCCTATGATGAAGTGTTCAGTACTAGAAGCAGGGCAGGAATGCCAGACTGAAGGGTATCCTGCAGTTTGGTAACTGAAACTACAAAGCCTTCTCCTGGCTGAGTACAACAGCAACCTAGTTGCAATATGGGATAAGTCAGCAAACATCTTGATCAGACACATCTCTGGGTCATGAACTTGCAGAGTTCGCACCAGGAGGGTGTAAAAATACTTACAAGCAAAGCCTCAAGGAAAAATGTATCTTGGAAGCAAGCCCAACAGGAATTCCTAGAAGACATACATCACAAGTTAAAAAAAGAACTATAAATGACTTAGAAACCATAGCGGAGCCAAAGGAAAACAAAAAGGAATGAGACCTATTGATGAAAGATATGAATGAGAATTAAGCATGTGAAATAAGAGGTATAAAACTTTACCCAAGAAAACAACTACCTGAAAGTTAAAAATGATGAAATAATAGTTAATGACAACATGATAGAGCAGGAAATATTAAAAGAAAACCAACAGACTGAAAAAAAATATAGAAGAAAATATATCTCATAGCAAAAAAAAAAATGACCTGAAAAATAGTTTGAAGAAAGAAAATTTACAAATCATTGAATTCCTTGAAAGTCAGGAGAGAGAGAGAAACAGAGACAGTCAGAGACAGAAACAGAGAGACAAAGAGGGAGACAGAGAGAGAGAAGGAGAAAGACACACAGAGAGATACAGAGACAGAAAAAGAGAGAAACAGGGAGACACAGACCGACACAAAGACAAAGAGAGATGACATCATATTTTAAGAAATCATAAAACAAAGCTACACAGATCTCTTAGAATGACAGCACAAAGTAGAAAATGAAAGAATCTACCTCCTGAAAGAAAACTGCAAATGAAAAATTTTAGTGATATTATAGCCAAAATCCAGAAGTCCTTGGTCAAAGAAAAAAATATATTTCAAGCATCCTGAAAGAAAGAATTAAAGTACTAAGTTGCCATAATCAGATTCACATAAGATTTAGGAGCAACAATGTTAAAGGAATGGAGAGCTTGGAATAAAACATTCTGGAAGACAGAAGATCTCAGCTTAATAACAATAATAAAAAAAAGTGAGTATAATACTACAGAGGAAAAAATTTCATTTAATGAAATAAATGACTTCCAAGTTTTCCTGATGAAAAAAGACAGAGTTGAGTATAAAACTTAATATACAAACACAGGCATCAAGAGAAGCATAAAGAAGTAAACATGAGTGTGCAAGCAACATTTTTATGAGGGGAAATGATCTCATCAGAACTCTATCAAATTCTAGGATCAGAGATGATTCTAATTAGATGGAAGGCCGGTGGGTAATTTTGTTATATTTTGATTTTCTCAATATAAGAATGGTAAAGGTGGGAAAGATGAATACACTGGGAATTTGGGGAAAAGAAAGGGAAAATAAGGGGAAATATTATATATAAATAGGCTATGTAAGTCCATGCAGCAAATAAGAGGGAGCAGTGAACACTTGAACCTCATTCATTTGAATTGGTCAAAGGGGGAGGGATACACATAGACAGAGTTGGATAAAAGAAATCAAAGGGGAAAGAGGGGGAGAATAAGATAAAGGGTAGATTAAGTAAGGGATTAGACAAAAGTAAAACAAACTATCAAGTGTTAAATTTAATTTGAAAATAACTCACTTAATCCTGTTAAATTGGTGGGCCAAAGAACAAATCACAGGAATAGTAATTTCATTAAAATAATTATAATAATGAAACAACATACAATTTTTAAATGGAGCCAAAGCAGTATTTAGCAGAAAACATATATATCTAAGAACATTCATAAAAAATAAAGAGTAGATCAATGTATTGAGCATGCAACTAAAAAATGAGAAAGTCAACAAATTTAAAACTCTCAATTAAATAACAAAATAAAAATACTGAAAACCAAAGGAATAACAAAATTAAAAGCAAGGGAAATAAGATGAAATTAATAAACAGAACTAGAAATATTAAAAAATAAAGACAGTGGCATTAAATAATTTGACTAATAAAGAGAAAGAAGGAAACAAAATTATTAATTCCCAAAATTAAAAAAAAAAGTTGAATTCAACATTGATAGATAGGAGATAAATGGAATTACTGGGGCTTATTTTGTTCAAATATTGGCAATAAAATTAGCTATCTAAATAAAATGATTGATATTTACTATATATGTGTGTAATATGCACACATGCACATGTCTGTATATACATACATGCATGTGTTTAACCTAACATACCTTCATGTGTACATTTATGTGCACATGTATGTATGTGTACATATATACACATGCACATATGTATTCCTCATCTCAACAGAACCTGAAGGAAGAAAATTGAATAAGTCATAAGTGAATTTCCAAAAAGAAAAAAAGATCCTAGGAACAGATGGACTTATACATGAATTCTTTTAAGTATTTAAAGAATAATTAATTCTAATGATACATAAAAGTAATTAAAAACAGTGAAAGAAGAAATGTTACCAAATTCTTTACATGATACAAATTTGACCTTGATATATAAGCCAGGGAGAGCAGCAGTAGCAGAAGAAGAAAAGTATTGATGAAAAATTCTAATGAATAGTGATACAAAAATTTTAAATAAAACTTAACAAAGAAGACTATAGTAATATATTACAAAGATTATATACCATAAGAAAGCTAGATTTAAATCAGAAATATAGTTAGTCCAATTTAGGAAAACTACAAACATAATTGAACATATAATAAAAAGAAGAAAATTTAAATGATTTTATCAATTAATTCAGAGAAAGCTTTTGACATAGAGTAAAATCCATTCCTGTTAAAAATCCTGTAAACCATAGAAATCATTGGAGATGTCCTTCATACAATAAGTAGCATTTAACGAAAATGAAGAATTAGCATTATCTGTGATGGAGATAAACGAGGAAGCTTTGGATGTACTAAACACTAGCCACCGTGGCCATTTGTTTCTGTATATTGTGTAGCAGCTACTGTGGCAATAAACTCATTCTTTGATAAAACCTATTGGGAAACTGAAAAGCCATCTGGAAAATCCTAGGCAGTCAGTTACAATACTCATTTATACAGGTGCAGTAAATAGAGTGCTAGGCTGGGAGTCAGGATGACATTAGTTCACACTCTGCCTCAGACCCTAGCTGTGTGACCTTGAGCCAGTTACATAACCTCTCTTAACCTAAGTTTCCAAATCTACAAAACAGTGTTAATCATTGCACTTAACTTTCAGGATTGTTGTGAGGATAAGATTAGGTAATACATATAACAGTGTTGCCTAATAGTAGAAGCTAAATAAATTATTATCCCCTTCCCCTGTTTTGTTTTAAAAATTATTTTTCCCCAGCATAATTGATGTATTAAGGAACACTTTGAGCAGATCATGAATTTCACCTTTGCTTATGCTGCATTTCATCCAAAAGAAACAGTGAAAAATTACACCTTTAAACAATAGCTCAAAAGCTGCAACCCTTTCTCACTTGCACAAGCAAACTTCAGAGGTAAAGTGCTACATTTATTTTATATATTCTGATTCAGTTGGCACTTGTAAGGAGAAGGGCTGGTCTGTACCCATGCATTCTACCCCTCCCACTTAAAAATGGAGAGGACTCCAACCCCTCCATCCTGGAGCTGCCCTCTTGACAATAGATATTGCCTTTGTTAGACCAGATCTATGTTACCCAGTACGTAGGCTGAGCTGCATCTGGAGGCCACCAACCCTGGCACAATTTATTTTAGTATTTATATATTTTAACCATTTAACATGTATAAAACTGGTTTCTATTTTTATGAGGCTACCATTTTTTAAAAAATGTGTTAATCATTAAGTCTGTATTTTCTCCCTAACCCCATTTCCAGCATAAGCCTTATGGTTTTTATTGTGTGATTTACAGTATGTTGATTTTTAGGAACACATATGTTGTTTTACAGCAGCATTGACTGTATAGACCACCATCTCTCATTCTATGCCAATATAAGGTGAAAATGCATAAACATTTCAGACATTAAAGGAGACAAATTAGAGGAGCATAGAAGAAAGTACCTGTCAAAGCCATCAATAGGGGAAGATTTCATAATCAAATAAGAGATAAAGTTTCAGAGAATGTAAAATGGATAATTTCAATTTCATAATTTTAAAAAAAAATGCTTGCATAAACAAAACCAGCTCCACTGAAATTAGAATAGAATAAGGCAATTAGGAAAAAATGTCTTGGTAGCATTTTTTTTCCTGATAAAGGCATTATTTCTAAGATATATGAGGAATTGATTCAAATGTTAAGAAAAAGAATCATTCCTCAATTGGTAAATGGTCAAAGTACATAGAGAGTTTTTTTAGAGGAAGAGACCCAAACTATCTATGACCATATGAATAAATGCCCTAAACCACTAATAATTAGAGAAATTCAAATTAAAGCAACTCTGAGGTATTACCTCATACCCATGAGGTTGGTAAAACTGACAGAAAAAAATAGTTTCAAATGCCAAGGTGACAAAAATGGGTATACTAATGAAATATTGGTGAATCTGTAAATAAGTGCATTAGTGGAATGTTAGTGAATCCGTAAACTCATCCATGCATTCTGGAAAGCAATTTGAAACTATGTACAAAAACACCCCCAAAACAAACAAACAAACAAACAAAAAAACAAACAAAAAACCCCACACTGATTAAACTGAATTCTTTGAAATCATGATGGTATTGTTAGATCTATACTCCAAAGATATCAAAGAAAGCAGAAAAGGACCTATATGTGCAAAAATATTTATAGCAATTATTTTTGTGATAGCAAAAAAAATGAAAACTGAGGGAGTGCCCATCAGTTGGAGAGTGACAGAACAAATTTTATCATATGAGTGTGATGGAATATAATTGTGCTCTAATAAATGATGAAGGGGATGGTTTCAGAGAAACCTAGGAAGATTAGATTTAACTGATACAAATGAAATGAGAACAAAAAGAACAATTTATACAGTAATAACAATATTGCTAAAGACAAACAGTTTGAAAGATTTAAGAACACTGATCAAAACAGCAATAAAATACAATTTTGACAGACTCATATAGAAGCATACTATTCACCTCCAAATAGAGAGATAATAAACTAAGAGTACAGATTGAAGCATTTTTTTTATTAGACTCTCCTATTATGGGAGTTTGTTTTGCTTTATATTCATTTTTGTAATATTTTTTTTCTTTCACAATAAGAGGAGGAGGAAGAGGAGGAAGTGGGAGGGAGAGAAATCAAAACTGGAAATGTAATGAAATTCAACAAAAATGAATATATGCTCCCTGCATAGGAATTGTTTCATTTATTGTATTTGAACACACAATGCTACATCTGGTATATTGTAGGTGATTAATAGCTGATTGCTTTATATTTTTTAAGGATTTGATGGTGAGGTACTCTAGATATTAATTTTTATGGGTGATGACATAGAAGGAAGTCTCTAAAGACCTTGGGGCTGTACTATTCAACATGTATATGAATGCCTTGAATCAAGGCATCCACAGCATGCTCTAAGGCCCCTTCTATTTAAATTTATGATCCTACTAAATTTGTAGGTTACATAAAATTGGGAGAGGTTCTCCATTGCATATAGGATTGAATATAAACACCTTACCTGATGTTTATAAAGCCATCAATGAGCTCATTCTCCTCTAACTTTCCATAAAGAATAAATAATAGTAACAAAACAAATGTTTATTGTTGGTTTATTGTTTATTGTTGGTTATTATTATTCACAAATAACTTCCTAATAACCTCTACCCATAGTAAAAATAAAGAAAACTATTAAGCAAAAATATCTGATGCAGATAAATTACATGAATGTAATATTCACTACCAAAAATATGCAGTCTCTAAAAAGAGGAAAACGTGTCTTCCAGCATTCAGAACCAACATTTTGTTGTTTGCTTGTGTTGTTTGCAGTTAATCAGAAGTGCTATTTTCAAAGTATTATAGTCATTATGGATATTGCTGTCCTGGTTTGGCTTTCTTCACTTTGAGTCAGCTTTATACGTTTAATCAGTTTTTTTTTTTTAATTCCTCACATTCATCATCCCTCATGGTATGGTAATATGTCATTAAATTCATTAGCACAGTTAATCCAGATATTTAACAATTGACAGACACCTACTTTGGTTTCAGCTTTTTTCCTATAAAATCTAGTGTTCTACATCTATCTATCTATCATCTATGTATCTATCTATATAGGTATGTATAACCTTTCTTTTTGTCATTAACATTCTTGGGGTATTTGTTCAGTAGTGGCATTATTGAATCAAGAGGTATAAATAGTTTAATGACTTTTCTAATATATTTACAAATTATTTTTCAGAATAATTAGACTGATAGCTCCAACATTAGTCTGCTTTCTTATAACTCTTCTAATATGACCATATCCATCTGATACTATTTTTGCCAATTAGTTAGGCATGAAAAATATCTCATTTATTTTAAATGGAATAAAATATGTATGAATTGAATTTATCTCATCAGCAAATGGGAACATTTTTCATATCATTGTTGATAGTTTACATTTCTTATTTAAAAATATTTGCAAATATCCTTTAGCCATTTATTTTTTCATGAATTTTAGTATTATACACTGACATCAATTACCCATATATTTTTGGTGTTAAACTTTTTTGAGAGACTTTAGATGCAAATGACTCCTCACAAACTTGACAATTTCTCTTCCAGGTGGAGTTGAATAGATTTTTTTTATCTAAAGATTATAAATTGTGTGAAATTTAAATGATCGCTTTTAGTATTTTATGGCCATCTCTCTGCTTTGCTTATGAATTCTCCCTGTATCCATAGTGCGGAGAGATAACCCCCTCCACTTTCCTTTCATTTCGTTTTCTATGATGTTTTGTATTTAGGTCACTTATCTAATGGGAAGGTACAGTGCTATATGATATAAAATATAAAATTAATGATATTTTCTGATGAACTGCTTTTTAATGTTTCCTGGTAACTCTTGCCAAGTAGTTAGACCTTTCTGCAACAGTCTATGTTCTTGGATTTATTGAAACTGAGAGTTATTATGTTTATTTCTTCCTCATTGAATCTCTTCAACTAGTCTCTTTTTCTGTTTTTAACTACTAGTGAGCAATTTTTGATGATTGTAGCTCTACAACATAACTTGATATCTAGTAATCTTAATTTATACTTTTTTTCAATATTCTCCTTGAAATTCTAGAAGTCTTGTTTTTTTTATTATTTTCTCCATTTCCATTAAGTAGCCCCTTGATGATAGAATTACTATAGCTATAAATAATTTGGTTAATTTAGGGAATTATACATACATTTGCATGTGTATGAATGTATATACATATGTTTGCATGTAAGTAGGTGTGTATGGTTGGAGTTATAGGCATGGCTTAAGCACAAACTTTGAAATTCTCTCCAACTGTTTAGGTCTTCCTTTATTTATATCAATAACTGCTTTAACTATATCCATAAAAGTCCTCCACATGTCATAATAATTTCTAGGATTTTTTTTTATTTTTTTTAGCTTTTAAATGTTTTTTTCCCCATCAATAATTTCCTTCTGCTTTGTATGAATTATGTAGAGAAAGGTTCATATTCTATGGGGATTTATTTTGTATCTTTATGTTTGACTAAAACTATTAATCATCATTATTAATTTCTTAATGGATTTTTATAGTATTCCATATAAACAATCATAAGATTGGTGAAGAAGTCTAGTTTTGTCATATTTCTTGTTGGCATTTATCCATACAATTTGTATCTTTATTTTCTTCCTTCTTTTTTCTTTTTCTGTATTAAAACTTCCAATATCATTCAGGCTCTTATCAGCTCTCATGTAGATTATTACAATAACCTCCTTAGCATCAGATTATTTATTTAGCTTTTATTTTTTAATTAAAAGCTAAACAGACAAATTTATTTTTATGTGGATGACAGAAACCATGGATATTCATTGAATACAGGGGACACAGGGTCAGATTTGAGCTTAAGGAAAATCTTTTTAGCAGCTTTGTGAAGGATAGATATTTTTTCCCTTAAGCTCAGATTTGACCCTTTCTCCCCCATCTCAATAAACTTCTATGGTTTCCTGTTGTCCACGTGAATAAAATCCATTTGTTCAGCTTTTAAAGCTCTTTACAGCCTTGTTCACACCTATTTTTTTCCCCCAGCCTTATTGTGTGCTATTTCTCCTCCCATACTTCTCTGGATTCTCTCTGTTCCACAAAACTCATCCACCATCTTCATGTTTTGCACCGGTTATCCCTATGACTAGAATGTATCGCCTTTTCTCTGCCTCGTACAATTTCCCTCTTCCTTCAAGATGCAAATGAAGCACCACCATCTATATGAAATCTCTCTTGATTCCATCAAATGTTATTATTCTCCCTTTTAAATTACTTTGTATTTATCTGCATTTATTCTTTTTATATGTAGTCTATATATACTTATGTTCTTGTTGTCCTCTCCATTAGAAAGTAATCTCTCTGAAAACAGGAATTGCTTAGTTTATTGTATTTAGAACTGAAGCACTTAACACATTTTCTGTAATAAAGCAAGTTCTTGATAAATAATTGATGATGGATTAATAGCCTGTAAAAGATTTGCTTAATAGTTCTGTATTTATTTATGATTTATTCATACCTAGAAAATAATTTAAAGGTGTAATGGGAGGCTGAGAAATATTAACACTTTAAAATATTTCCTTTTTTAAACATACAGTTTTTTCAAACCTGTTTTCCTCAGCAATCTGTGAGATCTATAATTTCCTTCTGTTTTTATCATTTTGTTTTACTAACAGTAAAAGAGAAACATTAAAACCACCTACCATTTTTAAACATATTATTACCTGTAACTTCTTTGTTGCATTTTGGTTAGTTATTTGGTTCATCCTTCCTTCCTTCCTTCCTTCCTTCCTTCCTTCCTTCCTTCCTTCCTTCCTTCCTTCCTTCCTGTCTGTCTGTCTTTCTTTCTTTCTGTCTGTCTGTCTTTCAGAACCTGGATGCTATGCCATTCGTTACACACACAGACACACAGACACAGACACACACACACACACACACACACACACACACACACACAATTTCAATGTCTATTGTGCCTTTAAGCATAATGTAGTTTCTCTGTTTATCTCTCTTGACAACATCAATTTTTGCTGCTGCCTTACCCCAAATCATAATTGCAGCCCCTGATTTTTTTGTGAATCATATGAAGCATAATAAATTTTGTTCCAGATAATCATTTCTAGTCTTTATAAGTCTTTTCATATCAATGTGTTTCTTCTGTTAAGATAATTGTTGGTTTTTATTGCTTATCCATTCTTTTTTTTTGAGAGGGAGGAAGGTTTGTTTTTTTTGTCAAAATTAATTCATTTACAAGCAGAGCTATGATACGTAATATCCTCTTCTTTCCCATTAAATTGTTTCTTTACTTGACTCCTTTCAAACTTCAATAGTGGCCTAGGTCCCTGCACTTGTTTTTACATTACTATGTGCCACAGATCTTTTCACAGATCCTCCTACCACCTGCCTGTCAGCTTTTCTAATTCTGTTCCTTTGAACTCATATTTGGATTTTTCCATGCCCTCTCCCTTTCCTTTCCCTGTGGCTGTCCCTTCCTCTAACTTTCTTTCTAGCCTTATTAAGACTGTGGAATACAATACTCCTTTTACCCCATATAACATCTCCTACTCTCATAGTCTTGATATCATTCTTTTGAGATGCTTTTTCCTAACAAATATTAATCCATCCTATTTTTTATTCCTTTAACTCTTTTAGTATACTACAGAACCTAATATGCCATCCATAGGCTTTATGGTTAAATATTTTAAAACTTTCATGCATATCTGAGATTCTGAAATGTAAACCCTTTGGTTTCTTCTCTCATTCAGTTAAAACTCGGTGGACTTGGAGTTAGAGGGACTAGGTTTGATTCTAGCTCAGCTACTGATAATCTCTATAATTTTGGCAGAGAATGCCTTTCTAGGACTCATTTTCCTGATAATCTGTATTCCCTCAAAGTTTCTGTCTATGATACTCTCCACCCAAATAAGAGTGTAATATTGAATTTCTCCCACAATTCATTTTTCCATCTCCTTGATAGAAAAACCTTATTAGAAGATGTTTACTTATGCATATTAAGTCATGAAGGAGGAAATGAGGTGTGGTGGAATAAATTCTATATCCAGACTCAGAGGATATAGTCTGAATTTTCTCCTTTTGCCTCGTTTGCAGATCTTTGAACTAGTCCATTGTTTCTCTGAAACTATATTCCCAGGTGTGTCCAACATTGACCCAGGCAACAGGGTGTTGGACATATTCCTCCTCTCCTATTGTAGTCCAGATGCAGAGGAGCCTGTCCAATTCCTGGAACACAGTTCCCTGATGGATATTTTGTTGAATGTTCCCTGATACCTGTCCCTATTTATCACCCTAAAACTCTTGTGAGGTTTCTATTTTATCTTCCAATTCTTTGGGGTTGTGCTATAGCACCTCAAAAGTTTTTCATTTCATAGTTGTAGACTAAATCATCTCCAGTACATTCAATTTCACATAATTTCTTCATTAATTGTGCCCCAGAGAACATGAAAAATTAAAAGTACTACAACTTCCTCTCCTCTAGTGCCCAAGTTTGGCAGGATTGTAAACTCTTCCTCATCCTCACCTGTTTCATTCTTCCTCATCTCCTCATTTTAAAGACAACTTTATGTCAATAACTACTTTTCAAAATACTACTTCACTAATGAGAGAATGCAGTTTCTATTCCAAGGAATATTAAATCATTTCTTCTCATTTCCTCATTTTCATATACATATACATATATATATATACATATATACATGTATACACATATATATATATATATGTATATGTATATATATGTATATATTTATATACACACACATACATATATAAATGTAACAGTAGGTTATACTTTCTTTCTTCTCTGAATTGTTTGGCAATAATGTACGTGGAAATTCTTTCTTTTCTCAATGGCCCCAAGTAAAGGGAGAATTTAAAAAATAATCTTTTGTAGTGCATATGAGTTTCAGTTTAACAAGAAAGGCAACATGGTGCAATAGGAAAGTCTGCTGAATTTAGAATTAAATAGACTTAAAAGGTAGAGTGCATCCTTTCTACTACTTACTTAGTCTTTGTGATTTTGGTTAAGCCACTTCAACTTTTGGAGCCTCAGTTTCCTAATACATAAAATGAGCAGGTTGGACTAGATGATCTATGTCTGTTCCCATTTTTAAGTGTCTGATCCTACTATTGTCATCTGAGCAGCTTTTCCTTTGTGAATGAAGTGCGACCTGGCTGCCCAGAGTAAATTGGATTTAAGTGAGACAGAGTTTCTTCCAGAGCCATCAAAGTCCTGTCGCAAGACAAAAGTCAAGGTGAGGCCCAGGATGCAGACCTTAGGGTCTTTGATGCCTGACCAACCTCTCTGCACTCCACAGTGCCTGCTTCAGATGCTTTCATCACCGTTGGAACAAATTGTTCTCATCTACCCTTTCAACCAAGGGAAGCCATAACATGTTTGAGTTAGATATTCCCCTAACTCACCAACAAGTTTGAGGCCTGTCCTTTACTTTCAACCTGTTTTAGCCTGTCTGTCAATATGGTTTTATTGGATGGCTGGCTGCTGCTCATGCTACAGCTTCTTACAGCCTCAGGTGGCACTATCTCCCTAGTAGGAGGTAATTTCATTGGGAACATGGATTATTTAGCTTTTGTCTTGTAATCTCAAGACTATCTCACCACTTTATATTTTCTAGATATTTATCAAATGCTTGTGGGCTTGAATTGTGAACATAGCTAACATGTTCATGACAAAATGAGGCTAAAAACATATGTATCTATGTATACACACTTATACACACATTTACATAATACATATATGTGCATACACGCATGCATTATGTATATACGCATGCATGCACATGTGCACACACATATGTGATATGTGTAGACCTGGAATTGTGTTTAAAAACTCAGTTTTGAAGGTAAAGGGTGAGAGAAGCATGTTTAGGCACTTATGACATTTTACTTCATTATATTTTACTAGAGTGTGGAATAACTGTCAAACTATCATGTTTATTGAGCTATATTAAGGGAAACATTCGCCAATGTTAGACTTGGAATAAGGACAACCTGACTTCAAATGTAGCCTTAGACACTTACTAACAGTGTGACCCTCTGAGCAAATCACATAACCTCTCCCAGTCTCAGTTTCTTCATACGTAAAATGGAGATAATGATAGCACCTACCTTCTAAGATTTTTGTGAAGATAAAATGACATATTTGTAAAGATATTTGCAACTTTATAACTTAACAAATGTTAATATTTTTGTTATTATAATAAAGTTGTTGGCCAAAAATTAATTGGAGAAAAATTTGGCTTCAATACAAAGAGTCTATTTAAAATGCATTTCTCAAAATTTTAGGTGAAGAAACAGTGGGACTACAAAATGATTAATGACAAATAAGTGAATAACAATAAGCCTAAAAGATGTCACTGCTTCAAGCTTTATTGAGGAAAAAAATTAGGAAGATTTTCAATCAAAAAGAAGCAGGTTGAGCAATTTAGATAGTCATAAAGTTCCAGCATTTTATAAAGTCAATCAACAAACTTCAAACTGATGATTCATTAGGTTCTAATAACCACCCAAAAGATTAAAAAGAACACCATGGTGAAATTAAATAACTATAGTCTAGAAGCTATAATGTAGAATTATACGTGCTATGGTGTCAACAAGTTGGCCATATAATCCTTAGAGAATTTTTATTGTTGAAATGGTCTCCTAATTCCACCTCCTTCCATACGAAAGCCTCCAGAATGGAGTTTAGATATATCAACTGCAAAAAATTGATTTGAGTTTTTCTCCCTTTTTTTCTGGATACATACATTAAAATTCTAAGGCGCCCTTCATTTCCTTATTTGGAAATAGTGCTTCTGAATAGAAGGTATGAAAGGTTTGTTCCTTTCAGACCTAAACCATTCTTGATTTTATGATTATACAACCTTGTCACATTATAGTTGGTTCATAAATACCAAGCACTCATATATCAAAAAGCTCTGTTGTGTAATGTCCTATTAAAGGAATGGAACTACATCTGCATATGTGAGGAAGGCTACAATTTTAACTTTCATTCAATGTCAATTTAATTTAAGCATCCTTCCCACACCCAGTTTATGGTTTGTACAAATTATACCATTGATGTATTAGCTAGCATAATGGTAATAGTGTGTCATCATTTCACAAAGTCAATCATATTTCTTGAACACAGAGAATTAGGAAGGTCACATTGAATATATGTATTTACATGGCTGAAATATTTTGGAAAGCCATAATTGCCATTTTCTTGTAAGGAAGAATAGATGTGAGGGCTCCCACACTTTATATTTAGGTCCTGATGTGGCTTTCCCTAAATTTATGTAAAATGTAAATGTACACAAGTCATTTTTAAAATTTTAACCTACTGTCTGTTCACAACTACAAAGACAATTATCTAGGAAGATAGTAATTTTCTGTTTCTCTTCCTTGACCTTAATTTTATTCAGCATAAGGCAAAAAAGTTCAGAGTATGCTTAGAAAATTAAAAGTAGACTTATTTGATATGAAAGTGGTAGCATGGGACATTGGGGAGATAAGTGGAATCAGAAAACTGTCTTTAATTTTCCTTTTCTTTATGATTTTACAAAAATTATTGACTATGATTCAGGATTCCCAGCCAGTCAATTAACATTTATTAAGTAGCCAATATGTGTCAGGTACTGTACTAAGTGCTGCTGTCAAGGATCTGACAATCTAAAGGGGAAGACAGACTCCAAACAGCTATGTGCAAACAAGATTTGTACAGGACAAATTGGAAAAAAAAACAACAGAAGAAAGGCACTAGAATTAAGGAGCATGGCTTCCTGTAGAAGGTGGAATTTTAGCTCGGACTTGGAAGCCAATAATCAAGGATGAGGATGAGGATGAGAGCATTCTTTGCATGGGGGACAGCAAGGTAAAAAACATTTTAACTCAGGAGATGGAATGTCTTGTTTGAGGAGCAGCAAGAGGTGAATGTCATTGGATTTCAGAGTATGTGGTTAGGTGTAAGGCATAAGAAGACTCAAAGTTAGGGTAAGTTCTGTCAGAATTTTTTATTGTATAACTCATGGAGTCTTGAATTCATGGAGGAAACCCATTGCAAAGAATATTTTCCTTGAAAGAGAAGAGAAGCAAAATGAGAGATGAGTAGTCCTGCTTTTTCTCCATCACCTATTATCATCATCCTATCCTCCCTGAGTATGTCATTTTCATGCATTTCCATCATTTGTTCCATAGAATTTTTTTTGTTAGAATTTTATTATTACCATACCTCTTTGTCTTTGAAGAATTCAAGACTGTGGAATCTTAGATATATTTTCTTTAAATTGTTTGAGCCAGGGTAGATGCTAGACTAGGTCTGGTTTTCTTGTTATCTATCATGAATTCTAAGATGTAGGGATCATTTTCACCCAAAAGTATCATAATTTTTGCACTAGCAAGTAATTCATTAACTTTGGTCAGAATTAGGTCTATAAAAGAAACAAACAAACAAAATACCCTCATGTGTCTTCTTTTGAAGAATCAAAATTATCATTAAGTGAAGAATGCACCAGGATTTCTGATTTTGTTAGAGATAATGGAAAGGAAATGATGAATTCAAAAGATGTTGAGGTTTTAGCAATTGGAGGAAGGGAAGAGATGAGATATAAATTTAAAAACAGATTCAGATAATTTAGATTTGAATGACAAGGAGAATAATGATAGCAGTGAAAGAGAAGTGGTTCCCCTCCAAAACTATTGTTGAAACCATAAAATAACCAGAATACAGTCACATGTTATAAATTTTTAAAAAATTTCCTGTAACACTACATGTGAATAAATTCCTTAATCAACTTCCAAATATGTATGAAGGCTATTGATACCATAGAGGACACATTTAGCAGTTGACTAAGAGATCTGCCATGCTCCTTGGGTTTACACACACATACAAACACACACGTATTTATGTAAATACATATGTACATTCACACCATGTATATATAGTCTGCATAAATGCATAGTTGTTCACATTTATAAATGTATTTACTGCATATATGCATATATATATATACATACATATAATATATATATGTTTATTCATGTGTGTGTACATATGCATTCATAGATGCAGAGATATTGTACCAAAGGGGAACTTCACAAATACTCTATGAAAAAAAGAAAGGGTTTCCAGACCTTATAATACCAAGAAGTTCCCTTTACCAAATACGTATCCTCCCTGTGTTTCACTCCAATTTTACTTTAAGATTTAACCTACTCTTTCTATGGATGATCTGTTTTTATGAGATTAAATGTCTTGGAATTTGGAGGCTTATGTCATCTTCATGTTATTCTTGCCAATCACCATACTTTGAAAATTGATACTAAAACATGAGAGGGAGGATTAAATGAGCTAATATTGGTCTAGGAGTGATCCACATATATAAAATGGATTATTCAGTACCAGAAGAGGAATCCACAATGTTAGGGTGTTTAGAGGGGAGAAAATAAGTTTGAAAACAGAAATTTAGGCAACAATTACTTTATTTATTTAGCAGATAGGTAAAGAGGAGTTATCTGATGAGTTGAAGAATAAGTCAAGAAGGAGAGTAGAATCCTGAGAAAACATTATTTCATCAAAAAAGGCAAGGCTTTTGAAGGGTGGTCAATGGTATCAAACAGACTTCCTTTAGACATCTGGCATAATTTTGTGATATTCTTTCTCCCCTACCTGCTTTGTGTGTATTGTTGTACTATGATATAACTGCCTAATTATTCTAAGCAAAATTTAATTTGCAAAACAAAATGTGGTTTTAAAGAATCAGATATTAGAATACAAAGTGAAATACAAGTTACCCTTGCATTTTCTCCTTTAAAAGGTTCCCAAAACTATGTTCCATTTATCCAACATACCTTTAGTGTTATACAGTCACTCATCCTTTCAACATTGAATATTATTTATCTAGTTTATGCTTATGTTTCATCATTGAGAAGTAGTAATTCTACATAACACTACATACTAATTTATATAATAAACATTTTATTTTATTATATCGGAAATTAAAGTTGTACATTAATGGACATTTGTTATGGGAAATTTGAGTAATATATTACTCAAATTTTGAAAGCATAAGCAATATAAATTTAAATATCAAACAATCTTCAATGGTTAAAGTATTTAACATGTAGTTACACTTCTGGGATAGCATAATTATCTTCTCATAGAACTTGGCTGTATTAAACTGCTAGTCTCCAATTCACAAACCCATTCATCTTTAAATATCCACATGTGCTATATGGTAAAAAATATAAAATTCTGTGGCTTAACTGAGCGGCAGGCAATGCTTTTCTATATAAATGGATAATAGAAATAAAAATCATTGACCCATTTATAAAATTTGAAACTGATGTGAAAAGGTCTTGGCTGTGAAGTCTATTTTCATTTAAAATTAAACTAGTCTTTCTTTACCATTATATAGAAGCTAATTCAACATTAGAGACAATGATACCTGAATGGATATTATACTTTCAAAGAACTACCTCTCTACTCTTCATTTTTCTAGCTTAGTAAATGCATTTCTGATATATGTGTGCACAATGATAGAATTGGACCACAGCCATGAAAGCAGATCTTGTAATCACATTCTCCAACCAAATATTCTATGATTAATGAATTCATACAATTTTTACAGTTAGATTGAGTAAATAAAAATAATTGGGGGATGATACAGAGTTGAAAGACAAATCAATTAAATATTATAATAGCAGAAGAAGGAAGTACAAATTTGTGAGTTTAATGATTATATGATTAGTGGGATATACTGATTATTATGTTATAGAACCAAGTACTGGAAGTTGGATAATTGCTTTTCATTGTCCTACCTAAAGCAATTGCTTACTTATGTTAGCCCTACCTTGTCCACCCAAAGACCGATGCAATAATGTCATTTTTTTTTCAAGAAGTGTAACAAAATAAGATAGGCCTAAAGTCCTGATTCCATAATAGTATCACAAAAGATTTGAATAACCAGTCTGTGGAAAAGGGATTAGATTGTTCTCTTTGGGCCCTGAGAGCCAGACCCAGGAATATTGAATGGAAGTTGCAAAGGGGGTAATTTTCCATGATATAAGGGGAAAAAATCATATTTAAGGCTGTACAAAAGTAGGATGTCCTACCTTTGAAGTTATGTTGTGTCTCCTCTTACAAAAATCTTAAAGCATAAGTTAGGTGACAAAATCAAGTAAGCAATCACTTATTAGGCACCTATTACGTGACAGGCACTCTGCTAAATGATGTGCATATAAAAGAAAGGGGGAAAAGAGTACTTGCCATGACAAAACTTAACATTCTAATAAAGGAGACAACAGGCAAAAAAAGAGCATCTGTATAATCAAGATATATTCTGGATTAATTGAATTACTTGTTGGACATGTGGTCAAGAGGATCTTATTATAGTATAGTTTGAACAAGATGGCTTCTAAAATCCCCTTCAGTTCTGAGATTATGCAAAAGCACATCGTAAACCTACCCCACTGTTGTTGTGGATTAGGTGAAAATGGCTGGGGCTAACAGAATGCAAAATTGTTAGGTAAGAATTTGTGTTCATCAGACTTCCATTACTTCCTTTCAATTTTCTTTTCCTTCTTGTTTGAGACACTGCCTTTGTAATGTAAGTAAATGCCCTCACTACAACTTTCATAGGACTTTACTGTTTCTTTCAGTATAGCTGCACCTAAGACATTCATTAAGATTAGTTTTCCTTAAAATCTTACCCTTTCTAAGGTATTCAAATTGAGTAGAGCACTGTGGATCAATGAAACACCTTTCAGATGCAATGGAATGCATTTCTCATGTTAACATTTTGAGTCAGTGGAACTGTAGTACAAATATGACGACTCACTCTGTTGAATCCTAAAACACATCTTTCTTCTGGGTTATTTTATATATGTAACAGTCAATTACTAAAAAAAAAAGAATGTTTAATATCATCTTGAGTTCAATTTAAATCGTGATTATTTGGTCATGGTGTTGTTTGACTCCGACAGTGTAAAGAAATGTGACATAAATTAGGGGATGATTTTTGCCTTTCCTTATCTCTCCAGGTCTTAGCATAGTATTTGAAATGTAGTGATTGCTTCATAAACACTTATTGACTGATTTTCTTGGTAGGTAATATAATTAAGAAGACATGACAATGAGCATTATAAATTTATATTTATTTTGTTGTTTTAGCAAGTAATTTTTTTCTCTTTTTCATAATTCCTTTTAATGTTTTACTAATTAAGTAACCATTAATACTTCATACTAAAGATATATTGCACTATTTAAAACTTTAATATACTTTATAGGTTAAGCTACATCTTAACAAATATTTTACTATAATTTGTGTTTCATTACATAAAGTTTCTTTGAATTTGGTCTCTCAGATTAATTTTCTTCAACTGAAGAAAAAATGATATTTTCTAGAAGAAAAATAAATTTTTGAAAAGATGTACCAAAGTGAAAGAAACTGTGTCTGTTTCAGCTACTTGCTCCCCATTCAAAATGTGGTTGGAACAAAGAATTACAAGATCTTAGAATTCATGGTGGGCTGGAGTCTTAAAAGCCATTTATTCCAATTAATATGTAACTGGGAAGCACCTCTATATTATCCCCAACAACTGCTCAGAAGGGCAACCATTTGCTTCTTGAGACAAACCTATTATACTATTTTTCTTTACACTGAAGCTAAATCTACTACTATTCCACTTTCACTCCTCACTGCTGATTGTTACCTGTGGTAAAAGGAAGAATAAGTATAATCCTTCCACATGATTATTTTTCATAGATTTGAAGCTATTATGAGCCCATAAATCATATATTCTGAAGGCTAAGTAATCTTGGTTCTTTCAAACTAGCTTCACATGGCATTTTTTAAAGGCTCTTGAGTATCCTATTCACATTCTTCTAGGTATCATTGCTAAAATGTAATGCTCATAATTGAATAGAGTTTTCCATGTCTATTCTGACCAAAGCAGATTACAGTAGGATTTTCATATTCAAGGTTCTGGGGCACTCTGCTTTTTATTTTATTATAGTCTAAGATTGTATTTAATTTTTAATTGAATATTGAGCTATTGTCTATATTGAAAAGTCCACAACAACCCTCTGGTCTTTCTCATGCAGATTGTTTTCTAATCATGAATAGTCATATAATAATTATGGATTTTAATTTTCATATCAAACTGAATAAGTTAAAGCACACACTGTCCAGGTCACACCATATCAGAAGGATTTGTTTTCTGTTTTGGATAAGCATTTGGGTACTGTTTAGGAAAAGGCATTGAAAAACTGGAGAGCACTGAGAGAGTGGCAGACAGTACAGTGATAGTCCTTAAGGTATGTTCTCTGAGGACCTGGAAAAGGAACTAAGTAGGCTTAATCTCAGAAGAAAAGGCATTGGGCAGACATGATACCTGTATTTAAGGTCTATTACCTGGAAGAGACATGATATTTTCTTTGTTTCATTACATAGGAAGCAGCTCCTCCATACAAGGAGCAACAAGGAAGTTGCAAAGAGTCAAGATTTGAACAAAAGATTGAAATAAACAAACAAAAATTTATAACCATTAAAACTGTGCAACAGTGAAATGGGCTTCACCCAGAGGTAGTACCTTTAATCTCATTGAAAGTTTTTCAAGGCCAGATAGTCACTTATTGCTATGTTTTAGAGGTGATACTTTATCAGGTATGGATTGAATTAGAGTACCGTCTAACCTTCAAATTTTTGGATTTGTATTCTATGCTTTTATTTTTAACTTTGTGAAATGTTATCCAAATGTACTTGACAGTAATTTCAGTCTGACGTCTTTTTGATCTTAACTGTTATTCATTGTGTTAGCTTTCCCTTTATGCCATCTGAAGATTTCTTTAACACGTATGCACTACAGCTTCATCCAAGTCACCAATCCCAGGGAGATATTATAGCTTTCTATCAAGTTCAGAATAAGGTAAAGAATAATAATGCAGTAGCTGACATTTACATAATGTGTTATAGTATGCAAACAACTTTCCTTATGACATCATGAGGTAAGGAGTGGAAATATAATTTCCCCCATTTTAAAGGTGATGAAATGGAGGATCAGAGGTTTGATTTGCCCAAGATCACACTGGTTTGTTTGTTTTTTTAATGTGTATAGAGAGTTGTTTTATTTTACATGGTCCTTAAGAATGTCCTTAAATGTCATCATGTTCTAGTTTCTCTTGATATGTATTTTTCAGTAGCATTAAGCTTGTTGCTTTGCTGTCAAGTAGGTGGTAATGCACAGTGTAATAGATAGATGAATGGAGCAGTTCACTTAGATATTTGGGAAAGATCTGGTATTAAGGGAACCATCTGGCATGATACAGTGTGTGACTTTTCAGTTTTATTATTTCATTGATAGAACACTTATGCTTCTTTTCAAAAATTGTCTTTCATCTTAATCTTTTCCTGACCAATGAATATCATCTATTATCCAAACAAAGATAAATAAATTCAAGCATCGACAAAAATTTAGGGAACATAATGAAGTCTACAGTCATTTCTATGATTTTTATATTTTTAATGATGACAGATTTGAAGAGAATAGCACATTAGATAAAGGGATATTCATTAAAATAGTTGAAAACACCTGTTCTCAGATTTGTTTTTCTTTCAAAGTTCTTAAGAGAAAGGTTTCACAATGATTCATGAATAGAATTTAAGACATATCTTTTATAAGGAGAGCTTTATTAACTCAGGGAAATTATAGCCCTACATCTCAATTTTTTAAATTCATCATTATTCATGTTCTACATACACCCAAGAGCACAGTTATGTTTTGGATCTACCATTATAAATCAGAAAAATAAAGAAAAGAAATGTTATGTGTAACATCACTTTTACTATTCCTTTCAGCACATGTGGTTAGGTTTAATTTTTTTTAAGATAGATCTAATTTGAGGCTGATTCATACTATTGGAAAACCTGTATAATGTTTTGGCTTGAAAAAATCACCTCACTATCACCTGCAAACTGAAACTTCAGAGGAGTCCTCACTATCTCCCAGGAATTCTTCCATTTAGACCTTGTATGAGATGTCCTCCCTATCAGTGGCAAATATAAAATCCCACAATCTCAGCATTAGCTGGGACCTCAGTGGCCATTTTGTACCATCCATACTTTAACAACAATGTCTTCTAAAATGCAACCAACAAGTGCTCCTCCAGATTTTGATTAAAGACCACTGATAAGGTGGAAGCTCAAGGCAAAGCTCATTGAGTAGTTTCAATGGCTAGGAAATTTTGGCTGAAATCAAACCTAAATCTTTGTTCTCTTCAACTTCCAATTCTCCCTGTTTCTTTCACTAGTGCAAAACTCCAAGACCAATCCCTCTTATACATGACCATCCTTCAAATATTTCAAAAGCATTTATTGCCTACTATATACCAGTAGTGTGTACCAGTACTAAAGTACTATGTACTTTAAGCTAAGCATCCTGATTTTTTCCCACTAATCCTTTGATCACAAGAACTTGAAGCCCTTCCCCAGTCAGGCTTTCCTTTGGATGCTCTTCAAATTTTCAATATCATCCCTAAAATGGGGAATGTGTTATCTGACAAGGGGAGAAAACTAAGAGATCATTACCCATCTAGCCTTCAGGAATATGCTTAACCTAATATCAGCCCTAAACTTTTTGCCTGTTTTCCTCAGTTCTTCATCTCTAGAATGGGAATAATAATACCACCTCTGCCAGGGTTGTTGTGAGGGACAAATGAAATAATAATTGTAATGTACTTAGCACAGTCAGTGGGACATTTTATATGAAATTTAGATATAAATGTTATATTACTGTGGTTATTATTATTATACTCTTGACTCTCATTAAGCTTATATTCCACCAAAATTTCCAGTTCTTTAAAATAAGACCTTTTTAGGTACATTTTACCTTTATTGTGCTACATAGATTTATTTTTAAAAAAGGATAAAAAACTCATATTTATCTCTACTATTTTTAATTTTATTGTGTTTATTCTTGTATTGTCCTGTTATATTTTTAAAAATTAATTCATTTTTAGTTTTCAACATTCACTTCCATAAGATTTTTGGTTTTAAATTTTCTCCCCCTCCTTCACCACCCACCTCCCCAAGACGGGATGCAATCTGATATAGACTCTACATACACATCCATATTAAACATATTTTCACATTAGTCATGTTGTAAGGAAGAATTAGAACCAATTGGGGGAACCATGAGAAAGAAGAAACAAGCAAAACAACAACAAAAAAAGAGGGAGCAAATAGTATTCTTCAATATGCATGCAGACTCCATAGTTCTTTTTATGGAAGTGAACAGCATTTTCCATCATGAGTCTTTTGGAATTGTCTTAGATCCTTGCATTGCTGAAAAGAGATAAATCTATCAAATTTATTTATCACACATTCTTCTTGTTACTGTGCACAATGTTTTCCTGGTTCTGCTCACTTCCCTCAGCATCAGTTCCTATAAGTCAAGGTTTTTCTGAAGTCCACCTGCTCGTCATTTCTTATAGCACAGTAGTATTCCATTACATTCACATACCACAATTTGTTCAGTCATCCCCCAAATGATGGACATCCTTTCAATTTCCAATTCTTGACCACCACAAAAAGAGCTCCTAAAATATTTTTGTATGTTGGTCTTTTTCCCATTTTTATGATCTCTTTGGGATACAGACCTAGAAGTGGTGTTGCTGGGTCAAAAGCTATGCACAGTTTCATAGCCCTTTGGGCATAGTCTAAATTGTTCTCCAGAATGGTTAGGTCAATTTAACATTACACTAGTGTTCCATTTTTCTCACATCTTCTCCATCATTTATATATTTTTTTTCCATGTTAGCGAATCTGATAGGTGTGATGTGGTAACTCAGAACTGTTTTGATTTGCATTTCTTGATTCAAAGTGATTTAGAGCATTTTTTTTTCACATGCCTAGAGATAGCTTTAATTTCATCTGAAAACTACCTATTCATATCCTTTGACCATTTATCAATTAAGGAATGATTCATATTATTATAAATTTGACTCAGTTCTCTATATATTTTAGAAATGAGACCTTTATCAGTGACACTGGCTATAAAAATTGTTTCCTAGCTTTTTGCTTCCTTTCCAATCTTGGTTCCATTGGCTTTGCTTGTGTAAAAACTTTTCAATTTAATGTAATAAAAATCATTCATTTTGTACATCATAATGTACTCTATCTGTTGTTTGTTCATAAATTCTTTCATTCTCCATAAGTCTGACAGGTAAACTATTCTTTGCTCTTGTTTGCTTATAATATCAGCCTTTATATCTAAATCATGTACCCATTTTGACTTTATCTTGGTATATGGCATAAGATGTTGCCTAGTTTCTGCCATGATATTTTCCTGTTTTCCCAGCAGTTTTTGTTAACGCTCATAAGCCACATGCACTTTTTTTTAGGCAATTGTGGTTAAGTGACTTGCCCAGGGTCACACAGCTAATACGTGTCAAGTGTTTGGTCTGAGGCCCAATTTGGACTCAGGTCCTCCTGACTTCAGAACTAGTGCACTATCCACTGTGTCACCTAGTTGCTCCCCACATACACTTTCTAATTTGATCTTTTGTAATATGAACATCCTCTGCAGTAGGTGAGCATATGCTTAATTAACTCATATACTCTCCTATAATGCTATATTATTACTTAATTTTATCCTTTGTAATTTTTACTCTGACTTATTATAGTCTTACTTATTATAGGTCTATTGAAACACAACTCAACCAATTTTCACTTCCATTGATTTTAGTACAAGTTTACAATGTTTCTAATGTACAGAGTGCTGAACATGATCAATTTATTACCTCCTCAGTAGCCAAAGATGCTTCTTGCAGGGGTGTTAATTATTTTATAGTCAATAAATAGGAACACAAAAGAGGAATCAAAAGTTACAGAATCTTGAGTAACTTAAGTGTTATTTATTCTTGATTGGGTTGAAGATGATGCAATATCTTGTTGTTGGGATATTATGGGAACATGAAACCAAAAATGGTGAGCCATTTTGGGAACAAGGAAACAAGATAATTTGTAGTAATCTGCTACGGGATGTGTTGGCAGAGTGGCAATATTGAAAGCAAACCTTTTTTCTTTCCTGTTGGTTAGGACATTATAATGTCTATGACAAGTGGGATGCTTATGTCATCCAATGGGGTTTGGTTAGGATTAGCCAAAAATGAGAATTTAGCTAATCAACTTATTTCTTCAGGAGCTTAGCTTTGTGAGAGTTCAGTTTTGCAGAAGCCCAGCTGTCCAGAAATAGGGAAGATAGCTACAGCCAATGCACTGCTGTACTCCACAGGGTCACATGCACACTTCTCATTCTATGTTATTAGAGTAACTTGTCCTAATATGATTTATAAGAGCAAGATTGCAAAATAATTAATTTAAAGAATTAATTGATTACAATTTCAAAAAATTTTTTGTAGATTGTAATAGATTGTAAGCTCCTTGAGAGCACTCCTAGAGAGTACTCTACTTTACTTATCTTTTTATGACTTTCAACACTTATCACAGCATCATATGTAGTAGATACTTATTAACTACTTATTGAATTTGACAATTTAAATTGAAAGATAGATTTTATGGGGGTAAATTTAACTTGATTGCATAAGAAACTTTTTCAAATTTGGGAGAAAATAAAATTTCCCTATTTTTACTCACTAAAATTACTTGAATTAAGGGAAGCTAGACTCTTTGATATTAGTTTCACATTACTGAAATAGCTGTAGTATCCTTGCTGCCACCCTATGTCCCCACCAATATCTCTCCTGAAAATCACGTACAAATTATGACAATACTTATGGACCCATCTGTGCATACAAATTGTGAGGTTATATAAGGTTACATAGGTTGTTAAACATGAGTTTGTCTGATAATTATAGGCTATAAATCACCCATTGATTGCTTGGAAAGATGATCATCATTGTAATTATATTATTCTTGTACATATTCAATTTCAACTCATCTGAAATTTGTCCATGCAGATACTTTTAACTGATATAGCTCACAAAACCTTCCACCTTGTATTAGCCAGTTTCATGTGTTGCTGTGCCAAAAGTATCAGTTACCTGGTGGTCAACCACATGGTGGTGAGTATTTCTAAACTAGCTAACTGGAAATCAGATGAGATCTCATTGGTAATGTTGTAGTTTATTCCTTCCCAGCTTGGTTAGGCCTGCCAGAGTTTGTACTGGGTTAGCTTATCCTTTGAGAAACTAAAGTCACCTCCAAGTCACCATCAGACAGTATATGGAAGTATTCCTGAAAAAAAATCATAAAAACACAGAGTTAGAAGACAATTTGTTATCTTATCCAGTTTTTTTTTGTTTGTTTTGCTGAAGCAATTAAATCATGCAGGGCCTTTACTTTACTAAATGCTAACCTGCTAGAACTCAGGCTGTTACTTAGGTCTCCTCATACCCAATCTAGTTCTCATTTCACTGTATCACACCAGAAATAAAGACCTAAATAAAAAAATACATGTACAGCATGGTTGAATGTAATGAATGTTTCATTTCTGATCCAGCATTTGATAGTTGATATGTAGCTATTTCAATAACTCAGCCCTTCCCCCACCCCCGCCACTTCAAATAAGGATTACAGGTTTTTTAAACATTGTCTATTAAATTATATACTTCTATAAATCATGTACTTACTACACTAAGCCAATGGATGTATGATCTCATCTATGCGGGTATTCCTGCCAACAATGCAGATCATAACTCATCCAAGCTTGCTGAAATGGCAACACATCAAGTCACATAGAAAAACGAAAAGTACCGTTATTTTACTTTTCATTTATTCTTTTCTTTTCCCTTATTTTCTAAAAAAAACTATATGAACAATCTGACTTATGGCTAATCTAAAATATCTTGTAGCTGGAGGTAGATGTCTTTAGACTATTTCATCTTTTTCTTAGGGAAAATGAGGAAAATGAGGGAAAAGTAGAGAAGGAAATATATATCACCAGATTTAACCATATCTACTTCATTTTTTTATTCACTTCATAGCTAATATGTTAATTTGCCAAAATAAAGAAACAAAAAGAACCCAAATATTTCCCTATCTAAAGGGAATTGACTTGGCATCTCAATTATGATCTTTTTCTTTGGTGTTTCCACTTTGACAGTTTGTGACCATAATGATCTAAGCTTTGTTCACCATTTCTATTTCCTTATGTTTATGGACTATTTTTTTCACTAATGTTTTCCTTTCTACTAATTAGTATTGAAAATATTTCTTTTAGGCTTACTCATTTAGTAGTAGTTGCTAATGTTTGAAATCATATGAAAACTAGCATTTCATTGAAACAGTTCAGACTGCAAACATTGAATGTAAACAGCCAATTAGAAGATGAGTGAGTTAAAATGATTCTTTAAGAAAATATAAAGAATTGAAAATGATTTGATTTATTGAAGAGAAATATAGAAAATATATACTTCAATATAATCTCTTGGTTCTAATCAGTTCTGAGTTGGATAGTAGTGTAGAATTGCAATTAGGGGACTAATGGGGCTCGGATTTTTAAAGACTATTTCATAATGTGCTGCATGCATCATTTAAGCCATTCATCAGATAATTTTGCCTAATACTATTTAGGAAAAGCAGCTGAGTTGTTACTGGCCAACAGAAATTTGGCTTGCTTAATTTTAATGCTATAATTTTAAGTAGATAAAAGACATCCCAGTTTAGGAGAGGTTTGGACTGTATTAAAAAGGAATAGCAAACTCAAAAATCTAAGGTGACCTGACCAGAAGCTTGACAACAGTATCATGATTGAGGGTGATCTTTAGTCTGTTGCCAGAGACATAATTCCCAGATTAAATACAAGAAGTGCCTTTGGAGAATAAAATGATATTTCCTTTTTTAAAATAGAATTTCATCCAAAATTTTTTAGCACAGCCTACATTTTTAAATGTAGCTCTTCTACCAAGCCAAAAAAATCAACTTTTATAACAAAAAATAAATAAAAAAGAAAACACAATTTAACAAAATGCCAATACATTAAAAAAAACTTGACATTATAGGTAGTCTTCCATACTTGCACTTCCCCACCTCTGTAAAAGAAGTCAGAATTTTCCCATGTAGTACAAAGACAAAAACGCTATTTTTCCCCAGAGGCCTACTTGTTTAGGCTTAATAGAATAGTAAGATTAAGAAGGTCCCTAGTACTGATGAGCTTTGGTGATCCTGGTCATACATAAATACCCTGCTCAAGTAAAGGTCATGGTCATATCTGAAACAGTTGATCACTAGAGAGAGAGGAGTTTATCCATTGTAGTTCAGATACACTTAGAAGCAAAGCAAGAAGTAAACCTATATTGGAGGACAGCATCGCAAACAAATCAGAGAGAATTAGCATTGTGGTTACAGAAGACAGGAAGATATAGTTCTTTATCAACAAACACTCCTCTTCTGGATCTGACTAGCTTTGCTCCTTACGCAGGATGTATTTATTCTTTTTTTATATTTTATATTTTTTATTTTTTATTTTTTTAATATAAATTTATTTATTTGTAGTTTTCAACATTCATTTCCATAAGTTTTTGAGTTACAAATTTTCACCCCTTCTCACCCTCTCCCCACCCCAAGACGGCATGCATTCTGCATATCCCTTCCCCTACTCTGTCCTCTTTTCTTTCTCTCCCTGCTTCTCTTATCCCCTTCCCCTTCTATTTTCCTGTAGGGCAGGATAGACTTCTGTACCCTATTTCCTGTATTTCTTATTTCCCGATAGCATGTGAAAACTTTTTCTTTAAACATATGTTTTTAAAACTTTAGGTTTCAAATTTTCTCTCTTCCTCCCTCCCCACCCACCCTCATTGAAAAGCCAAGCAATTCAGTATAGTTTGTACATGTGCAGTTATGCAAAACACTTCCATAGTAGACATGTTGTAAAAAACTAACTCTATTTCCCTTAATCCTATTCTGCCCTCCCATTTATTCTATTCTTTCTTTTGACCCTGTTCCTCCTCAGAAGTATTTACTTCTGATTACACCCTTTTCCAATCTGCCCTCCTCTCTATCATCCCCTGCTCTCTTGTCCCCTTCTCCCCCTATTTTCTTGTAGGGTAAGACAAACTTCCATACCCAATTGAATGTGTATGTTATTCTCTCCTTAAGCCAAATCCTATGAGAATAAGATTTACTCATTCCCTCTCACCTTCCCCTGCTTCCCCTCCACTGTAAGAGACTTTTCTTTCTGTTTTTTTTGTGAGATAATTTACCCCATTCTACCTCTCCCTTTCTTCTTCTCTGAGTATAATCCTCCCTCATCCCTTAATTTTATTCTCCAGATATGACCCCTTAATCTTCAACTCACCCTGTGCCTCTATCTATCTATCTATCTATCTATCTATCTATCTATCTATCTATCTATCTACATACATATTTTTTTTCCTCCAACTACCCTAATACTGACAAAGGTCTCATGAGTTATAAATATCATCTTTCCATGCAGGAATGTAAACAGTTCAATCTTAATAAGTCTCTTATGATTTCTCTTTCCTGTTTACCTCTTCATGTTCCACTTGAGTCCTGTATTTGAAAGTCAAATTTTCTATTCAGCTCTGGTCTTTTCATCAGGAATGCTTGAAAGTCCTCTATTTCACTGAATGACCATTTTTTCCCCTGAAGGATTATACTCAGTTTTGCTGGGTAGGTGATTCTTGGTTGTAATCCTATCTCCTTTGCCCTCCAGAATATTATATTCCATGCCCTGCAGTCCTTTAATGTAGAAGCTGCTAAATCTTGTGTTATCCTGATTGTGTTTCCACAGTACTTGAATTGTTTCCTTCTGGCAGCTTGTAATATTTTCTCCTTGACCTGGGAACTCTGGAATTTGGCTAATATTCCTAGGAGTTTTCCTTTGGGGATCTCTTTCAGGAGGAGATCTGTGGATTTCTATTTTGCCCTCTGGTTCTACTATATCAGGGCAGTTTTCCTTGATAATTTCTTGAAAGATGATGTCTAGGCTCTTTTTTTGATCATGGCTTTCAGATAGTCCAATAATTTTTAAATTCTCTCTCCTGGATCTATTTTCCAGGTCAGTTGTTTTTCCAATGAGATATTTCACATTGTTTCTAATTTTTCATTCTTTTGGATTTGTTTTACAGTGTCTTGATTTCTCATAAAGTCACTAGCTTCCAATTGCTCTATTCTAATTTTTAAGGAAGTATTTTCTTCAGTAGTCTTTTGGACTTCCTTTTCCATTTGGCCAATTTTTCTTTTTAGGGCATTTTTCTCCTCATTGGCTTTTTGGACCTCTTTTGCCATTTGGGTTAGGCTGCTTTTTAAGGTGTTATTTTCTTCAGCATTTTTTGGGTCTCCTTTAGCAAGCTGTTGACTTGTTTTTCATGATTTTCTTGCATCACTCTCATTTCTCTTCCCAGTTTTTCCTCTACTTCCCTTACTTGCTTCTCAAAATCCCTTTTGAGCTCTTCCAAGGCCTGGGACTGATTCATATTTTTCTTGGAGGCTTTGGATGTAGGAGCTTTGACTTTGTTGTCTTCTGGTTGTATATTTTGATCTTCTTTGTCACCAAAGTAAGATAATATAGTCTGACTCTTTTTGCGCTGCTTGCTCATGATCCCGGCCAATTACTTGATTTTAAACTCTTTGTTAAGGTAAGAGTCTGCTTCCAATGTGGAGAATGTACTGTCCCAAGCTTCAGGGGTTTGTACAGCTGTTTTCAGAGATACTTGTAGGTACCTGTAAATTTTCAGTTCTTGCAAGGTGGTATGATAAGGGCGAGGTGTTTACTCCTTTCCTGGCCTGTGACCACAAGTATTCCTTTCTGTCCTGTAACTGTGAGGAGGGTTCCTCTCCACAGCCACTACAAGCTCCACCTGCCAGCTCCTCCTCACCCCAGCACTGCCCCAGAACTGTGACCCAGATCCAAACACGGCAAAGCAAAAGATTCCTGCCTCAGCACTGGCAAAGAGATCCCTGCAATCCCTCTCTGATCAGCCACTGGATTCCCCCTCAGTCTGTGGGCCAGAAGCTCAGGAAGCAGCTGCCCCTCCCCGACCATGTTCTTGGGTAATGAAGCTGGAACCCCACCTTCTTTTCTCAGCAGCGACAGAAACAGACTTTCCCACTGACCTTCTAAGTTGTCTTTGTCATTAGTGGGTTGAGGAGTCTGGAAACCTCCACAGCTGCCCGAGATTCACTCCTCTGAGGCCTGCTCCAGGTTCGCTGAGGCCTGTGCTCCCACACTGTGGTCTCTGCTCCCACACTGTGGTTTGTGCTCCCAAGCTGCAGCCTGTGTGCCCACGCCACGCTGAGGTTCACTCCCAGCCCAGCGCGATACACGTTTCTGATCAATCATCCAGGTTGTCTTGGTCTGGAAATTTGTTTCACTCTGTCTTTTTGTGGGTTCTGCTGCTTCAGAATTTGTTTAGAGCCATTTTTTATGAGTATTTGGAGGGGTTTGGGAGACAGGTTAAGCAAGTCACTGCTTTCAAGAGGACATCTTGTCTCCGCCCCCCAGGATGTATTTATTCTTTAAAAAAAAAAAAAACCCTGGGGTTTTATCTCCAATTTGTTTTCCCAAGGTTCAAATTTTACTCTGAGAATCACAATGCTGTCAAAGTCCTGGGATAGTACATTATAAAAGTAATCATAGCTTACATTTATTTAAAATTTTGTATTTTAGAAAGCCCTTTTATATAATCTCCATGAGAGGCTCAAGGAGCCCTCACTGCCAAGACTCATTGGAAACTACTCTATTGTTATTTTCTGATGTCTATATAAAGGTGGATTGTTACTGAATTCCTTTCTACACTCATCTCACACACACACACACACACACACACACAAGTGCATACAAACACACAGGCATGCACACATATATAATACAATATATTATACTATATTTATGTATATATATATGTATATACACACACACATCTATACACACACACAAACACACACACACATATGTATTCCTGGAATGGATTATAAATGTTTAGGGCTAGGGCTATTCTCTGAATAAAGTGTTTGCCATACTAATGAGAAAGTTCTTCAGTTTATTAGATTTTTCTTCTTCCTTTGTCTTTCTTCTTATCTCATTTAGGATAAAATTTGTCCCTTGAACTGGGCTTTGTCAATGTCATCCCATTTCTTTATTCTGTAGATTAAATAGTAGTTGCTCACAATTATCATAAAGAACAAATGAAGTGAACTAGTATTTAAATTTCCATGCAAATTATAATAAATGAAAATAGTCATCCAGGTTCCTCTTCCCTTCCCTGAGGGAAACTGCTAAAAATTCCAACACCATCAGACTAGATAAATCAATTTGGAAAGTCATATCTGGAAAAGTTTGTTGACTCATGCCTCAATTCTCCATTCATCCTTTCCTTGGCTGACAAATTATTATTACTAAATCATAGGTCTGACCATGTCTGGTCAAGAAACTCCAATAGCTTCTTCTTTTCTCAAAGATCATAATTAAATTTTCTCTTGTGTCATTTAAAGTCTTTTCACAGCCTGATTCCAGCCTTCCTTACTAGACATTTTACAACATTCTCCTGTGTTCTATATAAAGTGAGCTATTTTCTACTTCCTGTATAAATATTCCATTTCTCATCTCCACAGCTTTTGCATGGGCTCTAATGTAGCCCCTCCTCACCTCTGCCTCAAAGAATAATTACCTTCCATCCTGGCTTAGCTCAAGTTCCACCACCTACATGAAATCAATCCTCATGCCACATCACTTAGTTTCAAGAATTAGTTCGTGTTTATTATCTGTGTACATGTTGATTCCCTCATTAGAATATAAGTTCCTTAGGGGCAGGGACCATTTTATTTTTGTCTGTCTGTCTCATGGGAATGTCACACTGCCTGGAAAATGGTAAGTGCTTGATAAGCACTTTTAAAATTTCATCTATTAGTGCTTAATTAATTTTGTTTAATACAATAGTCAACACATATATTTGCTTAATAGTTAAATTCCTGTCTCAATTTTTTGGACTAGGGAAACATTCATTCCTGTTACTATGTGGGCATTTCCTTACAAGGAGTTCTCTACACTGATGAAATCAATGTATTTTATTATATATATTTTATTATACATTATAAAATATATATTATATTATATATTATAAAATATTTATATTATATTATGTTATGTTATATTATGTTATGTTATGTTGTGTTATGTTATGTTATGTTATGTTTATGTTATGTTATGTTATGTTATGTTATGTTATGTTACGTTATGTTATGTTATATTATAAAAAATATCAGTGATGATTCTGATTCTGACAATGATCATGATGATGGTTGTTTGAGGCAGTATGGTATAAAGGAGAAATGTGCCAGCATTTGAGTTTGGAAGACCTGGATTGGAGTCCTACTTCTGACACATAATAGCTATTTAAACACAGTACTCCAGGAAAATCTTACAATCAGTTTTAGTACTCTTTTGTATATGTGTCACCCGACCACTCTCATTGTCTGGTAAAGCCTATTAACTCTTTCTCAGAATAAGATTTTTCAATGCATAACATAAAGTGTATTGATCACAAAAGACTCAAGTTGTATTAAATTCAAGATGTACTATTTTTCACATCCAAGATCATAGAAACCCTGAAAATTATAAACTGACTCCTTGAGCATTCAGCCCATATTAAGAAACCTTCAAATAGACATTCTTTACTCTTTATTTGTCATATGTATTAAATACGGAAAATACTGTATAAATAATCTCATACTTAATTAAAATTTAATTTTTATAAGCTAATCTGAAGAATATCATATAAGCTTTATCATCAAAAATAAGTGATTTCTATTATAATAGTGATTAAATGGTAAGCATGTGTCAGAGAGGGAAAAGTGAAGGTAAGACTTCACAATCAAATACAATATTATAATATACTTTATTTAATATCAATTGCATTATGAAGGTGTTTTAAACCACCTGCTAAAAAAGCACTAACCACAAGAATAACTAAATGATGTTATTTAAGTGAAAGCAAATTGAAAAGTACCTTACAGATAGAATGCATTGTTAACATTATCATTATTATTTTCATTCATTTTTTTTTTTTGCAATATGTCAGTTTGGCGTTATTATCAAGATAAACATGAATTTGTTAACAAACATATACCTCTCTAATTGTCATGATGGATAGAGTAAGACATATTTAAGCTACATTAGCTATTTTTTGCATCAAAATTTAAGTGAAATACAGGCTAAAGAAAGAAAACAATTATACCAAGGTAGGGATAGATATGAACTGTGTATAATTATATATATATATATATATATATATATATATATATGTATATATATGTATATATATGTGTGTATGTATGTATGCATGTATGTATGTATATATATGTGTATATCTATATCTATATCTATATCTATATCTATATCTATATCTATATCTATATCTATATCTATATTATATCTTTATTTCCTGTCATTCTAAGACATTTTTATAAAGATATCAACTCTATAGAATTTGAGTTGGTTGCTTTTTATTTTTATTTTTGTTGCTAATGTCACAGTTACTATTTAGATAGACAGAATGTTTTGTGTACATCAAACTCCCAAAACCTATCAAGAATGTTTCTGATTGAGAAATAATCTGTGAATCGATTGTTGCTTTGTTGCAAAGATTTCTATCTAGAGAAAACAGGTTCAAAAATATAGCCTATGTTGCAACCATAAATTTTATTGCTTTAACAAAACAAAACAAAATAAACCACAACTATTTATTGAGTTAGTCTAGAAATATTTTTGCTACTGGTTTTCTCAAGATGAAAATATTTTTTCCTGGGATTTCCTCAAAACCATTACTGGATAAAAAAAAATACTTAGACATGAATCAATCTGGGCAAGTAAGTTAATTCCACAGAGTCACATATGTGCTTGAAAATATATGGGGAATGAAAAAATATATACTCAAGTAAATTACAGCAATTTTAAACAATGACCTGAAGTTTTTATTTTAAAGAGATTATCAGCTTGTCAATGGAACTATTGATAATGGTTCCTACTTCATTTCTGAGAAGCCAATACTTTCAGCCTCATTCGATATAAGTGTATTTTTTTAAAGTTTTAGCTTTTTCCCTTCTGTTTCTTTTGAGAATTTTATGCATGGGCTAAACAAGAAAGACTTTAAATGTCAGGAGAATCATGAGATTTTAGTATAGACAAATAAGCAACTCTACTACACTTTCACTGTATAAGAAATTTAAATGCCTTTTTTTGAAAAACATTTTGAACAGAAGAAAGAACCTTGCCTATTCACAGAGCTGAAGTAATACTTCAGGGAAATAAGTGGACTTGGAACATTTCATTTATTATCTTGAAGATATACTTTAGCAAATGTTAGCATTATTTACAAGAAAATAATAAGAAAACATTTAAAGGCACATTAGGGATCTTCGGAGTGTAACATATTTGAAGTGTTAGCTAAGATTTCCCAGTGGATTGCTCAAATGGTTTCCACTTTCCAATCTTAAAAATGCTAGTGTCACAGCTTAATATCCAGAGTTGACAACTGATATCTTTAACAGTGTTCACCATTAAGATATTTCTAACAAGTTTCCAAGATACTTCTAATACTCAAGTTTTTAGACCTATTTCAGTGATCAGAGTCACAAAATCACATAGAGTTGAAAGGATATTCTTAAATAGTCTGCTCCAGTCTAGAGATGAATAGGAATCCCTTTTAAAATTAAAATAAAGTCTATCTGTATATTTATCCCCCCTCAAACACACACTCAATATTTTAAGGTTTATAAAGCCTTCTCTACACATTTATTTTTGGAAGAGAGTAATTCAATGAAAGCACTCCTAGGAACAAGACATATTCCCAGAGGCTTACACAAATAGGAAACTCAAGTCCCCATAACAGCTTACCTCATCTCTCTTACCCCTTTCCATTCTTATCCTAATCCTCAACCCAGATACTCCACCCCTCACCTTCCATACCCCAATCATTCTGGTACTCATCCCTGGCCCCCTCATCCTCATTTTGCTGACTTTCCTATTTCATAGAATATGGAGGCTACTAATTATGGTTTTGATTTGAGCTAGTCATTGAGACTACTGCCCAGCAAATACAAAAGCGGAGGGGAAGAAAAGTACTCAGTCACATTTACTAGAAGAGAAGGGAATTTTTTTGTACCCCAAGTTAGGATTCTATATCCATTTTCTTGAAGAAACACCATTATGGTACTTCAAATGTTTAATCCCTCCATTATCTTTCTGATATAGTGATTATCTCCAGTGTTACAGATCTCATGAATCCATTCATTTTTAATTCTTTGCTATTGTTGTTCACCTCCTTTCATATATTAATTAACAAAAATCTACAAAATGAATTGGAAGCCTGCCTTTGACTTTTCTAATATTTTATGGATATTATTATAGTTTTCAAAATGTCTATTTGTTACTGATTTGTGACTGGCCCATCACATTTCTTGCTTTTAAACACACACACACACACACGAACACACACACATATTTTTGGTACAGAACCACAGTATTCACAATTGAACAACACCTCCACTATACTTTCCCTAAAAATTAGACAAAATCATACAAAAGAATAATTGTGCCTGGCAGTACACACAATCTTGTACTTAAATAGATAATTCTTTCTTAAAAGAGAGGATTTGTATATGCTTTATGACTATTGACTGTTTTTGACCTGATTGTACTTTTTATCTTTATAGTTTTAAAATTTATGTTCCATTGTATATATTGTTCTATTATGTTGTATTTATATTATATATTAATTATCTTGTATTCCGTGATGTTAACAAATGTTTAACAACTACCTCTCTGGTAGAAAAAAATGCATGACACACTTATAAGTTTAATCTGCAGTATTAACAGTTCTTTATTACTTTCTTAAGTCTAGACACTCAACAAATCAAACAAGACCTAATTTGTAGCTTTGGTCAATTTCAATGTGTAAATGACTTCACTCAAAATTTGAAAGTACTCACAAACTGGTATGAGCTGGCTCAAGCAAGCTTGTGACTACATCACTTCATATATGTCTTTCCAAACACATTTGAATTCTACATATTAGTCACTCCTTATAGCAGTAGTTTCTCATATTCATGTGTAACAATCTGTTTAGCCATTCCACAATCGTTAGGTATAGGATTTGCTTATAACAAATAGTACTGTTTTGAATATTAGAGTTGATAGACATTTTAAAATGAATTCAATATGAAATTTTGAGCACCTACCAAATGTCAGGTACTGTGTTAGATGCTAGGGAAACAAAAATAAAGATGAAAACAGTTCTTGCCCTCTGGATGCTCAATTTTATCAAGGAGCTCACACTTTAATGTTCAAGTCAACACACATTTATTAATCACCTACTATGTGCTAGACATTGTGTTAAGTACTAAAAATAAAAAGAAAGGGGAAATAATAACATGGTCTTTGCCCTCAATGAACTTCTGGAATTATTACTGCTGCTGTTTCTATTGCTGAATATTTTTTTTTTTGCTGTTATTGTTAACTGTTGATTTTATTCCTGGAATATAAAACCAAATGTAGGATGATTGGGTAAAAGGGTATGAAAAAATTTGTAATTTGGCATTATTCTCCAAATTAGTTGCACCTATTCACAGGTTTACCAGTAGTGAATTAATGTGTATTCATAAAAATTCCTAACAATACTGAATTTTTAAAAATCTTTTATCACTTGTGTTGTTATTTCCTTCACTGATACAAATTGTCACCCATCTGTATCTGAGTTGATGAATGGTCTTTGAGAGCTGTTGTGGCTTCAAATCCATCATGCTGAAATCAACCTGGTATTAAGCCTTTTCAGAACTTAGTGAGACTCATCTTAGGACAACAGACATACAGTCTGTCACCAGGAACATTTCTGAAGCTTTCCTAGTTTGAGAAGATCTCCCAGAGCATGTATTCTGTTGGCACAACCTTTGAGAATTCAGGGTCAATTCCTTGCCTCAAAGAGGCTTTGGAATAAGATTTAGTAGAGAAATAAAACAACAAGACATTGAAATCATGTGAATATCAACCTATGAATATCTCTAATTGGCAAATTGTAAATTAGATAATTAATGAGAAGCATTCACTTTAATTGTTTATATGGGTAAAATTAAGTGACAAGATTAGGCAATTAGCCAAGAAACCTAGGACTCTGAATTGTCGTGATTGGCTGTTTATATTATTTTAATTCATTAGATAATTGTTCAAGCCTCGAGTTCAATTTCCCTATGTAAGAAAATCTAAATATTCAGGTTATATATTAAGAGATTGCTCAAATTTAATTAATGTTTTTATATTGGCAGCCATTACATTGATTTCCTGTGAATTAACTATTACAGATGTTTCACAGGATTTTATTTAATAGAAAGTTTTTTTAATCTTTAAAATAAATTCAATTTCCTTATTGCTTCTCTGATCTCTTTTAAAAAGTAGGAAAATAGATTTTGATATTCCACAAACCTTAAGGGATTAGGGTAAAATAAAGGTGGGTATTGATATTATTCCCCATTTTAGTATTCCAAAAAAAAATTCAATTTTATGTTTAGAGTTATCTAATTTATTTCACTTATGAAATTTCCAACTATGTTTTTTTTTCTCAACTTTTTCTAGTTCTTAGAAAAATCACGTTCCTTTTCAGGTTAATGGACTATATAAAGTCACATAACTTTAATACTTGCTAAGTGATTCTTAAGCTAAATAGTTTCTCATCTCAATAGGCTTTCCAAATGTTTGGTGGGGTTAGCCAACATGTTTCTTGATAACAATCTTTGCTATTGAGATAACTGACTCCTCAATGCTTCAAACTTTAATGGCTTCTCTAAAGCTCTCTCAACCTCTCTCCTCAGTCTTTCTCTCTCTCTCTCTCTCTCTCTCTCTCTCTCTCTCTCTCTCTCTCTCTCTCTCTCTCTCTCCCTCTCTCTCTCTCTCTCATCTCTGTGTCTCTGCCTTTCTTTGTTTCTCTCTCATGGCTACCCAGCTACCAAGTTAGTTAGTCACCCAGTATTTGGCTGCAACCTGCCATGCTTGAAATTTCTCCATCTGCTTTATTCTTTAACTGATTGAATGATTATTGCTGCCTGACTTATCATCTTCTCTTTTCCTGCCAAACTGGCTTAATATAGATTAGTTTGAGGCCAGATTACTGCTCAAAACAGATTCTGACATTTCGTATATTATTATGTATATGTCTATTTACCTCTTTTCCAAAATATTCCCTGAACTCACTAATATCTCCTAGTTTTGTTTCTGTTTCTGTTTTTCATTATCATTTAGGTAGGTTTTTTTTTAATCTTTAGCTTGACTCAATTTGAGAAACAATTCATGAACTTCATTGATTTGCATCTATATAGGAACAGTTATGTTGATCATTTATGTCAGCTGTGACTAAATGCTGAGCTCAAGCTCCCTGACTCCATAATAAATCTCTCAATACAATTTACTTCAATAAAGACTTATTAGTGGCCTGTTAAGTGCAAGACATTTTCCTAAGCAATGTATTAGATTTTGGGGAAGACATTGCAATACTCAAGGAGTATATTATATTCTTCATAACATATTGTCTTGAATTAAATTTAAAAAGAGATACAGTTATTGCATGAAATGAAGATTATAGCATAAAAGGAGAGACACACACAGATGATGATAATGACCATAACAATAATATTAATAACTATCATTTTGTATCACCTTATGATATACAAAACACTTGATAAATATTATCTCATTTTTTTGTCTTTACAGCAATCCTGGGAAGTAGTTGCTGTAATTGTACCCTCTTTACAGAGGAGGAAGCTGAGGCAGATAAATGCCTGTTTTCCAAAACCTCCTCTGAGATTTCTTATGGTCCTTTTTGATATCTTTGTCATAGATGTGAGGTGTAACCTCATAGTAGCATTAATTTGCATTTTCTAATTATTAGAAATTTTATCCAATATATCCCTCCCCATCCCACCTTACTGAAAAACTCATTCAATTACTGGTTATTGAGGCTATTAAGGTATGAGTACCCCCTTCTCTCTGTGCCCATTTCCCCCCAGCTTATTCTGGATCTTTTTGAGTCTATACCAAATTTATTCTTGCTCTTTCTTTTCCTTCCTTAGCCACTTAAAAATATTAGATGAAAGGAGTTAAATTGGCCATTGGCCAAGGCTTTTTCGTAGTGACCAATTTAAAAATGTGACTATTTCATTTCACAGCCAGAAGGAATCTTAGAGATCATGTGGTCTAAACACCTGATGTGTCTAAGGTCACATACATAGGGATAGAGCTGGTATTCCCAGATCCTGTCAGCTTCCTTCTCACTTCAATACATTATTGAAATGCTTAATTTTGGTATCAAAATAATAAGCAAACTCCAACTCAATCATCTTGTGCCTAATAAAAACATTTTTACAAACCAGAATAGCTTAGTTGCTCTGACTTGGCCCTCATTCTATGTGCTCTCTTCTATTGCTATGAGTATTCAGTATTAATACAATGTAGATAAGAAAAAGGAGTTGAGAGATTAATGCTATTATAATATTTCTCATTGTTCTCCACAAGAAAAAGTTAAATTTGTTTCTTATTTTTTTCTCTCAATATTAATCTTGTAGACTTAAATTAAGCATGAATAATGCAGAAACAAGTTGTACCTTTGCTAGAATAAACACACGTAATTTTCCATAAGAACTCAATTCAGAAAAAAATGAAAGACTAATCAAATAAATCTTGTTAAATGGAAAAAAATATTTCAGTGAAAGTTACTTTAGGGTAGAGTTAAAGGATTATAAACATTAAAAGTAGTTATTACTCTCTAGAATTTCCAGAAGTTACCATATGGTTACTTCTTATGTTTTAATGTAAAACTCAGGAGTATATTTTATGGTTATAGTGGTATCCTTCATTTCTTTTTCAACCACTGTAAGTATCTCATCACTCTTAGATATAATCATTAAAATTGCACATAAAATTTCAAAATCAGACTGGCAAAGGGGATTTTTCTTATGACTTTTCACTTCAAGTTCCATTTTGATGACATATAAAATTAATACTTCTTTTGTTAGAGGTGTCTGTTCACTAAAAGCCTGTGCTACTTTATGGAATGTCACTTTCTCATTCATTGATTCCCATTCTTCCTCACAAACTTTCCACCCAAATGACTAATCCCATAAGCTATGTTCTTAAGTAAACTTTACACAGTTTATTAGAAGGTTTGTTCAGAAAATAAAGTTCAATAAAATCTATATATTCTGAAACAGCAAAAACACAGACACCTAATATTCCACACTATCCTCAAATCACTCAGTGTTTTCTCCACAGATGTCATTCATTATCATAATTCCTAAATTGAATACACATACATGTGTGATCTTGGGCAAAGGACAACTTCTTTGGGCCTTTAATTTCCTTGTTTTTTTCTTGTTTTTCATGCTTCTGTTATTTGTTAATTTATCTGTTTCATTTATTTATGATACTTCTTGTATTTATTTATTTTCCATTTACCCCACTTGATCAGATTTTTTTATCATTACATCAAAGTCAATTTATACCCACCCCCTTTATGTATATCTCTTTAGGATGGCATAATAACAATACAGTTTTCAAAAGTTACAAGTGTCATTTTCCCTTGTAGGGATGTAAACAGTTTGTCCTCATTAATAACAAGTTGCTTCTTTCTGTCCTGTTTACCTTTTTTATGTCTCTTTGAGTCTTGTATTTGAAGATCAAATTTTTTGTTGAGCTCTGGTCTTTTTATCAAGAAGGTTTGGAAGTCCCCTATTTCATTGAATATCCATCTCCTCCCCTGAAAGATCATGCTCACTTTTACTGGGTAGTTGACCCTTGGTTATAATCCAAGCTCCTTTGTCTTGTGGAATATCATATTCCATGCCCTATGGTCTTTTAACGTAGAAGCTGCAAGGTGCTGTGTAATTCTGACTGTGGTTCCATGATACATGAATTGATTCTTTCTGGCTACTTGCATTATTTTCTCTTTGACCTGGTAATTTTGGAATTTGACCTACCATTGAAATAGAGTCTCCACTAGCAGCAAAAACAGCTGTCCTAGAGGGAAAAGGGCATGGCTTAGTGATGTCTCTCAGTTTGTTTGGCTTATTCAACCATATTCCCAACTGCACTGTGACTAGAACAAAATGTTCTGCCTGGAAAACCATAGATCTTATCCTGTTCAGGGAAGCTGAACCCTCCTCCAGCCTCAAACCAAATGACTTCTTAGAAACAGTTAGGGTTTGTCAACCAAGTCTTCACTTACCCTCAAACTGGTCTAAATAACAGAAGCATCAGCCCAAGGAAAAGCCCTGGAACAGCTGAACCAGAAGAAAGATGGGGTGCAGCAGTCCAATAGCCCAGGTAGCTTCAGGGATTAACAGGAAAGGACCCTCTTGCACTAGGGGAAGGGAAGCAGTACAGAATGAGAGGCATCCCAGCAAGCTGGTGGAAAGCCCCACCTCAGCATACCGAAGGAGATGCTGCAACCCAAGTGGTGGAGCAGGCAGACACCAACACCTGGACCTCCAAGTGCCTCAGTGAGGACAGGGGAACTGGTGAAAGCCAACTTGGAAAACTGCCAGGTGTCTCGGCATAGTACACCAGCTGACTCTCTCAGTGCTCAGCAAAACTAAGGGAAGCAGCTCTCCAAGGGGCCCCAGGCAGATAAATATCCTGCAACATCCATCTGAAAGGAGCTGAAGAAAGTGAAAGGAAGGAAAGGTCTGGGTAGACAGAAATCTCCAGGAGCCACACTACCCAATCTTACCTCTAGAGTTCTAGTGTTGCTGATTCCAGCCCAACACCAGGTAAGCTGCCAGAACACTACAGTATCTAATTGCCAGCATTGGAGGCTCCAGCACACAAAGCCGGTGACCAAGCCCTAGACTCCCAACACAAGAAGCTTAGGTCAGTGCCCTCTGCTCCCCACCAGGAGAGCTCAATCTCTTTAAAAGTCAGGAAATAAGCAAATAATATGAGCAAAAAGAAATGTATTATAGATTCTTATTTATGGGAAGAGTGAAGATCAAGGTAGAAATTCTGAAGAGGACAGCCTTGTCAACAAACCCACATCTGGAACCTCAAAAAGGAATATGAACTGGTCTGAGGCCCAAAAAGCCTTCTTAGAAGAGCTGAAGAAGAATTTTAAAAGTCAAATGAGAGAGGTAGAAGGAAAAATGGGAAAAGAAATGAGAGGTATGCAAGAGAGAGTCAATAGCTTGGAAAAGGAAGGACAAAAATTAACTGCAGAAAACAAGTCCCTAAAAAATACAAATGGCCAAATGGGGAAGGAGGTACAAAATCTAGTAGAAGAAAACAATTTGTTAAGAATTAGAATTGGGCAAATTGAAGCTAATGACTCTTTGAGAGAGCAAAAATCAGTCAAACAATAACAAAAGAATGGAAAAATAGATGAAAATGTAAAATACCTCATTGGTAAAACAACTGACCTGGAAAATCAATCCAGTAGAGACAATTTCAAAATTATTAGTCTACCTGAAAATCATAGTGAACAAAAAAGAGCCTGGAGATCATCTTTCAGGTAATCATCAAGGAAAACTGCCTTGAGGTCCTAGAATGAGAGGGTAAAATAGCCACAGAAAGAATCCACCAATCACCTCTTGAAAGAGATCCCAAATTAAAACTGCCAAGGATATAAACCACTCATTTAGAGTATAGATATAAATAAGGGGTTTGAGAAGGAGATCACACCCCTTCAAAGAGGAATGACACTGTAAAGATGTGAGATAGCAACCATTAGCATTTCTTTTTCTTTTTTGTAAATAGTGTTTCATCTTCTACAACCAAATGTAAAGATCATTCTCAACATTCATTGCTATAAGATTTTGAATTCCAAATTTTTCTCCCTCTCTCACTTCCCTCCCACCTCCCCAAGATAGCAAGCAATATGATATAGGTTATGTGTAACCAACTATTTGCATTTCTTCTGGAGCATTCAGTCTGCCAAAAATGGAGTAGTAGTTAGTGTATTATTCCTCTTTGCAAGGTTTATGATCACATAGATGGTTTATATCATAAACTTCTTTCCTTCTTTTTTCCTTTCTCCCTCCCTTCCTTCCTTCCCTTCCTTCCTTCCTTCCTTCCTTCCTTCCTTCCTTCTTTCCCTCCTTCCTTCCTTCTTTCCCTCTCTCCCTTCCATCACCCACAACATGTTCAAAGGGACCAAAGAATGAATGAAGAAAAGTACATTCTTTTTCCCCTGGAACAAGAGAGCAAAATGATTAAGCAAAATTAACCTCTTATAAAGAGATTTTTAAAAAATCTGTTTAGAAGCTATATCTCATGCAGAATACCTCAAAATAATGGAGGGAAATAAAATGTCTTAATGTCAATCTGTAAAACTATGTTTTGATGCACCTACAGTTGCAGTTAAGAGTAGAAAACATTCATATCACCAAACCTAGTTTGTTAAACTCATTAAAGAAAATTATAGTTAATACCATTTTGTGTGTTGAAGCCATTCTAACATCTTTCTTCAGTTACTTTGCAAAAGTAGCAGAAGAAACTGTCACTATTATCTATTTTTAATACAACTTCTACCTTATTTATTATTAATAACAATAAAGACTGACAAGAAGCACTATAAAGTTCTTTCTGTATTCCTCACTTGATCCTCCCCAATCTCCATAACCTATTTAACAGCTGTGGAAACAAAGGCCCAGAAATCTTAAACTGGTTTGTATAGAGTTATCAGTCCACAAACATTTAAGTACCTACCATCTTCCAGCCACTGTACTAAGCTCTGGGGATACAAAGTAAGGTAAAAGACAATCTTGGCTCTCATGGAGCTCAGCATTCAAGCAGTAGTATACAACAATGTACACATAAGTTATATTCCACAAAAATAGAAATTATTAAAAGAAAGTTAACAGAGAGTTAAGACTTTATGTAGTTGTTGGGATTTTACATATTTTATATAGTTAGTGGGACTTGAAGGAATTCAGAGAAGCCTGGAAGCAGAGATGAGAAGGGAGAATATTCCAGGCATAGGGGACAGCCACCTATCTGCATGCCACAAATTAGAGTCAATATTCAGTGTTCTGTGACCAATAAATAAATGGCATGTCATAGAATTCTCAATGAAGTATACTTAATGTGAATAGACAAAAAAAGTGTTCTCAAATTTCAGCCAAACTTTCCTCATAATAACAGAAATACTGTTGGATTTTCATTCTTTTTACCTTGATTTTTTCTTTTAAAGTTTGTTCATTTGACAAAAAGTGAGAGGACCACAATTTTTTTAAAAAAAATTGTTCTCTGACCCTTGTGGAAAGGACTGAATATCAAGAAATCTGAGTATTATAATTACTCTTTCACTAAGCTCTTCAATCAACTTAGCATATGATGATTAAAATGTGCACATGGGAAAATTGGAATGGCAAGTTAATGTTCTTATTTGTACTGTTTAAGAAACTTTCTATTTTATTTAAAGGACTGTTATTTGGGGACCACTTTGAGCATAGGGATGTGAAATGTTTTGTTTTTTTAATTTCCCTTCAGCCCCTAGAATGTTGACTTGTACATATTGTGTTTCCAATAAAAGCATCTATTTCCCTGACCTATTTTCCCTACCTAGAAATTGGATTAACTTCTTCTGATTTCCTACACAGACATGAGGCAGTGCAGTAGAGGGGAAAGAACTCTGGATTTGGACTTAGGGAGACCAGGATTTAAATCTTCAGATTTACCTCAGATACTTACCAGCTCTGTAGTACTAGGAAAGTCATTAAACATCACCAGGTCTTATTTTCTTTATTTACAAAATATGGAGGTTGGACTCAAGCTCTAGGATTTCTTTCAGCTCTATAATTATGATCCAATCACTGTATGAATTTACCAAATTCACAGCATTAAATCAAAACTACACTTAAAATTTTAGGAGTGTAAACAATTTTATTCTAATAGTAAAGTGTCATAATTCTTCATAGAATTTTATATTAGAGAGAAATGGTGGGGATGATCAATTCAATACCTTTTAAACTCAATTAAATAAACTTGTGTTAGTCACCTTCTGTATGTAAAACATTATGCTAGATACAGTACATATAAAGATTTTGAAAATGACAAAATACTTGTCTTTAAAGACCTTATCATTTTTTTCATAGATAAAGAAAAACAATATTGAATAGTAAAGCAATTTGCTCAAGGTCACCCAATTAATGAATGGTAGAGTCTGATATATGTACATGTATACATGTGTGTATGTATGTATACATACACACATATATACACACATATACATATATGTATGTATACAAATACATATAAATACATGCATATATGTGTGTGCATATATATATACACATGTATATATATGTATGTGTATGTGTGTATATATATATATATATATATGTATCCTGTTGCAACATGGTGTATTAGCACCAAGGTGGAATAAAGAATATTAATTTGAAGTAAAATCACCTGGGGTTTCATCATATGTGTCAAGTTATTTGTGTCTTCTGGGCTTTAGATTCTTAATTTGTAAAATCAAGGAGTTGTACAGCTAAGCTCCCTTTCTGTTTTAAATTTATGATTCTCTCCTAACTGCCCATTCAATAATCTTTGTTCTACAGCCTTTGACTTCTCACTTAAAGTATTAATAGATTATAGATTATTTTGAAAAAAATTTCTTCAAGATTGAAAGTTTCTGTGATTTCAGTGGTGAGTGAATTTCTATGACTAGTGCAAATCAAAATCTTCTCCTTTACTATTTAGTCTTTGGGATTTATTGTTATAGAAAATGAGCAAACAAAACAGAAATATCTTATCATTTAGCCAACAAGATTCTGATAATAACCTTCTTCACAATTCATACATCTTTTTATATTTAACCCCCATTAGCTCAGAGTTCTTGCTTGGGTTTGCTGTCTACTCATATAGCCTTCCAGAACCCAGTTTTGTTGTTCAGTCATTTAGTCATATCAGACTCTTCTTCATCCCATAGACCACAGTGTCCATGAAGTTTTCTTGACAAAGATACCGCAGCAGTGTACCATTTCCTTTTCCAGTGCCTTAAGGCAAACAGAAGCAAAAATGACTTTCTCAGAGTCACAAAGCTAGTTAGTATCAGAAGACAGATACGAATTCAGGTCATCCTGACTCTAGGTCTAGAGCAAGAGCTACTAACATAAAGCTGACCTTTAATTGAAAATTTTGAAGTAAGTTCCTAAATTGAATAATACTGAGATTATTTCTGGATATGTTAAGTATAGTGTTTTATTTTTTGTTCACTCTCATGTTATGTTATGAAATAGCAAGGTTTTCTCCCCTCATAAATATTTATAAATAAGTAGTATGTGATGTTTTTGTAGGTATCCTTTTCAAAGGCAAAGTTTGAGCATGGAGTAAAGATTTGCCTCCTTTCTTCTTTCACCACAATAAAAATTGCCACCACTTTTCCTTACTTTGTACTAGGAATGCTGTGTTTTTACTGTTATTTTAATACTTCCTCAGTACGAGGTGGGGCTTTTAATCTACTACAGTGAATGATAAAGAGAAGGAATACTTTTTTTCTCTCTAATCAATAATCAAAACATTCTAAATTTTTTGAAAAAAATAATTTGTGCATTTACCATAAAATTTATAAATTGTATGTGATCTTTTATAATGCATTTATCTTAGTAATTACTCCATAACAACTTAAAAAAATAAAAGCCAAAATAAAGACATCTTATACAGCCCACAGTGATTTTAGAATGGATAAATAATATCCAAGTAATAACACAAAGCTGCCTAGGGCAGAAGCTGATAAATATCATAGGAGTACGTAATAGATGCCATGGTAACAGCAGTAACAAGGATTTGTGAAAAGAGATATATTATTTTCCTCTTCTGTTCTTTTCTGGAGTAAATCTCATGGAATATTAAGTTTTTGAATAATGAAACCAAAACAATTTTCAGGGTTTGTAAATTTTCCCCATGGGCTAATGGGTACATTTTTATGTTAAATTTATTTTTCAATAATTCTCAGTAATTTAGTTACTATAAACACTTATATTTGGGGGGTGGAGTAGCTCTTCCAATATATATCCCTGTGAAGTACCTTACAGAAAAGAATTAGTTTTGAAATTGATCATTTTGTTGGTCAATTTTCTAATTAAAAATTTATTATTTTAAAATCTCCAAATTTGAACACTAAAAGTAAATCAGCAATTCAGAGATTTAGGAACCCAAGAAGCCAGCTAATGTGACTCTCTCATTTTACATGTGAGGGAACTGAGGGCAATGCTTATTTTGTGATTTGCCTAAGGTCTAAAATGATAGTAAATGCTAAGGGTTGGGATCTGAACTTAAGTCTTTTGCTTCCATAGCCAATGCTTTCTCCAATGTACTGCCCACACAAGGCATTGAGTCCAAGTAGCAGTAAGCAATGTTTTAAAATTTCCTACATAGAAAATGTTTGTTTTCTAATGTTTTTATCTGAGTTGTCACTGAGTTATGGTTTACTAGGAAGTACCATGGATTTAAGAATCAAGAGATTACATTCTCATTTCAGTACTTTGATTAACTTTTTATATGACCATGAAAAGTCACTTAATTTTTTTTTTACTTAACTTGTGTCATATGTATCAAAATTATTTCGGAGAGGATGATTTGTAAGATTATTTTACATGTATTACATAGTTCATAGGTTTGGTGTGGAATTCAAATGAGATAATGTGAACTCCTAAAACTCTTTGTAACCAAGATGTGTTCTATAAATATAAGTTATTATTGTCATTTATTAGCTTATGATTCTATGAGTCAAATCATTTCCTTAAGGAAAAAAAAATGAGACCATTTGAAAGCTGAAATTCGAAAGATTAAATAACCTTGTGATGTTATAAAAAATAGGTTGGGAGAGAAGAAAACTATGCCAGGGGACTTTGGGAGGGAAATTTCTTTTAGTTTTAAAGATGGAATTTACTGTAATCATATTGGTCCAGTTTCCCATTACTGATTGGAGATGGGATTTCCTGGAAGACTTAAGCACTTGGAGCCAAGAACACTAGTGAACAGGTTTAAAGGTTTTTTATGTCTTACTGTATGGAAGCTTCCATTTTCTCATCTGTAGAAAGAATAATTACATCTCCTGCCATGGTGAAAATCAACAAATGTACATGGACATAAAGGTAAAATGTGTCATCTAAATGTGAAATACAATGATTTAATTTTTCTCTCGTACTTAGTGCCTATTTTTAAAAATAAATTTGTTAGTTCTATGAACATAAAAAGCTTTCATACACTAGTGTTCTAGCTCTTTTCAACTTTCTCATTATAATGAAGTGAAAAAAAGGATTAGCAGTGGTTTTATAAAAGAAGAACACAAGTCAGTATTCTTTGTCAGGTATGCCATGAACTAGTTTGAAGTCATTCATTCATACATGGAAAGGAATCACAGTCATCATTTTGATAAGCATCTTTGAGCACATGAGGCTTCCTTCTATTGTGACTTTTCTATGCATCTTCCAGAACTGAAGAAGAAGAAGTAGAAAATTTCCAAGTGGTATGAGGAGCATGCAAAGGATAGAGAAATAAAATTGCAGAGTGAAGCATGTTAACAATCCAACCCCAGTACAAGAATTCCCAATCTTTGTGAAATTTAAAGTGTGTTCCTTTGTTTAAAACAGTTTGTTACTTCTACTATTTCTCCCCCTTCATCACCCCACCTTATAATCCCAAACATTTTTTGTCTTGAAGATATGCAAAGGCATACATTTAGTGTTTTTTTAAAGGAGATTATATTAAATTTTGTTTTGAGAATTGCCTAACATCTGTTGGCTATAATGGCGATTCAAAAATGAGGGTAAGGAAAGAATTGGTTGAAATATATTTTTCTCAGGAAGTAACCATCTGTTTACAAAAACAGGATTAGTTTTTAGAGCTCCAAGTGTCCTTAAAATCATCTAAAACAATTTTCTCTATATGTAATGAGAAAGTTTACATCTTTTGCCTAGGATCACACTGGTCATAAGTAACAAAGTTGGAATTGAAAGCCAGCACTTCTGATTCCGGATTTAATTAATTAATTAATTAATTAATTAATTAATTAATTAATTGGTAACGTGTTGAGCACTTTATGAATATTATCTCTTTTGATTCTTATAACCACCCTGGGAAGTAGATGCTATTATTATCTCCATTTTACAGATGAGGAAAGTGAGGCAGACAGAAGGTAAGGGACTGTTTTCTTGGGTCACACAGCTAGTAAATGTGTAAGGCTGAATTTGAGCTAAGGTCTTTCTGACTCCAGGCCCAGAGCTCTATCCATTGTGTCACCATGCTGCCTCTAGGACACTTTATACTCTACCACATGGCTGTCTTGGTAATATATCTTTGAGGAAACAGAGAGGGTACATTTTGAGGTATAAAGATGTTCCATGTTTCAAATCATGATAGAAGATAGGGCACTGTTAGTTTAAAATAAAAAGCAGGATTTTTAAAATTAGTTAGATTTAATTTGTTTTACTTAAAATGCTTTGTAGAAAAAAAATCTCTCTCTACTTCGTACTTTCACATATCTATAATAAAATAATTTGAGTACATTGTGGGACCCAGGTGGCACAGTGAATAATAAAGCATTCATTTTAGAGTCAGGAAGACCTGGATCCAAATTTGCCTCAGATACCAGGTGTGTCACAAAGGTAAGTTATTTAATTTCTATCTGCCAAAGTTTCTTCAACTATAAAATCAAGATCAAAATAGCACCAACCTCTCCGTGTTGTTGTGTGGATTAAATGAGATAATATCTGTGAAGAACATAGCACAGTGTCTGTACATCATAGACACATAATAAATACTTGGCCCTTTCCTCCTTTAACTAATGTCTATCATAAAATACCTGGTATTACCACCTGTGTTTTTGCATAAATCTTCTGTAGAAAATCTACCTGACAAATTGGAGGTTTTCCTAGATAGAATATTTCTAGATGAGGAAGGTGAAGATATTACGTATCTATCAATTAACAGGCAGAGATAACTAGATATACAGGCAAATATAGATAGATAGATAGATAGATAGATAGATAGATAGATAGATAGATAGATGGATGGATGGATGGATACCTCATGTGTCAATATACCATTTGGGCTGTATCTCTCAAAACAGTTATGTGGCTGGCCTACCTTCTTTTCCATCGTACTATGTATAAATTTGGTGTTGTATTATATTGCCCTTTTCCACACACAGGTAGGCTAGAACTTTGTGTCATTCCATTAATCTATGTCACAATATTTTTAATCTCCCCAAAACATTAACCAAAAATATGTATATATATAAAAAATATTTGTGTATATATATACATATACATATATATATATGTATATATATGCATATATATACATATATATATACACACACACACACACACACACACATATATATATATATATATATAATGTATGTATATGTATATTGCTGCAAAAATTGCTTGGCTTGTTGGATTCCCCATGCAATTTCCCAAATAAGATTCAGTCCTATTTCCCCTCCCTATTTAATTTTAAGCTGTCTCTGGTCAGAGCTCTCTTCTTTTTCTTATTCATTTTCAGCCCTATTTTGTGACTTTTGAAGTTGATCACTGCTCCTAGAGCACAGGGGCCACTAACCCAACTTCTTATGCTTGGAGCAATAGGCCTGGTCACAGGTTTTCCACACCAGGGCCTAGGTGCTTTCAGCTTGCCCACTGTGCTTGGGGTGGGTGACCTGGCCTAGTTGTGCCCACAATTTGCCTTCTGTGCTGAGGCTGGAGGCTTCACTGCTGGCCTGTTGAGCCAGGATCAAGGGACCTTGGTTGATGATCTGTGCTGTGTCTAATAGTCTCTCTCTTGTCTTCCCCAACAGTGTGTGCTGGGCTATGCTCCCCTTTTACCAAAGTGAGACAGACTTTTTTCTGAAGTTTTTCTAAGTTATCTTAAGCTGGACAATGATTTCACTCCATCTTTCTGTGGGTTCTATCTCTTTGGAATCTGTTTAGAGCCTTGATTTAAAATTTCTGAGGGATATTACAGAGAGCTGAGGCAACTTCCTGGCTTGTCTCTTCCATCTTTGCTCCACCCCTCTGCATACAATTCTTTATAAGAAAATATTAATTTTGACAATATACACCTTTCTTAACACAATTACTATGAAATACCCCATAAACTACAGTACACAAAATAAAACTGTGACACGTAAAACATTTTTCTCATTAGTGATTCTCCAGAATTCTGTGATCTTTTGTGCTAACATCTCAATTTAAAAATAATTTCACACAACTTTCATTTTTTATATCAGATGAAATCTTTAGTAACATGAATACTTTCTCTCCTTTTTTCAGATATAATGAATCATTTGTTCCTTAGCACCAAACTCATGACTAACAGCAACTGTAGACATTCTGGCATGAAGTTTATTGAACACCTTTATTTTCTCACTAAACCATATCACTGATTTTAATCATGTGGGCTAGGAGGCCAAAGGACTTGCATTAGATTTTGGGGGTGGGGCATAATTGCAAACCAAAACTTGAGTTTTAAAGGTAAACAGTGAAAATATATGATGAATGCTCAGGGGGCTCATTACAACAGTAGTGAACAAGACCCATGAAGCTTCTAGTAGGATACAAGTTTCATAAACTTGCACATAGTAAGTGCTCCATTTTTTTCTCTGCTGTACATAACATGAAATTGCCAACACAAAAGTGAAAAAGAGGTTACTAATAAAATCACACAAATATTTGAAATTGCAAGTTACCACACACTTCAAATGAAATCGAATATCAAAGAGAAGGTACCTAGCACTGAGTAAAGGAGGGGCTGCTGGGAGAGGTAGAGGTACCCTATAGAGGATGAGATGTAGTCTCGTTCTTAAATGGAGCCAGTGGAGCCAAGGTCTAGTGGTGAGAATGGAGAGCATTCCAACATGGGGACAGATGTGAAAAGTCATGGAGTCTGAAGATGATGAATGTTCTGTGAAAGGAAAAGAAACTAGGCCAGTGCAGGTAGATTGAAGAGTATGTGGAGGGGAGTAATGTGAAAGAACACTGGAAATGTAGGAAGGGGCCAAGGGATAAATTGCTTAAAATGTCAAAGAGCATTTTATATTTGATCTGGAGGCATTATGAGTTTATTGAGAAGGGGAGTGACATGGTCAGATCTAAACTTTAGGAAAAATTACTTTGGCTGCTGAGTGGATATTAGATTAGATGGGAGAGAGAGTTGAGGCAAGGTGGCCACCAGGAATACTTTTCTCATAGTTCTGGCAGGAGATGACGAAGGCCTAAATCTATCTTATGGATTCTGGGCAAGTCATATAAACTTTCACTAGATATCTCTCTAAAGTAAGAAGGTGCTAACTTTTGTTGCTTGAATGAATGTCCTTTTGGAGAGCTCCCTTCAATTAAATCACAGTTCTGTTCTCTATTCCTGAAAGCTATTTTTATTTAATTTCACTGAGTTCCTTGACTCCAAACATCAGCTTATGAAATCATTTGGAAGGAGTCATGGTCACATGGGAAGAAGTAGCCTTCATTTGTTGAGGTAAATACTCTCATCAATTGTATTACTACCAAATAAATATGGCATCATGCTTGCTGACATGTTACTGTCAATCAACCAAGCAGTTAGCATCTATTTAGCACCTACTTACATGTCAGACACTATGTTAAGTGTTGAGTATACAAAAAAAAGGCAAAGAAGAAGCTCATAATTTAATGGGGAGACAACATGCAAATAAATATATACAAACCATAGACAGGATAAATAGGTGATAATAAACAGAGAGACTGAACTAGAATTAATAGTTGGAAAGGCTTCCTGAAAAAGATGGGATTTCGGTTGAGACTTAAAGGAAGCCAAAGAAACTAGCAGGCAGAGGGAGTGAGTCCATATCTGTCATGGGGCATAGCCAGAGAAAATTCCTGAAACCAAGTGATGAAGTGTTTAAAAGACAGTGACTGTAACAAACATTGATTTTTTATATACTGTTCTGTATATACTGTTCTTTTTGTGTATCTACTTAAATCTTTCCCCTTCATTATTTTGCAGACTATTTCTTCCTTTCTTCTATTTAATTCATTAAGTTTTTAAAAAAGAATGAGCCTTTAAGTGAGAAAATTTTATTCTTCTTGTGTGCAGTTTGATTTTTAAACATACTTTGCAAAAGAAAAAGGAAGCAAGACCTAGATAAGGGATGGCTCTTTGGTATGACTTACATTAGCTTCACTTGCAAACTGGGTGTGTAATCCTTCCTAATCACTTATTTCTGCCCTAAACTTTCTTTGAAACTGATGAATGCAATTTTATTCACAAAGTTAGTCCAAAAAAGCATATTCCTAGTCAGGCAATAACCTGCAATTTTCCTTATTCTCGTATGTACCACTTACCTAGATCATTGGTTTTTGTTATTATCATAAGCCTCAAGTACCAGAGTAATTGCTTCTTTTTTCTTTATCTCAGAAGTTTGTTCTCAACTCATGATTCCTTTTTTTTAATTGGTTTTTCTATTATGTTGATTTAGTGTTATGTGTGTGACAACAGCTTGATATAGTACTCTGGTAAACTAAGCTTTACTCAGCATCCCTCATTAGCTAATTCGACTCTGAGTGGATAATAATTATTTCATATAATCATACGATCTTAGTGTTTGGAATAATCACAAATGTCAACCAGCCCAAACTTGTGGATGCTACTTATATCCCCCTTATGACATTTCTGAAGGATGATTTTTCACCTTCTTCTAGTTTTAGTGATGAAGAGTTCACTGCCTCACTGGAAGGCCATTTCATCACCTGATGATCTAACTGTGAAAAAGCCTTTGTGTAATTGGATCACAATCAGCCTCCTTATTAATTCCTGACTTTGTTTCTGTCTTCTAGAACTGCACAGATTAAGTTTAATTGCTCATCAATATGATAGCATATCAAATATAATTTTAACAGTTCACACTTATATAAAATTTTCATCATAGTTATGTGAGTAGGAATATTATTATCTTCATTTCGTATGTGAAGAAACAGGTTCAAATGTAAAGTTACTTTACCATTGTCACACAATTAATAAATGTTATAGTTAGGAAATGTGCACAATTCCCCTATCTGTAGATCCAGTAACTCTTTACTACATAATGCTCCCTTTTAAGTATTTTTTGAATATTTGAAGAATTACACATCTTTCTCCATCCACATCAACTTTTTTTTCTAAAGTAGGCACATATACTTATTTCAATAGTTTCTCATATAAATGACTATCTGATACTTCATCCTTCAGTCTAACAACTAGATCAGTGGATCCCAAACTATTTTTTATCTTTTGATTGTAGGAAAAATAAGGGAAAGGGATAAGGATTTATATAGTGCCTACTACATATGTAGTGCTATTCTAAGCACTTTAAAACTTTTTTAAGAATTTAATCACAGCATTCTTCTTTGTGCTGGTGCAACATGGCACACAACAAGTCACAAGACCTAGCCATGCCACAGCACTTTTAAGTTCCATAAAACTATGGACATACATAGTTACAACTTGAGATACTACATGCTGCCCCATATCCTGTGAGATTGACACTCCAGATCTGTCCAGTCTGTCAATGGCAATTTTAAAGTATGGTGACTTAAACTGAAACCAGTATTCCAAATATTATGTGGTAAGATAATATAACATAAAAGATAATAGAATCTTCATTAATCTGACTACTATAACTTAAATAATACAGAGTAAGATTGTATTTACTTTTCACCTCTTTGTGCCACACTGTAGGCAAATTAAAGTCAACTAAATTCCTCCTTTCCCCTCCCAACACCCCAACATATATGTATATGTGTTTGTATATACACATATGCATGTATATACAATGTTTACATATACATACATATCACATATGTGTATAAATGTGTGTATGTCTAAACATATGTTTGCACACATACATACAATTAGGAGGTACAGTGGATAGAGTGCCAGGCCTGGAGTCAGAAAGGCTCATATTACTGAGTTCAAATATGGCCTCAGACACTTACTAGCTATGTGACCCTGGGTAAGTCATTCAACTGTTTTTTGCCTCAGTACCCCATTTGTAAAATGAACTAGAGAAGGAAATTGCAAATCACTTCAATATCTTTACCAAGAAAACCCAAAAAGGGGTTACAAAAAGTTAGACACAACTGAAACAAACAAAAATAACAAATATATATAGTGTGTGCAAAAATATGTGTGTGTGTATATATATATATATATATATATATGTATGTATATATATGTATATGTATGTATGCACACATATATGTATCAGTCAAGGTTTACTCATATTGGATGACTGATTTTTTGTGAGCCCAGGTACATGATTATATATTTATTTCTCTTAAATTTCATCTTTCTTCATTGAAAGTCCTTCTCTATAATGTTATGTAGTTTCTTCAGTGGGGAACCAACTCTTACAAAGTCATACCAACATAGAAAGGTTTTGTACATAACCTTTGCAACTAAATGTGTGTCTTCCATGTGAAGATCAACCAAATGAGATTCATAGAGACTCATCACCAGGACAGGAGCCCCCAGGTAAAAAAAAAGTTGGAACTCAACAACTCATTAAAATGTCGAATGAGTCCTTGGAGAGTCCTAGTGTACATCCATAGAAGAAATACTCACACCAATGAAATCATGGATATTTTGTGCCATAAAAAGTAGAATAAAATTTTCCCTTGTTAATTTAGGTATTTTTAAAGATTTTTTAAAAATCAATTTGAGAGAGGGGCATCAAGGAATTTTGCACAGAAATCCAGCATTGGAGTCAGTACAATCTGAGTTTTCATTCTACTTCTTATACTTGTAGGATCTTTGATGCTGGGAAAATCACATAACCTCTCAGTAATTCAAACATTTATCTAAGACTTTATTATCTGAAATTTACATTGAAGACCAGTTGCTGACTGACATTCATACAGGATAATATCTCCTGAGTAGATCCTCATACTGATGAAATCAGAGACTACCACATCTAAATAAAATGAAATAAAATAAATATCCAAGAGAAAATAGATAAAACTGCATTGGTCTAAGTGACCTAGGGTAACATTAAAACTATCATGTCATAGTTGTGTTTCTGAAAGCTTCCTGTGAACATATTAGAAGTAGTACTCACGAATTGTCTGAGTATAGGTAGGAAACTACAGTTTGTCACTTGTCATTTGAAGACGATCTTCATTTTTTTTTCTTTTTCAAGTCTTGTTATTTTTTGCAAGTTGAAAAAAATCTTATAGAAATTTTTCTCTGGGTTATATGCCAGCTGTAAACTAGCTACCTAATTAGTAGGAAGTCTCTTGTATCTACCTCACTATGAGGATTTTCAAATGAATGTAATGGCACACAGAGGAGACCCACAAGGCTTTCTTGTTTCTAACCTTTATGTGGATATCCATGAGGAATGGAACAGGTTAAGAGAGGAATCTGTGCAAGTTATAATCAGAAAGATTACAAAGGAAGAAAATGTAGCAAGAAATAGTATTACTTGTGGATTGACCACTGATGAAATATCAATTTTTTATATTGCCAGATTTCCCCCTGTAGTTTAGCTTCCAAAAATAGAGATCTGGATGGAACATATAATTAGAGGTATGAATTCCTTCATTCTATTGATAAATGTAATATTTTTCCATTAAAAAATAAACATTGTCATAGTCTAATACCAATGGAAAATGGATATGATTGGGTTATGATTTTATTCTAAGATCACTTAATGAATGTTAGCTTGCTTATTCAGGAGTTTCACTAAACACCTTGATCACTAGGAAACTCAGAGTGATACTTCACAAATGTTGTAAAAGTGAATTTTTGTCTTAAGTGTTACTTCCTAAATTTTGTTACTGTAAACTACAATGCTGAATTGTGTTAAATTTGTTAAACATGCATACACACATATATACACATCCACTAACATGCACACACATATTTTGTTTCAGTGTTAGGACCTCATGGTTTTAAACTCCAAATTTAACTTTTAAGCTTATAGCAATCAGCCCTATGGATTAACAATCACTAAATTCCAGAAGTAGAAGTTCTAGTTGATATTGGAGCAGGAACACCTCTCTGTAATATCTTATGATATGGTAGTTCAGTCTCTGTTTAGTGTAGGAGAAGAAGTATAGTGTATAATGGAAAGAAATCCAAAAGTTAGCAAGGAAAAGAGTAGTGCATGATGGAATTGGGTTATAGTATTTGTTGGAAGAATTAATATAAACTGTTGAGAAGGTGGAATGGAGGATGATCTGGGAATGGTTATTTTATTTCCTGCTACTTTTTAAATAAAATATGTATTTTTAAAATAATCTCAAATTGGTTCAGGATAAAAATATTATAAAGCCTAAATCATCTCTTCAGTGGTTCCAAGGTAATTATTTGAGTCTGATGACTGTTTTTGTTTCATTTTTCTCCTCTCCTTTTTGGTCATTTTCTTAACTAAAATAAATCTTGAAGAAAAATCATCTGGTGTACAATGCCCTAAAGGGATTAGGTGGGGGTACATGTACTAATGAAAGCATGGAAATATCAGAGTATCAAAGCAAATAACTCTAGTAGTCATGAAGCAATAGTAACACAGTTAATTCTAGCAGCAGGCTAATCCCTTACTTGTCTGTGGGATTTATGGTAAGGTCAAGGATCCAAACCTAAGAAGTAGCAAGTAGAGACTTTCAAGTCAGTATTTACACAGGAATAATGTCAAGCCCAGGCTAGAGTGGCTTGGGATTTCATGTAAGAGATACAGAGTATCCATACAGCAGAAAATTGTACAAAGAGAATATGAGAGAGATGAAAGGAAAATATTAGAAGAAAAGAACCATTACAGGCTAATAAAGCCACAGAGATATACCAGAATTCTTAGGAGGGTCTCTGGACTCCACTTATCAATCATCGTTTTATATTTTATCATAAGGACAATAGAGAGTCACTGGAAATTCTTGAAAAAAATGAGAATCATATCAGAGGGTTATATGATCAGTTTTATGCTTTAATTCAAAAATATCAATATGACATCTGTATAGAGGATGTGTCTGAATGGGAAATAAGCCAAAATGCAACCTTTTAAAAAAAATTCCAGTCCAGTCCAGCCAAATCAACAAGCATTTTCTAAATGCTTACAGTTTACCAGACAGAAGAGTATATTTTATTCAAGAGTAATAGGGAGCCATTGATGGTAAAAAGTTGTGCATCTGGGTTCAAATTGCACTTCTGCTGTTTGCTACATATATAATTCTGATCAGGTCACTTTACCTCTGACTGAGTTTCATTATGTCTAAATTGAAAGTATTGGACTAGATTCTTTATAGGGTTCCTTTCATCTCTAAATCTATGATCTTAAGCTTCTTAAGCATTTTGTGTGACATGGTTAGACATTTTTGAAATAAAATTCATCTTTTGAGTTTCTGTTTTTAAATTACTTTTTTTGAGATGTGAGTATAGTATTTTGTATTTGTACTAGATATGATAAACTTGTACTTATAGAAGAGACATGATTCTCTTTATATGAAAGATAATTTATTACTTGTTTTAAAGGCTGTGATAAAACTTTGGGAAGGAAGTAAGGCTCACTGGGAGGTCTTCTTCCAATTGCTTTGTTAAGTTATTAGATAACAGTCTGATACTTATTCCCTATTATAAACTTGTTAAGTGTTGAATGCCCTTGTTAGCCTTAGTATTTGAAGTACAGTGGAAGACATTTTAGAGAAAGGAATTATATTCTAATATTTCTGGGGGCAAGTGGCAGGAGCAATTAATATTCTTAAAGAGCACTGTTCAAGATGGTATTCAATCTGTTGTGTTAAGAAGGTAAGGTCTGACACGTGGGTTGTTTGAATTGTTCTATTGTTAATCCATTATTCAAAATTCATGAGACTTATTGAAAGTTGCCAAAGTGCCCATTCAAAATATTACTCTATCAAGGGACTAGAGCCTGAGATGTCTCCATAGACATAAGAGTCCACATTCAGGAAGTGTAGTCTTTTACTAAAGCTTTGTTAAAACTTCAACTAAATTTGTAGTAAATAACCTCTTCCCCCATGAACTTTTACCCCAACACATATTCTATACATTGTTGTTGTTTGTCTGGCTTTACTTTCATGCTATACCAAAAGGTTATGGTGCTCTCTATAATCTTTTATGCAAACTAATAGGGTCAGAACCACATGAGTCTCTCTGAATGACATAGAATACCAGAACTGTAGATAAATTCTGCAAATTTGGACCAGGGCAGCATTCCATTTTTGTTAGCTCTACTTGATAATAAGTTTTACCTAACATCTACAACACTCATGGATTGCTCTGGATTCATTCTTCTCTCTAGGAACAAAAGAAACAAGTTTAATCCCTCTTCCCATGACTTTTTTTCAATGATTTGAAGAGCAATATCATATTTCTCCTCTATCTTCTCTTCTCCAGGCTAATCATGCCAAGTTCCTTCACATGAAAAGATTTTTAAGCCTTTGGTTAACTTAATTGTCCTCCTCTGCATTCAACAGCTTCTCATTGTCCTCACAAGTGTCACTGAAAATTGGGCATAGTAAACTGGGAGTGTTCTGAGCAGGACAGAATATAGAACAATAGCTTCCCCAGTCTGGGGCATTGTTTTTCTTAAGGCAAATATTGCATGCATCAGACTTTTGGGGTGATATTTCATACAGTTGATTCATATTGAGAAGGCAATCCACCAAAGTAAAGATTTTCAAACCACCATCTGTCTAGTTGACTTCATACAGCTATGTGGCTGACTATGGATTCTGGAAAGGAGGAATACTGAGGGATATAAGAATACATGTGAAAATGTCAATGACTCTTTTGTATCTCTAAATATTTTAAAAGCTGTCAGGTAGAAAGGGTAAAGGATTAGATTATTCTGCTAAGCTCCCAGAGGGCAAAACAAGAAGTCATGGTTAGAATTTTTCAAATAGGCAAACTGAGTTTCATATAAAGAAAACTTTCTAAATCTAGAGCTATCCAAAAATGGAACAGGCTACTTTGAGAGCTTCGTGGAATCCCCATCACAAGAGGTCTTAGAACAAAGACTGAATAATTACTTATTTAACAGATAGGGACAGAAGGAATTTTTTTTTTTAGGCAATTGGGGTTAAGTGACTTGCCCAGGGTCACAAAGCTATTAAGTGTCTAGTGTTTGGTCTGAGGCCAGATTTGAACTCAGGTCCTCCTGACTTCAGGGCAAGTGCTCTATCCACTGTGCCACCTAGCTGCTCCAGGAATTCTTCTTCACATATGAATTGAATAACATGATCTTTAAGTCTTTTCTATATTTGAAATTGTTATACATAGTCCTTAACTAGTCATTCTTTTTTTTCTTGAAATAGGAGAATTAGGCTTATCATTATTTATGTTATTTCTAACCATCATTAATTGTTCAGGCAAGGTGCTTAGTTTCAAGCAAAATGCAGAATTCTAGCCATTTAAAATTGACAGTGACTTCAGATCTCATCAAGTTAAACACTTATCAGAGAAAGACCACTTTCTATAACATATGAGGTGATAAACATTCATTACTCAAAATATTTTATGGGAAGAGTAGGACTTGAAATATGAATTCAAATTCATTACTGAAATCAATTGTATTTTTTTTTCCTTGGACTCTGAAAATATAGACTGATAATCTCTTGAGAACAGAATTATTAGTAAACTTTGTACCCTGGTAGTAAAACCCTCCATGTGTGTTAAATGAATAAATGAAGAAAATTATTTATTACAGGAATATGAAAATTACTTAGAGCAAGTAATAATTTTGATATGTATTCAATTTTTGACAGCAGTGGTTATATATATATCCTCCTGCCCATGCTAGCCTAACTCAAAACATTTGATTTCGACCAGATGAAACCAGAAAGTTGTTTCTCCATCCTCCTGTTTGTTAAACTCAGGTTATACACACATTCCAATGCTCTTTTTTTAATTGGATTTTTTTTCATTCCCTTGATTTGAAGACTAGATATAGCTCAAAGGAAATATGTAAAAATTCTAGATCTCAAGGAGTACACTTCAATAATTGTACAAGATAATTATAGTGGCTGATGAGAGGGGATGACTAGTCATGTACTTCAGTATTACTCAAAACCCAAATAAAGCAAGATCAATCCCACTGAACCACAGAAGGAAGTATTGTAAGAAATGAAAAAAAAAGAAGAGACACAAACTGACAAGCTATTGCTACAAAACTGTCCAATTAATCCTTAGATAATAAGCAAAGATCTTCAAGAAGTTTTTGGCTGCTAGAAATGTCACTATTCATTCCTCTAAATTGTGGCAGAGGCTTCCTGACTTTGGAAGAACAGCAAGACCAGTAAAACAACAGCAGCTAACTGTTGTCATGAAGAAGAAAATGCTGATCAAAAGGCAAACAATGCAGACACTTGAAAACTGAAGAACTGAAAACATAATTTAATAGCTGAAAGTGTTTTTCTAAACTGTTCATTAAAGCTATTTTCACAAGAAGTCCCAGTGAGCCTACACAATTTATCTTTTTCAGACTATTAAGCAGGCACCCAAAAATGTTTTTTGATTTCATAGAAATTTTAACAAGGTTGGAAGTTTTGAGCCCATTGAGGGAATGATAAACTGTGATAAATTATTGTTATTTTGAGAAACAAAATTGTTTATGAATTTCAGAAATTCCCATATGAAAACAGAGTACTTGACTCAGCACAATGTTTCACATCACAAAAGGTTAAGAAATTAATTCAGATGGAGATGAACTTCAATAGCTAGATATTCATTTGACATTAACTTCATTGAAAACTTATTGGTTATAATCAAGACAAGATTTGAAAAAAGTGTACTGTTCATCAAAGATATTCTTAATATTCAATGTGTCATGTATGGTTACATGAAAAGTAATTTAAAACATGTGTTTAAAGATTATAAACCCAATGCCAAATTGCATAAACTTAGTTATAACAGCAAAGAGAAGACTATTACTTATTAAATGCTTGATTTTTTGAAAGGATTCAAAAAGTTGCTATCTATTTAATTAAATTTTATTTTATGGCAATAAATTCTAAAACTATCATGAGTTATACTGTATACCAGATATTCTGCTAAGCACTGAGGGAAAAATAGAATGAAAGATATTTCTTGCCCATAAGGAATTCATATTTGGAGGAGAGATGGTCAGGGCAAAATACTTTGCTCTAGGAAATCACAAGGATAGTAAAGGAATTATCAATGAGCAATCAATTAATTTGTTTCCTCTTAATGCAATGTTTGTATTGATTTTACTGTTGTTCCTAGAAAAAGGTAGAAAGTAGGGAATGGAGGCAATAGACAGGACAATATGGCAGGAAGACTGTGGTAAAGCATGTTTGGCTAGTTGGTTCATAACAGGTAGAATAATCTCTCATCAATTAGAGTAGAATATCCATGGGGCTTAAGCTGGATTTATCATTGGACTGTTGCTACTGAAATAGTGAAAAAGAGGCATGGTAGGAAGATAGCAGTGAAGTTATCAACTTCTCAAGTATCAGACTGAGAATGCCTGGTGTCTCAGGACAAAGCTAAGATTCTTTATTATTTTAATTCAATAAACCAGAGTCTTGGGTATAAGATCGAATGATCTCTTTACTTAAGCAGAGATGCAAAACAAATAGGGCTCCTCCTGGTTTTGCAATGTCTGCAAAGGCATACTCAGGAGCCGTAGGTAGAATTAGCACACAGAGATATAGGTAGAGGTTACTGTGGCAGTTTTGAGGACTTCCTGAGAGGAAAGAAGGAAAACCCTTATAGACCTCTTTCAGAGAAACCACTCTTCTTCAGGTGGGTCATATCTGCTCCCTATCTCATCTTTTTGGAGGCATATTCCTCATTAGTGGTACTCAGCTGCATTTCTGTATTCAAGCCAGTTCTTGGCCAACAACATGGCTAAATAATTGTTTGTTTGTTTGTTTTCTGAAAAAGCTCTGCAGATTTTATTGTACTAAAAGTTCATCATGACTAAGAATGTTAGATGATTTATATCAGCCTACCTCCCCTACCAAGCATAGCCTTGAAATATACAGATTCTAGGACTAGGATAGTTATAGTCCTATGCTCTACCCTGCTCAGACCACATCTAAAATGTAGTATACAGAGCCATATTTCATTAAAGACAATTGTAAATTGGAAAGAGTTCAGAGGAAGACAGGCAATAAGGGTGTTAAAAGACCTTGAGAACCTGCCATATAACAATCTGTTGAACTAGTCAAGTTTAACTTGCAAATAAAAAAAAATTGGGGTGGGGGAGGTAGAGAAGGATGGCAAGAGATAAGCTATCTCCCTTCACTTATTTGAAGGCAGTTATGTGAAAGAGATGTTAGACTTATCTCCTATAAATTTATAATCTTTGCCACTGTTTGACTGTAGATGATGATATCCATTAGCTAATAAGACTATTGCTTTAAAATGTTCTTAAACACTTAGTATAAGAACTTGGTGTAAATTTTCCCTAAATCTGGAAGATAAATTGTTATGAAATTATCGTAATTAAAATCATTCACTTTAGTTTTGTTGGCACTGGGAAATATAAAGATCTTGAACTTGAGATGAGGGAAATGCATTATTTGGTATCCCCTCTAGTAATTTGCATGTAGTATAAGCTCAAAAATTCTTTGTCATTTGATTTCCATTCTTTATCAATTTTAATAGCAAAGTAAGAAACAATAATAAACTTTAATTGCCTTGAGACAAAAAGAGAATATAGGCTTAGATAAGAGGAAAAGTTGTGGGTTTCATGAACACTTATGTGGTAGCCTAGTTACAACCTTATAGAACTAAGATTTTTACTATCAGTTAAAAGAATAGTACCATACCTGTGATGAAACTTTTAATTCCCCAGGTGAATTAGAGTTGGTGATAAGAAAGATATATTCTCAGATTTCAAAGGAGAATACAGGGAGAGATTCTGGAAATGTCATGAATTCTGACCTCATTATTCTCACTCCCTTTGGCCCCCAATTTAACCCCTCCTCAAATACCTAATACTGTTCTGATCCTAAGGAAATATTTTATATGACATAGGTATTACATTACCAAGGAGTAAATGTCCCTATATCTTTTCCTTTCCCTCTCCCTCTCTCTTCCTGTCTCCCACTCCAATAACAACAGAACCCAAGAATATTATTGTTTCAGTTACTTTCTTTTCATGGATAATTGTACATTCCAACATTGAAAATATGAAAGCTCTTTTTTTTAGAAGCATCTATCATGTCTCAAGGAATGGTTTGCACTATTCTTTGTTACTTATGTCTGATTAGGGTAAAGGAGGATGGGGAGTCAGGAAAGCATTTAATAATCTTGGCTAAAAATAACTTGCATGACAACACTAGAGATAAAAAGATTTGTTTACTAAAACCACTGTGAAGCAGAAGAGGCTGTAAATTATAATTTGGCCATTGCTTTCTCACACTGTACTTTACTTGATTTTGGAACAGAAATGATTTAGTAAAGAAACTGCCAGAAGGCATAAATATACTGTAGAAAACCTTCTCTTTCAAGCAACTTTTGTGACTGATCATTTGTTTCACTGGCTAATCTCTAAACAAGAGGGCATGTCCTTTTCCCTTGCAAAATTCTCTCCCACAAGATGAATTACCTCCTCATCACCTCACTTACTGGCCAATAAGTACTTTATTCCCTGGTGGGGATGTTTTGTGAAGAAAAGAGAAAATCAGCTTGTGCTTTGCTTGCTGGAGCTGTCTGCATCTTAATTCCAAGCTCTGAATGAACATCAGAGGCCCTTATGATATTTCGCACAAAAGTCCCAGTGTTCATAGTTTTACTCAGGGCGCCCAAAATAGCACTCAGAAAGCAGTGACATATTGTCAAGATCGGGAGCTAAAAGCACAAGTGTATGTAACTAGAAGGAAGCTGTGACTTCTGAGGCTTGCTGTGAAGTCAAAAGAACTCTTTCCCTCACTCCATCAAATGTTTAATCAGACTTTTATACTTCCCATCTGTACAAGCCTCCCAGGGCCTAGAAGCCATACAGGTAAGATCTGATAACTTGGCATATTCTGTATTATCTGAAATTCTTTTGCTGGGAAACTTATCAAAATTACTTAAAGGGATGTTTAGAGGTTATGCTTTCAAAATGCCATAAAGACAAAATGCATGAAAACCTCAAAGCCGTTACAAACGTATTGAGCAAAAGTGCTCTCAAGTAAGAGGGTTACCATGACTTTTTCAAACTATTCTTTCAGAGGAACAAGGGAAATTAAATTTAAATAGACTAAAAAATTGAATTTGCTTAAATTCCCCCATGCTCCTCCCCTACCTCCCAAGATTCTTTAAGGTAGAATATACATGCCTCTTTATTACAAGATGCTACAAATTATGACAAGTCACACTTTAGAATTAAAAAAAGGACTTTATGTATGTGTCATATTATTTTTTAAAAAATGTTTCTGCTCACTGAAGGATTCTCCAATATTTTGAAAAAACATAGTATTTACAACAAGGTCCTTAGTTTGCATAAGATGAAACATAATTGTACAGTATTCTACATTTGTATAAAGATACACACACAAAGAATAATAATTGAATTATTTATTATCCTAGTCAATATGTTGTTTCTTTTTAACACTCTTATTGCCAAGATTTTTAATTGTAAATTTTTATTTAACAATGCTTAATTCTCAAGTGTGGATATATAATTCACAAATACTATTATCGAGCACCACTAATCCAGATGGTCTCTCAAACATGACTTTAAACTTTCAGAATATAAATATCTGGAAAACAATGGAAATGAAGGAAATTATCTGAAAAGTATAAACTGCATAGTACTTTTAATGCATTAATTTCAAACTAGCATGTGCAGCATGAATTAATTTTAATCTCATTAAAATCCCTCAAGTTATGAAACTTCAATATGATTCCATAAAATAAATAGAATCCAATAATTGACTTAGCAACACAGAGAGATTATATCTGTAAAAATGATAGTCTGTGTCTCAGCAATATGTTACAAGTATCAATGAATCCTGTGTATAAATGTGCTTCTCTGGATTAAAATACGTGTAGGGGGAAAAACAAGCAAACAAGATATTCAGTGAAATTATAGAAACATCTGTTAAGCAACTGCTATGTGTAATGCATTGTTCTACACACACACATAAATAATGTTTTGAAGAATATGTTTCTTATATGAATTTGTTGGAAAAAGGAAATAATGTCATAGTAATATCAACTTATAAAGAACTATTTTAGTATAACCACCAAAAAAGGTTTTAGCTTTAATGCTTATTGATAAAGTGGACTCACTGGATTTTGAGTAGAAGATGGTTCAGTTCTTTCCTGTTACTTCTTAGCTGTGTGACTTTGAGGAAGTCATTGAAACTCTTTGTACTTTAAGTGCATTTTTGTAAAATGAGGATAATAAAACTTGTACTTCTTGGTAGCTTACAGAATCCCAGAGTTTCAGAGTTGAAAGGGACCTCAGAGACTAGCTAGTCCAACCTCATTCTGTTACAAGATCAATTGAGATGATACATGGAAAAGTTTTTGTAAATCAATAGCACTATGGGCACATTAACAATTTCAATGAAATCTAAATTAATTTCTTTTCTCCATGGTGGAATATCCTATGATCAAAATGACATTAAAATTCTACTTCTTTGTCAAATTATATATAAATTATTAAATTAGTTTAAAGGATAATTGGATAAAAAATTCCGAGCTAGAAAGATCTTGAAAGTTCTTTCATTTTGTTGTAACTGATGAGAAAACTGAGGCCATCCATTAAAAATACTACCATCTCCTTTTTGTCATTTGACACTCTGAAAAAACAATTTCAAAGTAATTATTATTATCATATGTTATTTTGAGAAGCAGAATAACATAGACAGCTGGCTTCAGAGCTGGAAAGCCCTGGAATTTAAGTTTCATACTGCCTTTGTACCCTTGTGTAAGTCACAATTTCTCAGTCCTCTAGACATCTTTCTAAAGATGTTGACCTTCATTGGTAGAGTTAATTTCCTTACTCAAGAATTCCTTATGTCAATGAAATCCTTGGTCTAGTATCTATCTCCTAATATTTAATAAAGCTTACACATTTCTGAAATTATGAAAACATTTGTATTTTTTTTAAATTTGTACAGTCTATTTGTATTACATACTCTATATGCATGCACCTTAGGACCTTGCATGTTTCCTTATTTGTATTCATTTTCCTCTTATTCCATATCTTTCCAATGTAGTCTCCCTTGAGAATACTTTTACTCTTTTAACTAATGTATCAGCACATAAACATCCTTTGGATTTACATACATGAATTATTTCCAAGTATTAATAGGACTGTAGAACTATCTTTAAGGAATTAATTAAAATATGAAATTCATGACTGAATTGACAGAAAACTAAAGATGATTCTAGCTTCAGATTTCTTTATTTTTTTTTCAAGTGCACTTGGAAGGCAGGCTTTGTGCTAAGTAACTAGAGATAAAGAGAAAAAGAAAAAGAAAAGCATGGACCATATAGTCAAAAAACTTACAATCTAATGGGAGAGACCACATATACATGAATGGCTACATATATGATAAATGCAGATTAGATGGTTGATAGCTTTAGAGAGAAACTAGCACAGATGTTTTTTTATTTAAAATGTTTTCAAATTTAATAAGCAACATACACTTTTGAAATTATTTTATGTGTTTTCATATATCACATTTTGAATTAGACTTTCATTCTCAGAATAACAAGAAATGCACTTTTTATTTTAGGTGACTAGGTGGCACAGTGGATCAGAGTGTTAGAATACAGTCAGACAACCTGAGTTCAAATTAACCTTGTGACCACAGGCAAAGTCACTTAACTTCTCATCTGTAAAATGTAGATAATAATAGCATTTATATCACAGGATTTTTTGTTAGGATCACTGACAAAATATTGTATTCTTCTAACAAAGAAGTTAGTGCTTGAATAATGGGGAAGCCATGGAAGGAAACACATGATAAAATGATGGAAGTGGAGGCAGGAGCAGCCTTCTACTGGAAGAGTGGTTTGATTGCCTTGCTTACAGGATCCCTTAGACAGAGACCAAGCAAGATTAATGTCCAGGGGCAGCCTCAGGGACAGTTATGACCTGGTAATGAATAATCATCCCTGATTACCATTCCCCTTAGGATAAACCTGCTGTAGTGTCCTGGGGCAGGGAAACAGGGAAAAGAAGATGGAGTTTTTGCTAATGCCTGGGAGTAGTGCTTCTAGGTGGTGAAGTGGATAGAGTGCTAGGCCTGGAGTCAGAAAGACTGACTCATCTTCCTGAGTTTAAATCTGGTTTCAGACAGTTACTAGCTGTGTGACCCTGGGCAAGTCACTTAACCATATTTTACTCAGTTTCTTCATTTGTAAAATTATCTGGAAAAAAAAAATTGGCAAACCACTCCAGTATCTTTGCCAAGAAAATCCCAAATGAGGTCATGAAGAATTGGACATGACTCAAAAATGACTAGAATGAAGGAAGCAATGACTTCCTGGACATGCCTCTGCTTATATAGACCCAAGAGGGACTGAGAAATTGTGACTTACACAAGGGTACAAAGGCAGTATGAAACTTAAATTCCCCTGAAATTTTGTTCTCCTTTGCTTGCTATCCTTTTATGATTAAAAATTGAAATTCAAGGGTTGGAAAAGAGGGAAGATTGAAAATGTGGTGAGAGGAAAGACACTTCAAGGCTCTTCACCCTCTGAGGTCCTGGGCTGCCCCTTGGAGGTTGCTGTTCTAGTCTCTGGGAATTCTCTACAACTTTTCAGTATTATCTATTTCTAGGAAAGAAGAAATAATAGCAAGCAGGAGTGCTTTAGATGAAGAAACATATCAGAAAGATCTATTCAAAATGTTACTGGCAAAAGGCCATACCTTCCTGGGAATGTCTCAGCTTCCCTCAAGCTTGGATTCTTCCTATACTTCACAGCTAAAACCTCCCCAGGAAGTAGTTGAGGGAAGAGAGCTTTTGACCAAGGTCACCTGGAAGGAAAGAAGGACCCTCCTTATTCTTAACAGTTTATCTTGAGTATGAGAAGACATTTCTGATCTAAACTGGTTGATCCCTGTGTCCCCAGGGGATGCTTAATTTAAAAGAGCTCTGGATTAGACAATAGAAGAAATAGTTTGTAGTCTCTAATTTGGCACTAATTGTCTCTTTAATATGAATGGATTAGACTAATCAATAAATCAATCAACAAATGTTGCTTAATTGCCTCATGTATTCCAGGTACCATGCTAGGGATAGAAAATATGAAAAAAAAATGAAAGCCTCTGTCTTCAAGGAGGTTACATTGTAGTGGGGGAAGCAACATGGAAAGAAAAAAAATCAAATATTCAAATTACCTATCATCTTATCATCGATTTAAATATTTTCACTAGCAATTCAGATTTCAAATCATTCCTACCTACCCTCTCTAATTCTTGCCCTCAAGGAAGTGCACTACTGGGTATGTACTCAGTGAACTAGAGGCTTTCCTCATTTTCCTATAATATTGTGATGGTACCTAAAATGTCTCAACTTTGCTGTTTTTATTTTGACTGGTTCCTCCCTGGTTTTTCCCTTCCTATATATTCTCCTCTTTCCTTTCCTTCTCCCTGCCTGTTTTATTGTAAGGATTAATATATTTTGATACCAAACTGTTTAAGTTTGTGTTCAATCCTACTTTTCCTGGTTAGTTGTGAGTGAGATTCAGGAGATACTTACTTTCCTTTCCCTCTCCTTTGCCTTTGTATATTCTTCTTGAATATGCAATTTATGAAAAGTACTTAGTTCTTTGCCCTTCTTCCTCCTTTCTTCTCTAATGTATTTCTTTTTCTCTCCCTTTTCTTTTTTCTCTTAGAACTAAAATAGAATAAACTCACCCAAGGCTCTCTATTTTATTTAAATTCATTTTTGAAGATTGAATATATTTGTGTTCAAAAGGGACACTTCTCTTCTGCCTACTCCATTTGAATTTAAGCATTTCATCATTATTCAGTTTCTTCCTAATACTCAGATGTATTTATCTTTCTAAATTTCCCTTGACTTCTGCATTTGCATTTAAAAGTTTCTACTAAATTCTGTTTTTTTTTTCTGTCAAGAATGCTTGAAAGTATTCTATAATATTTAAGGTGTATCCCTCTTATTAGCTCCAACCCCCCAGGAGTATAACTAATTTTATTGGGTAAAATATTATTGATTGTACAACCTTTACTTTTGAATTTTGGAGCATTATAACCCAAGATGTCTTTCTTACCTTTATTACAGTTGCAACATAGTCTTCTGTGAAACCATGGTTCCTTGGTATTTGAACTACTTCTTCTTTGATCCTTGTGGTATTTTTCTTTAACCAGTACACTCTGTACTTTGTCTATGACATTTCTGGAAATGTGCATTTTGGAGCTTCTATTAAGAGCTTGCAGGTGTATTTTTTTTCCACTTTCCCTTGGTCCTACGGTTCTGTTATGTTTAAGCTACTTACTCTTTTGATTCCTAGGATTTTGGATTGGTTATGGTTTTCAGAGAGTATGATGAATCAAATTATCTTTTCTTCTATTTTCAAGGTCAGTTTTATTTTACTTAAGGTACTAATGCCTAAAATGACTTTCATTTTCTTATATATTTTTTCTTTTATATTCCTTATTTTCTTATTGCATCATTGAATTAGATTCTATTTTCTCCATTCTACTTTTCAATGTCTATTATTATTATTCTAAGCTATTTATTGTCAATCAAATTTTTTCTTCCAGAGCTCTAATTTATTCAAAACAAAGTCTCACTATATTTCTTCCAAGTACTCTTGTTAAGCAATTTTTTTCCCCCTCTCAGGCTCTGATTATAGCTGTGGAATTATTTTCTTGTTCTGCATTTATCCCTTGGGGTTCTCTTAAACTCTAATATTTCTTCACTGTGCTTGATATTTTCTTGTGTTTATTCATATTTCCATCCTCAGTTATTACATTAGGACTTTGTGTTCAGGCCAGTCCTTTCTGGGTTTCATTCATTAGACAGTCTAAGCTGGGTCCTATTACCTCTGTAGTATGAAAACTACTGTCATTGACACTCTGCATGATGTGACTGGTACTAGGCCCCAAACCATTTCTTAATTCTTGACTTCTATTTTAGTCTTTTGGTAGTTTTCTATGAATTCCAGATTTAGCTGGTCTTTATATTCTTCTCTTTGTATACTCCCTAAGCAGACATTGGCAACATTTCCTACAATTGACATGAATAGCCGAAGTCTAGATGTAGATGTAGATCACATTGATCTAAGACCTGTTGCAATGACTCTGTGTAAGACACTATTCTGCTGAATTGATATTGTTTCTTGTTTCAACTTGTAATGCTCAGAGAAATTCCTTGTTTGGCACTGTCAGTCTGTGCAGTGACCCATGGGGCTGATTCTGTCCCTTAATTCTGATAAGACTAGGTCAGGATCTAGTTTTAGATAACCAATTTGAAGAACTTATGACAGTTTGCAACATTCTATTTAAAGCTCCAACTGGCTTTAAGATTAGTTATGGGAACTTATTTGTTCCTGAGAGTGGACCCTTTCTCAGTCTGCCCCAACTAGAAAAGTAATTGCTTTTTTTTTTAGTAGTGTAACAAGAATAGAAAGGAATTAGTACATACATCCTCTTCTCTTTTTTAAGTTTTCTGGGAAGATTTATATTTTATATGTGGTAGCCTGGCTTACATTGTTTCTAAATGATAACTGCTTAAGAATGAGACATTTTAGCTAAGCATAGTGATGTAGCTATAATCTCTGCTGTTGAAACAGTTAAGGCAGGTGAATCTCTTGAATTCCTAAGAAGGACCTTAGGAATGAGATAAGAAAAACACGTAAATCCATTTTAATGGGATAGCATAACCTCTGCATTTCCAAGCTAAATGAGATAAGAGATTCAGTCACTAAATAAACAAATAAATAAGAGATATTTGGGCATGGAAAAAGTGGGATTTTTTTTCATTTGTAATGCATATTTATAAGGATTTTGTTTTTTTTCTTTCTCTCCCTTCTTTCCCCTTAAAATCAGACATGGCGAGGAAAGAAAATAAATGCTTGGTTGGGGAAAAAATTAAAAAGAGAGTTGTTTAAGACTATGTTGAGTGAATATGCAGGTAAAACTTCTTCTGTTATGACCTCAAATATATTTTTAAAAATGATTTCTTCACGTTGTTCATTTGGATAAAACTTTAGCTTATTAATTCTGGGTTCAAATAATCCAGGCAATTTTCCTCTGTAGGCCACCCTTCTTGGAAACTGCTCATATAAACTCATGCAAAGAGTACATAAATCATGGGAATGGAAGGTACCAGTATTTCTTTGCTTTGAGGGAGGATTATATCTAAATTATCTTAGATTGTTCACTGTCTATTGTATCCCTTAAAATCTCTAGTGGGACAACAACAAACCCTCTTTGATAAAGGAATAATGTTTTGAAAATTCAAAGACCAATATAACACTAAGGTAGAAAGTCTAAAATGGATAACCAGAAAGGTATAACAGCAAGTCCCTGTTTGAATTTTGAACAGACAACTGTGGTGTTGTTTGTCACTAAACAAATACTTCTTGACAGAGCTTGAGATTGTTTCTGAACTGGTAAAGCAAAATATAACCCTTTTCCCTCAGTGTTTGATGAAAAATAAATGGGTTCCAACATCACTTTTCAGTTGGATATCAATCCTCTCCTTCAAAATAAGACTTCTGTCTTTGGGGAGGTAAAAGCTGTTGATTTCTTTTTCTATTATTTATTGTGTATGTCTCATTCAGTGCCTACAGAAAATGACAGCTACAAAGGAAAAAAAATGACATCTGCTCCCCAAGCTAAGAGGTTAATAATAAGAACAGTTTACATAAACTATAGTAAATTTACCTGTGTTCTCCCTCAACAACTTTAAGATTATCTAATTTAATTGTTAAACTAATATATTATTAAGTAAAGTAAAAGGATTCTTACAAAGAAACTGACCTATGAAATATAAACATATATGTATTTAGGAGGGTGTCTAAGGTAAACTAGCTGCTATTTTTATTTATATAAATATGTTAAGTTTTTGAACAGTGTCATGAAAGTGACTTTTGAACCTGAAATATTATCTTTTTCTAGATCATAGCCTTCTATATTGTACACACATGCACAAACACACAAACACATTTGGGTTATCTTCTTCCAAAAAAGTTTTCCAATTATTAAAGAGGAAGAAAAAGAAGATTTATACTCTTTTTACAAGTATGTTTAGAGCCAAATATTTGCTTTTAATCATACTTCATTATTTTCTGTTCCAGAGAATGCAACAAAAACTTGTTGAAGAGAGGGCAGATTTTTCGTGCATGAAGTTGTTGTTATCTTGAGCAAGAATAACGAAACTAATTCATATACCACCTTTCCATGCCATATAAATCACTTCATCTCTTAGATCAGACACAGACATTTTTTTGGTTCTAGACTAATATTATATCTCTGACAGTAGCACGTAGGGATATCATAATGTTGGCTATAGCTGCCTTTCTTGACATCAGCATCAAATACCAGAGTATCATAGGGATTCTTCATAATCCATTTTGAAATACAGATAAGCAAACATTGGAACACTTTGTGAACCTCTTTTAAGCTTATACTACCCCTCTTGGGTTACAGATGACAAAATTTTCTCCCTCTGCTTAAACTAATCATTTCTCCTTTTTTTCTTCATTTTTATTTAAGATAGAGGTGCTAATCTTTGTGTGTGTGCCATAGACTCCTTTTTGGCAGTCTGGTGAAGCTGTATTACCCCTTCTCAGAATAATGTTTTAAATGAATAAAATAAAATACATAGAATTATGTAGAAAATCAAGTGCAATAGCTATCATATATATATATATATATTCATATATATATATATATATATATATATATATATATATATATATGAATATAGAGAAAGAAATACATTCACTAACCCTATTTAAATTCAATTCTTTTGGAGTTCAAAATATTTCTAGTATTTCTAACATTTCAAGTTTTAGTAAACAAAGTTTTATTTGACCTAATCATATACATATGTTTTTGTAGCCTTCTGTTACATCCTAAGAGGGGTTTTCTAATGGGTTTTCCAAAAATTTATAAATTACTTATTTATGTATAGCAGTTTTAGCCAATCACAAGGCTTTGATTGGAGCCATTTCTCACTAACTCAGAAATGAAAAAGTAATAATATTATAAAATTTTATATAAATAATTTTAAAAAACATACTTAAATGTAAGCTATATTGTGTTTCCCATAGTATAAGGAATTAAGGGAATATATTATTAGATTTTGGAATTCTTCCACATAAAGAAAGGATATTTGAAAGTAACAACTTTTCCTTTGCAATTTTTTTCTCTAATGTCTCAAACTTTAGCCTCTATAATATATAAAATATAAAGACTAATTGTTAGTTTCTATTCCAACTTCTTCCACATATGTTTTGTGAAGAATTTTGCAAGAAATGGAAGCATATTTTACCATCTTGATTTCTTAGCTAGCCAATCCCTTCTGATATTTTTGAGATTGCTTTATTAATTGCAGATCTTTCTGAGTTGAAGGCTGATTTGGAACACCTTTCAATAAAAAAAAAAAATTAAAAAAACACATTACTAGCTGTGTGATCCTGGGAAAGTCACTTAACCCCAAGTGCCTCACCAAAAAGAAAAAAAAAGGAAAACCTTTCAATCAATCACTATATACTTATTAAGAACTACAATGTGTTCAGCACTAGCTAGCACTATAAGGATTGGATGAGAATTAAAAAAAAGAACTCTTAGGAAGTATGAAAGTAATGAAAAGCAATGAAGTGTTAAAACTATATGGTAGAGGCTTTAAGAAACTAGAATGTTGGGATAGGGGCTAAAATCAAGTTAGACATAGAAGAATGGGAAATTTGAAAGAGGCAAAGAAGATTGAGAACATTCTAGGTCAGGAAAAGAGATCTGACAGTCATTCAGTTGATAGGAATTTATAAGCTTAAATTTTGAGATGGGGAATATGTGTGGAAAGCCATGACTAATTGGAAAATAATATGTTGCTGTTCTTACTATGTTCTTGAAGAAGACCAATGACATCATAAGTATGATGTCTTAACTTGTGTGTGAATTGAATTTAAGCAAGATAGAACAGTGCAAATTCATCAGCTTCACTCTCCTCTAGAGCATCAGAGTCCAATGGCAAGAGAAAAGTCAAGATGACTAGTGATAGCCCAAGATGCATTGGGTGACCTTAGCCTTTTAAAATTAAGGTCTTTCTCAAGGCTCAGTTTATCTGAGGCCACATCCATTCAATGACTAAGGGCTAGATAAGAATTGAGACAAAAATGATCTAGTTTACTATCACAAAAGTATCAATCTAGGAGGAGAAAACCCTCAGAATTTCTGACCAGAATACAAAACATTTGTTAATTATACTCATTCAAAGATATTAATACCTAAAGGATGAGCCAGAAGCTTGGGCTGGGCCCATTATAGACCATTCCATGAAACCTAGAATGATTTGGGTTTAAAGGTATTTTCAAGTACCTTAATTTAAAAGACAAAGGCTTTTTAAAAGCGTATTTTTCAGAGGTATATTTTGAGAAATCAAAAATGAAAACTGCACAGAATAAGAGTAAATTTTTCTAGTTTTATGAAAGAAAATGAAGAAGGAGAAGGAGGAAGAGGAGAAGAAAGAGGAGGAAGAGGAAGAGGAGGAGGAGAAGTCTATCTCACTTCTATATATAAATGCCCACCATCCAACATAATAGCTAGTGTATAATAATTGCTTAATACGTAATTATTAATTGAGTAGTTGTGTGCAATGGAAATGAGTTTATGTTGGGATATTTCTAATATATATACATATATGTTATACCTATATATCTATCTATCTATCTATCTATCTATCTATCTATCTATCTATCTATCTATCTATCTATTTATCTATAACCTGCATGGGCCTTCAGAGGAAAGTATAGTTTTACAGTGGTAGAAACTGAGAGTCAGTGAGTTCCTGAAAGTCAGTCAGGAAAATCAGTATTAGACTTTAAATACCCTTTCTCCTAGAATGCATGTCTTTCACAGTCTTACAGAATCTTGTTATTGTTGAACCAATAGAAACTTAATAATTATTTAATGTATTTATTTCAAAAATAATAAAACTTATTTCTAGAGAATTTAAGTGATTCCTTTCCCTTGTCCTCCATCCTTAGGTCACAAAATCATTTAGTGGCAGATGAATTTTGAGATTACAGTAGAATAATACAGTACAAATGTCATTTAGACAGTTACAATAATGGGGCTAGAAGCAGATAAGTAGGCAAGACTAAAATATATTACTTTCTGGTGTTATATTGAGAAAGGGAGTATAGAAAAAAAGGTAATTTTTGTTTTTCCTTTACTCTCTCCACATCATACATCTGAGTCCAGAAGCAATGATCCCTGTCTCTTCCTAGAGGCATGTAGAATTTTTTTTAACCACTGTAGAAAGCTCGTTTTTAAGTCTACTCTACAGATGATGAAAAGTTCAACTCTGAAAAAGAATTTAAAATGAGAGAATAATTAAGAAACATGTTTTCTCCAATCTCTAGGAATAAACATCAATGACTCTAGAAATCACATTTCTGGACTATTAGAGTTCAAAAGGATTTCATATATGGTCTAGGCCAACTCCCTAATTTAACAAATACTATTCAAAGACATTAAATTACTAGTATAAAGGTCAGTTATTCAGTCAATAAACATTTATTAAGCCTATCATGTGACATGATCCAATTGAGAAGGAAATGATAAACTACTCTAGTAACTTTGCCAGGAAAACCCCATGAACAGTACTAAAATGGTGAAAGACATGACATCAAAAGATGTCAGGTCAGAAGTTGTTCAATCCACTACTGAGTAAGAGAGGAGAATTATAAATACCTCCAGTATTAATGAAGCAGCAAGGCCAAAGCCAAAAGGAAGCTCAGCTGCAGATATATCTGGTATTAAAAGGAAAGTCTGATGTTGTAAATATAATTGTGCATAGGAATCTGAAATGTAAGATCTAGGAACCAAGGAGAGCTGAATGTGGTCAAACAGAATATGGAAAAATTAAACATCAGCTTGTGTGCCAGTGAACTTAAATGGACAGAAACTTGCGAATTTAATTCAGGCGAACACTACATATACTATTGTGAACAAGAATACTTTAGAAGAAATGATGTAGTCCTCATAGTCAATAAAAGGATGAGAAAACCACCACTGGGTATAATCTTAAAAATGATGGGATGATACCTGTTTGAATGTAAGACAATTCATTCAGTGTCAGAGTAATACATTCTATGCTCTAATCACTGATGATGAAGAAGCTAAAGTTTATCAGTTCCATGAAAACCTACGAAATCTAGAAACAACACTAAAAAAGTCACTAGTACGATCTAAATAATATCATTCATGAACATGAAGTGGTGGTGATAAATAGATTTAAGGGATTAGATCTTGTAAATAGGGTGCCTGAGGAATTATGAACAGAGGTTTGCAATATTGTACAGAAAGCAGAAACAACAACAAAAACAAAATTACAAAGTAAAAAGAACATAAAAGCAAAATAGCTGTCTAATGAAGTTTTACAAATAACTGAAGAAAAGATAGCAAAAGGTAAGGACAATGGGAAAAAATATACACAACTGAATGCAGAATTCCAGAGAATAGGAAGGAGAGATAAGGTTTTCTTAAATGAGCAATACAAAGAAATAGAAGTAAATAATAGAATGGGAAAGACAAGGAATGTCTTAAAGAAAATTAGAGGTGGGGCAGAGCCAAGATGGTGGAGTGAAAGCAGTGACTTGCTTGAGCTCTCCCCCAAACCCCTCCAATACTCATAAAAAATGGCTCTAAACAAATTCTGAAGCAGCAGAACCCACAAAAAGACAGAGTGAAACAAATTTCCAGCCCAAGACAACCTGGTTGATTGATCAGAAAAGTGTATCGCACCAGGCTGGGAGCATAGTGCAGCGTGATGTGGGCACACAGGCCACAGGGAACTTGGAGCAGGCCTCAGAGGACTGAATCGTGGGCAGCCATGGAGGTTTCCAGACTCCTCAATCCACGAATGCCAAAGACAACTTAGAAGATCAGTGGGAAAAGTCTGTTTCTGTCGGTGCTGAGACAGGAAGGTGGGGTTTCAGCTCCATTCCCCAAAAGCATGGCCCTGGTGGGGGGCAACTGCTTCCTGAACTTCTGTCCCACAGACTGAGGGGGAATCCAGTGGCTGATCAGAGAGGGATTGCAGGGATCTCTTTGCCAGCGCTGAGGCAGGAATCTCTTGCTTTGCCCGTGTTTGGATCTGGGTCACAGTTCTGGGCGGCGGTGCTGGGGTGAGGAGGAACGCTGGCTGGTGGAGCTTGAGTGGCTGTGGAGAGGAACCCTCCTCACAGTTACAGGACAGAAAGGAATACTTGTGGTCACAGGCCAGGAAAGGAGTAAACACCTCGCCCCTTATCATACCACCTTGGAAGAACTGAAAATTTACAGGTCCCTACAAGTATCTCTGAAAACAGCTATACAAACCCCTGAAGCTTGGGACAGTACATTCTCCACATTGGAAGCAGACTCTTACCTTAACAAAGAGTTTAAAACTCAAGTAATTGGCTGGGATCATGAGCAAGCAGCGAAAAAGAGTCATAGAATCTTACTTTGGTGAAAAGAAGATCAAAATATACAACCAGAAGAAGACAACAAAGTCAAAGCTCCTACATCCAAAGCCTCCAAGAAAAATATGAATCAGTCCCAGGCCTTGGAAGAGCTCAAAAGGGATTTTGAGAAGCAAGTAAGGAAGTAGAGGAAAACTGAGAGTGATGCAAGAAAATCATGAAAAACAAGTCAACAGCTTGCTAAAGGAGACCCAAAAAAATACTGAAGAAAATAACACCTTAAAAAATAGCCTAACCCAAATGGCAAAAGAGGTCCAAAAAGCCAATGAGGAAAGAATGCCCTAAAAAGAAAAATTGGCCAAATGGAAAAGGAAGTCCAAAAGATTACTGAAGAAAATACTTCCTTAAAAATTAGAATAGAGCAATTGGAAGATAGTGACTTTATGAGAAATCAAGACACTGTAAAACAAATCCAAAAGAATGAAAAATTAGAAAACAATGTGAAATATCTTATTGGAAAAACAACTGACCTGGAAAATAGATCCAGGAGAGAGAATTTAAAAATTATTGGACTATCTGAAAGCCATGATCAAAAAAAGAGCCTAGACATCATCTTTCAAGAAATTATCAAGGAAAACTGCCCTGATATTTAGAACCAGAGGGCAAAATAGAAATTGAAAGAATCCACAGATCTCCTCCTGAAAGAGATCCCCAAAGGAAAACTCCTAGGAATATTATAGCCAAATTCCAGAGTTCCCAGGTCAAGGAGAAAATATTACAAGCTGCCAGAAGGAAACATTCAAGTACTGTGGAAACACAATCAGGATAACACAAGATTTAGCAGCTTCTACATTAAAGGACCGCAGGGCATGGAATATAATATTCGGAGGGCAAAGGAGATAGGATTACAACCAAGAATCACCTACCCAGCAAAACTGAGTATAATCCTTCAGGGGAAAAAATGGTCATTCAGTGAAATAGAGGACTTGCAAGCATTCTTGATGAAAAGACCAGAGGTGAATAGAAAATTTGACTTTCAAATACAGGACTCAAGTGGAACATGAAGAGGTAAACAGGAAAGAGAAATCATAAGAGACTTATTAAGATTGAACTGTTTACATTCCTGCATGGAAAGATGATATTTATAACTCATGAGACCTTTGTCAGTATTAGGGTAGTTGGAGGAAAAAAATTATATGTATGTATATGTAGATAGATAGATAGTAGGCACAGGGTGAGTTGAAGATTAAGGGGTCATATCTGGAGAATAAACTTAAGGGATGAGAGAGGATTATACTAGTAGAAGAAGAAAGGGAGAGGTAGAATGGGGTAAATTATCTCACAAAAAAAAGAAAAGAAAAGTCTCTTACAGTAGTGGGGAAACTGGAGAAGGTGAGAAGGAATGAGTGAATCTTATTCTCATAGGATTTGGCTTAAGGAGGGAATAACATACACATTCAATTGGGTATGGAAATCTGTCTTACCCTACAGGAAAATAGGGGGAGAAGGGGACAAGAGAGCAGGGGGATGATAGAGAGGAAGGCAGATTGAGAAAGGGGTAATCAGAAGTAAATACTTCTGAAGAGGGACAGGGTCAAAAGAAAGAATGGAATAAATGGGAGGGCAGGATAGGATTAAGGGAAATAGAGTTAGTTTCTCACAACATGCCTACTATGGAAACGTTTTGCATAACTGCAGACATACAACCTATATTGTGTTGTTTGCCTTTTCAGTGAGGGTGGGTGGGGAGGGAAGAAGAGAGAAAATTTGCAACCTAAAGTTTTAAAAACACATGTTTAAAAAAGTGTTTTCACATGCTACTGGGAAATAAGAAATACAGGAAATGGGGTACAGAAGTCTATCCTGCCCTACAGGAAAATAAAAGGGAAGGGGATAAGAGAAGGGGAGAGAGATAGAAGAGAGGACAGACTAGGGGAAGGGATATTCAGAATGCATGCCATGTTGGGGTGGAGGGAAGGGGGAGATGGGGTGAAAAATTGGAATTCAAAAACTTGTGGGAGCGAATGTTGAGAACTAAAAATAAATAAATTTATATTAAAAAAATTAGATGTGTCAAGGTAATATTTTATGCGAAAATGGGCATTGATAAAAGACAAAAATAGTAGAAACTTAGTAGAAGTAGAAGAGATTAAGAAAAGGTGGCAATAATACACAAAAGTGTCACACAAGAAAGATGTTAACATAACCAATAGGCATGATGCTGTGGTTACTGAACTAGAGCTAGATATCTTGAAGAATGAAAGCAAGTGAGCCTTAGGATGCATGGCTAACAATAAAGCTGGTGATGATAAAATTCTAGCTGAGTTATTTAAAATCCTAAAAGATGATGCTGTCAAACAACTGCACTCAATATACCAGCAAATTTGGAAAACTCAACAGTTGTTACTGGATTGGAAAAGATCATTTTATATCCCAGAGCTAAAGAAGAACAATGCCAATCAATGTTCAAATTACCAAACAACTGGACTCATTTCACACACTAGGAATAATACATTTAAGATTCTGTAAGCTAGACTTCATTACTATGTGAATTGAAAAATTACCAAAAGAGTAAGATGTTTTTTGAAGAGGCAGAAAAACTAGAGACGTTCACTAGATTATGAAGAAAGCAAGGGAGTTCCAGAAAAGAAAAAAAAATTACTTCTGCTTCATAATAATAATAAAGCCTTTGACTATGTGGATCACAACAAAATGTGCCAAGTCCCCAAAGAGATGGGAGTAACATTATTTTACTTCTGTCTTAAGGAACTTGTATGTAGGCCAAGAAGAAAGAGTTAGAAGCAAAAATGGAAGAAGTGATTGATTTAAGACTGGAAAGGGAGTATGACAAGGCAATGTATTGTCACTTAATTTATTTAACTTATATGCAGAGTACATCATGTGAAATGACAGGCTAGATGAAACAAAAGCTGGAATTAAGTTACTGAGAGAAATATCAACAATCATAGATATTCAGATAATATCACTATGGTGGAAGATAGTGAAGAGGAGTTAAGAAGCCTCTTGATAAGGGTGAAAGAGGAGTGTGTAAAAGCTGGCTTAAAGCTCAACATTAAAAAAAAAAAAGAAAATCAACTAATATCTTGGCAATATATTCCATCACTTCCTGGCAAGTAGAGGGAGAATAAATAAAAACTCTGTCAGGTTTTATGTTTTGGGGCTCAACAATCATTGCAGACAGTGACTGCAGCTGTGAATTTAAAAGATATTTGATCCTTGGAAGAAAACTATGGCAAACCTGACAGTGTAATAAAAAGCAGAGACATAAGCTTACTAATAAAGGTTTGTATAGTTAAAACTATGACTTTTTCCAGTACTAATGTCTGCCTGTGAGAGTTGGACTATAAGGAAAGCTGAGCACCACAGAATTAATGCTTTTAAATTGTGGTGCTAGTGAAGACTTTTAAGAGTCCTTTGGACAGCATGGATATCAAATCGATCAATACTTTAATTCAGGTTATTTGCTAGAAGGTGAAGCTTAAATACTCTGACCACATAATGAGAAGAAGGGACTCACTGGAAAAGACACTGATGTTGGGAAATATTAAAATCAAAAGAAAAAGGGGATGGCAGAAGATGAGATGTCAAAATGTCACGTGAATGGATAGTGTCATAGAAACAACAAACATGAACTTGGACAGATTTGAAAGACAGTGGATAGAAGGGTCTGGTATGACTGAATGACTGAAAAACAAGCACAAAAAGATACAAAAGAGTGTACACCTTCGAGGTACTCACAATCTAATAGAAGAGACATGAAATAAATAAATATATACAAACAAGCTCTATACTGGATAAATAGGAAACAAAAGAGGGCCTAGTATTAGAGGTTATGAAAGACTTTCTACAGAAGATTGGATTTTAGCTGGAACTTAAAGGAAGCTAGAGAAGTCAGTAGGTGAAAATGAGAATAAAGAACATAACAGCCATGGAGGTTAGCCAGAGAAAATGCCTGTAGATAAAATTTCTTGTTCCTGAAAGAATAAGAGGTGAATGTCAGTGAATTGCAGAGAATGTGGGGTACATTGTAAGATGTAAGAATACTGGAGAAATAGTAGGGAGCTAGGGTATGAAGGGCTATGACTGCCAGAGGAATTTTTATTTGAACCTGGAGGCCATAGAGTGCCACTTGAGTTCATTGAGTGGAAGGAGTGGGGGGAATGAGATGGTGGGCCTTGTGCATTAAGAAAATAACTTTAGTGACTGAATAGAGGATGGATTAGAGTGGGGAGAGCCTTGAGGAGGCAGATCCACCAGCAGGCTTTCAAATAGTCCAGGCAGGAGTTGATCAAACCTGTTACCAGGGTAGCTACTCTATTAGGGGAGAGAAGAGCATATTTAAGAGATGTTGAAAAGGTGAAATGGATGTGTCTTAGCAACACGTTGGATATGAGAGAATGAGAAACAGTGAGATATGAAGAATAATTCCTCGAGGACATGAAATTACTAATACAAAGATCATACAGCAAAATGGCAACAAAGGTCGGCACTATAGCTTCATCCTGCTTTTCCACCTCTGCAGTATTCTTTCCTTCATACTGTACTTAGTTTGCCAAACCTTGCATGAAATATCCTGATTAACAGATATCTATGTTATTATTCAAAGTTGCTTTCAAGTAGTACAAATGACAACCTGTTCAAATTATAATTTAAAAAATAAGATTAGCATGTTATCATCTGTTTTCCCATTAGATTCAACAATATTTTATGGTAGTATTATCTGGGAGAGACAACAATATTCTAATCATTTTTGATAAAATGGAATTTCAAGAAAAGAAATCATTGTACCTCACTATTTCCCTGGGACTTCATATTTATTTTCAATTAAAGATGAGCTTCAAAATATAATCACAAGTCAAAATGAACCTGTGGATAACACGACTTTTCCCAGCTGGTAGTTTACATCTATGTATGCGTTATATAAATAAAATGGAAAGCTCTCATTATGAACACAGTAATTCCAGTATTTAGATACTAAACTTAATATTTAAAATATACCTGACTTAATTTTGATCTGACGACTAATCTGAGTTTCTGAAGGTTTGTGCACTTAGATGCTAGTGTATACATAATTATTGGATATATGTACATATATACATTGTGTATACATATATGTATACATATATAACATATATGTACATAGGCACATAAAGTAGAGAATTGGGGCAATAATCTTTATTTCAGGTGAATTAAAATAGTTTCATCTTGAGCAAGATGATTAAGTCTAGCATTTCATTTGCTTGAATTATCTAAATTAATCTATTTCTGCTCTTTTCTCTCAGTGCCTCTGCACACAAGTACTAATGTTTCAGTTAAACTGGACAGTGTTCTATTACCTTAATATGCCCTCTCCCTTATCTGTGTCTGTAGAAATTCTACCCAATTTTCAAGGTTCAATTCAAATGTTGCCTTTATGATAAGATCTCTCTGGATCTCATAAACCAGATACAATTTCTTGTATTTGAGAGTAAAAATTCTATTTTCATTGTATTTATGTCCCTGACACCAAGAAAAGAGCTTGACAAATAGTAGGCACATAATAAATGTTTTTTTAATTAATGGGTTGATTGGTTGTTACCCTTTAGTTTCATTTCCTGGATCAGAGTCTTCCCGAACATCTCTGAATTCTTCATATTCATAATTTGCTATGACACTACAATATTTCATTACACTTGTAACTTGTAGCCCAAGTATACTTTGGAGGTAGTTATCCAACTACCACTCTCAATGGTTAGTTGGGCTTCCCAAATCAAAGCAAAGTATATCTCCCCTTCAGGATTCTAAAAACAACCATCAGAGCTTGAGAATGTCGTCCTAATGTTATTGTTTTGAAAACCCTTTCTAGTGTGTTTTCTCTCTCTCATATCAATTGTGAGGTGCAATTAAAATCTTCTAAATTATTGAATGACTCAGTGATTCCTACTGAATATTATTTAACTAATTATCATCGATTAGGTTTTATAAAGCAATTTTACTAAGAAGATATGGCAAGAATGGAAGTGTAAACACATTCCCTCTATCAGAATTCACAGTCCCTTCTACACTACCTCAGTTCCTGGGAAGTTTGGACTGAAACTCCAATCATTTGCTCCAAATCCTTCAACCCATAAAGTTCATATAGGCAAAAAAAAAATGGAGTTGCCCTAGAAAATAGTATCTTAGCTGCTGGATCCAATTCACTGCTGGACTGAACCCTGCAAGTCACTTCTTGAGCCTAAGCTGGTAGTTAATTCTTAATATGAATTCCTAACCTTTTGAAGCTCACAAAATGAAAGCCATCCTCAGTATTTCTTCATCTTCACACAGGAAATAATAAACATAACAGAGACAGGAACAATAGCAGAAGCATGTGATCATGACATCTATCTTAGTGAGTTATAACAAATCACTGGTTCTTTTCCCATCTGGAAGCTCATAATAGTTGTTATTTCCTCGTTTGGAGTCTGTCAGTGAGAAAAAAAGACTGAATTGCTCCTATGTGATTCTTTTGCATTTGTACGCAGTTCTGGCTCAGCTAGTATGAAAAAAAAAAGTAAGTGGGCCAGAAATAGCATTAAGTATGATCTGAAAGAGAGGATGGGGTTCTGCATTATGCTCACCTGGAAGCAAGCTCACCAAACAGTGATGTGTGTGATCCCAGGATTGATTCTTCATTAGCCAGACACCTCTTCATATCCAAATTTGTTCACCCATTTTCTAATTAATTAGCATCTATTTTCTTACCAATTATTTGTTCCAACAAAGCAAAGTGCTGCTTTAAATATGTTTGTACATCAGACTTTTCCTTGTTTCTTTGACCTACTTGGTGTGTGTGTCTAACAGCAGTATTGCTTAGTCAAATCACGTGTATACTTTAATGATATTGTTTAGTAAAACTTCAGGTTTCTGCAATGGTACAAATCATTCTCACTATCAGTGTATTAATATGCTTGTCTTTTCATCTTTTGTCATCTTAACCAATCTGATTATAGCTTACCTTTTTAGGCTTATTCTGCATTATTCTGTTTAATGTATTGTATGTTCTAGCCAAATGAGACTATTTGCTGCTCTGCACATGACATTCCATTTCATGTCTCCCACCTCTATGTCTCTGCAGACTCTTTCTTCTAAGTCTAGAATGCACTGCTTTGGAATGCCTAGATTCTTTCAAATCTCAGCCCTTCCTATGGGAGGTTCTGATTATTCACATTATTAGTACCATCTCCTTGAATATTAACATGTGTATGCACATATGTTTATATTTGGTAGTTATTGCTTTATGTGCTGTTTCCTCTCCAATGGAATTTGGGTTCCTCTGGGGCAGAAGCTATATCGTTTTTCTCCTCATATCCCTTGTACCTACTATAGCTCCTGTCAGTAAATATTAATCAATGCTTGTCGAATTAATGTATAAACAGAAGGGGACTACCCAAACTTGATTTTTCTTCTTCTTTTCTGTCTTGAATCATTGTGTTCACTTCTTGGAATTACATTTTACGCAATAAATCAGTAAGTTGGAAAGTATCCAGAGGGTGACCAGGATGGTGACGGGACTCGTTTTCATGTGATAAGAGGAACAATGAAAGAACTATGAGTATGTAGCATGGAGAAAAAAAGGATTGAGCATAGACATGAGAGCTGGTTTCAAATATGTGAAGAGCTATCATTTCAAAGCAAACAACTGGTTTGTGGTGTTTCACCATAGTGGGCAGAAATAGCTGCAATTGGTTGAACCTTTAATAAAGCAAATTTAGACTCTCCATCTCTATGTATATATGTATGTATGTATGTATATGTGTGTATGTGTGTGAATACAATTAACATTCTCCCAAAATGAAATGTTCTATACTAGAAATTAGTCAACTCTGCTTCAGTAACAAAGATTAGATTGGATGGTCACAGATTCAGTGTACTATAAATTCGACTTTTGTTCAGGTTTGGGTTAGACTGGATAGTTTTTTAGGCCCCTTCCTATACTGAGCTTCTATAATTCAATGATATTTTATTCTTGGTACCATCTAAATTCACGTAATTCTTTACTCCGGGAGATTACGACTCTATTCACCCAGAGGACAGAAAATAATCAGTTTTGATTGTTGCTGCATTTTGCAGCTGTGTCCACCTCTTCATGAACCCTTTTGCAGTTTGCAAAGATATTGGAGTGGTTTGCCATTTCCTTCAGCTCATTTTACAGATGAGGAAACAGAGGAAAACAGGGTTAAGTGGCTTGCCTAGAGTCACACAGCTAGTAAGTATCTAAGGCCAGATTTGAACTCAGGTCTTCCTGACTCCAGGCCTAAGACTCTATCCACCATACTACCCTAGCTGCCCATTATTTTTGATACATTATAACAGTTGTAGTTGTGATTATCAGTACCACAAAATAATAGATTATTTTTGCATATGTGACTCACAATTGTTTTTAAATTTATACTTATTCATCATCCTAAGAAACAGGTTGAGAATAGTATTATTTTAGACAGTTAATCAGCCAGGAATTTTCATAATTTTCCTAATTATGTGATGGCTCCCTATCCTGACTTAAAAGAAAGAGTCTAACCACTTCATACTTTTCTTTCAGTTGGGCTTTTTCATTTGCAACAAAAATTCATGTTTTTATTGTGTTCTTTGCTCTTCCTACAACAAAATGAGATTCCTCCTACTACCTCCATCACCTTATTAGGCAGGAGTATTTACTAGGTATTGCTTTTGACAGCTGAATAGATTTACAGGTACTGTAGTTATTGTGAAAATGTTCCAAAAACAAAATTGATAATTGGACAAGGAAACATAAGAAAAACATCTTTGAGTAGGTTGTTACAAGTACCAACAATAACTGTCAAAGATAATTCAAAATGTTTTTTTACACCCAAAATAAGTAACATCCAAAAAGAGTTTTGATGTTAGTGAAAAATCAAGTGGCATTGATTTGGACATTTTCATGCTGGAAATTAAAGGAAAAAAGTTATTTCTGTTCTGGGCACTTCTAGGAAAAGCAAACACACAGCTGATTGACGGCAACATAATTTCTGTTGTTTCTCTGGCTTTGTACTGCTATATGTCAAATTCATGAGAAATAATGTATTCAGTGAAGATGGATAGGTGATCTAATATCTGCATAATGATCCAAATACATGTTGTTAGAAAGATTGGCCCTCATCTGAGAGAGAGTAGAAATTCCTAGAGTTAATGGAGAAGTAGTGAATTTGACAAATACGTATTGTTAAATTGGAAATAAAGAAACAACCCATGGGTTTGCTTCCTGAGTGCATTGACTTTCTACATAGATATTTATTCTCATTTTCCACTTCCTTATCATTAATCATAAAGGCTGTAGATTGTAAACAGCATTTATTCTTAGTTCCATATAAGGCTGCTTTCATGCTTACATAAAAGTCAGTTAAAAAGAAGATTAAATGACAAATTGAAGAATTTGATGTTTTTGCATTTAATTTAATTAAGAAATGTATTTGTATGTGTCCTCTGGTAGCCTCAAATATGTCTGTCTTTTGATTTTAAACAGTGACATGAATTATAGACTCAGTACCAAGAAAGTTATCTTTATTTTACAAATATGGCCTAACTGCCTAAATAAGTAGTTTTCTTAACAAGCAGAAGTTTTAGATGAAATATGAAGAGGCTCTAAATACATTCAATTCAATGGTTACACATTGCTATAGTATAAGAGTACTGTCCTAGAACTCAGAAAAACTGAATGGGTTATAGACATTACTGTCTCACTGTATGAGCTTGGGCAATCACTTGACTTCAATTTCTATCCTATAAAAGTGACAGCATTGAGTTAGATTATCTTTAAGGTCACTTCTTAATCTAATATGTTGTGAGTCTATGATATACACTCTGCTAAAGTTATTTTCTATTACTTTTTGAGTAAAAATGCTATGTAAAATTTATACTCTTTTGCTCTGTGGCTTATTTATGTGGGTTTGTACTTAAATGTATACATATATGTATATACATATATATGTATATGTGTTATATATATGTATGCATACATATGTCTGTATATATTAAGAGTGATTTTTTTTCAGTATGTCTTTCTCTTATTTGTATGTATAGGATTTTGTGTGTTTATGTATGTGTGCATTTTCAAATGCTAAATATCTTAAAAGTGCAAGCCCCTTTTACTAGAAGTCTGAGAAACAGATGATAGTTAATACATTTGATTATTAGTCTTTTTTTCACTGTCAAGTTGGGAGAATTTCTGAATTTCTGTTTTATACACACACACACACACACACACACACATGTTACATTTAATATAACCAAGTCACATACATAAGTTGTATTTCATATAACTTTTATTCTTTTTGGAACTTATAACAAAAGCAGACATGATCTCTTCAAACCTAAAACCTCATCGGACCCCAAAATTCTTCTTCATCACACACAGAACTACACATGGCAATTGACACTCAAGAAGAGCTTAAGGAATCAATCTTATTTGACCAAGGTAATCATGCCAATTAAACTCTAGGCTTCCTTAAAAAACAAACAAAAATTTATATCAATTATATAAATTGAGGGATTGACTTCTATATTGAACCACAACTACATTACTTTAGCATGTGGAACTAGGTATTGCTCCTGTATTTCAGGAATAGTATAGCAATTTAAAATTTTCAAACAATTGCTGAATTTAATACAATTACTAGAGGAATGGAATTAGCAGAGTTGGGGAGAGGAGGCAGAGAGGCCCTTCCAGAATTCCTATCACCTGTCATAGGTTGACTTAGTAGTTAGAAGCAGGTCAACTAGTTACAGTTGCTGCAAGCAATAAAAAGTGGAACTGTCTGGCCTGAGGCTAACTGGTAGCTTGGACAGTCAGTGATACAGATGGAAAGGAGGGGGAATGATTTATTAAATCTACATGTTCAAATTTATTTAGAAATTAGTATTTGGATCATGATGACATGATGACATTGTTTTACATACAATCGAAAAACTTGTAATGATTATGATAATTTGGGGTTTTTAAGAGTGAGTGAACTGCATATATTGTAAATTTTTTTTTGAAAATATAAGCAAAGGTAGAATTGTGCATATTAGACATCATAAAAGCACCTGAGTGTCACAATGAATAGAAAGCTGGACCTTGAATCAAGAAGAGCAGAGTTCAAATTTATCTTTAGACCTTGACTAGCTGTGAGATCCTAGGCAAGTCACCTAATCTCTATCTTCCTCAGTTCTCTCATCTATAAAATGTAGATAATAATAACACCTGCTTCCCAGAGTTGTTTAGAGGATAGAATGATAATATTTGTAAAAAATATTTTACAGACCTTAAAGTACTATATGAATGGTAGTTATTACTACAATTATTATTATTATTATATTTTATATACTCCATTATAATGTTTAGGCCCCATTGAGTACAAAATGTATATCTCTATCTTTATCTCTATATTTATCTACCTATTTTTTTGTCTATCTGTCTATTTATATATCTATATCTAGATCCCTGAGCAGATAATCTCTGTGGTACCCCCAAGTTTAACATCTATGACTGCATCCATTTATAGTGTTTATAACATTCTCTTATTCTTTATTATATACCTAGTAGGGATCTCATTATAGTACCCTCTCTAAATTCTCAGTCAATGATAAGATTCAATAGCTCTATCAGAAAACTTGCTGAAAAGTTTTAAAATCTGCTTTGAGAGATAATTTTACAAAATGTTGTATCAAGTCACTTTCCTTTTCTTCTGAATTCTCTTTATTTTTGATGCACTGAGGAAAGTTATCATTCACCAATACTCCCTTATTTCATGGTCTCACAATCTCTAAAAGTGTCTTCAAGATATTGCAATTAATAATTAAAAAGCGGTAAGACAGAAGACTGAACAGTGGAGAGGAGTTAAGAAACTGAGTTCTGGAAACTAAATGGCATGGCCCTGGGCTAGTTTTCTAACCTTTCTATACCTCTATTCCCTCATATATAGAATGTGTTAATGCATTTACCATCTGTCTAACCAATGTTGTGAGCTTTTAAGTGCTATATAAATGTGACCTATTATTAAAGTTACTTCCTCCTGGCACTGGCCAAGCTCAAGTAGCTAAAGGTTTCATTCCACCTCCACCTCAACCCCATACATTGAAAACCAAGGAAACCATAAAGATATAATTGGACCTGAGGGAAGATAAATTGAGGAAAGTAGTTTGCCATAATAATTTCAGATTACAGACATAATCTTAAAGTATTTTGTAAATTAAATTCAAAGTGACATACAAATGCTCACTGTCATTATTAAGCTATGTCTTCTTTGTCTGAGGGAAAGTGCTACGTCTTGGTTGATTTAGTGTTCTGTAATGGTACCTGTTACACACCTGTAGCTTAAAATGATAAGTTTTTGATGTTGAAAAGTTAATATATTGTGGCCCTTATCCTTGGTTATGTAGCTATCCTACCTTCATCACACTTAAATTTGTAGCCATTTTCATTATTAAATGTAACAAAGCACTTTTGTTAACAGTAACAATTTAACAACTTCAGCTTGCCTAGTTTCCAAATATTAGCCACCAACTTAGTGTTAATTAACATCACAAAAACCCCAGCTAAAATAACGCTTGCTGCTTACCTAATTCATGAGAACACTGTGAGAACTAATGAGATGTGTGTTAAAAAATAATAAATCAAGGAAGAGAAAATAGTCAAATACAGTTACAAAGTAAATGCAATATTCAAACTATTTATTGGAGGAAGAAAACAAGATGAAACTACCGCATAAACTCATATTATAGAAATTATTTGCATTGTTATTAATTTTTCTCTTGATTTATATGCAAGTATTCAATGATGCTATTATTTATTGCAACTTAGAAACATAGAATCTTGGACTTGAAAAAGTCTTCAGAGGCCATTAAGTCCAATCTATATCTTAATAAGAAGCTCTTCTACCATATCATTCCACTAAGAAAATATATGGCTTTTTTTGAAGGCATTCAGCTAGGGAATAGCCACTATCTACTTGAATAGCATTTCTTGCTTTTATATACATAGTTCTTTAGGAATTGCCATGGTGTTTGTTTTCTTTCTGACATTAAACCTTCTGAAATTAGCTTCTTTGCAATCTCAGTTCATAGATTCTAGGTTTGTGAGGAGTAGTCCAGCAAGTGTAGCTGGATTATGAAGTGCAAGAGGCAGTCAGATTTTACAGTGGATAGAGTGCTGGATTTAGAGACAAGAAGTAAGTTCAAATCCAACTTCAGAAACTTCCTAGCTGTGTGACCTTGACTAAGTCACTTAACCCTGATTGCCACTGGAGAAGGAAAGGGCAAACCTCTCCAGGATCTTTACCAAGAAAACTGCATGTAGAAAGGTTCATGGAATTACAGAGTCAGAAGCGACTAAAAAACTGAACAACAACAACAAAGTGCATGGTGGCGAATAAAATGTAGAAAGTCCAAAAAGGTATTTAGGGTATCTCTCTCATCCTCTCACTAACTCCCTCACTTTCTATCCTTTTCTCTTTCTCTCTCCTTCCCTCTCTTTTCAATCCTCTCTATCCTTTCTTCCCCTTCTACCCCCATTTCTCCAACTCTCACTCACTCCCTTGCTCTCTATCCCTCTCTCTTTCCCTCCCTCTCCCTCTTTCTCACTCTTTCACATACTATCTCTCCATTCCTCCCTCTATTTTTCTCCTCTTTCCCTCTTTCCCACCCTCCATCTCTCTCTCTCTCTCTCTCTCTCTCTCTCTCTCTCTCTCTCTCTCACACACACACACACACACACACACACACATAAACACACACACACACACACACATAAACACACACACACACAATAGAGATTATGTGATTTGACGAGGCTCACATTACTAGTCTGGTAGTGAAGATGCCAAACATTGAACTTTATTTGATCCTAGAGGTAACAAGCAACATTGGGAGTTTATTGAGTTGGAAAGGTGGAAAAAGGGCAATGTCAGACATGCAAACTTCAGGACTTTCACTATCCTAGTTGATTTCCTTTAGACACTTTTGAGATTTCTCTTTTAATGCAGACTACAGTTGTATGAAAGTTACAATTTCATGCTGTTACTCTTTTAAAACATCCTATCTAATGACCCCTCCAGCTCTGAAGTTGTGAGAATTTCTTGCTTGTTTTCTGTATCTTTATTCCCTTGTCAGCATTCTTCCCTTTTACTAGTCCTTTCACTAGACAATTCCTGGTACTCAAATGGTCTCTGCAGCTTTGGAAAAATGAGAGTAATAGGTGTTCAAGTAAGACCACTTTTTCATCTTTGCTGATTTTACTTATGAGCTGGCATATATTTCTTTTAATATTTGCAAAATTCAAACTCTGTACAATGCTGGCATAATACTCTGCAAAATACTGTATAATACTGTTACTGTTTTAAAAATAATCAGTGTTATTTCTCGCTGTCATTGTAGCATAAAGAATGTTATTTGCCATAAGATCTATTTTTCCCATGAAGTTTAAATCTAAAATAGTTAATATTGTTAATAGCTTAAAAAACCTCTATACCTTTATAATTCTATGTAGTTTTTATATCTTTAATTATGATCCTAAAAATTATGCTTAGACCACAAATTTATTAACTTATATTGGTTTTAAAGGCTCAAGTGAGAAAAGATGCTACATAATATTTTTCCAAGGGGTCCTCCCTCTTCCACTCCATAGTTGGACAGTTTCTGACAGAAAATGTGTGATGGTAACAACTTTTCATGGTGAACCATGAGAAGCTTAATGGAAAGTGAATTTTAATTAAGTCAAGAAACATAGGTCTGAAAATTATGCCTGATTCATTAACTAGCTGTGATGCTAGCAGAGTTCCTTAACTTCCCAGAGCCTCAGCTTTCCTCCTCTTTCAAATGGATAGAAACACTTACATTACTCATTTAGCAAGGTTCTTGTATGCAAATCACTTTGTAAACTTTAAGCCCTGCACAAGTAGATTGATAATTCCAGAGTCATGAAGCATAGTTATTTCAGTCAAGGAAAATAAAAGCCAGGTAGGATTTAGTTCTACAGCTTCAAAAAGTCAAGGATTATGATATTGTTTTTTTTCCTTTTGATCTTGTTGGCACATGTGGCTAGTTTTTCTGAGACTTAAACGGAATATAGCAAGCCAAGTGCCTGACTGGGGCCTATAAAGACATGACTTTGACACGTTTATTTACTAAATAATTTTTGTACCCTCTCAGTCCCCTAGAAATTGCTTCTACTCATCAAACCTTGCTATTTAGATAGCACATAGGATTGCTGCTTAATAATTCAATTTCACTCTTGTTTAAATTTCATACAAAATAAAAATGAATTACAAAGCATATATGCAATATATTCTTAAGTTTTCAGATTAACATGAGCTATACATCTTGTGACTGGATATAGAACAAAAATGTCAGGAATTATGCTCCAAATATTATGTTCTAAGTAGATTTCAACATAAGGAATATCTATGATGATGTCAGTATAAGGAATTATCTCAGTCCATGTATGACTTGGTAGATATATCTTCATAAAGTCCCTGAGACACAAAAAACATTAAATATCTTTTACTTCTTCACAAAACTAGTAAGTATCAATACCTGAATTTCAAATTAGGTCTTCCTAATGCTAAATAGAGCATTCTCTGTACTATGCCATGCCACTGCTTTTAAATATGTATAATGTAATCCATAAGTTATTGTTCTGCTATTACTAGGAGCAAGTTATTTGGAAAACCAATGCACTTTTTATTTCTTCATCATTGTAAATGTCACATGGATTAAATTTAAATATACTTGCTATATTAACCTTTACATAAAAATCTCCTCCAAAATATCTTTTAACTATATAGTTAAGCTGAGCAGTTTCTTTATAGCACAAATCATGAATTGCTTCAAATATAACTTTTGATGAAATTTTTATTGTAAGATTATGTACATCCATATGAGAAAAAATGGCGACCAACCTGTTCATATGGAGAATCTAATATTATAAAGCCAGAGGATCTTAGAATTCAAAGTCACTTTAGAGGTTATGTAGTCCATCTTTACATGCATTCAGTACAGAAAACCTTTCTATCACATCATCAGTAAGGGTAATCTATCCTGTGTTTTAACATTCCATATTTTGGAATACTTGATTTTGAAGGTCTCTTGCTTTAGAATTCTAAGATCTATGATTTATTAACTATCACTAATGCAAAAGTCACTATGTCATGACAGTCCTCTATATATTTGAAGACAGGAAAGTTGGATAAGGACACACTAATTTGTACACATCCTGCACATCTTCAATTTATCCTCCAAATACCATAGTTTTAATTTTTTCTTTTTTTTTTCTATTATAATTTTTTTATGAATTTATTTTGATTTATCAACAATCACTTCTATAAGCCTTTGAGTTGAAAATTTTTCTCCCCCTTCCTCCTCCCCACCCTCCCCAAGATGCTGCACAATCTGATATAGGCTTTACATTTAAATACCCATTAAACATATTTTCACATTAGTGAAGTTGTAAGTAAAAATTAAAACCAATAGGAGGAACCATCAGAAAGATGAAACAAAACTCAACAGAAGGTAAAAATAAGTGATAGCGATTCACTTCCATAGTTCTTTCTTTGGATGTGGACAGCATTTTCCATCCGAGGCCTCTGGAGATGTCTTAGATCCTTAATGCTGAGAAGGGTTCAGTTTAACAATCTTAGTCATCATAATGTGGCTGTTATTGTGTACAAAGTCCTCTTGGTTCTGCTCACTTCACTCAGCATCAGACCATATAAGTCTTTCCAGGTTTTTCTGAAGTCAGCCTGTTCATCATTTCTTATAGCACAATAGTATTCCATTACATTCATATACCACAACTTGCTCAGCCATTCCCCAATTGATGGGCATCCTCTCAATTTCCAATTCTTTGCCACCACAAAAAGAGCTGCTATGAATATTTTTGTACATGTGGGTCCTTTTCCCATTTGTTTGATCTCTTTGGGATATAGCCCTAGAAGTGCTATTGCTGGATCAAAGGGTATGCACATTTTTGTAGCCCTTTGGGCATAGTTCCAAATTGTTCTCCAAAATGGTTGGATCATTTCACAACTCCACCAACAATGTATTAGTGTTCCAATTTTCCCACATCTTCTCCAACATTTATCATTTTCCTGTTTTGTCATGTTGGCCAATCTGATAGGTGTGATGTGGTACCTCAGAGTTGTTTTGATTTGCATTTCTCTAATCAATAACGATTTAGAGCATTTTTTCATATGACTATAGATGGCTTTAATTTCTTCATCTGAGAACTGTCTGTTCATATCCTTTGACCATTTATCAATTGGGGAATGGCTTTGTGTTCTTATAAATTTGTCTTAATTCTCTATATATTTTAGAAATGAGGCTTTATCAGAGAGACAGGTTTTAAAAATTCTTTCCCCGTTTTCTACCTTCCTTCTAATCTTAGTTGCATTGGCTTTGTTTGTGCAAAAACTTTTCAATTTAATGTAAACAAATTTATCCATTTTGCTTTTCATAATGTTCTCTATCTCCTGTTTGGTCATGAATTTTCCTGTTCTCCGTAGATCTGATAGGTAAACTATTCCTTATTCTCCCAGTTTACTTATGGTATCAGCTTTTATGTCTAAGTCATGAACTCATTTTGACTTTATTTTGGTATATGGTGTGAGATTTGGGCCTATGCCTAGTATCTGCCATACTCTTTTCCAGTTTTCCCGGCAGTTTTTTTCAAAGAGTGGGTTCTTATCCCAGAAGTTGGGGTCTTGGGTTTATCAAATAATAGATTACTATAGTCATTGACTTCTGTGTCTTGCATATTTAACCTATTCCATTGATCCACCTCCCTATTTCTTAGCCAATACCAAGCAGTTTTGATGATTGCTGCTTTATAATACAATTTAAGATCTGAATTGCTAGGCCACTTTCCCCTGAATTTCTTTTCATTAGTTCTTTTGATATTCTGGACCTTTTGTTTTTCCAAATGAATCGTGTTATTATGTTTTCTAACTCTACAAAATAATTTCTTGGTAGTTTGATTGGTATGGCATTGAATAAGTCAATTAGGTTAGGGAGGATTGTCATTTTTATTATATTAGCTCAGCCTACCCATGAGCAATTGATGCTTTTCCAATTATTTAGATCTGATTTTATTTATGTGAAAAGAGTTTTGTAATTGTGTTCATAAACTTCCTGGGTTTGAATAACATGGTTTTAAATGCTCATTTTTGGCAAATAAAGATATCAAAAATAAATAATGCAATATAAATCATTATAACTCTGAGAAGTGAACCATACTTTTATTTTTAATTTCCTAATGTTGTATATTATCAAATATTCAGTATCAAGTTAATTGTAAATCAGAGGGGTTTATTTTTGCCAAAGTTTTTGTTTTGTGTCATGGAAGATATCATGTCCAAGTGGGAAAAGGTTTATACTATGGATGAAAAAGAGTTCAAAATTCTGATTTAAAAGGGATCTTCATTTAGTTGGTTGCATTGTGTTTATTGCAGAAAGCCTCAATAGAGTATCATGAGGTTTGCTCAGTGACATCCAGAGGCATTCAGATGAAAATAATCTGGCAATTCACACTGGAAAAATCAAATCATTATTGCCCAGATTATGGTATAGAGGTGAATGGAAAGCTTATTTAGTTAGTTCACCTATCTTTTACAAAAAAGGGAGATTGTAATAAATAGGAAAAACTGTAAAATACAGGTAAATTATGTGGGCTGACTTACCTTTAAGAGATGGTATATCACATTCAGTAACCACAAGCTTCTACCAACAACAATCTTTTAAAAAAATCAATATTCACTTTGTCATGGCTGTGTGTCATGGAATGTCAAGGCCTTTGGTACTGTCAGTCAGAATAGCTTGTGGAAAATCATGGCAAAATTTGGTTGCCGAGGTAAGTTCATCAGCATTGTACATCAATTTCATGATGACATGATTCCTTAGTTTCTGGATAATAAATGAGGCTCTTGTTTTTTTCCCATTCACAAATGAAGCGAAGCTGGGCTTTGTGATTGCCCCCCCCATGCCTTTTAGCATGATGTTTTCAGTGGAATTGTCAGATAGTTTCAGTGAGGACTAAACTAGCATCTACTGCACTGATGGTAAATTATTTAAGTTGAAAAGGCTAAAAGAAAAAAATAAAGGGAGAGTTGGTACGTAACATTTTGTTTGCAAATGATTGTGCATTCAATACAGCCACTGAGACTCAGATGCAACAAAGTATGAATTGATTCTCTGTTGCTTTTGGCCTGACAATGCATATCTAAATAAATAAATAAACAAACAAACAAACAAATAAATAAAGAGCAGAGATTCTCTACTGGGCAGCACCATACCATCAAAATATTTTGAATGCTGCAGATAAATTCACTTACCTTGGCAATATACTTTCCAGTGACGTCCACACATAGATGATGAGGTTAACACACACATTGCCAGAGCTAGCTCAGTGTTTGGAAGGCTCCACAAAATATAGGAGAAAAGAGGTATTAGACTCCCTAACAAATTGAAGGTCTACAGAGTTGTTGTGCTGATTGAATGCCTGTGAAACTTGGAAGTATACCACTGCCATGCCAGTCTTTTTGACTTGTCTTAGAAAGATTCTGAAGATCACTTAGCAGGATAAGGTACTAGACACTGAAGTCCTTTCTCAAGTTGAACTATCAATCATTCAAATTTTACTATAGATAGCACACCTTTAATGGACTGGCCACATTGTTTGAATGCTCAATGTATGCTTGCTGAAAAGACTATTTTACAGAGAACTCACACAAGGCAATCATTCACACGGAAGTCAGAAGAAGTGATATGAGGATATTCTATCTGAAGAACTTTGGAATCAATTGTTAGACATACTACTATGTACATCAGAGGGGCAGCTAGGTGGGACAAGGGGCAGCTAGATGGCACAGTGGATAGAGTAGCTTGGCCTGGAGTCAGGAGGACCTGAGTTCAAATCTTGTATCAGACACATGATACTCACTAGCTGTGTGACTCTGGGGAAGTCACTTAACCCCAATGGCCTCATCAAAAAATAAGTATATAACTATGTATGTCAGACAGATGTACTAGCATAGGAGCAGACAGCATGGTGTGCCTGTATCAAAGAAGTTTCTGTGTTTTATGATAAAAGCAGAATTGCAATAGCTTAAAAGAAACATGAGATACACAAAGTCAGAGACATCTGCTTTCCAAATGTTCACATGGACTACGTGTGCCTGATCTGTGGTAGAGCGTATTGAACTCTTACTGATGTGATCAGACACAGTCAGATGTGTTGTTCCTTGACCCTAACAGAATGATGTTGTTTTGGTCTTCTTTGAGAATGAAGGACAAAAACCAACAACAAACATGGAACACCATAATTTCAAAATTGAACTTGTCCTGCTACAAACAACTAGGCTGCAGTGTGTTAACAGTGCCATACAACACTTTTTTTTCACTTTGGACCTGCAGTCCATTAAAACCTCAAAAACCTCTTGTATATGAACTGTTTTCTATAAAGTTTCTCTTTTTACCCCCAAGATTGCCTTTTCCTTATATTTATTCAGCTTTGCCATTTACAATGGCTCAATAATCACATTCTTTAATACATTTGGATGAGCCCCAGAAAGATTAAGTGAACTGCCCAACATTAAATAAAGTTGCAAATTAGGCACTAACACCTGACAGTTAATTTCATTTCATTTCATTTCATTTAACAAATATTTACTAATTCCCTGTTATAAAAAAGACATTGATTTGGATTTAAAAAGTGCACAATCATTCATTCTTGATACTCAATAAGTCCATATTATACCATGAGGACACAAAAATATAATAAAGGAAAGACTTCACTAGAGCTAAGGAGAGAGTTAGATAATCAATAGTCTCTGAGAAAATTTGAAGAAGAAGCTATCATGTTCTGCTAAGGGGATATGTGGATACTGAATAGAAAAAGTTGCACCTGCAGCTGGGCCTTGAAGGCAGAAGAGGATTTTAACAGGAAGCGCTGTGGAAAGAGTTTATTTAGTGCATGCTGGTTAGTCAGAGAAAATTCACAGAGGACAAAGAATATACTAGAAATAGTAAGCACAGCTGAGTTGTGTTGGAATATAGAACACATAAACAGGAATGAGTAATATTAAGCAAGTGTTGAAAGGTAAGTTAAGAAAACCAAATTACTAGTAAAAGAAAACCAAATTATTAGTATCAAGAATGAAAAGGGAGAAGCTACCACCAAGGAAAAGGAAATTAAAACAATAATTAGGAATTATTTTGCCCAACTATATGCCAACAAATTTGACAATCTTAGTGAAATGGATACATATTTACAAAAAATATAAATTGCCCAGATTAACCAAAGAGGAAGTAAAATACTTAAATAACCCCATCTCAGAAAAAGAAATTGGACAAGCCATTGATGACCTCCCTAGGAAAAAATCTCCAGGGCCAGATGGATTTACAAGTAAATTCTATCAAACATTTAAAGAACAATTAATCCCAATATTATATAGACTATTTGGGAAAATAAGTAAAGAAGGAGTCTTACCAAATTCTATTTATGACACAGATATGGTATTGATACTTAAATGAGGAAGAGTCAAAATAGAGAAAGAAAATAATAGACCAATTTCTCTAATGAATATAGATGCAAAAATTTTAAACAAAATACTAGCAAGTAGATTGCAGAAACTAATCACAAGAATAATACACCATGACCAGATAGGATTTATACCAGGAATGCAGGGTTTGTTCAATATTAGGAAAACTATCAGCATCATTGAGCATATCAACAACATAACCAACAGAAACCACATGGTCATCTCAATAGATGCAGAAAAAGCTTTTGATAAAATACAACACCCATTCGTATTAAAAACACTAAAAAGCATAGCTATAAATGGAGTCTTCCTTAAAATAATATAGCATTATCTAAAACCTTCAGCAAGCATTATATGTAATGGGGACAGGCTAGAAGCATTTCCAATAAGATGGGGTGAAACAAGGATGTCCATTATCACCACTGTTATTCATATTGTACTGGAAACTTAGCTTTAGCAATAAGAGAAGAAAAAGAAATTGAAGTCATTAAAATAGGCAAAGAAGAAACAAAGCTATCACTCTTTGCAGATGACAGCATGATATACTTAGAGAACCCTAGAGAAACAAGTGAAAAACTACTTGAAATAATAAACAACTTCAACAAAGTTGCAGGCTATAAAATAAACCCACATAAATCATCAGCATTTCTATATATTACCAACAAAGCCCAACAGCAAGAGATAGAAAGAGAAATCCCATTTAAACTTATTGTAGACATTATAAAATATTTAGGAGTCTACCTACCGAAACAAACCCAGGAACTCTATGAACACAATTACAAAACACTTTTCACACAAACAAAATCAGATCTAAATAATTGGAAAAACATCAATTGCTCATGGGTAGGCTGAGCTAATATAATAAAAATGACAATCCTCCCTAACCTAATTGACTTATTCAATGCCATACCAATCAAACTACCAAGAAATTATTTTGTAGAGTTAGAAAACATAATAACACGATTCATTTGGAAAAAACAAAAGGTCCAGAATATCAAAGGAACTAATGAAAAGAAATTCAGGGGAAAGTGGCCTAGCAATTCAGATCTTAAATTGTATTATAAAGCAGCAATCATCAAAACTGCTTGGAACTAATGAAAAGAAATTCAGGGGAAAGTGGCCTAGCAATTCAGATCTTAAATTGTATTATAAAGCAGCAATCATCAAAACTGCTTGGTATTGGCTAAGAAATAGGGAGGTGGATCAATGGAATAGGTTAAATATGCAAGACACAGAAGTCAATGACTATAGTAATCTATTATTTGATAAACCCAAGACCCCAACTTCTGGGATAAGAACCCACTCTTTGAAAAAAACTGCCGGGAAAACTGGAAAAGAGTATGGCAGATACTAGGCATAGGCCCAAATCTCACACCATATACCAAAATAAAGTCAAAATGAGTTCATGACTTAGACATAAAAGCTGATACCATAAGTAAACTGGGAGAATAAGGAATAGTTTACCTATCAGATCTACGGAGAACAGGAAAATTCATGACCAAACAGGAGATAGAGAACATTATGAAAAGCAAAATGGATAAATTTGTTTACATTAAATTGAAAAGTTTTTGCACAAACAAAGCCAATGCAACTAAGATTAGAAGGAAGGTAGAAAACGGGGAAAGAATTTTTAAAACCTGTCTCTCTGATAAAGCCCTCATTTCTAAAATATATAGAGAATTAAGACAAATTTATAAGAACACAAGCCATTCTCCAATTGATAAATGGTCAAAGGATATGAACAGACAGTTCTCAGATGAAGAAATTAAAGCCATCTATAGTCATATAAAAAATGCTCTAAAATCGTTATTGATTAGAGAAATGCAAATCAAAACAACTCTGAGGTACCACATCACACTTATCAGATTGGCCAACATGACAAAACAGGAAAATGATAAATGTTGGAGAAGATGTGGGAAAATTGGAACACTAATACATTGTTGGTGGAGTTGTGAAATGATCCAACCATTTTGGAGAACAATTTGGGACTATGCCCAAAGGGCTACAAAAATGTGTATACCCTTAGATCCAGCTATAGCACTTCTAGGGCTATATCCCAAAGAGATCAAACAAATGGGAAAAGGACCCACATGTACAAAAATATTCATAGCAGCTCTTTTTGTGTTGGCAAAGAGTTGGAAATTGAGAGGATGCCCATCAATTGGGGAATGGCTGAGCAAGTTGTAGTATATGAATGTAATGGAATACTATTGTGCTAGAAGAAATGATGAACAGGCTGACTTCAGAAAAACCTGGAAAGACTTATATGGTCTGATGCTGAGTGAAGTGAGCAGAACCAAGAGGACTTTGTGCACAATAACAGCCACATTATGCGATGACTAAGATTGTTAAACTGAATCCTTCTCAGCATTATGAGGACCTAAGACATCTCCAGAGGCCTCAGGGATGGAAAATACTGTCCACATCCAAAGAAAGAACTATGGAAGTTGAATCGCTATCACTTATTTTTGCTTTCTGTTGAGTTTTGTTTCATCTTTCTGATGGTTCCTCCTATTGGTTTTAATTTTTACTTACAATTTCACTAATGCGAAAATATGCTTAATGGGTATTTAAATGTAAAGCCTATATCAGATTGTGCAGCATCTTGGGGAGGGTGGGGAGGAGGAAGGGGGAGAAAAACCTTTAAACTCAAAAGCATATAGAAGTGATTGTTGATAAATCAAAATAATTTAATAAAATTTAAAAAAAGAAAAAAAGAAAAAACAAAGGTAAGTTGTAGCCAAATTGTAGAGACTGATATGACAGAGAAAAGAGTTTATTTTTTTCTTCCTATGACTAGTAAGAAGTCAGTTACTGAAAATTTTTGAGGTGAGGAATCACATTCACAGTTGTGGTAGTAAGGTTAGTTTAATACAGGTCCTAAATTATCAAACAAAAAGAAAACATAACTTTGAAGGATGGTGAAATATTAAAATTCTGTTCTTTTTAAATATGGTTTGAAATAAATGAGCTGCTGAAGTGAGCTTACAGTATTTATCTTCACAAATAAGTTTATAATACTATTGACATATTCTCAAATAATTTTATCTGTACTGGGAATCTTTAAATGGCTGTTGACCTAATTTTAGAATTCACAGAGCTTTGTGTCACAGTATAATTCACATGTGACAATTATTTGCCCACCCATTCTCAAAGAAAATGGAACCATATCAAGTACTAAAAATCATGTTAATATTTAATGTTTTAAAGAAATTGCAGAGGTTTTTTTTTTTAAACTGCTCTCAGGTGTAGCCAAATTGAATAACGTTTAAAGTTTTCTAGAAGCTAAAAGATTCAGGAAATATTTTCTCATTGCGTAGTTAAAGAATATTTAATATACTTCTGAGAGCTACAGAAGGACAGAAAATTGTACAGAAGATAAATAATAGAAGATGATGGAGCCCCACAGTTTTCTCTGATACTCAACTGGGTCTCCTTTTCCCTATTTAAGTCTTAAAACAAATAAACAAACAAACAAAACAACCCCTAAAAGCCAAGTAATAGTCTATGAATGTTGAATTGATACCTACTTATAATAATAATAATTCACAACGATGTATCACCAGAAGGCTTATGAAGTGCCCTCCTTTTCAAAATCCTTTAAAGCAACTAATACAAGGATCATAACCATGTGACTTGCCTACAGAGATGTAAGTGACTGAACCAGGATTCATATACACTTCTTCTGATTGTGAGACTAAAGCTGTTTTCACTGTGCCTCACTAGTTTGTATTTTAATCTAGAATAGAAGTGAAGCATGTAAAAAAAAATCTTGATTTGTATTAAGTGTGAACAGTTCAGTTTTCAGAGATCAGGTACAAAGAGATGCTATAGAATTCAACAAATTTTGACTGCATGGATATTTATTTAGTTCCTGACATGTGTAAAGAATTATGCTCAGGTTGAGGTAGACAGAAATGTGTCCTATCTAAAGGAATTTATGTGAGAGAGCAAATTAAAGGAGGGAGCATGCACCCAAATTACTAAAATAAAACTAGAATAAGGTAATTACATAAGAATGATAGAAACAAAGGGCTAGAAAAGATCTGAGGAGGGAAAAAAGTACTCTTTAGGAAGCAGAAAGAGTTCCAAACAGGGCAGCATTTCAGCTATCTTGAATTACGAGGAAGAATTCAAAAGGTAGAATTGTGCGGGAAGGCATTTCACAAACAGAGAGTGCTGTTGACAAAAGCACAGAATTGTGGTCATGAACAGGTAAACAGTCCAAGATGCCGAGAACATAAACTGCAGAAGAAAAATTACATGCAATAAGGCTAGAATGTACATGTGTATGACTTTTGTTATTAATTTTGTTGTGACCCATAATATACAAATCCCATTTTATTCACAGCTATAACTTCTCCTGTCCCGCTACTGTAATCCCCTCAAACTGATACAAAGACATTTAGGGCACAGTATCAGCTCTCCTGAAAGCTCTTCCATAAGAAGAAGAATACAATATCTACACAAATTGGCAATAGTCTGCAATAAATGCATATTTCATATATTGTACAAGCTTTTTAAAAGTAGCTCCTTATTGCCTCTTGAATCAAATTTAATCCCTTAAGTTTGGCATATAAAATTCTCTACAACCTGGATCCAGTCTATCTGTGCAGATTATTGAACATTACTTTCACTCATTCACCCCTGCATTATAGCCAAACTGTCCTACTTGCTCTTCCCAATGCAAGCCCCTTGATTCCCTATCTCTGTGCCTTTGTATAGGATATCACTCATGCCAAGAATGTCTTTCCTCCTCATTTACAATTCTTCAAATCCCTAGTTTCCTGTGAAACTTGGATAAAGTATTACCTCCTAAATAATTAACATATGCCTAATTATATCCTACACATCTTTGCAAGCCAGCAGCCAAATCCCATTCCCAATCCTCATGACACATTTTCTTTTTCCATTCCCCTCAACTCTCCCAATCCAAAGTCCCAAACTAATACTATCTTACCCATTTTGCTATGCTCTCTAGAATATCTCATTTATAGGCAACATGCTCCTTAATCTTAAATATTTTCCTATCCCACTCTTTCCATCTCCTAGTAATCACTGCAACCTGGATGCTCTCTGATGAAAAAACTTCCCTGGCTAACTTTTTATCTGTACTGGCCATACCTTTACTCCTTCCTCTTGGCTCACTGATCAAGGTGAGGGATGTTGAATACTATTCACTCCATATTGTCACTCCCAGGTTCTCCTGCTACTTTCATCACTCTTAAACCTCTCCTCCTTGTGGTTTCATAAAATCCACATCTTCCACCAATCAAAATCCTCATAACTTTTGACTACAGACCTCTAAGTCACTTCTCCTCCTTCTTCAATTAAGTTCAGTACCTGATTTTTCTTTATTCCCCAACTTCTGTCCTCATACTTGAGAACTTCAGCATACCTATTGATTCTCTTTCAGACAACTTAACCACTCAGTTCCTCAATCTATTCACTTCTCATGACCTACTTCTCTACCCTACCTCAACCACACACAAAAACAGACATACTCTTGATTTTGCTATCATCCAGAACTGCAACATCCCTAGTCCCTAAGGCTCACAACCTAAGTATCATCCTTGACCATGTACTATTTCTCACCTTCCATATGCAAACTATTACCAAGGCCTGTCAATTTTATCTTTACATCTCTCCAATATGACTTCTTTTTTTCCTCTGATAATGCCACCATCCTGGTACAGAACCTTTTCACTGTACACTTGGACCAGTGCTGCAATAGCTTTCTGATGTGTCTGCCTGCAACAAGTCTTTCCCCATTTAAGTCTATCCTCCATTCGACCATCAAAGTGTTTTCTTAAAATTTAGGTTTGACCATATCATCACTCCCAAAATCAATAAACTCCAATGACTCTTTATTATATCCAAAATAAATACAAAATCCTCCATTTGGCTTTCAAAGTCTTTCATAACCTAGCCCCCATGTCCACCTTTCCAGTCTTTCTACTCCCTGCTCCCTACCACATATTTCTTTCATTTAGTGTCACTGGCCTCCTTACAGTTTCATAAACAAGATACTGTATCTTTCATTTCCATTAATTTTCTCTTGCTGACTCCCATGCCTGGAATCCTCTTCCTCTTCATCTGTCCTTCCTGGCTTTTCTGGTTTCCCTTTAGTTGCAGTTAAAATACCATCTACTACAGGAAGCTTTACCCAGCCTTTCTTAATTCTAGCCCCTTCCATTATTTCCTATTTATGTTGTGTAGATAAAATTTGTTTCTACATAGTTGTTTGCTTGTTCTCTACATTAGATTTTAAGCTTCTTGAGGTCAGTAACTTTCTTTTGACTCCATATCCTCAGAATGTAGTACAGTGCCTGGCACAAAGTAGGTACTTTATAAATGCTTATTGACTGACTGACAATAGTAGGGGTCTAATATCTATGTGCTGAATGAATTACTGAAATGAAATTAATTATTTATTCATGTGTTTATATTGTTTATACTTCCTTTAGAAGCATAACCTCTAGAGTCATGACAATGCTCTTTTGCCTGTATCTCCTTAAGCAGCAACACAAAGAAAAGAGCAGTAAATCTTTGATCATTAAAACTATTTTATTGGAGTCAGCCATGTTAAATGAAGTGAGAGGATAGCACTCCCCTTGGTAAGGATGGAAGAAGTCCTAGTGGTCTTTAGAACACATATACATAGTTAAGGCAGTGCCACCTACTCTATGGCATCAAACCATGGTTTGGGGTATATGGGGTATTCAAGGAGGACTAAGACCTCTAGTGTGAGGGCTTGTCAAGCCCTTTTCAGGATTGTTCATCCACCTTTGGTGTCTACCTAGCAGTAAACTCTTACCTGTGACTCCAAGAAGCTGTTACATTTACAGCTTGTCTCAAAAGACAGATCAAACCAGGTTGAGGGTAACCAACAGGCTCAAACGCATCCTTGAGTTGGGGGCTGGAAGGGGTGTGTCTACTTCGAGCACTTTAAGCTCCTGTCTTCCACTTCTCCACCCCCCCCCCCAATTTAGCAGATTAGAACAATTTGTTCCAAAGGCCATTAAGGCAGCTGAAGCAGGCACTATGGATTTCTTGCAGATTGATCAGATATTGAAGACACCAAGGTCATCTACCCCATCCCAGACCATTGTCAGTCATCTTTATTTTTGCCACTGGACTTCAACCACACTACAAGAGAGAGTGAGGCTGATGACTTTGTCAACTCTGCCTCACTTAAATCCAATTCAAAGATAAATGAAGACATCACTTCATGATGCCATTGGTCCTCTTCAAAAATGGAGGACAAACAACTGGATTCAGCTGTTATTTTTATATCTAATAGTATAGAGGAAATTTTATAAGAAAAATGATCCAATAGTGTTTTTTCCCCAGAAATTAGGAGAGTTAAGGAGGCACGACAATATACTTTGCAGTGACATTAGTTTTCATTCTTTTTGAGATATCATATATGTATGCTTAATGAATTTAATACTAACAACAAATAATATTTACATAGCACTTAGGTTTACAAACTGCATCACAAATATTATCTCCTTTGATCCTGACAATAAATCTGGGAAGTATTTCCTATTATGATCCCCATTTTTCAGATGAGGAAACTAAGAGGATTATGGTAAAGTAACTTAACCAGGTAGTTAAGCATTTGAGACCACATTTAAACTCATGTATTCCTCTCTCCAGGCTGGCTACTCTAGCTCCTATATCACCTAGCAGTCTCCAGACAGCTATGACCCCCATCTTATTCAATGCTTACTACTCTTTGTACTATGTAAAATACTACATTTCAACTATTTATTTAGAGTCAATGGACTCCAGTTTCCTCAACTCTACAATAAATTATTACTTAATAATCTCAAAGGTTTTGTGCATCTCTAAATTCTATAGTTTATTACAGAATAACTTTTGTTTTCATTTCATTTCAGAATAAGGGAGAATTATAATATATTACTCCAGTTTGGTCCTAATGAGGGATTTCATTGTTGTAATGAAACTCTTAGTGAGAAACTCCTTTTATCAATGTACATCAGCAATTATTGTTCAAGTCTTAGAAAATTGCCTGAGTCACTGAGTGTTTAGATAACTTGTCCAGATCACATAAATGATATTTGTTAGAGATGGGACTTGAATCCAGATCTTCCTTATTCTACTATTATATATTTATAATTAGAGAAGCTAGTGTAGTTTCAGATTAAAAACCTACAGTTCCCTATGCCATATGGCAAGGTAGGAAGAACATTCTATTTTTATGCCTTTCTACCTTCTTTTAGAAATGATTTTTTTAACCCCACCTCTTCTGCCGCCAAACATTTTGTATCCTCATGCTACTCTCAAATTATTCTCTTGTTATCCAGTATTTCCCACAAATATCTGTCTTTTCTTGTTAACTAGTCAGAGTTCTTATGCCCTAAATTTCCGTCAAATATTGATGAGATTATTTAATTAAAATAATTCACAATATCTTAATGAGGAAATAATGAATTATATAACTATAATTGATATAAACTATATATATATAAACATAATATATATAATGTATTTTTCAAATTGCATGTATAGTTTTCAACATTCATTTTATAAGATTTTGAGTTCCAAATTTTTCTCTCTGCTCTACTCTCCTTAAGACAAGTAATCTGATATAGAATATAAATGCATAATCATGCTAAACATATTTCCATATTTGTCATGTTGTGAAAGAAGAATCAGAACAAAAGGAAAAAAATGTATAGTTTTATAATGTTTAGACTCTGCATCAACTCTACCTTAACAATTTAATTCAATTCATTTTTATTTGAATTATTAAGCACCTTTGGGAATACAATATAAAAGTTCAAACTCTAGTGCTTGCAAAGTACGTGACCCCAGACAAATTATTTAATTTCTTGGAGTTTGGTTTCCTCATCTGTAAAATGGAGATAATAATATTTGCAGTATTCACTCCACTGAGTTTCACAAGTGCTTATATTTTATTTTGTTTTGGTTGGGTTGGTAGTGGCAGCAAGGTGAGATTGGAAATTTAGGTAAAACATAAACCTTGCCCTCATGGGCCTTCGAGACTCCTTTCTGGCCCTTGTTCCCTTTATTTAGCCTGCCTGTGACAAATAAAATCTGCACTGGTGACTGAAGATGATCTACCAGTGCCTTATCACTACAAGCAGACCAGCACCTTATGGGATTCAATCAAATAAAACAATCAACGATTGTGGTAAACATATGGGTTGGCATAACAAATATTTGAAACTGTGAATTGCTCATTCAAAAATACAGAATTATATCCTGTCATTTAAGCGCATATTTAAATCTATAGTTAAATTTTGATAATAGAGTTTAGTATCATAATAAGTCAGAATTGTATTATGTTGTTTGTGTTTGGTTCTGTTGAGGGATTTCATTACTGTAGTGAGACTCTCAGCGAGAATCTCCTTTTACTGATGAATGTCAGCATCTACTGCTCAATTCTTAGAAAATTGCCTGGGTCACTGTGAATTTAGGTGACTTGTCCAGGTCACATAAGTAGTATTTGTTAGAGATGATACTTGAATGAAGATCTTCCTTATTCTAACACTAGCTCTCTGTCCAATATACTGTCTAAATTTTTTTTTCCATAAAACTACATTATATTTTCCAGAGAGAACAAAAAACTAACCACATAGTCTAAGGGCAGCTTAGAGGGACAGAATTACCATGCCTAGGATTTTGGCAACAATATGGTCCAGAAAATGGGAAGATCAACAGTGGGTGTGCAAAAAAAAATTGTCCATGTCAGGGAAAAGCTGAAAATTTTAATCACTTTAAAGGTTAGGAAATGTTTTCCTTGCAAAAAGTCAATGAAGCAGATGGGAACCTGAGGGCCAGAAAGGTTAAATTACTTGCCTACGGTCACAAAGATAACGGATACCATAGCCTGAAATTGATCCTAGACGTAGCCTAATTCTTTTGTTCTTTCTAATACACCACGTGCAGCTAAGGTCCAATTATTCTAGGAAAAAAATTATGTGAGTAAAGAAGGCTATCATGGGAGAAAGAAATGAGAAAGCTAACTACTCTTTGTCAAAACCTAAAGTGAGGACCAAAATGAGCAGCAACAGGGCAAGAGTTTGTATGTCCACATGCTAAGCAATTAATAACTAGTATTTCCTTTGTTGCACATAAACTGAATATCAGGGAAAAGATGACAAAGACCAAGACATTTGCTGATGAAAGAAGAGCTAGATTAGAGGGAAATGTCACATTATTGTTGCATTCTGTTGACAAATTGATCCAGAGGGTGTGTGTGTGTGTGTGTGTGTGTGTGTGTGTGTGTGTGTGTGTGTGTGTGTGTGCATGTTTGATGCTCCTCACTCCCTTATTTTATTTTTTTTAAGGCAATTGGGGTTAAGTGACTTGCCCAGCTTCACAAAGCTAGTAAGTATCAAGTGTTTGGTCTGTGGCCATATTTCAACTCAGGTCTTCCTGACTTCAGGGCCGCTGCTCTGCACTGGGCCACCAACCTTCCCCTCACTCCCCTATTTGGGCAGAAACAATGTGAATGAAGTGTAGAACTATCTATTGCATTAAGCTATTTTCAGTTGCAAAGACATGAATTGACTTTTTTTGTTTGTTTGTTTTCTTATTATTACAGACAATAGACTAGGTCTCCTAAGGACATTCTTCTTTGAGGGTTAATTTTTTTTTTAAGTTTTCAATTCTTCTGCTGAAGTTATGAGCTGGTAAAGCAAGAGATTTGTTTAATATAATTTTCAGGACCATAATTGTGTTAGTTTTCCCTGGGTGTCCTTGTCTATTTATAGAAAACCATGAAAATCACATGCTATGTCACATGATGTGGGATTGGTGCTATTGGTTGGCAGTTTTCCCTTGAGATCCTGGAGGTCTAGCCATTCTCTTATTTGCCATCTGCTATTCACAGTGAAAAGATGGGTAGAGCTGAATGACATAATTTTCCTTTCCAAAAGCCATCCAGAATACATTATATTTTGCTGAGTTTTCACAGATGGAATAATTATCTTTATGTAGCCAAGAAGAGGTCATAGAGAAGAAATTTTCTCATTAGATTCAGTTTCAATCTGTACATGTCCACAGATTATAATATTTCTCATCCCTTAAATCATAATTAGTCTCTTTTGAAAACAATTGTTTCAAGTCACACTGGATCATTTTCCACCTATATATGTCCATGCAATATCATGTATTACTTCAAGCATGACAGTGTTTATTTGTCATAGTCACTTAGCTATGCCTGAAAAAAAGTAATGATTTTCTAGGCAATTGAAAAATGTGTTGTACATGTACATTGGGGACAATGTATCCTAAGCTGCTGATGCAAAGATCTTCCATGAGTTTTTATATTCAACACAACAGCAGAGTTTAATTTCAGATTTGGGAAAACAAATTAGTTTTAGTTATGCTATCGAGAGTCTTCAGCACTCTTTTTTATTTTTCTTCCTGCATGTCAGATAATAAAATATAAGTTATACCAAGGTTATGAAGTAATTTTTTTTAAATAATGAAAGGCTTCAAAACTTTTCTACACAAAAGCAGAATCATGTTATAAATGATTAATAGTTGTAGGTTGTTAAAACCCATTTTGAAAGGTGTATTCTATATTTGTAAAAATATGCATTTCTTGTTGCTACATATAATAAACTTTCTTAATAGGTAAAAGTTTAAAATACACATTATTTTACTTTTTTTCCTTATTTTATTTTCCCCACAAAATTCTGAAATGTATTGCTGTGGATTTATATGTGTATGTGGGGCACAGTTTATATAAATTATATGCAATAAATTATGTGATTATATATGTAGCTCTATATAAATGCATATCTATATATACACATACATATATGTCTATAACGTAACACAGACATATATACACATACTCATATATATTAATTATTGCAGGATTTGACAGCTGATTATCATGGTTTCTTTAGGTGTTAAGAACGGTTCCCTGTAGCAATTTCTCTACTGTTGTTGGCTATAAGACGTGTGTGTGTGTGGTGTGTGTTGTATGTGTGTGTGTGTGTGTGTGTGTGTATGCACGCGTGTATTTATGGGGTGAAAATATTCAACAGGTTTCAGTATGTGGTCCAGAAAACCTACCTTTACCTGCCAGTTTTCATGTATTCAAATTCAGTAAAAAACTTTAATTAATTAAAGGGAACTCACACTAGGATAATGCTTTTAACAACAACAATGATGATGATGATGATGATGATGATGATGATGTTGATGATAATTTTGATGGTGATTATAATAATAAAAACAGTAGAAACATTTAGCATTCAAAACTATTGTAAAGTTTCCAAAGCCCTTGACACATATTACCTCATTTAATCCTCATAATAGCCCTAGGAGACTGCTGCTATTATTAGAGACAGCAAAGTGGCACAGTGGGTAGAGTGCTAGACCTGGAGTCAAGAAGGCCTGAGTTCAAATTTCACATCAGACACTAACTAGCTGTGTGACCCTGGCAACTTGTGACACGAGTCCAGTACTTTAACCAACAATCACTAGCCCATCACTGGTGGATTCATATACTGGAACCTCAAGGTCGGATGGTGCAGGCCTCTTTCTGATTCTGCCAGATGCCTCACAGTGTGACTCATGACAAGGACAGTTATAGCCACTAAAATCTCTTGCATTTGTAATGGGTACATAACCAAAATGGGTGCATACACTTATCTGTATGACCCATTCAGGTTTATGTGATTTCAATAATGGGCATGGAGAAAGTAACAGAAATTAAGGTGAAACATGACTTACAAGAATTTGCAGTTTCTCCTCCACTATCTCCTTGATAAGAGAAAAACAAAATGTGACTAAACTTATCTATTTCAAAAAATGAAAGGAAGTTTCCTTCCTTGGAGGCTCATAAGAGTTAATCTCAGAAACAGAGATAATTTTACCTAATGGACAATCTGTATGTAGATAATAAGTAAGAATATATCGTACCTTCACACTGCCATATTTCTTGTACTATTCTTGCTGAAGAGGAAAACCATCCCCTGGAAATATTTATGGCAAGTCCAGTTGGATGTTCTAATCATTGCTAGGGCTAGTGTAGGGGTCTAGGCAAAAAACCTGTAGAAGTTTAGTCCAGATATGTATGCTTATCAATGTTACACTTTAATAAGAGATATCTGAGGGATATAAAACCTTTACCTTCTCTCTGGTAAGTGCTATATTATCAACCACTAAGGTCAAAGTAAATTGATTGCATGATATTCTTGTCAAAAGCTAGAAGACCGAGGTCAGAATCCTAGCTACAATACTGACTGTCTTGTTGACTCTGGATAAGTCATTTTAATCTCTCAGCCTCAATTTCCTGATCTAGAAAAGAAGCATACTTTTTTTGCCTTGAAATTGTGCTTGCTAAACCTTAAAACCCTATATATGTGATTATTATTTTTCTTTCCTTGAGTATGACCAAGATAATTGTGTGGAGGCTACTCTCTGAATATACTTTGAAAAAAAAGTCATGCCTATGTTGTCTCAGACAAGAGTCAGACTGCACCATAATAAAGCAAAAAGATACTGGAAAAGCTGCCTCACAAAAACAGAAGCTCTTAGGATATGCAAAACCCATGGTATCCTCTAATCCATTTTTCTAAGGCAGATACTTTAGCTTTAACCTCCATATGTAACACGTTTTTATTCCCTTGCTTTTTGTTTCAATGTGAGCTCGTTTTAATAGGCCTTCACCTCAATATGCATATTTAAAAATTTAATTAACGGTTAATAAATTTGCAGTTTGAGAAAGTGTTAAAGTACTCTAGAAATGTGTGATTGAGATATCATGAAGAGTTCTTGCTAAAAAAAAAGATTAAAGATGGGCTTCTCAAAAACATAAGGATAGTATTATTTAGGACAGGTGATTTTGTTTTCAAGCTTCAGAAATTGTTAGGACACTATGTTAAAACTGACTCATATAGTTTTGTAGGCCTCTGATATGCATCAACACTAGACTTTTTTTAATAGAGAAAAAAATAACGGCGATGAGAAAAACACATTTCAGAGTTGGCTGCAGATACTCTTAAGAAGGGGAAAGGAAATACTATTTTATGAATATGTAACAGTTAAAAAGAAATATAACTTACAGACAAAATTAAGCATGTTACTTACCAGTTACACTGGCAGAAATATAATGTAACAATAGGCTTGAGCAGAGAATTCTAGGTTAATCTTGAATACGACAAAACATAAAAGTTTAAATATGAGATGATAAGAAAAAATTTGATTTGTTTGAAGGAGGGAAAAAAATCTAAAAAATGGAAGAACAGACATAAGGAAATGCTTTATCTACTGTGTCTATTGTAATTCAAAATAATCTTTTCCTCTTTTAAATCATTTAGTATCCTCCATTTAATTAATTTTCATCACCTTACTCATATTACTTACAATAATTTTATAGGCTTCTTTAGCACTTATTTATCATACATATACTCTAAGAGACTGACCTTGTCCAGGAATGAAAAGGTACTTCCTGTTTCATGTTCTACAAGAGTCATTGAGAATAGTGTTAAGGTTTAGGCAAGCTTTTGGTGAGAGCAGAAGGAACTCTAATATTTCATCACTCTTAGAAGGGTAAGGAAAATTTTTTTAGCCTACTAAATTGCATTAATAATCTCTCCATTGCTCTTCAAGTGACTTAGAATTTTTGTTTAAGTTGTACCTATGGTAATTCATTGGAATCAGAGAACCTGATTTTAACTTTTGTGGCTACTGCTTAATATCATTGTGACTCTGATAAATAATAGTAACTAGTATTTTTGTAGTGCCTGAAACATTGCAGAGTGCTTTACATTTGCTATGGCAGTTGATCTTCACAACAACCCTTGTAGGAAGATGGTGTCATTGTGCCCATTTCACAGATGTGGAAATTGAGGCCATGACAGCTTAAGGTACAGATAGAAAGTTTCTGAGGCAGTATTTGAATTCAAGTCTTCCTGACTCTATGTCTATATGCACAATACCACCTAGCTACTCGGAAAATAACACCATTTATTGAATGTAGAGTTCTCATCTGTAAAATGAAGGGATTCAAACAAATGATTTCTAAGTTCCTTTCCAGGTGTATATAATATGCTTCTATGAGCTATACTGCATTGCAACTTTCTGTGCATATGTGTATATACCTATATTCTAAAAATTCTCCACATTGACTATTTTCTTAACAGAATCGTACACTAGGTGATCTGATTCTTTTAATAAATATGTCCCTGAATGTCAGCTATTGTATTATATGAATAATCAGATTAAATACCTATAATTGACATGGAAAGAGAAAAAGAAGCCTCTCAGTAGACTTGAAAACTGTTTAAAATTAATGTAGAAACAGCTGAAGAGTGAGAGCTACCAGGATGCGTTCGGTACGAATTTGGCATCAAATTGTCTCCAAAATTGCTGGACTTATAACAGCTCTGGGTAAGAATGTGCTATAGTAACAGCCTTGGAAAAATACTGCAATGTCAAAACATCAATAGCTATGTAAGAGGAACTGTACTACAGAAGTTTTTATCCGCTCAGAAGTAGCATCAAGAAATGATGGTGGAGGGCTGTCACTAGACCAATATGGAATCCATAGGCCCAACATCACATGTACTGGTTTGTTTTTTTTTAAATTTCTACAACACAGCAGCTCATTAGATAGCCATACCAAGGGAAATGATATTAAGTTTGATTTATGTTTCCATAGAAAGATAGAAGAATGGACAGATGATTTTTGCTTCACTTTCACCATCCACTTACATCCTCTAGCCCCAGAAAAACTCTCTTTTGTAGTATTTAAGTAGACTCATGCAAAAATAAATTAACGTTTTTGCCTCATTTAAAACTATATGTGCCAATTTGCACCTCTAGTCACTAAATCATTAATCACCTTTATGCCAAGAAAAAGAAGCATGCTGCAACATACTTGTGAAGTCTTAATTGGTCTTTATATATAGATCAGAGTTCTTATCTTTCAAAATTGGTTACATGATTATAGCCATTGTACATATTTTTTTCTCCTAGTTCTGCTCACTTCACTTTGCATTAGCCCATACAAGTTTTATATTGTTGTTGTTGTTCAGTTGCTTCAGTCATATCAAACTCTTTATGATTCCATTTGGGGTTTTCTTGACAGAGATACTGGAGTGGTTTGCCATTTCCTTTTCCAATTCATTTTACAGATGAGGAAACTGATGCAAACAGGGTTAAGTGACTTGCCCAGGATCACACATCTAGTAAGTGTGTGGGACCAGATTTGAATTAAGGAAGTTGAAACTTCTTGATTCCAGGCCTAGTACTCTATCCACGGCATTTCTAGATCTTCTTAATCTATCTTTTTAGTTACTATTTATGGTACATTCATATAGCAATTTATTCAGCCATTTCAGTTGGACATCCACTTTATTTTCAATCCCTTTTTAACATTAGGTGCTGCTATAAATATTTTTATCCACATGCTTCTTGATAAATCTGCTGAATACACCTAGCAAAGGTTTCATCTGGTCAAAAAGGTATACATAGTTTAGCAGCTTCTTAAAATTAGAAATTGCATTCCAGAATATTTGGACCAATTTGTAGCTCCACGAAAACATTAATAATGTGCCTATCCTGCCACAATCTCACGAATAATTGTCATCTTCGTCATTATGTTGAGTGAGGTGTTGGATATCATATTTGTTTTAATTTGCATTTCTCTTACCATTCATGTTTTAGCATACTTTTATATTGTTTTTGTTATTAGTTTCATAGTTAATAGTTTCCCTTCTAATTCTCATTGCATTGCTTTCACTTGTGCAAAATATTTTCAATTTTATATAATTTCTTCCATTTTTCATTTGTGTACAAAATGATCTTCTATACTTAGGGCATTTATCCATTTGGAGTGGAGTGGAGTGGGGTAGCAAAATTAAATAGTGTGCTAGACTTGGAGTCAGTGAGATCTGGGTCCAAATCCTGACTCAAATGCTTATTAGTTGTGTGACCCAAAGCAAGTCACTTAAAGTCTCTGTTGCCTCATGTTTTAAAATAGGAATAATAATAGCATCTAGTTCATTGGATTGTTTTGAGTATCAAAATAGATTACACATATTAACAACTTTGCAAAATGTCAAGTATTGTATAAATGCTATTCATGAACATTATTGAGATGTTACTCTGACTCTGATTTTTGCCCCAATAGTACATGTCCTTGAATTTATCAAACATAGTAATGTCATGGTCAATTGCTTCTTGGTCTTGTTTAACCAATCTTTTTCACTGAATAAAATTTCTATTTTTTGATCAGTACCAAATAGTTTTATGATTACTGCTTTCTAGTATAGTTTGAGACCTGGTACTGTTGGACCTCATTCATTACAGTTTTTTTTTAATTCCCTTGAGAAATTTTACCCTTTCTATTCCACCTGAATTTTGTTATTTTTTTCTAATTCTATAAAGAAACATGTTGATAATTTAATTATAATCACATTGTACATTTACTCTGACATCATGATGTTATTTTGGTCTCTGAGTATGAAAGACAATGAAAATAATGGCACTAATTCTCCAAATAACTTAGGCAGTATGGTCCAAAATTATTTCCTCTCCACTGTTAAGTCTATGTTCTGAGGTAGTGTACAACAATGGAAATAGCTATGAAAGTAAAATCATAGTGGACTCATGATCAAATCTTACTTGAGTCACAGTAAACTGAAAGAGTTTGACTACATAATTCCTGAGTTCCCTTACAGATATATATAAATGATCCTATTAAATATGACTGTAATTATTATAACCCATTAGAATATCTGCTTCACCTCACTGAGAAGTGATTCATCAAATCATTCCTAATATACTTGCCTTTGTAACCTGGCACCATTTGGAAACCTGGAGCTACTTCACAGAAATCCCTATCCAGTTATTGTTCATAGCAATGGTTCTTCATGGCAGTCACATATATTCCTTATAGCTAGACCTACAAGCATGACTGAATCATTGTAATAAATTGAAATTTTTTCCGGATTAGCTGACAAAGGTTAAATCAGATTCCACACAAGGATGTAGATGCTATATTGGACCTGTTAAAATCCAGTTTAAAAAACTTTTCTGGTTGTCAAATTTTATTGTGGACAAACTACTGTTCACAATATGTGGTTTGACTCATTTGAAGTGATTAGACATGCAATATTAAAAACAACAACAACAACAAAAACAACAACAACAACACACTTTTGTCCAATGCATATTTCAGTATTTTTTAAAATATCAATTTGTTTTTTGTTCAGTTGGAGTTTTAATGTCTATATAGCTCATTTCTCTTCTTTGCTTCTCTTGCTCCCTTTCAATCTAGTTTTTGTTGTTATTATTTGTTGCTATTATAATTACACACATTTATCATATTTTAAATCTACAGAACTTGCTAAGCTAAATGTATTATAAATGGTAACTCACAATTTGTCCACATTCATGATTAATCAATATTTCCCAGGGCCATCTCCCAGTGGTCTAAAAATCAAAAAGCAATTATTGTGTTTTTTCATATTCTGAATTAATGCCAATCATATATAATTAAATGTTACGTGTATCTCCTAATCCTGACTTGGGCATTTGCTGCTAAAGCATAAGTATTTATAGGGATTACTTCTTAAGCTCTATTCCACTGCACTGTCTAAAGAATTGTCTAAGTATCTTAGCATACTTTTTAAAATTAATTTATTTTGATTTATCAAAAATCACTTCCATATGTTTTTTAAGTTTAAAATTTTTCTCCCCCTTCCTTCCAACCACCCTCCCCGATACATCTCACAATCTGATATAGGCTATACATTTACATTCCTATTAAACATATTTTCACATTAGTGATGTTGTAAGTAAGAATTAGAACCAATAGGAGGAACCACCAGAAAGATGAAACAAAACACAATAGAAGAAAAAATTAGCAAACACTGTGCTTCAATCTGCATTCAAGCCCCATAGTTCTTTCTTTGGATGTGGATAGCATTTTCCATCATGAGACCTTTAGAGATGTCTTAGATCCTTGTATTGCTGAGAAGGGTTAAGTTTATCAATATTAGTTACCGCACAACATGGCTATTACTGTGTATGATGTTCTTGTGGTTCTGCTCACTTCACTCAGCATCAGACGATGCAAGTTTTCCATGTTTCTCTGAAGTCAGTCTATTTGATCATTTCTTACAGCGCAATAACATTTACATACCACAACTTGTTCAGCCATTCCCCAACTGATAGTCATCCTCTCAATTTCCAATTCTTTGCCACAACAAAAAGAGCTGCTATAAATATTTTTTGTACATGTGGATCCTTTTCTCATTTGTATGATCCCTTCCAGATAGAGCCCTAGAGAATTATGGGAGGCGGAGCCAAGATGGCAGAATGAAAGCAGTGACTTGGCTGAGCTCTCCCCCAAACCCCTCCAAATACTCATAAAAAATGGCTCTAAACAAATTCTAAAGCAGTAGAACCCACAAAAAGACAGAGTGAAGAAAATTTCCAGCCCAAGACAACGTGGACAGTTGACCAGAAAGGTATATCACACTGGGCGGGTAAAGGAGCACAGTGTGGCATGTGTGTACAGGCCTCAGCGAACCTGGAGCAGGCCTCAGAGGACTGAATCTCAGGCAGCTGTGGTGGCTTCCAGACCTCTCAACCCACAAACACCAAAGACAACTTAGAAGGTCAGTGACAAAAGTCTGTTTCTGCAGTGCTGAGAGAGGAGCTAGGTCAGAGCCAGCCCCAGAGCGCAGAGCACAGGACACGGGTGCCTGGGGGATGGCTGCATTCTGAGATTCTAGCCTACAAACTGAGGGGGAATCTAATGTCTGATCAGAGGAGGATTGTAGAGATCTATTTGCCAGTGCTAAGGCAGGAATCTCTTTCTTTGCCAGTCCTTGGATCTGGGTCACAGTTCTAAGCTGCAGTCCTGGGGCAAGGAGGAGGGCTGGTGTGGTAGAGCTTGTAGTGGGAATGTAGAGAAAACCTTCTTCACAGTTTGAGGACAGAAAGAAGTGCTTATGGTCACTAATAGACCAGAGCACAAGCCAGGAAAAGAGTAAACACCTCACCCCTTATCATACCACATTGCAAGAACTGAAAATTTACAAGTCCCTACAAGTACCTCTGAAAACAGCTATATAAACCCCCAAAGCTTGGGACAGTACATTGTCCACATTGGAAGCAGACTCTTACCTTAACAAAGAGTTTAAAACTCTAATAATTGGCTGGGATCATGAGCAAGCAGGGCAAAAAAAGTCAGACTATATTATCTTACTTTGGTGACAAAGAAGATCAAAACATACAATCAAAGGACAACAAAGTAAAAGCTCCTACACCCAAAGCCTCCAAAGAAAAATATGAATCAGTCCCAGGCCTTGGAAGAGCTCAAAAAGGAGTCTGAGAAGCAAGTAAGAGAAGGAGAGGAAAAACTGGGAAGATAAATGAGAGTGGTGCAAGAAAATCATGGAAAACAAGTCAACAGCTTGCTAAAGGAGACCGAAAAAGATACTGAAGAAAATAACACCTTAAAAAATAACCTAACCCAAATGGCAAAAGAGGTCCAAAAAGCCAAAGAGGAGGAGAATGACCTAAAAAGCAAAATTGGCTGAGTGGAAAAGGAAGTCCAAAAGATTACTGAAGAAAATATTTCCTTAATAATTAGAATACAGCAACTGGAAGCTAGTGACTCTATGAGAAATCAAGACAACATAAAACAAATCCAAAAAATAGAAAAATGAGAAACAATGTGAAATGTCTCATTGGAAAAACAACTGACAAGGAAAATAGATCCAGGACAGAGAATTTAAAAATTATAGGAGTATCTGAAAGCCATGATCAAAAAAAGAGCCTACACACCATTTTTCAAGAAATTATCAAGGAAAACTGCCTTGATATTTTACAACCAGAGGGCAAAAAAAAAGAATCCACCAATCTCCTCCTGAAAGAGATCAACAAAAGAAAACTAGGAATATTGTAGCCAAATCCCAGAGTTCCCAGGTCAAGGAGAAAATATCATAAGCTGCCAGAAAGAAATAATTCAAGGACTGTGGAAACAAAATCATGATAACACAAGATTTAGCAGCTTCTACATTAAAGGACCACAGGGCATGGAATATAATATTCTGGAGGGCAAAGGAGATAGGATTACAAACAAGGATCACCTACCCAGCAAAAATGAGTATAATCCTTCAGGGAAAAAATTGGTCATTCCATGAAATAGAGGACTTTCAAGCATTCATGATGAAAAGACCAGAGCTGAATACAAAATTTGACTTTCAAAATACAAGACTCAAGTGGAACACGAAGAGGTAAACAGGAAAGAGAAATCATAAAAGATTTATTAAGACTGAACTGTTTACATTCCTGCATGGAAAGATAATATTTATAACTCATGAGACCTTTGTCAGTATTAGGGTATTTGAAGGGAAAAAATTATGTGTATGTATAGATAGATAGACAGATAGAGGGCACAGGGTGAGTTAAAGATTAAGGGGTCTTATCTGGAGAATAAAATTAAGGGATAAGGGAAGATTATGCTCTGAGAAGAAGAAAGGGAGAGGTAGAATGGGGTAAATTATCTCACAAAAAAACAGAAAAGAAAAGTCTCTTACTGTGGAGGTGAAATGGGGGAAGGTAAGAAGGAATGACTGAATCTAATTCTCGTAGGATTTGGCTTAAGGAGGTAGTAACATGCACATTCAGTTGTGCGTGGAAATCTGTCTTACCCTACAGGAAAGTAGGGGGAGAAGGGGACAAGAGAGCAGGGGGGATGATAGAGAGGAGGGCAGATTGGAAAAGGGTATAATCACAAATAAATACTTCTGAGGAGAGATAGGGTCAAAAGAAAGAACAGAAAAAATGGGAGGGCAGAATAGGATTAAGGGAAATAAAGTTAGTTTTTCACAGCATGTCTACTATGGAAGCATTTTGTATAACTGCACATGTACAATCTATATGGAGTTGCTTGCCTTTTTAATGAGTGTGGGTGGGGAGGGAAGAGAGAAAATCTGAAACCTAAAGTTTTAAAAACATATGTTTAAAAAAAAGTTTTCACATACTAGTGGGAAATAAGAAATACAGGAAATGGGGTACAGATGTCTATCCTTGCATAAAGGAAAATAGAAGGGGAAGGGGATAAAAGAAGGGGGGGAAGAGATAGAAGAGAGGACAGAGTAGGGGAAGGAATATTCAGAATGCATGCCATCTTGGGGTGGGGGAAGGGGTGAGATGGGGTGAAAATTTGGAACTCAAAAACTTGTGGAAGTGAATGTTGAAAACTAAAAATAAATAAATTTATATATAAAAAAGTGAGGCATTTATCAGACAGACTGGTTGCAAAAAATTTTTCCCAATTTTCTTCCTTCCTTCTAATCTTAGTTGCATTGGTTTTGTTTGTGCAAAAACTTTTCAATTTAATGTAATCAAAATTATCCATTTTGCTTTTCATAATGTTCTCTATCTTCTGTTTGGTCATGAATTCTTCCGTTCTCCATAGATCTGATAGAAAAGTATTCCTTGTTCTCCCAGTTTACTTATGGTATCAGCCTTTGTATCTAAGTCATGAACCCATTTTGACTTTATTTTAGTATATGGTGTGAGATTTGGGTCTATGCCTATTTTCTGCCATACTCTTTTCCAGTTTTCCCAGCAGTTTTTTTCCAAAAAGTGGGTTCTTATCCCAGAAGCTGTAGTCTTTGGGTTTATCAAATAATAAATTACTGTAGTCATTAACTACTGTGTCTTGCATATTTAACCTATTCCACTGATCCACCTCCCTATTTCTTAGCCAGTACCAAGCTGTTTTGATGATTGCTGCTTTATAATACAATTTAAAATCTGGAATTGCTAGGCCACCTTCCCCTGCATTTCTTTTCATTAGTTCCTTTGATATTCTGGACCTTTTGTTTTTCCAAATGAATCTTGTTATTATTTTTCTAACTCTATAAAATAATATTCTTGGTAGTTTGATTGGTATGGCACTGAATAAGTAAATTAGCTTAGGTAGGATTGTCATTTTTATTATATTAGCTCAGCCTACCCATGAGCAACTGATGTTTTTCCAATTATTTAGATCTGATTTTATTTGTGTGAAAAGTGTTTTGTAATTGTGTTCATAGAGTTCCTGGGTTTGTTTCAGGAGGTAGACTCCTAAATATTTTATAATGTCTACAGTAAGTTTAAATGGGATTTCTCTTTCTATCTCTTGCTGTTGGGATTTGTTGGCAATATATAGAAATGCTGATGATCTATGTGGGTTTACTTTATAGCCTGCAACTTGATTTTCTAGGATTCTCTAAGTATATCATTATGTCATCTGCAAAGAGTGACAGCTTTCTTTCTCCTTTGCCTATTCTAATACCTTCAATTTCTTTTTCTTCTCTTATTGCTAAAGCTAACATTTCCAGTACAATATTGAATAACAGTGGTGATAATGGACATCCTTGTTTCACCCCCGATCTTATTGGAAATGCTTCTAGCCTGTCCCCATTACATATAATGCTTGCTGAAGATTTTAGATATGCTATTTATTATTTTAAGGAAGACTCCATTTATACCTATGCTTTCTAGTTTTTTAATAGGAATGGGTGTTGTATTTTATCAAAAGCTTTTTTCTGCATCTATTGAGATGATCATGTGGTTTCTGTTGGTTTTGGTGTTGATATGCTCAATGATGCTGATAGTTTTCCTAATATTGAACCAACCCTGCATTCCTGGTATAAATCCTACCTGGTCATAGTGTATTATTCTTGTGATAAGTTGCTGCAATCTATTTGCTAGTATTTTGTTTAAAATTTTTGCATCTATATTCATTAGAGAAATTGGTCTATAATTTTCTTTCTCTATTTTGACTCTTCCTGGTTTAGGTATCAACACCATATTTGTATCATAAAAAGAATTTGGTAAGACTCTTTCTTCACCTATTTTCCCAAATAGTCTTATAGTATTGGAATTAATTCTTTAAATGTTTGATAGAATTTGCATGTAAATCCATCTGGCCCTGGAGATTTTTTCCTAGGGAGTTCATCAATGGCTTGTTCAATTTCTTTTTCTGAGATGGGGTTATTTAAGTATTTTACTTCCTTTTCGGTTAATCTGGGCAATTTATATTTTTGTAAATATGTATCCATTTCACTAAGATTGTCAAATTTGTTGGCATATAGTTGGGCAAAATAATTCCTAATTATTGTTTTAATTTCCTCTTCCTTGGTGGTAGCTTCCCTTTTCATTCTTGATACTAGTAATTTGGTTTTCTTCTTTCTTTTTTTAATTAAATTAACCAAAGGCTTATCTATTTTATTGTTTTTTTCATAAAACCAGCTCTTAGTTTTATTTATTAGTTCAATAGTTTTCTTAATTTCAATTTTATTAATTTTTCCTTTGGTTTTCAATATTTCTAATTTGGTGTTTAGTTGAGGATTTTTAAGTTTTTCTAGTTTTTTTAGTTGTATGCCCAATTCATTAATCTCCTCTTTTTCTATTTTATTTATGTAAGCATTTAGAGATATAAAACTTCCCCTAAGAACTGCTTTCTTGCATCCCATAGTTTTGGTATGTTGTCTCATTATTGTCATTCTCTTGAATGAAATTATTGATTGTTTCTATGATTTGTTGTTTGACCCAATCATTTTTTAGGATTAGATTATTTAGTTTCCAATTATTTTTTAGTCTATCTTTCCATGGCCCTTTATTACATATAATTTTTATTATGTCATGATCTGAAAAGGATGCATTTAATATTTCTGCCTTTCTGCATTGGATTGTGAGGTTTTTATGCCCTAGTACATGGTCAATTTTTGTGTATGTGCCATGTACTGCGAGAAAAAAATATATTCCTTTCTATCCCCATTCAGTTTTCTCCAGAGGTCTATCATACCTAACTTTTCTAATGTTCTATTCACCTCCTTAACTTCTTTCTTATTTTGTGGTTAGATTTATCTAGTGCAGAGAGGGAGGTTCAGGTCCCCCACTAGTATAGTTTTGCTCTTTTCTTCCTGTAACTCCCTGAACTTCTCCTGTAAGAATTTGGATGCTATACCATTTGGTGCATATATGTTTAGTAATGATATTACTTCATTGTCTATGGTGCCTTTTAGCAGGATGTAGTTTCCTTCTTTATCTCTTTTGATTAGATCTATTTTTGCTTTTGCTTTGTGTGAGATCAGGATTGCTTCCCCTGCTTTTTTTACTTCAGCTGCATAATATATTCTGCTCCAGCCTTTTACCTTTACCCTGTATGTGTCACTCTTTTTCAAATGTGTTTCCTGTAAACAACATATTGTAGGATTATGGTTTTTAATCCATTCTGCAGTCCGTTTCCGTTTTATGGGAGAGTTCATCCCATTCATATTCACAGTTATGATTACTATCTGTGTCTTTTTCTCCATCCTTTCCCCCCAGTCTTTATGCTTTTCTTTCTCCTTTTTCCTTTCCCCCTTCACTAGTGTTTTGCTTTTGACCACGCCTCCTTCAGTCCCTCCCCCTTTTTCCCTTTCCCTTTTCTTCCCCTTTAGTCTTACTGCTTCTTCCCTTCTTCCCCCCTTTTCTTTCCCCCTCCCTTTTCTTTCCCCTTTTCCCTCCTACTGCCTATAGGGCAAGTTAGATTTCTATACCTAACTGATTATATTATGCCAAATCAGATGAGAGTAAGGTTCAAACAATGCTCCCCCCTCCCTTCTTTCCCTCTGCTGTAATAGGATTTTGTGTCTTTTCCTGTAATGTAATTTACCCTTGTCTGCCTCCTCCTTTCTCAGTACATTTTCTAAGATCAGATTGATCCACCTATTTGGATCATTTAACCCATTAGATTTTTTTTTATCATTACATCAAAGTCAACTAATATCCACCCTCTTTATGTATACTCCTTTAACAGGTGTAATAACAATACAGTTCTCAAGGGTTGCAAGTCATATTCCCTTGTAGGGGTTTAAACACCCCCCCTTATTAACAACATATTGTATCTTTCTGTCCCATTTACCTTTTTAGTCCTTCTTGAGTCCTGTACTTGAAGATCAAATTTTTTGTTGACCTCTGGTCTTTTTATCAGGAAAGTTTGGAAGTCTCCTATTTCATTGAATATCCACCTCCTACCTTGAAAAATGATGCTCATTTTTGCTGCGTAATTGATCCTTGGCTGCATTCCAAGCTCCTTTGCCTTAGAATATCATGTTCCATGCCCTGCGGTCTTTTAATGTAGAAGCTGCAAGGTCCTGTGTAATCCTGACTGTGGTTCCATGATATTTAAATTGTTTCTTTCTGGCTGCTTGCAGCACCTTCTCTTTCATCTGGTAATTTTGGAATTTTGCTATTATTTCCTTGGCATTGTCAATTTGGGATCTCTTTCAGGTGGTGATCAGTGGATTCTTTCTATGGTTATTTTCCCTTCTGGTTCTAGGACTTCTGGGCAGTTTTCCTTTATGATTTCCTGAAAGATACTGTCCAGGCTCTTTTTTTCATCATGATTTTCAGGTAGTCCAATAATTTTTAAATTGTCTCTCCTGATGATTTTCCAGGTCGGTTGTTTTACTGATGAGGTATTTTACTTTTCATCTATTTTTTCATTTTTTTGTTTCTGTTTGACTGATTCTTGCTCTCTCATAGAGACATTAGTTTCCATTTGTCCAATTCTAGTTTTTAACAGATTGTTTTCTTCTGTTAGTTTTTGTACTTCCTTCTTCAATTGGCCAATTGTGTTTTTTAGGGACTTGTTTTCTTCAGTGTATTTTTTTTCCAATTGGCCAATTGTATTTTTGAAGGACTCTTCTACCTCTCTCATTTGACTATTAAAATCCTTCTTGAGCTCTTCTAAGAAGGCTTTTTGGGCTTCAGACCAGTTCATATTCCCTTTTGTTGTTGCAGATGTGGGTTTGTTGACAATGTTGTCCTCTTCAGAATTTCTGTCTTGATCTTCACTCTTCTCATAATATGAATCTATGGTACATTTGTTTTTACTCATGGTGTTTCTTTATTCCCTGGCCTTTAAAGAGATTGAGCTCTCCTGCTGGGGAACAGAGGGTACTGACCCAAGCTTCTTGTGTTGGGAGCCTAGGTCTTGGTCACTGGCTTTGTGTGCTGGGGCCTCTTATGCTGGCAATTGGAGGCTGTAGGTTTCTGGCAGCTTACCTCATGTTGGGCTGGAATCAGCAAGGCTGTAACTTTCAGGCAATTCTAGGTTTCCTGCTTTTCCTTTCCTTTAGCTTTCTCCAGCTTCTTTTAGATGGGTGCTGCAGGGTGTTTATCTGCCTGGGGCCCCCTGCAGTGTTGTCTCCCTCATTTCTGCTAATGCACTGGGAGATTCCTTTGCAGTAGTGCTGAGGCACCTGGTGGTTTTCTGAGCTGGTTTCCACCGGTTCTCCTCCCCTTCCCCCGCCCTCAGTGAGGCACTTGGAGGTCCAGGTGTTGGCTGTTCTACCACCTGGGCTGCAGGATTTCTTCACAATTGGAGGCTGCAGGGCTCCAACAGCTCACCTGGTGGTGGGCTGGAACCAGCTTTAGGCAACCTTTAGGTTGCTTTCTTCACCTTCTTTCAGATGAATGTGACAGGGTACTTATCTGACTAGGACCCATTGTAGTTCTGCCTCCCTTACTTTTGCTGAGGTACTGCAAGACCCATTTGCTGGGCTGCTACTCTGCTGCTCCCCATCTTTTTTCTAGTTCAGCTGGTCCAGGGTATTTTTCTGGGGTGATATTTTCTGGGTTTCCAGAGGTTGTTAGGGGAGAGTGAGAGTGACTACCTTTTCACTCCGCCATCTTGGCTCCCAGAAGCAGACTCTTCACTTTCAAGCATTCTTGATGAAAACACCAGAGGTGAATGGAAAATTTGACTTTCTAAAACAATACTCAAGTGGAACATGAAGAGGTAAAGAGGAAAGAGAAATCATAAGAGACTTATTAAGGCTGAACTGTTCACATTACTGCATGGAAAGATAATATTCATAACTTGTGAGACCTTTGTCAGTATCAGGGTAAATGTAGGGGGGAAAATTATATATATGTAGGTAGATAGATAGATAGATAGATAGATAGATAGATAGATAGTTAGACAGATAGATAGTGATAGATAGACAGACAGATAGATAGATAGATAGATAGATAGATAGATAGATAGATGGATAGATAGATAGAGGGTACAAGGTGAGTTGAAGATTAAATAGTCATATCTGGAGAATAAAATTAAAGGATGAGAAAAGATTGTACTAGTGGAAGAAGACAGGGAAAGGTAGAATGAGGTAAATTATCTCACACAAAAAAAACGGTGGATGGGAAACAGGGGAAGCTGAGAGGGAATTACTGAATCTTATTCTCATAGGATTTGGCTTAAGGAGGGAGTAACATACACATTCAATTGGGTATGGAAATCTGTCTTACCCTACAGGAAAATAGGGGAGGAAGGGGACAAGACAGCAGGGGGATGATAGAGAGGATGGGAGATTGGGAAAGAGGGTAATCAGAAGTAAACACTTCAGGGAAGGGACAGGGTCAAAAGAAAGAATAGAATAAATGGGGGGGCAGGATGGGATTAAGGGAAATAGAGTTCATTTTTCACAAGATGTCTACTATGGAAGTGTTGTTCATAACTGCACACGTATAACATATATTGAGTTGCTTGCCTTTTCAATGAGGGTGGGTGGGGAGGGAGGAAGGGAGAAAATTTGGAACCCAAAGTTTTAAAAACACATGTTTGAAAAAGAAAGTGTACACAGGCAACTGGGAAATAAGAAAAGCAGGAAATGGGGTACAGAAGTCTATCTTGCCCTATAGGAAAATAGAAGGAGAAGAGGATAAGAGAAGGGGGGGGAGAGACAGAAGAGAGGGAAGACTAGGGGAAGGGGTATTCAGAATGTATGCCATGTTGGGGTCAGGGGAGGGGGGAGATGGGGTGAAAACTTGGAACTCAAAATCTTGTGGAAGTAAATGTTGAAAACTAAAAATAAATAAATTTATATTAAAAAGAGATAGATCCCTAGAAGTGCTATTGCTGAGTGAAAGGGTATGCACATTTTTATAGACCTAGTTGTAAAATGCATAGTTGTAAATTGCTCTCCAAAATGGTTGGATCATTTCACAACTCCACCAACAATGTATTAGTGTTTCAATTTTTCCACGTATTCTCCAACATTGATCATTTTCCTCTTTTCTTATGTTGGCCAATCTGATAGGTGTGATGTGGTACCTCAGAGTTGTTTTGATTTGCATTTCTCTAATCCAATAGTGATTTAGAGCATTTTTTCATATGACTATAGATGGCTTTAATTTCTTCATCTGAGAACTACCTCTTCATATGCTTTGACCATTTATCAATTGGGGAATGGCTTGTATTCTTATAAATTTGACTTAATTTTATATATATATATATATGTATGTGTACATATATATTAGAAATGAGGCCCTTATCAGAGAGAGTGGTTGTAAAAATTCTTTCCCAATTTTCTACCTTCCTTCTAATCTTAGTTGCATTGGTTTTGTTTGTGCAAAAACTTTTCAATTTAATGTAATCAAAATTATCCATTTTGCTTTTCATAATGTTCTCTATCTCCTGTTTGGTCATGAATTCTTCTGTTCTCCATAGATCTCATAGGTAAACTATTCTTTGATGTCCCAGTTTACTTATGGTATCAGCCTTTATATCTAAGTCATGAACCCATTTTGACTTTATTTTGGTATATGGTGTGAGATTTGGGCCTATGCCTATTTTCTGCCATACTCTTTTCCAGTTTTCCTAGCAGTTTTTTTCAAAGAGTGGATTCTTATCCCAGAAGCTGGGGTCCTTGGGTTTATCAAATAATAGATTACTATAGTCATTGACTACTGGGTCTTGCATATTTAACCTATTCCACTGATCCACCTTCCTATTTCTTAATCAATACCAAGCAGTTTTGATGATTGCTAATTTATAATACAATTTAAGGTCTAGAATGCCTAGGCCACCTTCACCTGCATTTCTTTTTTATTATATTAGCTCGGCCTACCCATGATCAACTGATGTTTTTCCAAATTATTTTTTTCTAACTCTATAAAATATTTTTTTTGGTAGTTTGTTTGGTATGGCACTGAATAAGTAAATAGCTTAGGTAGAATTGTCATTTTTGTTATATTAGCTCGGCCTACCCATGAGCTACTGATGTTTTTCCAATTATTTAGATCTGATTTTATTTGTGTGAAAAGTGTTTTGTAATTGTGTTCATAGAGTTCCTGGGTTTGTTTCAGGAGGTAGATTCCTAAATATTTTGTAATGTCTACAGTAAGTTTAAGTGCAATTTCTCTTTTTATCTCTTGCTGTTGGGCTTTACTAGTAATATATAGAAATGCTGATAATTTATGTGGGTTTATTTTATATCCTGCAACTTTGCTAAAGTTGTTTATTATTTCAAGTAGTTTTTTAACTTGATTCTCTAGGATTCTCTAAGTATATCCTCAACTCATCTACAAAGAGGGATAACTTTGTTTCTTCTTTGCCTATTCTAATACCTTCAATTACTTTTTCTTCTCCTATTGCTAAAGCTAACATTTCCAGTACAATACTGAACAACAGTGGTGATGATGGAAATCCTTGTTTCACCCCTGATCCTATTGGAAATGCTTCTAGCCTGTCCCCATTACATATAATGCTTGCTGAAGGTTTTAGATATATGCTATTCATTATTTTAAGAAAGATTCCATTTATTCGTATCCTCTCCAGTGTTTTTAATAGGAATGGGTGTTGTATTTTGTCAAAAGCTTTTTCTGCATCTGTTGATTTGATCATGTGGTTTCTATTAGTTTTGGTGTTCATATGATCAATTATGCTGATAGTTTTCCTAATATTGAACCAGCCATGCATTCCTGCTATAAATCCTACCTCTTCATAGTTTATTATTCTTGTGATAAGTTGCAGTAATCTATTTGCTAATATTTTGTTCAAAATTTTTTCATCTATATTTATTAGAGAAATTGGTCTATAATTTTCTTTCTCTGTTTTGAATCCTCCTGGTTTTGGTATCAGCACCATATTTGTATCATTAAAAGAATTTGGTAAGACTGCTTCTTCACCTATTTTCCCAAATAGTGTATATAGTATTGGAATTAATTGTTCTCTAAATGTTTGAGAGAATTTGCATGTGAATCCATCTGGCCCAGGAAATTTTTTCCCAGGGAGTTCATCAATGGCTTGCTCAATTTCATTTTTCTAAGATGGGATTATTTAAGTATTTTACTCCCTCTTAATCTAAGCAATTTATATATTTGTAAATATGCATACATTTCACTAAGATTGTCATATTTATTGGCATACAGTAGGGCAAAATAGTTTATTGTTGTAATTTACTCTTCATTCGTGGTAGATTCACCCTTTTCATTCTTGATATTAGTAATTTGGTTTTCTTTTTTCTTTTTGTTAATTAAATTAACCAAATATTTATCTATTTTTTTCCATAAAACCAGCTCCTAGTTTTATTTATTAGTTCAATAGTTTTAATTTCAATTTTATTAATTTTTCCTTTGGTTTTCTAGTTTTTTTAGTTTTATGCCCAATTAATTAATCTCTTTTTCTGTTTTATTTATGTCAGCATTTAGAGATATAAAACTTCCCCTAAGAACTGCTTTTGCTCCATCCCATAAGTTTTGTCATCTTGTCTCATTTTTGTCATTCTCTTGAATGAAGTTATTGATTGTTTCTGTGATTTGTCATTTGACTCAGTCATTTTTTAGGATTAGATTATTTAATATCCAATTATTTTTAGACTATCTTTCCATGGCCCTTTATTACATATAATTTTTATTGCATCATGATCTGAAAAGGATGCGTTTAATATTTCTGCTTTCCTGCACTAGATTGTGAGATTTTTACATGCTGGTAAGTTGTCAGTTTTTGTGTATGTGCCACTTACCACTGAGAAAAAAATATATATTCCTTTCTAGCTCCATTCAGTTTTCTCCAGAGGTCTATCATACCTAACTTTTCTAATGTTCTATTCACCTCCTTAACTTCTTTCTTGTTTATTTTGTGGTTAGATTTATCTAGTTCAGAGAGGGAGAGGTTGAGGTCCTCCACTAGTAGAGTTTTGCTGCCCATTTCTTCCTGTAACTCCCCAAAGTTCTCCTCAAAAATTTGGATGCTATACCATTTGGTGCATATATGTTTTTTAATGATGTTACTTCATTGTCTATGGCGCCTTTTAGGAGGATGTGGTTTCCTTCTTTATCTCTTTTGATAAGATCTATTTTTGCTTTTGCTTTCTGATGATATGTTCTAACATTTTCAAAGGAATTGAAATCAAGGTGACTGACCTATAATTATTTGACTGTTCTCTTTTTGAAAACTAGGGCATTTGCCCTTCTCCAAACTTGTAGCACCTCTCCATTTTCTACTATCTTTCAAATATTGATGACAGTGGCTCTGCAATCATGGCTGCCATTTATTTCAATACCTGATGATAGTTCATCTGAGTCAAAGGAGTCATCTTAGAAATCAACTATCATTAACTCCTTTTTTATTCCTAAAATGACCAGTGTAATGGTCACAAAATCAAAATTAGAATTAAGTAACCCTATTTTCTTTCTGTTGTCAATTAGTACTGCCTCATCCACTCTAGGGAAAATTCTATCCTTTCTTTTATTGCTTTTTTTCTACCAGTATTACTGAAAAAACCTTTTTTTTGTGGATCTTAGCTTCCCTCTTCTACCTCAGTTCACTTTGAGCTTTGGCACTCCTTATACCATTTTTACAGGATTATGACATTATTCCAATCATTCTCTATTATATAGCTTTTCTTTCCTTGTCTATATATTGCTTTCTTTTTTTCTTTACTCCCAAAGATAAATTAAATGGAAAGCACCTTATGCATCCACAAGGGTGTGTTCAGAAATCTTTCATTTCTTCCTCTTCATTTGAGTATTTTTCCTTAGTGTCTTTAAGAATGTATACTTTTATATCTCCATTCCTTCTTGTGCTTAATTTTTTTGGAGAATTTCTCTGAACTCTTTGAAATCTCCTTTCCAAAATTCATGACAAATTTCAGAATCTTAATTTTCTTTCATTTTATATAAAAAATTCACTTATTTCCACAGATCTCATCATTCCCATGCCATCAACCATTGCCTCTCCGTTAGTAAGAAGCTGATCCAAAATTTTCCTTTGTTCATTCTCCTACGTTTTGAGGGATAAAATTAACATTAAGACAAGTAAAGAAGTTTTGAACTACTATACTTTTGGAAGAAAGTTCTATCAGATGTTTTATCTCATCATCCCAGTGAAACTGCTTTATTCAAGTCACCAAAGATCCTTTAAGTGCTACATATGTTTCCTTAATCTCAGTCTTCATATTTTTCAACATTTTTACATCACTTGGTTATGTTGATCACCTTTCCTTCTGTTCTCTCTCTCTCTCTCTCTCTCTCTCTCTCTCTCTCTCTCTCTCTCTCTCTCTCTCTCTCCCTCTCTCTCTCTCTCTGTCTCTCTCTCTCATCACCTAACAGTGAGTGAATTTCAAGTCTCTGTTGTCCTTTCCTCTTCTCTTCTCCCTCTCTTTATAGATGACATTATCAGCTCAAGATGATCATCTCTGTGCTGAGGAATCTTGTGTATACACACACACACACACACACAAAATGTGTATATATGTGTGTGTGTGTATATATATATATATGTATATATATATATATATATATACGTATATATAAAACCATAGTCCCTTTCTGAACCTCCATTCCAAACTGATCAGCTGCTGCCTACTGGAACATTTAAACTGTATATTTTATAGATATCTCAAACTTAACCTTTTTAAAATAAAATTAAACTTATTTTAACCCTCCCCCAAAGCTACCACTCTTCTGAGGGCACCAGTAACCTCTCAGTCACAGTACAACTTTTGTCATACTCAACCACCTTCACTCCTTAATCCCATTTCATTGATAAATCTTGTCAATTCCATTCCCTTATCTTCATTCACAGAGCCACTACCCTAATTCAAGCCATCATTATCTCTCACTTGGACAGCTTTCATAATTATCTAACTAGTCACCTTGCCTCAGTTTTGTAGTACATGCAAATGGCCAAATCTCTCATGGTTTTTTTTTTGAACACTTCCAAAACCCTCCTCCACCACTTCCTTCCAACTACTGGGTTTCACAAAATAATTCATCTTATTAACATATAATGCTACACGTCCTTTTACTTAATCTACTTTTTTTATTTTTATAGATGGAACATTCTAAAGCCATATTACAGTAATGGGTCTCATTCTACCAACTCTGTAATAATACTGAGGCCAAATTTGCCTCCTTCCATTAGGACTTTTAGCTCCTCTTATATGATTTTGTGTTTTTGTGTATTGTCATTTGAAGCCATGTGTTTACTCCTGGCTCTTTTCTTGGCTTTACTAAGAAATTATGGGTAACTCAATGGCTGTTCTTCCTTCATTTTCATTAGTGTTTATGGAATCTGGTTTGGTGATTATTTTTCCTCATCCTTTTTAATTTCAAGTCTTTTTGATTGATAAGTCATCTGCCAAAATACATTATTACTAGTGTTTGTTAAGTATACCCTATCTCTGGTCAGGAATCCTATATTTTATCAGAATTCCCAAAATCCTTCTCAGATGTGACCTTCTTAGGCAGTTATTCATTTCCAAAATATATTTGTCTCTTGTCAATCTTTTGTGTTCAATAGGTACCACTGAAGAAAAAATATTCTGTATGGCCCTTAGTTTCTTGACCAAAGTTTTCTTCCTCTATACTTCTTTGGTCCCTTCTAGCATTATTCATTCTTATTTGAATCCAGAGAAGAATTAGAACTGAGATTCCTATCTACTCATGTTTTCTGTACCAAGTGCTACATGTTGCTTCTGAACTTTCTCCTTGTTGGGTGTGCAGCCCAAAATTCACAACTATTTCATCCCTAGTGAGAAAGTCTGGGCATAGGTAATTTTCCCAGTCCACCCAGAACTGAGATTGAGTAGTGGGCAAAAATGCTACTAGACTGTCCTTGTTCCTAAATCCTGCAGGATACACCCAAGTCTGGGTTTTTGACCAATCTTGCACTTGGGCATAGCCTCATTATTGTACTGGAGTGCTTCCCATCTTGGCTAGATTCTGACCAGATCCTATCTCAAGTGTCTGTAGACATCTTTCTCATCCTGTGCAAACTTGATTGGAAAATTGACTCAGTGTGATTATTTTTGGGGGATTGGATCTTCCTATCAGGAGTCTGGTCCATTTTCTATATCTCTTTGGATGTTCTGGAAGGTAGGAGTTCAGCTGTACTGCCTTCTACTACTCTACCATTTTGCTACTGAGTAAGCTAATACCAAGTACATGGTACTTTTAATTCCAGTCAGTGGAGAAACTCTTTTCTCTCTTCATGTCCTTTTCACCAAATGCAATTAGCTTCAGCTACCTGCTAGGCAAGAATCACAGCCAGACATCTTCATCTGTTAAGTCCACAGGCAGTACTTTTTGAGATGCTATGAGTATCATGGGGAAAGTTGTCTTCTTTTGATGACAATCACTTTTCATATATAGGGAAACTAGGTGGTATGGTGTATAGAATATCAGGCCTGGAGTCAGGAAGACCCATCTTCCTGACTTCAAATCTGGCCTCAGACACTTACTAGCTATGACCCTGGAGAAGTCATTTAACCCTGTTTGCCTCAGTTTTCTCATTTGCAAATTAGATTGAGAAGGAAATGGCAAATCACTCCAGTATCTTTGCCAGGAAACCTCAAATGGGGTTGCAAAAAGTTGGAAACAAGTGAAACAACTGAAAAACAACAACTTGCTTTAATTGAACTCTGGAGAGGAATTTCTGCATGATACAAATGTAGTCCTCATGTCATCAGCTGACCAGTTTACTTTCCATTATACATGCATTGCATATTGAACGATAGAATTGAAGTTTGGAAGACCTTGGTTCAAATCTCATGTCTGATACTTTATCTATGTGAAAATGGTCAAGAAACTTGCAAAAGGCTTCCCTCTCTTTTTGATTAAAATATAAATGTGAGTTTTAAAAATGTATTCCCACAACACTATTTCCTTCTATTCTAAACTGGATAATAAGCCTGTAACAACCTTTTATTGTTTTTCATTTGTTGTTGTTTGTTTTGTTTCTTCATTGGGCATGGGGGAATACCTTTTGGTGAGTTGCTTCCACTTCTTTATTATTTTTTCTTTTTTCATTTATTTGCTATACATTGTGGTTTTCTTATTGTGTTGAATTGGTGTTGGCCCACAACACCAATTGTATCTTCAAGTGCTCAGCACAGGGCCTGGCACATATTAGGTATGTAATAAATACTTATTTACTGACTGGTTAATTTATTGACTGACTGATTGACAGGAAGAGGCAGAGTAGCTACTTGTGGGCCTACTGTCACTGCTGACTAGCACAAAAGACTTAACTTCTTCCTTTCCAACCTAGATCAGTTCATCTCATTTAGCACCTTGGCTTCCGCTTCCCATTTGTGTAGGCTCAACATATTAATGCTAGGCATAGTGAAGACTCAGAAATGGATATAGCACTCCTTCACCTATAGCACTACCTTGGGACATACACATGATAGCAAAAAGGATGTTACGACTTGGTTTTACTTTGGGAAATAGGGGTCAAAGTGTGAAGCATAAATGCATTTAGTTATACTTAAAGGAAAAAAATAATGAATTGAATTCATTGAAAAGAGTGGTGCTATCAAAAGCCAATCAGATACATTACAAATATTAATTAATTAATTTATTTATCCTCTATATAATAGCTACAAATATATAATGTTTATGGTTACAAAGGGCTTCATGCACATATGTGTGTAAACATATATCTGTATATGTATATATATATGAATTTTTTTTTATATTCTATACTGCAGGATTCCTAACTTCCCCACAGCAAGTATATACAATAGGATGATTTTGTCCTTCTAATTCTGACATTACAATTAATTTAAAACAGACTGAGATTTCTTTCTCTTTATAACTCAATCAATACCAAAACCTTTCATAGAATGAAAAAGTAAATAATTTACACAGAATTTCTACAGGAGGAAAGTTTTATGTCATCATTGTTTGTTGATTGTTGAATTGTTTGTTGAAACTCTGAGGCTTTTAGGGGAAATTGTATTTTTGTCTGTGTAATTGAAAACACAACTTGTCACAAATTGGAGAATCAGGTGAGAAAGCTCATGTATCTTGACCAAGAATTAGAGTAGCTAATGCTTTCCTTTTCTGGTTTTTTGCTTTTAACAAGCTAGTATGAAGTTTACTGGGAGAGAAGGAGAAAGTAAGCAGGTTTAAAAAATACAAGCTTCAGTGTCAGCTGCCTGTCAAAAGTACCCTTATAGTGCTACTTCTCAATCTTGAGGCATTTCTATTACCAGCACTCAAAATGAGCACCGTCTAACCAGAAAAGGATAATTATTTTTATCAAATTGTGAGTAGTCTGCACAATACAATTTACTCAGTTTAATTCATAGGATGACTTAATTTAACAAATTTTCCCTTCTGTCACATGATATTTCAAGGGTTGCAAAAGGAAATTGAGTGAGAGAATTTTATTTCATAGGAAAGTGTGTGTATATGTGTGTGAAAGGGTGTGTTGCTTTTTACAAATGTTATTCCAAAATAATTATTTTCTACTTTCTGTTTTTTTAGGAATATGAAATAATTTTAATAGTAAAAAATATATTTTAGAAGCACATGGAATAGGTATTTGGAGAAGAAGAGAAAGTACTGCTTGTGCCCACTGATTTCTCAGAGGAGTACCTCTACTGAAAAAACACTTTAGCATGAATTGCTATGTGTCACTGCAGTTTCTCTTGGGACTGGCTCAACTATGTCCCTGTCACACAGATATGACCAACTCTAAAATGCATGAGATGAACCAGTCATTACGATCTCATTTGAGAGCAAAGCGGAGCTGGGTGTGGAATCGTTTTTTTGTGCAAGAGGAGCTGACAGTAACTGAGCAACATGTTGGTCGGGTATGTTTCTTGTGCTTCAGAAGTGTTATAATGGGTGAACTTTTCAACAAAAATGAATTCACAATCAGAGAAGTTATGCTAATGATTTAGTATGACTGAAATGGCATACAGTGAATTGCTACAAAGAATCAAAAGTCACCATAGTTCATAATTTCAGAAGCTTAAGGAGCACAATTATCCATCAACTTTTTTAAAGTAGCCTTGAAATTCCATTTCAGTTTTCTAATAACAATGCTGCCCTCATTTATCAACATCTGGCCATTTGATGGTGCTAATTTTGGCAGTAGATCAAAGCAACCACACTAAGCACAATACAGTTTACAAGCACTATTTAGCATGCTTTTCTATTACACTGAGTAGTTCTTGATTTCCCCATCACTAATTTTTAATGAAGCATATTAATACTGAAATCCTTTTACAGCTAAGAATCTACAGGAACTGGCAAGATTCATTATATCAATGTAGTTACACTATAAAAATATTTATTTTCATCCCCCCTCCCATTTTAGAATGCTTTTTTGAGAAAAGTTCATTAATGCAGTAAAATGTCTCCTTGTCCATATTATTATTTTGTTATTATTTAGCTTTTTAAAATAGAGGTAATTGCAGCCTATAGATCTCTTGCCCTTTTCTGTAAGGCATTTTCTAGATGAATGAACTGAAATAAGTTTAAACGCTAATTAACTAGCACTAAAATTTAATTGGGCCCAAAGGGCATAGTGTTCAAAATTCATTAACTCCCTTTTCACAGGTCTTTCAGAAGAGTTCCTGTACTTGAATGGTGTCTCATTTCAATAGCAATGTATGTATATGTACGGCATAACATGCATAAATTTAAGCATGTATGAGGGCAGCTGCTTTTGCTAGAGCCTTAGAGATTCCCAAGAAATAAAGTTTGAAACACATTTTAAATCTTGCTATTGGTTGCTTCCTTACCACTTTAAAAACAGAAAGGTTACTAGAGCACTATATAGCTGTTTTGAAAAACACTACAAAACACTACAATTATCATAAACCAACATCTCTCCAGGAATGGGAGATGTAATTGAGGATTAGAGTTAATTCTTGATAGTTAACTGCATCTCTCTTCAGCCATGTTCTCAATCAACATTTTACAAAGGAACATATGTTCTCATGTCACCAAACAAAGTAAGGGGTTAACATCATCTGGTGACTTTGAATAAAAAAGCCGCTGTGGGGAAATATATCAATATGAGCCCAAAGTCAGGCTGTCTTGCAAATTAACTCTACCTGTTTTAGGATGCACTCCACCACATAAACCACATTTTTCTTTACTTCGGTTTACAATGACTTCTGCTTATTCTCCAAGCTGCGGCCAATGTTTTAGAAAATGGTCTAGCTTACAGAAGATTTTTCCGTCAACATCCAATTCAGACTTTAATAACATGCAATGGAGTCTCATCTAACTGATTAAAGCAGAGCAGTGATAACTGAAAACTTAATAAAAGGAGGAATGTCACTGCTTCATTCAATATAGACACATTCTTTTCTGATCTATTTGGTAAAAAAGATTTGGGCTAGAAATGGCTATTTTATATAAAATTACACTTTATACTACTAAGTTGCCTAGAATTTTAGTCCTGTATAAAGTAGAATATATATTTTTTCTGGGTTCCATAACACTGAAGTGTCTGTGATTGAAACTTAATTTACTTATGCATTTTACTTCATACCTGAGGCATGGGATCAAAGAAAGCTTTGCAGATAAGGTACTTATTTTCTCTAGAACATCTTTCTATAGAAAATTACCTAATTAATGGTGCCTAGGTCACAGTATAAGTAACACCTAACAAGTATTTCTCTAGTAATTACACATTTTTAATTATCTCAATTCCCCTTAAACCAAGTTTTTTAAAATTTAGTTAGAATGACTATACTGAAATGTCATGTGATATTTTTACCTTGTTCATCTTGATAGAATGTGTCTGTTTCATTTTTTCTCATCATTCTGACTGCATTCCTTGCAGACACAGGCTTTGGTATAAAAGTGCAAATAATGTATCTATGTATTAAATAGTGAGTTAAATTCTCTCCTGATTTATCACAGTTTCAATAGTTGATAGAAATTCCCTAGGGCTTAGATCAGCACTGGTTCAAAATAAGGTAGATTATTTAAGTTGATTATATTAAGACTTTCCCTAACATAACATGACTTCTTTTAGTAACTATTCCAAGATAATAGGTGGTAAATTGGAAGCTTTCTAAGGTGATGGCTTCTCTGGTACTGTTATTATCCTGTTCACCTTGTAATCCTTCAGAGCCTCTCAGATGCTGCTTTCCTACCTGTGACCTTCACTGACCTTGAACGGAAAGTTGAACCAAATTTGAAATTATATAATTGGCTATAGCTAGCCAGGCTAGCAATCAAGGTAAGGGCAAATTTGAAACAGTCAGACTTCTGGAAAATCAGCCTTCCAAAAAGTGTAGGATAATTTTTAAAATGTATAATTAATAGATAAATGCTTTCTTGCTTTATTTAAATTTCACAAATGACAAATCTTGGTTCTGCATGCCATTTTTTTTCTGAATAACTCACTTCTACTTAAATGAACCCTTTGTCATATAATATTATTAACAGTTTACAATTTTATAAAAAACAAAATGATTAATAGACCTCATCTTATTTGACCACATAACAGCTCTATTATGCACATATTGCAAGTATTATTACTTACATTTTATATATAAGGAAGAGGGAGGAAAAGTGAATTGTCCAAGACAATACAAGTAGTTAAGTGATGGTGCTCAACTTGAATATGGGTATCTGATTCAATATCCTGTAACCTTTCTACTGTGTGTACAAGTGTAAATTCTTGGGAAAAATATTTTTAAAATATGGTCCTTGTGACAAACTGTCATCCAAGGGCCAGACTAAATAAATTCAGAAAGAATTATCATGAAAAGATGGGCCATTATTGATCAAACTTTCTTGTAATAGCAATGTAAAAACAACATTATTGGTTAAGACATAATCATATTCACCAAAAGGTAGAGTGTCCATCCTGATAGAAACATAGATCATTAAAAAGAAGTGAAATTCAATAAAATTCTTAAACACCCCCCTTTTAACCTTAAGTATAAACTAAAATATTATCTTTTACCCCTCACAGCTGAAATCTAATCTGGATGAAGGGGATGAGTCTTTGTTGTACTTGTTGTCTGGGGATGGAGCTGGGAGTATTTTTACCATTAACAACAGAACAGGTGATATAACTGCCATAAAAAAGCTTGACAGAGAGGAGAAAGCCTACTACAAACTAAGAGCTCAGGTAATAAATGTTTACACTGGAAAGCCTGTGGAACCTGAGTCTGAATTTGTCATCAAAGTTCTGGATATCAATGACAATAAACCACAATTCCTAGATGGACCTTATGTGACCAGCATACCAGAGATGTCTCCAGAAGGTACTGTACATCAGACATCTAATATTAATGAGCATGTTTTATTTTTCCAGGTGAATGTAAACTGAGGGACATTTTATGAGATTCCTTTTCCTTTTGTAAAGACATTTCAGTAAAATTTTAATCAAAGCAAAATATTTATGAATCGTTAAGGATTTAAAAGTGTCAGTTCTGCCCTTTATTTGTTTAACACACATTTATTAAGGATCTATTGTATATAATGTCCTGTTCTTGTTGCTAAGACCCATATAAATATAACTAAAGCAAATTCCCTTTTCTCAGTTTTTAATCTGGTATGAGATACATGTATAAACTTAAGACAAATTATAATATGAGGATTACATAATAAAACATAAGTAAAATGTGATCATTTCAGATTAGATATATCAATTGTCTGATTGAGTTGGCATGGTGTTTATGGTGAGGGAAGAAGGCTTAATAAGGGACATGGCATTTCACTTAGCCTTTGGAAATTCAGTATAATTTTAACAGTTGTAAAGGGGTTGAGAGTAATATAGGAATAGGGAATGCATTAGTGAAGATGAGGAGCAGTTAGGAAAGCTTATAATATATTCAGTGGAAAGTAGTAAGCTGAATTTTAGTCTTGAGCAGAGAATAAATGACAGAGTATCTCTAAGTCTACAAAGCTAGATTGGAACCAGATTGTTAAAATTCTTGAATGATAAATTAAGGACTTTGAGTTTTATTTGCTTGAACATGAGGAACCATCAAACTGTTATGAGCAATGGAGTGACATAACTTTTCCTGAATTCAGGAAGAGCTGAATTCAAGTCCAGCCTTAGACATTTAATAGCTTTCTAAGTAAATCTCTTAATCAGTTGTTTCACTTTCCTCATTCATAAAATAAAGATAATAATATCTCCACCTCCCAGGGTGTGAGGATGTTAGATAATATTTGTAAAGCACTTTGTAAAACTTGAGGCACTTTATAAATGCTAGCTTCTAATACATGTGGGACAAATATCAAAGATAATTTTGAAGTTGATTACTGGGAGGGTTGTGGTGGCATAGGTAGCAATTGAGAAATAAGGAAGAGGAATTTGAAGCAATAATGGCATTTCTGCTTGTATTTTAAATAACTAGAATTTCAATGCTGAAGCTTATGACAGAAATCAGGGTTATAGATTTGAAGCTGCCATCACATAGAAGTTGAACTGACATAATCTTACCTCTACAGTAGGAGGATTGAATTCCAATGGTATTTAGATTGGAGTGGAGAGAATTTGGAAGTATGAGGTTGTTAAGAGACTACTACATTAGTTCAAGGGAGAAGCAATAGAAAACTGAACTGGGAGAGTGGATTAGTGGATTTTAATTGAAATGAAGGGGCAGGTGAGAATGACTGTGTGGAATTAGCAACACCAGGAATTGTGTTTTGACTATGTTGCTAAATGAAATAGTGGCTTAAAGTCATGGGAATGGATATCTTCATCAACAAAGTATACATAGAAAGAGAAAAAGAAAGTAGTCAGGGAGAGAGGTCATAAGAAGGTGCCAGAGAATGGAAATAGAGAACAACCGTTCTTTACTTTTATAGAGGAATAAAATCCTTTTGGCATTTAAACCCTTTTGTAACATGGCCTTCTTCTACTTTTCAAGTCTTAAACTTTAGCATCCAACCCATTGTTATTTCTCCAATAAGAAACATTTCCCAACTCTGCATTTTCATTTTCTTTTCCTCATGCCTGAAATTCCCTTTCTCCCTTTTTATTGATTTCCTAGATTCTTTCCCCTTTTAATATCCAAGCTACAATCTCACATTCTACAAAAAGTCTTTCTTGACTCCCTCAGTGTTGATGCCTTTCCCTTTGTTGATCATCTCCAATTTATACTGTCGCATTTGTACAAAGCTGTTTGCATGTTATGTCCCCCATTAGACAGCGAGGTCACAGAGAAAAGAAATGTTTTTTTTTGTTTTGTTTTTTGGTACCGTTGCTCATTTTTGCCTTTCCTTGTATCCTCAGTTTAAACTAAGTGCCTGACACTGTAGGCTTTTGTGAAAGCTGAAAAAAAAAAACAATGGATGTGGCAATTAGAAGATTATTTATAGATTTTGATGGGGCAATTTCCGGAGAACAGTGATGATGGAAAATGGATTGTAAGGACTGAAGACTGAGTGGGTAATAAAACAGTGAAGATGGCACATGTAGAGTATTCTTTCGAGAAATTTGACAGTAAAAGTTAAAGAGAGGACGTCAACTTCAGGTTATAGGGTCAATAAAAGGATTTAAGTTTTGTTTTAATTTTTGTTTTATTGTTTTATTTTAATATAGAAAACTGAATGTGTGTGTAGGTAGAGGGGAAAAACCAGGGTCAGAGATTGATGATGTAAGAATAAGAAGGAATTGATTAATAAACTGAGGTTGTGGAAGGGGTATAGAAGGGATGTAGTCAAGACTAAGAGTACTTCTGGAGTGGTTAGCTTTGACTACAAAGAGATTTCTTTTATCCTTAGAGAAAAGAGGGAAAGAAGCAAATGGGTGAGGACACAGAGAATGTGGGGGAATGATGAGGAAGAACACCAAAATAGCACATTTCAGATACCCTGCACCTTTCAAAACACTGTTATCAAGCAGAAATAGAATCAAGGGCCAAAGAGCTATATATAAATGTCTCTGTAGGCAACATATGAACTTAGTTTTAAATGTAATATTATCTATGTTTCATACTATTTTTATTTATTTCATTAAATATTTTCCAATTCCATTGGAACTGTTCCAGGCTGTACTCAGGAGTGTTGTGGGCCACATGCAGCCTGCAGGTGGCAGTTTTGACATCTCTGCTCTAAAGTAAACTGTATGGCATCTATTGAGTATTGATGTGGACATGGGCTTCTTCAAATATGTTTTGCCTATTTACATTTAAACAATTCATACTCTTCATTCTAATGAGTAATATTTTTAAAATAAATTGGTACTTTAAACTCATTATCCCTAGCTGTTATGTCTTAGATTGGGAAAGGTTAAGTATTCACTAATTGAAGCAGGTAAGGCAGCTGGGTGGTGCAGTGGAAGGAGTACAGGGCCTGGAATCAGGAGGATCTGAATTCAAATCCAGCCTCAGACATTGGGCGATTCACTTAACCTTGTTTGCCTCAGTTTCCTTTTCTGTAAAAAAAAGCTAGAGAAGGAAATGGCAAGCTATTCCAATATATTTGCCAAAGACAACTCCAAACAGGGTCACGAAGGGTCAGACATGAATAATGGACTAAACAACAATAAACTGAAGAAGTGTAGAGTCTTTCAGTCTCTTTTTTTTGGGAGGGAGGGATTGTTTCATTGGTTAAACATTCTCTCCCTAAGAAGTGGCAACAAAGTCAATATCTGTCTCAACTTTCATCCATCTACGTCCTTATGTTCCTGAACTGAAACGTTTGAAATAGATAGTACTGAACCTCTGTGATAATATGGAGTGCCATCTCTTCACTCTTTATTTCTTTTTTATTACTTTAACTTCATTACTACTTTGAACTTTATTCAAATCATTTTTCTGATTGAATACAAAAGTACATATAAAATGACTGTTTTGTCTATAACTATTAATTGCTTTTTTCTTAAGATAATACTAATTTCGTATGAATGATACTTTTTGTTTTTTCCAAGCTTAGTGATATCTAAGTATTTTCTTGAAAAAAAAACCTTTTATCATACATAGATATTTTATGAGAAGTCTACAAGCCTTCAGCTTTTGATTTTTGATTATAATAAATATTGTCAAGTATCATTGGAGATACAGTAAATGGAGATATGGACTCAGAGTCAGGAAGACCTGAGTTCAGTTTCAAATTCAGATATTTACTTAATAACTGTGTGATCCTGAACAAGTAATTTAACCTTGATGTTTCTTACTTTCCTTACCTATAAAATGGGAATAATTATAGCATCTACCTCATTGTGCTGTCCTTTAGAAATGCTTATTTTCTCCCTTCCCCCTTCTTTATAATCTCTCCTGGGCTTATTTGATATCAAAGTCACAAAGTGTTAATAAATATATTGATTTAATTTATAGGGTATTGTCAATTTCTTTATAAAATCTCACTACTTTTTTTTTCTACTTCCAATATAAACACATGTTTCTAAAATAGATTTTAACATTGATCATATTAAAAAGTTCTGATTTTTAGAACATTGATTCATTACAGTAGCTGATTCTACTGTAATAAGTTGATCAGATTAATACTTTTTATCCAGTAATTTTATACATCACACTGCCCTTCATAAAAATTCTTATTCTAAGTAACTTATTTTGATTTTATTTTCAGTCAAGATTTCTTAGAAAAATTTTCCCTACATATATAGGTTGGAAAGGACAATTTTTAAATTATAAATTCTTTAATAATTGTTTATGCATGTTGATTAGTAATTATAATTACTATAAAATGACTTTAGCAGTCACAAATAAGCTAAAAGGTTTGTTAGACATTCAAACACTTTGCAGTCGTCATTGCAGCATGCCCATTTGCTGTAACAGGTGAGTATGTGATAGAGAATACATTAGCTACTATATTAAACAAAAATAACCTATCAATAACCAGTTTAAATATCTGTTATAATTAGAAATAACTATTAGCTTATGTTGATTTTATTGATATTGACTACTACCTTTACTAGCTATTCATTGTAATTTCCTAAGCAGGTAATTTTTATGTCCCTGTGGAGTAGAACCTAGAGTACTTTTTTTTAAAACTCTGAATCAATTGCCAAAAATACATGATAAAGTCAGTCATCTTTGAATAATATTATATTTCAAAAGAAACACAAATAAAATCTTTATATACGTGTGTATTTAAAAATTCAGTAAGTACACATTACCTCATACATTAATGCTCTCAAACACTTTTCAGTCTGAAAAGCACATGACATATATATTGCTCTAGACCCTGCTATTGAAAGAGAAACATGAAATGCGTATTTCTTGCATATGACACAAATCAATTAAAAACACTTAAAATGAAAAATGTCTAATTTTAATGTTGCATATTTACACGATCAGACTAGAGTCCTTATAAGTAAAAAATAATATGCTTTTTAAAGGAAGCATAAAATAATGATTTCTATTATGTTTCCAGCATTTGTGGTCATGATGAAAATGTAGCAGTTAGATTAAATTTTGTTTTCTTCAATACCTTCTAATTTGACAAAATTTGGTACTTTGGTGCAATAATCATGATAAAGATTTCAATACTCAGAGCAAAAATAGACTGAGTTTGGTTTAATATCCTCTTCTTTGTCTTTCCAAACTGGTTATGTATTAGTTTTTAAGGTAAATCCCAACAGATTCTATTGTCTTAGTGAGCGATTCCTCTTGGCCAAATTGAGTTAACCTCTGCATCAAGTTTGTGAGAAACAGAAGTGTCAGAATTTACAGTGGGACTGGGGAGGAGGTAATAAGACTGACCTATTTCTCAGGTGGAGAGGGTAGAACAATGAAAAAACAAGAAAAAAACAAGTGAAGAACACTTTTCAAATGCAGAATGACAAGTGGAAAAAATCATATTTCTAGCTATTTTATTTTATTTTTCTAGACTTTAAAGTAATTACATCTAATATATAAATTCATTTGAGGGAGCACAATTGCTCTCTGTATTTGAGAAATGAAACCAAGACTACTTTTAGCCAATTCTAAAAGTGGCAGAGACTCTACGTGACCCTTACAATTAGACATTGTTTTCATCAAGAATGATGCATTTAGTTTTTACAGACATAGAAATATATAGCACTTCAATCTGAATGTTTTGTTTAACTTTTCCGGAATCAGAAGTATAGAGTTGGGCCAAAACACTGTTCTACTGTTAACTCTAGACTGTCTTTAAGTGGTTCCTTATTCACAGCAAGTGTTTCCTGAATGAAGCTCATTCAGACTATGAGTGGGTGTAGAGAACTAATTAAAGTGTGGTGGGACTAAAACTCTTCATAAAAAGTACCTCTCCTCACAATTTATTCATAAATTTGTTCTATGGAAAGATATTTTTTCTCCTTACCACTGATAGTAAAATAAAAATAACTATAGTCACAAAATAAATGATGCATTTTTGAATCCAGGGTTTTATGATTTTCAGCTATAATAAAAGTATGACATGCATATTTCTGGTTTAGTGTGTGATAATTAAAGAAAGCTTGGATGTCAGAATGTAGTACTATCACTGATTACTGGGTCCCTTTTATGTTTATATGATAATATAGTTGAACAGACAGGGAGTTAGAGGTATATCAAGTAAGAGGAAATGAGATAGGATGGAGCAGAGGATTATTAGCTAGATAATCAGTACATCAATGATGGTTGTATGTGTGTGTGGGGGGGTATGTTTTGGAGGCTACTATACACTCCAGAAATAAAGGTAAAGAATGGGTGGTATATGCCTAATGAGTCAGGAGGAATTGGAGAATAAATGAACTTTTTGGAAAAGGTTAAAAGTGAACTGATTGTAACAAGAAGAATACAAGAATTAAAGAAGGTGAGGGGTTCAGGAGTGTTTTGTTGAAAAAGACAATTTGCTCATGACAAAAGAGTCTTTGAAGGACAAAGTGAAAAATAATAAAAGCATAAACAGGGTTAGTGTGAAACTAGGGAGGGGTATGCCTGAATTTGATAAGAATGAAAGTTCCCCTGGAGATATTACAAGAAAGGAGTTTGTACCTAGGGTGATAATTTTTGATAACTAGGATTGATTAAGCAAATGAGTAGCAAGCATTTATGAAGCACCTATTATATGCCAAGCATTATGCTAAATAAGAAGACAGGAGGTCTGGAGATAGTATAAATAAATGTGTTTTTAATAGGGTATACAAATTGGGATTTGGAGAGAGAAAGGAATGTGCTGACACTTAGGTTGAATTTTGTAACTAAAAGCATTTATTGAACTAATTAGAATTGAATTTCTGATTGGAATGCTGATGTGATGGTATAGCTGCAATCAAGTCTGTAATCTGGATACTAGGTCCTTCATGCTATAATTGCAACTTAAAAAAGTTAGAGAAGGAAAGCCTCTGGAGTTGGTCTTTATATCCTTTCAAGGACGCAGACTTAAATGCTACCACATTTAGAGGTTTCTATCACAGATTGTCTTATGTATGTGTCATATCCCCCTATAAACTGCAAACTGCATGAGGTTAAGAAGTAAACTTTGTACCCTACCTCATCATCTCTCCTGGATTTCTATATGCAGCAGATGCTTAATAAGCATTTGCAGAACTGAAGTTGGATATCACACATCTATATATAAATGTAAGAATAAACATTTGTTTCAATGAAAAATGTAAATGACCTCTGGATTATCTGTATTAGTAACTATTAGTATAGCTAAGTTGACTCTATAAACAACTTTAATACCTATAATGTGCAAAGTACTACACATAGCTTATACAAGAAATTTAATTCCTATTAAAGTTTTACCTTCTTCAAATAATGACCTATGAATTGTTTGAAATACTATTTTTTCTATGTTCCTTGTATCTTTAGGTTTATAGAATAAATGTTTAGATTACTACAAAAATGTTATTTTGTTTCAGACTATTTAATATGAAAAATGTGTCTCAACATCATGTAATGATTACAAAATGACTAAATTATTTTTAAAAGTTGAAGATGTGATAGTTTCATGCAATATGCCAAAGTAACTACTGTAAAGTTTAGCTCAAGAAAAAAATAGCCTTATTGCTGATGGAGTAAGTAGACAAAAAAATATCCCCACACCTTAAGTAGTAAAATGAACCTGTCGAAGAATATTTCTTTTGCAAAGTACCCTTGTTGACAGCCTCAGGGGACTTTCCGTGGCTTTCCACTGCGGATGAAATAAAGTTCTGTAGACTGATTTTGCTATGTCTGTGGCTCAATATAGCAAATATTAGCAGATGTTCCCACTATATGAAACCCTAACAAAGTCCTGTTTAATATTTTTCTTTCTTTGTTAACAATTTATTTCTTTTAGCTCTTTCTATGTCTTAAATTACCCATTGTTACAGTAGAAGTTGTTTCCTTCTAACTGTGGAGTTCTCAATAAAACCTTTTAAAGTACACATCCATGAAGAGGAAATTAAAAAGGTTGATCTATATGTCTTACTTTAAGATTTAGGGGAAAACTAGGATTTGAGATAAGGATGAAAGGAAACAACTAAAACTAAATAAAGCTAAGATAATAATTAAACTCCTACGACATCTTCTAGCCCTAATATGCCTCAATTCTTTGACTCAAAGTCCTCAGTTAAATCTATAGTGGCAATTAATTCAAATTTATATAATATTATAAAGTTTACAAAGTATTTTATTCATAACAACCAACTTGTGTCATAGTTTGCACGAGTATTATTATGCCCATTGTACATTGTGGAAACTTAGTCACAAGCTGGTTAGGTGAGTTTTCCAAGACACAAAATTGTTAAATACTGGAGCCAAGATGTAAAACAAGTCTGCTGATTATTCCTAAATTTTGTAAGATTTAGACTTTCATGATTGCTTTTTATTTCTATTTTTGAGATTGAATATTTCACTCAAACTGAAAGTGCATAGTTCACTTTGGACTTAATCCTAAAACCGATCAGCATCTCTGGCCTGGAATGATTCACTTCTCAGGCAGCCCAATGGCCCCTTGTTCCAAAGGCTTACCGTATAGGTTTTAGCACACCCATTAGTTATTGGCTATATTGAAACTCAGAAAGCCTGAGCTCGATTAGGGCTAAGCCTCCGGGTTACAGGGATTCCAGGCTCTCAGACATATTTATGTCTTATTTGAGTGTGAGTTTTGCTCTTCTTTTTGGATATGAGTGAGCTTTATGTGGGACTAACAATCAGTAAGAAATCATAAAACTGACCCAAAGCTTAGACAGACTATACAGCTGCCAATATTTTGTGATTTTATAGCATCATAATTTAGAACTGGAAGAAAATGGAAAATCTCCTCTAATTTTTTTCAGATGAAGTCTAGAGCCATTAAAAATCAAATAAAATTCTTACCCATGTTCAGAGAGTTTGCAAGGGACAACATTAGGACTGACTCAGGATGCCTTACTTGAGGCCTATATACTTGTCATTTAAATGAAAAAAAACATTAATATGACAATGATGTCTTCCATCTCCTCATGGAATGGATAACTTCAAATTTATTCTTTAGTTTTAATCTGAAAACATATTCATGGGATTGTGTTTTCTGAGCTCATTGTGATAACACTGTTAAGTAAGAACACTCTCCTTTTAATGCATTATACATTTAATGTGCTTAATTCACCTAATTAACTCCTCCTCATCCCTGGCAGGGATCAGAATGAGAATGAGACATCAGAAAAGTACATTTTGGTTGAGGGAAGTAGAGGAAGCTATAAATCAAGTTTGAGTGCAATAAACAGGGGACTCTGGAAAAATTAAGAAAATAGGGAATGAGAGATCTGGGGGTCAATGAGTAGAAATGCAATAAGGAAGAGTAGTTCTCTACAATGAGGTTTTTACATAATGTCTTCAAAATTCAAAATAAAGGAACATAGTTTTTTTTGAGTCAATTTAAAAATAAAAATAAACGTAACCTTTGTGTTTGCTATTCATTTTTGCTCAATTCTAAGGAACATTTTGTTTTTTCATAAGGCTCCTTGAAAGCAAGGAGTATTTCATTTTTCTTAGTCAGTGAAGTTGCCTTTGAAGAAGCACTGTCTATATGCCAGACACTTTTCTAAGCTCTGGGGATTCATAGAAAGTCAAAAAACAAGCTCTGCTCTCAAGTACCTCACAAAGCCTAATCTTGGAGTCAACATGCAAACAAGTATGTACAAAAGAGATATACCTGGATAAATTGGGGCTAGTGTCAGAGAGAAGACACTAAGATTAAGGAGGACTGGGAAAAATTTTATTTACAAAAGATGAAGCTTTAGCTGAGACTTGAAGGAAATCAGGGAAGCCAAGACAGAGATGAGGGAACATATTCTGGATAGAGGGAATAGCCAGAGAAAACACTTAGAAAACTGTTTTGGGTGAGGAAGGGCAAGGAAGGAAGTGTCCCTGGATCTCAGAGAATGAGTAGCAGAATAGGGTATAGAAAAGAATGGAAAACTGGAAAGGAGACAGATTATGAAGGCCATTTGTTTTTTAAACGCCTTTTTTGTCTTTGTGTCCTCAATACATAGGGAAGTGCTTAGTCAAAGTTTTGAATTGAATTAAATTTTCAGCAATTGTTTTGGCCAAAGTAAATAATTTATTATTAAGTAATCAATGATTTTAGGATTTTAATGATTATAAAATCACAGATTGAGAGTTGAAAGTATTTTAATTTGCATTTAGAGGTCACCTCATTTAAATGTTTTACAGCTGATAAAATCTGTATGTTTATATATATATATATACATACACACACACACATATATATGTATATATATACATATATATATATATATATATATATATATATATATATATAATTTATGTTAGGAATACTAATACAGAAAACAAACTCTCCCTATTTTGCACATAAAGTTCTGTCTGCCGGATTGTGTTTAGACAAAAAAGCATTTATGACAAGTGCCTTATGGTACCTCTAATATACCTTCTTGCATATATATATATATATATATATATATATATATATATATATATATATTACATCAGTTGTATCCATTTGATTCAAGAATTCAACAAATTGTAATATGTCTTGTTACACTCATGTTTCAGAACATAGCCCATAAAAGCTGCATTGTTTTGCTTATGCTATTTTATTAGACTAGTCTCTATTCTTTCTTGTGCATTAGTTATCTGCCTTGCCACAGGGGAGACAGACTACCTCTTGCTTTTCTATCATTAATTCACAGAGGGAGGGGAGAATGCTGTGCAGCTTTAAATTCGTTGCTAAATATGGCAACATCTGTAATTACAGACCACCATTTATTGTCTCCACAGGAACTTCTGTTATCCAGGTGACAGCTACAGATAATGATGATCCTTCACATGGGAATAATGCTAGACTCATTTATACTATACTGCAGGGACGACCTTATTTTTCTGTAGAGCCAACGACAGGTACTACTGACTAAAAGTATAATTCTGTGTGATTCTAAAGTGTGCATATAGAAGAACAGAATTGTAAAAGAGTAAACTGGCAATGAAAATAAGTATCAATTCTCAAGAATTTACAGTCTTAATCACTTCTTTTTTCCCCTTTATTAGATACAATATATCCAATTTATATTAAACTAATTTCTACCTGGAATTATATTTTAAATTTATAAATCAGATTAGTGAAGCAACTAGATACAATGAAATATTAATACATTTGATTTGATAAAGAATGGGAGGCAACTGATTTAGTTTATAGAAAGCCTTTCTGGACTCATGTTCCTTATGTAATATATTGTAATTACATCACTCTAGGCAAGTCACTTTAGCTACCTTTGCCTATAGGTCACTCTCTAAAACTATAAATTGCAGAACAATAGTAGACTTCATTGATAGAGAGAGTTTCCTAACTTCAAGTTCTCTTCACCAAAGCAATCACAGTTCCTAGGCTCAGAAATGGGGTGGCCCTGAGTGGTATAGTTTGGTGGAAAGACACTTTGGTCTTATAAAATAAGAAGCTTGGAGCCTGATTCCTGGCTTTATCGTTTACTAGCTGGTTGAGCATAGGCAAATCACTTAATATTTCTGTTTTTTTTTTAACTTTTTCATCTCTAAAATGGAGAAATTGGTGATGACAGTGTCTAGAAAAACTTGTTTCTATAAAATTTAAGTTATAATTATTTGCAGGCTATTACTGTGTCACTTGCCCTCTTCTCCCTGACAGTTTATTTTTTCTAGGTTTTCCTTAGACTGCTCTCTTCTGGTTCTCTTCCTACCTACCTGACCATTTCTTAGTCTCATTTTTGGGATCTTCATACAGTTACATCCACTAAACATAGGTGTCTGTCAGGCCTCTGTCCTTGGCATATACATATACATATATATGGCACATACACACACACACACACACACACAAACACACACATATATATATATATATATATATATATATATATATATATATATCCTCTCCCTAGATACTGTTTCACATGATAATCTCATTGGCTTTCATGGTTTCAGTTATCTTTTCTATGATTACGATTCTCAAATCTACTTATCCAGCCCTAAATTCTGTGCTGAATTCCAACTTTTTTATTGGCTATCTTAAATTGGATGTATTTTAAACATTTTTAAGTCTACATATCTAAAACTGAATCAATCATCTTTGATCAGTAATTTAAAATAAACACCATAAATTTAAGTTAATATAAGAATATAATTTAGCACAAAGATCACAGTAAATAATTCTATACTAACAAAAATGTACTGTAGAACTTTGAAAAGAAAAATATTCCAAGGAGAAAATGCATCTATAAATAAGAGGTTTTGGAAAATCCATGGTCATTAATGTGGTGAAAGAAGCCCAAAACAATAAAAATACAAGAAGTTTGCATAGCTTTAACATAATGTAGTATAGAATGCTTGTCAAAGGATATGGTCAAAACTCTAGATTAAGTGGTTCATCTGTGGAAGATGAGAAAATTATTAGATCAAATGCTTTCATAATGGTGTATGAGTTATTAGAAAAATACTTCACCAGTTTCCTCTTGATACTGTAAGCCTCATCCTTGCTTTCTTAAGAGAAGTCATTGAATATAATAGTACCAAAATAAAGGAAAATTGCATGTGTAGATACTGTATATAAAGCCTTCATAATGACTAGCATTCAAAAATCTATCAAAACCTACAATAAAACAATATTGATGGGGAAAGAAAAGAGGGTGTGCCAAAAAGTGTCAATCAGCATTAGGCCCAGGCCTTTATTATTTAATTATTATTGAACAATGCAGCCAAAGTTATCTTTATTTAACCTCTTTTTATTGATTATTGCAAAGTCTTTGGCACAAATCCATACACGTTTTAGTCATTTATTGAAAATACATAAGCTAGACATAAGTGAATTTCAAATGCTAGAGAGTTTGATGTCCACATGGAAAAGAAAAAAAGTTCTGTATTTAATAATACAATATATGCAATATAATAATTTGAAGAACAATTGGCAGAAAATGTTCCATATCAGGAGGAGAAAGATTAAGATTGCTATGGATCTCCCAGCCTTAAAACCACTACCATCAGTTCTGATTAAAAGACAGTATGGGTGTCAAGTCAAAGAAGGAGTTCTACCATGATATTTTATTAATCATTTGGTGCATGTATATGACATCACATTATACAGCTCCACTGAAAAATGGAGATGCTACTGTATCTCATGAAACTTTCTCCAATAATAACAAAAGGTCTATTAAACTGGATATGTACCATATTTTTTAATGTCAAACAAGAAGAACAGAAATTGACAGCTCAGATTTTTAATTTATAGATCAAACTGAATCAATGGGTAAGTTGATAACTTGTAAATTTCTTAATTTTCACTAGGCAAAGCATATAGATCATAGAATTTTGTAGGAGAAAGTTGGGATTGAATATTTTAAAAGACTTACTGACTTCTTCAAGACAAAGGCTAACAGGCATTTAATACCCACAAAATACCAGGTTTAATATATGCTTTTTTGGCATGGCAATGTGGGTGACAACAGATCTAGAAGGTATAATAATCTATATAATGGCACAGAAAATTCATGATTCACAATCTCAATATAGCTATGCAAATATTAATACTTCCTCATCAAAAAGGAGTAAAAGAATCAATAAATGTTTTCAGAGCATATGGTAAACAGGCTCACAGCTATAGAAATAACAATTCATGAGATAGACCTTGTTTATTATTGCTTTATCAGAAAGCAATAACAAAAGGCAGTCTTATGTATATGTCACCAGTATGGTCATATTTTAGCTAAAATAGTTTATGTATGACTGACTTTGATAGATGTGGCTCTTAACAGCAATGCAAGAATCTAAGATAACTCCAAAAGATTCACAATGGAAATTGCCATCCATATCCAGAGAAAGAACTATGGAGTTTGAATGCAGCTGGATGCACACTATTTGCTCTCCTTTTTATTTTTTGTTTTGTTTTTGTTGCTTCATTCTTGTGGTTCTTCCCATTAGTTCTAATTGTCCTTTACATCATTATTAATGGGGAAAATGTGCTTAGTATGAATGTATAAGTAGTGCCTACATCAGATTGTATGCTGCCATCTTGAGGAGGGGGGTAGGAATGGGAGGGAGAGAAAATTTTAAATTCAAAATCTTATGGAAGTGAATGTTGAAAAATAAAAATAAACTAAATATAAAAATAGTTCATGTAATGGTGGAGTGATATCCACATAAATGAAATGGACAAAATAGCAAATAAAAAATCGTTATACAAATAACTAAGTTGTACTGATTTTTTTTTTTTATAAAAATGGAGTGTTTTGAGATACCTATTCAGGAATAATTCATTTCCCCCCAAAATACAGAAAGGTTATCCTAAGGCCCTGAACTTGTTGATTAATACAGACTACGCAATAAAGTTGTATAAGCTATACAACATTTCATACTAATTTAAAAATTAGCTACTATCGAATTCTGAGAAAAATTCTCTTATGTAAAATAAAACATTGACAACACCTTATAATATAAATAAAGTTCCACAAACCATTCCTGTGCATTCAACAAAGGAAATGTATTTGAACTGGAGTGTCACTACAGAGATAATTGTTGCTCAGACACAACATTTGATCCATATGAATTTTATAGATGTTTCCAAACTGAATATATATGATCTCTAAACTACCTAGAATAAAAAAAATAATCAAATATAAAGAGCTATAGAAGATATAAGAGATGTGAGAATATGATATGGGAATACAGTGAGGTGCATATCATCCCTGTCAACCTGTTTGCTTTTAAAGTTGTGTCAATGATATTTATTCTGAGCATACTGAATGGTACCTCAGTATTTTTATTCAGGTACAAGATGGAATTGTTTTATTCAGCTGCACAAAACCCCCAAGAGTTTTAGATATAAAAGAATGATAGCAAGATAAAAACGTGTTCTCAGACCATTTTTATTTCAACATCACAAAACAGGTAAAAAGAATGAGATAATAAGTTAATAACCAAGAGTCAATAAACATTTATTAAGCACCTACTATGTGGCAGGAACTCCATTAAATACTAGGGATATAAATATGGAAAAAGATAATCCCTGCCTTCAGGCAGTTTGTGATGTAATAGTGGTAGACTACACACAAAAGAAAGCCAAAAAAGGTTGAGAAGGTACCTGGCACAGTGAAGAAGTCAACATAATCTAAAATGAGTGTTGCCAGAGAATCCAAAGAATAGTTATAATAGTTCATAGGTACATAACAATATGGAAGACATATTTTTCCCTCTCAGCTCCGGGAAGTAAATCATTCAAATGTTATTTTGCTTTAGGAAATTTATATAGAATAAACCAATCTTCTTGTATTGCAGTGATAAGTTACAATGCCAGCTTTAAAATTTACTATCTGGGTTATCATGGACAAGTTAGGTAAAATTTGGCATTTTTATTTTCAAATGTTATACATTTGGAGATCAACTCTACATGACTTTTCCATAGTCTGGTTGTATATTGCCCATGATTTTTTAATCACTATGTCATTTTGCAATACATACTTTTAATAATTCCCTATAGTCATCAGAAATTTTATGTTAATTTTTCATGTTAATATACTACTAATATAATGTAAAATACAACACACTTTCAGTAAGCAAGTATTTGTTGATCACATATTATGTTAAATACATAGTTAAAATTAATTAACTTGTCTGATTGCTAGTCAAATCTCTATGAATTATAATTCATTTTTTTTTACTTTGGTTAGGAATCACTTGTTTCACCATCTTTTTTATTTTAGTAAACTAAGCTGGAATAACCATATAAAATATAAGCCAAAGTTAAAATAGGAACCTTTTTCATTTTGCCTTTTTTTGATGTTCTGCTTCCAAATATAGATTGATTTGAAAAACTCACTTATCTCTTGTATTGCATAGATAATAATACAAAGGCATTGAAAAAATGTAAAGAATAAAAAAGACAAAAAAGAGGGCCCCCAAGTGAAATAAAAAGATACAAAGACTGAAGAAATAAGGCTAAATAGGACTGAAGCATGTGCAGGTGCCCAAACACTTTCAACATCTAAGACAAAGTTATATACAATTCCTGAATTCATTAAATGTATTACATTTTATGCTCTTTTTTATCCAAAATTTTGTGATGGAGGGGGTTTAAAATTAGTTTTCTAAAAGGTGCTCAGATGAAATCAGTCAATCCACTTTGGTTACTAACAGCAAAAAATGTTAGGCTGTTTTATAATTTAATACAATTTTTCAAAAACACTACATTAATTTGTAATAAACTCAATTCTCTTCGGATTGAAAAACCTTTTAAAATAATCTAAGTTTTAACTTTCTTTGGAAGGGAGCTTCTATAATAAAATAAAATTGCTGTATTTCTCATACAGCCATGGATTTTTTTGAAATACAAGAAACCCAAGTTTTCCTTAAGTTCAACCACTCATTGTATTCTGAAAAAAAAAATGATGACCAAGTTAAGTGCCTTGCCTAACAACTCACAGTCAATTAGTGTGAGAGATAGTATAATACTTGTAGCTAGAAGACTTGGATTTGAATTTTGGTGCATTCCCTTACTTGACTAAAAAAATTGTGTTAGTCACTTCAATTGACTTAGTTTCAGTCTTCTCTTTATTATAGCAGTAATAAATAATAATTGTACATGGGGCAGCTAGATGGCAGTGGATAGAGCACTGGCCCTCAAGTCAGGAGGACTTGAGTTCAAATCCAGCTTCAGACATGTAACATTCACTACCTGTGTGACTCTGGACAACTGTCTCGCCCCTCCCCCCAAAAAATAATCTTACTATCTAATTTACCTGATTCCTTTGAGAAGCATGTTATACAATGTATTTGGAGTGTTTTTATAATACAAAAAAACCCTGTATTTGTGTAAGTGATTATATTAATATGTGACCGAATTTGGACTAGACCTATCTCTCCCTTATGGGTGGGAGAGAACCAATTCTCTTGCTTGAAACTTCCATATTTGGATAAAATTGAGGGAATTTAGAAGCCATCAAATCTAATCTCATTTAAACTGAATTTTTAAGAAATTGATTGACTTACTCATAGTTACATAGTATTTGATGTTAAATTTGTTCCAGGTCTTCCTGACTTCAAATTCAGCATTTTAACATGCTATACTGAATCTTCTTTGATGTTCTAGAATGTTCTAGTTTCTCCCAGATTGCAAAGTGTACTATAGAATGTTTAAAGAATTATTGTGAGATGAATAGTAATAGAATGGTTGCTATTATTTCAAGGAATCCTAAGAATTTCTTCACAAATGGACCGAGAGGCTAAAGACCAGTATTTAGTTGTTGTTCAAGCCACAGACATGCTTGGTCTTCCAGGAGGACTTTCTGGCACAACAACTGTCACAATTAATCTATCCGACGTCAATGATAATAGGCCTATATTTCAACTTGGTAAGTACCAGAATGGCTTAAATTTTAATTATTAAAAAAAATACTTAAAAAAATTACCAGCAACTTAAATATCTGTGAGATAGATGTTACATATAGTGTTATTCCTGTTATATGTTAGGAAACTGAGGTTCAAACATGAAGCTTGCTGAAGACATGTTTTCCAACTCCAAGGAATAGGGATTTTGTTTTAATTTAGGTTTTAATTTGTTGTTATTGTTTGTATTGTCAAAGATCAATTACATTGAGTCCAAGCTGAAATATTCTTCTGATCAAACAAAAGTCAGGTAATCAGAGATTTTGAAGAATTACTATGTCTTTAATCAATTCAACTTGAGGTTCCTATGCTAAAGAAAAGGTCAAAGAATTTGTCTCCTATAGCTTTTGTTGTTATTCAGTTGTTTCAGTCATGTCTGACTCTTTGTGACCCCATTTGGGGTTTTCTTGGCAGAGATGCTGGAGTGGTTTAGTCATTTTCTTCTCTGTCTCATTTTGTAGATGAGGAACTGAGACAAATAGGGCTAGGTGACTCACCCAAGGTCACACAGCTAATAGGTATCTGAGGCCATATTTAAACTCACAAATATGAGTCTTCCTGACTTCAGTCCTGGCACTGTATCAAGTGTACCACCTAACTGCCTATATTGCTTTAGGCTTGCTTAATTCAGTTATCATAGATCTATGAAGAAAAAAAAAAACACCTTTTCTGTGTCTAAAAGAGTTCATCTTCAGGGCAAGACTGTGGCACTTGATTAGTAATAACCAATAGAAATTGGAAGCAGATTTCCAGAGATGTTGAGCATCTGGAATATCTATAATATTAGTTCTGGGGGAAAAAAAGACAAAAAAAAGACTAATTTTATGCCATTTTACAAGGGAAAAATTGAGGTTGATGAAAGATGAAAGGACTGAGGAAACAAGTTCAAGCTTCTGAGCATATAAAAATTTTAAGCGATGCATGCCAACTGCATAATATATAGGGATTAGTAACCTTTCTCAGCTTTGACACTAGACTGTGAATATGGAGAAAGACATATCTTCATACATTAAAAACAATCAAAAAAGACCAATTTATTAAAAGGAAACAACTAACCAGGATGCAACATTAGATAATCTGATTTGTAGTTGGAGGGAAAATTAGGGACTTTCCAAGTTGGTAGAGGGAGAATGAATAAATACAATTTTCTGAAATAAAAAAAAATAGTGGTGTCCTACTTCCTTCAAGTATCTATAAACAATCAAAGGGACATTGAAACAAATACTGATTGATGTAAGGCCAGTTTTCAGATAAGAACTTTGAGTTGCTTGAGATGTATAATTGTGATTTCTTTGCATCAATTTTTGAATCTGTCTGGGTTTCTAGTCAGCATAATGACCCTTAGTTAAGGGTCTTTAAGTACCAAGTAAAGGTGGTCCAGTTTCCCAGCCAAGCCAGTCACAATTCAAACAATGAAATAAAGTTTTATCCTAAATCCCACAACTGAATAAAGTTTTCTCACAACGCAAAATTGGACTAAACCCATAGCTGAATAGAAAGAGAACTAAGATCCAGAAATGAGTCGTAAGATGGAATCAGTGTGGTTCATAAAATTCCCACAGCCACTTAGTGTTCTAATGCTTTCGATTTCCTCACAACAAAATTTGAAGAGAGTTTACTCAGGCCTAATTTTTGACGTATATGATTACTAACATATTGCCTGATACATAGCAGACTCTTAATAAATATTTATTGATGGATTAATAGACATATTATTTTTAAATTGCTATAAAAATTTTAATAATGCTTACTCAATAAGTTATTAATAGAGTATTGATACAGTTATTAATAGAGTTGCTAAATTAAACAGGTTGATACATGTTTTGCAGTTTGCTACCAGTTTGGGAAGGAGAAATGCCTTGTATATGTTTTTATATGCACAGCTTACTCTGCTGACACAACAGTTTTCCAAAAACTTTTTCTTTCAATCTTTCAGATGCTTAATTTCAGTCATAGGATCATAAGTTTTCTGGTGGAAAAGACTTTATAGAGCAACAAGTTAAATCTAATTTTAATGGTGAGGAAACTGAAGCCCAGAGAGGCTAAATAACTTACCATAGATCAAACAGGTAATAAGTTTTTCGAGGGAAGATTTTAACTCTGGCCCTTCAACTGTATAGTCATTATATAAAATTGCTACCTTCTTAGAATCTTGGTCAACTCATCTCTTGTACTTTGACAAGCAGTCAGTCACTAGGTCATCCTGATTCTTCATTTCTAATATTCCTTACAGCCATTGAAGGTCTTAGATAATATCAAAGTTGAGAAGGTGAAGGCAGGAGTTAAGTCAGAGAAAGAGATTCTAAATAAACAAAGATTTTCAAATTATTGTCTATAGAGACAGAAAAATTTGTGCAGTAGTTATGCATACTATCATAAAAGCACAAATGTGATAATACTCTATTTTTTCTTGAAGGACTCTACCACATGAACGTCTCTGAATCTGCACCAATTGGAACTTCCGTAGGAATAATCATGGCAGAAGACAGTGACATAGGAGAGAACGCAAAAATGAATTACAGTATTGAAGATGGTTCATATGTCTTTGATATTATCACCAATAATGAGACTCAGGAAGGAATAGTTGTATTAAAAAAGGTATTTGTGCTTAAATAGGTAAATAATATATACAAATAGTTGGAAATTAAATGAGTAACAAATAGAAATATTTTGCAAAGCAGATTGTCCTGTGATATTCACCTTAATTAAAAGCTAGCTTGAGAATGAGAATTTTAAAAAAAAATGAAACTTATTACAAAATTAGAGGAATGCCATCAATCATAATAAATGACAAGTGAACATTTGAAGAGCTTGATTGAAGGCAGAGTTTATGAATTCAGTTTAAATATTGGGAAATTAATTTTAATGATTCTATATGAAATTTCAAAAGCTGTTTAAACCTATCTAAAAGTATAGTTATCATTTCAAAACAACTTTCACTAGCCTCAATGACAAAATGGACTGCCTTAATTGTAATAAATACTTACTTTTTACAATGCCACTTAATGAAAATGTCAGGCTAAGTATAGAAGTTAAAAGCTATTAATTCTTAACAGATAACATGTGCTCAACTAAGACAGTTTAATAATTCAAACTTTTGTACATTTTAAAATACTTTGATGTAACTATGCTAGTCATTAATCTATAATTAACTTTGTAATGCTGAAGAAAAACCTGATTTTTGAACACTACAATCTGTTTCTATGTAGAAATTGGATTATGAGGTTCAGCGACAATACAGTATTCGAGCAAAGGTTACCAACACCTTCATTGATAAAAATTTCCCAAAGGATGAAAATTCTGGACAAACTACCATTATTAAAATCAGAGTGGAAGATGCTGATGAACCCCCGATTTTCTCCCATATGGAGTATCCAATGGAGATTGCTGAAGAGACTCCCTATGGTTCGTATGTGGGCACTGTATTTGCCAGAGATCCAGATATTATCAACTCTCCAATCAGGTACAACCAAACAAACTCTCAGTTCAACTAAGTTGGAGAAACAACCACAATAATGAAAAGAATATAATTTCCCTTGGAATTCTACTTTTTAATGTCTTTCAAAACAAGCACTATTAAATAGCATTTAATTTTATGAACTACAAATTCTAATATTACTCATACAGTTCCAAAATACATAAGCATGACAGAAAATTTGGTGGCTTTTTTGTCTGTTTATTTGTTTTTAGTGGTGAATGCTGAACTTTTATCCTTGATAACTTGTGAATAATACCATATGTTAAAGGTGATTGGGTATAGATACATACTTAGTAGTAACTGTGACAGCTTCTCTCTTTTATGTTACAGAAAGCTGGTTGTGTAATCTCTTTGTGTGTGTGTGTGTGTGTGTGTGTGTGTAATCTCTTAAGCAGCCAGATGAATGGGGGAAAATATTTTTTCCTCAACAGATGGTGTTCCTGTTACCTATGAACAGCTTTTTCTCTTTCTAACCCATCCCTACATTCAATGGAAGTCTAGCAGCTATGGCCTAGAATACAATAAGAAATTATTTTGAAAAATATAGAATATTCTGATGAGTTATCTGTGTCCCTTCAATCACAACTTTATTCCAGAGTATTTTACTATTTACTGTTAATGTAAATGTAATTTATTTTCACCTATTTTCAATTTGTTGTTTAATTTATTTATAAATTAACAATTAAAGATATTTGTTCAGCACAAACTCAGTGTTCAACATTGTGCTAAACTTTAAGGGGCTGCAGGAATGTAAGACATAGGCCATTAATAGTGAAAAATTTGTAGTTGAATAATAGCACATGCACACACGTATACACACACGTACACAGCAAGCATGTAATTGAGTTTAAAGTGTACGGTGCTTGTAAATATGCTTTAGGAAGTCAGAGAAGAGACAAGTTAATGAGGTCTAGAGGTTAAAAAAGAGGTATTTCTAGAGGAGGTAGGACTTGAATTGTGTCTTTATGTGGGTAGGATTAGGCAAGTAGAAAGAAGGCAAAGACATCCCAGGAGGAGGAAACAACATGATCAAAGGCTGAGATACAAGTCTGGGGGACTGGCTAAACTGAAACAAATCCAGAAAACAAAAGTAAATGTACTAATACAAAAGAGAAAGAGAGAGAGAGAGAGAGATTTTGGTGGTTCAGTAATTTATGACTTTTCCTAATCCCATTTGGGTTTGTTTTCGGCAAAGAAAACAGAGTGGTTTACCATTTCTTTCTACATCTCATTTTACAAATGTTGAAACTGAGGCAAATGAAGTTAAGTGACTTTCCCAAAGTCTCATAGCTAGGAAACGTCTGAGACAAGATTTGATGAGTCTTCTTGACTGCAGGTTAGGCATTCTATCATTGTGTTACTGAGCTGGCTGATGGATGGATGGTAGGTAGATAGATAGACACATACATACAGAGGGATATATGTGTTATTTATTAAGCAATTACGTGTCAGATACTGTGATAAAATAAGAATGTACTATTGTAATGGTATTATTGGCAGCAGTGAAGATATATATATATAATAACTTCAATAAGGTCATTTGTCCAGCTTGATAGGCAGCATGGTAGATGACAGGGGTGGCATGCTTTGAGGCAAGATGACCGAGATTTAAGTCTTACCTCTGACACAGGTGGGCTTTGTGGCACTGGCCAATTCACTGACTTTCCAAATACTCTAGCTTTCTGACAGTATAGATAATTCTTCATATTCATAACGCTGCACCTCAGCAATGAAGAGAGAGCTGTATATCAAGTCTTCTGCAAGGCCAATTAGTTACTGCAATTACATAGCATTAATTTTATTTTATTTGTTTGCTGTTAAAATATGCATATAAGTCTATATATGTGGATATATATGTATATGTATGTATATATATGTATGTGTATATATATGCATATAGATAGCAATCTTCTCTGCATTACTTCCTTCATATAATTTATACTATTCTTCCCATTTTTCTCTAAATTCTTCACATTAGTTGATAATAATGCTGTAATATTTCATTGCATTCATATAAAAATATTTAACCATTTTCCAATCAATGGATACATATTAATTTCTAGTGTTTTGCTGCCAAAATTTTTATTTTATATTTTAATATAATTATGTCATTTCATTCTTCCTTTGGTCTTATATCAGTATATAACTAAAAGCGTTGTGTCAGAATCAGAACATGTATATCTTCATTACTTTTTCGCACAATTCAAATTTATTTTCCAGAATAATTAAGCTAATTAATCTTTCTATCCAGTATATGCATATGTGTGTTCACATCCATAAATTTGACAAATTATATATGTGTGTGTGTGTATAAATATATATATATATATATATATATATACATACATATATGCATATATGTATATATGTGTGTGTGTGTGTGTATGTGTATGTGAGTGTGTGTGCTCATCTTTCTAAAATCTCTTCGACATTTACTTATTCCATCCTTTATGTAATTTTTGGCAAATTTTAATTGTGATATACAAACTTTGAGTTATATTCATTTGTATTTATCTTATAATTAGTAGTTTGGACAGCCTTCCAGATCTTTGTTGATAAATACTGGTGCTTCTTTTAATAACCATTACATATTCCTTGACTACTTATTCATTGAAGATTGACTTTTTGTCTTAAAATTGTTAATTGATTCCCTTTGTACACTGAATACCCAAACTAGATCAAAGATTTTTCATATATATTTTACAAATGATTTACCTCCTAATTATAGATGCATGGTTTTTATTTTGTTCATTTTTATTTTTTTTTTATTTTTCATTTTCCATTTCATGTGATGACATTATCTATTTTACCATCGGTGATCACCGTTTCTCCTTCCCTACCTAAGAATTCTCCTCCTGGTTATAATTGTAATAATACCACTTTCTTCTATTTTTTTTTTCACATTCTGATGTTTTACGTTTAAATCAAGTCTTAGTTTGGAACTTCTTGTGGTATATGGGGTAAGATGTTAGTCTACATTTATATTTGTCAATATGCTTGCAAGTTTTGTTATCAGTTCTTGTTAAATATTTTTCCCATTTTTGAAAATCTAATTAGTATTTAATTTTTCTCAATTGCGTATAAATAGACCTTTTTAATATTCCTATTTTTTTAAAATTTGAGTTCCAAATCCTCTCTTCCTTTCCCTGCCCACAGCCATCTATCAGATGGTAAGCAATTTAATAGATTATACATGTGCAGGAGAAAAGCAAAACACAGAACACTCCCAAGAGTAAATTTGACAGAAAATAAACTCCAAACAAGATTTAGTAATTTAATGTTTAATTACTACTGCTACTTAAGTGTCATCAAAACACTTTTCTGAACTTCTATTAGACATTTTATATTTCACCTTGACTCTTCACTGTCCAAACAGTTCCTGACATATGTCCTCTGGAAAAACATTGAGGCTTATACCAGACTTCTTGTTAGACATCCTTTTCAAGGACATTAGAATAGTAACTGGTTTCTTTCCCTTTGTATCATTCAGCTCCAACCAAACCCAGGTGCTCTGTACCTCTTAAATTCAAAAGGTCAAATACAAAATGGTCATTTTGATGGAGCAAATTATTTTGGCTACAGTGATAATCCAGATTCAAGTTTATCTAGACAGAGGATGTGCTCTAAAAGCAATGTGCTTATGATCATATGGAATATTGTAGGGAAAGTACTCATGTCTTGGGAAATGGCTCAAAACAGTCCTGAGAGAATTTGAAACTAGAAAGGAAGAGATATGTGAGGGTAGGATCATTCTTCTTTAATTTTTATTACAGAGGAATCAGTTTTTATAGGTTTGTATACAAGAAGGGAATTATTTTGGTCTCTAAGTACAAGTTTTTTAAAAACCATCAGCAAGCATTTCATGTAATGGGAAATGCTATGAAGCATTTCCAGTAAGATCAGAGGTGAAACAAGTATGTTCATTATCATCACTTCTATTCAATATTGTACTAGAAATTGTATCTTCAGCAATAAGAGAAGAAAAAGAAATTGAAGGAATTAGGATACACAATGAAGAAACAAAGCTATTGTTCTTGGCAGATGTTATGATAATATACTTAGAGAATCCTAGAGAATCAAGTAAAAAATGACTTGAAATAATTAACAGCTTTTGCAAAGTTGCAGGATATAAAATAAACACATGAATCATTGGCATTTCTATATATTACTGACAAAGTCCAGCAGCAAGAGATAACAAGAGAAATTCCATTTAATGTAACTGTAGACAATATAAAATAATTTGGAAGTCTACCTTCCCAGACAAACCAAGAACCTCTATGAACACAATTACAAAATACTTTTCACACAAATAAAAACATATTTAAATTAAATAATTGGGAAAATATCAGTTGCTCATGGGTAGGCTGAGCTAATATAATAAAAATAACAATGCTACCTATATTGATTACTTATTCAGTACCCTATTAATCAAACTATGAACAATTACTTTATAGATCTAGAAAAAACAACAACAAAATTCATGTGGAAGGATAAGGTCCATAATATCAAGGGAATATCAATGGAAAGAAATGCAAGGGAAGGTGACCCAACCATACCAGATCTAAAACTGTATTATAAAACAGCAATCATAAAAACTACTTGGTACTGGCTAAGAAATAGAGTGGTGGATTAGTGGAATAGGTTAGATACATGAGACACAGTAATCAATGCATAATCCATGTAATCAATGGATAAATCCAAACACTCCAGCTTCTGGGATAAGAACTCACTATTTGACAAAAACTGCTAGGGATATAGGAGAATAATATGGCAAAAAGTAGACATACAGTAACATTTTACACTGTATACTAAGATAAGGTCAAAATGGGTACATAATTTAGACAAATGGTGATACCACAAGTAAATTAGGAGAGCAAGAAATAGTTTTCTTGTCAGATCTATAGAGAAGGGAAGAATTTCTCAACAAACAAGAGACAGAGAACATTATGGAATGCAAAGTGGATAATTTTGATTCCATTAAATTTAAATATTTTGCACAGATAAAGTCGATGCAATGAAGATTAGAAGGAAAGCAGAGTGCTGGGAAGTATTTTTTTTCTGCCAGTGTTTCTCATAAAGGCCTCATTTCTAAAATATATAGAGAATTGAGTCAAATTCATAAGAATGCAAGCCATTCCCCAATTGATAAATGATCAAGTGATATGAACAGGCAGTTTTCAGATGAAGAAATTAAAGCTATTTATAATCATGAAAAATGCTTTAAATCACTATTAATTAGAGAAATGCAGATCAAAAAAAAACTCTGAGAAATGACATTGCGCCTCTCAGATTCTCTAATATGACCAAAAAGGAAAATGCTAAATGTTGGAGATGTGGGAAAAATGGAACACTGATGCATTTTTGGTAGAATTGTGAATTGATCCAACTATTCTGGACAGTAATTTGGAAATGTGCTTAAATGGCAACCAAACTGTGCATACCCTTTGATCCAGCAATACCACTACTAGGTCGGTATTCAAAAGAGATCATAAAAAAGGGGAAAAGACCCATACGTACAAAAATATGTGTAACAGCTATTTTTGTGGTGGCCAAGAATTGGAAATTGAGAGGATGCACACCATTGGGGAATGGCTGAACAAGTTGTGGTATGTGAATGAATACCATTGTGCCATAAGAAATGATGACTGGGCAGATTTCAGGAAAACCTGGAAAGACTTATATGAACCGATGTTCAGTGAAGTGAGCAGACCAGGAGAGCATTGTGCACAGTAACAGCAACATTGTGCGAAGATCAACTTTGATAGACTTAGCTCTTCTCAGTAATACAATGAATTCCAAGAGAGTCATGATGGAAAATGCTATCCACATCCAAAGAAAGAATTATGGAGTCTGAATGCAGGTAGAAGAACAGTATTTGCTCTCTCTCTCTCTTTTTTTTTTGTTTTCTCTTTCTCATGATTTTTCCTTTTTGTTGATTCTTCTTTCACAACACGATTAATGCGGAAACATGTTTAATATGATTGTATATATGTAGATCCTATATCAGATTACATGCTGTCTTAGAGAGGGGGGAGAAGAGAGGAAGGGAGAGGTAAAAATTTGTAGCTCAAAATTTTATAAAAGTGAATGTTGGCTATTAAAAAAAAAGAAATCTAAGTACAAGATTTTTTAGCCTTGCATCAAATGTGGCTATTATCAGGTCCACAAGTTGCCCCAGCATGCCTTTGTTGGTTATAAAAATAAGCAAGGGCATTTCATTTGGTCCTAAAGTTAAGATGTGTTACCAAGGAATGGATATTTCAGAGAGGCAAATTTTGACTTAATATAAGAATATTTTTTTTTCTAATCATCAAAGTTATTTACAAATGGAAATGGCTGCCTCAGAAGTCTAAAATTTTCCTAACTTTTGATTTCTTCTAGTTGAGGCTAGATCATCACTTGATTGGAGATAAGGTAGATTGGATTCATGAACTATTTTTGGAATAGACCAAATGAACTCTGAGATCTCTTTAAATTTAATCCAATTTAATAAATATTTGTTTTCTTACTGTGGTGAAAACAGTAACATACAAAGATAAGACATTCCTGAATTCATTGCATGTGTAATGTAGTTGAGAATAAATACAGTATGGGTAAATCACTGTAATCTATAATGATACATGATACATACATCCATTTGCATAAATAAGGTTCTTTGTAGTCTAAGGAGGAAAGATCATTACTAGTTAGAGGTTAAGAGTAGGAGGTGAGAGGGATCAAGGAAAGCTCCCTAGATAAGGTAGTAGTATATAATTCTAAAATTCAATTTAACTTCCAAAACCCATTAGAAAGAAAGACTTGAATATAGCAAGGTAATGTGGTATAGAAGAAATAATACTAGATGTGATGTCAAAGGACCTGGCTTTGAATGTTGGTTCTGTCATATATTATACATGTTTCACAACTTCTCAGGGGCTCAATTTCTTTATCAAAAGAAAAATGTTGGATTAGTTTGCCTTTAAGGGCTTCTCAGGCTCTAAGTAGATGATTTCCTAAATAAGATGACTAAGTATGATTGAGTGGAATCCAGAATTGTATTTTTTTCTTTTTAGGCAATTGGGGCTAAGTGATTTGTCCAGGGTCACACAGCTAGTAAGTGTCAAATGTTTGGCCTGAGGCCATATTTGAACTCAGGTCCTCTTGACTTTAGGGCCAGTGCTATATCCACTGCACCTCCTAGCTGCCCCAAGGATTGTATTTCTACAAAGCAGAAGCATTTAATACATGTAGGCTTATATTTTTAGAAACATCTATTCCAAATTTAAATTGTACCATCTTTTAATGCGTAATAATTATTAAACTTGTTGACCTTTTATCAAAATCTTCACAAACGTACATACCTTGACTATAGAATTTCACTGTACACAAGTTTTTTTTTTCTTTTATTTATGTAATATTACTAGCTTTTTGGCTCATATGGTATGCTGAGCACTTTCAAAGGCTCTATCACCATGCATTTTGCAGTCATTCTGTATTCATCTCACTGGAGAATTCTGCAACCAATGTTTTAGTTAAGTAATATCATAACAGATTTTAGAAGCAAAGCTTTTTTTTTTTACAATACAAGGAGAAGCAGGTTAATTCTCCTAAAATGGAAAGAAAAAGTGCTTTCCTTTCGTTCATCTTTCTAAAATCATTAACACTCTATCTGTCCTACTTATAGGACAATTTTTACTAATAACTGCTACGTATTTTGCTTTAAAAAAGTTCTTCTTGCTTTAACACTATACCACAGCAGTACCTATATAATCAAGGTAATTATGCCCAAAGCCTCTTTTCTTGTAGACAATAACAGGATGGAATGCATATATTTTTGAATTGCATATACTGATCCCAGTTAGAATAAATGCAGGGAAGGTTTGTACTCTTCTTCCCCAAATAACGAATATTATACTAATTAAATAACTATCAATTTTCTGCTCATATTAATCTTTTAAATAAAATGCCTGCAATTTATTTTGAACTAAGTAAATTCATCTATTTTGATCCTTCCCAGCAATGAGGATAAATAATGCATCTTTCCTCTATTTTATATTAGCCCCTAGAGCAAACATTTTAGCATAATTAAAAACATATTGACAGAATTGTATTTCAGAGACATTTGAAATGAACATTGTTGGTGAGTTTTCTGTTAGAGCAATTCTTATTTGCAATCATGTATTCACTGCTGTTTTGGTGGATGACAATAGCTTTATATGTCACCATTTTAGAGGGGTTATCTCAGCATATTTCTTTCCTTTTTGGTTTAGGTATTCTATTGTTGGCTGCAGTTTATTCAGCATTGATGACAATGGCACCATACTTACAACTGAACCTCTGGACCGAGAGATAGCTATATGGCATAACATAACTGTTATAGCCACTGAAAAAAGTGAGTAAGAATTTAGAAACACCATATACTTTATGCACTGCACAGATGTATTTTAATTGTTATCATAGTGCCCCTTCCTGGAAGGAGAGAATTCATATTTCTCAAGCATGATATTGTTGTGGCTGCTTATTATGAGGCATTATTTGAATCATTAGCTTGATGAAAAGAGAATGTATATGAACTCCAAGGAAGGTCTTGCACTCTTTCATAAAAGATATCAACTGAAAAGGGAAAAACAAAGAAGTTACAATGGAAGAGAAGTTGCAACACTAATGACATCTGAATTATTCCCCTGATGTAAGACTTTATATTAAATGAGACCCCTGTTAGGTTCATAGCAGCTTTCTTTAATAGTGTAAAATAAGCCAATCTATTTTTAATATCAATCAGAAGCCTGCCCTGAAAATTAATTGATAATGTTGCATATAGTTCAAGGAGGCTATCTGCCCAATAAAATGAAATCCAGCAGGCCTTCCTGTATGAATTCCAACTATTGGCTTTTTCTTAAAGTAAAACAATAATTGCTTTTGTTCACATGCTTTATCATTATAGATAATTTGCTATAGGGTATTTCCTTGCATTTTTGGATCAGCTATTAGAAATTTTTTGAGTTAAAACATAGACATTTAAAATTATTTTTATTACAGAGAGAAAATGATTTAAATGATGCCAACCTGATATTACATAGCCTAACCAAGTTCTCCAAATTCAAAAAGAATCACTTGTGCAAGCCATTCTAACGGACGAATTCAAAGTAATCAATATTATTTCAATTAGGTATCAATGAATACTTGATTCCAAATGTTGAAATGGCTACATTGGAGCCCCAGTTCAATTTACAATTTAGGTCAAAAAAATTAAGCTACAAGTGGTTAATATAATAGATCTTTAGATTCAGCCTCAAATATCATGCATAACTCAAAATGTATCTATTACAAAATACTTCCATAATTATTTAATCGATTAACTGATTTCAAAATATTTAGAATTATCAAATCTGAAATGTTAGAATGCCTAACATTTGTCCAAACTGATTTTACATATTAAATCCAATAATCTTTCTTTAATGGATTTTATAAAAGCTTTTAAATGAAAAAAAGTCTCATTTCTCAAATTATTAGAAAGTTGGTAGGTGTTATGGTGGAATGGAGTACATCTTTGGCATATTTCTGTCTTGCATTGAATACTGCTATGGAAACACTGCAGGATGACTTTGGTCTGTCTTCTGAATCTTCTATTTAACTAAACAATAAAAGATGTGAGAACAAATGTTACAATGGAATAAATGTCTCCTGCAGCAACAGAAATGCCAAGGCTTTCAATGTCAAGAAACACAAAGATATTTATTATAAAAGCAGAGCCTTTATTCCTTGGGCCCTTCTGTGACCAAATTCATTATTTATTATGTCACTTTATGTATCAATTGGGAAAGAAGTAGAAATAGTTCAAGAATAGTTTAGACATTCATGAAAATAAAATTCCCACAAATTACATTCAGTATTTCACTCACTTTAAAGTAATAATAATAAAAATTTCACAACTGCATTTCCTGTAATATTATTTGCCCTTCATTCTAGAGGGAAAAAAAGAAATGTCTTTGCCTATTTCATGTGCCAGGTCAAGTATTAATTGAAGGATATAAGAAATAGACATTAAGTTTAGTTGCTGTTTAAAAACAAGCAACAACAACATAATTTTATGTGCATTGGATGCAACTACTTTCACTTTCTATGGGCATTCTCTCATTCCTGAGGTTAGATAATTCAGTAGTGAATATCTTTTCATTTTTCATGTTAATTTGAAAGTTTATTTGTTTATAGGGGGAAATTCTCTATGTAAAATAGAAATAGATATCAGGATTTTCTTTTCAGAATGTAGCAAAACTAAACTCAAATATCTCTATCAATAGGGCAGCTGCTACACTTAACTAGAAGAAAAATAATTAAGTTGTTCACCTGTCATGAACTATTACAGTTATATATTATAGTAAGGACTATCTATATTTCATTATGTATTGTAGTAAGGTTTGCAATGATTTTTTAAGCTATATAAACAGGTTATGTAGTATCACTAATAACTGATATTAAAAAGGGGATTTATCCTGTAACCTTACACTGAAAAGACTGAATCAAACAAGGCAGATCATGTGCTGTAGGCTTCTGTTTAATAGTGTCTATGCATAGAACATGACATCACCAAATAAACCCAAAACTCCAAAAGCCATAGAATAATTACCAAGGAATTTTAATGAGTTGCTCAACTTCTCCATGTAAGAGGTTAAAGAATTCTATAACTAGCTGAAAGTCTCAAAATCTATGATATCAGCAAGTAATGTTACTATCTTTTGATTTAATATGAGGAGTGGTATTTTTACATGAAAAAGCATTGCCTCTGCTAATGTGACTTATGTACATGGAAAACTAGACCATCTGGCCCACAGCAATGCAGATGTCAAAGGTACCATTATGTAAGTTCTTTGAGAAGGAGGGCATTTTCAATTTATTTTCCTTGCATCCTCAAAACTTGCCTTGAACATAGAAAGAACTTAAGGCACAAACAGCTAAGTCGCAAAGGCCTGGAGTCAGGAAGACTCCTGTTCCTGAGTTGAAATCTGGCCTCAGACATTTACTAGCTGTGCAACCCAGGGTAAGTCACTTAACCTTACTTGCCTCAGTTTCTTCATCTGTAAAATAAGCTGGAGAAGGAAATGATAAAGTACTGTAGTATATTTGCCAAGAAAACTAATGGGGTTCCAAAGATTCAGACATCACTGAACAACACAACAACAAAGTTATGCTCACTGAATTGACTTGAATGTGATGCTTAAGTTTCAATGAAATTGTATTTGTCTAGCAATGTGCTATTGAGTTCAAAGGAAGTACGATTAGTTGATTTAGTGGATTAAAATTCTTTACGATAAACTATTTTACCTGAATTATTGAAAGTACATGAGTAACAGAATAAATCTATATTCAGAAATGTCTTAAACTAGGTGAAAAATTTTTGACAGTGAAGAGAAAAATACTTTATATCACAATAATTGTTTCTTTGTTTTAAACAAAAAAGGAGGAAAATAAAGTAGTTTAAAAATCCTAAAATATTAAATGAAAAGGTATGCATATGTGTGTCCATGTCTACTATATATGACATAAATTCCTTGAGTTGTTTCTGATTTGTATATCATTTAGTTGATAAGCATTTATTAAGGACTTACTATGTGCTGAAAAGCATTTATTAAGGACTTACTATGTGCTGAACAATTTTCTAAGTGCTGGAGATGCAAAGGTAAAAGTGTCAAGGAAATTGCCTCAAGGAAATCAGAGTCAAAATGTGGGAACTATGTACAAGGGAGATATATTTGGAATAAATGGGAGATTCCTTCCATCTAAGGAAGGGACTAGATTTAAAGAAAATCAGGGAAAGTTTCTTATAGAAGATGGAATTTTAACTGGAACTTGAAGGAACCTGGGGAATCCAGAAGGCAGAGTTGAGGACAGAGAACATTCCAGGCATTAGGGACAACCAGTTAAAATGCTTTGAGTCAGAAAAGGGAGTGTCAAGTGCAAGAAATAGAACAAATTCTAATGTCACTGAATTTCAGAGTATGTGAGGGAAGGAGGAAGAAATAAGGTGTAAGAAAAGTAGAAAGGTAGGAGGTGAACAAGGATTTTGAATGCTAAATGGAGGATTTTGTATTATACCTGAAGTTGATAAGAAGCCAATGGAGTTTATTGAATGAGGTGTGTGGATATGTGAGGGGAAGGGAGAGGTGACATGGTCAGATCTGCACTTTAGGAAGATATATTACATATAAATATATATATATATATATATATATATATATAGGTATCTATCTATATCTATACATATCTATATCATCTATCTATTTATCTATATACATATACGGAAAAAATGATACAAGGTTCCATGATAGATACCACAGCTCTATCAATATCTATAAAAGGTATAAAACAAAGTCTAATGGAGTATAGCATATACAAAATTCATCTTTGCTTCTCTTTCTCTCTGTTTCTGTCTGTCTGTCTCTTTCCCTGTAATAGTTCATGTGGGATATCAATTTAGGTTGCATACATGTATACTCATATCTTTTTATAAAATTATATAACTAACTTTACAAATAATAGCAAAAGGCACCATGACAATTGTTTTGAAAAGAATATGAAATCACTAAGCAAAAATCTGGGTGGAAAACTGTATCTTTTCAGTTTCATTAAAGGACAAACTAAGACGATTCATTAAAAAACACTAGCAATAGCAACAAAAATAAAAATAAGTACCAAAAAACCTAACATTGACAGTTAGTTGATTGGGCCTTAAAAGTTTCAGAAAGGGACAGCAATTACCAATGTGAAGTGTAGCTGGAGAAAGGATCAAACAGCAAGAAGAGTAAGGTTGAACATTAATTTTAGGTATTAATTAGGTAAGGTATTATTACAAACATTAAATTTGCTTATCATGTAATCTTGCAGAAACAGACAAAATGAACCTGAGGCCATGTTTGGTCTTTCTCTCAAAGTTGTTTAAAGTGTTTCCCTTCCAATTTTTAAAGGTATATGTTTTAGAATGATCTAGGAAACAAATTAGTTTTACTTGCTTAGTTTCACATGAGTGATATTTTTGTTAATATAGTTCAATTAATTTGTCTGCCAGATTATAGAAGATAACCTCAGGAGAACAAAAGGTTACTGAATAGGAAATTAATTCTCCAAAATACCAGTTACACTTCTTAAAGGCTGAATGATTTTTTACATAAAAAAGTTGTACTATTAAAAGGAGTAAAGTATACTATTTTATAATTTCTTAAAATTATTGAGATTAATTATGCTGAATCCATTCTCTGACAAGCTTCCCAGTGAAGTAGGCAAGCCATTTATCAAGGTTCCAGTTAAATTAAGAGACCTAATATTCCTCACTAAACCAAAAAAGATATATAATTAGTGTATAATTTATAAATTTGATTTCATATGCATTTCTTATAACATTTTATTTTGTAGGCTTTACTACAATTTTGCATAAAATGAGTTTTTTATTTATAATTATTTTCCCCAAAAATTTAAGTTTTTCATGTTTTTAAAACAAAACTTCTTGATTTTTAACTTCAAGTGATTTCTTAATTCATGCATTCCAAAACCATTCAAGTTCCTCCTGTGAGCAAGGCATTCTTTCAGGCCCTGAGGAGTGTCTGTGCCTGATTTCATGAGTACAAATAATAGTGAGAAAAATCTGTTATGCAACTATAGAACAAATGTTTAGAAAGTGTGAGAAAACAGCTTAGGCCCTAGAGAAGCCAGATTAGTTAATTGCCCAGGTCTAAGAACCACTATGTGTCAAGAGTAAAACTGGAACCAAGGACTACCCTGATACAGAGTGGGTTTAGAGTCAAAATTCAGCTCAATCTCTTTTTATAAAATGAAACAAGTTACTTCAGAGAATAATTTTAGACTTTCTAATATAAAAATTAAAAGTAGTAAACTTTAAGAATCACTTGAACTTGGTCATGGAAATCAAGATACAAATAAAACTGCAAAAGAAGGAATGAGTAGCTGGCACATGTGACATTTTATCACCAAAATCAAAAGTAAAACATACATTTATATAGGGAGACTGTATAGTACAGTGAAAAGAGAACTGGTTCTGCATTTAGAGAACCTAGATTCGAATCCTAAAATTGGTATTTGCTTTCTATATGACACTGCACATATCATTTAATATTCCTGAATCTTAATTTCCTCATCTACAAAAAAAGTGTGTTGGACTAGATGGTCTCTAGGGTCCCTTCCAGTTCTACATCTATAACTCTATGACATACAACTACTTTATACATTACATTAACATTCATGCACATACATATATTTGTATGCATATATGCTATATACTAAGTGAATGTGTATATGTATGTGTGCATGTATATATTATGTGTATGTAAATAGCCAGCCTTGAAATTGGGAAAACCTACCTTCTTTGTACTGCTTCTGATATATCCTAGCTACGTGAACATGGGAAACTCAGTTAACCTTTCAGTGAACAACCTACTTTATCAAAGTTGTAGAAATTTTGCTCATTTCCATTGACAAATAGTGTCCCCTCACTAATGAGTTCTCTATAACTATGGAATGACATGTCTAATAGATAGCTAGATAGAAAGATGGATAATTAGGTAGATTAATAAACAATCCACTCATAGACTGTCTTTATGCCTGTGCAATGCTAGGTAATTCAGTTAACTTCTCAGTACCTCAGACACCTGTAAATTAGAGAGAAGGTTCTAACCTAAATTGGTAGAGCAGTTCCTTTGCTAAATAAACAAGTATCATCCCTCATACTAATTTACATAAATGTATCCTGTCTATGTACTTATGAAGTAACTGCCCTCAGGCAGCATTGTTAAGTGATACAGTATTTATAGGGGCGTTGGCTTTTTCAATATTTTTTTTTAATTCCCCATTTACATCCTGCCCTTGCTTGGAATACTACAAATTGATAAGAATAGAAATACAAATAAATCCCTGTATCAGATGGCCTTTTGTATTACAGAGTACAAACTTAGGTAAAGATCATTCCAAAGGTACAATAAAGCTCATTTATTCCCTAGGTAATCTACCCTTTTATATAGCATAACCGAACTATGGTATAAAACAGTGTTTTTTTTTTTTCCCCTTCTTCCTTCTTCCTTCATCCCAAAACAGCCACTGTTAAGAATTATTGATCACTTGCCTGGCACTTAGTAGGCATTTTAAATAAATTCTTCTTTAATATATTATACTTATATTGGTGCAGGAGTAAGGGGAAAATGTTTCTCTTTTTTATTATTATTTTTTTTTGTTATATACATTTGGACAACAAATGCCTAAAACTATTATGACAGTGAGAGGTATGTTCAAACTTTGGTCTTCACGAAGAACTATTTACCAGTTCACATACATTGAAATTGTGCCTCCCTATGATTACAGTGAAGCCTGGCTATTGCTACACTATTTATTCCCAATGATGTTATTTCTTATGATTTTACAGAATTTCCAAATAAAATATAACATGTGAGGGCTCCCTAAACAGACTACATAGTCTATTAAGTGACTTAAAACAATGCTTTTATGAAAATATAGGACTTTAATGTTTTGTTTTCATTTCCTTTTCTTCCACCAGATAATTCACAACAAACATCTGAGGCACATGTGTATGTGCACGTTCTGAATGTCAATGACCATGCCCCTGAATTCTTCCAGTACTATGAGACATATGTTTGTGAAAAGGCAAATGCTGGAGAGGTAAGAGGCTAATCATCAGTTCAATGAATTACTTCAATCATCATTTCACATATTGTATAATGAACTTCCTTTAATTGGTAGTGTTTCAGTATTATATACCTGCATGTAGGAGAAGTTTATTATTCCACTATCCAGGTCGTAAGTTTCTCAACTGCAAACTGAAGGTTACACTAAAATGATCTCTGAGATCTTATCTTCATCATCTCTATTGCCAATAATCCCTTAAATGCATTTTTCTATTTCCTCCACCAAGGGAATGGTCTTTCATCTGCAAAGGATAGAAAAATTGATTAATAAGAGTTGTTACACAAGATAATTAAGAATACATAGGAGATAGTATTACCTAGCTGCCCTAAATGATTTTAAGTCACATGACTCAGATGATGTACATCCTATAGTAACAAAAAAAATCAACAAATTTAATTATTTAGCCACTGTCAATAATATTGAAGAAAAGCAAATTTTGTAACATTTCCAAAAAATAGACAAACATTGATTTCAAAAAACTATAGACCAGTGAAATTCATTTTGCTTCTTGGTGAAGTCATAAAATTTCTTTGTTATGATACATTACTGGGAAGCAAAAATGGAGCTTTTAGAAGAACTAAATGAGTTACGTAAGTTTGTCTCAATTTTATCTTCTGCAAAATGGGGCACCTACCTCCCATAATTGCTATGCAGATCAAATGAGATTATACTTGTAAATCACTTAGGACTGTGCCTGGCCCATGATAAGTACTATATAAATGGTAGCTACTACTACTACTACGACTACTACTACAGTTACTAGTAGTAGTAGTCATAGTAGTAATAGTAGCTGTAGTAGTAGTCGTAGTAGTAGTAGTAGTAATTGTAGTAGTAGTAGTAGTAGCCATAGTTTTCATCATCATTGTATTAGTGCTGAAGACACAGGTCTTTTTATTTGGTAACTTTCTACTGGAAATCACTTCACAGTACAAAATTGATTGAGAGGTAGAGAGAATATGAGACCCAACTGTTTTTCATCATTAATTTAAAAATAAACATTTTCCTATATATCTTAAAGGAATTAAGCTTTTCTAGCAAAGTGTCTCTCCTGCATATGTAATGATGGAACAAGTTTCCATGATAGAGCTAACTAGAGAACCTCTTCTTCATTTTTTTTTTTGAGAATCAACATAGAGAGATAAAATTGGAGGTCTGTTCTTACCATGTATCCTATGCAGTCATAGAGGATATCCTTTATGAAGTCCAAATAGAAGAGGGATTCCCTATACATGGAAGGTTACATAGACCCTCCTATTTCTGGTTGGCATTGTTTACACTGATTGTAATGGAGTGTAGAATACTCAGGAGCCTCCTCAGGAAGGTCTACAGATACTCTAAACAGATGAGAACATGCATCTTTACAGGAGAAGAAAACAAACTAGTAAAAAAAAAAGATGAAAAAGGGATATAGTTCATATTATGATGTGTAGCTGATGAAGGAGTCCATTCTGTTAGACCATCAGTACACAAGCAATATCATGGATAAATACTATTGGTGGCCTATGAACTGGACTTGGGACAGAATTGGAGGAAAATATCATACAGGACTAAATGGGGGAATTATGCAGCAGGTCTAGTGGTGCAGTAATAGTAACAATTTACAATTACCAAATGTTTTAATGTTTGTGAAATGCATTCATCATAACAGTGGAGTGGGTAGTACTAATTTCATTATGCCTCTTTTATGGTTAAGAAAACTAAAGCTCTGAGTATTCAAAAGACTAGCCATGATTATAAATTCAGTAAATATTTAAGGTAGGCTTCAACTGAGGTCTCCTGAAGTCCAGCCTCTATCCTATATGGTGCATTGGTTCTCTTGCTGCTATTGAAAGCTATTGTATGTCACAAAAGCTTATAGTTTTAATACTGATACTCTGTGGTAGGGCTATATGTCTGAAAACTATTAAAAATAACCACTATGATCTCAGAAAAAAAATGGAAATTACAGAAGTCCCAAAGAATATTGAAAAAAAAAATAACAGGTATAAGTAGATTATAATATAACATTAAGTAATTCAAGAAAAATGCTAAAAATACATCTTTTAAGATAAATATAGCCAGAAAATGAAATAGTCTGCTTGTGTAGTAAAAGTCAACTGATAGATAATCTAACCACTACTTTAATACAAACAAAATCATGGGTGTATCTTCTGTAGTGGATTTAGGAAAACACACGGACAAAATGTATTTGGAATAAGAGAGTAGACAACATGATATTGGGATAGACAAGTTGCTTTAGAGTTTGGAGGACCTGTATTCAAATCTCACTCCTGATAACTGATTGGCACTGTGAACTCAATAATATACTTAGCCATTCAGTGCTCTAATCATCTAAGACTATAAGTTATAGAGAAGGTTCCATACAGAATTAGTTGAAGGAATTTACTCAGCCAGGAGTTCTTTGTACCACTGAAATCATAGTTCTAGACCTATTCTTAAAAAAAAAAAAAGCATAGCTGTGTTGTAAGCTACATTACTCTAAGGACACTATTATTGATGAATTCAAAAATCTATCAAATAAAAAGAATAATTCATTCAATGGGACTATCTTTTTTTTAAAGTAAACATAAATAATGGACCTGACACTGCTAATTTTAGACAACATAGGTAAAATAAAAGGAGTATATGTTATGATTACTCATAAATCTAATCAGCAGGACAACATGAAAGTGGAACAATGTCTTATTAAAATGCTTTCTGACAAATATTTAAGTAATGGTAATGCAAGTTATTTCAATTAATATGAGAACTGATCTGTTCTGGATATATGGTTATGCCATGGAACCACCAGAGTTTACAAAGTCTTGACTCTGGATTTCGCTAAAATGTTAAGCAAACTCTACAAAGGAAAAAAAAAAACAGTAGTCAGACCTTGCCCTTATCCTCCTGTGATGAAGAGATATTTGAAGTTGGATAGAGAAAGGATTTGACTTAATAGAATGACTGAACTTAGAAGGCATTTAAAAATCTTCCATAAAAATGTGCTTTTTATGGTGACAGAATTGTTGAAGCATAGTGAAAGATGTGATTCCTTGAAAATCCACATGTGGAGGAAAAATAGCTAACATAAACCTTTGTTCTTATAAACATTTTCTAGTATCTAAAAGAAGAACATTTTTATGTGGGGCATGTATATTTAGTGGGAATAGTGTTGATTAAGTTGATTTTTAGTTCTGGGGGAAAAAATCATTGTCTTTGCCTTGTCTAATGAAAAATCAGGATGCTCAAAAATATTTTTATTTATGTCTTTTTCTTACATCATCATAGTTTTACCTACTATCACTACCATCACCCTCCCATTTCATATAACAAATAGTATTTTTTTTAAAATGAAAATAAAAAAGAAGAGAAAAATATCAGCTTTACCAAACAATACATTGAAAAAGTCCCAAAACCTGTGTAATGGACAACAGCCGTGGACCTCCTATTTCCATTAAAAAGTAGCTTTGGAGTGTCCTCTCATATTTCTTCTTTCAAGTTATGTTTTATCTTCAAACATTTACTATATTTATTTTTTATTTGATTTGTGTGTTTGTTGTAGTCATTATGTATATCATTTTCTTGGCTCTGTTGCTTATTCTACTCTGCATCAGTGTGTGTGTGTGTGTGTATGTGCATGCATGCACATGCATACACATTACACACTTGTATATATGTGGGTATATAATACATACATATATATGTACATATATATACATATTCATAGTCTACACATAGTCATTCCATGCTTTGCTGTATTTAGAGACTATGCATACATCGTATTCACATTCACTATTTATCATAGAACAGTAATATTCTATTATATTCATATACCTCAACTTCTTAGCTATTCTTCAATCAATGGGCATCTATATTGTTTGCATTTCTTTGCCGTTACAAAAAGCATTAAATATAAATATTTTCATGAATATATGAACTTTCTTCTTATCATTGGTCTCTTTAAGATATGAGTCCATTAACTGAGTTTCTGGATTAGAGGGTTTGTGCATTTTAGTTACTTCATTTGAATAATTCCAAATTGCTTTCCAAAGTGTTTGAATAAATTCACAACTTAAAGAAATTTTTCATGTGCCTACATCCCCACAACTCTTCCAACTCTGACTATCCTCATATCATCATTTTTCCTCATTTTCAGGGTTTGAAGTATAATTTTAGCATTGTTATGATTTGTGTTTTATTATTAGTGTTTTAGAGTGTGTTTTTCTAGTGGTAATGAATAGTTTATAATTCTTCTTTTGAGAACTCTTTGTTCATATCCTTTGATCACTTATCTGTTTGTGAATGGCCTGGATGCTTTTTAAAGTCAGTTCTGATATGGGAATAATGGATATTTGTAAAGGATTTATATTGCAAGTAGAAGAAAGAGAAGAAATGCAGAGAGATAGAAAAGCATGAGTCAAATAAAATCATAGCTATAGAGCTGGAAGGCATCTCAGAAACCATCATATCTGACTCCCTTCTCCTATTTTATAGCTGGAAAAACTAAGGCCAAGAAAAGTTTAATAATTAGCCAGTAACATAAGTTATACGCGTCAAAGGTAGAATTTTACTTAGTGTCCAGAACCAATGCCCCTTTCTTGCTAGTTTGCTAGCATACTAGAAAATGGAATGAATGAACATAATGGGAAATAAGTCCAGGAAACTATTATGGGCCTTTATAGGAAATGTGAATACTAGACAAATTTGTGCTTTATTCAATAGACAAAAAAAATTCAGTTGTTGCATAACAGAAGAGTAAAAGTATAAGAACTGCGATTTGGAAACTTTTATTTGATAACACTATATAGTATTGATTGGGTGAGGAAGAATATAAAAGTGGCCAAGAGCAGTGCTTCTTAACTTGTGGGTCATGACCCAAAAACTTGACAATAGTAAAAGATTTATGAACATACAATGATCAAAAATTAAATAAAAATAAAATGCATAATGAATCTGAGATGTTTCCAGCAGCTGATTGCCCAGATGCATCCAGCAACTGCAGCCTGGGTTCTGAACACAAAGCATGCATGCTTTGCAGTGCACATGATCTCAGGGCAGGCAATGTTAACCAATCTTGGTGAAATGGGAAAAAGGGGTCACCAATGGAAAAAAAAAGTTTAAGAAGTCCTGGGCTATACAAAAGGTAGTGAGGTTCTGCTATAAGAAAGTTTTATTGTGAATTCAATTCAACAATGTTATAAAGTTTATTAAGTATTTAATATGCATAAAAAAACACCTTGCTAGTCAATGGAGATACTAAAATTCAAACAAAATATAGGCTATACATACACATTCCCTTTAAACATATTTTCAAACTTTTTTTAAACATGTGTTTTTAAAACTTTGGGCTCCAAATTTTCTCCCTCCCTCCCCTCCCCACCCACCATCATTGAAAAGGCAAGCAACTCAATATAGGTTATACATGTGTGATTATGCAAAACACTTCCATAGTAGTCATGTTGGGAAAAACTAACTCTATTTCCCTTCATCCTATCCTGGCCCCCACATTAATTCTATTCTTTCTTTTGCCCCTGTCCCTCCTCAGAAGTGTTCGCTTCTGATTACCCCCTTTCCCAATCTGCCCTCCTCTCTATATTTTCCTGCGCTTTTGTCCCCTTCTTCTCCAATTTCCTGTAGCGTAAGACAGATTTCCATACCCAATTGAACGTGTATGTTATTCCCTCCTTAAGCCAAATCCTATGAGAATAAGATTCACTCATTCCCTCTCACCTTCCCCTGTTTCTCCTCCATTGTAACAGCCTTTTCTTTTCTGTTAAACATATTTTCACATTAGTGATGTTGTAAATAAGAATTAGAACCTACAGGAAGAACTACCAGAAAGAGGAAACAAAACATAACAAAAGAAAAAAAAATAGCAAATAGTATGCTTTGATCTGCATTCAAACTCCACAGTTTTTTTTTCTTCTTTGCGGATAGTATTTTCCATCATGAGGCCTTTGGAGATGTCTTAGATCCTCATATTGCTGAGAAGGGTTAAGTCTATCAATATTAATCATCGAAAAATATGGCTGTTACTGTGTACAATGTTCTTCCGGTTCTGCTCACTTCACTTGGCATCAGACCATACAAGTCTTTCCAGGTTTTTCTGAAGTCTGCTTGTTCATCATTTCTTATAGCACAATAGTATTCCATTACATTCATATAACACAACTTGTTCAGCCATTTCCCAATTGATGGGCATCCTCTCAATTTCCAATTTTTTGATACTAAGTTTCAATTTTCCCCCACGTTCTTACTAGATTTGTAATCCTGAACAAGGCACTTAATTTTTCTCAACCTCAGATTCCTCATCTCTAAAAAGGGAATAATATTAGCCCACATTTTTAAACTTGATTTGAGGAGAAAAAGCTAGACCTGGAGTCAGAAAGACCTGGGTTCAAATATGTTCTCAGACACTAAGTAGGTATGTAACCCTGGGTAATTGCTTAAACTTTGTGTGTCTGTTTTCTCAAATGCAAAAGGGGGATAATTATAGAACCTCCCTTCTAGAGTTATTTCAGGGTTAAATGAGAGTATTCCTTTTTTTTCTTTTTTAAAAAAAATTATTAATGCATTTTGATTTACCAACAATCACTTCCATATGCTTTTGAGTTGAAAATTTTTCTCCCCCTTCCTCCCCCCAACCCTCCCCAAGATGGTGCACAATCTGATATAGTCTTTATATTTACATTCCTATTAAACATATTTTCACATTAGTGAAGTTGTAAGTAAAAATTAACACCTACAGCAGGAACTATCAGAAAGATGAAATAAAACTCAACAGAAGGTAAAAATAAGTGATAACGATTCAACTTCCACAGTTCTTTCTTTGGATGTGGACAGCTTTTTCAATCCTGAGGCCTCTGGAGATGTCTTAGATCCTTGTAATGCTCAGAAGGGTTCAGTTTAACAATATTAGTCATCGCATAACATGGCTGTTATTGTGTACAAAGTCCTCTTGCTTCTGCTCACTTCACTCAGAATCAGACCATATAAGTCTTTCCAGGTTTTTCTGAAGTCAGCCTGTTCATCATTTCTTATAGCACAATAGTATTCCATTACATTCATATACCACAACTTGCTCAGCCATTCCCCAATTGATGGACATCCTCTCAATTTCCAATTCTTTGCCACCACAAAAAGAGCTGCTATGAATATTTTTGTACATGTGGGTCCTTTTCCCATTTGTTTGATCTCTTTGGGATATAGCCCTAGAAGTGCTATTGCTGGATCAAAGGGTATGCACATTTTTGTAGCCCTTTGGGCATAGTTCCAAATTGTTCTCCAAAATGGTTGGATCATTTCACAACTCCACAATGTATTAGTGTTCCAATTTTCCCACATCTTCTCCAACATTTATCATTTTCCTGTTTTGTCATGTTGGCCAATCTGATAGGTGTGATGTGGTACCTCAGAGTTGTTTTGATTTGCATTTCTCTAATCAATAATGATTTAGAGCATTTTTTCATATGACTATAGATGGCTTTAATTTCTTCATCTGAGAACTGTCTGTTCATATCCTTTGACCATTTATCAATTGGGGAATGGCTTGTGTTCTTATAAATTTGTCTTAATTCTCTATATATTTTAGAAATGAGGCCTTTATCAGAGAGACTGGTTGTAAAAATTCTTTCCCAATTTTCTACCTTCCTTCTAATCTTAGTTGCATTGGCTTTGTTTGTGCAAAAACTTTTCAATTTAATGTAATCAAAATTATCCATTTTGCTTTTCATAATGTTCTCTATCTCCTGTTTGGTCATGAATTCTTCTGTTCTCCATAGATCTGATAGGTAAACTATTCCTTGTTCTCCCAGTTTACTTATGGTATCAGCCTTTATATCTAAGTCATGAACCCATTTTGACTTTATTTTGGTATATGGTGTGAGATTTGGGTCTATGCCTAGTTTCTGCCATACTCTTTTCCAGTTTTCCCAGCAGTTTTTTTATTTAAGAGTGGGTTCTTATCCCAGAAGCTGGGGTCTTTGGGTTTATCAAATAATAGATTACTATAGTCATTGACTACTGTGTCTTGCATATTTAACCTATTCCACTGATACACCTCCCTATTTCTTAGCCAGTACCAAGTAGTTTTGATGACTGCTGCTTTATAAAACAATTTAAGATCTGGAATTGCTAGGCCACCTTCCCCTGCATTTCTTTTCATTAGTTCCTTTGATATTTCTGGACCTTTTGTTTTCCAAATGAATCTTGTTATTATTTTTTCTAACTCTATAAAATAATTTTTTGGTAGTTTGATTGGTATGGCACTGAATAAGTAAATTAGCTTAGGTAGGATTGTCATTTTTATTATATTAGCTCGCCTACCCATGAGCAACTGATGTTTTTCCAATTATTTAGATCTGATTTTATTTGTGTGAAAAGTGTTTTGTAATTGTGTTCATAGAGTTCCTGGGTTTGTTTGGGAGGTAGACTCCTAAATATTTTTAATGTCTACAGTAAGTTTAAATGGGATTTCTCTTTCTATCTCTTGCTGTTGGGCTTTGTTGGTAATATATAGAAATGCTGATGATTTATGTGGGTTTATTTTATAGCCTGCAACTTTGCTAAAGTTGTTTATTATTTCAAGTAGTTTTTTACTTGATTCTCTAGGATTCTCTAAGTATATCATCATGTCATCTGCAAAGAGTGATAGCTTTGTTTCTTCTTTGCCTATTCTAATGCCTTCAATTTCTTTTTCTTCTCTTATTGCTAAAGCTAAGTTTCCAGTACAATATTGAATAACAGTGGTGATAATGGACATCCTTGTTTCACCCCTCTTATTGGAAATGCTTCTAGCCTGTCCCCATTACATATAATGCTTGCTGAAGGTTTTAGATAATGCTATTTATTATTTTAAGGAAGACTCCATTTATACCTATGCTTTCTAGTGTTTTTAATAGGAATGGGTGTTGTATTTTATCAAAAGCTTTTTCTGCATCTATTGAGATGATCATGTGGTTTCTGTTGGTTTTGGTTGATATGCTCAATGATGCTGATAGTTTTCCTAATATTGAACCAACCCTGCATTCCTGGTATAAATCCTACCTGGTCATAGTGTATTATTCTTGTGATAAGTTGCTGCAATCTACTTGCTAGTATTTTGTTTAAAATTTTTGCATCTATATTCATTAGAGAAATTGGTCTATAATTTTCTTTCTCTATTTTGACTCTTCCTGGTTTAGGTATCAACACCATATTTGTATCATAAAAAGAATTTGGTAAGACTCCTTCTTCACCTATTTTCCCAAAGTCTATATAGTATTGGAATTAATTGTTCTTTAAATGTTTGATAGAATTCAATGTAAATCCATCTGGCCCTGGAGATTTTTTCCTAGGGAGTTCATCAATGGCTTGTTCAATTTCTTTTTCTGAGATGGGGTTATTTAAGTATTTTACTTCCTCTTTGGTTAATCTGGGCAATTTATATTTTTGTAAATATGTATCCATTTCACTAAGATTGTCAAATTTGTTGGCATATAGTTGGGCAAAATAATTCCTAATTATTGTTTTAATTTCCTCTTCCTTGGTGGTAGCTTCACCCTTTTCATTCTTGATACTAGTAATTTGGTTTTCTTCTTTCTTTTTTTAATTAAATTAACCAAAGGTTATCTATTTTATTGTTTTTTCATAAAACCAGCTCTTAGTTTTATTTATTAGTTCAATAGTTTTCTTAATTTCAATTTTATTAATTTTTCCTTTGGTTTTCAATATTTCTAATTTGGTGTTTAGTTGAGGATTTTTAATTTGTTCTTTTTTAGTTTTTTTAGTTGTATGCCCAATTCATTAATCTCCTCTTTTTCTATTTTATTTATGTAAGCATTTAGAGATATAAAACTTCCCCTAAGAACTGCTTTCTGCATCCCATAGTTTTGGTATGTTGTCTCATTATTGTCATTCTCTTGAATGAAATTATTGATTGTTTCTATGATTTGTTGTTTGACCCAATCATTTTTTAGGATTAGATTATTTAGTTTCCAATTATTTTTTAGTCTATCTTTCCATGGCCCTTTATTACATATAATTTTTATTGCATCATGATCTGAAAAGGATGCATTTAATATTTCTGCCTTTCTGCATTGGATTGTGAGGTTTTTATGCCCTAGTACATGGTCAATTTTTGTGTATGTGCCATGTACTGCAGAAAAAAGTATATTCCTTTCTATCCCCATTCAGTTTTCTCCAGAGGTCTATCATACCTAACTTTTCTAATGTTCTATTCACCTCCTTAACTTCTTTCTTGTTTATTTTGTGGTTAGACTTATCTAGTGCTGAGAGGGGGAGGTTCAGGTCCCCCACTAGTATAGTTTTGCTGTCTATTTCTTCCTGTAACTCCCTGAACTTCTCCTGTAAGAATTTGGATGCTATACCATTTGGTGCATATATATTTAGTAATGATATTACTTCATTGTCTATGGTGCCTTTTAGCAGGATGTAGTTTCCTTCCTTATCTCTTTTGATTAGATCTATTTTTGCTTTTGCTTTGTCTGAGATCAGGATTGCTACCCCTGCTTTTTTTACTTCAGCTGACGCATAATATATTCTGCTCCAGCCTTTTACCTTTACCCTGTATGTGTCACTCTTTTTCAAATGTGTTTCCTGTAAACAACATATTGTAGGATTATGGTTTTTAATCCATTCTGCAATCCATTTCTGTTTTATGGGAGAGTTCATCCCATTCACATTCACAGTTATGATTACTATCTGTGTCTTTTTCTCCATCCTTTCCCCCCATTTATGCTTTTCTTTCTCCTTTTTCCTTTCCCCCTTCACTAGTGTTTTGCTTTTGACCACCCCTCCTTCAGTCCCTCTCCCTTTTATTATCCCTTTCCCTTTTCTTCCCCTTTAGCTTACTGCTTCTTCCCTCCTTCTTTCCCCTCCCTTTTCTTTCCCCTTTTCCCTCCTACTGCCTATAGGGCAAGTTAGATTTGTATACCTGACTGATTATGTTATGCCCTTCTTGAGCCAAATCTGATGAGAGTAAGGTTCAAACAATGTTCCTCCCCTTCTTTCCCTCTGCTGTTATAGGATTTTGTGTCTTTTCCTGTAATGTAATTTACCCTCTTCTGTCTCCTCCTTTTTTCAGTACATTTTCTAAGATCAGATCGATCCACTTAATCCATTTAACCCACTTGATTAGATTTTTTTTATCATTACATCAAAGTCAACTAATATCCACCCTATTTATGTATACTCCTTTAACATGGTGTAATAACAATACAGCTGTCAAGGGTTGCAAGTGTCATATTCCCTTCTAGGGGTTTAAACAGCCCCCTCCCCTTATTAACAACATATTGTATCTTTCTGTCCCATTTACTTTTTTATGTCCTTCTTGAGTCCTGTACTTGAAGATAAAATTTTTTGTTGAGCTTTGGTCTTTTTATCAGGAAAGTTTGGAAGTCTCCTATTTTGTTGAATATCCATCTCCTCCCTAGAAAAATGATGCTCTTTTTTGCTGGGTAGTTGATCCTTGACTGCATTCAAAGTTCTTTTGCCTTAGGGAATATCATGTTCCACACCCTCTGGTCTTTTAATGTAGAAGCTGCAAGGTCCTGTGTGATTCTCACTGTGGGTCCACAATATTTAAATTGTTTCTTTCTTGCTGCTTGCAGCACCTTCTCCTTCATCTGGTAATTTTGAAATTTTGCCATTATATTCCTTGGCATTGTCAATTTGGTATCTCTTTCAGGTGTTGATCGGTGGATTCTTTCTATGGTTATTTTCCCTTCTGGTTCTAGGACGTCTGGGAAGTTTTCCTTTATGATTTCCTGTAAGATACTGTCCAGTCTCTTTTTTTCATCATGATTTTCAGGTAGTCCAGTGATTTTAAAATTGTGTCTCCTGAATCAATTTTCCAGGTTGGTTGTTTTACTGATGAGGTATTTTACATTTTCATCTATTTTTTCATTTCTGTTTGACTGATTCTTGCTCTCTCATAAAGACATTACTTTCCATTTGTCCAATTCTAGTTTTTAACAGATTGTTTTCTTCTCTCAGTTTTTGTACTTCCTTCTTCAATTGGCCAATTGTATTTTTCTTCTCTCAGTTTTTGTACTTCCTTCTTCAATTGGCCAATTGTATTTTTTATGGGCTTGTTTTCTTCAGTGTACTGTTCTGTTCGTTTTTGTCCTTTCTTCTTCAATTGGCCAATTGTGTTTTTTAGGGACTTGTTTTCTTCAGTGTATTTTTTTTCCAATTGCCCAATTGTATTTTTGAAGGACTCTTTTACCTCTCTCATTTGACTATTAAAATCCTTGAGCTCTTCTAAGAAGGCTTTTTGGGCTTCAGATCAGTTCATATTCCCTTTTGTTGTTGCAGATGTGGGTTTGTTGACAATGTTGTCCTAAATGAGAATATTTGTAAAGTGCTTAGTGCAAGTGTTTGGCAGAAAGAGCTTTATAAATGCTTTAAAAATGCCTTTTAAAAGGCAGCTAGATAGCTCAGTGAATAGAGCACTGGGCTTGGGGTCAGAAGGACTTAGTTCAAATCCAGCCTCAGACAAATATTAGCTGTGTGACCCTGGGCAAGTCACTTAACCACTGTCTGCCATAATGTACTGGAGAAGGAAATTATGAACCACTCCAATGTTTTTGCCAAGAAAACTCCATGGACAGTACTGGTGTGCTATGATCTCTGGGGTAACAAAGAGTCAGACAGAACTAAATGACTGAACAAAAACAATAAATATTTGTTTCCTTCCATCCTAACACTTAAGTTTTCTGGGAAGGTTAAAGATATAATGTATATGAAAATGTTTCACAAAATTTAAGCAATATATTGATGTTAGGGATTAGTAGTAGAAGTAGTTAAGTCTTCATTGAGGTTTTTTCTTCGTAGCTGAGATGCCAGACTTTTTTTGAAATAGCATCTCTATCCAGACATGAGCTTGTTCCCATGACTGACAAGGTAAGATTCTGGATTTGATGGAAATGTCTTGTGTCCACCCCGGACAGCCCTCTCCCACCTACTGTGAAAGTAGTAGTATCAGATTCCTGATTTCTCAGAAATTTCAAAGTTCATAGCATGACAATACAGAAATAAATATGCAACACCTGCAGAGGTCACCTAAAGGACAAGTAATTAGCCTACTCTGGTTCTAGAATGACCTCATAGCCTTCAACTATGTAGGTTTGGAGAGAGGGCTATTGTTTTAGATTATGTTACAGACATTAAGAGAATCTGATATAAATACGTCTGTTAATTTTACTGTTTTTTTTCCTATTTGTGTAAGTTAACCATTTTCAGTACCACTGTGTGATGCCATTTAATTAATAGCAAAAACTCTTTGGTGTTTTGATGAGGGAAAGGAAGGGAAGAGAAAGGGAGGGAAGAAGAGAAAGAAACAAGCATTTATTGTCTACTATGTGTCAGACACTCTTTGGGAGCATTGGGGTATTCAAGCAATGTTCATCTAACTTTGGTTTATAACTGACACTCAACTCAAAACTGTGGCTTCAAAAAACTATAGCATGTGTAGTGGTCACAGTCTAGTGAAGCCATCTGTGAAGATGGGCTAAACCAGGTTGAGGGCCTCCACCCTTCAGTGAGATAGGGGATGTCTAACCCAATCATGTAAAGACTTTCCTGACAAAATGGGCAGATAAGAACAATTTATTCCAATGCTCATGAAGGAGACTGAGGTAGGCTCTGTGGAGTGCTTAGATCTTGATCAGATATCAAAGACACTAAGGTCATACACTACATCCCAGTCCACTGCTAGTCATCTTGACTTATGACTTCGCACTGGACTTTGATGACTCTGGAAGACAGAGGCTGATGACTTTGTGTAACTTTGCTTCATTTAAATCCAGTTCATGCATGAAGCAAGACATCACTCCATGATATCATTGGTCCTCCTCAAAAAATGAAGGACAGACAAGCTAACCAATGTCAGATTTTTAGTATTGGAAGTAGTGAGGAATCACATCTTCATTTGATACTAACTGCTCTGCTTGCTTTGGACTCCATGATCAATATTGTACCACTACTCCCTATCCCACATACAATAAACTTATGACCAGGAAATTCATCATGGTGTAGACTGCTTCAGCTTTGATATTCATGCATCATTAGTGCTCTCAGTTGTTTCTGCCACTGTGATGAAAGAGAGAGCAAAAATTCCTCACATAGCCTTCCTTCATAGAAGGCTCAAAATCACAGACATTTCTTCACCTGCACCAGTTGTTCTGCTTGGTGTTGACTCTATCACCATGCTTACTATACTCTTCCTCACTCCCTGTGCCAGGTTCTCTCCAGTTTGTTCCCCCTTTTCAGCTCCATTTTGGGGACTGTCTTTCCTCATCAGGATGTAAGCTCTGTGAGAACAGATACTTTTTTTTCTTTCACTTATTTATATCCTGTGAGCTTAACATTTTGCCTGGTATATAGTAGTGCTTAATAAATGTTTTTCATATTACATCAGATTAACATGAAGAGCCTATGTAGAAATGAATTTTAAGCAAATTGGAAACCTTGAAGTATTTTGCTTCATTTTTTCAAGGATCTGAGGTTTTTTTAATGACTTGATTACTTCTCTCTACCAAACCAGAGTACCTTTCCCTTTACATTTCAGTAAGCAGCATTCAAAAGTTACAATGAAAAAAAAATCACTTAGAGGACAATTCTCTGTGATTATAAGCCTCTGCAGCCTCTCTAGATTGATCCTAAGAAAAGGCAGATGGTTATTATTGGGCATATTTATAAAGCCTGTGTAGCTTAGTATGGATTGTCAAAGAACATGGCAGAATAATTCATGGGGTAAAATTAGAAGGCAGTGGTATATAGAAGGGTCTTATTTCACTTTAGTTTTTGGGGGTTTTTTTGCATTCCTAGTGCTTGGAACAGAGTAGACAGTTAATAAATACATGTTGATTGATATTTCTACTATAAGTTGGAAGTCCACTCTTTTCCCACATTTATGAATAGGGGACAACACTGGGGAGAGGTGGCCTAGTGTTCTTAAGGTTGTGTCCTAGAGAAATTATAAAAGAGAACAGATTGGTAGAAGACCATAAAGTATTACAACACCAGGAAAAGCCCCCTCAACCCAGTTTGGGCTTGCTATGAATACATTTACCCAGTTTGAATTATGGCTTCGAATAGTGCTATAACCTTTTAGAAACTAATATCACTTCTAATCCATGATGTTTGGCAGAGAATTATTACATAGAATATGTATGTGTGTGTGTGTGTGTGTGTGTTTTTGAAATGTGCATCATCCAGTTTTTGTAGCACATTTTAAATAATTAGAATCTATAAACTTCATTTACCTGATTAAAAATAACATTTATTTCATCATACTGGTGAAGAAGGGTATCTTTTTTCCATCAAAAATGTTTTCAGAGAAGAGGGAAATAGTCTTGTCAATAAATAAGTAATTTGAAAATGAAAAAGATAAGCAGTGTGATATAATGGAAAGAAAAAAAAAACTTTGGCCTTGATATGTGAAGGTCTGGATTCTGTTCCCATTTTTGCCTGGTCCTGGATTTATGTTCAAAGGGAAGGAACCCATTAAACTTGTACAGCATCAGTTTCCTTGACTCTAAAATGAAATAATAGATATATTTTAGAAAAAAATTAGTGAGCTTTTACTATGTGTGAGATATTGTGCTAAGTTTGGGAGGAATAAATAGAAAAATTGAATTAATCCTTGCATTCAAAGAACTTAGTTTCTAGTAGAAGAAGACATCTAATTTAGAAAAATGATGGCCAAGTTATATTTTGTTTTGTTCCAGGGACTCATGGAAGCAGTGAGTTAATCCAAAGGACAATCAATATTTGATATGCTATACAATCACATTTTTTTTATTTGTTTGATGGCCCCAAGCAGGAAGTAGAAAGCAGAGTGGGGCAGGGGAAGTTCAGTAGGGCATATGACAACATAGACCAGGTGAACAGTTGTCTGATTGGATGAAATAAAGCATGGCCTGGGAACCAGCTAAACATAAATAACTAAGTAAGTTTCTATTGATTCGGCCCCATAGTGGGGATTCCCTAGTTGAGTGGATTAATATCTCTAGTATATTATGTGGATTCTGGAGATCTGGTGTGGAAGGTGCTGGTATAGATGGAGAGAACTAGTACCCCAAAGTCAGGGCCATCATAAGATGGCAAAAGTAAACATTTGAACATCTGAAAATTTTATAAGTTGAAACACATTCAGGGAGCTACTATTTATCTATGGGGAAAATAATATTTTATTAGCCCAATTAAATTCAACATCATGATTTCTTTTAACAAATAATTACCACTCAACTCAATGTGTATAAGTTATTGTGAAATATCTTTAATGTCAATTTTCAGTTTTGATATATGTGTTATGTTGGAAAGAACATCAGATGTGTAATAAAGAAATTTGGATTTAAGTTTTGTTTTTGATACTTGTTATCTGTGGAATCATGAGAAAGTTATTCAAATTCCTTGAACCTCAATCCCCTTATTGTAAGAAGGTGAAAGCAAAACATCATATGTACTTCTCAGTATTGTAGGAAGGAAAGAATTTTGTAAAGCATAAATATTCTGTATAGATTGAATATAATGTTATTGTTAGATTGATGAATTTTTTCTTATTATCTCCAATTTGTACAACTTTAATTTATTTTAATCTATTAATTTCAGAGGGATATACTAACATTTTAATTTATTAATATGTATTTTAATTTACTTTGAAAATATTTTCATTATAGTATTATTAATGTTGCAAGATGGTTAGAAATTATGCAGAGTAAGTCAAGTAAAGAAATGGTTTTCACATATTTAGCAATTTAACCAAGCAAAGTGTATTTTTGGACATCAGAATCTCAAATAAAACACTCTAAAACATGTTTTCAGGCAGAAAAAAAGAGTATTAAAAGCTATTAAAAACAAAATAAAACTTTTAATTCAACTCCTAGATTATTAGAGCAACCAGATTAATGAGTCTTAAAGAATGAATTTATGGCAATTAGATTCCAGACCAATCAATAATCCATCTTATAAAAGCCATACCTTAACCGGTTATCTTTGTCTTAACATCAAGGACATTAGATTTTTTTAGAATCTTTTGATTCAAAAACAACTAAGGAAGAATGCTTCAAAGTCTGACCCTGCTTTAGTACCTTCTTATATGCATGTGTGTTTTCATTTGTAATGGATTGGGGTAAATGCTTAAAAAAATGGCAGGGCTATATCTCTAATTTTTTCTGTGGACTGGCAAGAGAGATCAAAATGTACTTTAGACAATTTTGACTATGTTTTTTCTTTGTTTGTTTGTTTGCCATGAATTTCTTTAGTGGTTGGAATTAGATCAGAATTTAATTAAGAAATGGTCAGTGTACTTATACTTATTGTCATCAGTAATCATGAATACAAAGTTTACAGATAAAGATGAAAGGATATCTTAATAAGGAACATGACTTTCCTATTGATTATTATTCTTTCATTGCTTTGCATTGAAAATGGTGGCTGATTCCAGCAAGGAATGAAAGAATATGAGAACAAGGGTATATATAGAGATAGATATATAGATAGATATAGATATAAATTTTTCATTGCTGACCATGTGGACTAGTAGGTATTTATACACACACACACACACACACACACACACACACACACACTCACACACCATGCACACATATGTGTATAAACATATGCGCAATCATCACTAAATATTGAGCTCTATTGATAAGAAAACATATGGGTATTTTACTTACTTTTTTTCCCCTTTCTAATACATCATTGTATGGTGAAGAGAATATTGGTACTAGAGTCAGAACACATGATTATAGCGCTTAGTCTGTAACCTTTGACAAGTCTTGGGTGAAGAGGTTGTATACACAGGTGGTTGTGGCAATTAGCCACAAAATATTCCAAGAAAACAGTAAAAACAAAAACAGCAGCAGCAAAAGTAGCAACAATGACAGCAATAGCAATGGCAAATATCTCACTTTTCCAAATATGGACAGATGAGGGAATTATATTTTATACATACATACATACATACCTACATACACACACACATACACTTATAGTTATACATATAAATATAAAACACAGGACCTATTTCAATATCTTTATTCTGCAAATGAAGAACCAAATAAGTACAGAATTTAAGAATTGAAGGGGGTGGCAATTGAAGGGAGAGCCAAGATGGCAGAGCCAGAACAACATTCTTGCTACGCTCTCTCAATAAACCTCTCTATAAAAACTTAAAAATGCATCACAACAACTTATGAGTGGAAACACCATCAAAATGTAACAGTCATTTTTCCAGCTCAGGGCAAGTTAGGAAGACAAAAAAATGCTCTGTGGACAATGGTGTTGGAGCTAGCCAAGAACACAGTGCAGCAGAAAACCCACTTCCTATGTACCATGGAGGCTGTGAAAGCACCCAATATTTAGGGATAGTAAGGGACTGAACACCTGGTTGGAAAAAAAGATCTAGGGGATTTCATTGCTAGCACTGGAACCAATATCAAGCACCATTTGACAACTCTTCCTACCATTATCCACTTCCTGGTATCAGTTTCAGAACAGAAAATGGTTGCAGTCATGAGGGAACAGGGACCCTCCCAAGGTAAGGAGCAGAGCTCAGGCCAGTTGAGCATTGGTCAGATCTCTTCCTGGATCATACCTCTTTGGAAACACCAAAATTTTACAAGTCCCTAGACTGGTCTATGAAAGTGGTAGAAAAATGTGAGAGACTAAAACTGAAACCAGTAATCTACTTTAGAACAGAACTTAGATTATCTCTAACATAAAGTCCAAAATAAGAATTAGACTGAGAAAAAAGAGCAAACAAGAAAAAACAGAAATTTGAACATAAAAAGCTATTATACTGACAGTGATGCTCAAGACACAAATTTAGAAGATAATGACTTGAAAACACCTACAATGAAAGCCTCAAAAAATGTAGATTTGACATAAGCCAACAAAAATTCCTAATAAGAAGTAAAGAAAGAAACAAAGAAGAGCAAAAATGATTTTTAAAATCAGAGAAAGATAGATGAAAACATGGGAAAAGAAATGTGAGTTATGCAAGAAAAAGTGCGAAAAGAAAATTAAGCATGGTAAATAGACATACAAAATATTGAAGAAAATCACTCCTTAAAAATCATAATTGGCCAAATGGTAAAAAAAAAAAAGTATGAAACCTCACTGAAGAAAATAACTTTTAAAAATTAAAAATGGTCAATTTCCACTTTTATGGACTCCATGGGACATCAAGAAGCAATAAAACAAAATCATAATACTAAAATAATTGAAGAAAATGTGAAATGTTTCCAAAGAAAAACAACTGACCTAGAAAAATAGTTCAAGGAGAGATATTTAAGAATTATTGGACTGCCTGAAAGCCATAATAAAAAAAAAAACTAGATATTATTTCAAGAAATTATGAAAGAAAATTGCCCAGATATCTTAAAGCCAGAGGGCAAAATAGATTTTGAAAGAATCTGTCAATTACCTCCTAAAAGAAATCCCAAAATGAAAACTCTTAGAAATATTTTAGCAAACAAACAAACAAACAAACAAAGCCAGAGTCCCCAGGTCAAAAAGAAAATACTTCAAGCAGACATTAAAAAAAGAAAAAAATTCAAATACCATGGAGCTACAATCACAATGACATATGTTGAAGCATCTACTATAGTAAAGGAGCAGAGGACTTGGAATATGATATTCTGGAAAACAAAGAAGCTACGATTTCATCAAAGAATAATATTACCCAACAAAACTGAGTATAATCCCATGCAGAAAAAATAGATATTTAATAAAGTAGAGGACTTTCAAGAATCCTTGTTGAAAAGTCCAGAGCTCAATAGCAAATTTACATTCCAACTCAGTTTTCAAAAGAAGTATAAAAAGATAAACATGAGTGAGAAATTATAAAGTACTTAATAAGGTTAAATTGTTGACATTTCTATATGGCAGTATGATGCATGTAACCCCTAAAAAGAATAAAAAAATTAAAAATGTGCTTCAATTTGCATTCTGAGTCCATCAGTTCTCTGTCTGGATGTGTACAGAATTTTTCATTATGAGTCCTGTGGAGTTCTGGTTGATCATTTTATTGATCAGAGTTACTAAGTCTTTCATAGTTGTTTTTATCTTTACTATATAGCTGTTACTGTGTACATTTTTTTCCCTTTTTCTGTTCACTTCACTTTGCCTCTTGCCTTTCTTCCCTCTGAATATGGATGATTTGGAAGTGTTTTGCTTGACTTCATATCTATAATGGGTATCATATTTCTTAACATCTCATTAAGTGGGAGATTCTCTGATTTAGGGCCCACTATCTCTGAAGGCAGACAATTTTGCCTTGGAATCTTATTATTTAGGATCTTTTCTTTGAATTAAGCCAATCTCTCTCTCTCTCTCTCTCTCTCTCTCTCTCTCTGTCTGTCTGTCTGTCTGTCTCTCTCTCTGTGTCTCTCTCTCTGTCTCTCTGTTTCTGTCTGTCTGTCTCTCTCTCTGTCTCTGTCTCTCTCTCTCTCTGTCTCTCTGTCTCTGTCTGTCTGTCTGTCTGTCTGTCTCTGTCTGTCTGTCTCTCTGTCTGTCTGTCTCTCTCTCTCTCTGTCTCTCTCTTCTCCTGTCTCTTCTCTGTCTTGTCTGGTCCTCTCTGTCTGTCTGTCTCTCTCTCTCTCTGTCTCTCTCTCTCTGCCTCTCACCAGGAACCCATTGCTCCTTCTGCTCCCTGGGGCTGAACAGAACAAATTAAATCCTTCTTTCATGTGATAGATATGAATGTATTTGAAGACAGTTATGATGTCCCAGCTAGGTATTTTTTTTTCTGTTTTAAAGCGTTTCAATACTATCAGTTTTGTTTATGTTATTAATTTTACAATCATCAATATACAAAAATATTCAAGTGAATAGAAAAGAGTTTCATATGTAAAACGATGGACTTCTGTTATGGGAAGATTTTTTTTAATTTTTTTTTTTTTACCAAGGATGTTAAATAGGCAAACACACAAAAAACTAGATATGACAGTGAAGTACTCTATTGATTTAGGTTCAATGTTATAATCAAATGTGACACACCTAAATAATTTAACAGATAACAAAAGGAAGTTTACATGGCCAAAACATATAAAAGATATTCAACAAAGATACTACAGAACTTATTATGGATAGTTATTATCCTCCTATGCTGAATGGAAATGTGTCTTATCAGTAGGTCATAGTTTCATGACTCAAGGAGCTTGGGGGCATCTGCCAAGTCTTAAGGGTCTCGACACAATGAAATTGGACTTTCTATCCTCTTAGGTAACTAAGGAGCCATTTCAATATAGCTAGAAATAACCATGCTCCTGTGTCAATGGAGGTACAGCTTAAGCTTTAACCCTCTCTGCCAATCAAATCTCAAGGTCAACTTTTTAAACTTTCAAATGTAAAAAAAAACTAGTCATATTTTTTGGGCAAAGGAAGAGAGAAACCTTATAATCATCTTATCAAAAGTATGTATCAAATTTAACATTGTAGCAATGAAATTGTCCTGCATATTCATGTCCTCTTCTGAAACTATAATTTTCTATTTATTTTAATGTTTTATTGATACTCTTTTCTTTCTTTTTTCACGTCTCTAATTTTTGCATCAATAAATCATCTCTGTATCCCCCCACATTCTACACTCACTTATAGAAATCAACATATTGTTGCCTTCTGCTTTCAAATTCTTTCTACAGTTCTCTTCCATTTTATGGGTGAATTTAACAGGATTGGGATCTGAACCCTTAAAAGTAAAACACTATGTCTTTGAGATCTAGACCCTCAAATGGAAAAGTCCTGGACTTTTCCATGTGGGCAAGGTCCCTGCCATTTGCCTGGGGCAACCAGCCCTTCTCAGTTCATCCTTTCATTGTGGCCCCAAGCCCAAACCTCCAATTCTCTGTTACCTCTAACCTAGCCCAGTCTTACCTCTGGATCTCCAGGCCACTTCACACCCTTAATTCTTTCTACACTCTTTCTCTGTTCCCACAGTCTTCTGTATAAAAGATTTATCTTGCTTCCATTAAAGGGCTCGGATTCTTAAAATTTGGCCAATAGTACAGACTCACTAGGAATCTTGCTCACCCCAACTGGTATTTTAATAAAACGTGCCTTTATCTGAAAGAAGACTTGAATCTAATTCAATCAAGGCAGGGCCTGTATCACTTGTCCTTGAATTTCAGGGTCCCAGCACCCCTAAACCTCAACAAAATTTATTCCGTTGACATTTGTAATTACAAATGTTAGGTATGCTTTTACCTGTATCATATACTATTACAGTGTTTCTAATTTGCCACCCCTATGTTTACAAAGAAAAAATTAAGAAAAGGAATGGTATAAATGTTCATAACCTATAGTTGGAATGTTCAGGTAATATAATATTCTTTCTTTCTCCATAAAGCCCAATTGCAGATAACTAGGTTCTAACTTTTCATTCCCTGAATAATAGCCCTATTAAAAATAATCACCCCACTAGAATAAGTAATCATGTTCCTATTTTGAAGATTGTTTTGCTTGTGATTATTCCCTCCTTAACTCTTCCTACAGTTTTAGTCTCCTATCTTCTCTCTCCTCACTCTCATCTATTTCTGTTCATTCTATTGTGTTTCTCCACCAAACTATGTGTCTGTTTAATCTTCCTTTGTGCAGTTCAGATAGGAGTTGGGTTTATGAAATATCCATTATCCCAACCTCTCTTTATATTTTTATTCAGAATAACTCCAGTTATGAGAAATTATGTTTCTCCTTCTTCTTCCTCTTTTGTTTCCTAGAATATTCATTTATTTTACTCTCTTAAAAAAGCATTACTTAGCCCTTTACGATTTGTACAAATGACATGATCTATTTCCTGGGATAGCCTAAAACAGGTACTGTTCTTTCCTTTTATTCTTTTCCCCATCAGCAAAAAATTTTTGGGTTTCAGGTCTCATCCACTGGAGAGCAGGTTGAAAGAGACAATTTTCATTGGTTTCAGGTCTCATCTCCTGTTTCCATCTTTTGTAGGATTGAAGACCACATAGGCATTTCTATTTGGTTCTCAGGAATCTTTCCTTCATATAATTCTTTATCATTATTAAGTGTTTCTCCAAATTTGACTTAGTTGTGACAAACCCAGTTGACTAAGAACTGACAGAAGTTGCCCTAGTCTCCATTCTCGGGCCATTGAATTACCTGGGGCTGATTGGACGTTGTTACTTCCAGACTCAGAATATTTTGTGTATATCCATAAATCTCCCTTTCAGAGATTCCCAAGTTTTCTTTGTGGACTTTTGCTTGTTATGCAAAAAACTTACCTTGTGAAACTGTGAGATGCCTAATCTCTCCCACCAACAGCTTTGCCTTTCCCTATGCCCAAGGTGTTTCATGTGAGGCTTGGCCATTCCTTTTTCCTTAGTATCCTATATAAACCCTATTCCCATTCCCAGCCCCCTCCTTGCATATCCTAGAACTTGTATGGCATCCAGAGCTGCTGCTCACTTGCTAGAATAAAGATCTCAACTTTGCTGTATTGGATGTTTTAATTTAAATTCAGATGGACAGCTGGAGCCTTTCACATCTCCATTTTTGTGGGAAACTGTCTGATTCTTCAATTTAAACACCACGAGTTCCTTTAGCCAATCCCCTTATATCAAGTTTTTAAGTCCTTTCATTCTGATGTTCTTGATAAACTTCAATTTGTCTGTCACTTCTAAAGCATAGAACCAAAAACTGAAACAATAATCACAAATTGGCTATAGTAAAGAAAAGTATGCATAACTATTACAACATTAATTTCTTAATATGTATCTCATTTTATGAAACCAATGATATCTTGCTTATATTGTTGGCTGCCATGTCACACTCTTGACTAATATTTAAGCATTTAAGCTTCCAGTATACTAGATCCTTTAGATCTTCTCAAAAAGTATTGTTGTCTAGACATGTGTTCCCCATTTTGTACGTGAAAGTGATTATTTGAGCCTAAGTACACAAATATATATTGATACATATATTTGCTCTACACTTATGATGTCAGTAGTACAGCTTTAAGACATGTTCCTTAAAAAGGAAAGAAATCTAGCCTGAAAACACAAGATGCCTTGTGAGGTTTCAGTGATTAAAACTGATTGGCTAACAACAGGTCCCAATCCATGCCTCACTTGGTCATTGTTTGTACTTGATGGCTCAGAGTGAGTGTAAATAGCAGTTGTTTTGTTTTGGCTAGAAACTCTGGGGGACTTTACCTCCCCAATTGAACTTTTATTGACTAGGTAAAAGAGGCTATTTTTTTTCCTCCTCATTTCTTACCTAGTCTTAATCAGTGAATGGGCATTACCTCAGAAATTGAGACCTGGGAAAGACCTTAGCTTAAAAAGGACAAGGTCTCCCACTGCATTCAAGACCATCTCCAGTCATCCTGACCTTGCCAGAAGGACCAAGTTGGCTTTGTAAGAGAGAATGAGACTGGTGACCTTTCATAAGCCCTACCTCACTGAAATCTAATTCACTCATAAGTCATGATATCACCTTCCTGATGTCATTCATCCTGTTTGAGGACAAACAACAACAATAGGTAATTCCTGGTTAAAAAAAAAAAAAAGAATTCTCTCTACCAATGCAGATCTGAAGATTTATTTTTATCTTATTGGATTCCATTATACAATTAGACTCATCCCATTATTCTAAATTGTGGAGATATTTTCAGATCCAAATTCTCACTTAGTATTACGTATCTTTAAAAGCTGTATGCCAACATTTGATGAACCTGTTATTTATGTCTTTATCTAAGTCATTGGTAAAAAATGTTAACTATAATGGGGTCAAAGGCATATTCAGGAACACTCCCACTTGAAAATTATCTTTGCTATGATCATTCAAACATTTTAAATGAACACATGAAATTTAATCTCATCCATATATATTTTTTGTCAAGGTTAAATTGAGAGACTTTATCAAAATCTTTACAGATTTCTAACTAACCTAACTATCATTCCCTTCATATAATAGACTAATTACTGCGGCAAAAAGGAAACCATAGTTAGAAACACCACTGAGCTCCTCTGCCATACAAATAACTACATACAGCAAGAAATGTACTCTTTTCTTCACAAAGACATATTAGTTCTTACTGATCAAAGGTACATTCTAGAATTTTGCCATGAATTAATAAAAAACTCACTGGTCAAGCATTTGCAAACTGTTCTACATATATCTCCTTTTTAGGAAAATGGCAACATTTGTGTAAGGGATGGGCAGAATACTGAAGTATCTAATTAGTTTGTTTAAACTGCTTGAGAAAGAACATATCTTTTTTTTTAAATATAGTCCCTGCCTAGAAAACAGAAATTAGCTTAATGATGTTTATTGAATTGGAATGAATTGTTTACATTTCAAGTGCTTTGAATTTAGTCATGGATTTTTTGGGTTACTCATGGGAAAAATTATGGATATCAGTTATTTGGAACAGATTTTGAAGGCATGAATTCACCTAGAAGACTAACTATACAAAAACAAAATCATGCAAAAAAGGTATAATTGCTACATTGCTGTTCTTCAGTCATTTCAGTCATGTCTGACTCTTCATGACCCTGTTTGAGGTTTTTTTTGGCAAAGATAGTGGACTGATTTTTGCCATGCTTATGTCATGTGGTTTTATTGTATATCCTACAACTTTATTGAAGTTATTAATTATTTTAATTATTTTGTTTGATGTTTCTCTAAATACATTATTATATTGTCTGCAAAAAGAGATAATTTTGTTTCTTCTTTGCCCATGCTTATTTCCTTGAATTCTTTTCTTTTTTTATGTGCTATAGGTATCATCTGTAGCATTATCTTAAACAATATTTGTGGCAACAGATATATTGTCTTAAACTTGATCTTCTGAAAAGGCCTCTAAATTTTCTGCATTACATATATTTGCTCTTCTATTTAGAAAAAAAATACTATTTATTATATTAAGGAAAGTTCTTTTCTTCCCTATGAATTTTAGAGTTTAAACACAAATGAATGTTGGATTTTGTAAAAAAAAAAATCAAAATCTGTTGATTTAATTATATGATTATTTTTATTGTTTATATCATTAAAAATGTTCATTATGCTGAACCTTATGCTGAATATACCTTGCATCATTACTATAAATCAAATTTTATCATACTGTATAATATTTCCAACATATGGTTTTAAACTAATAATATTTTATTTGAAAAGTTTTATCTATATTCATTATGCATATTGATTTATCATTATCTTTTTCTGCTTTGTCTTTACCTCGTTTGAGTGTCAAAAGAGTATTTATAACATAAAAAGAGACATGAAGTTAGCCTCTTGCTTATTATTTCAAGAAGTTTACATAGCAATCCAATCAATAGCTCTTTAAATATTGATATCATTTATTTGTGAAGGTGTCAAATGATATTAACTTTGTACAAAGTAACAGCAATATTGTAGTTTGATCAGCTGTGAATGACTTAGCTATTTTAAGCAATACAATAAGCTAAAACAATTCTGAAGGATTTATAATGAAAAATACTATCCATACCCAGACAAAGAAGTAATGGTGTCTGAATACAGATTGAAACATATTTTTTGGTATAGCTAGGTGGCTTAGTGGATAGAGCACCAGCTCTGGAGTCAGGAGGCCCTGAGTTCAAATGTGACCTCAGATGCTTGACACTTACTAGCTGTGTGACGCTGGGCAAGTCACTTAACCCCATTCCTGGCCAAGGAAAAGAAATGTACTTTCTTCAATTTTCTTGAGTTTTTTTTGGGTTTGTGTTATCTTTCATAACATGACTAATATGGAAATATTTTTTGCATGACTGCTCATGTATAACCTATATTGAATTGCTTATCTTCTCAATGAGGATGTTGAGGAGGGAGGAAATGAGAAAATTTGGAACTCAAAATTTTAAAAAACAAATGCTAAAATTGTCTTTACATGGGAAAAATAAAATACTAAATAATTTAAAAAAATAAAATGTCATTCACATTCAAAAAATCCCTTCTCAGTATTCTATTTTGTCAAAAGTTTACTGTCATCGTTTCCAATTATTGAGAGGATCATATGATTTATGTTGGTTTAGGCTATACTAATTTCTATAATGAATGAATGAAAAAAAGTTTCTAATGCCTGTCACTGTGCTAAGCCTTGTGGATATTAATACAAAAGCAAAGGCAGTCCCTACTCTTAAGGAGATTACATTCTTTAAAAAAAAATAATACATATATAGGTATATATATGTTCTCTCTGTCTCTGTCTCTGTTTCTCTCTGTTTATGTTTCTCTCTCTCTCTCTCTCTCTCTCTCTCTCTCTCTCTCTCTCTCTCTCTCTCTCTCTCTCTTTCTCTTTCCCTCTCTCTCTCTCTCTTTTCAAACCCTTTGAGAAAAAAGAGAATGGAGGGAAGAAGAATCTGATCAATCTCCATTAGACTTTTTTTTCTCATGGGGGTTACATCAAACCTCACATACATGATCTTAAGGCTAAGAATACAAATGTAATTTTTTTCAGTTATTGGCCAGCAGATGATTAAAGTTTTTCCAAAATTCAAAAACTGATTAGTGAAATTCATAGCAGAAGACAGTGGTTACATTGAATTTTATTAAAAATAATAATATGTTAAAATTTTAAATAAATAACTTTTCAAATATTGTTTTGGTGAATTTGTAGCATTTATATTTCTAAAGTTTTAAAAATTTACAATATACTAAGATTCTGAGGACATATTTTATACTACAAAATATAAAATAAATACATACAAATATATACAAAGTATTTAAATACAAGTTATTTGGGAAGGAAAATCTTTAGTATTGAGGAAATCCAAAATGGCTTCAAAAGGGAGTTGATGCTTTGGCCTCATCTTAAAGAAAGTGAGTGCATGTATGAGGTGAATATAAGTAGGAGAGAGTACATTCTATGTGTGGGGAAAGGACAGTGAAAAAGCATGGAAATAAGAGTGTGAGGAAAAAAATAAGGCAGGTTAGCCAAATTTCAGAGTGTAAGAGGGGCAATAATATGCAATGAATCTTGGAAGATTGATTGCATCTAGATTATATAGGGCTTTGAAAAGTAAATAAGAAGTTTGTAATGTATTCTAGAGACAATAGGAAGCCAGTAGAATTAATTGAATAGTTGAATCATGTAGTCACATCTGAATTTAAGGAAAACACTTTGTCAGAAATATATAGGATGAACTGGATGGTGAGAGAATTTATACATGGAGGCCAATTAGAAGGCTGTTTCAAAAATCAAAGGAAGGGATGATGAGTACCTGATATAAGGTAGTAGTTTCATTAATAGAGAAGGGGTCAGCTGAGAGAATTGTTTTCAAGGTAGAAATAGGGAGATTGTAAAGTCTCCAGGCTGCAGAGAGGTGGGCTCTGCATTAGCTAGAGCAGCGAGCATGGCTTGTACAGCTGTGGCAGCCAAAAACATAAAGGCCTGGGCCTACAAGTTGGACTACTCCCACCAGTTTAGTGGCAACCTGGTTGGCGAGGTCGGCTGTGGTGCCGGTGCCATCTGGGATGCCAGCGAAGCCTTCAGCAAGAGGGAGAAGGCTGAGGAGGACTGCTACTTCTGAGAGAAGAACCGAGAGAAACTGTCTTCCCTGAGGAAACACCATCAGGAAGAAATTACCCACCATGAGAAGGAGATACAATGCCTCCAGAAAGAAACTGAGCATCATAGGAACAAGATTAGAAAGCTGAAAGAAGATCATTATTAAGCTGAGTTTCTTCTTGTTCAGTAATCAGCCTTAATCTACATATGGAATCATTATCCCCTACCTGTGTGCCCAATGTGACACTCTAGTTTGATGCACTTTTTGCTGTGTAATGCAACTAAATGGTAATAAACTGTGGTCACTGAAAAAAAATAGGAAGATTTGAAAACTCATTGGATAAGTAAGAGAGTATTAGATATTCAGAATACTGCCAGAGTAACATACCTGAGAGAATAGACTCATGGTACTGACTTTAACAGAAGTAATAAAGTTTGATGACATTGTGGGGGAGTTCAGTTTTAGGTACATTGAGTTTTAAGATTTCTCTGGGGGCATCTAGTTTGAAATATTCAATATTCACTCCTTGCAAAGGTCAGGTTTTATGTAAGACTTGACAGGAGCCAAGGAATCTAGCAGGTATAGATTAGGTGGGGAAAAGTTCTAGTTTTTGGGAATAACCAGTGAAAATGCACAGAGTTGGGGGATGGAATGTGTTGGATGGGGAATAGCAAGGAAGCTAGTGTCGCAGCACCAAAAAGACTGGAAAGATAAGAATCTACCAGGTTATGAAAGCTATTAAAATCCCACAGAAGTTTTTATATTAGATTCCAAATGTAACAGGGAGACACGGTAGTTTATTGAATGGAAAACTGACATGATCAGACCTGCACTTTAGGAAGATTCCTTTAGAATCTGAGTTGGAGATATGAAAAGACATAAGACAGACAGACCAACCAGAACAATCAACAATCAACTGTCGGAATCCTGCTTCTGACAAATAACAGTTGTGTGACCTTGAACAAGTTATTTATCCTCTCATTTACCTCAATAATTTTTTTTAAATTATAGCTACAGAGTATTTACTAGCCTACTTCAATGTAGAGTGCTTCTACACCAGGAGTTCCTTACAGAAATAAAATCACAGGTGTGGATTTACTGCCATCTTGGACAGTTGACTCAGAGTATTCAGACCACTAAAATTCCAATGTATTTTTCATATGAAGAGTTCTAAAATAACATCTTCCCCTATTCAGTACTATACCAGTGCAGCTGATGTTTCAATCTAAATATAAGATTTATTTCATTTTTTTAATTTTCCACATTGTTCTACACTTCTTTTCTATCTTATTTCCAGTGTCACCCTTTTCTTTTTCAATCTTCTCTAATTTACCCTGCATAGTGTCATATTAATTAACCTCATACTTATCATAATCTTGGCTTTCCCCACTCAAAGTCTCTTATATTGCATAGTATGATCTACGATCTTAGCATTTATAAAGTACTTTAAGTTCTGCAAAGCCCTTCACATATTATCTCATTTGACCCTCACAGCAACTCTGTTAAATAGGTGTTATTATCCAGATTTTACAGATGGGAAAACTGAGACATAGATTGTTAGAAATAAAACACAGACAATGAAAGTTGAATTGTCTTTCCTACAAATCTTTACATAAAGTTTATTAGTTTTAGTTGATGCTTTCATGAACATAATATATGACAAAATTATTAAATATTTATTCATAGAGAGGTGCTGGAACTAGTTCATATCTATAAGGCTGGTTGTTCTTGAGTTTAAATGATATGACTGATATAAATATTTGAATTTTTGATCTTTCAAGTAAGTCCTTTTGTGATATACTGATTTTTAAAAACTTTGAAAAATCAGAACACTAATTTCCATGATTCATAGTTTGATTTTTAGCATTAATGAATATAAATATATATATATATATATATATATATATATATATATATATATATATATATATATATATATATATATATATATATATATTATATATATATATATATATATATATATATATATATATATATGTATAGGGTAATTTGTTCTGACATACAAATTATGTGAATGGACATACGTATATCTATATGTATTTATAAGTATATACATGTACGTGAAGTTTTGATGTATTTCTTTGGCAATAATGATCTGTTTGAGCTCCTCTTTCATGGTCTTGGAGTAAATGAGATATTCGTGAAATATATTGTTCACATTATTATCAGTTTATGTTCCATGTTAGGAAATATAAAGAAGAGAGGATTTACTATGAAAGATTTATGCTAGAAACTGATGATTAAGAAAAGTGATTCACATTATCCTCAAGTTTTTAATGCATTCTTTACTCAAATCAATAGAGAACTTAGAGTAGAATAGCACTTTAGAAAATATGTTAGAAAAACAAAAACCCTGCCTGTTATGTTGTTGATAAAAGTAGGAAAACAATAACATTAGCAGATCATAGAAGCTAATATTCAAATTCCTTTTTATATTAAGTTGAAAACAAAGTTGGTTCTCTAGTAGTTTCTATTTTACTTTTTAAATGATGTGTTTGGGCATGGGGAATTGGAGGTGGATGTGTATTTTTTTTGTTTGTTTTATTTTCCAGCTTATTCAAACCATCAGTGCTGTGGATAGGGATGACTCTGTAGAAGACCATTTGTTTTCCTTCAATCTGTCTACAGAAGCCACAAGCAACTTGAGTTTTACAGTCAGAGATAATCAAGGTAGTGTCACTTAGACCCAACCTTTCACACCTTTCTTCATGAAGTTTTGCATGCATACAATGGGTGTTAATAAAATCACGTTTTGCAAATGATTTTCCTTCATTTCAATATAATGTTGGAAATTAGATCACAGTAACAAGAATGAAAATGGAGAAGCAACATATTTATTATGGTAGTCTGAATTATAGCAACTGTTTCTCTTAAAATCGGAACAAAGAAGAAAGTATTTTTTTTAATAAATGCTTAGTAGTTATATGTTTTAGTATGACATAGAAACACTGAATGGCAAAGGAACTGAGCCCTTTAAGTGCAAATTGCACTTCTAATGCTGACTTTTTTTTTATATCTGTAAGTAATGCTGTTTTCTACTTTTAACCATGAAAGGGTTGATGTATGTCTGTTTCTTAGATATGTTGGGTTGATTTATTAAAATACATTTATAATCATTAACTGGTGACTGTACTTGTCTCTGCAATTATTCTGCCTATATTCTCAAATAGAAAAAAAGAGCTATCATTGACTTCTCATGACTTATTTCCCCTTCTCAACTTGAGTAATGAAGTTCTCCCAAAAATAGGGAAAAGAGTGTGGGGCTAAGAATGCTACTTTAAGGAATGCATAAATCAATATATTCAAACAAAATTGGCCTTAACCTATCATTGTTTAACCAATCATTTTTAAAAAAATCTAACTGGAAAGAAAAAAATACAGATGTTGTATAACTTTATTATAACTTGCTTCATCATGTAAATAATTGACTTTATTATATAATTAATATTTGTAAAGACATAATACTTTAATAACTCAAAGTATCCTTGATTTCTGTACTCCTAAGGTTAATTATTGTATCAAAACAAACAAGCAAACAACAATGACAACAACAAAAAAAATTACCAGCTACCTTTAGAACTTTCTCAAATAAAAAAGAGATTTTTTTGTTTCTTTAAAATAATATCTAAGCAAAATTATATGTTAAAATACAAGATTAACAACAAAGATCATATGGTTTAGGGTCATAGGATCAAATCCTAAAGCTATAAGATGCTTCAGAGGGCATTGTGTCTATAAATTCTTCATTTTACAGATGAGAAATCTAAAAAAAAAAGTGATTTAATGATTCATCTAGGGGAACAAATAGGTTGTTTATAAGGGTCTGAATCTGAATCTAGCTAGGTCTTCTGACTCCAGAACCAGTTTGTTTTGTACTTATTATGAAAGAACTTTTGATATTTATTTAATTTATCGGAGCATTTAAAGTATAAGCATCAATTCTTGACGACCCTATATGAAGGCTTTTTTTTTCTGTTTATTTTAATGCTATGCAGTTCTGATATTGATTCAAATGCTAAAATACTATATTATTGGGGACATTATTTTAATGCAATCTGACAAGAAAATTTTGTTATACCGCAGATTAATTTACTCTAGGGGAAAAAAACCTACAGCTTATCTTTTGGGGTTCAAAGATGAGTAGTTCCAAACTCTCCTAAATAAGCATCTCACATTCATTTGGTTAATTATTTGGGTAAATCAGCAGTACTATGTTTTCAATGGTCATTGTATATTAAATAGAAAAGGAGTTTTCTTAATCTCAGGTTTAAATACAATATTTTAATTAAGTTTTTATTGTAAGAAGTCCTTAATTCTTCCATGACTACCAGTAATCAGATTTCCAGTGTTATTTTTAATGTTATTTTGGCACTATTCAACTGGATATTTTATAAGTAATAATAGCACTTGAGGCAAACAGATGTCATTAAAGAAAGTTTCCATGTGTTTGAATAGAAATAGTTTATACTCAAGTATACTGGAGAAAATAATAAAATTAATTTATATAAGAGAAAGTTTAATTTAGTCTTTGTAACACTTTGAGTCATGATGTACAGTTTACAAAATGTTCCCCTGCATCACATATTTATGCAGTGAAAATGGCATTTTGAAAAATGATTTAAAATATGTTACCATATTTACAAAATTATGATTAAGGTAATGCTATAACTGATGAAGATGGCTGATTACTCAATATACTCTGTCTTTTTAGAAATTTATATTTGCCTTGCTTTTTGGTGCTTTTAGCTGAATTGCACCTCTTTGTACTTTACATTAAATGAAAGAGCTGTTAAATTGTGTTTCTGTATTAATATTTAGATAACACAGCTGGAATTCTGACCAGTAGGAGTGGCTTTAGCCGCCAAGAACAGCCTGTCTTCTATCTGCCAATTTTAATTGCAGACAATGGAATTCCACCACTTACAAGTACAAATACTCTTACTATTCATGCCTGTGAATGTGACGAGAATGATGGTACTCAGTCCTGTACATATGGAGCTCTTACGTTTTCCATGGGTTTCAGCCCAGAGGGTTTAATTGCTATTTTGGTCTGCATACTAATAATATTAGGTGAGAAATGCAGCATTGCTTTATGATATTGATTGTTTTTATAAGATGACATAATCCATATACAGTAAGAAATTTTTATGTTCTTTTTTACTACAGCATAAAAGATCAATATGAATATGGATATATTTGCTTTACTGTTGTGACATATTAAATTACATAAAATTACTCGAAATACTGAAATACCAATGAGGGACATAGACTGATGAATTGAAAGAGAGTCTTTTGCAGTGAAGTGATGATTATAGTATATAAGTATGTGCATCTGTGAGTGATTATAAAAAAATTGTAATTTATTCATAACAATGGTCTATTTTCAAAAAAATGAATAATAATTATTATATGATTGCTAGAATTTATAAAGTGTTTTATATAGATATATACTTACAAATCATATACATACATACATACATATATATGTAAAATAGTCTTCTAAGTGCTTAATATATGTTAACACTTTTGATCCTCACAATAACCCTGGGAGGTAGGTACAATTATTCCCATTTTACAGATGAGAAAACTGAGAAAGATAAATTGAGTGATTTGTCCAGGATCATATAGCGAGTAAGTATCTGAGGCTAGATTGAACTTAGACCTTCTTTATTCCAGGCCCAGCTATCTCTCCAATGCCCCATCTAGTTGACAAATAATGCATAGCCCCAAAGCACTTATGAATGATCTGTCTAAAAACAATCATGCTTAAAGCATGGGAAACAAATGGGAGTTGGGAGATTGGTTTCATAATAGAGGGCTAGGCACAGATATGGAAAAGGAAATTGTAAGCCACTCTAGTATCTTTGCCAAGAAAACTCCAAGTAAGATCACAGGAGTCAGACACAACCAAATGACTTAACAATAAAAGGCCCAGATATCATCGCTCCTTGAAAGCACATCAAGAGATTATCTCCTTTAGTTCTCTACCCTAGAGAAGATAAGTTACTTTTTTTCCCATTTTTCAAATGCTATAATCAGTACCTCATGTAAAGGCACACAGCTAGTAAACTATGGAAAAACATTTTCTTCCTAATACAGTTTGACTTTCATTACAAGTTCATATAAGAAGCATGATAGAAGGGAAAGGAAAAATAATGGGGGGAAGATAAGTACGAAGTTAACCAAGATAGTGGTAGAGAAAAATACAGAGATGAGGGAAAAATAAAAAGACATCCCTATATATATGGCAACTTCTCTTTTAACTCTTGATCCTAGCTGTTAATGAGACAAGAAGATTCTTAATTTTGTATGTAGGAGGAAAATTTCAGAATTGGATAACATAATATATAGTTTTGAGTGCTCTTAAGAAGTTACTGTAGTCAAGAAACAGAAAAAAATAGTATTTGTAAGTGCAATAGAGTGGCCATTCATAGGCAAAATGGGCCTTTAGTAACTTCTCGAGCTGATACCATATTTAATGACATTTTGCATGAATGACGACCTGGGGAATGAAGGTTGGATAGGGAAAAAAAATCCATAAATTAATTCTTTTTGGAATTGTGATAAGCTTCTTCTTCTGCATACACACACACACACACACACACACACGCACAAATATATATTACACTTTAATTTATTCAAATAAATGATTGTAAAGTGCTTTACAATTCATAGATGCTATATATCAATTAGTATTTTTCTGTAATTATTATTGTTGCTATTAGATATGTTCATATATTAATGAGCTCAAATGGAAATGGTCCTCAGACAAGTCACTACCAGCTATTGTTATTTGGTATTTAGTGTTCTATTAATTATTGCAAAGATGCACCAAATTGCTGCTTTTTGTCATTAAATAAAAATACTGTAGTATACTCTCATCTTTTGTAGGCTTACTGAAAGCATCTTCATAATAACTCCATTAGCAGATATTGGGAATAAGCTTTATCTCACCTTGTTCCAACATGATTTTAGTAACTTCTGCTAGGTCTCAATATTTGGAAGCTTTTTATTTTACCCAGCTTGGAGATTACAAGTATTTTGTATATTTAATAGAGATATCTATTAAAATGTTTTCCTTAAATTTTTATTCATCAATATTATTATCAGGAAATTATAAATAACAATTCTTTGTATGACAACTTTATTTCCAGTGCAGCTTATTGGTTAAGTTCCCAAAACAAGGTTGAGGTCTGTTTGTTTTTGTTTGTTCATTCTTTTTTGATTTACATTGAGATTTCTTATTTGTCAGCTTATTAAAGATAACAAATATGATATACATGTTAAATATAATTCCACCTTTCAGGTAATGCCTTGATAGGTATTCTGTTGATGCTGAACTTTTACAGTTTCTATTATTCCCTTGAATAAACTGTATTGATTACTAAATCATGCCTCTTTAAGAATAGCAATTCTGTAAGTTGTGATGATAGGGTAGCTGGGTGGCAGAGTGGATTGAGTGTCAGGCCTGGAGTTAGGAAGACCTGATTCCAAATCTGGCCTTAGATATTTTCTGGCTTCATGGCCCTGGGCAAATTACTGAACCCTTTTTGCCTCAGTTTCGCAATCTATAATATAAGCTGGAGAAGGAAAGGGCAGACCGATTCAGTACCTTTCCAAAGAAAACTTTAAATGGGGTCACAAAGAGTAAGACACAACTGAAATGACTGAAAAATAATAGATTTCTTGGGTCAACAATCTGATCTTGAATTGCTATAAAAACTTCTATGATTATACAAACAAATTCTCCTGAATTAAAATGATGGAAATACTGCTTCGAAAAAAGTGTTATTTCACAAAGGAATCTAGATAAATAAATGAATGTATACCACTTAAAAATCTAGTCTCCTATAGAGGGCTCTTCTTTCATTTAGAAAAAAGTCTAAAGAATACAGTTCACCAAAAAATTCTGAAGCAGCCCTAGGGATATTTAAGCAATTACAAACGCATATAGAAGAGAAAGAAGACATTTGCTTTTCCCCCTTTTTCTTTGGATTTTGATGATATTAAAGAAAATAAAAATTTTAAATAGATTGTCAATGCTTTCTGCTATAAAACCAACCACCTCAAAATAGTACAGGTATACTGAGGCAGGTTCATTACTCTGAACTATCAGCCAAAAAAGATTACTAAATTACCTTAATCCATTTTACAAGCCCCTGTACAGTTAGCTACTCAGCAGCAAATTTATTCACTTTATATTCATAAAATACCAACTCTATAAAGCAAGGTTTATATTTTGAACTTGTAGCAATAACAAGATTTGTAAAGTTATATTGTTCTTTTAATATATTACTAGTAGTTAATTAAGCTTCCTTTGTGTTTGCATGTATTTTCTTTTCAGTGTTTGTCTTCATGATCCTGGGCCTAAAGCAGAGACAGAAACAGGCTCTATTTCTTGAAAAGGGTGAAGAATTTAGGGAGAATATTGTCAGATATGATGATGAAGGAGGTGGAGAAGAAGATACAGAGGCTTTTGATATTGCAGCACTGCGGACCCGCACTGTAATGAGAGCAGAAAGACTCGGAAAAATATCAGTACTGAGATCAGGAGTCTATATAGGCAGTCTCTGCAGGTGGGCCCAGACAGTGCTGTGTTCAAGGAATTCATTTTGGCCAAGCTTGAAGAGGCCAATACAGATCCTTGTGCACCTCCCTTTGACTCTCTTCAGACTTATGCATTTGAGGGAACAGGGTCACTAGCTGGATCTCTTAGCTCCCTGGAGTCAAGCATTTCAGATCCGGATCAGAATTTTGATTACTTAACTGAATTAGGACCTCGCTTTAAAAAATTAGCAAGCATATATGGCTCCAGATTTCATGCAAAGAATTAGTTTTATAGAAGATTAAAAAAAAAGATATAGCAGGGCATATGTGATCCTGTGGTGAACCAAATTCAACAAATCAGCAGACCATATGAAAACAAGTGGATTCTATATCTCTGTATTGCCAATCAGCTTTTCTTGCCTTTCTGGCTATTATCGAATCTGCTCCATTACTTACTGCGACCATCTTCTAAATTACATCCTAGTGACCACAAAGAGTTAATGGTTCTTCTTAAGTGCTATCTCCTGTCTCATATCTAAAGAGCAACTTGAGCAGTGGACAGAATCAAATTTTATAAGTTGTGTCTTTGGGAGGACCTAATGGCGTGATATAAGTTTCAAGAATACTTAAATGAATGAATGGGTTCCTGCTGGAGAATCTTTTTACTCCTCTAGGTCTTCCCTTGTAAATATTCTGCCTGAGTTAATCTTTAAAACATCTCCAAAGTGAGGCAGATAGCAGGATTATATTGATTAGCCAAAGCTACAGTGTTTAAAATGTGTGTTATATTTAGTAAGGTGGAAACTTGACTGGAAAAAAAAAGGGGAATGTGTATAAGAAGCACTTATGGGATATTTATTTATTTTTCCAAAGATAAAACTAAAAATACTTTTATCACTATAAAAATGAAGATCTATTATGCAGTGTCAACATTTATTAATCATTAAATTTGAATTTTTATGAAATTATTGGAAGTGTGTTAAATTCATAATTAACATTTCACTGGTATTGTAAAGTTACAAAAAAGAGGAGTATTTTCAAGCTTGAATCAATATTCATCTTAAACATGATAATCAGTTATATTGTCTATTATACTACATAAAATCCAATACTGTACAATTCAGGACATTTTCTCTTTTATTAAGAGCTAAGAAGATGACTGATTTCTTGGCACAGGTTTTTTATTATGGAATATAAAATTAGGTGCAGTAGTCATTTTATTATAACAGTATTAAGGAACTTTAAAATGCTAAGCTGCTGGACATAAAACTTTATGGTTAACATTAGATAATAAGATAGTAAAACACTTTAATTTCAATCCACCTCTTCAGAAAAGGTTCTTTATCACATCAAAGTCAAGTCAGACTTTAAAATCCATTTCCCATTCTAGTTTTTAGATGGAAATTATTGAATAAAATGTGCTCAGAAGTCTTTTCTTTTACTGTTTCTGAAATATATATATATATATATACATACATATATACACATATATATGTAGATACACATATGTGTGTATACATACATACGTACATATACACATCTATCTATCCATCTATATCTATATCTATATCTATATCTGTATCTGTATCTGTATCTGTATCTGTACCTATATCTATATCTATCTATCTATCTATCTATCTATCTATCTATCTATCTATACATATATATCACTAGAAATGAGGTGAACCCAAGCTGTTGGATATGTACTAAGTCATTTCTTACTGATTTCATTGCCTATGATTGCAACTGGGTGAATAGATATATTTACTCTTCCCTTGTTTCTGTTCTCTAAATGCAGAACTGCTGTACCTTGCAATGAACTGGGAACTTTCACTAAATTAAAATTAGATCATGATCATTGGGTCAGAGAAAGTAATATTTTGTTCTCAGGTAAACTAAACTAAGGCTGAGCAAATGAGGAGCACCTTCTAGAAGAGAAAGTTGGACAAGAACTGCCTCCGGTCTTAAAAAAAACTTTTGCTATTGTGTGGTTGGGAGAAAAATAGAACATGTTAGTCATCTGATAATGTGCCATTTGAGAGTGACTTTATGTTCATGACAGCTTAAATAAAAGCCAACAAGTCAGGAAGGAGGAAGTACTATCTGAGTTCTAATTCCAAACGGAAGTGCACCTAGGGGCAATAAAAATTTGTTGGGTATTCTTGGTGCAGTAATTGGCAAGTACGACTAACAACAGATGAAGCAATACATACAGAGTGGGTAAAAACTAGACCTTGTGGGAATGTTTCAAAATCCAGATATGGATGAATGGCTGCACAACAAATTTTAAGAGATGCATGTTAATGTTGTATTGGCACTTATGGCTCTAACAGTAATATCCAATGACACTGAAACAGATGTGGCAGAATGGCTTCTTGTTAGGAATATTAATATCTGAATACATAGGCAAGGGACATGACTATTTGCTCAACTGAAAAGTTTCCACTTAAAAAGTAGGAAAAGAATTGGATTTTTGTATCACATTTACAAGTATTATTTCCCCGAAATTGTAATTGATAATATTTCAGTAATGATCTCATATCTTTCCAGTCATATAAAAATTATGAAAATACTATGACATAAGTTTCTAATAGCTCAAAGGCATAATCTTTAAGGACACACACACGTATGATTAATAATATCAATGTTAATGTGGATCTTTATAGCACAAAGCACCTCTCTTTTATAACTTCAGTGTTTAAACAATAGTTATTTGGGACTTGGGTTTCTGTTTACCAGCTGTAGAATTGTGAAAATAGCTGACTGTAAACATAAAAAAAGGTTTTAACTCTAATAGGGGGATTTCAAGAATTATCCAGATAGGAAATAAAATACTATCTCTGATATTAAAAGAAACAAAACAAACAACTCCAAAATTATCCTGAAATATGTGAAAACATGTGAATGTGCAATAAATGTTAGGTTATTTACTATCTTTGCTTTCTCACATACTATTATAAGAGCTTATACTTAATTTTTTCTTATAACTTAGGATACGGAGAATTGGGAATTTTTTCATAAAAACACAGTAGAAATGATGGGATATTCTGGGGAAAAAGTACAAGAGCAAAAATATAGAATCAGATATTAGATATTTTTTAAAATGATAGTCTTCAAATAAGCTTTAGTAGGCAATAGGTTATAGGAGCCAGGCACCATCTGGGATCTCGATTAAGTCTGGACAAGGGGGACATCTGGAAGTCACATGTGCACATGGAAACATATAAATACAGGACTGTGCAAAACAATTTTAGCTAATTTACATCAAATGCCAACTCATCCTTCTAGAAACCAATCCACATAACTGTAGTTAGAAGGACTAGGTCAGGAGTTGAAAGCATTGCTGAGGTATTTTGTTTTGTTTTGTTTTGTTTTCTTGAAATACTGATTCTAGGCTGTGAAGCTGTGCAAGATTTATATTTTTTTCAGATTAGAAAAGGTTCATTTTATTCTTTATTTTGACCAAAAATCCACAAAAATAAACATTTCTACATACATATATACAGTAGAATACACAATCAGATTGAATAAGCTATTATAAGCCTATATTTCATAAAGCTTTCTATTTAAAAAAGCATGTAATACATTCCATGGGCTACATTTAAAACTATCTATCTTGTCTGTGCTTCCTTTTGAACCTCCATACTTGAATAGCCTTTTTAAATAATGGCCATTGTTTCTAAAATCCCTTCAACAAAAAGACAGGGAAAAATCATTGTAAGAAATAAGCACAATCAAGCAATACAAATCCCCAGAGTGGCCATGTTTATCCAATGTATGTTTTTGCACCTCAAGTCTATCACCTCTCTCTCTCTCAGCAGGTAAGTAATATGCTTCATCTTAAGTTCTCTAGAAAAATGCTCCAGCATTTATTTGATCAAAATTAACAAATATTTCAAATTTTGTTTGTTTTTAACAGTAATTTTGTCATTGTATAAATTGTTCTGGTCTATTTGCTTTGCTTTTCATCAGCTCATCCTCAGGATTCTCTGAAATCATCATTTCATCATTTCTTATGGCACAATTCATATTCATTATACTCATATGCCTTTTTGTTTAACCATTCCCCAATTTTTGTTTTTAGTTTAATTTTTTTGTATGATTTGTTGCTTTTCCCCTCTCTATCATGAGATGAGCAGCATCTTCCATCATTAGTCATCTGGGGTTCTGATTAGTCATTACAATCACCAGAAGTCCTAAGCCTTTCAAAGTTATTTGACTTCATAATATTGTCGTATTTTTTTAGGCTATTGGGGTTAAGTGACTTGCTCAGGGCCACATAGCTAATAAGTATCAAGTGTTTGGTCTGAGGCTGGATTTGAATACAGGTCCTCCTGACTTCAGGGCTGGTGCTCTATCTATTGTGCCACCTAGCTGCCCCCATAATGTTGCATTTGTATAAACAGTTCTGATTCTGCTCACTTCACTTTGCATCAGTTAACACAAGTCTTCCCAGGATTCACTGAAATTGTCCCCTTCATCATTTACTACACAAAAATACTATTCTCACATTGATACACAATAAATTGTTCAGTCATTTCCCAAATGATGTGTATTTCCTCAGTTTCCAAATCTTTGCCATGATAGTATAAGATATAAAGATTTTTTGTGCGTCCTTAGAGTTGGTTTTGCTTAGGACTCTTCCCTATTTTTATACACCCTTCTTATTATTCTCCCATGTCCCTTTTTCTTCCTATTTCCCTGATGAGAAAAAAAAAAACTATTTCTGTAGCCAACTGTGTATATGTAATTTTTTCCCCCTCTTTGAGTAGTTAAAATGAGAGGAAGGTCCAAGTGTCAGACACCCCCCAAGCCTTGCAACTCCTTCCTCCTTGTCTTACTTACTATTTTATGCTTTTCTTACTCCTATGTTTTCTTTCGAAGTGATAGCTCTAGTCTTTTGTTCAATAATTTTTGGATATCCCTTATTACATAAATGATCCATTCCCTCCATCACATTATCATATTAAGTTTTGCTAGGTAAATTATTGTTGGTTGTAATCTCATTCCCTTTTTCTTCTAGAATAACATATTCCAAGCTCTTGGCTTCTTTTTATTTGTGGCTTTTGAAGCGTGTTTAATCCTTACTATAGATTCAAGGTAATTTAATTCTTTCTATCTTCATGTAATATTTTTTAAATTTTCTAAATTTCTAAAATGTTCCTGAGAGTTTTCATTTTTGTGTGTGAATTATTTATGTTTTTACTTTATGCTCTGTCAGAGAGTTTGGTTATTTATTGAAATATGATGTCTAAGCTCTTTTTTTGGTGGGGGAGGATTTTTTGATATGATTTTCAGGCAGTCCAATGATCCTTAAATTTTCCCTCTTGGGTTTTTTTTCAGGACAGTTGCTTTTGCTATAAGCCACATTTTCTTAATTGTTTTGTAGTCTTTTGATTTTTTATTAATCTTTTCTCATGAAATCATTAGTTTCTGTTTAGTTCATTTTAATTTCCAGGGTTTGTTGCTTGAGCAGGATATTGTACATCCCAAGCTGTTATTTCCCTGTTTAATTCTTTCATCCACAGCTCATTTTCCCCCTAAGATTTATTTTAATACTTTCAATTGATTTATGGAAACAGATATTTGGGTTCATCTCTTTAGGAGCATCAATAGACTGCTATTGGATTGAACCAATATCAACCAGCTTTTTAGCCGGATAGAAAGATTTTGAGTGATAGACCTATAGCTTTCCCTTTGGTCTGAGATTCCTGAACTGATTATTGCTCTGTAACTTTTCAACTGGGCTACAAGTTGCAACTAATTTAGATCTGCTTGCCTTTTCTATTTCCTTCTTATTTGACCTTTAAACATTTTCAAGACAGTAAGTTCTGAAGGGGCATTTACTCCTATCCCTGCCTGAATTAGAATGTTAACATTGCATCTTCATATAGCTCCTTCTGATTTATACATACACATGTGTGTGTATAAGTACAAGTGTGTGTGTATTTTTTGGGGGGGTTACTTTTGAATCTTAAATTATTATTTCAAAATTCCTACCAAATTTTGGCCTTTTCATTGAAAACCTTTGAAGTCCTCTTTTTTAGAAGGTCATTAAAAATACCCTCATAGGAATGTATTCAATTTTATAGGGTGAATTATTCTCAGTTATAAATTGATATACTTTGCCTTTTGGAATATCATGCATCATGCTCTCATGTGTTTGATGGTATGAGCTGTCAGGTCTTAGATGATCTTGACTATGATCCCTTTGTCACTAAACTCCTTTCTAGATCATATATATGCATGTATGTATGCATGTGTGCGTGTGTGTGTGTGTGTGTGTGTGTGTGTGTGTGATATCAGAGCTCTGGATATTGTCTATGATATTCCTAGGATTTTCCCTTTCATTGTTTCTTTCAAAAGGTGATTGGTGGATATTTTCTGTCTTCATTTTGCCCTTGTTCTTATGTCTGAGTAATGTTATACATGATAACATGAAATATAGTGTTCATGAATTTTATTATCTTTTTTCAGTGATTCTTAAATTATCAACAATTTTTAAATTATTTCTCCTTGAACTCTTTTCCAGGCCAACTGTTTTGATATTTGCACTTTTTCTTCTCTTGTTCTAATCTTTTGATTTTGTGTGCATATGTATGTTTGTATTTATGTATGCATATCTATATATCTATATCTCTGTCTCATGGAGTGATCAATTTCTAATTATTCTAATCTAGTTTTCAGAGATTCTGTTACCTAAAATTTATCATGTTCTCTTCTAAGTTATTCATTCTCTTTCCATTCTTATTTTTTAGAGCTTTTATTTCATTTTCATCTCTGGCTTCATTTCTTCTAGATATTTTTATAGTTATTTTGGAATATCTTTTGCTTTAACTTTGTTCCTGCTTGAAGTTTTTATGGTCTTCTGGGTTGGATTTTGGGAGTACATTAGGTCTATAATAATTCTTTATAGTAGCTAGCATCTTCTTTGGTTTACTCATCTCTTCAACATTAGTTCCTGATTTGAGTATGCCAGGGCTAAGCTTTGCCTCTTGCTATGCTTTTAATTGAGGTGATCTGCTATACCTTGTCTGAAACCCAGGTTTATGTGGGTTCCCCTATTGACCTCCATCTGTTAGATGGTGTCTTTGAGGTTCAGGGTGCTAGATCTTCAGAATTCTCTGTAGTGATAGGGACCTAAATTGTTACTTTTTTGAGTAGTGTCATGCCTACACTGGTTACTGCCATGATATATTGGTTGTTACCACCCTAGATAGCTCCCAATATTCTTGTTGTGAGTTTCTTAACATATCAGGGTTTTCTTCAGAGGACATTTCAGTCTTTCTGTGCCTTCTGATACAAAACCTACAGTGCTACTCACTTCGCAGTCCTGCTTCTTGCATAGGAGGCTAAGGAATTATTTTCTTGAATTGACTCTGGCTTTGCTGGGCCCCCCACTTACCTATTGTTCCTAACCTTTTGGTTATTTTTTGTTGTTGTTGGAAGCAGTCATTTGTAGTTTCTCATAGGATTTTTTTTTTATCAAGAATTGGTATGGTATAATTTTATTTTTTATTTCTCTTTTTTTCTGAAAAGGTGTTGGGAGCTGCTCTGCTTACATACTTGCTTACATATAGGAAACTATCTTGTCCAAAAGTCTCTTATAAGTCAAAAGTCTTATTTCTGAAAAAACCTTGTGGCATCCCATTTGGTAACCAGTCCCTTCTTGCTTAGTATTTGAATAATTATATGTCCTCCTCTATTGCCAAAGATTCTAGATTTTGTTTTATCCGGGGCATTCCATTCTTTCTATGTCTCTGAGAAAAGAAAAATCCATTTTTGTTTGTGGGGAGCTCAGAAGACCCAGAAATGACTCATGGGAAGTTCATATTACTGATACAGAAGCTCATGAGGAAACAGACAATTACTGTCTTTCCTTTATTATTTTATGTGAGTGTCATTGTTTAGTAAGACCTACTTATATATATCTTTACAAAAGGTATTCCAATCATGAGACAAAATCTGTCATTTTAAACAGTGACAAGGAAGGAAGAAGACTCCCTTGGATTTATCAGAATATAATTTCACAGTGAGGAACCCATTTCAAAATTCCATTTCTGTGATCTAACCTTTTGTTGTCCTTACAAGTATATCTTTGCACATGTGAAGCTGCCAACCTTGCCTACAGACAAATACAGCATATCAGCATTAGACTTCATTCTTTCTAGTCATCCTAAGCTTAAATTTAAATTTTGTCATCTTGTTTCTTGTACACGTGTTCTTAATACAGCCCTTTCTTTTTCTGTGGTTGCTTCAACCTTAGGCACACAGAAAATAAATAGTTATTTGCATTACTATAGCAGCCTAAGATTTACAAAGTGCTTTTCTCAGATCATACCTATGATGTTGCAAATATTATATTCCTTGTTACATGACAAAAAACTATTTTGTCACATGTTGTAGATCAAAATACTCCTGGAGTAAGTGTTCAAACTTAGGTTTCTTGCCTTCAAATTCAATGCTCATTACAATTTATAATTTCTGAACTAGGAAGAACAAATGCCTATGTATATTTACAAATATATGATATGTGGGCATATATTTGTACACATCATACACACATGCATACATCTATACACATATAAATATATATCACTAGCATATGCATGTATATTAGTGATCTCCTTTATGCAATATTGTGGAGACATGCCTAGACTGTTTCTGTAAAGGAATCATGAAATACAGAATATATAGTAGACTATGGAAGCCTATCAAAGGATGAGGGGGAAAAGTTTTGGAAGACCATTGATGAGTGAGTTTAAGAGGAAAGCAAATGAAGCACTTGGTTTCTTATTAGCAATTGTTCAACTTCATCAAGTTGCCAAGTTGTTAACAAATTGTCTTAATTTGTTACCAAATTTAGTGCCCTTCCCCCATTGCTGGGAAAGAAACCTTCTCAAGCTCAGTAAATTAGTATTTATTCCTTAATATTCATTCATTATCAACCACATTCAGGAAACTCTATAAGATACTGGAAATACATGAGACCTCTTTGAAGATAAATACTTTGGGGCTAAATTAGAAGATGCTTTCCTACAAAAGGATAATTGCAGTGCTAATAATGTTATCCAACTCAGCTTGTTATTGTGTAAACTATGGAAGCAATGTATCCAAGCCAGCAGCTCAAATACTTTTGGATACATGGCATTTTGTAACCATAACTATGCAATCTGAGCAGAGCACAAAATTAGATGGTAATGGAAGACTATTGTAATGTTCACATCATCAATACAGAGGAAGCCAGCCTGATTATGGACCACTCCTGTTTGTTTCCTGAGCACATTGTAGCACTGAAAATGCTGTGCCTTGTAGAGGAATCAAACTATTCCTTTGTCATACTGCAACTGTTTCTATGCAGCTTGTATAAATAATGGAAATGAAAATGATATTATGTGGGATTGGACTATAATCTATAAGGTCCTCTCCCCCTTCCAAATGTTAAGATCTAGTAGTGTTTTTGTTGTTGCTGTTGTTTTATTTTATTTTGTTGTTGTTGTTGTTGTTTTTGTAGTGAACCTTTGGATTTCAGCAGAGTGCAAATGGACCCACTGCAGCTCAGAATATTAACAATACTTGCTACCTTGTTTCCTTCTGCCTTGTAAAGGCAAATGTCACTATTCTCTAGTACAAAGTCAGTTCCCTGTGTCTTGAGGGAACTCATTCATCATGGATCGACATTTCAACTTACTTTTACATATTGATCTTCTGCCTGAAAATTTTTGGAGTTTATGCTTCTAGGTCAAAACATTTCCTTTGACAAGTTATATTCAGTTGAAGACCCCCTGCTTCCTTCCCTCTCTTCCTCCTTTTCTTTCCTTCCTTCCTTCCTTCCTTCCTTCCTTCCTTCCTTCCTTCCTTCCTTCCTTCCTTCCTTCCTTCCTTCCTTCTTTCCTTCTTTCCTTCCTTCCTTCCTTCCTTCCTTCCTTCCTTCCTTCCTTCCTTCCTTCCTTCCTTCCTTCCTTCCTTTCTTTTTCTTTCTTTCTTTCTTTCTTTCTTTCTTTCTTTCTTTCTTTCTTTCTTTCTTTCTTTCTTTCTCTTAATTAGCAAATTCAAACAAAACATGAAAATTGTTAAAACAAATCAGAAGCTATATCTGAAACTATACAAGTTTCTTTGTTATTTTATAAAGTAATTTGGAATCAATTTATGTTTATATTTTTCCCCCACATAAGACATTAGCTATGTAATGCACTGCTGTATTTGAAATCAGAGGATTTGGGTTCAAATGACTAATATACTTCCTATGACCTCAGGTAAGTCATTTAACCTCTGTAAGCCTCTCTTTTATAAAGTACGAGGAGTCTGGGTTAAACAAAGTTTATTCCCACCACTTCTACTTCTAAATACACTATCCCTTTCAACATACTTTAGATGGGTTAGATTGATATATAGATCAAGATCAATGGATTCACTGGGGAGGGAAAGAACAAAACAAAGAAAGAGAGGGACAGAGAGGAAGAAGGGAAGATCCAGTTGCATGTTATCTATTCTGTATTTACACTGTACCAATCTTTTCTGATCATAGACTTCCTAGATAATATCCCTTATGCCACTAATGGTGTGAAACCTTTCTTGGGAAATACATTGTTATCTATGAAGTCTGTTGTTCCTTATAGATCTCTCCATTGCATTTTGGGTTATTTAATTATCATAATTAGAATGCATAAGCAATGAGTGTCTTTATTGCTTTATAAAAGTAAGATCATTACAGACTTTTTTCCAGGAAAAAAAAATCTAACACATATGTGAGAAAATGGGCTATTTTATACGGTTTATTGGATGGAGTGGTAAACTTGAAGTCAGGAACATCCTGACTTCATTGAATATTGTCTCAGATATTTGGCCTTACATGAGATACATACTTTCTGGTAGCTTTGTTTTCTAAAAATGGCAATTAGTAATAATAATAATAATAATAATAATAATGATGAAAATCTACATGATTGGGATATAGTAAGGACAAAATAAGCTAATATATGAAGTGTTCTATAATTTTAGATATTAGCATAGTAAATGATGGAATTAAAAATTAGAGTCTTCAGCCATGGAACTCTTAAATATTTGTAGATGAGTGAGCAAAGACAATATCAGAGCTGTGCTTTTCCTCATAGTTACCACTTATAAAAATATCCCTTTCTTAAGGTAGTCACAAATATTATGAAAAAGAAACGTACAAAACAATTTAAACTATAACTGTAATTTTCAGGTATTTATTAAAGTGATTTTTGTTTTGTTTTGAAGGTTAGATTCTTTCATGACAAAGCAAAGTTAACTAAAAATGTCCTCCCCCCCCATAAACCTGTGACTTTTAAAAGAAAATATTGCTTTCCTGCAAGTAAGCATTAAGAACCAAAATTGAAAAATGTGTAGTTCTCCTCCTAGGCAAAGAGGTTTTAAATTGTAAACTACCCCACCCTTCAAAGAGAAGCCTGCTTTGGAAAAGATCAGTCCATCAGATAAATTACAGTTTGCATTAGGAATCATATTGTTGCAAATAAAGGTTCCAAAGAGACTTCAAGTAAAGCCACTTAAATATCAAATACTATGCTACATCTGCCTGTCAATTAGTAATTGAATATAAAACTGATTATAAAATAAATTTAAAGCAACCTATTCATCACCTACAAGCAGAGGAAAAGCTTCAAGTCTTAGTCTCTACCCTACCTTCATCCCTCATTTTCGTATTTCCATTCTGTCCCGCACCTCCAATTCTTCCATGTTCTAAGTCCATGTGTTCTCCAGATAGAATATTTTATCTATCTATCTATCTATCTATCTATCTATCTATCTATCTATCTATCTATCTATCTATCTATCTATCTATCTATCTGTCTGTCTGTCTGTCTGTCTGTCTGTCTGTCTGTCTGTCTATCTGTCTCTCTGTCTCTTTGTCTTTCTATCTCTCTGTCTGTTTATCCATTTCCACTTCTCATTCCTGAGTTAATCTCAGGGCAGGGAAGAATTCCAGGCAGTAGTCCAAACACCATCAACACCTCAGCTTTCAAAAACTTCTTTTGTGTCTCAGATGCCTTCTCTTTGCCCTGTGAGCTCCTTCTTGCAAAGCTAATTAGCTAATTTATAACAGTATTAATGCTCCCCCTCACACAGTTACCCACTCTATGAAGTCTATGGAGATTATTTCATCCAAACATATGAAAGTGGAAGAAAAAGCAAAAATAATTTGAATTCTCAATTTTATAAATCAAAATAACATTTGATAAATGTTCTAATTTAATAATTCATGGTTATGAAGACTTTATAGCAACAAAAGATCCACATCAATAATTGATGTCTTTACCACCTTTATTTTACACAGAATATATTGTAAATGTACTGTGTATATACATATATAGCTATAAAATATTTGGAAATATATATCTACAACATACCTAATTATGTACATGATATGTACATTGAAATGAAGCTGGAAATTGTTCTAAATTAGGACCATGAGACCTTTGCAAATACAAAGAACTAACTAAATTTCATAAACCCCTTGCCTCTGTCCAAATGTACAGGGGAGTAATTAAAAAAAATCCTTCATTCACAAATCTAACTACATGAACTAGCCAAATATTTTATGAACCAAAAACATTACTAAATATCTTGTATGTGTTTTATTGTATTAGATCTCATAGGAAAATCCTAAAGAAATAGAAGCCTGATTTTTGTTCTCAATAGACAGCTAAATGCTTCAGTAAAGTTCTAGATTCAGAGTTAATATGACCTGATTTCATATCTGACCTGAGATATTTACTAACTGTGTGACCCCAGGAAAGTTATATAAATTCTGCCTGCTCAGTTTCTGTATCTATAAAGTAGGAATAGCATTCACTGTTATTGTGAGGATCAAATGAGACAATATTGTTAAAGCCCTTCACAACCCTTAAAGTGCTATATAAAGGCTAGCTATTAATGCTGCTGCTGCTTTTCCTCCTCATTCTCTTCTTCTTCCTCCTACTCCCCCTCCTCTTTCTCTAACTAATATAACCATAAGTGCAAAGGATAAGGAGTGTGGTGTCTATAGTAAGGAACTGGTGCTAAGGTAAAGAATAGTGTCTCTGGTCAACATTACGTTTATGCATTACCACTGCTCTTACTTATCTTTAATTTGACTAGAAACAGAAATATACTTTTAATTCAAAGTGTCGATACCTATAGTAAAGTGAAATAGAATAACAGAGAAACAGAAGACTCCTCATACTAAGTTATCAAAATCATATGAAGACTCACCTCTATCCAGATTCTTTCTAGGCCGTACAAATCTGCTACATCTCTAAATCAATTTAAAGAGGTAGATGGGGGGACAACGAGTAGGGAAAATGTGGGCTACAGTGTTAGACCTGGATATTTTTAGCATTTATTTTCTCTGACATTTTATCTGAAAAAAACCTTTTAATTTCAATAATATTCATTATTTCTGAATGAACTGTGTATTAGGAGTCAATATAGTGCATTGACTACATACCTGACCCTCCTATAAATGAACTCCAAAGAAACTTATTCAGAAAAGGATTTTTTCCAGACATCCCTGCTATACATCCTAAAGCAGTGCAATTGTGTTGGATTAAAGTAAATGCTGACTCAGGAATGAACTACCTTTTTGGAGAAGGACAGTGCCCCTTGCTTATGTTCACACAAAAATGAATGAATGCAGGGGCAGCTAGGTGGCACAGTGGATAGAGCACTGGCCCTGAAGTGAGGAGGACCTGAGTTCAAATGTGGCCTCAGACCAAACACTTGACACTTAATAGCTGTGTGACCCAGGGCAAGTCACTTAACCTCAATTGCCTAAGAAAAAAGAAAAAAAAAGAATGAATGAATAAGCAAACAAACATTGCTGAAGAATCTGATCAGTGTAGTCAACTAACTTCTGTCATTTGAGCAAAGTGAGATATTTTACCATAAATAACGGGAGTGGGAAAGAGGAGAGGAAAAGGTTTCCCCTCAATTACCCAAATAATTACTTTAATTCCCCAATATATTTTGTGAGTATAATAGCATCCTTGGACAACTTTCTCATTGTAATAATAAACATATTTCTTAGGTATCCTATCAGCCTTAAGATAGCTATTAGTTTTGCTTGCCATAATTGAAACACATGGTTCTTTACACATATGTCCTGATGAAATGCAGGCTTCTAACAAAAGAAGAACAATTTCTAATGAAACATTTGCTTTAACACTTTGAGGAAAGGTAAAAGACATGGCTAGGAGTTCTAATAAATTTAGTAAATGAGAAAGATCTATGGTATTTATGGTAAATTATGCTCACATAACTTATTTTTAATATAGTAGTTTACACTTCTCATTCAAAATAGTTACACTTCAAAAGAATGTGTACTTTAAAGATATAACAGGCATTGGAGATCATTTATTAGCCTAACCTCCTAATTTTACAGATGGAAATTAAGGCCTAGAAATGTCAAATGGCTTGCTAATGGTAATGGTTATCACAGAACTCATATGGGAATTCGGGCATGATTCAGAATCAGCATTCTTAATCTGACCTATACTTGGCTATAATAATTCTCAGTGTAAAAGAAGATCTGAGTACATATTCAGAGGAAGTAAGGGGAAAAAAGCCACTTCTACCCTGAAAAGCAATGTCAAGTGGTCACAAGCCAAAAAAGAAATCTTGGAAGAACTTAAAAAGTGATTCAAAAACCAAATAGGTGAGAATGAGGAAAAATTAGAAAAGAAATTAACACAATTGAAGAAAATTATGAAAAGAAAGTTAACCAGTTAGAGAACAAATACAAAATCTTAAGGAAGAAAATAACTCCTTGAAAATTAGAATTGGGCAAGTGGAATAAAATGATCTTATAAGACACTAAATATAATAAAATTAGAAAAAAATAGAAAAGCATCCAAAACATCTCATTAGAAAAAAAAAAAACAACTCATCCAGAGAATGGATCAAGGAGAGACAATAAGAATTGTAAGACTACCTGAAAGTTATGATAAAAAAGAAGCTGGATATAATATTACAAGAAATTATCAAGGAAAATTCCCCTGAAGTTCTAGAAAGAATCTACCAATACCGTCTGGGAGAGATCCTTGGAAGAAAACTTACAGGAATGTCATAGTCAAGTTTCAAAATTCCCAGGTTAAAGAGAAAATAATGCAAGCAACAAGGGGCAAAAAAACCCTTAAATACTGTGGAAAAATAACCAGAATTTCACACCACCTAGCAACTTCTGCAATAAAAGACAGTAGGTCTCGCAACATTATTTTTTGAAAAGCAAAGGAGCTGAAGTTTCATCCAAGAATGCCTTATTCAGCAAAGTTGAGTGAAATTCTGAGTAACAGCAACAAAAGGACATTTGACAAACTGAAAAATTTTCAAGTATTTGTAACAAGAAGACTAGAAGTCAATGGAAATTTCGACATAGAAGATCTAGAAAAAAATAAAAGGAAATCATTAAGACTAATTATAAGGCACTGATAAAGGTCAAATTGTTCACTTATGATGTATGTAAATGTTATCAGTATTCTTACAACTATTATCATTACTAAGGTGGTTTGAAAGAAAGATTGTGGCTGAGTTGTGTATGATGGAGTGATTCTAAAAAAAATGGGTAAGAAAAAGTAACAAGGAGTAATCTCACAAAAATAATAGGGCATCAAAGATAGAACTAATACAGAGGAAACAATTGAGGGTGGAGTGGTGGTAATGTTGAAACTTTACACTCATATGGGTTGAAGAAAAGTACATATCTGAAGAGGTTTAGAAGTCTTCTGAACTTCTAGAGAGGTCTAGATGACCCCAATTGGGGTGAAGGAGGGACTTTTAAAAAGGTGTATAATATAAGGTTAGGAGGGTGGGGGAGGAGATAAGGAAGGGAATTTTAGAGAAGTGAGTAAACTAAGGAAACAGAGAGTAAGGGGAAAAGATAAGGTAACAGGGATAAGGTTGAAGAGAGGCTGAGAAGAAAAATGGTAAAACAAGATGGAGAGAAATTCACAAATAGTAAATCTAACTTTGTCAAATCAATAAGAATATGAGTCATTCCCCTGTTTTCAAATGGTCAAAGAATATGAACAGACAGTTTTCCAATGAAGAAATCAAAACAATTTATGGTCATATAAAAAAATTCCTTTAAATCATTATTGATTAGAGAAATGCAGATTAAAACAACCTTGAAATATCATTTTACACCTACCAAATGGGCTAAAATGATAAAAAGAGAAATTGACAAATGTTGGAGAGGGTATGAAAAAAAATGTGACACTAATTCATTGTGGGATTGTAAAGTGATCTGACCATTTTGGAGAGCAATCTGTAATTATGCCCAAGGAGTCATTCAAGTATCTATACCTTTGGGCATAATAAGGTAAAATTGTATATAGTAACATCAATATTATTTTAAGAGTAACTGAGTGAATTAATTGTTTTGTTTATTATAAATACCCAAGTTAATATAAAGGACATATGAAGAAAAACACCATCTGCATGCAAAGAAAGAACTATTAAACAGAAGTATATAGAAAGCTTTTTTACACATATATACCTATTTGTATCTAATGGTAGCCACCTCTGGGGTGGGCAGGGGGAAGGAAGAAAAAAATGTACATGATAATTTTGTTGTATATTTGAAAGGAATAGCAGGCTGTGCATAGTAGATTTGCTGTTTCATGTACTATCATCTTTTTTACTGTACTATGTTATGGAAATGTTTGTTTTATTCCATAAATTAAAAATAAAATAAAGGCATGGTATAAGACTGTGCCTTAGTCATATGTGAGCAGCTTGGTTAAAATAAGAAAGGGACAGTAGCTTAAAAATGATCATATATTTAGAGCTGTCTATTAAAGGTCATTTAATTTAACCTCTAGAGGTCACTAGCCTGATATCACACAGATAAAAATATGTTTTAAGTATCATATAAATTCAAGTATTTAAGTCTTTTCTGGGGGTAACTATGATGTTAATTAGAATGTAATATGAAAGGTAGCATTATTTTTAGGCACAATCTTTTTGTCTAAATGATTTTTAAGGCTTTGTTTTATTTTACTCACATGACGCCACTGATTATACAGATAAATGATAAGTGCTATTTTTGATATCTTAGGGATGAAAGACTAGTAAAAGAGAGGTCAATCAATTTATTAGTGGTTGAAAGACTAATAAAAGAGAAGTCAAACAACTCAGTAAATGTCAAGTGGCAAGGCAGAGTTTTTTTGGATTTTTTTGCAAACCATATATTTACTTGATTTATGCCTTGATTTGCTTCCTTGTTGTTCTAGACAAGAGCTCTCTAAATGGAGATCCACAAGGGATGTTGAATCACAATATATTCATTCCAGTCCACAAATGAATGTCTATGGTATTGAAAAAAATGTATTTTGGGAAAAGTAAAATTGGAAAATCTACATGTGAATAAAAGCAAATTGTGTGTGTGTGAGTGTGTGTGTGTGTGTGTGTGTGTGTGTGTGTGTGTGAGAGAGAGAGAGAGAGAGAGAGAGAGAGAGAGAGAGAGAGAGACAGAGAGAGATTTATATTGTAAATGTCCATACATCTGTTTTCAAGAAAATATTAAGCTAGGAGGAAATGAGTTCCAGACATGTCTTCACTTTATTTAATAGGTCTTGCATATTGAAATGAATTTAGGAGGAAGATTTCTACAGTTTAATATCGACCGGACTTTCCACTTCCCTCTACTTCCTCACTGCCCAGTCAGGAGCTGTTTTAAAGTCACCTAGAATTAGCTGTCTTCCCCAAAAACATGCTACAGGAGGAGTCAGGAGGCAGGGGATTAGAGGTAAAAAGATTTGGGAAAGTCTACTTCAATATTGTATTCAAACACACTTCCTTTGCTGAAAGATAGTACAACTACCTTTGTAGTAGTACAACTACTACCATTATTTCCAGGAGGAAATTTTATTCTGCCAACTCTAAAATAGCTAAAAGACTGTAGCATGAGGACATGGGGGGGGGGTCATGGTGGTGTTATTCTTCCATCTGTGCCAGGAAAATATATCACTGGCTCTAAGGGGAGGAATGGAGCTGTGTTTGTATAATATACTATCAAAAACCCACACAGAATTTTAAGTTTCTTAAAAATACTTCTCATGCTTCCCTAGTTCATTCTGTGATTAATTTAACAGTATTATGAATATATATATATATATATATGTATAATTGCTAGATTTTCTATAATAAATAGAGAGAACTAGAACCCAGAGGGGCATACATTAGGATTTTTTAACAGAGCATCTTATAAAATGTACTTAACATTCCTGATTGCAGAAAGGGACCTGCCCTTGTAAATCACTTGCTATTTCTTATTGTATTCGTTTTCTAATTAAATTGGTCATAGAAAGCTTCTAGAACCTTGGGAGTTGAACTCACCGAACATAATGGGGGAAGAGCTATTCATTCCAAACTGGCTATTGTTCTCTTGCATGGTGATTCACACTAAGAGACAACTGCTGCCCTCCCAGGTGTGTTTATAGCTCTCCTTGGGCAGATTTCAGCCCCAAATGCTCATTTCAACAAATCACTTTCATTTATTTCCATACCTTATATAACATCAAGCAAATCAAGGTATTTCATTATAACTCCTAATTGCTTCTCTGAAAGGTAGCATGTTTAAATGTATTAAAATATGTTAAACATGAAAACAGACCCACTGAGAGCCATTTGTGTCTCAACATCATCACCACCTGCAGTAAAAATGTAATGTACTTCTGTTCTCCCAAGTAGTTTTTTAATTTGAGTGGAAATGATCAGAGAAGCAGCTTTCACAATTACTCTTTGCCTTAAGATACTACTCTAAATGGGAGATAATCAATATTGTTTTTAGTGGTACATCTTTAACTTTTCCAGATTTTGAAATGGTACTCCAAAGGTAAATTTGTTCAGAATACTCAAATGCTAAATAGATATATTTGGAGATTTAATGAATAAAGATGTAGGTAGGTTGGTAGGTAGGTAGATAGATAGATAGATAGATAGATAGATAGATAGATAGACATATATAGTGTATGCATATGTATGTATAGTGTGTATGTGTGTGAATACATATATATGTATATATATATAATGCTTTTTAATATCATACAAATAAATCTATGTACATTTGTCTCTGACTCTGTCTCTGAACCCAACTCACATGCTATTTCAGGGATCATCTGGTTTTTAAAAAAGTCCTAAGAAGCTGCCTTTTGATGGCCCTTATATTCAAATATTTAGATTATTAATATATTTTACTCAAGTATTCTAAGATCATACTGTCAATTTGATCTGCAAGAACAGGCATATACACACCTCACATGACTAATTGCTTCTGATGAAACAGGTGTTAAATAGAACAGTGTAATAGGGAGCATTCATTGCCATAATAACAATTTTATGACTGAGAAATAAAATCCTATGTAAGGGGTAAAGATAAAATCTTTGGGTAGTAGTGAATGCAAAAAAGGCAGAGGTTTAGAGGATAATGGTGAGAGGATGGAATCAGCTGGAGTGAGGAAGACTGAGGGCTAGGATCAACAGAATGGGAAAGGTGTGATACCTAAGGTCTGCAGAAGGGAGCAGAGACTGCAGCAAAAACACTGTTAAGGGGAGCAAAGTAGCCATAATACGGATCATTGTTTGAGATTGGGATGGTTTGCACTGATTGGTCAAAGGATAGTTATATAATAAGATTTCATAATATTAAAGTATTTTTTGTAAAAATGTATTAATAGCATTGTTGCAAAAGAATATTGATTGGGAAAGCACTATGCAAGTTATTCCTGTAACCACAATTATCCTTAAAATCAGCAAAATAAATTTTATATTTTAAGATAAAAACAATTCTACTTTTTGCATCATTCACTGTACAATAGTGAATGTCCTAGACTAATTATAGCTCCCTAAATTCCTGCTCTAAGTGATATTGCTTCCTTTGAGATTGAAATATTGTCATTTCTTATATTCATTAAATGACATTTTAAAAAAGCTTACCTACAAAATATCTCCTATGATCTTCAGAACAAATTTATGAGGTAGGTAGGGGAGATTATATTATTAATATTTCACATTCATATTATAGGCAAACATAGTAATAATAATAATAACGTAATAACTATGATAGAGTACCTGTGATTCATAAAGAACTTTACTCACAATGTCCTTGTGAGGCAGGTGACTTTCTACTTTGGTGTCTTCATGGATCCTTTATTTTGTTCAATATAGACACTTTCTCTATGCATACATCAAAGACTCATCCCTGTTTCCCAGCCCTCCCTTCCACCACAGACTTTTAAATTTTTCTGTGGTGCTTGAAAATATATATTTATAAGTGCTCAATAGAAAACTCACCAAAATATACTGGAGGATTTCTGACCATTTTTTAATATGAGGTAGACTGATATATCAATTTATTACTCAGGCTGTCTCAACTTGAGTAGGCCATCATCTCAGAAAGACAAATAGTTTATTTTCCTAATTGGTGCTCTATTGCATTCACCACAGTGTTTGTTCCATACTTTTTATTCTCTCCTTAAGCCTTGCACACCACCACATTTTCCCTCTTAGCAAAAGACCTGACTTCATAAGACTTTTCTAAGAAAATGAGGCCATTTGTTGTGAGCTCTTCCTTTTGCCCCATTCTTCATATCAAAATTATTTGATATCATTCCTCATCTGTCCTTCTTTGTTCAATTTTTGATAAAGAAATTCTATTTCCTCCTCCTATTCATGACCTTGATCCCACTCCTCTAGATATTGTTCCTCCCACCTCCTGACTCCCCTGTCACCATCCTCTCTAATTTTCACTCCCTCACTAATCACAGACTCATTACCTGTTGTTTCTAGATACATCTTCATATCCTAAAAAACCCAAAATATAATCTCCATTTCACCTGGCATCCATTCAAGTTTTTGTATTTTAACTCTCTTCCCCTTCACAAACATAATTGCTTGAAAAAGTTATCTACAGTCATTTCTTCTACTTTCTCACCTCTCTTGTCTCAACTATCTGAATTCTGGCTTCTAAACTCATCGATGACTCCACTGCAACTCCTCTCTTTGCAACCTTGATTGCAAAATTCATTGACCTCTTATCCCCAGTATTTCACATTGTTGACAATGCCCTACTCTTAGATATTTTCTCTTTTGTGCATTTCTCATACAACTGCTTTCTTTTGGTTTTCTTGCACACCTAACAACTTCTTTTTAGTCTCTTTTATTTGAATATTATTCAAAATCTATGCCATAACTGTGAATATGCCAAAGGCCTCTGTCCAGGGCCATCTTTTACTTTCTCTTCACCCTGCCTTTTGGTTATTCCATCAGCTTCAACAGGTTCTGCTATGAACTTGCTACAAATGACTCCTAGATCTATATGTCTGACTCTTGTCTCTTTCCTGCACTTCTGCTCAACAAATTAGTCATTTCCAACTAGAAGTCCCATAGGCATCTAATCTCAACATCCCAAAGATAACTTATTAGCTTCCATCTCAAACTTCCTATCTTTCAATTTCCTTGATTTTTTTTTTTTTTTTATGTAGGACACTTCAGTACTTCCAGTTACAACTTTGGAATAATCTTTAATCTTCAGCCTCATTCACCCTTCACATCAACCCAATTACCATGTCTTTATTGATTGCATCTATAGAAGCACTCACATCCATCCCCTCTCCACCCACAAGCCCAACACCCTAGTTGCAGGCCCTTATCACCTCTAACCTGAATTATTAGAATAGCATCCTAATTGTTTTTCTTGCCTCCAGTCTCTTCTTTCCAATCCATCCTTCACAAAGTGGCCAAAATGATATTGCTAAAACACAGGTTGAACAATATGACTGTTCAAAAATCAACACTGGCTCCTTGCTTCCTCTATGATTATTTTCAAACTGCTCTACTAGCTTTTAAGGACAATTCCAATTTGACCATGGTCTACCTTCTAAGGTTTATTATATACTATTCTAATTCACATACTTGCTATTACAGGCAAAGTCACTTCCTTGCTTTTCCCTAAGCTCCACTCTCTATTTCTTGTCTCCACATTTATATAGACCATCCTTCCCTGATTCTTGGAAGGTAGTCCTTCACCATTGTCTTACAGAATACTGATCTTTCTCCAAGGTTGGGCTCAAATGCCACTCCTTATTTTCTCTCATCCAACCAGTTGATAGTTCATTTCTTCCCACGCAAAATTATATTGTATTTACTTTTTAAATATTATGTTTGATTTGATTTAACCCAATAGAATGCAAGCAGGGACTATTTCATTTTTTTTTCATGGCACAGAGCCTAGCACAGAGTAGGTGATTAACAAATGCTTAGGAAGTGGAAAAAATTAATCAAGAATTAATCTTTTCTTTTGTTTGGAACTAATATATCTTTCATGAGGCTGGTTGAATGTTGTAGACAGTCATATATCTTTCTGTTTTATGCTTGTTTTGATGTCAGTACTCAGTGAATCACTAAACAAAGTTATCTCCACAGTATTGTAAATATTTTCAAAATTGTATGGGAAGCTCTTTACTTGAAGAGAAACATCAAGGCTCCATTTTGTTCTTTTGAGGAAATTATAGAATTACAGAACTTTGGAGGTTAAATGAACCCCAGAGTTTATCCAATCCAATCACATATCAATAGAACTTCCCTCTATAACATCTTCGAAAAGTAATAATCTAGCCTTTAATTTAGTACCTCCAGTGAATGGGGGCCAACTAGTACCCAAGCTGTCCGTTCTATGTTGGGATAGCTCAAATCTTTAACAAGTTTTTACTTACAAAGGACAGGGATAGGAACTGAACTGGTGACTCTATTGGTACAGGGAACTCCTGTGTGAGGAAATTCTGTCTACCAGTGAAGGGTGATATAATTTTAGAAAAGTTCCTAGAGCAATGAAAGATTAAATGACTTGCTCAGGATTACACAGCCAATATATGTCAAAGGCACAACTTGAACCTCCATCTTCCTGGCTTTCTGGCTGGCTTTCTATTGCCTTAGTCATGTTGCTTCTCACTTTTATTTACATCAAATTAATATCTGTAATTTATACCCAATCATTATCCTAGATCAATCCTGTGAGGCTTAGCAGAACAAGTCCATATGACAAACTCATAAACTTGAAGCCATATATCATTTCGCTGCCCCCAAATTTAATATTAACATCCTACTTCTTTAACTCATGGTATAGAGTTCTGGTCTCATCTTTATAGTCACCTTCCTCTGCACGTTCTCCTGTTTAACAATGACTTTTGCAAAGTTCCTTGTTTAATAGGGTGCTTCCTAAAATGGGGTAACTATAAACTCCATATTGGAGTATTAAATACAATATAATACACATTTTCTTACCAATATATAGTCCACTAAGATTATCAACTCTTTGTTTTGGTTGGTAGACCTCTACTTATATAGTTTTAAATCTCATTAGCCTTTTATTGCCTCTATAAACTCATATTGAACTTGAAAGCCTCGCAAAATCCCAGATTTTCTTTTGTATGATCTATTTTCTAACCATGTCTCCTCCAATATAATAATAATGTAATTCATTTTATGAAACCAAGTATCTAAATATATAACAGACCCTATCAAATTTAATTTTATTCAATTAAGATTTTTAACATTATTTTTATGTCCTAAATTTTCCTCAAAACATCTTAGGTTTCCCCAAAAGTGTTGTGTCATTTTCAAATTCAAGAAGAATGACATATCACTTCATTCAACCAATATAAGATCAAGGACAATTCCTTATGAGTCTTGCATAGAGACATTCCAACAATTCAAGATTGATCTATTAATCCCAATTCTTTATTATTCAGGCAATTCCAAATGAATCTATTTGTGATGATATATTGTTTACAACTCTACATCTTCTGCAAAACTATATTGGGGAGAAACCTTGTCAAAAATCCTGCTGAAATTATATTATATTTACCATGTTAGTGAGCATTCCCTAAAAAGGTCAGAATGATACCATTTAGCATGCATACCTTGCAGGATGGTTGTGATCCACAAATGAGGAAAAATAATAGATGTCATATTTTGTGAAATTAAAGTGCTGTACTTCAATCACCATCACCATCATCATCATTTGTAGTAGTAGAAGTTGTATGGTTGTTGGTAGTAGTAATTTTGATAACAGTGATAAGAAATGCTTTTTGCTTTTTATGAGATATTTCCAAGAATCTTCTGACTCCTACCCTGTAACACTTATAAATGTTTATATAACACATTGTTCTCTACTTCTATCTCTACCTCTATCTTTTTTTCTCTACCTCTCTCTTTCTCCTGCTTTTCTCTTTTTCTTTCCCTTTCTTGTATATACTTTCTTCTATATTTATGTCTCTCTTCATCTTTATCTCTGTCTTTCTATCTGACCTTTATCTGCTTCTATCTCTTTGCCTCTGTCTTTAATTCTCTGTACCTCTCTCTCAGTCTGCCTGCCTGTCTGTCTGTATCTGTATCTGTTTCTGAATGTCCTCATCTTTGTTTCTTTTTCTGTGCCTCTGACTTTCTGCATTTCTGTCTCTGTATCTCCTCACATGCTGAAATGATAATGGTAGACAATCATAGGTAATTTTATAATAAAAAATAACTTTGAAAAAGAGAATTTATTTTTTGAGCCTTACTTAGTTTCTTCAAATTTAAAATGGAGATAATACACTCATACCTTTGTTCCTATGACAAATATAAGAACCTGTGTTTGGACTCTTATTTACCAACTTTTTTATCACTGGCTTGGATGAAGTGATATATGTTATTCTTGTTGAATTTGAAGATGGTACAAACCTTGTAGAGAGAGCTAAGGTATTGTATGGAAAAGTTATGATCAAATAAAAAAATTAGACCAGCTTAAAAAAAGAGCTGAATCTACTAGGATGGAATTTTTTATAACAATAATGTTCTTCCAAAATATAGATATAAATAGAAGAAGAGATGGAAATAGAGAAGTAGAAGAAATGGAATATGAAGGGAGGGAGAGAGACAGAATTGTAGACAGAGACAGAGAGAAACAGAGACAGGGAGAAACATAGAGAGACATAGAGATGCTAAATCTATTACTTTCCTACCCCAACTAATAGAGACAAGAAGAGACTTGGTGATTTTCTGAATTTTAGAAAGTAAATAAGTCTGGAAACCAGGCCTCTTGACTGGAATATGAAGAAAAATAGTGTCTATATTATATTAAATGCTGAAATGTGCTTGGTTCATTCCTGATTTAAAGGTTCTGATTGATGCTAGTTATGGTAGGATTAAGTCTTCATGGAAAATATTATCTTCAAAAGGGTAAAATTATTGGGAGTATCTTATATACTACAATAAAACTCAGAATATTGATACTTGGACTTCTTCCTTCTTCTTGAAATGAAACACTTCATAAAGGTTTATGCTATTCAGAGCTCCCCACAGAGGATAGTGGAACCAATAGTGGCTCACATGTTAGGGCATCAGGATTCACATCTTGCCTCTGATCCTACCTGTTTTACTTAATCTCCCAGAACCTCAATTTTATCTTTTGTAAAATGAAGAGATTAGCCTAAATGGTCTTTGAGCACACTTTTGCCTCTATGAGCCTATTATTTAATAGTTCTTTCTGTGGAGAGAACAAGATAACAGAGTCCCCTCATCACCTGTGGTTCCCAAGAGCAGAATGAGAGCATGCAATCCCACCTTTCTTTCCTCACTTTAAAAGATACCCAAAATACAATGCTGTAATCAGTGGATTTGAACTTCATTTAGTACCTGAGTATTCCCATTCAACATCTACTACACCTTGGAAGTCTGAAAATAAGGGGCCACTGAGACTGCACAATCTCAATGTCTATTGGATGGTTAGCAAGAAATATTCTGAGCAAGTACATAATGACTGGCTATTCTTCTCTTGATTTTCTTTCCTATCCCATTAAAAGTACCTATTGTATTTCTATGTTCAAGAGAGATAAGTTCTATAAAGGTTAGACAGATCAATAAAATACATTCTTGAAAGATATTAATATTAACTGACATTTCATTAACATTTTAGAGTTTGTTAGATGCTTTAAAAGCATTATTTTGAGTCTTACAGCGATACCATGAAGTATATATAACAGTTATTAACATTTTACAGATGATGAATCAAAGGACTATTAAGTTCAAGTAAGTTGCTTATGGCAACACGGCTAGTAAATTCTGTGTAACAAGATCAGAATTTTAAACAAAATCTTCCTCATTCAAGGTCTAGTCCCTATCTACTAATAACATGGCATAGTAGAACAGTAACCACAAGCATCCTTTCCCAAGAAATTTGTGGTACAGCAAAACTAAGGAAATAGTGCTCCAAGGCTCCCCAGGTGGATAAACACCCTACAACACCCACCTGAAAAGAGCTGAAGAAAGCAAAAGGAAGGAAAGGCCCAGGTGAGCAGGAAATATCCAGGAACCACACTACCCAATCCTGCCCCTAGAGTTCCAGTGTTGCTGATTCCAGCCCAACACCAGGTAAGTTGCCAGAACCCTACAGCCTCCAATGGCCAGCGTCAGAGTCCCTAGCACACAAAACCAATGACCAGGCCCTAGGCTCCCAACACAAAAGCTTGAGTCAATGCCCTTTGCTCCTCAGCAGGAGAATTCAATCTCTTTAAAGGCCAGGGAACAAAGAAACACCATGAGTAAAAAGAAATTTACCATAGATTCATATTATGAGAAGAGTGAAGATCAAGGCAGAAATTCTGAAGAGGACAACATTGTCAACAAACCCACATCTGGAACCTCAAAAGGGAATATGAACAAGTCTGAATCCCAAAAAAAGCCTTCTTAGAAGAGCTCAAGAAGCATTTTAAAATTCACATAAGAGAGCTAGAAGAAAAAATGGGAAAAAGAAATGAAAGATATGCAAGAGAGAGTCAATAGCTTGGAAAAGGCAGGGCAAAAATTAACTGTAGAAAACAAGTCCCTAAAAAATATAATTGGCCCAATGGGAAAGGAGGTACAAAATCTAATAGAAGAAAACAATTTGTTAAAAATTAGAATTGGCAAATGGAAGTTAATGACTCTATGAGAGAGCAAGAATCAGTCAAGCAAAAACAAAAGAATGAAAAAATAGGTTTAAATGTAAAATACCTCATCGGTAAAACAACTGACCTGGAAAATCTATCCAGGAGAGACAGTTTAAAAGTTATTGGTCTGCCTGAAAATCAATATGAAAACAAAAGAACCAAGACAGTATCTTTCAGGAAATCATAAAGGAAAACTGTCCTGAGGACCTAGAACCAGAAGGTAAAATAGCCATAGAAAGAATCCACTAATCACCTCCTGAAAGATATTCCAAATTGAAGACACTAACGAATATAGTAGCCAAGTTCCAAAATTACAGGTCAAAGAGAAAATACTACAAGCAGCCAGAAAGAAATAATTTAAATATCATGGAAGCACAGTCAGGATTACACAGAACCTTGCAGCTTCTACATTAAAAGACCATAGGGCATGGAATATGATATTCCATAAGGCAAAGGAGCTTGGATTACAACCAAAGATCAACTACCCAGTGAAAATGAGCATGATCTTTCAGGGCAGGAGATGGATATTCAACAAAATAGGGGACTTCCAAACCTTCCTGATTAAAAAAAAAAAAAACGTGAGCTCAATAGAAAATTTGAACTTCAAATACAAGACTCAAGAGAGACATAAAAAAGGTAAACAGGACAGAAAGAAACAGCATATTATTAATAATTGCAACCTGTTTACATCCCTATAAGGGAAGACAACACTTGTAACTCTTGAGAACTGTATTGTTATTACACCATGTTAAAGGAATATACATAAAGGGAGTGGATGTCAGTTGATTTTGATGTAATGATAAAAAAAATCTAATCAAGTGGGTTAAATGGATCCAAGTAAATGGTTTAATATGATCTAAGAAAATGTACTGAGAAAGGAGGTGGCAGATAAGGGTAAATTACATTACAGGAAAGGACACAAAAGCCTATTACAGCAGAGGGAAAGAAGGGAGGGAGATGAGCATTGTTTGAACCTCATTCTCAGCAGATTTGGCTCAAGAAAGTAATAACATAATCAATTAGGTATAGAACTCTAACTTGCCCTATACGCAGTAGGAGCGAAAAGGGGAAAGAAAAGGGAGGGAGGATAGAAGGGAGGGAAGATGTAGTAAGGGTAAAGGGGAAGAAAAGGGAGGGGGCTAATAGAAGGGATGTGGGACTGAGGGAGGCGGTGGTCAAAAGCAAAACATTAGTGAGGAGGGAAAAGGCAAAAGGAGGAAGAAAAGCATAAACAGGTAGGAAAGGATGGAGAGAAAGACACAGATAGTAATCAAAACTGTGAATGTGATTTTTGAATGTAATGGAATACTATTGTGCTCTAAGAAATGGTGAGCAAGCAGAGTTCAGAAAAAACTGGAAAGACTTGTAAGGTCTGATGCTGAGTGAAGTGAGCAGAACCTGGAGAATGTTGTACATAGCAACAGCCAAATTGTGTGATGACTAGTATTGACAGACTTAACCCTTCTTAACAATACAAGAATCTAAGGCATCTCCAAAAGCCTCATGATAGAAAATGCTATCCACATCCAAAGGGATAACTATGGAGTTTGAATGCACATCAAAGCATACTATTTGCTATTTTTTTTTCTTCTGTTGTGTTTTGTTTCCTCTTTCTGGTGGTTCCTCCTAATAGTTCTAATTCTTCGTTACAACATCACTAATGTGAAAATACATTTAATAGGAATGTATATGTATAGCCTATATCAGATTGCATGCAGTCTTGGGGAGGGAAGGAGGAAGGGGGAGAAAAATTTAAAATTCAAAAGCTTATGGAAGTAATTGTTGATAAATCAAAATAAATTAATAAGAACTGTGAAAAAAGAAAAAATATATTTATTAATTTTCTTTTCAAAGCAGTTCAGGGAAGAGGAAGGAGGAAAAAAGAACAAAGTAAAAAGTGCAAACCAGAGAACAAAAGAAAACTTAGAAGGAAGCAAAGAAAAGATGGACAGCTCTCAACACAATGTGTTGTCTTTATTACATAAGCTTTCTTGAAATGGAAATTTATTGCTGTACATTTTGAATTCTAACAAATTCTGCTGTGCACATGGCAATGCTTTTTTTTTTCTTTTCTGATTTTGTATTAGTTTTAGTATTTAAGTTTCTTTTTTTCTTTCCTCATTTTGTATTTAAGTTTAAAATTTTAAAATTTACAAACAAACCAAAAAAGTAGGCCGGGGTATCCCAAACTGCATTGGTATCCTATTCAAGTCTCTATTAATGCAATCCTTAAATTAAATTCCCCAGTGTATTATTTTTAAGCACTTTTCTTTATTTATAGAGATAAATCAAATATGCTCAGTGTCCTTAAAGAAGACATATTTGAACTTACAACTTTGGATCTGATAGATGAAGAGATACTATGTCAACTGAGAGGCACCATAGGCAGTGGTGGGGTGGATAGAGAAAATCTCATGCTTAATCTTATTTAAAAGTTCTGTTTGAAAAAAAAATATGGTAATACATTTAAATTGGAAAATTATTTTCTGCAGTTTTTGTTGCTCCACATAAAAGGTGAAGTGAGTCAGTACTGGACTTAGTCCTCTGATAGGGATATTTTAATTCTAGGTATTTTCCCCCAGTTTATTTGAAAACTGTTAAACAAGTGATAGACTTCTGCCTCCTGGTTTGATTTGCCTTGCTTTTTCTTTGCTTGGTTAACAGCCAAGTGTATGACTTTCAAATCACCTCCATTTCCAGCTTATAACTCCCCATCTCACCCATAATTTTTCCCACTGCAGCCATTCCTTTGAATGGACACTTTTAGCAGAGTGATTATCATATACAGTGCTGCTCATAAGACACATATCTTATTTAGGTACTGGCCAGTGCTGTCAAACCTTGTGTGGGTTTTCCCCCCACTCTTTTATCACTTAAAAGTGAACTGAATTTAATGTTCTACCAAAGCATTAAAGAAACTTTTATAAAACGTGGAATTGTAAGGGCACATACTACCAAATTTTCAATGGTTCTTTGGTTTCTTAGGTGACCCTTTTGCCTTTTCTCTTAACATCTTACAGCAAGTACAGCCTATCTGAAAAGGTGTAAAAGCAATATTTGTATTCTAAAATAGAACAGAGTTCTTAAAAGTTTATAAAATTTTGATGAAATCACAAACTTGGACTAGACCATGAAAGCCTGGAGAAGTACTTTAATTGGAAAAATAGGATACACTTCATTTGCAGAAACCCATAGGGAAAAAGGGTAGGACATAAGACTATTTGCTACTTGTTTATCCTTCCTCCTGCATATAGATTTGATGGGGGGGTTTTTAGTCATTTCTCTTACATTTCTCTAGAATCTCCTTAAATCTTCATGTCAAAAACATTTCTCCTGAGTAATAGAAGTTCTAGCATAATGTTGCCAGATTAGGTGCCTCAGATGCTTTGTAAACTGAATAGACTTAAAAGACCAACTTTCTAAGGGAGATTGCTATGATAGGTGTAGGTCAATATTTCCTAAACTATGTTCTATGAAACCCTGGTGTTCCATAAAATGCCAAAAGCAGTTCTGAGAAGAGAGGGAAAATGGTGCTATTATATGTTTTTCCTGTAAATTATTAAATATAAATCATAGCAAAAATATCTCAGCAGTAATCCTTAATGTGAAATAAACTTAATTGTGCAATACAGAGGAAAATGTGCTAAATTTGGAGTCAGAGGACCTTGATTTGAATTCTAGCTTTGTCTTTTATTCCCTGTGTGACCTTGAACAAGTTGTATCACTTATATATGTCTGGTTGCTTATCTGGCAAATGAGATGGCTGGACTACATTACCTCAGTGGTCCTTTCCAGCTCTAAATCTATGATCTATAAAACTATCATATTTTCCCCCAAATTTAAATATCTCCCCTTTATCTCAGTGGTAGTTCATACCCTTAGGCTAGTTCCTCCACTCCCAGACCAATTTTCATGGGGCTTGATAGCATAGTTAAAATCCCAAAATGCTCATGTACAAATTTTGGAAATCTTTATGTGCAGCCATTTCCTAAGTAGAATTGATTAAATTTGGCATGAAGGGTTAGTAGGAAGAAATGAATACTTTTTCTCGAGTCTTGGGCTATGTCTTTGACTGTTTGACTATTCTTATGGAGAGGAATTTATTAAGTTATTAAAAATTTATTAAGTACCTACTATTTAACAGGCACTCTGATCAAAAAAGAGAGTGAAGTCAGCAAATGTGAGAGTAGGGCCTTCCATTAATAGTACTGGGAGCTGAAGGTTGACCTTTCTAAGTCAATCTGATAGTTGAACTGTGCTCTAAAAACTAATCAATTCCTAGTGTTACTAGAAAGAGGGAGGAGTGGATTCTATTTGAACTCAGTTGCTTGAAATTTTTACCACCTGTACTCACAAGTGGTTGGCCTTCTGAGTCACTGTTCTAGATCAAAGAACATGTTCATTTTGTTATTTTGACTGATACTTAGGAACTGCAAGATCTCAGAGGTATTTGTCAGCCATTTCACAGACATTATTAAGGACCTACTATTTGCCAGCAAGGTGGCACAGTGGATAGAGTACAGGAACTTGAATCTGTAAAACCTTAGTTCAAATTTGGCCTCAGATACTTACTAGAGCTATGTGACCCTGGGCAAGTCATTTAATCCTATTTGCCTCAGTTACTTCATCTGTAAAATGAACTAGAGAAGGAAATGGCAAACCATTCCAGTATCTTTTCCAATGGAATCCCCCAAAAAGGTCATAAAGAGTCCGACATGAAAGAAAACAACTGAACAACAACAATAAATATGCCAGGCACTGTGTATACATATGATGAAAGAAAAGACTTTACCTACCCTCATTGAGTTTATAATCTAATGGAAGAAAGCAATGGACAAAACGAAGTTGAAAAGTGTGATGGTGGTGAAGGTACCTAGAGCAGAGGCATGATGATGATAAAGTTGTATACAAAGGGTGAAGCTGGTTTGAAATTACTGAGAACTTTCTTTAAATGGAGGATAGAACAACACCAGTAATACTTGCAAACGCCCCCAAACCCATCATAGCTGGGACCTACAATATTTGGAATTGCTTAAAGTTCAGTTGTGAGGGTCAGAAGCAATCAAGGCTCAGAAAAAAGTATGGTTCTTTCAAGGGTAGGAGTCGATTTACCATATTGCCACTCCCTCACCTATAGGTATGAACTGATGACTCAGTGGACAATTTACTGCCTGGGTGTCAAGAATAAATCATGCATTATACTCCACTAACTGAGCTAGACCTTGCATTCTCATTGGGAGGGCTAAATGTTTGCTAAAGGATCCACAAGTTTGGCTATGGCCAAAGATAGGACTCAACATGCACACATTTTGATAGATCAGTTTTAAGATGTACCCACACATTTAAATCCCAGAAATGCAGTCAATCTCTTTCTTTCCATTACCCCTACCTCCAATGGACACATACACGAATTGGGGTGTCAAAGTAGACATAATTCAAATACTCTGCCCGGGTTTGTGCTTGGATTTCTACAAAGTGTCAAAATACTGACATAAGTGTGAAGCTGGTGCCTAGAGCAAGCACAAAGAGCCAGAAAGTCAGGATTTGATCATAAAGATGATGAGCAAGAGACAAGAAAGGATTGGTCACCTGTGTACATACTGAAAGCCTCATTTAGAGAGGTTAAATCGGATAGAGGACTGTCAAACTGTACCCATGGCCATACCAGCAATTTATAATAGCAATAATAATATCTGACATTATATAGTTCTTTAAAACTTGCAAATCAATATCCATACATTATATCTTTTAAATTTCACAACAATCCTGTTAGGTTGTGATTCTATAGATTTCATTATTCTTATTTTAAAGATGCAGAAATTGAGGCTCAAGGATGTTGACTAACGATTTAACATTGGAGGTCGAATTTGACTTCAGGTCTTTTTGATTTATGTACAATTACCTTGGTATTCATAGCCAAGGGAAGGGGAACTTGTTTCAGTGCAATAAAGACCCAAATTTATGTAGGTAGGAGCTATGCTAAGTTAATTTCAGATAGGGAAATAACTAGCATTCTGGTATTTCCAGCATTTCAACTTCTTAATTATGTATGAATTGCCCCCAAATTTCAGTCATTGCAACTGAGGATTCTATACACACCATACCACTATGTCAAGTAAATTTTTTTTCTTTATTCTTGATCTCCTTCCAATTTGGGACCCAACACTTTGCTCCCAGATGGAAATTTGTCCTTGCACCTACCCAGGGGGAGGTGGCTATTTCATCAGCATATGTTAACTGTTGATCACGCATTAAAAAGGAATTGACACTAAAAGCAGATAACTAGTAGCAGAAATCATCGAGCAGCTTGGCATATTATAAATTAAATAGTCCCAGGCTTTGTGAATCTATCTGCAAGACTGGTCTGAGAACCTTGAGTATATAAAACCATCATTTTGGGCAGCTAGGTAGTGGATAGAGTACTGGACCTGGAGTCAAGAGGACCTGAGTTCAAATCCAGCCTCAGACAAATGATACTCACTAGCTGTGTAACCCTAGGCAAGTCACTTAACCTTGATTTCTCACCTCCCCCTGAAAAAAGTTTAAAAAATCCTTTTCATTGAATATATAAAAGAGGACTTGAGGTCTATGTACTACACATACATACATACAAATAAATATATATCTATATCTATATCTATATCTATATATAGATATATATATATAGATATATATATAACACAATTGAATTCAAAAATAGTTTCCTTCATGATCTTATATATTTCATTTTATATTTAAAAACATTATATTGAGGGGCCATAGACTTCATCATAAAGCTAAAGAAGGGAGGAGAACATGACATGCACAAAAAAGTTAGAATTTTGATCTAAGAAGACTGTAATGATCATCTGAGCCCTAAAAGCCTTCAAACTACTTGCCTAGGAACTTGCAAGGCCTTTCTGCTTTTTTTCAATGGAGACTTTAGCCTCCAAAACTTTCCACTGGAGGGTGGTCTTCCCCCTCTTCCAATCTCCAATCCCAACCCAGAAGTTTGTTGCCCAAGACAATTATATCTGGATGTACATATGGATTCATAGAACTATAGAATCTTCATGGAAAGGAACTACAGGAGAGATTTAATTTATCCCATTCCCTAAGAAGAACCCTCTTAAAGTATACCAAACAAGAATTCATATAGCCATTGCTCTAAGACTTCTCGGGAAGGGATGCCAGAGGTTTACTGCAGCCATTGAGACTAGCTGTCAAAAGACGTTTATGAAATTTCCATTATGAATGTTTATACTTCAGAAATTGGGGGAAAACTATAATGTATAATATAATATATAACATATATTATATAAAATATGTATATAATATATAAGATTTTATTTTTATTTTCTAGACAATTAAGTGATAGAAAAAATGTTAATGAATATTAAACCTAAAAACATGATGGTAATAAATTTTTTTTTCAGAGAGCCAGGTGTTAAACACTTTCTATCAAATCATATTGAAATTTATTATTTCCAGAGGAAGCACATTATACTTTTGCATATCTCTCTATGGAGTTTTGCCATACTTTTTTTTTTCCATATCCAGTTCTCTTCTTTCTATTCTCAAGGGCCTAGCAGAAGAAGTATAGTCCCTCTTTCATGTGCCAGCACTCCAACTACATGAAGTTAGTTATCATGTAATTTACCAATTCTCCCTAAAAATCTTCTTTTTCCTCCAAATTAAATATTCAGTTCCTTGAAGTTATCTTCCTCATATGTCTCTGTTGCTAGTCACCTTATCTGGGCAGATGTCAATTTGTCGACATCCTTCCTAAAATGTAGCCTCTAGGAGTGCATAAAAAAAACCTTATAATTGGTTGGAATAGGATGGAATACAGCCAACACAATTTCCTCCTTCATTCAAAGCATTATGCCTTTCTTAGTATTTGTGTTAGCTTTATTGGCTATGATGTTACACAGACAAATCACAATGAGCTTGAAGTCCACTAAAACAAAGGGATAGTAATCTGTTTGTCATGTTTTGGATCATTTTCATATACCTTGCATGGATCATTTTCTAGACACATTTTGACAAAGTCATTCTTGTTAGGTTTATTTTTGAACTCATTTAAAAGACTTATTCATATGAAATTTCTTCATTGATCTTAGTCATAGAACTAGAAGGATTAAAAAAAAATCTAGTGCAATGCTTTCATTCCACAGGTGAAGATAGAGGCCTAGGAAAATTAAGTTACTTGCCCAAAGCCACACTAGTATGGACAGGATTCAAACACAAATCTAGTACCCTTTCCACTGTACCACATGCCATTCTTCTTTCTTTTCCAAACCTTTTTTGTTCTGAGGACAAATTTGAACTCAGGTCCTCCTGATTCCAGGGCCGGTGCTCCCATGCCATTCTTCACCTGTTCAGATCGTGTCAGGATCCTGACTTTGTCATCTAATGTGGTGATTATCTGTACCAGCTCTTCCAATTATAAATTTGATAAACATGATCTTTGTCTTCAACCAAGTCATTTTAAATATATGTTAAGCCACAAATGGTCAAGCAATCTTCTGATTAATTGACTTGAAGACTGTCTTTTAAGTTGACTTAGACATAGTAATGGTTTCTACTTTGTTCGAGTCTTTCAAGAAATTCTGATTTCATTTAAGTACACCATCATCCATCTAATATCTCTTCCTCTTGTCAACAGCTATCCCACTTAGTTAAGTCGATTACTAACTTGGATATTTATAGGCTTTCCATGGTAGGACAATTGTAGTAAAAATGGATAAATATAAACAATGGGCAAAACACCATTGCATCTCTAAGGCATTCTTCAGCATAAGGGACCAGTGCTAACTTCCAGAATATTCTTACCAGCAGATCTTCATGCAAATTTATAAAATGGCCATAGGTTTCCATCACATAGATAATGAATATGGTCAGACTTAGTTAGAACTATCAGACTTGACTGTCTGCATGCTATCTGGTCATTCATACTGTGGATTTACTTTGAATATGAAATATACTCTTGAATATATACTCAATATACCTAATTATTGATTGGTAATGACCATTAATGGGCAGTTGCTCAAAATATCTTCAACAAGTGGGATAATAGCACTGCTTTGAATACCTTCTGAATTAGAAGGCATATCTGTCTGAGGACTTGGAAACAACAACACAATCTGGTAGAAGGTAGATGATACTGAGGATAGAGCAAGGGACTTTAAGTTAGGAAGACATGAGTTCAAATCTGGTCTCAGATCCTTCCTTCCTAGCTGTATGACCCTACATAAGTCATTTAACTTCTGTCACAGTTTCTTCAACTGTAAAATAGGAATAATAATAATATCTTCCTTCTAGGATTGTTGCAATATCATATTTATTAAGTACTTATTATAGGGCGTGCTACTGAATAGGCACTTTATAAATGCTTGTTTCCTTCCTTCTCTCCTTCTCAAGTCCTAACTTTGAGATCTGTAGAGTCACTTTGAAGAAAGAGGTGGCTTGTTTTCCCAGAGCTTAACTGAGGTGACTTCATCTGGCAGAGCCTTGCCAGTCCTTGCTTACATTCATGCTGTCACAATAGCAGGAAATAAAACTGTAAAGTGACCAGATCTTTGGATAATCAACTTTCCAGTCCTTCAACCATCAATTCAGTCTGAAAAACCTGAAATATCAGTCTGTTAAATTAATTGGAACCATCTCAGCTCTAAATCATCAGAAATAGGAAGAACCTTGGGTACGATCCTACCCTAACTTTTCAGTTTACAAGTGTTATCCATCTAAATTGGATTTTAGTTTCTTGGCTCTCAATGAGGATTGCTCAGCCCCCAAATCTTGTTTTTTTGTTTTTTGCTTTTTGTTCATTTGTGTTGCTTTGTTTTGTTTTCACAACTAGCACATATAAATGGTTCTCCAAATGAGACAATAAGGATGTTAGCAGCAGTGGACATTTATCGAGTCCTTTAAGATTAGCAATACACTTTACATATATCATCTCATTTGATGCTTTCAACAACATGAGATAAGTATTGTGCAGTCATTTGGTTGTGTCCAATTCTTCATGGCCCCATTTTGGGTTTTCTGGGCAAAGATGTTGGAGTGGTTTGCCATTTCTTTCTTTTTTTTTTAACAAAATAGCAAAAGTTTATTTATTTATACATTAATGTTGTGGGTTGGACTAGAGTTTAAGAAAAAAAAAAAGAAGAAAAGGAAAATAGTCTATCTATGAAACTGAGTCCGACACAGAAAAGAGGACAATACAGATTATGAGGATGGGAAAAAAGATAAGCACACACACGTACACATACACACAAAATGGAGGAAGGTGGGCTGGGCATCCAGGATCAGGGCTCCTGGCTAGTCATCTGCTTCATGTAGGCTTCCAGCAGGTACTTTTTAAAGGCTATGGGGTTTGTCCAAAGTTCAGCAGCATGTGTGTTCAATGGGCTATCAAATAAATAATATTTATTGAAATGGCTATGTTTGTAAATGTATGACTTTTCACTTTAATGACCTAAATTATATTTAATTAAACACAGATCTTTTGATTCTCAAAACCAATTGAAAATGTCTGTGCAAAACCTAAAGCTGCTAAATTGAATCTGTTTAATACATTTCTAAAGTATTTAGATAGACCCATGATTTCTAGGATTAATTCTGTTTCATGCGAACCAATTATAATTTAATTTTGTCTATGCTTTTATACAAAGAAGAGGCTCTAATACTGCATGGAATGATTTTTATTACTTACAAATAATAAATACTACGCAGGATCAAAGAAAAGAAAAGCTTCCTTGGAGAATCTGAAAATGAATACAAACATAGCCATTTCAATAAATATTATTTATTTGAATAAAAAACATTGTGAGGCAGTGGAAAGAGTTCTGGACTTGGAGTCAAAAAACCTAGGTTGAAATGCTAGTTCTAGCATTTATTACCTGTTTAACCCTGAGGAATTCATTTCACCTTTCTGAGACTCAGTATCCTCAATTCTATCATAAGGATAATAATACCCAAAATACTTACCTCAGGGAAGCTAAGGGGTGCAGTAAGTTCAAATATGGCCTCAGATTCTTACTAGGTCTGTGGCCCCAAGTAAGTCATTTAATCCTGTTTACTTCAGTTTCTTCATCTATAAAATGAGCTGGAGAAAGAAACGGCAGGCAGTTGCCACCTGGGAGTTTCTCTTCCTTTATCTCTGGTCTACCATGGCCTCTCAGAACCACGACCCCGTGGTTGCCAGCTGCCCATAAGGGGGTCAAACCTGGGGAGGGTGCTGCCCGTGCTTCCATGGGCAAGAGGTTACAGCAGGAATTGATTACCCTAATGGTGTCTGGAGACAAAGGAATTTCTGCCTTCCCAGAATCAGACAATGTCTTCAAGTGGGTTGGGATCATCCATGGGGCAGCTGGGACAGTATATAAAGACCTAAGGTGTAAGCTCTCGCTGGAATTCCCCAGTGGCTACCCATGCAATGTTCCCAGTATGAAATATGTCACACCTTGTTACCTTTCTAATGTGGACATCCAAGGCAATATCTGTTTGGACATCCTTAAGGACAAATAGTCAGCTCTGTATGATGTCAGGACCATCCTGCTGTCTATGCAGAGCTTGCTAGGAGAACCCAACATTGATAGCCCATTGAACACACATGCTGCTGAACTTTGGACAAACCCCATAGCCTTTAAAAAGTACCTGCTGGAAGCCTACATGAAGCAGATGACTAGCCAGGAGCCCTGATCCTGGATGCCCAGCCCACCTTCCTCCATTTTGTGTGTATGTGTACGTGTGTGTGCTTATCTTTTTTCCCATCCTCATAATCTGTATTGTCCTCTTTTCTGTGTCGGACTCAGTTTCATAGATAGACTATTTTCCTTTTCTTCTTTTTTTTTTCTTAAACTCTAGTCCAACCCACAACATTAATGTATAAATAAATAAACTTTTGCTATTTTGTTAAAAAAAAAAGAAAGAAATGGCAAACCACTCCAACATCTTTGCCCAGAAAACCCAAAATGGGGCCATGAAGAATTGGACACAACCAAATGACTGCACAATACTTATCTCATGTTGTTGAAAGCATCAAATGAGATGATATATGTAAAGTGTATTGCTAATCTTAAAGGACTCGATAAATGTCCACTGCTGCTAACATCCTTATTGTCTCATTTGGAGAACCATTTATATGTGCTAGTTGTGAAAACAAAACAAAGCAACACAAATGAACAAAAAGCAAAAAACAAAAAAACAAGATTTGGGGGCTGAGCAATCCTCATTGAGAGCCAAGAAACTAAAATCCAATTTAGATGGATAACACTTGTAAACTGAAAAGTTAGGGTAGGATCGTACCCAAGGTTCTTCCTATTTCTGATGATTTAGAGCTGAGATGGTTCCAATTAATTTAACAGACTGATATTTCAGGTTTTTCAGACTGAATTGATGGTTGAAGGACTGGAAAGTTGATTATCCAAAGATCTGGTCACTTTACAGTTTTATTTCCTGCTATTGTGACAGCATGAATGTAAGCAAGGACTGGCAAGGCTCTGCCAGATGAAGTCACCTCAGTTAAGCTCTGGGAAAACAAGCCACCTCTTTCTTCAAAGTGACTCTACAGATCTCAAAGTTAGGACTTGAGAAGGAGAGAAGGAAGGAAACAAGCATTTATAAAGTGCCTATTCAGTAGCACGCCCTATAATAAGTACTTAATAAATATGGTCAGTCAGTATGTATTAGAAATTCAAGTAACAAGAGACTCACTGCATCACAAAAATTACTTCCTTATTTGGAGTTAGAATTTCCACAAGGATATTATTATCCTTGAAGTGGTTGACCTTGGAATCTGTAGTAGAGATATAACCTCATATTTAATACTTAGTACTCAACAAATATTTATTAATGACATGACACACACTGGGATAAAATTCCAAACAAAATGATCTATATTCTCAAGTAGCTTATATTCTATAGGAATGCTTGTCTTTACTCTTGTATTATCACATTATCTTGTATATGTACATGTTTATGCTTTTTATTCTTTTCTCCTAATTCCCCTTCCTCTGTCTTCTTAAATGTCTTCCCTTCCTTATATATGATTCAGTGTTCTTTCTAGCTGCCTGCTCTTGTGTGAAACTCACTTCAAAGTCTTCTTGCTACTGTAAGACTATCTTTCATAAGTGGAGTCAATCAAGTTTTGGAGTATGACAAATAACCATATGTAGCTCACAATACACTTCAAATAAAACTAAAAAGAATAATGAAAAATTCTGTCAAAACACTACCAAGAAAAGCCTTATGATTGTCCATTTTATTATGTGAAAACATAAACTCCTAGACAGAAAAGAATGTCATCGAAAATTAAGCATAATGCTTAGCACATTGTGAGTGCTTGATAAGTATTCATTTATTGAATCAATCAGTCATTTTTGGTTGTTCTTTATTAAGGCTTTAAAGATAATTCAGTTATTTCCAGACTGAATTGGCAAAAGTTATAAATGCCAATTTCATGGTATAGATTCTTTAGAAAAGCCTGCTATTATACTGTCAATCAAGATCATAGAATTGTTATACGAATCTGTTGTATTATTGATTTAACAGCTAGTTCATTTCCTTATCAAGATAGATTTTATCCATGACAATACATTTAAGTAAAAAGGAAGTTGGGGAATGCAATTGGAATTCTGAGATTCATTAGTTTTCCAAATGATTCAGCCTGATGTTGAATATATTTGGAACTGAATAAATACACAAATGAGCTAACAACTTGATAATAAAAATAATTCAAATTTTTATAGCACATTAAGCAAAAACAGGTCTAATACACAAAATAGATCAAACATGTCCTCCAACAACTTGTCAGTATATTGCATGTTTTCTCTAAAAGACCATATATAAATTTACTGATTTTTTCTTAGTTCTCTGGTTTGGCAAATTGGCTTAAACATATCTTTGTAATGAAAATTGATTATGTGCAATACATAAATGCTTATAGACCCTTCAAGCTTGCTTGTTTTATTAAAGACACGATTTCCAATGTTGAAAAACATAAATTTTATTTTAATATATTAAAATGGTGAAAAAATAATAGTATAGAATTTTAAATCTATTTTTTCTATCATAGATGACAAATATTATCTGAAACATCTGTACTAACAGTTACTTCACCAAAAACATACATATGATTAATTACTTTAAATATTAAATTCCACATATATGTGTATACTTATATATGTGTGTTTATGTGTGAATTCTCACATATACACATGTATTCTAACATATAGAATATGTTAAATATATTCTATTATATGGAATATAGTATATAATATATATACACTTATGTACACACACATATATTCTAATGTATAATATATATTCTCTTCTAGGGATCTGGCACTGCTATGGGAGTTATGAGGTAGTGTAAAAGAATAGGGATCAGAGATTTAGATTTGGGAGGTATCTTAGAGGCCTTTGAGCCAAATAACTTCATTTTTCAAAAAAATGAATAGAGACCTAGATTAGTTAAGTAATTTTCCAAAACTCACATAGCTGATCAGCACCTGAAGTAGAACTGCAAACCAGACTTTCCCAATTTGAGGTTCAGTGCCTTATCTGTTGTAGCAATCTGCTCTCAGAAAGAGAATATATTAATTGGAGGAGCAAGGTATAACATTTGAGTAACAGCAACAATAATGATAGTTTGTTGATGTAACTCATTAAGATTTATAGAAAAATTTCCTTAAAATAGACCTAGAAGATATTGTAAGTGTTATCATTCAAAATTAGATGTAGAAAGTGAGGAAACACTCAGAAATAAAATAACTTGCCTAAGCTCATACAACTGGCAAGAATTTGACACAGGGTTTGCTAAGGAATGGTAAGCCATCTCTTGAACCTATCTTTTTGAGTTGCCATATTTTTCCAGAAACACTGGACCTAAAATACGCCAGAGGCTCTGAATGTATTAAGGATGAGCCCTTCCCCTCTCCAGCTGACATTTGTTGTTTGCACCCTGATTTGGATTCCCTATGTATCCTTGGGAGTCAGAACAGGATCCAGTCAGTCTATAATAGGCTGAGAAACTTCTTGTGCATCTGGGACCCTTGTAGATAAGCAGGACATCATATCTTCATGGTCTAGCAGTCCCTAAGGGAAAACATGGCTCCTTTTGTCATCGCCTTGTTCCTCTCCTTCAGGAAAGATTGTGTCCTTTTCCCATCTTTCCTAGACCTTTTCCCCTTCTCATGTCACTCCTATTGAGGAGGAAATTTCTGATTTCTCCTCCTTTGTTGTACTGTCATAAATATGCAAGCTTCTGTTTGGATTGTGAACTCTTTGCTCTGGCTTTGCGTTCCATACACATGTCCATTTCTCTTGCAATGAAGCTAGTTTTCACATAAGTTTCATGAAGCTATGATTGCCTGTTGACAATTTTAAACATAGACTTCTTTTGACTGTTAAGGAAACGATTAAAGACAAATCAGGTTTATTGATCAAAATGAATAATGCAGACAATAAGTAAGAGAGGAAATCAGAATAGAAGTTGAGAGAAAATCCCTGGAGGAAGAAGTGGTATTGGAAGGATGAAATATGTTTGACTAGGCAGAGGGGAGGGGAATGATATTCTAGAGACTTTTCAATTATGCAGTTAAAGTCAAAGGTTCTATAAAACTCTTTTGGTGCAAGTGCATGAGAATTTTGTTTCACAGACACATCTTTGGTGAATGAAACTAAAGAAAATTGATTAATAGGAAGACTCCTGACTCTTATTGAATAGTTTTTTTTCCTCTAATCCTGGGAAGGTTTTAATGTTATTTCAAAACAGATGACTCTGAGCTCAAGCTTATAAAAATAATATTAAGACTATTCTAAGGAGGATAGAAGTGACATTCATTCCAGCAGTGCAATTCCCTTCTTCAAATGTAAAGATCAAGGAAGCAAAAATGGAAGTAAGGCATTTAAAGTTCAGATTATATTTAGAAAATGAAATTTCAAAATTACCTGAGGGGGTAGAATGGGAGAACATTTGTTTTAGGATTCAATGTCATAAGCCTGGGTGCTTCAGTTCATAACAGAGGAAGAAAAGCTATTGAGCTAAGTGAGAGGTGGTTTTTCAAAGTTTATCAGTGAGGTGTGAATAATACATTGGGAGTTTTGCCTGGAACTGATAGTGTGTTACCTGCTTCAGATACAGGTAGCAAAGTCATAGTTGTCTGCAAATGGAAACCAAGAAAACAGAATTTTAAAATAATAGAATTAATGTAAGTATGGTTTCTTCATAAACCCTTGTAAATAATTGTCAAAGAGTGGCTGTGTCTAATGACAAAGATTTATATGATAGCAATAAAATATAATCTTGTTGCTTTTCAATCATGTTCCACTCTTTGTGACCCATTTGACATTTTCTCAGAAAAGTTACTGAAGCAGTTTGCCATTTCCTTCTCCAACTCTTTTTACAGATGAGGAAACTGAATCAAACAGGGTTAAGTGACTTGCCCAGGGTCATACTGCTAGTAAATGTCTAAGGCCTAATTTGAACTCAGGTTTTCATAACTCCAGGCCTAGCTCTCTAGTCATTGAACCACCTTTGCTGTTGTTCTGTCATTTCAGTCATGTCTAACTCTTCATGATCATATTGTTTTTGGAGGGGGGTAAAGATACTAGAGTATTTTTTTTCATTTCCTTCTCTACTGTGCCACCTAAAATATAATCCAAGAATTCTAAATTCTAAAATAATTCTAAAAGGACTAGGTAACGATAAATGGGGAAGTATAGGCACAAGAAAAGGAACATGACAGTATGCAGAATAGAGGGAGAGATGTAGAGGGAAAAGAGTAAAACAGTTTGAAAAAAAAAGAATAAAACCCAGCTTCTCCCCCATACTCTCAGGTTGGAATAGATTGCTTTATTTAAAGATATTGATACTGTTATCTAATTGATGTAAAAATGAAAACAATTTCAGAAAGGAAGGGTTGGGATTCAAGTATAGAGTCACTGCAGGTGTTAAATTGTGTGTGACAGGGAGGTTTGTACAGTAAAGAAAGGATTGTTGGGGGGATTCTTTTGGATAAGGTTTTATAGGAGGAAAATAACTTTCCTAAAAGTTTTTATCAGTCTTGAATGAGAGAATCTTGTTAGAGGACTTATACCGTCTTCACTATCACAATCATAACTGTAGGGTTTGCATTGGGGAAAAAAAAAACATAAAATACACTAATAAGTAAAAAGCTATTAAAAAACAAACAAAAAGAAAACTTAAACTCTATGAAAGGTGAAAACCTGAACATGATGACCTGTTTACAATCATAACTTAGACATTGAGTCATAACTTACGATGCTATGATCTGTGAAAGCCAAAACAAGGATATCGTGACCTATAGGTGAACAGGACATGATCAACACACAAACTTATATTTGGGCATAAGATTGGCTTAACTCTCAAGCTCATTACTAAATAGAAAATCTAAAATATGTCCCAATCAGTAATGATACACTCCCTACTTTCTCTTGCCTTTTCTGTTTTCTATAATTACCATGGAGATTTGGGGAGTTCTTTAGTGGGGATTCACAGAACTGTCTGGTTGTCACCCTAGACCAAAGATTTCCCCTGTTTGTAATTATTAATAATGAATGATTGAACTCCTACCTATAATCAGTCTAGAACTCTGTGGCCTCTTCCTTTTGTATAAAAAGAATACCCCACAGTTATAAGGTAAGTACAGGGTTCCCCAACCAGAGGGATTCTGGACCTTACAATCAGTATCTTTATTACTTTAACCTTCCCTACTCGTAAAGTAACAGGAGAGGGTAAGACAAATATTTGTCTGGCACAAAGGGATTTGCAGAAGGACTGATACTAATATTCTGAAAAGTAAGAAATCAAATACAGATGACTGAAAACTGTAATAAAAATATCATTGGAAAGATTTTGGAGAATAATCACATCTACAATTGAAAACACTTGCTGTTCATAAGCAAATTGTATTTAAGCTATCAAGTTCTAAATCTATCAAACATATGAAAAAGAAACCTTGCAAACTCTTTGAATTATTTAGCACTTTAGATTATCCCATCAGGCTTCTTTGATACAAAATAGATCACATACCTCATTTTTTGAAGAGAATGAGAGACAAATATTAATTGAGAGTAATTTTCATTACTCTCTGTATCTAATGACATTCTGTCATATGCCCAAAGCTCCTATGTAGGCTAATGTAAAAGAGATAAAGTATATACTTCCTTAAATGGATGCATTAAACAACTGCTTAAATTTAAGTTTTGAAAATGATATATTGTAGTTTAATTGATTTATAATTTGATAACACAAGGTGCTCTGCATTTTGCACAGTTTTCCTACAGTAACTAATTCTGAAAATAGTAAAGCTTAGTTAGTTCTATCTAAAAATTAATGGTGATTAAGAATTTGACAGGACACTTATCAGATTTTATCTTCTTCAATGCTTAACTGAGTTCATAAATCTGATTTATCTCTTCTAAGATCTTTTATAGAGGTTTAAAGGTAAGAGTGACTGAAGCAAAACTAAAGAGAGGAAAGGGAGAGGGGTTGAAGAGTGGAGTTGAAAGGTCAGTTGTTGTCTTCCATATTTCAAGATAATTCCAGCTGCAAATTCATGAGAAAATGAATAAACATTTTTTCTTTGAAAGTATACAAGAGTATTAATTCAAATCAATTAAGACAAATGAAAAAAATACTTCTTTTAATTTTTAAAATCCAGGAGAAATTTCTATGTAAGTTCTTTCTAGATCTGCTCTATATTGAGACAATTGAATTGGTCTTGCTCCAAGTTGCTTAATTAACATATATTCTCCCCTTCTTCCAATAATCTAACTTAACTAAGTAGTTTTTAGTGGAGATATTCAAATGTTTCTTCCAAATGATAATGAATAATTCATGTTATAAACACCATCAACTTATAAGAACTGAGGAAATCTTGAAAATTGTAACTATGGAAAATTTGAAGCATAAAAACACAGATAATTATTTCAACAGAAGAGACATGACAGTTGAAAGCTGAACTCCAAAATGTGTAACCTCACTTCCAATGAAGCAGGTTGGGGGTGGATAAATAATTCTGCCTTCAGAATGTGTTTCCAGATTGGTGGAGAGGATGCATAGTCAACCCCAAATGACTTGCTGAAGAGTGCTCCAGAGAGTACTAGGCAGCTCTAGAGAAGAGACCTTATTCATTTTGATTTCAGACTCTTTTAGGAATCCTCTAGAGATAGGAGAAGAAGAGAGGTATTGACATTGGAAGAGAGACATTGGAAGGCAGCCATTTAGAGAAAGCTAGCATTTCATTGTATTCCTAGTTTCCAATTTGTCTCCCTAGAAACACCAAGAATTCCTCCTCAGGTGAGAATAGGGCTTCTCTTTTAGCTGAGTAAGGGCATTCAGTCTTATATATTTCCTGATATATTTTAATCTATAAAACATCCATTTTTTTTTTACTATCTATCTAGATAGATGGGTCTAAGCAGATAGCCTTCTATGTAATATTTTCTGTTCTCTGTTTCCATTATTTCTGGATTCTATATTTTTTGTCTCAAAGATCCATGGGTTAATAAGTCAGTCAATAAATATTTATTAAGTGGCTACAGTTTATCAAATACATAAAAAGTCAAAGACATCCCCTGCTTACACACACACACACACACACACACACACACACACACCACACACATAAAGAAATATGGCCACACTCATATATTTATATGTACACAAATGTATATATATATATATACATATGCATATATGTATATATATATATATATATATAGGTATATATAGACACACCTATACATATATGTGTGTATATGTGTATATACATATACACATATACATACATATATACATCCATATGTGTGTGTGCGTGTGTATATACACACACACATACAGTATAACTTGAAGATAATCAACAAAGGAAGGCACCGGCAATAAGGGATATCAGAAAGACTTCCTGCAGAAGGTGAAACTTTAGCCCAGACTTGAAGGAAGGTAAGGAATGTAGGAGGTGAAAATAAGGAAAGCGGAAGTACTTATCATTGGAAACAGCCAGTAAAAACACCTGGAGTCAGAAGATGAAGGGCATGGTATGAGGAATAGGAAGGAAACCAATCACCAGATCGCAGAGTGTATGGGATAGTATAAAGTGTAAGAAGACTAGAAAGGTAGGAAGTGACAAGGTTATTGAAGGGGAGGGAAGAGTATTTTGTATACAAACACCTACTATATTCTAGACTCTGTGCTTAGTACTTTACAAATAATAACTAATCTGATCCTACAAGCACATTGTGAACTAGGTACTATATTTTCCAGTTGAGGAAACTGAGGCAGAGGTGAAATGACTTGACCAGAGTCACAGAGATAGTAACTGTCTGAGGCTGTATTTGAACTCAGGTTTTCTTGACTTCAGGTCCAGCACTGTGTTTATGGGCCACCTAACTGCCTATAATAGAGACTTATGGAGAGCTTTAATAACCAAATAGAATATTATTTTTATCTTAGTAGCAATATGGACTTCCTGGAGTTGATTGAATAGTATGGAAGGTATGTATGGGGTGTGGTTTAGTTTGGCCAGATTATGATTTAATGAGAATAATTCGACAGCTGTGTAGAGGACATACTGGAGTGGGGAGAAACTTGAATCAGGAAGCCAAAGTAGCACACTATTGTAATAATCCAGTTATGAGATTATAAGGGCCAGCACCAATGTGGTGGCAGTGTGAGAGGAGAGGATTTTAAAGTATATCTGATAATTATTACAAAGATGAAAAAGACAGGTCTTGGCAACTGATTTAGATATGGGGTGCATGGGGAGGGAAGAGAATGAAGAATTGAGGATGAAACTTGGGTTAAAAGCCCTGGGAAGTGGGAAGATGATAGCATTATCATCATTAGTAGAAAGTTAGGAAGAGGGGAGGGTTGGTTATGGGAAGATGATGAATTTAGTTTTGGATACATTAAGTTTGAGATGTGCACAGGGCATTCAACTTAAAATGACCAAGAAACAGTTGGAGATACAAGACTGCAGTAAAGGAGAGTTATTACAGGTAGATAAATAAATCTAAGAAGCATTTGCATAGAGATTATATTTGAATTCATGATACTTGATGAAATTGCCAAATGAAATAGTACAGAAAGAGAAGTAAAGAAGCCTTAGAACAGTCTTGGGTGATACTCACATTTAGCAAAAATACTGCAAAGACTGAGGAACAGCCAGATATGTAAGAGAATCACCAATAAAGAGCAGTGTCATGAAGACTTGGAGAGGAGAGAACATAAAGGAAAATAAGATGAGCAACAATGTTGATCTACAGAGGTCAGGAAAGATGAAAATTGAGAAAAGGCAATTAGATTTAGCAATTAAAAGATCAATGGTAACTTTGGAAAGAACAATTTCTGTTGAATGATGAGGTTGGAAGCAAGGCTGCAGAGATTTGGAAAGAGAGTGAGAGGAAAGTATGTGGAGGCAACTTAGCCTTCTCAAGAAGTATAGCTAGAAAAGAGAGAAAGGTTAGGAAATGATAGCTACCAGCAATGAATGACTCAAGAAATTTTGTTTGTTTCTTTTTGAGAATGGGAGAGACATGGGAATGTTTGTAGACAGTAGAGAAACAGCCAACAAATAGGGAGAGGTTGAAAAAAAGTAAAGAGTTGGAATATTTAGGGAAGTTTGGTGATGCAGTAGATAGAATGTTGGGCCTAGAGTAAGGAAGGCTCGTTGTACTAAATTCAAATCTGATCTCAGACACTTACTAGCTATGTGACCCTGGCAAGTCACTTAATCCTATTTGCTTCAGTTCCCTCATCTGTAAAAAGAGCTGAAGAAGGAAATGGCAAACCACTCCAGTATTTTTGGCAAGAAAACCCCATAAGAGGTCACAAAAAGTCAGACACAACTGAAACAATTGAACACCAAATATGGGGATATTAAATGAGGTAATCTGCTGAAGGAAATGGAATGGAATGTGATCTCATAAATGTAAAGGAGTCTGACTTACAATGGAAAGGACTGCCTTTTCATGTGAAATAGGGGTAAAGGAGAAGGAAGTGGCAGAAGGCATCTTAATGATATGAAATAAATAGAAGGAGAAAAGAAGAGAAAGATTTTGGCAAATGTCCCATTTTCTTTTTTTTTCTCAGTAAAACATGAGGCAAGATTTTTAGCTTGGAAGTGTCAGGAGTGAGAAAGAACCATGGATAGTTTGAGAAGTGATTAAAAAAAAATTCCAAAAGGAGCTGTAGTGAGTAGATAAATGGGATAGTAAGGCAGTTAGGAAGGTGTGAAAAAGGATTGCCTTGCTGCTGTGAGGGTCTAGTCGAGATTATATAGCATATAGGGCACCTAGGTGGCTCAGTGGATAGAACACTGGCCCTGAAGTCAGGAGGACCTGAGTTCAAATGTGATCTCACATTTGACACTTACTAGCTGTGTGACTCTGGACAAATCACTTAACCCCAATTGCCTCATCCCCTAAAAAAAGATTATAGAGCATAAAATTTTAGTGGATCTATTTAGTACAGTTCCTTTACTCTCTCCAGTTGCATTTATCAGTGTGTGCATATGAGCAGAGGGCTATCAAGAGATATACAAAACTTTAAATTATCACATAGATGCAAAGCTGTGTCTGAATGTTAGGAATTTTCCAAATTGGGAATCTGAGCTATTGTTGTAATACTAATAATATTCTTTCATTCTAAAATTTCATTATTGCCCTTAGAATAAAAGTGAACTGGCTTTTGTAATAAGTTGTGAGTAGCTGAATCTCCAGCCCCTGAACTACTACAGAAATAGACAATGCCTATGCAAAATAAGCTGTGTCTAGGTCAGATTCATCTCTATCCTCAAAAGGGGAGAGGAAACAGAGATTATTGAGTACATCACTCAATATCAGTCACTCACTGGTGGTGAATAAGGTTCTCTCGCTCCCTCACACATTCACTTTAACTTGAGGTTGTGCTTTCTCTTTCATTTTCTTCTCTCTGTCTAGTGCTTAACCAGAAATATCAATATACCTTAAAGAGAAGTACAATGGTAATATTAAAAATGTAATGGTTTGATTTTATTGTATTTACCAAAAAGTACTTTCCAAGTAAGTTACAGCCTGTAATTCTGTCACTACATTCTATCTCTATGTATCTGTGTGTTTCCTTCCTCTCAGAAACTTAGCCCTTCCATTTCCCTTCTACATCTCATCAGTATGACAGTTAATGCAAATTATTAAATCATGAATTATTAAATCATAAATATTAACAATAATAAATAGCATTTATTCATGCAATAATATATTAATAATAAATTATTATAACATAATCAATATAAAATATAAATAAGCATAATAGTAATAATAAATAATAATATTAAATTATTTAATAAATTAAAGCTGCTATTGGCATAGGAGTATTACCTTTATGAATAGCAGCTTGTATATTTGTCATTTAATGAAATTTTCCCCAAAATAAATGAGGTATAGTTTAATTATGTATTTTAAAGCATTTATATACTCTTATTTTCAAATAAGAACTCATGAATGAGTTGTTGGACAAAATCTGCCAAGATACATATAAAAGTAGGTGAGGCTTTTGGGACATGTATTAGACAAACATATGTCCACAGAAAGGAAGCTCATTTATACTCCAAAATGAGAACACACATTCTGCTTATTGTACATATGATTTGCTACCAACAAAAATAGGTTCTTCAGGAAAATTGAATGAAAAAGCACCCAAAAATAGGAGGGTCTATTAATTCCTTTAGAAGTCTGTTACCCAATGATCATTTATCCTCTAATTTTTTAACACGAAGTCCTTCCATTCCAATTTCTTTTGAACAAAAGGAAAATGAATAATGCTTTGCCCAGTCTAGCATGACAAATGCTATGTATATTACTGGAAAAAAAAATATATGTATATTGCTGGAAAGAAAAAAAAGGAAAGAAAGAAAATAGGAAGGAAAGAAGAAGTGGAGGGAGGAAGGAAATAAGAGATGAAAGGAGTGAAGGAAGAAGGAAGTGAAGAAGGAGCAAAGAAAAAGAGGAGGAGAGGAAAGAGAAAAGAAGAACTGGAGAAAGAGAGTAAGGAAAGGAGGGAAGAAGATATGAAGGATGGAAAGAAAGAAGGAAAAGAGGACTAAATATTCAGTTTCATAAGAAATAGAAGTATATTAAAGTAACAAATTGGGGAAATACTTGATAACACATTTAAGCAGTTTAGCAGTCCTACACATTTTGGGTGGCATTTTCAAAAGTGATGATGGTTCCTGCTAAGCTTTCTATATTTTTTCTCCTCATCCTCATGACTAATGGCATATATTTTCAAGGTAACTGGCAGGACAAGGAGAATGGGAAAATCTGTTTCTGTGGAATAGAGTTATTCTTCTTCTGCAGTTAATTGGTCCATATTGTGTTGAAAATGTCACCTTGTCCTCATTAGCACCATGTTCTAACCAGCTGAGCTAACCAGCCCGGACACTGTACAATAACAATGATTTTTATATATACTGCACATTCTGAAAGACACTATACCTACTGCAAGAAATTGGCATTCTGCTTTTTGTCCTCAACAATGATAGTCTTTCCATTTTTCTATCTTGTACCCTGGTTACACATCTTTTTGAAACTGGTACTTATCAGTCTATTTGGATAAATTATAGGTTTTTATTCTAACATAAGAAAGTTGAAAGAATTCTAGAAAAACTATTATTTTCAAAATACTGTGATTGTCCTGACCTGTCATTGTTTGTAATCTTCTATTTATTATACTTTGCCTTTAAAAAAATAAGGTTAAGCTTCAAACAATCAGCCATTTGCTGTAGGGCTCTGTTTTTCCTTTGGGTTTCTATTTCATTTTGGAATTTTATATGTATACCACACACACACACACACACACACACACACACACACACGCATGTATGTGTGTATACGTACATCTGCATATGCTTATATATGTGTGTATCCATGTATGTGTGTATATATGTATACATGTACACATATACATACATATACATATACGTGTGTGTGTGTGTGTGTGTGTGTGTATCCTTACACTAACAATGCAAGTTAGCTTATGTGCCTAAAGGCTCAGAGTCTAAAACAAATAAGCCATGTCTAAAGAAAATAAGTTATATAAGGAATTTAATAACCTTGCCTCTCGTTCTATATTTTAAGATATATTTTCTTAGGAATGTATTTCTGCAACAAATCTCTAATTGTATCTTCCTGCAGGCGTATGCTTATGCTCATTGGCTGGAAGACAGCTATCCCCAATCAACCAGCAATGATTAAGATTGAATGATTCACTAATGTTGAAAACAGCCAATCAGATGAGGACTTGGGAATATTTTTAAGAGATCATTCTCTATTAGTCAAATGCAGATCATGAAAACTATGTTGCAGAGAAATCAAAAATAGTGAATACAGTTTTGCTCCCTACAGCCACATGCCAAGGAATGGTAAACTTTTTTCTAATTTTGAAATGGTGTTATCTGTTGGATCACAGTTGTGGGAGATATCAAAGGAGAGACAATGGCTCAGTTTAACAGATAGTACAGGCTACTAGCCAGAGGGCCTCAAACGAACTGAATGCTTAATTCAGTGGCCTTCATGATCTTATCCCAGTCAATAGTGTCAGTCTTAGCTTCTATTATTTGTCTTTATGCATCCTATATTCTAGTCAAACTGAACAATTTAACATTTTTGTTAACCAAAATTACCAAAGACTTACCCACCTCCACGCCTTTGTTCAAATGGCTTCTTACACTTTGGATTGTTTCCACTCTAGCTCAATGTTCTTTCTATCCATTCTTCAATTCCTACCCCAAAAGTGTGATCTTTTTTATAGCCTCCCCTGATCTCCTCAGTTCAATTAATATTAAATATAGTTCAATTATAACAGTTTATAAATGAGTATAATTATTTCTATTTTTAAAATGAAATCAATGGCATAGAACTGTGACTAAAAGAAGGGAAATAATGTCCTCAAAAATCTCAGTTAGCACATGGTAGAGCTAGTATTCAAACATAGATCTTCTAATTCATGGGAATAATGTCTCTCAAGTGTTCTTTCCATTTTCTGTTGAATGAGAGTCCATCTTCATCACTGTCATCTTCATAAGTCATATAAAGTAAGCAATGAGTGTAAGATGCTCTGCAGAATAATAATGGCTAGCATTTATGTAGATTTTTTAAGGTTTGCAAGGTACTTGGCCAAAAATATTTAATTTTGTCCTCACTATAACTCAGGGACACGTACTATTATTATTCACATTTTGTAGATCAAGAATGTGAGCAAACAGGTTAGATGAGTTGCCCAGGGTCACACAGCTGATAGTTGAACTCAATTCTTCCTCACTACTTGTTCAGTACTCAGTCCATTACATCACCATCAGGCATATGTTGGGGGCATTCTATCATCTTTAATGCTTCTTTATTTGCCTATTATATTATACGAGATAGAGTTGAGTGTTGAGTAGTGGTCATAGAACTGGCCTCAAATCCAAGAAGACCTGGATTAAATTCCTGCCTCTAACAGATATGGATTGTATCACAAATTCTTAGTGTCTTAGGCAACTCTAAAATTACAAGTTGCAGACAACGTGCTAGACTGCATTGGTAGAAAGTATTTCTCCACTGAGAATTCCTTTTACCACTGAAATGTAGGTCTAATCCTTATCCTTACACATATGAATATATGTACATATATGTAATATGTGTTATGTATATGTGTGTATAAGTGTGTTATGTATTTATACACTAAGTTATTTGATGAAACTTGATTTTCCTTACTTCAGTATGATTAATATGTTGCTATTGTAGTTGATTATAATGACAATAATGGTCCAAAGATTCTCATTCATTCATTTAATCAAGGAATATTTATTTCACAAATACTATGTTCAAGACTTTAAGGTATCTCTTGTGGCAGATATAAGGTTGTATAAGAAACAGGCCTTGCTGACAAGAATCTTACATCCTACATGAGGGGAAAAAGGCAATAAGAGCTACAAAGTGCATAACAAGTTCAGGGTATTTTTGTTTGTTTTGAGGATGAATTGTACTGTGAAAATTCCTGAGGAGCAAAATGAAAGGAGAGATCACTGGTATTGGAATGAGAAGACTTGGGTTTGAGGTTTTGCTCAGAGCACTATGCTATCTCCAGCAACTCATTACACTTTTCATCTTCCACAGCTAAGTATCTGTGTGAGAAAAATGACCATTAAATAACAAATTATTGACCTTCCTCAAAAATTTACCCACCTGGAAGATGGTCACCTACCTGGGAGCCATTGTGGCTTCAGAAAGGGCCAAGCAATGGTTGATAAGGTGTTTGCTGCCCAACAACTCTAGGAGAAACACCAGGAGCAGAACAGAGTTCTGTACATGACGTCTGTAGATCTAAACAAGGCTGTTGGTACTATCAGTCGTAAGGGCTTATGGAAAATTATGTCAAAATTTAGTTGGCCAGAGAAGTTCATCAGCATTGTATGTCAATTTCATGATGGCATGCTTACCCATGTTCTGGAAAATGGACAATGCTCTTGAGCTTTCCCTATAACCAATGGAGTAAAACAAGGCTGTGTGCCTGCTCCCATGCTTTTTAGCATGTTATTTTCAGCTATGTTGTCAAATGCTTTCAATGAAGATGAACACAGTATCAAGGTCAGCTATCACACTGATGGTGAATTCTTCAATTTGAAAAGGCTACAAGCCAAGACCAAAGAGGAGGGAGTATTGGTGCATGATTTTCTATTTACAGAAGATTGTGCCCTCAGTGCAGCCTCTGAAGCTGAGATGCAACAAAGTATGCATTGATTCTCTATAGCTGGTGCTAATTTTGGCCTAATAATCAACAACAAGAAAACACAGGTTCTCCACCACCCAGCACCACACCAGCCATACATGGACTCATTGGTTATAACAAATGAAGAATTTTTAATACTGTGGATAAGTTCACTTACCTTAGCAGTGTACTTTCCAGGGATGTACACATTGATAATGAGGTTGATACTTGCATTGCCAGACCTAGCTTAGAGTTAAAGGAAAGTGTGGGAGAGAAGAGGCATTAGATTGACTACTAAGAGCTATTGTGCTGACCTCATTGTTGTAGGTCTGTGAAACATGGGAAATCCATAAGTAAACTGAATCACTTCCATTTAAATTGTCTTAGGAAGAATCTGAATTTCACCTAGCAGTATAACATAAAAGACACTGATGTTTTTTCCTGAAACTAAACTGCCAAGCATCCAAACTTTGCTTCAGAGAGTGCAGCTCCAATGGACTGGACACATTGTTCAAATGCAAAATGTATGCTTGAGAAAAAGAATATTTTATGGAGAATTGACACAAGACAAGCATTCACATGGTAGTCAGAAGAAGTGGTACAAGGACACTCTCAAGGTCTCATTTGAGAACTTTGGAATTGACTGTGTGACATGGGAGACAATCACACAGGCCCATATGACATGCCCACATCAGAGAAGGTACTGTGCTCTATGATTACAGCAGAATTCAAATAGCTCAAAAGAAATGAAAGATGTGCAAATTTAGAGAATCCCCCCAAATATTCACATGGACTATTTGTGATATTCATTCCAAGTTCATATGGGTCTGATCAGCCACAGTGGGACACATTGAAACTTGACTCTAGCATAGTGATGTCATTTTGGTCCTCTTAGAAAACAAAGGACAAAAATTACCAACAATGTAGGTGGACTGGTTGACCCACCCAACTAGAGAACCTTACAAAGAGTACAATTTAAGGTGCATTCTGGCACATTGTGTTCAAATCATGTAGGTTTGGGCAGGGTGGTAGATTGCCCAAGGCTGGTGGGGGTGATTGGGAAATAAGTGAAGTAAATAAAATCACTTCTCCCGGCCCTTCATTAGAATAAGTCTATGTCTCATTATAATATCTGCTCTCTGTCATTATTAGTTAACCAATCAAAGTCTTTTGTCACTCTAAGAAATACCCACTCTTCCAAGGGCATACAAGCATTGAGTGGGTTTTCTGAGGAGTCTTTGGCACTTGAGAGTGTCACTGACCCCTTTTATTAATTATATTCTAGTATGATTAATAAAATGATTAATTACCCAGAAACTATGTCTCTCAAACTTTTTATATGAAACATGTAGGATATTATATGTCGCAACACCAACATTACGGGTTGTGATGAAAGTAATAAACATGTGAGATGTAGTCATAATCCCCTCTGGTTTGGGAGAACTAGGGGAAGCTTTAAAGAGTTAGTGTAATTTCATATGATTTGCATATTAAAAGATCTTTAAACATCAACCAGATCAACACCCAGTTTTACTGATTAGGAAATAGAGACCCCAAAAGGGGAAGCGATTAGTCGAAGGCCATTGAGCAAGTAACTGGAAAAATCAGAAATTAATCCCAGGTCCTCATTCACTTACTCCAGCATTTATTTTTTCCACTATTACATTTGAGTGGGGCTTTCATGGAGATGTAGTGCTGGAGATGAAGGGCATTTTAGCAGAATAAACAACACGAGTAACGGAATAGAGAATATAAAGCTCAGACAATGTTTGAGGAAACACAAGTGATTTAATTTGGCTAAAATATTGGGTACCTGACAGACGGTACTGGAAGTACAATTCAAATACCAGTGCCCTCTTGGTTCAGATTAGATGTTGGCATTAAATGAAGCACTTGCAAGTCATTGAACATTTAATATCAGGATTTTTACTTTGCCCTAATACAGCAAAGTTAGGCAGATGGATGTAGTGGCATTTGCCTTCCCTGCACAGGACCCATGTGTCTGGTCAGCAGGAGATACTCACTACTCAAGTGGGCTTCAGAAATTCACTAAGTCCAAGGACACTATATTGAATGTAGCTGGGACTCTTTATGTCTTTAGATGAACAGGAAGCCTTATCAGGGAAGCCAGGGCCAATTAAGTCCCAGAGATAGCATTGTCCTAGGCCTACCCCATGTTGGCTGTGGGGTCAGAGTGAGAAGAAAGGGAAGGCAGAGAGGAAGCTCTGCCAGGAAAATTGGGACAAATCTCCCAGTCAAATTTGGTCCAGAATGATGTTTTGTCTTCTTTAAAGAAAAGTATCTCCATTTTGTAGATGAGAAGAAAAACAGTGTGCCCTTATTACAGACTGCTATGGAGTGGGTAAGGGAGATGAAAAATGCAGATGAGGTCAAAATTATGGAGGATTGTGAATGACAACTCAAATAGTTAGAATTCAAATTTCAGACCTCAAAATCTGATGTGGAAGTAGATACAATGAATATGAATTAGACTTTACATTAGACTTACTCTAGGTTCTTAGCTGGTTTTGGGTTCAATTTTAATGCCAAATCATGAACCTTGTCCATTATCAAGTGTATTATGCTTTATAAAAAACCAGTATGCATTGTTCTAAAGACATTTATGTATATATGACATATATATATATATATATATATTTAATGAATGATTTTTCAAATTATGAGGAAGCTTTATTTATGAAATCTTCCAAGATTCCTTTAATTGGCTTCAGCAGATTTATGCTGTTCATGTAGATAAGGAATGTGCTTTGATGGCACATAATTAGAAATTTACTAAAGTCTTTTTCAGTGTTTCTTGTTTACAAAATCTGATGCTAGTCAAGTTAGTTATGAAATACATTGTGGTATTCATGTCATTTGATCATTTAGCAAAGTAAAGGCACTCATGAAACAGAAGTCTCCAAGCTGTGGCAGCATTCAGAAATCTGATTAAATGAATATTTCTTGAGCATTTATTATGTTGAAATAACTGTGCCAGGAAGTCTAAAATATAAAATGAAAAAGAAAATAGCCTTTGCTTACTATACAATGTAGGAAAATTGTCAAGTAGTCAAAGAAGGATAATATAAAACTATGATAAAAAAAAAAAAGAAATGCTCCAGACAAAGTGGTCTCGTAAAATGTGAAAAGTAAAAGATTCCTTTTAGTATAGAGATCAGGGAAGACTCCATCTCAGCTGATAAAAATTTTTTTTAATTTTTTTTAAAAGATAAAAGATATTTCAAATAGGACCCCTCATGGAGTCTAAAGCTACCAATAAAAAAGTCCTTCAAGTACATCAGAGACAGGAAGTTTTTGGTGTATTAATGGAATCACTTGAAAATTGCAGTACGAAAGATATATCCAGGCAGAAGTAAGAAGGATGAGTAAAAGAGTCTTGGTGAAAGTTTTACTTCTGCCTTACTAAGAAAGGTATTAAAATGAGCCTCACATTCAAATGCCTTTTTGTAGTAAGTAGGGGATAGGGATGGGAATAAGCATTTATTAATCACCTAATATGTGCTAAATACTACACAAATATTATCTCACTTAATCCTGAAAACTCTGTGAAGTAGTTGCCATTATTATCCTAATTTTATAGTTGAGGACACTGAGGCAGAAAGAGGTTGAGCAGTCAGTCCAATGTTAGTCAAATTATATGTGACTGAGACTGGATTCAAACTCAGATCTTCTTGACTCAAGGCCCAGGCAGGTCAGCTCAAAGGTGTTAGATAAAAGAGAAACCATGAAGCATCTTCTAGTAAGTATTGACAGATGAGGTAAAAATAAACCAGTAGGAGTAGATGTTGCCTGCCTCAGTTATGAAAGACACATGAGTGAAATCATGGAAGTGGCAGCTAAATATATACCATCTCATTACAAACAAAACTAAAAGATGGTAGGATGGCCCACAAAACTCTTATCTATAAAATAAGATTATGCTTCTAGGTTTGACCATGAATTGTAAATGACTCACTTTCATATAGCAGCTATGTGAAAAGGAAGGGTTTCTAAATGCAAACCAAACCTAATCTATTGAAAAGAAGACAATATGACTCCGTAAGTGGACATCATGCTTTATTTATCTATGTGAGATATATGAGGAGGTTAATAAGTGTGTGGAAAGTGGAAATTAGAGCATGTTCCTTGCTTAACTTCTATGCAAGCTATCTATCTAGAATGTACCTCTTGCTCAACTTTGCCTCTTATAATCCCTAGCTTTCTGTAAGGCTCCACTAGGAAGCCAATCTTGATCCAAATAGATTTTACTGCTATATATCTCCTCAAATTATATTGTGCCTGTGCATTAAGTTAAATGTTATATCTCTTCTTTCCACCAAGTAGATTTTTAGTTCCTTAAAGGTAGAAAACATTTTTCATTTTATCTTAATGTCCTTAGATGTATACATTAATCCATACAACAGAGACATTTTAAACAGATTGGTAATTAGTCAAAACATATGTAGTCTGACGATCGACACTGGAGAGACCAAGGGGAAAAAGAATGTACAACCCAGATTATAACATGTGAAAGCTATAGAGCTGGTCCATAAATATGTTTATTGAGGAGAGAAAACGTAGCTAGAAATAGGGCACAGAATTGAACATGGGGAAGACTACTTTTAGGGTAGCTAGGTGGCACATTGGACAGAGCATCAAGCCTAGAGTCAGAAAGGCCAACCTCAAATCCAACCTCAAAAACTTACTGACTGTGTGAACCTAAGCAAGTTACTTTACCCTGTTTGCCTCAGTTTTCTTATCTGTAAAATGATCTGGAGAAGGAAATGACAAGCCACTTCAGTGTCTTTGCCAAGAAAACTCTGTCACAAAGAGTCAGATATGACTAAATAGCAACAGCAACATTACCTTCATGAAATTGCAAAGATCTTTTAATGACCACAAGATTCCCATGGTTAAAGAGTCTATATTTTTTAATATCATCATTTTTATAATGTTGCTGTATGGCTGGAAGAATAGAATATGACATTCTCTGAAGATTTAAAAATGACTATCACAGGACAATTGAGAGGTACATAGCAGGTATAAATCAGCAGTCCTATATAACAAAAAAGAACTTTGAAGAATAGTATTGTAAAGGATTCCATTGAGTAAATATATGATAGGAAGAAAAAGATGGGTCAGTCTTGTGGTAAAGACAGGGAATGACATTGGGAATCCTGAGTGATTCACTGTTACCTAAAATTCTCCTCTCTTTTCTTCTCCTCTCCTCTCCTCTCTCCTCAACTCCTCTCCTTTTCTCTTCCCCTTACCTCCCCTCCCTTCTCTTATCCTCTTTTCTCCTCTCCCCTTACCTGAGGTTGTTCTGTGCAAAGGAAGGTAAATTTTGATGGCCGAAGAAATCTAGGTATACTGGCTAGATTTCTTTCTCAAAGACCAAGCCTGAAACCCAATTCACTCTGGATCTCCTGGACTGGACAACACTAAGTCCCTGCCCAAGCACCACTTAATGGTTATTTGGACCCTCTAGACACAGAGTGAAAGTAAATAGTAACTGTTTCTCTTTTGGCCTGACACCCTGAGGGGCTTTCACTCCCAGTTTTTTTTTTTTATTATTAAAGGAGCCATCCCTTGACTCGCTCATTAAAGCAGCCTAGTCATTGAATAGGCCTTGCCTCATTCAAATTGAGAACTTGGAAAGACCTTAGCTTAAAAAATTCAAGGTCTTCCACTGCATCCTGGGCATCTCCAATATCTGGCCTCTGGAGCCAGATGGCTCAGGAGGAGAAAATGACTCTGGTGACTTTGCACAGCCCTCCCTCATTTAAATCAAAGTCAATTGCAAGTCATGTCAGCATCAACCTGGACAAAGGACAAACCACAAAAAGCCACAGTATATTGAGTGCATCCCATCTGGTAAATTTTTGACAGAATGTAAATGAGTCACAATAGGTAATTAGGATATAAGCTGCATCATTGATGAGACCTTTCTTATTGGTGAGATTATGGATGTACCTGCGGATTTGAATATGCTTAACACAGTGCTAAATATGTTTGCTGATTTAATAATTGATTTTTAAGTTTTAAACATCCTAAAGAAACTTCATCATTTGAATTCTTGTGATGGTAGAAAAGAATGATTTCTGTCAAAGTTAGGTATAGTGGAGAGAGCAATAGCCTTGGAGACAGGAAGACTCAAAAATCTATCTCAAATATCCAATAGCTGTGTGACCATAGGCAAATATCTAACTTTCTGTGCCTTAGTTTCTTCAACTACAAAAGAAAGTTCTTTCTAGTTCTAAATCTTTGATTATATGACTCTATGGATAGAAATGAAGAATTTTATAACTGGACGGGATTTTGGAAATATACTTGTACAAATTCCGAGGCTTATATATGATTCCCATAAAGAATATACAGCCTACCCTAAAATTTAGTGATAAAACCAGCTTTAAAAAGGGGGGGGGAAGGGAATATAGAAAACAAATGGGTGCTTCTCTATATATTGATCAGCTTTTGAATGACTATTTTTTTCTGGAAATGTAAAAGAAGGAACTTATATTGTAATCTCCAGGTCTTTAGATTTCTCTGAATTGGAGCTCGCTCTACCAACTCTACGTCAAGTGAGTTTCAATATGGGAAAGAGTAAATTAAGGTGGAAAAATATGCTTTTCTTGTAAGAGGCAGTTAGGTGATGGTGAATAGAATGCTGGAATTGGAGTCAAGCTGACCTGTTTTCAAATCATGCCTCAGATACTTAGTAGCTGTGTGACATCGGGCAAGTCATTCTACATATTTCGGCTTCTGTTTCCTCATCTATACAATGGGAATAATAATAGCACTTACTTGGCAGGGTTGTTATAAGGATAAAATGAGATAATACTTGTAAAGTGCTTTAAGGTCCACAAACCTCAAATGCTGAATGTGATTAGTTGTTATAATTATTATCATCCTCATCATCATAGCAATAGCAGTAGGAGCACCAGCAGCAATAGTAGTGTAGTAGTAATAGTAGTAGTAATGATAATATGATCTCTAAATTATCATTTATGATTTGGAAAAGAGATTCTGAAACAATTGTATTACTTTAAGAGCATAATCACTTTGTATTCCTTTTAAGCATTTCATCATATTCATATTCTGTTTTTCATTATATGTATTTACATACATGTCATCTCTCCTACAAATTTTTTCTTGATTGTATTTTTGTGTGTCCCTGCTTCAACTAAGTTAGCAAGTTTTAACAGGTGAGTACATAGAGTTTGTTGATTGAATAACTGAATAAGTGAATCTTCTTTAGCAAAAAATAAAACAAAACAAAACAAATTCTGGACATCATGAAATTTAAAGTAAATGAAAAAAGAAAGCATAATTGGACTCTTGACAGAAATGGTGCTGTTTCTGAAATGGCCTAGTCCAAATGCAATTCAAGACAGACAGTGCAGCTAGGTGTGATTTAAAGGTAGTAAAATGATCAAGGAAAGTGGGGTGTTTTTATGAGGATAAATTCCAAAGTTAAATAAAGAAAAAAATTAAAATTCATAGTAAACATGAGGAAAGTTTATACTTATGGTAGCAATGGATAAATGTCTGTGAACTTACTTAATATTGTAGGGCCCCAGCCCCTAGTACGGTTTTTTTTTTATTCCATTAGAAAGCATTGGTGGGCAGGGCCAATAGGAGGATTTTCTTTTGAAGGATCCTAGGTGGAAGTTTTCATTAGCACATCAAGGTTCCAAACACTTCTTGTCTCCAATGTCCAATCCCTTTGTCATAATTATTTTAGCAAATTTTGAATTCTGGGTAGCAGATATCCACACTATGATTTACCTTTGAAGCTTGAAGGAAGTCTACTTTATGCAGAGCTAAATAAACATTTTTTAAAAAATTTTGCCAAAGACGCTAGTATAACTTGAGAACAATAAAATTTACATAATTCATAAAAGATAAGTTTATAATGGATTCTAAAGGGAAGTTAATGTTGTTTGGCTATGAGGCTGACTTTTTGAAGTCAGCTCTTTTTTGGGGGATACAGACCAATACAAACTCTGAGAAAGACTGATGGAACTATTGGAGTTCCATACTTTAAAGCTTTGTGACTTTTAGATTTACTAACATAGTCATCTTAAAAAGGGGTTATTAGTTAGATAAATAGGAATCAGTTTACCTATAGAACTACTTACACACAGAGTCATTTGTCAAAAAGAAAAAAAAATAAGAAGGAATATTTGCAAAGTTTTAATTCAAGGTCTTATACTTATTACATCTGGTATGTATGGAGGGTACTATAAATCTGAAAGAGAAAATGTAATGTTTCCTCAGGGACTTGTTATGGGATGGTTATTTTTCACTTAAAGTTGAGTCAGATACAGAGATTCACAGAAAAAAAGAAAAAAAAATCCTTAGAGGTTTTTTTAGTTCCTTCATGATGCTATTTCAACAATTGCAGCAATTAGATTTAATACAAAATTAGACTATAATTATAAAACTTGTCAGGAAAATACAGACATTCTCTCTAACATATAGTACGAGTTTGAAAGTTTGCTAAATCCTTAAGATGATTTTCTTCACATGTGATTGGATTTTCTATGAAACTATCTCTGAAAAGATAATAAAATTTCATTCGAAGTATACACTGTGCTTATACAGGATAGTCAGTCAGATTAAAGAAGTAAGGGGAAATGGTTTAAGTATAGTTTACTGCTTGTAATCATATTCCCTCTTTTCCCCAAAACCCTTCTTTGTAAAATAAAAATGGGGTGGGGACAGAAGAAGAGAGTAGAAACACAAGATTTTAATAGAGGCTAATATATAGAAATAATCATAGTTGAAATTGAATGGAACGGCTTCAACTACAAAAATTGAGATAGGTACCAGAATGGATTAGAAAGAACATAGTAATATATTCATTATTAAGAACAGTTGAAATATAAAGATTCACATAGGGTGAAATTGTGGTGGTATAACATAATTCTTCATAATTTTTCTATTCATTATTCTTCAGAATTTTTAAATATGAGAAGTAAGTAGCAATCACGATTTAAGATGAAGCCACAGAGAAAAAAATGTGAATAAAGAGAAAAGCAAGGAAACAATTATGTTTAAGAACATTTTGTTTGTAATGAAAAAAAATAGCAAGACTTAATATGCATGCACCTAACCTCATGGCATAGAAATACATGAAGGAAAAGTAAATCAAACTATGTGGAAAATTTTATAGCAAGACTATAGTAGTGGGAGACCTCAATATCTGTCTTTCATACCTAGTCAAATTTAAGAAAAAGACAAGTAAGAAAGATGTTAAGGACTGAATAAGATTTTAGATGAGTTATAAATAACATCTTTGGCAATTACTGAATAAAGGGAAAATAAGGTAAATGCCTGTTTTTTTCAGCAGTGTATGGCTTTTTTAGAGAAATTAAACATGGACATAAACAATCCCATAAACTGATCACATCCTTTACTGGATACAATATAATAAAAATTATAAAAAAGTAAAATACCTTTGAAGACATGATTTAAAATTAAACAGTAGCTAAATAAACCAATTCACAAGATTTGTCAGGTAAAAAACAAATCATGGAAACAAAACAAAATTTTATTAAAGAAAATTATAATAAAAATTTACAGAAACTTTTGGGCTGCTTCCAAGAGAGTCACTAAGGAAAATTTTCTATCCTTAATCTAAACATTTGCATCAACAAAAGATAGAGAGAAGAAACCAATAAATGAGGCATTAATCTGAAAACAAATAGAATAACAATATTATTTTGAAGAAACCAGGCAAATCTAGACAGAAATTCTGAAGGGCAACAACTACTTACTATGTGCCAAGCACTGTGCTAAGAACCAAGGATACAAATAAAAGAAAGATAACCCTTGTGCTAAAATTGTTTAGACTCTAATGTGCACAACACAAAAGGGAGTTGAAAGTTTCAGATGTGAAGTAACTATGTTGGGGCATGGTGTTGAAGTTGGGAAATTAAGAAGTAGAATGAGGAGGGAAGTGAATGTTGGCCAACCTGGGCCAATCCTGAAAATAGGGGCACAAGAAGTAATTTGCCAATGAGAGAAGGAGATTGAAACGGTACAGGGGTGTTCCAGGATAAGAATGGGCTCACGGATGTTTCTAGTTGAGAAGGGCCCTCCATCATCCCTTTTTTCCTTCTTGATTCTTTCCTTATGTTTAAATATTTTAATGGTCCAATGGACCCATTTCTAGTGGTATGTCTTCCCTCCCCAATTAGCTTTCTTAAACTTCAGAAAGAGAAAGATCTGATATCACTGAAGTTCCAGCTTTTATTTTTACTGAATAGGTTGAAAAAAGAAAAGAAAAGAAAAGAAAAGAAACACTTGTCTTTGTAGAGAACTTCTCTCTTTGGTTACATAGGCATAAGACACATTCGAGCACAGCTTTGCTTTCTGGTTTTGCACCAATGAATGGCTAAAACTTCTATGCACAGGCCTAATCTTCATACCAGAGATATTGTTTTCCTCATTTGCATGTCTAGAAGCCTATAGAGCTTTGCATGGTTGCTTCATTTCCATGTCTCACAACCAATGAGAATCCAGGTACCAAGACATAAGGGACTCAATTTTAGAGATCTTTGGAAATATATGTATAATTAATTTAATAAATATAAGGATAAAATAATTTCCCATGACAAGCATATGAGATGTAATAATTATCTCTCACATAGAATTTTGAAACTTAATATTTATCAAGTTCATACAGTTTATGAGCCAGATAGAACATTTTCATGTTCTTAACCTCAAGCAAATTGAAGAATATATCTATATTTTCAATCCTTTAAGGATCTAGCTTCATTAATTCATTGAAAACATAGAGAACATTAAAAATGTCTTTGATATTATGATAGGCAACTGAAATGCAGAAAGTTAGCATATGCTCTTAGAAAAGCCCACACTAATGAAAGGCTGATATTTCTGTAGAGCCTCCTCTGCCAGTTGAATTTTTTTTTTGTCTTCCCACATATGTTATATGTATTCATATAGACACAAATATGTATTTATAAACATGCATGTGCTAATAGAGTCCTTCATCTAGGTATCTGGCAAAGACAACAAATTCAACAAATCTTTATGATCTGGAGGTTATACATCTCTACTCAGGTTCCCAAGCAAAAAGTTAAAATGTGTATCACTGGCTGCTTTTTCAAGATGACCACCAAATGGACTACAGCCAAATCCATTGAGTTGTAGATATTTTTTCCCCTCTCAGATCAATAGGTCTCCAAGGGCTTTATCTTTACCAGATCTTTATTCAGAGGACCCAAGCTAACTACTGTTTCATTTTTCTTTTTTCTTCCAGATAGATATCTGGAATGAATACACAGAAAATAGATTTTCTAGTTCTTGCAACCATGAAAGAAATGGATGTTCTGATCTTAGCATTTTATGTGAAAGGAGCCAGAGTACAAACATCCAGATTCTGGCCATCCTCCCCAGTGATGGGGAAAAGCTCATCCAGTGTCAAAGAGGGCATAGCAAAAGTAAGTTACAAGGTCTATTTCCTACTCTGCTATGGATCCCTTCTTGGCTTAGTCCTATATTCTGGAACAGCTGCTTCTTAAAATCCTGCATCAATGAAAAGATGCTGTAAAGCTACCATAAAAACCACAAATGCTGTGTCGGTGGAGAATACAGTAGCCATCTTCCCAGTAACATCCCCCTCATGACTCAAGCACACTTGCTCATTTTGTATGATTCTGGTCCATTTTTTCTTATTGGCCAGCCAGAGATAGCCAACATGCTGGATTATTTCCTCTAGGTCTTCTCAAATCCATGAGTATGAGTGAAATATTTAGACTATTTTTCATACCTTACTCTCAATATGTTAAATACCAACTTACTTCCTTTGGGGATCATGTTTCCAGAATGATATAATTTCTTTGTGTAGATCAGAGGTAGGAAACCTGGAACCTCGAGGCCACAAGTGGCCCTCTAAGTCCTCAAGTGAGGTCCTTTGGCCAAAACCAAACTTCACAGAACACATCCCCTTAATAAAATGATTTGTTCTGTGAAGTTTGGATTCAGACAAAGGGCCACACTTGAGGACATAGATGACCACATGTGGCCTCAAGGCTGTAGGCTTCCCATAGGTTATGACTAGAAATGTGCTACAACCTCTTTGTTGTGTGAACATGGGTTTCTCCATTGACCTTCAGACTTTCTGAAATTAAGATCCTTTGGAGAATTTGATGTTTCCAGATTCAAAAACATAAATATTCCCAGTAGAACACACATTCAGAAACTACATTTTTATGTCAAGTTGCTGCTTGTAATTCCCACTTACCTCTCCTGCAAAGGGAACTTGCCCCTGTCTGCCCTGTATTTGGGGAAAAAAATACTCTAATAGCAGCAATTGTTATAATAAATCAGCTGCTAAAAATGGAAACTTCAGCAGTCAAAGTTGGCACATAATACCAAAAAAGGAATAGCTCATCAGACAGTAAATTTATATTATATGCTGAGGCCTTAGTTTAGTTTTTTGCTGTACCTCCCCCTAAATAATATAAAGCTTATTTTTGTCAAGAAAATTGTATGCAAGTACCATAAGTATTCATCTCTAATAACCGAACACTGAAATCTGTTGCATATTCATTGGTGTAGTCCTATTTAGTTTTGAGCACATACTCCATATACCCAGGCCTTACTAAGCAGTAATTACTTTTGAGATTCAAAAAAGATATCATTAAACTAGTGAACCTCATTAACCTTATTTGCATGAAGTATAAACTAACTCCAAAAAAATCACAAAAATGCATTTATTCAGGGTTAGATTGGAATAATTCTAGTGTTTCAAATAAATAAATGAGGTTCTCCAGGTCTTTAAAGCTTATAAACTAAAAATGCATTAGTTATGTTTACATGCATTCTTATGAGCCATATAAATGTGTGCCATATAAACTAAGTAAGCATTCAGAAACTGATGTTGTTGAACTGCTACTCAATGACTAATAAGGTTTCCCAATCCCTTAATATGTTTTTACATTAGAAGGGGAAACATACATTAAAGTATTGAAAACTATATTTTCCCTATGAAGAACAAGTCTAAACAAATCTAATTTGCTGAAAAGATTTAAATGTTTGCATTAAAATATTAAGTACCAGAGATGCATCTAAGATATCAGAGCATCACCACTGATTTTTACCAAACAAAATTAATGCTTTAATGGAGAGATAATTGAAATTTTGTATTTTGTATTTAATATAAGAGTTAGAAAGTTCTTTTTGATATCTCAAAAGTGAAAAATTCTTAAATTCACTTATTAACAGAAAAAATTCATGGTTTCCACTACTTAAACCACGCATTAGTAACAAATATGTTTCATCATGTTCATTTTTTTCCTAATTTATTTTGACTTCATTTCATAGAATCATAGGATATTAGAAGTGGAAGAGGCTTCAGAGGTCATGAAGCATATTGTATAGAGGAATAAGAATTTGTCCTATAAAATTCAATCAATTGGTTATACAGCAACCTCCATAAATACCTGGGGTGATTCAGAATTCTGTCTCCCAAAGTAGACCATTTACCTCTTGGTGAATTCTAATTGTTAGTAACATTATTCTTTCCTTGTGCCAAAACCTATTTCTCTGAATCTTTCACCCATTGTGCTAATTCTACATTCTAGTCTAGAGACAAGTAGATTCTGATGGTTCTTTGCTATAACATCTCTTCAACTACATGAAAACAGCCAGTATACCTCCACTAGGTCTTTTTCTTATTTAGGTTAGATATTCTTTAAACCAAGTTTAAAATTTATATATATACATGCATACATACACACATACATACATACATATATATATGTATATATACACACATGTATAGAGAGAGACAGGGATTTGAAATTATACACAAACACATGTGTAAAATATGTGTACATATATATATAATATTAATATAAACCAATTTGAAATTATATATGTATGTGTGTGTGTATATATGTATATATGTATATGTATATATATGTATATGTATATATATATATATATATATATATATATATATAGAGAGAGAGAGAGAGAGAGAGAGAGAGAGAGAGAGAGAGAGAGAGAGAGATAAGGGAGTGGCTCTTATTTTAATAAATTTGATTCAGTTCTCTATATTTTTGAGAAATGAGGCTTTCATCAGAGACACTTGCTTCAATTTTTTTTCACAATTACTACTTCTAAGTGTATTTCCCTTCATCCTATACCCCCACCCTGTTTATTCTATTCTTTCTCTCCTTTCACCTTGTCCCTCCTCAAAAGTCTTTGCTTCTGATTACACTCTCCTCCAATTTGCACTCCCTTCTATCAGCCCCCCTTCTCTATTCTCTTCCTCTCCTACTTTCTTGTAGGGAAAGATAGATTTCTATACCCAATTGAGTAAGTATGTTATTCCCTCTTTGCTATAATTCTAATAAAATTAAGGTTCACTCACTCCCCTTTATATTCTTCCTCTTCCCTTCCACTATAAAACCTTTTTTCTTGATACTTCTTTCCTCTCAGTAGAGAGTTGGGTTGTAGTATGGGTTCACAAAGAACCACATTCTATCAGATGGAGTCACTGTGTCACTAGTTTTGTTTAACATGCTCTTTGTTATAGTGAATTATTCTGGAAGTAGAGTATTAGATCAGTAAGTGACTGTAGCATAAAATGCAAAAGTCATCAAAAAAGCTTAAAACAAATATGAATGCCCTGAGCTATCCACAATTGGAATGAATTGTTTCAGGAAGTAGTGGGCTCCCATTCATTAGAGGTCTTTGTTGAAATGCTGGGCAACCACTTCTTTAGACTATTGGGATTCTTCTAATACACTGTAGATGGTTTTTTAAATTCTTATGAAAATAGAAAATTTGGAAATGGGATCACCAAATAGTATATGGACACTGTCAGGTTGAAATTATACTGCATTATTCAGAACACATTATGCTTTCCTATTTATTTAAATAAATTTAAAATATTTATCAAAATAATTTAAATTTATAAATTAAATAAATGTGTATAAATAAATAATTAGTAGTTTATTTAAACTTAAAGTTTTTCTCAGTCCCCTCTCTAATTGTGAATATTCCTTAATTTCAGAAAATAGTTACTACTTACATAATACCTTGTCTGAGTTCTCTGCAACTCCTTTCATTAAAGTCTTGAGTCACAGAAGACGAGGTACTACATTAGATTCTAAAGGTAATTATGTGAGGCTATGTTCTTACCACTATAGGTTTCTGGCTTCCCATTAAAAATTAGCCGAGAGAAATCATTAGCTCTTATCAAAGTTTAAAGAATAGCTTTAAATCACTCCCTATATAAATTGCAAGCTCACTCTCCTCAAAATGGAAATAGCTCAATGAGATGATTGAATTGGCTGAAACATAGACTGTGGTGGTAGTGAGTCACATGCGTAGTAGTGACATGCAACAAACAGACACTCACAACACCTAGTGAAGAAAGTCCTTTTTCTCTTTATAGAGTTTTAATGAAGTTTCCCTCAGATTCACCTCTCTTCTGTTCATGTCTCTCAAATGGGCTCCCAGGTTCCATATCTTTCTTGAGTTCAGAGTTGATTCTCTTCTTTATTGTGAGAGTTCACATTCCTTAAAGCTGTTTTCTACCTTGGATGATAATTGCTATGTTTGGAACTCTCCTACAATGTATATCTCTGCTTCTGGAAGATATGTTATATCCTAGTGGTCCTACAACTCTCATAACATGAGTAATTAGACGTGAGTGGGGAGAAATATCCTAATTTTGTGAAAGTATGGAAAATTTGAGAAATAAATATTCCAATATCATGGCATTGAACACCAGGAGATATATTGTGTTGTTAACTAGAAATTAATTTTCAGGAATGCATTTTAAGGTGGGAAAATGTTCCATGGCTTGAAATACAATGTGAATAGTGGCTAGAACTCTGGACTTGAGTTCAAGAAGATCTAGGTTCAAATCCTGCCTCGTCAGTATTAGTTGTATGATCCTTAGATATGTCTTTTAACATCCCTGAGACTCAGTTTACTCATCTGTAAAATATAGGTAATGATATGCCTACTTCACAGGATTTTATGGGATTAAATGTCATTTGAAAGTTTATACACACACAAACACATACACACATACCTCTCTCTGTATATGTATGTATACGTGTGTGCGTATATATATATATATATATATATATATACACATATACATATATATATATACATATACATATATATATATATATATATATATATATATATATATATATATATGCACATACATATATATGGAATGTTCTGAAGGCCTATTATATTTTGATGCCTTAATCACCATGATTTGTGCACACCTTTACTTAACTTTGCTTCCTATTAAATGGGAATTTCTCTATATGTAACGGGAACATGATTTATTGAAGCTAACCCTAAGGGAAGATGACTATAAAACCTCTATTGGATAAGTAATAAAACAAATGTTTCTGAGAAGTTTCAGAGTATATATCCATGACAAACTGACAAATTTTTCTACAGCAATTTCCCTATATGCAACAAATCATTGAGCTAGCACCTCTGCTCATTTTACTCAATTTTACATCAAAGGCTAAAAGACACAAGGAGAAATAAAACATAGAACTGGGAGTCTGGGGATTATATCTATGATCAAAATCTATTTGCATTGATAAAATTAGGAAAGGTTTTCTTTTTTGTTTTGTTTTGGTTTAGTCCTTTCATGAGATCATTTCTTTTGACCATTACATTCAACCAAAAAGGTTTTCTTTTAAAAGTAATAGGATGTGGAGCTAGCAGGAACCTTAGAGATTGTAAAGTACATTGCCTTATTGTATAGACAAAGAAATCATAGTCCAATGAAGTGAATTGACTTGTTTGACACCACAAAGACAGTAAGTAATAGAGGTCAAACTAGAACAATCTGAATCTTCATTCATGTTCCATCTGAATCAAATCTGCTTTCTCTGATCCCAAACTATTTACCATCCACTATAGTATAGGTTAAACTCTGTATCCTGAATGGATTTAGAAAGTACTTAAGTAAAAGGTGCAAAAGGGACAGATGAGTGGTACAGTGGAGAGAGTGCTGGGCCTGGAGTCAGGAAGACATCTACCTGAGTTCAAATCTGGTTTCAGACACATAATAATGGGGTGATCCTGGTCAAGTCACTTAACTCCTTGCCTCAGTTCCTCATCTATGAAATAAGCTGGAGAAGGAAACTAAAAAAGATATTCCAGTATCTTTGCCAAGAAAAGTCCAACTGCAGTCACAAAGATTTGTACATGACTGAAACAAGTGAACAACAACAACAACAGCTGCAAAAAATTGATCACTGTGCTAAATTCTAAAACTTTCTATCACACTTTCTAAATCACATTTTCTAAAAACAGGGTTTCCACACCATCCAAAATGTTTTTTCCACCCTCAGCTTGGCAGTGCTTCTTACTCCTCTCTTTTTTTCTTTACTTTTTCCCCCTCTACCTTGCCCTATTACTTAGCCTAAGCCCACCCAGGATCCCTCCTCTATCCCCCATTCCCATAAATCTAAACATCCTTCTATAACCTCCTATAACATATTCCCTCCCCTTCCCCCTAGAGATCCCTCCCTTTTCCTCTCCCAGTCCTCTTATTTTATTTCTTCTGAATTTTGAAGACTTTTATAATCTCCTAGATATGTATGCATTGTACCCTCTTAAACCCATTCCTGATGAAAACAGGTTTCCAAAACTAGCCCCTCATCTAAGTCCTCTGTGTCTGCTCTTCCTCTGGCAAACTCATTTATATAAATTGGAATGTTTCAGGAAGTGATGGGTTTCCATTCATTAGAGGTTTTTGTTGAAATGCTGGGCAACTACTTCTTCAGAATGTTTGGATTCTTTTAATATATTTTTCAGCTATTCCTGAATGATTTTACTTTTCAAAGTCATGTCATACTCAGGTCTACCCCAATCTTTCTTAAGAATTACTACTACCCAATTGCTACAAAAATCTTAGACACATGTTTTATATTTTATGTACACAAAAGGTAAACAATCTGTCCTTATTGAGTCCCTTTTAATTATTTTTTTGTATATGCCTTATATTTCTCTTGGCTCTTTTTATGTCAAATCTTATATTAACTTCAGCTTTTTTTAAAGTCCTGAAAGTCTGACAGTTTATTGTCCTTTCTTTTTTCATTCAGGATTATGTTTATTTTTGCAGGGTATGATATTTTTGAATGGAACCCCAGTTTTTTACTCTTAATATATAATGTTCCAAGACCTATAGTCTTTTAGTGTCACCATTGCTTGGTGTTATGTGATTCTAATTGTGGAACCATCATATTTAATTTTTTTTCCTCTTGTTTGTAATAATTTATCCTTGAGCTATGGGTTTTAGAATTTGACTATAACATTCCTATAGGTGTTACTCATAGGATCTCTTTCATGCGGTAATTGGTGGATTTTTGCTCTATTTCTACTTTCCCCTCTTATTCTAAGGCTTCAGGGCAATTTTCTTTAATCATTTCTTGTATTATTGTATCAAGATTCTTTTTCTTTTTTGTTCATAGCTTTCAGGTAGCACAATTATTCTTATGTTTTCTCTTCTTGATCTCTTCCTTAGATCAGTTACTTTTCTTATGAAATGTTTCACATTCTCTTCTAATTTCTTTTCATTCTTTTTTTTTTTTTTGGTTTTATTATTTCTTAATCTCTTATAACTTTAATGGCTTCACTTTGCCAAACACTGATTTTCAAGAAGTCACTTTCTTCCTTAAGATTCTGGACCTCCACCACATCACAGCTATCAGATTGGCCAACATGACAAAACAGGAAAATGATAAATGTTGGAGAGGATGTGGGAAAATTGGAATGCTAATGCATTGTTGGTGGAGTTGTGAAATGATCCAACCACTTTGGAGAACAATTTGGAACTATGCCCAAAGGGCTACAAAAATGTGCATACCCTTTGATCCAGCCATAGCACTTCTAGGGCTATATCCCAAAGAGATGAAACAAATGGGAAAAGGACCCACATGTACAAAAATATTCATAGCAGCTCTTTTTGTGGTGGCAAAGAATTGGAAATTGAGAGGATGCCCATCAATTGGGGAATGGCTGAGCAAGTTGTGGTATATGAATGTAATGGAATACTGTTGTTCTATAAGAAATGATGAACAGGCTGACTTGAGAAAAACTGGGGAAGATTTATATGGTCTGATGCTGAGTGAAATGAGCAGAACCAAGAGGACTTTGTATACAATAGCAGCACAATGATTAAGAATGTTAAACTGAACCCTTCTCAGCATTACGAGGATCTAAGACATCTCCAGAGGCCTCAGGATGGAAAATGCTGTCCACATCCAAAGAAAGAACTATGGAAGTTGAATTGCTCTCACTTATTTTTACCTTCAGTTGAGTTTTGTTTCATCTTTCTGATGGTTCCTCCTATTGGTTTTAATTTTTACTTACAACTTCACTAATGTGAAAATATGTTTAATGGGTATGTAAATGTAAAGCTTATGTCAGATTGTGCACCATCTTGGGGAGGGTGGGGGGGAGAAAAAGGGAGAAAAAAATTTCAACTCAAAAGCATATGTGAAAAAAAATTTAAAATAAATAAATAAATAAGTAGATGAATGAATGAATGAATGAATAAATAAATAAATAAATACATAAATAAATAAATACATAAATAAATAAATAAATGAATGAAGATTCTGGACATCTTTTTCTAATTGGTTGACTCTTTTCATGATCTTCCTATTTTTCATGGATTGATCTTATTTTTTTTTAGTTTTTTCCTCAATCTCTCACATTTCATTTTTAAAGTATTTTTAAAATTATTCCATGAATTATTTTTGAAAAGGCAAAATTTGACAATACTCTTTGGGGTAGAAGAGGGTTTCTTTGCTTCAGTATCCTCCTCTGAAGATGAAACCTGGTCTTCTCCTTTCCCATAGTAACTCTCTATGATTGATTTTTTTTTTCTCCTTTGCCCATGAATTTTTTTAATTTGAAGTAGCTCAGTTTTTATAATAACCTCTAGTCCTGGGGTATGGGGATGGTGTCTCTATCCTCAGATCCTCCTCCAGTTCTGCACCCAGTTTGGAATTGGAACCAAGACCTCTTGCCTTCTGTAAGTGCCACAGCCTGTGGCATTCCCACCCCATTGCTTCTCCTCTTACTGGGCCTGTGCTGGTTCCTTCTCACCCATACTGCCTCTCTACAGCATAGCTGGGGCTGGTGTTACTTGTCAGCAGAGGTCCTCTCAGTCTTCCCAGTCTCAGATGCTCAACACCTCTCTCTGTTCCAGGGGTAAAATTTCCTGTGCCTGGGGCCAAGGCAGCCTCCCAATCAACCTAACCCCTGGGCTTGCCACTTGTTGTTTAAGTGGACCTAAGAACTAGCCTGGAGGTGTTTACTCTTCACAGAGAGCAAACCTCATCCTAGAACTTTTCTTCAGATCATCCCCAATTATCCCAGGAGGATCCTTGTTCTGCCCCTATTCTTATTTATTTTTACTGCTCAAAATTTGCCTTGAAGTGCTGTTTCATCTCTTTTGTATGGGAAAATCTTGAGAGCTTGGAATTCTCTGACCCACTCCCAGAGTCCTCTCTGTTAATATTTTCTCTTAAGAAATTAACTTATAACAGTTAAGAATACTTGATATAATACCATTGGCCTAAGGGCAGAACTCAAGTTGTTATTGTTGTTGCTAAGTCAAATCATTTTGGTTCTGTCTGACTCTTCATGACTTCATTTGAGGTTTTCTTGGCAAAGACACTGGAATGTTTTGTCATTTCCTTCTCTAGCTTATTTTGCAGATGAGGAAACTAAAGCAAGCAGGGTTAAGTGCTTTGCTTAGTGTCACACAGCTAGTAAATGTCTGAGGCCAGATTTGAAGACAGGACGAGTCTTCCTGACTCCAGGCCTGGCACTTGATCCACTGAGCCATCTTACTGCTCTCAAATTCATGTTATAATAACTCTACATGGGGCAACTAGGTGGTTCAGTGGACATCGAACTGGCCCTGAAGTCAGGACGACCTGAGTTCAAATACGGCCTCAGACACATAACATTTACTAGAAATAGTAGTTGTGTGACTCTGGGCTAGTCACTTAATCCCAAATTCCTCACCAAAAATAATAATTATAATAATAATAATAATGATAATAATTCTAAAACTACAAACAAACAAAATATTCTTTGTTCTATGTGTTTAAATGCCTAAATAGAAGTTAGAGTTGTAAGGATTTAGAGAAGAATTTAGTCTTCTAATTTAGTGTTGCTCAAAATATGATCTGTTGATCCTTAGGGATTCCATGAGATCAAAACCATTTACATAGTAATACTAATTTGAAAATATAATAATGCAAGTAACTATAGATATAGGACAAATAAAGAAAGTTGGCAACAGGGGTGTCTTCAATAATTTTTAAGAGTGTAAAAAGGTTGAGATCAATAAGTCTGAGGACTACTGCTCTAGATTATCTAATTTCCTTGGCTCTCTTGACAACATCAAGGAGTAGAAAAAAAGTCATAACAAGAGAAGGAGAGAAGCATGAAGGTAAGAATGAGAGGGTGGGGAGTACACTGCTTGTATAGTTAAAGGCCTCACATTTTTTTTTTAACAGTCATCTGGTAAAAACATATTATTTCCCTTTCTGATCTTGCCTGTAAGTTATGTGGGACCAATAGAAGAAAGCAAAGAGATGTGAAATACAGGTATTTATTGGATAGCATTGTAATTATGTTAAAGCAGTAAAATATACTGCCGTGATTCCCATCTGGTCAGTTCTAGTCTACTCACAGAGGTTGTTGCTTGTCCTTCATTCTCAAAGAGCACCATGACATCAGGGAGATGATGCAATGACATGTCTATGTATGTTTTGTATGTTTATGTAAATTTTGCCCATGTAGGTTATGCCTAGTTGGACCTGTATAAATGTGGCTCATAGGGAGATGTGAATAGGTATCTTCATAATATTTTTTTTACCTACATTCTCCAAGATAAATTTTGAATCCTGCAGGAGGGAAGCAGCATATTTGGCCAAAAGCTGTTTACTCTGCTCTTCTCAGAGTAAAGCTACTAGGCTACAATTATGCTTATTTTCTTTCCTAAACATTATTAATCTAGGGGAAATAATTTTTAGGTTCAAGCTGTACTTCTTATTGCTATCTCATTAAAGAGAAAGAGTACCCTAAACTGTATGTCCAATTTCCTTCCCAACAAATGCCCATTATACATAAAGCATATTTAACAAATAGCAAATGAACACATTTATCCAAACTGATAGCAAATAGAAATCTGAGAAGTTATAGAGACAAATATATGACAGATAATATATGGATGAAATGAAGCTTACACACTAGGAGCAAGATATCTTAGCCTAACCAGGAGATATTACCGGATCTCACTCAAGGAGAAAATCTCAGATGTCTCTAGTGTGGTAAACTGGAGACATGATTGAGGTCCCAATGACCCCTCTACATTTAGTTTCTTCCCAGAAACTTCCTTTCTCTTCAGGAACCTCTCTTTGAATAAAACATAGGACCTGGTATCTTCTATCCCAAAGTTGGAAGCCATAAGACCAGAAGACCTTTCTCCTCTCCCAAAATTCTCACCAAATCTACCTCTCATGTAGGCATGGAGAATCAATTAATCAATCTCCACTAATGAGAAATATTATATACAAATGGACATTGAGTCTTTGGTTACCTTTAAATTTGATTTTGCATTCTAGTTTTTTTTTTAGTTATCTATTGCTATTGACAGCAGACACTATGAATTATGAAATATTTTCAAGTTTAGTCACTATACTTTAAAAATTTGAATATCAAAACCAAACCTTGGTTTATTCGTATGAAAAATTGGGATGACAAATACTTACATTAGCTACCTCGTGAAGTCCTGAACATCAAATGAAATGATGAATATATGTAAAGGGCTTTGTAAAAATGAAAATAATCTAAATATAAACTATTATTATAATCACTATTATTATTTTTGTGACTCTTCAGATCCTTTCAAAGAGCAAGAGCTTAAAAATGTTGAATATTTAATGAATGGAAAAGTTCAGAAGCAGTATAGTAACACAATGTGATTACTTGAATGAAGGAAGTTTTCAAGTAGATAATTATTGAAACAATAAGTTGAAAGATTCCACAATGACTAAATGTGTTCTGCATGGTTTATGAAAAGAATGTTGGTTTTTTTGTTAGGAGAGACCTGGATTTGAAACCTGTCTCAGACATTATTTACTGTTTAGTAGTGGCACAACGCTTAACTTTTCTGAATCCTCAGCTTCTCCTCCACAAAATGGAGCTAATTAAACCTACCTAGTATTGTTTTTTTAACATATGTTTTTAAAATTTTGGGTTACAAATTTATTCTTTCCTCGCCTCTCCACCCACTCATTGAAAAGGCGAGCAACTCGACGCGGTTACACATGTGCAGTCATGCAAAACACTTCCATAGGAATCATGTTGTGAAAAACTAAGTATATTTCCCTTCATCCTATCCCAACCACCATCTATTCTATTCTCTCTTTTGACCCTGTGCCTCGTCAGAAGTACTTCCTTCTGATTACCCTTTTCCCAATCTGCCCTTCTCTCTATCATCCCCTTGCTCTCTTGTCCCCTTCTTCCCCTATTTTCCATACCCAATTGAGTGTGTATGTTATTCCCTCCTTAAGCCAAATCCTATGAGAATAAGAATCCCTCATTTCCTCTTACCTTCCCCTGTTTCCCCTCCACTGTAAGAACCTTTTCTTGTCTGTTTTGTGCAAGAAAATGTAACCCATTTTACCTCTCCCTTTCTCCTTCTCCTAGTATAATCCTCTCTCACCCCTTAATTTTATTCTCCAGATATCACCCCTTCATCTTCAACTCACCCTTTACCATTTATCTATCTATCTATCTATCTATCTATCTATCTATCTATCTATCTATCTATCTATCTTATCTATACATACATACATATATTTTTTCCCTCCCACTACCCTAATATTGACAAAGGACTCATGAGTTACAAATATCATCTTTCCATGCAGGAATGTAAACAGTTCAACCTTAATAAGTCTCTATGATTTCTCTTTCCTGTTTACCTCCTCATGTTTCACTTGAGTCTTTTATTTGAAAGTCAAATTTTATATTCAGCTCTGGTCTTTTCATCAAGAATGCTTGAAAGTCCCCTATTTCAATGAATGACCATTTTTTAAACCTAACAGATTATACTCAGTTTTGCCGGGTAGGTGATTCTTGGTTGTAACCCTATCTACTTTGCCCTCCAGAATATTATGTTCCAGGCCCTCCAGTCCCTTAATGTAGAAGCTTATAAATCTTGTGTTATCCTGATTGTGTTTCCATAGTACTTGAACTGTTTCTTTCTGGATGCTTGCAATGTTTTCTCCTTGACCTGGGAACTCTGGATTTTGGCTACAATATTCCTAGGAATTTTTCTTTGGGGATCTCTTTCAGGAGGTGATCAGTGGATTCTTTCCATTTCTATTTTGCCCTCTGGTTCTAAAATATCAGGGCAGTTTTCCTTGATAATTTCTTGAAAGTTGATGTCTGGGCTCTTTTTTTTTTTGATGATGGCTTTCAGATCATTTAATAATTTTAAATTATCTCTCCTGGATCTATTTTTCAGGTAAGTTGTTTTTCCAGTGAGATGTTTCACATTGTGTTCTATTTTTTCATTCTTTTGGATTTGTTTTACAGTGTTTTGTTTTCTCATAAAGTCATTAGCTTCTAATTGCTCCATCGTAATTTTTAAGGAAGTATTTTCTTCAGTAAGCTTTTGGACTTCCTTTTCCATTTGGCCAATTTCATTTTTTAAGGCACTCTTCTCCTCACTGGCTTTTGGGACCTCTTTTGCCATTTCAGTTAGGCTATTTTTTAAGGTGTTATTTTCATAAGCATTTTTTTGGGTCTCCTTTAGCAAGCTGTTGACTTGCTTTTCATGATTTTCTTGCATTACTCTCAGTTTTTTCCTCTACTTCTCTTACTTGCTTCTCAAAATCTGTTTTGAACTCTTCCATGGCCTGAGACCAATTCATACTTTTCTTGGAGGCTTTAGAGGTAGGAGCTTTGACTTTGTTGTCTTCTTCTGGTTGTATGTTTTGATCTTGTAATCAAAGTAAGATTCTATAGTCTGATTCTTTTTATGCTGCTTGCTCATGATCCCAGCCAATTACTGGAGTTATAAACTCTTGTTAAGCCAAGGGTCTGTTTCCAGTGTGGGGAATGTACTGTCCCAAGCTTCAGGGGTTTTTTGCTGCTGTTTTCAGAGATACTTCTAGGAACCTCTAAATTTTCAGTTCTTCCAAGGTGCTATTATCAAGAGCAAGTTGCTTACTCCTTTCCTGGCCTGTGCTGTGGTCCATGAGTGACTACAAGCACTCTTTTCTGTCTTGGAACTGTGAGGAGGATTTTCTTTCCATCATCACTGCAAGCTCCACCATGCCAGTGCTCCTCCTTGCCCCAGGACCACCACCTAGGACTGTGACTCAGATCCGACCACAGGCAAAGCAAGAGAATCTTGCACCAGCAAAGCGATCTCTGCAATCCCCCTCTGATCAGCCACTTGGTTCACTCTGAGTCTGTGGGCCAGAAGATCAAGAAGCAGCCACCACCCTGGGGCCAGACTTGGGGACTTCAGCTGAGACCACAGCACTTCTCTCTCTCACCTCAGACACAGACTTTTCTCACTGACCTTCTAAGTTGTCTTTGGTGTTGGTGGGTTTAGAAGCCTGGAAATGGCCACAACTGCCTATGATTCCATCCTCTCAGGCCTGCTCCAGGTTTGCTGTGGCCTGCACACCCATGATGAATTGTGCTACTCTCCCAGCCCACCTCAATATACCATTCTGATCAATCATACAGGCTATCTTGTGCTGGAAATCTGTTCCACTCTGTCTTTTTGTGGGTTTTGCTGCTTTAGAATTTCTTTAGAGCCATGTTTTACAGGTTTTTGGGGAGAGCTCAAGCAAGTCACTGCTTTTACTCTGCCATCTTGGCTTAGCCCCCCCCAGTATTGTTTTAAAATTATATATACATGAGGATATATGTACATATGCATTCATATATCCATATGAAGTATTTAGCAGAAGTGAATACATTATATAAACAGAATTTGTAGTATTACGTACACCTTTGGGACACAGAAGTGATTTTATGTGATAGGGAGAGGAATAGGGTAGATGAGAAAACAAAACATACATTGGAAAATATGATTCAGAAATAAGAATTGAGAGGCTAAGCCATAATTATCTTTCAGCCATAATTATGCATACCATACAGCACCTTACTTATTATTTTTTATAAAATCACTCAATTATGTGTAGTAAAATGCATAATTCCCATTTCTTCAAGCTGTCTTCCATAGACTGATCAAAATTGTATGATATTCCTTGAAAGACAGAGCATGTATAACTTGTTCAATGATATTCTAATCATTGAATCAAGACAGAAAACAAGGATACATGTATTCACACACACAAAAAAGTATTTACTGCTGCAGTTGAAAGGTCTCCAATATATGAGCCAAGGTGAAGGAGAATCATTTATACATAATGAAGTGCTCCAGATGCTCTTGGTTATATGTGACAATGTGTTGATTGCAGATCTCTCTAAGTGAAATTCATAATCACTCAAGTAGTTTGGTTTAATTATCCACAGAATAAGAGCCAAGAGCAAGAAAATTCCTTAATATCCGTATTATATTCAGTTAAATGGACAACTTCATGTTGTGGTGCATCATTCTCAAAGAGGACCATGACTTCAGGGAGATGATAGCATATTTGCTGTTAACTTTGATTTGACTGAGGGAGGGCTCTGCAAAGTCACCAGTGTCACTTTCTCCTCCAGAGCCATCTGGGTCCAGTGGCCAGATATCGATCAGGATGAATGGAGCTGGCCCAGGATGCAGTGGGAGACCTTGGTCCTTTTAAACTAAGGTCTTTTCAAGATCTCACTTTCAGTGAGGCAACACCCATTCAGTGAATAGGCCTCTTTTTTTTTTCACTAAGAAGCTTCTTATTTTTATTGTCAGGAGCCAGGTTACTTGAGAGGGATGAAGCGAGAGTAGTGAGTGGCTCTAATACCTGGTGGGCTGTGTTTCACAGGCTTGTAGGTGATAGAGAATTCACCCAGGTAGTGTCCAATCATTTTGGGCTTAATTCCTACCTGATTGAAGGTCTTGCTGTTATAGAAGCCCACCATACTTCCCACCTTCTCTGGCAGAAAGGTCATGTCCTGAAGGTGTGTCTTTAGAACCTAAGGTTTTTCCATGGGGGGATGCCTCCTTCTTGGCCTTCCCCATGCATTTCAGGAGGGAATGCTGTTTGGGCTGTAGACCCCTGTTGAGTCATTGCAGCTGTCGAGCACTGTACAACTGCATGAGCTGTTCATAGGACATGTCCAGAAACTGATCCAGGTCGATGCCATGGTAGATGAACTTCTGGAAGGTTATCTTCTTCTTTTGCTCCACTTCTGCCATCTTGTCTTCTGGCAGGAAAAGACCATTCCCAATTGCACAGGGGCAGATATCCCATGACAGCACCTCATGCTGGTGCATACTGATGCCTGAATAGGCCCCTTTAAGAAATGAGTCAAGGCATGACCCCTTTAATTAAAAAAAAAATCAAACAAGGAGGGGAAGACCATAAGAGTTGCTCCCCTTTCCTCCCCTCTCCCCTTTCCTCCCCTCTCCCCTTCCCTTACCTGAGGTGTTCTTCCCAAAGGAATGTAAATTTTTAAGGCTGAAATGATACCTAGTTAAGTTGGGGTTTACTGCCAAATTTATTTCTCAAAGACAAAGCCTTAAACCCAATTCATTCTGGATCTCATGGATTGAACAACAATAGGTCCCTGCCCAAGTACCACTTAATGGTTATTTTTTTTATGCCCTCCTAACTCAGAGCAAATGTAAATAGTGACTGTTTCTCTTTTGGCCAGCAACTCTGAAAGTCTTCCCCTCCCAGCTTGATAACTTCATGTACTGCAAATAATTCCAAAATTATTTTAATGACCTCAATTTTAGTTTATTCAAAGACTCATTTTTTCTTTCTCTTTTTTCTTTCTTTTTTTGTTTGTAGGCAATGAGGTTAACTGACTTGCCTGAGGTCACACAGGTAGTAATTGTAAAGTGTCTGAGGCCGGATTTGAACTCAGGTCCTTCTGACTCCAGGGCCAGTGCTCTATCAACTGCAACACCTAGCCGCTCCCAAAGACTCATTTTTTTTCTTTATTTTTTAAATTTTCATTTTTAAAAGCACTTTTTATACATACAATCATGGAACAATGCAGCCCCTGAAAACATGAAATTAAAGATTACACAAAAGCAATGGAAAATTGTGGGCTGACCATAAACACCCTGAAACATATAAATACATAGAATATAAAAATAAATGCATTGGATAGGTCTAAATGAAAAAAAGTATCCAATCGATATTTATTGATTATTCATTATTTATTAATATATTGATTATTTATCAGTATTTATTAAGTTCCTCTTACTTGTTAGGTACTGTGCTAAGTGCTAGCGATACATGTTTAAAGAAGGAAACAAAACCTACTCACAATGAGTTTACCTTCTAAAGGATAAGAACATATATATCCATATGGACATGTACATATGTGTATATTCATGTATAGATCTATCTGAAGTAAGTGTGTATGGCTGAAAACATCAAAATGGAGAAGTTTTGAATGTTGTGAGTAAGGTCCCTTACCTTGGCAGTGTACTTTCCAGATATGTACACACTGATAACGAGGTTGACACATGCATTGTCAGAGCTAGTTCAGTGTTTGGGAAGCTCTGAAGGAAAGTATGGGAGATTAGAGGCATTAGACTGACTACTAAACTGAAGGTCTACAGAGCCATTGTAGTGACCGCATTGTTGTATGCCTGTGAATCTTGGACAAGCAAACTGAATTGCTTCCCTTTGAATTGTCTTAGGATGATTCTGAAGATCATCTAGCAGGGTAAGATACCAGATACCAAAGTCCTTTCTTGAACTAAACTGCCAAGCATTCAAACTCTACTGCAGAGAACACAGATCAGATGGGTTGGCTACATTGTTCGAATGCCAAACATATGCTTGCCAAAAACACTATCATATGGAGAACTCACACAGGACAAGTGCTCACATGGTAGTCAGGAGAAGAGATACAAAGACATTTTCAAGGTTTCTCTTATGAATTTAAGAATTGATTGTGTGACATGGTAGACACTGGCACAGGGCCGCTCAGCAAGGCATGACCTCATCAGAGAAGGTGCTTTGCTCTGGGAGCAAAAAGAATTGAAGTAGCTCAAAAGAAACTTGAGATGCATAAATTTAGAGATCCATCTGAAATGTTCACATGGACTATTTATGCCAATCTATTGTAAAGCATTCTGAGCTCATATTGGTTTGATTAGCCACAGTGGGACACATCTTAACCTTGCTATTTCAAGAACAAAGGACAACAACTGGACCAATTAGTATGTGCATATAAATATACATATATACAAATATATCACACAGAAATTGAAAGTAATATACAATAGTACTGGAAAGGCCCCTGGCTATCTTTGGGTTATGTAGGGCTTTAAAAGCTGAACAGAGGCATTGAAAATTATTTTTAGAGGCAGTAAGAAACCCCTGGAATTAATAGAATAGGTGAGTCACATGGTCAGATATCCACTTAAGGGAAATTACTTTGACAATAGTGTGTAAAATGGACTGGAGTGTTAAAAACAAAAACAAAAACAACAACAAAAAAAAACCCCACTTTAGATAGGAAAACCCATTAGAAGATCATGGGAGTAATCTAGGGGAAAGTCATGATGGCCTGAATTTAGGTGATAGTCATTTGAGTGCAAAGAAGGCATTGGGTTTGAGAAATGTTTACATGTTAAGAATAAGAATTAATGAATAATGTGAGCAATGCATTGGTAAACTTATGATCTATTAAGAAACTAAGAAAAGTTCCCATATGTGACTTCGTATGTAAAGCACAGAGATAGGAGCTACACTTCATGTAAAAGGTGGGGAAATTGAAAAAAAATATTGCCTTGATGAGATCAAAGTTCCACTGAATTATTCAAGTATTAGGTGATGGAAAGCAACTTTTAAAATCATAGTCTATTCAAAGGCCACATATATGGAATATGGACAATCAGATTTAGGAGCAAAAAAAAAATTCCCATTCTTCTGGTCTTTTCTGAGCTTTCCCAGTGGCAAAACTGATGCTTTGAGGTTGTGCATATATAGCTCCACCCTGTAGCTAAACTCTATAATCCATGCTAACCACAGTTTTTGTTCTTATTCCAGTTCACCTTAATTCTCCCTGCCAGTCAACATATTGATTGGAGTGGGGGTAGGAGGAGAATGAATTGGGATGGAGGTGAATACATATTCCCAAAATATCTCATCCTTCCTCTTAGCTGACTATTGGGGAGTTGTTTCCTTTTCAGTAATAGTTGTCAGTTTGCCCTGGCAATGCCCAGTTGTGCTACTTCCTTCATGAGGTAAGCAATATTATTTCCCTTTTGGCACTATCTCACATTCCAAGCACTCAGGAAACCCAATACTAAAGGACTCAGAAAAAAATGGCATTTGTTCTCATTCTACAGAACCAAATGACTTCTGCCTATAATCAGGGAGATGAATATACATCCTGCACTTGATAATAATAACAGCAGCAACAATAATTTCTTGGTTTCTATAGCATTTTATAGTTGCAGAAGCATTTTCATTTGATCTCATTTGTTTCTCACAACAATCCATGATAATTATCTGGGAAAGAATTATGACACATATTATAGATGTTAAAAAATGCTTAAATAAATTTAAATATATTAAGGAATTTTAAGATATCTTACCAAAAATATCCTGTAGTCCTCACTAGGATATTTCAGAAATATTACAGAAAATTTCACAGTTCATTTACAAACTTTTTATTTTAAGGAAGAAGAAATGTGACCTTTTCAGAAAGTGCTTCAAATAACTTATTTTTTTAAAGAAAACATTAACCACTTAATTATCATTTTTTAGTCAAAGCTTCCTGCTGTAAGAAATAAAATATCAGTTTCTCAGGCGTTCTATAAAAGGAATCTTCAGACATATTAATTTTAATTTCTGAATAGTAAAATAATTGACTTTTAAAGAGAAAGTAATTATTTATAGTCACACATTTTCTTGCAGGACACATAAATGTCAACCACCATTTTTATTTTTGGCAATTTTTTCTGCAAAAAAAATTAAATAATCTATATTTCTAGATTCTTAGATAATTATTTTCTAATTTTTTAAAATGCTGTATGTAATAAGAGTTCATTCTAGAGTGCATTAAAAAGAGACAATCATAAGCAAAATCCTGGCAAATAGGTTATTTAAAAAAGATTTTGAAGTGTTTTAAACAGCAGAAGAGTTTTTATTTTATTAATGAGAGGCAATAAGGATTCATGCCTCTTGAGCGAGGGAACCAGGTAGTGAAACTTGTGTTTCAGGAATACCATTTGAGCAGTTGTGTGGACAATGGAATAAGGGGAAGAGAGGCAGGAGACATGGAGATTGATTAGGGTAATCCAGGCAAGTGATGGTGACCTCATGAACTAGGGAGGTGGCTTATGGGAATGGAGTGAAGGAACATTATGTGAGAAATATTTCAAAAATAAAATTTACAGGATATTACAATTAATTAAATATGATGAGAGAGAGAAAGGGAAGAGTTGCAGATGATTTGCCTCCTACTTGGACAACTGTAACAGCCTGCTGCTTGGTTTCTCTGCCTTAAGTCTCTCCCTACTCCAAGTCATCTTCCAGTCAGCTTCCAGTAGTTTTCTTTTTCCTTTATTTTTTTAAAAGGATTTCATTTTATTTTATTTTTAAAATTTATTTCATTAATTTATTTTGATTTATCAACAATTACTGCCATATGCTTTTGAGTTTAAAATTTTTCTCCCCCTTCCTCCCACCATCCTTCCCAAGACGGTGCACAATCTGATATAGGCTATACATTTACATCCCTATTAAACATATTTTCACGTTAGTGAAGTTGTAAGAAAAAATTAAAAAAAACCAATAGGAGGAACCATCAGAAAGAGGAAATAAAACTCAACAGAAGAGAAAAAAAAAGATAGTGATTCAACTTCCATCTTTGGTTGTGGATAACATTTTAGTTCATCCCATTCACATTCAGTTATGATTACTATCTGTGTCTTTTTCTCCATCCTTTTTTTCCCCATATTTATGCTTTTCTTTCTCCTTTTCCTTTCCCCCCTTACTAGTGTTTTCTTTTGACCACTGCCTCCTTCAGTCCCTCCTCCCTTTTATTATCCCTTTTCCTTTTCTTCTCCTTTACTGTTACTGCTTCTTCCCTCTCTTCTCCCCCCTCCCTTTTCTTTCCCCTTTTCCCTCCTACTGCCTATAGTGCAAGTTAGATTTCTATATCTAACTGATTATGTTATTCCTTTCTGGAGCCAAACTGATAATAGGTTTAAACAATGCTCACCCCCCTCCCTTCTTTCTCTCTGCTGTAATAGGATTTTCTGTCTTTTCCTGTAATGTAATTTACCCTTGCCTGCCTCCTTCTTTCTCAGTACATTTTCTAAGATTAGACTAATTCACTTACTTGGATCCATTTAACCCACTTGAATAGATTTTTTTTTATCATTACATCAAAGTCAGCTAATGTGCACCCCCTTTATGTATACTCCTTTAACATGTGTAATAACAATACAATTCTCAAGAGTTGCAAGTGTTATCTTCCCTTGTAGGGATGTAAATTGTCTACCCTTATTAACAACATATTGTGCCTTTCTGTCCCATTTACCTTTTTATGTCTTTCTTGAATCTTGTACTTGAAGATTAATTTTTTTGTTCAGCTCTGGTCTTTTTATCAGGAAGGTTTGGAAGTCCCCTATTTCACTGAATATCCATCTCCTCCCTTGAAAAATCATGCTCATTTTTGCAGGGTAGTTGACCCTTGGCTGTAATCCAAGCTCCTTTGCCTTATGGAATATCATGTTCCACTCCCTGTGGTCTTTTAATGTAGAAGCTTCAATGTCCCGTGTAATCGTGACTGTGGTTCCATGATATTTAGATTGTTTCTTTCTTAATGGTAATTTTAGAATTTTGCCATTGTATTCATTGGAGTTGTCAATTTGGGATCTCTTTCAGGTGCTGAGCTGTGTATTCTTCCTATGGTTATTTTACCTTCTGGTTCTAGGACTTCCGGGCAATTTTCCTTTATGATTTCCTGAAAGATGCTGTCCAGGCTCTTTTTTTCAGCATGATTTTCAGGTAGTCCAATAATTTTTTAAATTGTCTCTCCTGGATCAATTTTCCAGGACGGTAGTTTTACCAATGAGGTTATTTTATGTTTTCATCTATTTTTTTTTATTTTTTTTGTTTCTGTTTGACTTATTCTTGCTCTCTCATAGAGTCATTAGTTTCCATTTGTTCAATTCTAGTTTTTAACAAATAGTTTTCTTCTGTTAGTTTTTGTACTTCTTTTTCCAATTGGCCAATTGTAGTTTGAGGGATTTGTTTTCTTTAGTGTACTTTTTTCCCCCATTTTGCCAATTGTGTTTTTTAGGGACTTGTTTTCTTCAGTGTGCATTTTTTCAAATTGGCCAATTGTATTTTTTAAGGACTCTTCTGCCTCTCTCATTAGACTTTAAAATCCTTCTTAAATTCTTCTAAGAAGGCTTTTCAGGCTTCAGACCAGTTTATATTCCCTTTTGATGTTGCAGATGTGGGTTTGTTGACAATGTTGTCCTCTTCAGAATTTGTGTCTTGATCTTCACTCTTCTCATAATATGAATCTATGGTATGTTTCTTTTTACTCATTGTTTCTTTATTCCCTGGCTTTTAAAGAGATTGGGCTCTTCTGCTGTGGAACAGAGGGCACTGACCCAAGCTTCTTGTGTTGGGAGCCTAGGTCTTGGTCACTGGCTTTGTGTGCTGGGGCCTCTTATGTTGGCAATTGGAGGCTGTAGGGTTTGGCAGTTTACCTCATGTTGGGCTGGAGTCAGCAAGACTGGAACTTTCAGGCAATTCTAGGTTGCCTGCTTTTCCTTCCCTTCAGCTTTCTTCAGCTCCTTTTAGATGGGTGCTGCAGGGTGTTTTGCCTCCCTCGTTTTTTCTAATACACTGGGAGATTCCTTTGAGGTATAGTGCTGAGGCACCTGATGGTTTTCTGAGCTGGTTTCCACCAGTTTCCCAGCCTTCACTGAGGCACTCGGAGGTCCAGGTGTTGGTGTTTGCCTGCTCTACCACCTGGGCTTCAGAATCTCCTCTGGTTGACAATTGGAGGCTGTAGAGTTTCTGGCAGCTTACCTCGTGTTGGGCTAGAATCAGCAAGGCTAGAACTTTCAGGCAATTCTAGGGTGCCTGCTTTTCCTTTCCTTTAGCTTTCTTCACCTCCTTTTAGGTGGGTACTGCAGGGTGTTTTTCTGCCTGGGGCCCCTTGCAGTGTTGTCTCCCTCGTTTCTGCTAACACACTGGGAGATTCCTTTGCAGTAGAGTGCCAAGGTACCTGTTGGTTTTCTCAGCTGGTTCCACTGATTCCCCTCACCCTCACTGAGGCACTCGGAGGTCCAGGTGTTGGTGTTTGCCTGTTCTACCACCTGGGCTTCAGGATGTCTTCACAACTGAGGCTGCAGGGTTCTGATAGCTCACTTGGTATTGGGCTGGAACCAGTAAGGCTGGGACTTGAGGAACACTTTAGGTTGCTTTCTTCAGCTCCTTTCAGATGAATGCTGCAGGGTGCTTCTCCACCTGGGGCCCTTTGTAGTGCTGCTTCCCTTATTTTTGCTGAGGCCCTGGGAGAACCATTTGCTGGACTGCTGCACTGCTTTTCCCCGTCTTTCTTCTAGTGCAGCTGTTCCAGGGTTTTTTTTTTTTCTGTGGTGATATTTTATTGGCTTTCAGAGGTTGACAGGGGAGGGTGAGAGCAACTACCTTTTTACTCTGCCATCTTGGCTAGCAGAGTGAAAGTCCCAGTGATTTTTCTAAAGCACAGGTCTAACCACATCATCTCAGTACTCAATAAAATACAGTGAGTCCCTATTGGAGGATCAAATACAAAATTCTCCATTTGGCATTTTAAGTCCTTTATAAACCAGTACCTCTGCCCCCCCCCTGTATATTTCTAATCTCCTTACAAGTTTCAAATATCCATTTCTATCTAATGACACTGGCTTCTTTGCTGTTCCTTGAACAAGACACACCATCTTTTGGCTCAGGCCATTTTATCTGACTTACCCCATACCTGGAGTGTTCTCCCTTCCTATCTCTACCTACTAGTTTTTCTGGCTCCCTTTAAGCCTCAACTTAAATCTCATCTTCTAGATCAGACCTACATAACCTGTAGCCCGTCAAAGGATTTTAGGTGACCTGTGAAAAATGTAGAGGATTCCTTGGTCCACAGTTTGTGCAGGCCTGCACTAGAAGACATTTTTCCAGTCTCTTAATTATACTACTTTCTTTTAATTATTACTTTCCCCCACTGTATATGCCTTATTTATACATACTTGATTTTGTTGTTGTTGTTGTTCTTTTAATCTCAAATAGATTGTCAGCTCTTTGAGGGCATGGGCAGTCTTTTGCTTCTTGTATTCCCAGTATGGTGCAAGGCATATTGCAAGCAGTCAATAATTTTTTTATTGATGGACTGACTGTGGACCTGGATGACTAGAAAGGTGCTACTGTCCTTGACAGAAATAGAAAAGTTGGGAAGAAGATTTATAATGAAAAATAATGTGTTCTGTTTCTTATATGATGAGTTTGACATATTGATGAAATATGGAAACAGAGATAACATACATGTAGTTGGTGATATGGGATTAATTCAACAGAGAGCTTAGGGATGGACAGACAGATCTAAAGTCCACTTGTGTAGAGATAATAAATGAATCCATGAAAGCTGATGAGATTACCAAGAAAGAAGGTATAAAGAGACAATTGAAGATGGCTACTGGACAGAGCCCTAGGAAACACTAACAGATAAGGTAATAGGACAGTAATTGTAAGAAGTAACCATACAGGTAGGAGAATTAGTAGAAAGCAATGCTGCATCTCCCACTCCCCCCCAAAAATAATAAAAACATAAACATGGAGGAAATAATTTGTAGAAGAGAAAATATCTGATACTGCCAAATATTACAGAGGTTGTAAAAACAAGGACTGAGAAAAAGCCATCAGATTGGGCAATTAAGAAACCTTTGATAACCTTGTAGTGAGTAGTTTCAGTTGAGTCATCAATCCAAAAGCCATGTTGCAAGCACTTAAGAAGTAAATGGTTGGTGAGGCCTAGAATATTAATAATGTTTTCTGGAGGTTTGGTTGTGAATGGGAAGAGAGATTCTGTTGAGTGTGACAGCTTCTGGGGTTAATAAGATCAAGTAGAGATATTTTTAAATTTTGTTTTGTTTTTAAAGAATTAGAAAGATTCTTTTAAGTATTCATTATCTTCTGTACTTATTTCTCTATAAGTGGATTTCTGAGGACATTTGGAATTTTGTCCTACTTATTTAGTTGAAATACTATAATATGACCCTGAGAACTAAATTAAGAATACTTTCAGTGTTTTCTGGTTCACTTCTAACATTGTCATCTATATGTACAGGTATGACTACTAAGACATGGTGGTCAACATAGGCTCTTTTTTCTGCCAACATTTGAGATACTTTCTTAGAAATGAACTTTCTGAATCTTTACCCTGCCCCTTCTCCTTCCTCCTCCATAATATCAGCCTCCCACTATGAGCCATGACCTAAATAGGTCCAGTTCTTTAGCTAGGTTTACTTGAAGGACATTGTGTTTTGAAGATTTAAAACACTGACAGTGCTTGCCTTTTCACCTCCTCCCCATGATCAAGAAAGACAGGCATTGGCAGCAACATACTTTAAAAGACTACAATCAATGTATTTGCTTCTTTCACCACTTGCTTCTGACTGTGACAGTCAGTATTGAAATCAAACCCCAGTATTAGCCCTGACTTGTCTTCTTTGACATATTCTGATCTTTATATTTCTGACTTCCCTGTATCTTTTGCTTCACACAGGCCAAGCCACAGTCCAGTTAGAGCTCTCTGTGGCATCAATAATTGAAACAGACTGTTTTCCTAAGCAATAGAGTGTTTAACTAGTGACCTTAGAAGGATAGCCTCCTGGCCAAAGTGATACTTTCTATGTATGGAAGCAAATAGACATATACCAAGGTCAGGTGCTCACTGGTTAGAGCTGAGGCAATTGTCTAGTGAACTCAAGCAAATCCCCCTGTTTCCTGGAAGCAATATGAAGCAATTTACTGAAGAATATTTATTATCTACTATGTGTCAGCATTGTTATAAGCTCTCGGGATACACACAAAAAGTCAGACAATCCATGACCATAAGGAGCTATAAATGACCACCTAAATTGCCTCATAGCTTTTGTCTTGTTTGTAGGCAGCTCCCGAACCTGATCTCCCACCACCACTTACACGCATATTGATGACCTATTTAGAACAGTATCATTTACATCTATTCTGTGTGTGACGGCTGCTTCTTAAGGATGAGGCAGTCTGTATTATCTGAGATACTTCTTTCACTATACTGCTTATTAGTTAAAGCATTGAGAAATGGATTTCACACTCTTGCTTTATTCTGAAGGTTGGAAACTTCCCCAAATTGGCATGCCACTTCTATTGGCTATCATTGTACTCTAAGAACACCACAGATTCCCATGCTGTCAAGTAAGCCTTTGATTCAGAACAGGGAGCCAATGCTGGTTACCCTGTTTGGCCATCAGCTTAGCCTGTCAATTATAAGATTTCAGCTGAAAAGCTTCAGTATGCCAATTTATTTTTTTTTCAGCACTCAGTAGAAGGCTCATTAAATTCATAGTGTTGTTTTACTGTATAAAGTACAACATTAGGAAGCTGGGCAAAGTGAAATGCCAGTGATTTTGAGGACATTTTGATGTGCTTTTGCTGAAACAAGAAGCTAAGGTTATGGATAGATGCATCTTATTACTTGGAACAACAGTTTACTTAAATTATATAAGGTTAGATTTTATGTAGCAATATTAAAATTTTTATTTATACATTTTCCCCTTCTGTTTTCTGGCAAAGCATAGTTGCAAAAGGTAAAGTCATTCATTACCACTATCAAGCTAATAAAAATCTCACCCAACAAGATCATAGATCTAAAGATGAACCAGACTTTAGAGTCCATTTACCCCAATTCCCTTGATAATCAAGGTCCAGGGATGTTGAATTACTTACTCAAGGTCACACAGATAGTGAAATTTAAAGGTTGGATTCCACTTTTTCTGACTTGAGTCAATATTCCTTCCCTTCTCCCATCACCAAAAAATTCCCCTCCCCCCAAAAAAACCCTCATCACAGAAGTTAACAATAATGTGTTTCTGTTATGTGATAACAATTTTCACTGGCTGAACATCTCTGAATTGTACTAGCTCAATCTCCAAGTCTTAGACATAGGAGAGAGGAGGCAGAATTGACATGATCTGAGAAACCACTTGAGCTCCAATGTTTCCATAGATTGAAAAGTAGAATTTGAAGAGACTACAGAAATCAGAATGTGAAAATACCATGGAGAGGATGGAGAAGTTTGAGAATTGGGGCTCAACTTTAAGAACATATGGGAAAACTTGTATGAGCTGATACAGAACAAAGTAAGCAGAACTAAGAAAACAATTTACTTGGTGACTTCAATAATAAATAAAAATACTACTGAAAGACACCATAACTATGATTAGTGAAGTGAACAATCAACTTCAGATGACTGGCACTAAAGCATGCTTCTTTCTTTTCAGTAGAGAGTAACAATATATCTGAAGATTCTGAAGATCGCTTTGAGGATAAGATACCAGACACTAAGGTCCTTTCTTGAACTAAACTGCCCAAGCATTCAAACTCTGCTTCAGAGAGCACAACTCTGATGAGCTGGCCACTTTGTTTGAATGCCAAATATACACTTGTCTAAAAGACCATTTTATGGAGAACTCACACAGGGCAAGCGCCCCCATGGTGGTCAGAAGAACTGATACAAGGACATTTTCAAGGTCTCTCTTAAGAACTTTGGAATTGATTGTGTGACATGGGAGACACGGACACAGGACTGCCCTCATCAGAGAAGATATTGTGCTGTAGGAGCAAAGCAGAATTGAAGTAGCTCAAAAAGAAACTTGAGAGGCATAAATTTACAGAATCCATATTAAATGTTCACATGGACTATTTGTGCCAACCTGTGGTAGAGCATTCTGAGATAGTATTAATCTGATCAGCCACAATTGGATGCATTGTAACTTGACTCTAACATAGTGCTGTCATTTTGGTCCTCTTCGAGAACAAAGGACAACAACCAACCAAGCAATAGATTACATGTACAGAATAAGGTATTCTTTATCAGACAAGACCAATGGGAAGATTTGTTTTATTCTTCTATTCTTCTTTGTTTCTTTGATGGGTGGACAGATTTTATGGCTAAGTGGATAGAAAGAGATAGGTCACTGGGAAATGATAAGATGTACAAAGGCCTAGATAAAATAATATGTTTGAAAAGGGATAGACACGCAAAGACACAACACTGACCCAAATATGAAAAGAGTCTGAAATCTGACACTTAAAATATGGTTTCCTCTCAATCCAAATTTGTTCCATTATTTGTTGAGAGTATGGGACCCTATGCTATACCATTTCACCTATGTTATGTCTCTCCTTCCCTCTACATTAGAGGTTCCCAAACTGTTTTGGCCTACTGCCCCCTTTAAAAAATTACTCAGTTCTCCCCTGGAAATTTACTTTCTTTAACCCTTTTTTTTAAAAAATTTGTGTCATTGAAAAACATGTAAATATTTTAAATGACGCATCTTAAATTTAATAATTTATTGTAAATCCATGGGGTTTTTCCTGCGTTGAAATTTTGATGATGTACTATTACCTCATGTAATCATATAATATCATATTTTAAACAAGTCATTACATGCACATATTCCTGATGATGCATGCTGGACTTCCAACAATGTGTGACACACTCACCTGCCAACACTTGCTTGTTAAGATCTGTCCATGGACTTGACTACTGATTGGTTATAACTTGCATTTTGGGTGTTTATTTGGAAAATTAATGTAAGCAGTATGACTTTAACTTTGTTGCACAACAGTTGAAACATATACAAATGGTTTTTCAAATTTTTCTTCTCTTCTTTATGCTTCCACCACCCCCTTATTTTTATTCAGTGCTTCCCAATTGCACCTGACACTACTACTGCACCCCCATTGTGACAGCACCCTCAGGGGGAAGTATTGGCCACTTTGGTAACCTATAGCCTAAAGTTTCTTTGGATAACAAATTAAGCCTTTACTCTTTACAACAAATGTCTTTTAGGGAATAAATATTTAAGGGAAGAGAAATCTAATTCATGAACAGAACTTAGGAGGATGCATTGATACTCTAAGTAAAAGTTTGAAATACATATGATACTATGTGTTAATTTAATTCTCTCTAATCTATCCTCCACACAACTGCCAAAGAGGGTATTTTAAAGTTCATTTCCAAATATGTCACAACTCTGTTCAATAAACTGCAATGTGTCACTATTGCCTTTAGAATCTATAAATAGCTTTTTTTTTTTGAATTTAACACCCTTCAAAACCTGACTCTAACCTACCTTCTCAATCGTGTACATCATTTAGCTCCATGCATTCTAGAATCTAACTAAACTCTTCCTCTCGTTCTTGTTCGCATATCCCCCCATGTCTGGAATTACTTCTCCTCATCTGCATCTCTTAAAATCCTTAAATTTCCTTCAAAATCAGTTTAACTGGAAATCCTGCATGAGTTCTTTCCTAATCTCACTAACTCCTAATGTCTACCCTGGAAATTACTTTTTTATGCATTTAGTGTGCATATTATATGTAATTTCTCCTAATAAACTATAAACAACTTGAGGGCAAGGACTGCTTTATTTTTTTTTTTTTACTAAGTATCCCTGGCTCTTGTACGGTGTCTGGCACATAATGGAAAAGTCACATGGATCTGTGATGTGCATGTTTGTGGTAAAAAAATTAGTTCACAACTTATTTACACCTGTCCACCCTGTGAAATTACTATGTCCTCCTAAGTTCACTACAAGACATATATCCTACTTTCTGGTGGACCTCTTTACTCCAGACAGCAGTATAATGTCAGCAAAATACTCTGGCTGTCTACTTATCATCCTTTACCTTCACCATATGATAAACCCATCCTCTCTATGCAGAACTGAGTTCAAATCAAGCCTCACATACTCACTAGCTGTGTGACACTGGGTAAGTCACTTAAGTTTTGTTTGTTTCAGTTCCTCAACTGTAAAATGTTACGAGCATCAAGTGAGATAGTATTTGTGAAGTATTTAGCACAATTTCTGGTGAATATGAGGCACTATAAAAATATTCTTATTCCCTTGCATTCTCCCCTCTTCCTAATATGAAATGTTCTTGATGATGTCTTTCTTCCTGTTTTTCTTTATGTTCCTCATTAGTTAAACATGGCAGTCTAGTCATATCTTCCACATATTTCTCTATTGCTTTCTGACCACATTATTTTTTTGATTCTTCATGTCCCACATCATGTAACCTTAAAGCAACGTTGGCAAAATACTTAATGAATATTTATAGATTAGTTTTAATTGGAAACATTCAGCCTTCATAGTAACATATAGAACTTGACTCACCACAAAATAAATAATTACCTTCATTGGAAAACATAATTTTCTCCAAGAAATATGTACACATTGATAAAATGTGACATTAAAATATTCCTCTTCCTAACTTTTTTTTTTAGCTTTTTGGTGAGGAAATAGGGGTTAAGCAACTTGCCCAGGGTCACACAGCTAATAAGTATTAAGTGTTGGATGTAGGATTTGAACTCAGGTCTTCCTGATTGCAAAGCCAGAGCTCTATCCATTGCAGCACCTAGCTGTCCCCCCCTTCCTATCTTTTCTATTCCTCATTCCCATATCTGTCCTAAAGTATAGTTACTTTTCTCCAGGGAGTGGATGATGGGGCAGGATGAAGGAGGAGGTTTGAAATAAAAGTCAAAGGCTTGGCATGGGAAAAGGAATGAGAGTAGGCACTGCATTCTTAAATATTTTAATTTCATGGTACAAAGGGATGAGAGGTAAGGAAAAGAAAATAGAATGCCAAGGTGGGGGTGAGGAATCATTCAGGCATGTCTATGCTTAGGGTCAACAGAATTTTTAATGCTGTTCAGATCTGACCAGTCTCTAACCTACGAATGGCTAGAGTCAAAACAGAGTAGGCCAGAGGCAGGTGTGTCAGGAATCAAGCAGTGGTTTAATTAGTTTCAGTGCCAGGAAAACACTTGCAAGTGGATGTCCTCCTGAGTAGGAGGGTTTAACATGTTGGAGTAGAGGCATTACATATATACATACTGATCTGGACTATGATATAATCATTTTTTAGGCTTTGACTTACTGTTTCCATGGGCCCTGTGGGAACAGTGTTGTCCCAGGTCTTGGGGGTGGTAATTACTTGTGTGGGGTACAGAACTTGACTTCTATGATGGGAATAGGAGTACAGTACAAGGAATAGTGACTGTGAGCCGGTGAGAAACATGATGGATCTTGGCTCTCAGGTCCCTGGGAAATAGGGGAATGTAATACACTTTGCCAGAGGTTGAGATCATCTAGAGTGCAAAGGATTTTTGTTATGCCAAACTCAGAGCACAGCCTGCTTGCTGGGCCTTAGCTCTGGAAAACAGAGCATTTATAAAAAAAAAAAAATTGCCATTAGGAAAGGCAGGTCCTGGATTCTGAGCAGCCAATGATAGCAGAAAGTGAAGAGTGAGTGATTATAAAAGGTAGAAAAAGGAAAAGAGATGGGAAACTAGAGACACTGAGGGATAATGTGTCACAGAGCTTACTGTACAACCTCTCTGAGCCTCTGATTTTGCAGATCGGAACAGTGAGACCCCAGACTCTAAATGGTGAAGTGATTTGTACAGTGTCAAGCAACTAATCACTGAATGCCAGACAGCTAAGATTCAAAAGCAGGTCTTCTGAGACAAAATACTACCCCCCTCAAAAAAATAATTACCTAAGGTTGAAAATACTGTACATCTATATCCACTGAAACTATGACCCTTTAACCCTAACTTAAAGCGTGTGCTTATTCTCTGAGCCAGAGGAGGAAAAAATGAGTTCAAAGGAAAGATATTTGATGAAATAGCCTAGTTTAAATAAAAGATAATTCATTATCACCATAAACATATGCCATGACCTCTAGAAATATACACATCAACAGTCTAAGGATAAGGGATATCCTTAGGTATGATGCATGACTGTCAGGTATACAGGAAACACATTTGGTCTGGGCACATTGTATTGCAAGACCATCCATAATTTTCAGTTTGACTTTTGGGCATTAGATTAGAGTTTTTCTTAATTTTAGTTTAAGGTTGTGCCACTAGTCTCATGGTGACTGGTATGTATAATATTCTCTGCTATCCTTTTGTTTTCATATCTACAGGGCCACATTGTCTATTTATCTCATTTTCCTTCTGCTAGGACTTAGTGAGTGATGTTAAAGAAAGAGCTAGCTGAAGGATCTTTAATAATATCAAGAACACCCAGCAAACAAAAGCTAGGCACAGTGTATGAGGGTAGAATTACATCTTTTTTTCTCTATCTAACCAAGGATTAGACTTTTCTAAGAGCCCTCTTTACTTTAGTATGCAAAAGAATATGAGACAAAAAAAAATGTAAGCCAAGGAAAGCAGGTCTCTTCACCCAGCCAGCATTCCTGCTTTTTTCACAGAATAACAAATTGTAAAATGCATTTTGTCAGAAAACAAACAAAAAACCTCATTGTTTCAATACACATTACTTTACATTTTTGCTTAGAGTCTTGCCCTATTTATTTTCTCCTGCATAAAGCTAAATTTTAGGGTCAATAGAAATATATTTTGATATCTTTTATATTTGGATTTATACTTTGGAGAAGTAGAGTGAAGAAACAAATGACGACTGTGGACTTGGAGTCATGAAAACTTGAGTTGCAGCCCACCAACCCTTATACTTATCTGTTAGAGTTAAAGTAATAACAAGTAATTACCTGTTAGGTAATTGCATAAATTACTTGCATTAGAGTTACTTTAACCTCTCAGATTTAGTTTCATTTTCAGTAAATTTTGGGATATATTAGCACTGACATCTCAGGAGAGCAGCAAGTGTGAAATGAAATTGTCCTTATAAATTGCTTTCCAAACCTAAAAGCACTTTATAAATGTAAGCTACAATTAGTATTTTCCATAGTTGACTATGGCTAGACAGTCATATGAAGAAATGATGGCAACAGTAAAATGAGGACCTAGAAAGGGGGATCTTGGTGGATTAAACAAATTTAAATGCCCAACAGTTGTCTGAGGTATTTGATATATTATCAAGAATTGAATATGACTTCAGGATTTGTATAAAATTAATAATGTTCTAATGTTCTGATTTTAAAAGGGGGGAAAAGGATTATGTCTGAAAATTTTAAACTTGTACAGTGAAAATTCCATGAAGAGAGGAAGTATTATTTTCTTTTTTTCTCTCCTTTTTTTCCTTACATTTTTTCCCTTCCCTTGCATCCTTACAATCTAATAAAGGGTCTTCAGTATATAAATAAATGTAGATTTTAATTATAGGCCTATAACCTTGAATCCAATTTTTGCCAAAATAATGTTGATAGAATTGATTTTGAAGAACTAGAAAATGAAGCAATACTCACAAAGAGCTAGCATGACCTCATGTAGGACAGATTATAGGGATTAAAGATTAGTCCTGTGATTTTACTGGAATGCATATGGAAATCTCAAATGACAGAACTCTACTGGTACCTTCCTTGCAATTGATACTCTTAGAGAATTGCCTAAGACACTAAGACATTAAATAATTTAGCAGAAGTCACATAACCAGTTTCCGTCAGAATTGGGACTTGAAAACAGGTATTTCTGATTCCGAGGACACTTCTCTTATCTATTTTGCCATTATTGTCTTCCTTATGTCAGTCCATGTTAACATCATTTTGTTTGTGTTGCTGTTGTTGCTGCTTTTTTTTTTTTTATTGTTTTCAGGGTTAGTAGAGCTGCAGATTTGTTGGTCTCTCAGGGTCTCCAAATGAAGAAGATAGAAACTTGAGCTAGATAGTAGGACAGATTAGGAACTTATTTAATGGCCAGATCCAAAGAGTGGTCAATGATCAATGCATGTGAACATAAAAGTCAGTCTGTGTTGGAGTTTCTCAAAAAGTTGTGTATAGCTTTATTCTGTTGAGCTTTTTTTTTTCCTCATAACTTATATAAAGTCATAGAAGATGTGCTTGCCAAATTTGTAGGTGACACAAAGTTAGGAGGGATGCTAACACAGTGAATGACAGAATAAGGATTCAAAAATACCTTGACAGACTAGAATGATGAGTTTAATCTAATAAGATGAAATTTAACAGGAATAATTATAATTTATTGCATTTGGATTCAAGAATCAACTTCTGAAGTCTAAAATGAGGATGATGTAAAAAAGAAAAAAAAGATTTTAGTTTTGTGAGATGCAAAAATGATAAGGAATAAAAGTCTGATATGGCATATTACCCCCACAAAAGTTAATACAATGAGTCTGTATTCAGAAAGGCATCGTTTCCATTATTAGTGTTGTTGCATACTGCCCCAGCTAAATAAGATAGTGTGTGTAATCTGAAATTGTGGGCACTTCACTTTAGGAGGGCATTGATGCTTTGGAGGGCATAAAGATGAAAGCAACTGGGATAGTAAAGATAGGCCCTTGAGATCAAATCTACTGTATAAGGATCAGTTGAGGTAACTGAAAATATTTAGCTGAAGAAAAAGAAGTGTAACATGATAGTATGATTCAAATATTTAATGTACCATCATTAGGAAGGGGAAATACAGTAAGGTTTCAACAGGAATTGGAAGGTGCTACTGACAAGTACCCCTTGTTAAATAGTTTAGAGTATATATGTATATATATATATATATTATATATATATATATATAATATACATATATATATATAATATATATATACATATATATACCTGTGTGTGTGTATCTATATCTTACCATATCTATATTTATATTAGTTTAGAAGTATATATATATATATATATATATATATCTCTATTAGTTTAGAGTATATATATATATATATATATATATATACACACACACACACACATATATATATATACATACATACATACATATATATATAGTTTAGGGTATATATACGTATATATACATATATGTGTATATGTATGTGTGTATACATATTTGTCATTTTGTTTCTTTGAAGCTCAGCTGAGGGTTTAGAAAAGGGCTATCTTGGGGGTGCATTGGTTCTTTCATACTTTAATCATTAGCTTCAGACTTCCGCTGCCTGGAGACAAGGTGGCAGAGTGAAAAGGTAGTCACTCTCACCCTCCCCTATCAACCTCTGAAAACCCAGAAAATATCACCCAGAAAAAAAAAAAAAACCTGGAACACCTGAACAAGAAGAAAGACAAGGAGCAGCAGTGTAGCACTCATCTAAAAGCAAACTGAAGAAAGCTAAAGGAAAGGAAAAGCAGGCAACCTAGAATTGCCTGGAAGTTCCAGCCTTGCTGATTCCAGCCCAACAAAAGGTAAGCTGCCAGAAACCTACAGCCTCCAATTCCCAGTATGAGGCCCCAGCACACAAAGCCAGTGACCAAACCTAGGCTCCCAAAACAAGAAGCTTGGGGCAGTACCCTCTGTTCCCAGCAGGAGAGATCAATCTCTTTAAAGGCCAGGGAATAAAGAAACAGCATGAGTAAAAAGAAACGTACCATAGATTCATATTATGAGAAGAGTGAAGATCAAGGCAGAAATTCTGAAGAGAACGTTGTCAACAAACCCACATCTGCAACAACAAAAGGCAATATGAACTGGTCTGAAGCCCAAAAAGCCTTCTTAGAAGAGCTCAAGAAGGATTTTAATAGTCAAATGAGAGAGGTAAAGAGTCCTTCAAAAATACAATTGGCCAATTGAAAAAAAAAACACTGAAGAAAACAAGTCCCTAAAAAACATAATTGGCCAGTTGAAGAAGGCAGTACAAAAACTAACAGAAGAAAATCTGTTAAAAACTAGAATTGGACAAATGGAAACTAATGACTCTATGAGAGAGCAAGAATCAGTCAAACAGAAACAAAAAAATGAAAAAATACACAAAAATGTAAAATACCTCATCAGTAAAACAACCGACCTGGAAAATCGACTCAGGAGAGACAATTTAAAAATTATTGGACTACCTGAAAATCATGATGAAAAAAAGAGCCTGGACAGTATCTTTCAGGAAATCATAAAGGAAAACTGCCCGAAGTCCTAGAACCAGAAGGGAAAATAACCATAGAAAGAATCCACCGATCACCACCTGAAAGAGATCCCAAATTGACAATGCCAAGGAAATATAATAGCAAAACTCCAAAATTACCAGATGAAAGAGAAGGTGCTGCAAGCAGCCAGAAAGAATTTAAATATCACGGAACCACAGTCAGGATTACACAGGACCTTGCAGCTTCTACATTAAAAGACCGCAGGGCATGGAACATGATATTCCGTAAGGCAAAGGAGCTTGGAATGCAGCCAAGGATCAATTACCCAGCAAAAATGAGCATCATTTTTCAAGGGAGGAGGTGGATATTCAACAAATAGGAGACTTCCAAACTTTCCTGATAAAAAGACCAGAGCTCAACAAAAAATTTGATCTTCAAGTACAGGACTCAAGAAGGACTTAAAAAGGTAAATGGGACAGAAGGATACAATATGTTGTTAATAAGGGGGGGGCTGTTTAAACCCCTACAAGGGAATATGACTTGCAACCCTTGAGAACTGTATTGTTATTACACCTTGTTAAAGGAGTATACATAAAGAGGGTGGATATTAGTTGACTTTGATGTAATGATAAAAAAAAATCTAATCAAGTGGGTTAAATGGATCCAAATAAGTGGATCAATCTGATCTTAGAAAATGTACTGAGAAAGGAGGAGGCAGACAAGGGTAAATTACATTACAGGAAAAGACACAAAATCCTATTACAGCAGAGGGAAAGAAGGGGGGGGAGCATTGTTTGAACCTTACTCTCATCAGATTTGGCTCAAGAAGGGCATAATATAATCAGTTAGGTATAGAAATCTAACTTGCCCTATAGGCAGTAGGAGGGAAAAGGGGAAAGAAAAGGAGGGGGGAAAAAAGGGAGGGGAAAGAAGGGAGGGAAGCAGCAAGTAAAGAAAAGGGAAAGGGATAATAAAAGGGGGAAGGGACTGAAGGAGGCAGTGGTCAAAAGCAAAACACTAGTGAAGGGGGAAAAAAAAGGAGAAAGAAAAGCATAAATGGGGGGAAAAGGATGGAGAAAAAGACACAGATAGTAATCATAACTGTGAATGTGAATGGGATGAACTCTCCCATAAAAGGAAATGGATTGCAGAATGGATTAAAAACCATAATACAATATGTTGTTTACAGGAAACACATTTGAAAAAGAGTGACACATACAGGGTAAAGGTAAAAGGCTGGAGCAGAATATATTATGCTTCAGCTGAAGTAAAAAAGCAGGGGTAGCAATCCTGATCTCAGACAAAGCAAAAGCAAAAATAGATCTAATCAAAAGAGATAAGGAAGGAAACTACATCCTGCTAAAAGGCACCATAGACAATGAAGTAATATCATTACTAAACATATATGCACCAAATGGTATAGCATCCAAATTCTTACAGGAGAAGTTCAGGGAGTTACAGGAAGAAATAGACAGCAAAAATATACTAGTGGGGGACCTGAACCTCCCCCTCTGCACTAGATAAGTCTAACCACAAAATAAACAAGAAAGAAGTTAAGGAGGTGAATAGAACATTAGAAAAGTTAGGTATGATAGACCTCTGGAGAAAACTGAATGGGGATAGAAAGGAATATACTTTTTTCTTGTCAGCACATGGCACATACACAAAAATTGACCATGTACTAGGGCATAAAAACCTCACAATCCAATGCAGAAAGGCAGAAATATTAAATGCATCCTTTTCAGATCATGATGCAATAAAAATTATATGTAATAAAGGGCCATGGAAAGATAGACTAAAAAATAATTGGAAACTAAATAATCTAATCCTAAAAAATGATTGGGTCAAACAACAAATCATAGAAACAATCAATAATTTCATTCAAGAGAATGACAATAATGAGACAACATACCAAAACTATGGGATGCAGTGAAAGCAGTTCTTAGGGGAAGTTTTATATCTCTAAATGCTTACATAAATAAAATAGAAAAAAGGAGATTAATGAATTGGGCATACTAAAAAACTAGAAAAAGAACAAATTAAAAATCCTCAACTAAACACCAAATTAGAAATATTGAAAACCAAAGGAAAAATTAATAAAATTGAAATTAAGAAAACTATTGAACTAATAAATAAAACTAAGAGCTGGTTTTATGAAAAAACCAATAAAATAGATAAACCTTTGGTTAATTTAATTAAAAAAAGAAAGAAGAAAACCAAATTACTAGTATCAAGAATGAAAAGGGAAGCTACCACCAAGGAAGAGGAAATTAAAACAATAATTAGGAATTATTTTGCCCAACTATATGCCAACAAATTTGACAATCTTAGTGAAATGGATACATATTTACAAAAATATAAATTGCCCAGATTAACGAAGAGGAAGTAAAATACTTAAATAACCCCATCTCAGAAAAAGAAATTGAACAAGCCATTGATGAACTCCCTAGGAAAAAATCTCCAGGGCCAGATGGATTTACATGCGAATTCTATCAAACATTTAAAGAACAATTAATTCCAATACTATATAGACTATTTGGGAAAATAGGTGAAGAAGGAGTCTTACCAAATTCTTTTTATGATACAAATATGGTGTTGATACCTAAACCAGGAAGAGTCAAAATAGAGAAAGAAAATTATAGACCAATTTCTCTAATGAATATAGATGCAAAAATTTTAAACAAAATACTAGCAAGTAGATTGCAGCAACTTATCACAAGAATAATACACTATGACCAGGTAGGATTTATACCAGGAATGCAGGGTTGGTTCAATATTAGGAAAACTATCAGCATCATTGAGCATATCAACACAAAACCAACAGAAACCACATGATCATCTCAATAGATGCAGAAAAAGCTTTTGATAAAATACAACACCCATTCCTATTAAAAACACTAGAAAGCATAGGTATAAATGGAGTCTTCCTTAAAATAATAAATAGCATATCTTTCAGCAAGCATTATATGTAATGGGGACAGGCTAGAAGCATTTCCAATAAGATCGGGGTGAAACAAGGATGTCCATTATCACCACTGTTATTCAATATTGTACTGGAAATTAGCTTTAGCAATAAGAGAAGAAAAAGAAATTGAAGGCATTAGAATAGGCAAAGAAGAAACAAAGCTATCACTCTTTGCAGATGACATGATGATATACTTAGAGAATCCTAGAGAATCAAGTAAAAAACTACTTGAAATAATAAACAACTTTAGCAAAGTTGCAGGCTATAAAATAAACCCACATAAATCATCAGCATTTCTATATATTACCAACAAAGCCCAACAGCAAGAGATAGAAAGAGAAATCCCATTTAAACTTACTGTAGACATTATAAAATATTTAGGAGTCTACCTCCCGAAACAAACCCAGGAACTCTATGAACACAATTACAAAACACTTTTCACACAAATAAAATCAGATCTAAATAATTGGAAAAAACAGTTGCTCATGGGTAGGCGAGCTAATATAATAAAAATGACAATCCTAAAGCTAATTTACTTATTCAGTGCCATACCAATCAAACTACCAAAAATTATTTTATAGAGTTAGAAAAAATAATAACAAGATTCATTTGGAAAACAAAAGGTCCAGAATATCAAAGGAACTAATGAAAAGAAATGCAGGGGAAGGTGGCCTAGCAATTCCAGATCTTAAATTGTATTATAAAGCAGCAATCATCAAAACTGCTTGGTACTGGCTAAGAAATAGGGAGGTGGATCAGTGGAATAGGTTAAATATGCAAGACACAGTAGTCAATGACTATAGTAATCTATTATTTGATAAACCCAAAGACCCCAGCTTCTGGGATAAGAACCCACTCTTTGAAAAAAACTGCTGGGAAAACTGGAAAAGAGTATGGCAGAAACTAGGCATAGACCCAAATCTCACACCATATACCAAAATAAAGTCAAAATGGGTTCATGACTTAGATATAAAGGCTGATACCATAAGTAAACTGGGAGAACAAGGAATAGTTTACCTATCAGATCTATGGAGAACAGAAGAATTCATGACCAAACAGGAGATAGAGAACATTATGAAAAGCAAAATGGATAATTTTGATTACATTAAATTGAAAAGTTTTTGCACAAACAAAGCCAATGCAACTAAGATTAGAAGGAAGGTAGAAAATTGGGAAAGAATTTTTACAACCAGTCTCTCTGATAAAGGCCTCATTTCTAAAATATATAGAGAATTAAGACAAATTTATAAGAACACAAGCCATTCCCCAATTGATAAATGGTCAAAGGATATGAACAGACAGTTCTCAGATGAAGAAATTAAAGCCATCTATAGTCATATGAAAAAATGCTCTAAATCATTATTGATTAGAGAAATGCAAATCAAAACAACTCTGAGGTACCACATCACACCTATCAGATTGGCCAACATGACAAAACAGGAAAATGATAAATGTTGGAGAGATGTGGGAAAATTGGAACACTAATACATTGTTGGTGGAGTTGTGAAATGATCCAACCATTTTGGAGAAAAATTTGGAACTATGCCCAAAGGGCTACAAAAATGTGCATACCCTTTGATCCAGCCATAGCACTTCTAGAGCTATATCCCAAAGACATCAAACAAATGGGAAAAGGACCCACATGTACAAAAATATTCATAGCAGCTCTTTTTGTGTTGGCAAAGAGTTGGAAATTGAGAGGATGCCCATCAATTGGGGAATGGCTGAGCAAGTTGTGGTATATGAATGTAATGGAATACTGTTGTTCTATAAGAAATGATGAACAGGCTGACTTCAGAAAAACCTGGAAAGACTTATATGGTCTGATGCTGAGTGAAGTGAGCAGAACTAAGAGGACTTTGTGCACAATAACAGCCACATTATGCAATGACTAAGATTGTTAAACTGAACCCTTCTCAGCATTACAGGATCTAAGACATCTCCAGAGGCCTCGGATGGAAAATATTGTCCACATCCAAAGAAAGAACTATGGAAGTTGAATCGCTATCACTTATTTTTACCTTGTGTTGAATTTTGTTTCATCTATCTAATGGTTCCTCCTATTGGTTTTAATTTTTACTTACAACTTCACTGATGTGAAAATATATTTAATGGGTATGTAAATGTAAGGCCTATATCAGATTGTGTGCCATCTTGGGGAGGGTGGGGGGAGGAAGGGGAGAAAAAGTTTCAACTCAAAAGCACATGGAAGTGATTGTTGATAAATCAAAATAAATTAATAAAAAAAAATCATTAGCTTCATATAGTACAAATAAGCCACAGTTTTGAGCCTGCCTCCAAAGCGGAAAGGAAGACTAAGGGAAGGTGGAGCTCAACAGAAGAACCACAACTAAGAAAACAGATCCTTGTCCTCTATTTGACAAGTATTATAGTTATTTCTTAAGTAAACCTTCTGATAAATCCCTTAAATATTGGGTCAGTCTTTAATACCACTCCAATACCTAGATTTGAGAAGGGTTTTACCAACTATCTTATAATACATGTTTTCTGTCTCCAGAGATTAGAACTAGGAGAACTAGTTGAAAATCATAGAGATGAATTTAGATTTGATTTATGGGGAAAAAACTTCTTAATAATCAAAGCTACTGATAACAAACAGAAAAAATTCCAAAAAGTTAGAGTTGTCTGAAAGTGGTTATAGGCTGTATTAGAAAGTAATATTATTTATCTTCATTAAAAGTCTTCAAGAAAAGTCTAGATGACCAGTGATGGGATATGTTATAGAGCAGATTAATATTCAAGGACAGATAGGATTAGGTCATCTCTAAGGTTCTACCCAAAAATAATACCCTGAGATCATATGTTATTTACAAACATATTAACTACAATATTTAGAGATCCATTGTGGTGCAGTGACATAAACATGCAGAATTAAAATTTAAAGGCCTGAATTCTACTCTAAGGTCCATCAATTATTGCTCATATTTTATTGGAAGGTCACTTAACCTTTCTATATTTTTGTTTCCTTTTTTGACTCATTATTTCTCTACTGAAAACAGTAACCTTGTAATAACTTACTTCAGTTTCCCCAAGATAATTGTGAGGCCTAATGTAATTCCTGAATCACTCCTACCTATTTGACCTTAGAATCTTTTCCCCCAAAATAATAACAGTATAATCCAGAATATTTTTTGTAATCAGCTCTTTGTAGTTAAAACATGAAATAGATCTCATTGTTAACAAATCATTTTCTACATCAGATTTAAATATTTCTTTCTTTAATTTTAATCCATTGCTGCTAATTTTTCCCCCTCTGGAAATGGATCACCAGAGAATGTGTATACTAGAATATGAAGATATTTGAACAGTTATATAGGCTTTACATTCTGTAATGCACTTTACATATATTTTCTCAGCTGAGACTTATGAAAAGCCTATGAAGGAGATATATGGACATCAACATCTCCATTTTGTACATCAGGAAAGTGATGCTCAGAAAGTTCCCATGCATATTTCATAATCATGTAGGAAGTAAATTTTTTAAATTTATTTAGTTGTTTGTTAATTCATCTTTGTGTTTTTAAATTAATATTTTATTTTAAACAATTACATGCAAAAACAATTTTCAATGTTCTTTTCTAAAATCACATTCCAAATTCTCTTCCTTCTCCCTACTCCTTTCATTGAGAAGGAAAGTAATTTGATGTATTTTATACACATACAATCATGTAAAAAGTATTTCTGTATTAGTGATGTTGTAAAAGAAAAGCTATATCAAAATAAAACCCCAAGAAACATAACATTTTTTAAAAAAGAGTATGTTTTGAGCTGTATTTAGGTTTTATCAGTTCTTTCTCGGGAGAGGGATAATATTTTTCATGATATGTCCTTCAGAGCTGTCTTGGAACATTGTGTTACTTATCATAGCTAAGTGACTCACAGTTGACTATCTTACTATTTTGCTGTTACTGTGTACAATGTTCTTGTGGTTCCACTCATTTCACTTTGCATCAGTTCATATATGTCACTCCAGGTTTTTCTGAGAGCCTCTAGCTCATCATTTCTTATATCACAATAGTATTCCATCATAATCATACACAAAAACTTGTTTAGCCATTCCCAAATTGATGGAAATCCCCTAAATTTCCTCTTTTTTGCCACTGGAAAAGAGCTGATATAAATATTTGGACATGTTTCCAAATTGCCCTACAAAGTAGTTGAATCAGTTCAGAACTCTAACAATAGTGCATTAGTGTCTTAATTTTCCAACATCCCTCCAACATTTATCATTTTCCTTTTATATCCGATTAACCAATCTAACAGGTGTAAGGTGGTAACTCAGTATTGTTTTAATTATATTCTCCAATCATTAGTGATTTAGAGCATTTTTCATGTGGCTATAGACAGCTTTGGTCATTTCATCTGAAAACTGAGTGTGTATATTTTTTATCATTTGTCAATTGTGGAATGGCTCCTTTTTTATAATTTTGACTCATTTCTCTATATATTTGATAGATGGGGCCTTTATTAGAGAAATACTTCAATTTTTTTGCCGTTGTGATTGTTAATTCCAATCATGCTATTTCCCTCCAATTTATTCTATTCTCATTCTCCTTTGACCCTGTCCCTGTTCAAAAGTTTTTTTTTTTTTGCCTCTGACTGTTGCCATACTCAATCCAACCTCCATTCTATGAGCAACCTCCCTTTTCTTATGCCCTTCCCCTCCTACTTTCCCACAGGGGAAGATAGATTTCTATACCCAACTGAGTATGCATGTTATTCCCTCTTTCAGCCAATTCTGATGAGAGTGAGATTCAAGTATTCCTTGCCACCTCCATCTTCCCATCCAATGTAATAACTTTTTCTTACCTCTTTTATGTGAGATAAATTACCCCATTCTACCACTACCTCTTCCCTTCCCTTTCTCCAAGTACATTCATCTTTTTCACCTCTTAATTTTATTTTAAAAGATATTAGCACATCAAGTTCAACTCACACTGGTATGCTCTATCTATACTCCTTCTAACTGCCCTAATAATGAGAAAGTTCTTATGAGTTACAAGTATCATATTCCCATGTAGAAATGTAAACAGTTTATTCTTAAGGTCCTTATGATTTCACTTTTCTGATTACCTTTTCATTTTCCTCTTGAATCTTATATTTGAAAGTCAAATGTTCTATTCTCCTCTGGTCTTTTCATCAGGAATGCTTGAAAGTCCTCTATTTCATTGAATTTCAATTTTTCCCCTAAAGGATTATACTCAATTTTGCTGGGTAGGTGACTCTTGGTTGTAATCCTAGGTCCTTTACCCTCCAGAATATCACATTCCAAGCCTTCCAATCCTTTCATGTAGAAGCTAATAAGTACTATGTAATCTTGACTATTGCTCCATGATATTTAAATTGTTTCTTTCTTGCTACATGAAACTTTTTTTTCCCTTAACCTGGGATGTGTGGAATTTGGCTATAATAGTCCTGGGAGTTTTCATTTTGGGACTTATTTCAGGAGTTGATCACTGGGTTCTTTCAATTTCTATTTTTCCCTCTGGTTCTAGAATATCAAGACAGTTTTCATTTATACTTTATTGAACAAATGATGTCTGGGCTCTTTTTTGATCATAGCTTTTAGGAAGTCCAATAATTTTTAAATTATCTTTCTTGAATCTGTTTTCCAGATCAGTTGTTTTTCTAATAAGATATTTCACATTGTCTTCTATTTTTTTAAAAATTACTTCAGTTTTGTTTTATTGTGTCTTCATGTCTCATAGTCATTAGCTTCCACCTGCTCAATTCTAATTTTTAAGGAATTATTTTCTTCAGTGAGGTTTTGTACCTCTTTTTCCATTCAGCCAATTCAGCTTTTAAAGGCATCTTTCTCTTCAATGGATTTTTGTACCTCCTTTACCATTTGGTCTATTCCATTTTTAAAGGTCTTATTCTCTTCAATATTTTGATGCCTCTTTTACCAAGCTGTTGGATCTTCTTTCATGATTTTCTTGCATCACTCTCATTTCTCTTCTCAATTTTTCCTTTACCTGTCTTAATTGATGTTAAAAATCCTTTTTGAGCTCTTCTATGGCCTGAGACCAATTTCTTATTTTTCTGGGAGGCTTCAGATACAGGAATTTTTATTTTTATATCTTCTGAGTGTATGTTTTGATCTTCCACATTACTATAGTAACTTTCTATGATCAGAATTTTTTTCTGTTGTTTGCTCTTTTCTCCAGACTATTTCTTACCTTTAACTCTGTTAAAGTAAGGCTTTGATTCCAGGATGGAAGATGCAATTTCTCAATCTTTCAGGAGTTTTGTGCAGCTGTTTTCAGAGATATTTCTAGGGACCTGTAAGTTTTCATTTTTTTCCAAGGTGGTATGATCTAAGGAGAGGCATGTTTACTATTCTCCTGACCTGTGCTCTGGTCTGTGAACAACCACCAGCATTCTTTTCTGCCCAGGAACTCAGATGAGGGTCCTTGATCCTCTGTGGTTATAAGCTCTGATGTACTCCTCTTCATGCTGGGACTGTCACCCAAGACTGTGGCCAAGATTTGATTATGAGCAAAAAAAGAGATTCTTGCCCCCTGTGCCATCAAAGAGACCTCTGTAATCTCCTTCTGACCAGTTCTTTGACCTCCTTACCAACTGTGGGCTCTGTCCTCTGGAAGTAGTCACTTAAACTACTGATTCATTCACTCCCAAGGTGTGATCCAGGTTTGTTAGGCCTGGTCTGCACTGACATGGTTGACACCAGATTGTACTCCATTCTCACCCCAGTACGCCAGACTTTTCTTGTGAAACTTTTAAGTTGTCTTGGGCTGGAAATTGTTTCACCCAATCCATGCATGGGTTCTATCACTGCAGGATTTGTTTTAGCCCATAATTTGAAGGTCTTTGGAGGGATTTGGGGGAGAGGTCAGGCAAGTCCCTGTCTTCCCTCTGCCATTTTGACTCTATCAGCAAGTAAGTTTTAACAAGCAGGATTTGACCTCAGTTTTTTGTGACTAGTAGTACAGCATTCTAGCCACCATATAAGCTTCCTCTCATGTAGGGTTAGTGGCCCGCTCTACTAATTAGATTGTCTCTTTCAACCTTTGTCTTGTCAGTAACTGATTGTTTTTGTTTTGTTTACTAAGTTATCCACCACTGTACCTGTGATTTCTTATTTTCTTAACACTGTGCAACCTTACACTATAAGCCTACCTTATTAACCTGTGTCCAGCATGCAGATTTTTAACATTAAGTCTCCTATAACTATCCACACCATAATTAATCATAAATTCTAAATACTTTCACTTAATCATGAATTCATCATCCTATATCATCTAAAAGCTTCAGGGTCTGGCCTGACTATTGAGTAGGGGAGTGACATTTTTAGACTGTATTTTATGAAGATCAGTTACTTTGGTAGCTGAGGGAAAGGAAGGACCAGAATGAAGAAAGTCTCTCAAAAGCTAAGTGTTTGGTCTCTTTCTTCAGTGAGGTTCCCAGGGAGGGGGAAATCCTTACCAGTGAGTTAGAAAACTGATTGGGTGATGGCATGGAGGAAATTTCAATATCAAATTATACATTGCAACAAGCTACATTCAGAAGGGTAATTATCTCTTTGACACCTTATTCCAGATGATACTCAATAATATTAAAGATTGATTACTGTGCCAGAAGTGTCATCATAACTTCTATGGCCCTAATGCGATGCTCATCATACATACACACACACACACACACACACACACACACACACACACACCCACCATCAAATATACATATTGAGATGTGTGTGTGTGTGTGTGTGTGTGTGTGTGCGCATTTGACTACAAACTACACCTAAAATTACAACTAGGCAAGTCTGACGGTTCAGGCTTGGGAGCCAAACAAAATGAAATATATGTAGAAAATAAGACATTTATGTTGGAGAAGACATGGAAAAATTGGAACGTTAATGAATTTTTGGTGGAATTGTGAACTGATCCAACCATTCTGGAGAGCAATTTGAAACTATGCACAAAGGGCTATGAAACTGTGCATACCCTTTGGCTCAGCAACACCACTTCTATATCTGTATCTCAAAGAGATCATAAAATGGGAAGAGAACCCACATGCACAAATCTTTTTGTGGTGGCCAAGAATCAGAAATTGAGAGGATGCCCATCAATTGGGGAATGGATGAACAAGTTGTGGTATATGAATGTAATGGGTACTATTGTTCCATAATAATTGATGAGCAGGTGTACTTCAGAAAAACCTGGAAAGATTTACATGAATTGATGCTGAGTGAAGTGAGCAGAACCACAAGAACACTGTACACAGTGACATGAGCATTGTGTGATGACTAACCTTGATAGACTTAGCTCTTCTCAGCAAAGCAAAGATCTAAGACAATCCTGAAAGAAAATGCTATCCACATCCAAAGAAAGAACTATGAAGTCTGAATGCAGATCAAAGTACACTATATGCTCTCTCTCTCTTTCTCTCTCTCTCTCATTTCTTTTTTCTCATGTGTCGTTTTATTGGTTTAATTCTTCTTTACAACATGACTAATGTGAAAATATGTTTAATACGAATGTATATGTAGGGCCTATACAAAATTGCATATCATCTTAGGTTGGGAGAAGACAGAGGGATAAAATTTGGAACTTAAACTCTTATAGAAGTGAATGTCAAAAACTAAATTAACTAACTAGCCAAATAAATAAATTTTTAAAAATTAAGAAAAACATGATAAAGATAGTCAGCAAGGATGGGGCATTAATTCAACTGAACACAGCTCCATTGGCCTCTGTATTTGACAAAGTGGTTCACTGAGTCAGAATGGTTTATCAAGCATTAAAAGCTCCTGACTCCTTGTAAACTGAGTTTCTATATTTAAGGGACAGACCAAGAAATTGTATCAAGGATTCAAATCTTAATTCTCTGTATCAGTTAAGTCTAGAGGGTACTTTCATTGACTTTTGGAAGGAGGTGAAATAAAAACAAATTTAGTCTAGCCATAAATTGATGCTGCTCATACCAAATAACACCCCTTCATGAGGGATCCTAAAATTCTCCAATTGGACCTTCCCAAGATTTAAGTAACCTGTTACTGAACAACCATGATCTTGGGGAAATAAGAAGTATAGGGATAAATAGAGGAGGAGAAAAAAATATCAAAAAGACGTGAAGTAATGTAACAGCTACCTCAAATTTAGCCCATGGGGTGGTGGTTATATTAGGAGTATTTTACAGTGAATCTCCATATAAATCTATATTTATTAATCTCTGTGTATGCATATATGTATGTATTTATGTATGTATGTATGTATGTTTATGTATATATGTATATACATTTATGTGTGTATCTGTAGCTATATCTATATTTACACACATGCATAAAGATCTAGATATATATCTTCAACATGGATGGGTGGCATCTGAAATAAAGTATTTATGAAGTTATTACCCTTTTGCACATAGCTTGTCCCAGGACCTAAGCTGATAATGAAACTTATCCTAAACTGCCACCCATTTAGTTTTTCAACCCATTGGTCAAGACCTGACTCCCTCCCTGAGAAACTCATTGAGGAGAAAGACTAAATATTTTCCTCTTTAATGGTTTTCCCCTCCTACAATCCATCCATTTTTCATCTATCAAAGTGATCTTTGTAAAATTTGAGTCTAACAATGTCAGTTCTCAACTTGATAAATTCCAGTGTCTCCTTATTGTGTCTAATATAAAATATAAAATCTTCTGTATGATTTTACAATCTTTACCTCTTCCTAATTCTCCAGACTCCTTACACCTAATACCCCTCCATGTGATCTTCCCTCCCCCCACTTAATAGTATCTTATTTTTTTCTAATTACATATAAGGACAGTTTTCAAAATTTACTTTTATAAGATTTTGAGTTCCAATTTTTTTCTTTCTCTCTCCCTTCCTTCTCCCTTCCCCAAGATGGCAAGCAAAATGGTATTGTTACACATGTGCAGTCATATTAAACATATTTCCACATTAGTCATTTTGCAAAAGAAGAATCAGAACAAAAGGGAAAAACCATGAGAAAGAAAAAGAAAGAGTAAATAATATGCTTTTACTGGCATTTAGACTCCATAGTTCTTTCTTTGGATGTGGACAGCATTTTCTATCATGAGTCATTTGGAATTATATTATTTTACTGCTGAGAAGAGCTAAGTCTATCAAAGTCAATCAACACACAATATTGCTATTATCGTATGTATCATTCTCCTGGTTGTGCTTACTTCACTGAGCATCAGTTCATGTAAGTCTTTCCAGGTTTTTCTGAAATCTGCCTGCTCATAATTTCATATGGCACAATAGCATTCTATTACATTCATATACCACAATTTGTTCAACCATTCCCCAATTGATGAGCATCCTTTCCATTTCCAATTCTTGGCCACCACAAAAACAGCTGCTATAAATATTTTGGTACATGTGGGACCTTTTTTTCCATTTTTTAATGATCTCTATGGGATGCAGACCTAATACTAGTATTATTGATTTAAAGGATATGCACAATTCATAGCCCTTTGGGCATATTTCCAGATTGTTCACTAGAATGTTTGGATCAGTTCACAATCCACTACAATGTATTAGTGTTCCAATTTCCCCACATTTTCTCCAACATTTATCATTTTCCTTTTTTGTAATATTAGCCAATCTGATAGGTGTGACATGGTCTATCAGAATTGTTTTAATTTGCATTTCTCTAATCCATATTGATTTAGAGTATTTTTCATACGACTATAGATACCCTTAATTTCTTTTTCTGAAAATGGTCCATTAATATCCTTTAACCATTTATCAACTGGGGAGTGACTTGTATTCTTATATATTTGACTCAGTTCTCTATATGTTTTCAAAGTGAAGACTTTGTCAGAAAAACTGGTAGTAAAATTTGTTTCCCAGCGTTCTACTTTCCTTCTACTCTTGGTTGCACTGGTATTGGTTTTGTGCAAAACTTTTTTTTTAAATTTAATATAATCAAGACTATTAATTTTGCATGTCATAATGCTTTCTATCTCTATTTTGTAATAAATTCTTCCTTTCCCCTTAAGTCCAAAAAGTAAACTATTCCTTCCTCTCCTAATTTACTTATGGTATCACTCTTCATGTCTAAATAATGTACCCATTTTGACCTTATTTTGAGATATATAGTGTAAGATGTTGGTCTATGCCAAATTTCTGTCACACTGTTTTCCAGTATTTCCAGCAGTTTTTTTTTTTTTTATCAAATAGTGAGTTCATATTCCAGAAGCTAAAGTCTTGGGTTTATCAAAGAGTAGATTACTATAGTCAGTGACTACTGTGTCTTGTGTACCTGAATTATTCCATTGATTCACCATTCTATTTCTTAGCCAATGCCACATGGTTCTGACAATTGTCACTTTACGATGTTGCTTTTAGATCTGGTACAGCTAGGCCACCTTCCTTGGAGGTTTTTTTTTCATTAATTCTCTTGATATTTTTGAATTTTTGTTCTTTCAGATGAATTTGATTATTTTTTCCAGCTCTAGAAAATAATTTTTTGTAGTTTAGTATGGCACTGAATAACTAAATTAACTAAGTAAAATTATATTTTTTGTTATATTAGCTCTTCCTGCCCATGAGCAACTGATATTTTATCAAATTTTAAAATCTGACTTTATTTGTATGAAAACTATTTTGTAATTACGTTCATATAGTGCATGGGTTTGTTTTGACAGGTAGAATCCCAAATGTTTTATATTGTCTATAGCTATTTTAAATGGAATTTCTCTTTCTATATTTTGTTCCTGGGATTTGTTAGCAATATACAGAAATATCAATGATATGTGAGTTTATTTTATGTCTTCCAATTTTGCTAAAGCTGTTAATTATATCAAGTGTTTTTTTTACTTGATTCTCTAGGATTCTCTAAGTGTACCATCATAACATGTGACAAGAATGATAGCTTTGTTTTTTCATTACCTATTTTAATTCCTTCAATTTCTTTTTCTTCTCTTATTGTTAAAGCTAACATTTCTAGTACAATATTGAATAACAGTGGTGATAATGAACATCCTTGTTTCACTTGTGATCTTATTGAGAAGGCTTCTAGCTCATACCCATCACATATACTGCTTGCTGATGGTTTTAGATTGATGCTACTTATCTCAAGGAACACTCCATTTATTCACACATTCTTTAATGTTTTTAATAGGAATGGGAGCTGTATTTTGTCAAAAGTTTTTTTCTGCATCTAATGAGTTAATCCTATGATTTATTAGTTTTGTTATTGATATGGTCAATTTTGCTGACAGTTTTCATAATATTGAAGAAGCCCTGCATTCCTGGTATAAATTCCACCTGGTCATAATGTATTATTCTCATGATAAATTGCTATAATCTCTTTGCTAATATTTTATTAAATTTTTGAATCAATAGTCATAAGGAAAATTGGTCTATAATTTTCTTTCTCTGTTTTGGCTCTTCTTGGATTAGATATAAGGATCACATTTGTATCATAAAAAGAATTTGGTGGGCCTCCTTTCCATATTTTACCAAAATGTTTATGTAGTATTTGAACTAATTTTTCTTTGAATGTTTGGTAGAATTCACTTAAAAATCCATCTGGTCCTGGAGATTTTTTCTTAGGTAGTTCACTGATATCTTCTTCAATTTCTTTTGCGCCAGTGAGGTTGAGTATTTTATTTTCTCTTTTATTAATCTGGGCAATTTATATTTTGTAAATATTCATCCATTTTGGAGCAGCTAGGTGGTGCAGTGGATAGAGCACTGGCCCTGGATTCAGGAAGACCTGATTTCAAATCCGGACACATAACACTAGCTGTGTCACCCTGGGCAAGTCACTTAACCCCATTGTTTAGCTAAAAAAAAAAAATCTAAAAAAAAATTCATCCATTTCTCTTAGAGGGTCAGATTTGTTGGAGTACAATTGAAGAAAATAGCTTCTAATTATTGTTTTAATTTCCTCTTCATTGGTGGTGAATTCACCCTTTTCATTTTTCATATTGATAATTTGTTTTTTTCTTTCTTTTTTTAATTGAATTAACCAACAGTTTGTTGATTTTATTTTTTTTTATAAGACCAGCCTTTACTTTTACTTAGTTCAGTAGTTTTCTCAATTCTGATTTTACTAATCTTTCTTTTGGTTTTCAGAATTTATAATTTGGTATTTAATTGGGGATTTTTTATTTCTCTTTCTAGCCTTTTTAGTTGCACATCCAATTCATCAGTCTACTCTTTCTCCATTTTATTCATGTAAGCATTAAGAGATATTAAACTTCATCTAAAAACTGCTTTCACTGCATCCCATAAGTTTTGGTATATTGTCTCATTATGGTCATTCTCTTGGAAATAGTTATCAATTCTTTCTATACTTTTTTTTTTATTTGACTTACTCATTCTTTAGGATTAGCTTATTTATTTTCCAATTAGTTTTTAGACTATCATTCATTGGCCCTTTATTACATGCAATTTTTATTTTACCATGTTCTAAAGAAGATGTGTTTAATATTTCTGCATCTCTGTATTGGATTGTGAGGTTTTTATTCTGTAATATGTGATCAATTTTGTGTAGCTGTTGTGTACCACTGAGAAAAAGGTATATTCCTTTCTATCCCCATTCAGTTTTCCCCATAAGTCTATCATATCTAACTTTTTTTTCCTAAAATTCCATTCACCTCCTTCACTTCTTGTTTATTTTATGATTAGATTCATCAAATTTTGAGGGAGGGAAGTTGAGTTCCCCCACTAGATGAGTTTTGCTGTCTACTTCTCCTGCAACTAAAATAACTTCTCCTCTAAGAATTTGGATGCTATATCCCTCTGTGCATATATGTTTGTATTGACATTACTTCATTGTCTAGGTACCTCTCTGTGTGTGTTTCTTGTAAACAAAATATTGTAGGATTGTGGTTCTTAATCCACTCTGCTATCTGCTTTCATTTTATTGGAGAGTTTATCCCATTCAAATTCACAGTTATTATTACTGTCTTCCTCTCCATCCTATTTCTCCCCATTTATACTTTTTTCTCTCCTTTCATTCTGTTCCTCCTCACCAGTGTTTTGCTTCTGCCCATTACTTCCCACAATCTGCTCTCCTTTCTCTGAATACCCCTTCCTTCCTCCTTTCTTTCCCTTTTCCCCTTCTACTTTACTATAGTGTAAGATAGATTTCCATACTCAGTTGAATTTGTACATTATTTCCTCTTTGAGCCAAATCCAATGAGAGTAATGTTCAAAGAATGCTAACTTTCCTCCCTTCTTTCACTCTAATGTTAATAGGTCTTTTTTATCTCTTCACATGATGCAATTTGCCCTATTCTGTCTCCTCCTTTCCTCTTCTCCCAGTTCAATCATGTTTTTCATCCCTTAATTATTTTTGTATATCATCACATCAAAATCAACTTATACCCAAATCCTTTGTCTATGTATGACCCTTCTAACTGTCCCAATAAAAATGCAAATCTCAAGGATTATCATCTTCCCATGTAGGGATATAAACGGTTTACCTTTATTGAATAATACACTTCTTTTCTTTTCTATGTACCTTTTTATGCTTCCCTTGAGTCTCGTATTTTAAGTTCAAATTTTCCATTGAGCTCTGGTCTTTTCATTAGGAAAGTCTAGAAGTCCCCTATTTCATTGAATAGCCATCTCCTGCCCTGAAAGATTACCCTCAATTTTGCTAGGTTGTAGCCCTCAGTTGTAATCCAAGCTCCTTTGCCTTGTGGAATATTGTATTCCACGCCCTATGATCTTTTAATGTAGAAGCTTCAAGGTCCTGTGTAATTCTGACTGTGGTTCAATGATATTTAAATTGTTTCTTTCTGGCTGCTTGCAGTATTTTCTCTTTGACCTGGTAATTTTGGAATTTGACTACAATATCCCTTGGCATTTTCAATTTGTAATTTCTTTTAGGAGGTGATCAGTGGATTCTTCCAATGCCTATTTTACCTTCTGGTTCTAGGACCTCAGGGCAGTTTTCCTTTGTGTTTTCTGAAAAATGTGTCCAGACTCTTTTTTTCAGTTTTTAGATAGACCAATAATTTTTAAATTGTCTCTCCTGGACCTATTTTCCAGGTCAATCATTTACCAATGAGGTATTTCATATTTTCTTCTATTTTTTTTCATGCTTTTGTTTCTGTTTGACTGATTCTTGATCTCTCATATTAGTTTCTTCCATCTGCCCAATTGTAATTTTAATGAATTTTCTTCTATTAGATTTTGTACTGTCTTTTCTATTTGTCCCATTTTACTTTTAAAGGAATTCTTCTCTTATTGAGTTTTTGTGTCTCCTTTTCCATTTGGCCAATTCAATTGTTTAAGGTAATGTTTTCCTCAGTATACTTTTTTTTTTTTCCAATTTGGCAAACCCTATTTTTCAGGACTTGTTTTCTTTTTCTTTTTTGGCTAGTCAATGGGGTTAAGTGAATTGCCCAGGGTCACAGAGATAGTAAGTGTTATGTGTCTGAGGCCGGATTTGAACTCAGGTCCTCCTGAATCCAGGGTTGGTGCTCTATCCAATGTGCTACCTAGCTGCCCCGTGGACTTGTTTTCTACAGTTAATTTTTGTCCTACCTCCTCCAAGCTATTAACTTTCTTTTACATACCTTTCATTTATTTTCCCAATTTTTCTTCTACCTGTCTTAGTTGACTTTTAACTTCTCGAGCTCTTCCAAGAAGGCTTTTAGGGCTTCAGACCAATTCATATTTTCCTTTGAGGTTTCAGATGTGAGTATATGAACAATGTTGTCCACTTCTAAATTTGTGCCTTAATCTTCTCTGTCCCCATAATAAGAATCTATGGTAATTGTCTATTTCTGCTTTTTGCTCATGGTGTTTCCCTATTTTCTGGCTTTTAAAATTGAGGTATCCTGCCGGAACTCAGGAGACACTGACCCATGCATCTTGTACTGGGAGCCAAGCACCTGGTCCCTGGCTTTGTGTGCTGGGCTCTCAGGTGCTGGCAGCTGCAGGCTATAGCTTCTGGCAGCTTATATGGTGCTGAGCTAGAGTCAACAACACTGAAGCTATCAAGGTGTGGATGAGAAGTCTGTCCCTTGGAGGATTCCTTCTCACCCAGGCTTCTTTAAAGCATTCAAATGTTTGGCCAACGAGGATGTCTGTTAGCCTAGATTTGTGCCTCCTGGGGTTGTGCTTCCTGGGGTCCTGCTGAGGCACCAGGAGATTTCGCTGCTAGAAAATGCCAGTGCACATGGTGGTTTTTTGAACTGGTGTCTATCAGTTGCCTTGGCTGTGCTGAGGCACTGAGGGAGTCCTGGTGTTGGCACTTGAATGCTTCCCCAATTTGGAGCTCAGAATCTCCCCCTACTTTGCTGGGTGGGGCTTGCCAGTGGCTTGCTGTGATGCTTCCTATCCTGTACTGCTCCCCTTTCCCCAGAGACAGAAGGCTAGTTCTCATTAATTCCCCAAGCAGTCTGGTTTAGGAGACAAGTGCATCCTGATTTTCTGCCGGCTCAGTGTTCTAAGGTTTTTCCTAAGACATTTTCTGGGCTTTCAGAGGTCAATAAAGCAGGGTGAGAGCAATTTACTTCTTATACCTACACTTTGGCTCCTAGAAGTCGCTCACATTTCTCTTAAATGGTCTTTGAAGAAGTGACAATGACTTTCTTGCTGTTCCTCACAAAGAACACTTCATCTCCTACCATTGCCCTTTGACTGGATGTTCGCCTTGCCTGTATTGCTCTGCCTCCTTGTCTCTGCCTCATGTTTTCTCTGGCTTTCTTCAAGTATCACATAAAATCTTACCTTCCGCATAAGGCCTTTCATAGTCTCACCCTCTGCCATTGGCTGCTCTCTGAAAGTACTTCTCATTTACCCTACTTACATTTCATACGTACATAGTCATTAAAATGTTGTCTCTTCTGTTAGAATGTGAAATCTCTGAGGACCAAAACCATGTTTTTTACTCTCTTTATATCCCCAGAACTTAGCAAAATGCTTAGCATATAGTAAATGTTTTTTGACATATTGATTTTTCTGTTACACCTATATTTTTTTCCATGGGCTCTGGATAGTTATGCTGAAATACTTTCACTTCTCTCCTGTCCTTAGGAAGAAAGAAACATCCTCAACAACTATATTCCTTGGTCATTCAAACCAAGGCATATATCAATAATTCTAGACCTTGTTCCTTGGGTAGAAGGCATATGTGGTTGATTTCTGAGGATTGTACTGGCAGCAACATGGAGAGGTCTTATCAATTTTAGATTACAGTGAGCAAAGTGCTACAATGGGTCTGTCTGTGTCTTTGTCCATGACATTGACCATTGCATAAATGAAGATTCCCTTCTTGTCCCACTGAAAAATACTTACTCTATGTGGCCAGAAGTAAGGTAGACATAGGTTTCGTGGGTCTTGTACCATGATATTTGATTATACAAGATCCTCTTTCCTCCATATTGCTCTTCTCCCACTTTGGCCATAAGATCAGCCCTAATGTATTTTAGATTCCAACCTTCTGGCTAGACCAAATGTTCTATACTGAGTCAGACTCAGCATAATATAGCAATTCAGCCTCAAGACTAGAACAAAATGAGAACATCATACTTAATAAAATATTTAATGACAGAAGTTTATTTAATTAATTTAATTAATTAATTAAAGATGGAACAGAAAGTGTTTTTAGCATGGACACAATATTGATTCCTAAGAGGACAATTGCCTTTACCTCTGCATATGTCATAATATTGCATTCAGTCAGGAGGTTATGTCAAGCATGTGAAGTATTTGACTCTTTGTGAGTTAGGCTTTTATAAATTTAGTTAATCATGAAGGTATATTAACTGTTCCAGTCTTTACCCTACAGGTCAATTATGTGTCAAGGATGGTTTCATTGCCTTTTAGGGAAAAACAAGTTTATTCTTTGTTTAAAGTTAATTATTTAGAAATTGAATAAGAATAAGATTTGCCCCAAATAACTTTCTATTAGCTAGTAATATATTCCAAATTTTAAATATTCCACACATTTTAAAGAGATACTCAAATGATACTAAAAAAAAAGATCTTTTGAAAGTGAGAGAAAGTCACACATATATTGATATCCATTAACTACTCATAGAAGACAATGCTTCAGGAATTTGTGTTGGTGGTGGTTTTATTTCTTTTTCTTTTTTTACATTAAATGTTACTTTAACTGCATAATAGCATTACATCTTCCAAAAAAAAGAATGGCTAATTGTATTATTATATGTTATCATTCAATTATAACAACATCTATTTTTATTAATTTCATAACCTGAGGATTAGTTTTCCATTACAAATAAGGTAGCTTTGCATTAAGACTATCTTCAGTTGCAAAGTGTTTAATGAAAAAAAGAATGAATGCATGCCGCCAAGAATAAAAAACTATTGTTCATCCTGACTCAAAATACAGGGTAGAGATATGAGATCCCTTGTCAATGTCTTCAGTAGCCCTAAAAAGAAGCATTATTATATTTTTGCACTATTGACAAGGTTGTAGAAATCAATGATGTCCTAGATATTTCATCTTCAAATGAAACAGAAATTCTTGTATGTGACTTTCATTTTATGACCATAAAACTTCCTACTAAATAACAAAAAAGAACCAACCATTTTAGAAAAGATAAACATCATGTTTTTGTTTATGTTTTAAGTTGTCAAGATTTATGAGCTATAAGATAGAAATATCTATTCGTTATTCATCATAATTTACAGTATTCAATATAGAAAGCTTCCATTTGATCAGTTTAATGAAAAAAATCAGTTTCTTAGGAAGGGGTGGTGTTACCCTATTCATGAAATTACTACTTAATTTTTTAAGCTTTTCATTTTTTATTGGTGGGGAAATTTGTGTAGACTTATACTTCAATATACGGTAGAGAAATTTTCTGGGACCCTTTTCCTCTAAATATTTTTAAATTTTTTACATTAATTTATTTCGATTTATCAATAATTACTTCTATAAGCTGTTGAGTTTTAAATTTTTCTCCCCTTCCTTCCCCATCTCCCTCCCCAAGATGGCATGCAGTCTGATATAGGCTATACATATACGTCCCTATTAAACATATTTCACACTACAGATGTTGTAAGTAAGAATTAGAACCCATAAGAAGAGCCACCAAGAAGAGGAAACAAAACACAACAGAAAAAAAAATAGCAAATCATATCCTTTGATCTGCATTCAAACTCCATAGTTCTTTCTTTGGATGTGGATAGCATTTTCCATCATGAAACTTTTGGATGTGTCTTAGATCTTTGCATTGCTGAGAAGGGCTAAATCTATCAACATTAGTCATCACACAATGTGGCTGTTACTGTGTACAGTGTTCTCCTGGTTCTGCTCATTTCACTCTGCATCAGTTCATATGAGTCTTTCCAGGATTTTCTGAAGTCAGCCTGTTCATCGTTTCTGATAGTACAATAGTATTCCATTACATTCACATACCACAACTCGCGCAGCCATTCCCCAATTGATGGGCTTTCTCTCAATTTCCAATTTTTTTTGCCACAAGAGCTGATGTAAATATTTTTTGTACATATGGGCCCTTTTCCCATTTGTATGATCTCTTTTTGTCCAAATATTTTGAGAGTTACTTGTGATATACTATTCATGGTTATAAGATCATGCTATAGTCCTCTCATTAACAGAATATGTGCTTTAAGCTATTTTAATTAATAATACAATATATAGACACATCATCTATATACTATGATGTACAGGGAATATTTGGAATATAGGTAGCAGGAGTTAGGAATGGATTGCAGCAAAGTTGATCAGCACCTGAAGCACCTAGATGGCACAAGGGAATATATTGTTGGCTTGGGGGTTAGGAAGATCTCAGTTCAAATCTGATCTGCAAATCTGACTTGCTAGACAAGTCACTTGAGGCTATCTACATCAGTTTATTTATCTGTAAAATAAGGATGAAAAATAAGGCTTTCCTACCAGATGTTTTGTGAGGATAAAATGAGACATTTGTAAAAGTGCTTTGTGAATTTTAAAGTGACACATGATATGTGTATTTGTGTGTACCCATATGTATTAATGTGTACAGTTCATTGTTGTTAATGTTATTAAGCAAATCCATACATTTCTTATCACCTGAGCTACCTACATTGGACTCCTCACACATGAAGGAAAAAAAAAATATATTGACTATCCCTAACAAGTTCTGTCGACAGGCAAAGGCATATTTTAAAAATAATTTTACATTTTTTGAACAAGACTACATGAATCCAATGCATGATTTAGTGTCATTCTGTGACATGAATTCAATTTAACAAAAAATGTATTAATTTGCAAGGCATTTTCCAGGTCAGATACTGATCATCAAAATTTCCCAGAAAGAAGCCTGTGGTTCAGTAGAAGGGTAAGAAAATGAATGGAGTATTAGAATAATGATTTTCTTTTAAATCTATTTGTGGTTTGAAATCATTTCTGACATTTTGCCTTCCCTTCTGCCTTATGCTTTGCAAAGTACAAGGGAAGAATTAGACTGATAATAATAATGATGTGAAGACATTAATCTTTAGCATTGCAGCAGGATTGTGCTTCCCTAATCTGGGTTACACAAATATTTAATGTATCATCTCACTCTGAAGCTTCATTGCTTTGTAGATCTTTGGAGAAGTTAGTAGAAGCCTCTGGGTAAATTGTGTGTCCTGGCCCAGTGGTAGAAGAAGGTGCTGAGAAATATAAACATGAATGGAATGGAGACACAAGAAAATTTCCATATCAATGAAAATCACTAATTAAAATTACTAATAAATTTACTAATAAAAGTACTAATAAAAAATTACTGATCAGCAGGAGCCACAGAATCTAACTTTTGTGGAAGGAAAGGGATAAGAGGACCTATTCACCCACCCTTGGTGAGGACTAGGAATTATGTTTTCTTTCTTTTTTTTCTTTCTTTTTTCCTCATTTCCCCCTTCCTTCCTTCCTTCCTTCCTTCCTTCCTTCCTTCTTCTTTCTTCTTTCTTTCTTTCTTTCTTTCTTTCTTTCTTCTCCTTCCTTCCTTCTTTCTTCTCTTCTTTCTTTCTTTCTTTCTTCTTTCTTTCTTTCTTTCTTTCTTTCTTCTTCTTCTCTTTCTTCCTTCCTTCTTCTTCCTTCCTTCCTTCCTTTCCTTTTCTTTCTTTCTTTCTTTCTTTCTTCCTTCCTTCCTTCCTTCCTTCCTTCTTCCTTCCTTCCTTCTTCCTTCCTTCCTTTCCTTCCTTCCTTCCTTCCTTCCTTCCTTCCTTCCTTCCTTCCTTTCTTTCTTTCTTTCTTCTTTCTTCTTTCTTTCTTTCTTTCTTTCTTTCTTTCTTTCTTTCTTTCTTTCTTCTTTTCTTTCTTTCTTTCTTCCTTTCTTTCTTTCTTCCTTTCCTTCTCTCTTCTTTTTTCATTATTTTTTTGTAGGGCATTTATCTAATTTCCCACAGATCCTGATAAGGTTCTTCTATGGTGAATGAATGATTAGCCTTGGGATATTCTGACTCATCATTTAAAAGAGCTGTAACACTAATTATACATCTAACTTGTGATTTGTTCATAGGCTGGAGAGTATTATTAAATACTCTAGCCATGTGTGTCTGTACTATAACATTTAGTGGATATTTAAAAGATGGGTAGTTAGAGTGATATACAAAGACTACATGTGGGAAATGAAGAACTAATTTTTAGCTCATACAGAATGTGTGTGCTGGGAGGTGGGATGGAAGTGGAGAGAGTACAGGGAAGCAATAGCTGTAGATTATTAAAACCTGTATTAAAACCTGATTCATTGTCCCATTTAACACAATGGCTTTTTGAAATCTTTTCATCCCATCTCAGACCTCTAATTTCTGTCATAACCTTCAAATGTCTCATCTGAGAAGCTTGCCTCATATTTCACATAAAAAAAATTGAGGCAATTTGCCTAGAGCTTTCTCACCTCCTCTTCTCATCTCACATCATTCAGATGGCTTCTCCTCCAATCTCCTCCTCTGCACACGTCACATGAAAAGATGGTTCTTCTTCTGGTCAAGGCAGAAGCCTATTCAAGAACAAATCAGTCTGATTTTTCTCATCTTCCTTGTTTCCTTTTTTATCCTTACTCTCTCACTTATCTTTAATCTCTCTATTTATTGTTTCCTTATGGTCTATAAACTTGCCCAAGTTTCTCTCATTTTCCAAAAACTGGGACACTTGACTTGTCAATTTCTCATTTTTGTGGCTAACCTCCTTGAGAAAGACATTTACAGTTTGTAATTCAATTTCTTTACCTCTTACTCTCTTCTGAAATCACTTTAGTTTGGCTTCTGACTATATCATTCAACTGAAAATGTTCTCTCCAACATTATCAATGACCTCTCAATTGCCAAATCTAATGATCGTTCCTCAATCTTCATCCTTCTTAACCTCTTTGCATTATTGATCCTTGTTACCTTATTCTATCTAGTTTTCTTTGACATTCTTCTCTCCTGCTTTTCCTTCTAACATTTGGACTACTTCTCATACTCCTTTTTAAATCTTCTTCCAGAAGCTTCCTGATAATTGTGAGTATTAGTTAGTGTTCTGTTCTGGGCACTTTTTTTCTTCTTTGTTTATGCTTTCTTGCTTGTTGATGTCATCAATTCCAAAAATTCAATTATTTTCTCTATAATGATGATCTTTATATCTATTCTTTACCCCAAATATCTCTGCTGACCTCCAGTCTCATGTCTATAATTTCCTATTGGATATCTTAAACTGAATATCCTGTAGACATCATGTAAACATGTCTAAAACAGAGCTTATTTTCTTTCTTCCCAAGTACTGCCCTCTTCCTAATTCCCCTATTAATGCCAAGAACTTGATCACCCTCCCAGTAACCCAGGCTCTTTAGTTGTCATCCTCAACTTCTCATTCCCTTCACTCTATATTCCCTTCATATGAATTTTGCTTTTGTAACATATCTATTATATCTACGCCATTCTAATTTATGACACTCCCATCAACCTAATCTACGCCTTTGTCACCTCAAGCATGAACTACTGTAAGAATATGCTGATGTCTCCCCATTCCGGTCCACCCTACATTCAACTGTCAAATTGAACTTCCTAAAGTGTAGGTCTGATCATGTCACCTCCCCATTCAGTTAAGTCCAGTGCTATCCTATTATCATCATCAAAAATAACATTTTCTGTTTTGCTGTTTTGATTCCTAATAGGACTCCTTCCTACTTTTTCAGTCTTTACATAATTTACCCACTTCTACATACTCTGCATTTTATTCAAAGTGGCCTGCTTGCCTTCATACTGGACAATCCATCTCTTGACTCCAGGCAGTTTTCACTGGCTGTCACCTATTTCTGGAATTCTCTTCCTCTTCAGCTTTACCTTTTGGCTTTTATCCAATTTCTGCTAAAACCTCACTTCTGCAAGAAATGTTTCCATATCATATCACCATACCGTTGATATTTTCTTCAATTTAATATGTAGATATATTTTAACACAATTGTTTAAATACATGTTGTCTTCTCCACAAAAATGAGATCCTTTAGACCAGGAACTATTTTTTAATGGTCTTTGTTTTCATCCTCAGTACTTAGAAGAGAATTTGCCATATAGGAGGTGATTAATAAAGCTCATTGGCATGAATTTATAGAGTTGGAGAGGACAAATATTCTGGAATGGGTATAAAGATTAAGAGTTTGAGTCCAAAGGGCTCTGAATTTGTGTATGTATCTTTGTGTGTCCTCTACTGTATAAACACAAAGTCGTCAAGATGACTCTAATACAAGTATAACATAGTCTGCATAATCAAATATATTTTTTTATAGCTTTTCCTGAGGTCATATGAGAAGCATGTATTCCTCATTAGCTCATTAATAACCCTTTCAGTGTTCTCAGATAACCTTCCCTTTATGGTATGCCTGCTAAACATAGTTTACTGGCCCATTTCAAGACTGTATAGCTAAACAGAAGATTTGCAAACCAAAAAGGGCCATAGTGCATCAATGAGAACAACAACAACAACCAAGGGAGCAAACAAAAATATCCTTTTAAACTTTCTCCCCTTCCCACTTCTCATTACTTAGGTGAGCATAACAATGTTGTTGTCTAACAATTATGCTTTCCTTATTCTGAAATATTCAAAGAACTTTAATTTTTAGGCAAACCATTTTTATCTTGAAACTTTACTTAATATAGTTGTTTCTTTCAATATTCACATTCTTCATTATTTTCACTCAACTGAAACTTATCTGTCTAAAGCTCCCAGTGATCTTTCAATTAGCCAATTTTATGTTTTTTCTCCCTAAGTAATCATCCTTCATCATCTTTCTTAACCTAGCTGGTATATTTAATAAAGTCAACCATGCTTATCTCCAAAATATTTGTTTTTATCCTCTCTGGGTATCCATTATATTTCTTTTACCTGGTTTTCTTCCTGCCTGTCTCACCACTCTTCATATTCTCTGCTGGTTCATATTACCTATTATACTGCCTACTTCCCACTTTTTTTTCCTTTTTTTCCACTCCTTTTATTCTCTTTGTCTTTGTCTCTGTCTCTCTGTCTCTCTCTTTGCCTCTTTCTCTCTTTTACACACACACACACACACACACACACACACACACACCCCACACACACATCCCTCATCAGCTCCCATAGATTTAACTCTCATCTACATACCAATATTTCAAAGATGTATATATCCAGCCACAGTCAGGAAGACACTTATTAGCTGTGTGACCTGGGGCAAGCCATTTAATCTCTGGTTGCTTAGGAGGCAGCTAGTTGGCTCCCTGGTTAAAGTGCTGAACCTGGGATTAAGAAGACCTGATTTCAAATTTGACCTCAGACACTTACTTAGTGGTGTGACACTGGGCAAGTCATTTCACCTTTGTTTGCTTAATCCACTGAAGAAGGAAATAGAAAACCACTTCAGTAGCTTTGCCATGAAAACCTCATGGACAGCATTAGAGTGATATGGTCCACAGGGTCATAATGAGTCAGACATGACTGAACAAAAATGTGCCAGCTGAGGGCAGGGGATATAAATTAAAAAAAAAAAAAAGGAAAACAGTCCTTGCTCTCAAGATACTTACAATCTAATGAGGAAAGGAGAAAACACAAAAGGAAACAAAAAAGCAGAAGGGGTTTGGAGAGAAGCCACACTTGGGCATGGTGGAAAAGTCAGTCAAAGCAGTGAAGCAGGTAAGAAATAAGTTGTAGGAGCTAAGCTTTCTTCTTAAATGGAGATCTAGAGTTCATGGCTCTACCCTCCAATCAGAGAGGCAGAAAACAGTGATGAGGTCGGAGTGCCAAGGCTGATGAAATCTTGCAGGATGATAAGGTTATCCCATTAGTGAGCTTTCAGGGTGGTAAAGGAGAAATCAGCCAGAAAAGTCTAAAAGTAGCACAACTAATCTCGAAGTCATTTTCCTTATGCTTAGATAAGACTATGAACCAATATAATAATAATAATAATAATAATAATAATAATAATAACAATAATCTCTTCTACTTAGCTTTTAAAGTCCAACACAATCTGGCTTCTTTCTAGCATCATTGGACATTACTCTGCATCTAATACTCTGTGATCCAGCCAAATTGACTTTTCTTTGTTCCTCTTACTCACAGTACTCCATGTTCTATCTCCATGCCTTTGTGTTAGTTATCCTACATCCCTTAAATTCACCTTTTCCCCATATCTACATAATAATTTTTCTCTCTTTCTTTAACATGGAGCTTAAAACCCATTTTCTGCATGATGGCTTTCCTGATCCACAAAACTGCTGGTTGTTTCTTTCTCAAACTGAAATACATCTGATGACGTGTGTGTGTGTGTGTGTGTGTGTGTGTGTGTGCATGCAAAGAAATACATTTATAAATATATATGGAATTTATAAAAAGTGAATAGATATTTAAAGTATGTATAAATATATATGATACATGATATACCCATACGTTTATATCTATCTATCTATCTATCTTGCCTGCCCCATTAGAATGAAAGTTTCTTGTGAATTTGGATTGTTATCGCTTAAAAGCAGATAACATTCAGAATATTAAAAACTCCTTAATTTTTCCACACTTCCTTAAAAAGGAAAGATCTCTGGTAGTAATTATATTATATTATATATTATAATTTTACTTATATTTAATGGCCATATAGTCTTCTTATATCAAAGATTATTGTCCCAATATCTTTTCAGTAAGGGAGAGAATAAAGTTTAAAACAGCACCTTTGGATTCCATTGATTTTGTCCATTGTGAATGAAAGTATACACTGGCTTCTCGAATCATGCTACAAGATATCTCTTTGTTATTTTGCTCTCATGGACAATTGAAAAGAAATACTACTGAATAAATTGAAATAAAGCTTGAATCTATATACACAAACAGACTGAAAAAAGGAGCTTTTAGTTAAGTTAATCATAAAAATCATAAGGGTTGGAAAATGCATAATGCTCACACTATGTTTTATGTTTATCAGTTCATTTTATTGAAACAGACTAAATCTCTTTCCCAAGGACTAACCTAGCTAAGGGGCTCATTACTAATAGGCTGTGCTTTTGGAAATGATCAAAATTTTACATTACACTTTATACCTCATGCTTTAATATCATGAACACTTTCAGAAAATAATTGTTAGGTGGTAGATTTAGCAAGCATCTTTGCCCCCCTATAGCCAGGGCTAGGGGCCTCATTGGGAAAAAGTGTTTTGAATGACAGGTGGGTATCTTGGGAATTTCATTTCCTCTATACACCAACATTCCTTAACCCTAGAGATTGTGAAGGAAATATTATATAGAATTTGAGATTGAGGGAAAACATACAGCAGCCTGAAAAGCCTGGTTAAAGAGGACTTGAAGGAGAAAGTACGCCTTGGCCAGGAGGTAGCAGGAACTGTGGCAGCACAAAAGGGGAAGAAAGGCCAAGAGTTTTCACTGAGAAGAAGAAAAATCAGACTTCCCCTGCCCCTCATTTGTCCAGCCAGCCAGCATCACAGTCCATTGCATTTAGAAGGGGTTGTAGTAGGTGGATTGGGAAAACAGGCTTATTATAGTGAATTAAATTCAATAGGGATAGATAAATGTGAAGCATCACATTTGAGTTCAAGAAATTGACTTCATAAGTATAAACATGGTTAGACAGAAGTTTGTCTGAAAATGATGGAGGTTTTATTGGACTGCAAGATCAATATGTGCCTGTAGAGTAACATTATAGCCAAAAAAAGATAATGTGAGTTTGGACTTCATTAAGGGAGACATTATTTCCAAGAATAAAGAGGATTGATAGTTCCTTGTAGTCTCTTCTAGTCAGACCACATTTGGACTATCATGTTCATTTCTGGGCACCACAGTGTAGAAAAGACATTGATAAACTGGACGTCATGAAGAGAACAACCCAGAATTTTAAGAACCTTAAGCACATCACACTTGAGCATCTTTTGAAGGAATTGTAGATGTTTAATTTGGAAAAGAGAACATTCAGAAATACGAATTGAGTTCAAGTATTTAAAGCACTGTTAAGTAAGAGAGGAATTAGATTTGTTCTGTCTGGTCTTTTTAATTAATTAAATAATTTTTAGTTTTCAAGATTCAATTCCAGAAGTTTTTGAGTTTTAAATTTTCTCTGCCTCCCTCTCTTTCCCTCTCCCCAAGACAGCATTCAATCTGATATTGGCTGTACATACATTCTTATTAAACATATTTTCACACTACTCATGTTGTAAAGAAGACTTAGAAAGAATGGGAGGAACCACAAGAAAGAAGAAACAAAACAAAGCAAACCAAAAAAGAGAGCAAATAGCATGCTTCAATCTACATTCAGACTCCATAGTTCTTTCTCTGGATGTGCATAGTATTTTCCATCATGAGTCATTTTGAGTTGTCTTAGATCCTTGCATTTCTGAGAACAGCTATGTCTATCAAAGTTAGTCATCACACATTGTGGCTTACTGTGTATAATATTGTCTTGCTTCTGCTCACTTCCTTCAGCATTAGTTCATACAAATTTCTCCAGGTTTGTTTAGTCTTTGAAGAGAGAAATAGGGACAATGGTTGGAAGTTACAAAAAGGCACATATATGATTGACTTATGATTGATGTCAAGAAAAAAACTTTCTGATAATTACAGGTATCTAAAAGTAGTATGAAGAAGTAACATATATATTTGGAAGGCAATAAAGTCTTCTAAATTCAGATAGAAACAAGAGGTTAAGGAGAAAGGGTGGAGGGAGAATAAGAGAGGGATCTCGGATGAGGGGGTAGGTAAATAATAGGAGGGCAAGGTAGCAGGTAGAAGTGAAGTAGAGGAGTTAGGAGAGATACAAAGTAAGAGACACAAACAAACAAAATAAAAATCAGGAGTAGAGTTTATTAGAGAAAAAAACAAAGGTAGTAATCATGATTTTAGTCAAAGTCAAAGCTAAAATAAATTTAAAAGAAAAAAATCTGGAAACTACACTATATTTCAGTCATATTAATCAATTTTGTTTTAGACTATTTAAAATAAGTAAGTATAAGGTTGTAATAATGTTTTGGTATAGGAAACGATGAGTTAGTAGACAGAAAAATATGAAAAGATTTTGAATTTTGAAGGAAGATGTTATCCACAGTCAGAAAAACAAAAGACAAACAAGTATAGTATGGTATTACAAAAATGAATATGAATGTATATTTCTATATGTGAGTATGATTATAGATATCTAAATATATTTATATTTATGTAAGTATATTTGTGTATGTGTATATATATTTGTGTTTATGTGTATATATGTATTTCTGTCTATCTATCTATATCAGTACTTAATTGTAGTCTTCTTAGGGGGCAGAAGAAGAGAAAAAAGAATAAAGCAAAAAATGCACAGCAGAGAACACAAGAAAACTTACAAAGAAGAAAAGATGAACAGCTATGAACACAATGTGTAGTATTTACTATATAGGCTCTCTTGAAATGGAAATTTATTGCTATATATTTTGAATCCTCTCTTGTGTTCTGCTTTGCATATGGCATGGTTTTTTTCTGTTCTTAATTGCATTTAAGTTTAAAATAAATAAAACAAAATAAGTTTAAAATAAGCTAACAAAAAATTTAAAAAGAAAATAAACTTCCTGTTAGCTAAAAGTAGTATAAGCTACATGGAAGAAAGTAGATGACATTTACTTTATTCAATCTCATAGTCAAAGTAGAAATCTGGATAGTTCTAGTGGCTAGAAACTTATACAGGAGGAAAATGTGTTGGGGGAACATACACTTTAATTTTCATACAGATCTGCTGAGGCCCAGGGCTCATTACAATGATGAATATATTATTTCTCCCAGGGAGGGGTGATTCAGTTGCTTCATTGGTCCTGGATTAATGTTAAATGGGTTTGGGGAAGGATGGTGCAAAAGATGGAAGGTCCCTGGTCCTATTTAATTATCAAAGAAGAAACTGTTACAGTCTCAGGGCCTCACCTCTAATCCTTCACACAATCACCTTTACCTCAAGGCTCAGGCTGAGTGAATTCTTTTTCCCAGAGACACTGGGACACTTTCCATACCTTGATAATTGACTAATAGTCAAATCAACATTAATATTGCTATTGGGAAGGACATGATAATCTACTATCCTATGGCTCCATTACCACCTGTGATTCTTATTCATAGTCTGCCTACTCAAAGTTTCTTTTGGAGGACATCACTACCTACTCCCTGACATGCTTCACCTATCTCTCCCATATACCTATTCCTCTCTACCCAGTGCTTTCATTGTACCCTCCAGATTACTGCCTCCACTTCCTATTGTTTAAACTGTCTTTCATATTAGTTAATCAAAAAGCATTTATTAAATACCTACTATATTTCAGTCACTACACTAAAGGCTGGGGATTAAAAAATAAAGGTTAAATACAGTACCTACCCTCAAGGAATTCACAATCAAATGGAAAAACAACATGCAAATAGGTACAAACGAGCAGAAACAATTTGCAAATGATCAACAGAAGGAATTCTTAGGATGGGTTGGAAAAGAGTTCCTGAAGAACAGGCTTGTACAACAAAAGGCCTGTTGGTCACTTGCAACCTGCCAACGGATTTAGGGTGGCCTGCCAAAAAATGTAGCAGATGTAAAAGAAAGAAAAGATGTAAGTAAGGAGTGCTTTGTCCATGCCCTGCTTAACTCAGCTTTTACTAGTCACTATTGTGCAAATCGTGTAACTTGGCAGGTGGGTGCCACTGCACATTCTCCTCTGTTTGTCACATGACACATGGCAACCAAACATTGTCAGTCCATCTCTAGTCTGAGAGGAGCGATTTCATGATAAATAGACCTCTGAAGTAATAAGTCTAATTAATTGATATTAAATTGAAATGGACCTTTTTGAAAAAATGTAGCTTATTTTCAAAATAGTTTAATAATTAATTATACCTTTACTTGGAAAGTGAACTGCTAAAAACCTATCTGTGGCCTGAAGAAGTTCATCCTATTTTAATTTTGTCTTACCTACTGCCAAGTTATGTTGGTCTGCTATAGAAGCTTGAAAGAATCCAGGAAAGCAAAGAGGCAGAGATGAGGAGGGAGAACATTTCAAACATGGGGAACAACTGGAAAAAAATACATGGTTGGCAGAACATCAAGAATACCAGTGTCATTGGATCAAACAGTATATGGTGGAGTTAAGGTCTAAGAAGATTGAGAATGAGGAGGGAAGGATGTTATGAAAGGCTTTGAATGCCAAATTGAGGATTTTATATTTGTTCCTGAAGGTGATAGAGAGCCACTGGAATTTTTTGAGTAGGGGGTTGACATGACTGAGCTGGTGCTTTAGGAAAATAACTTAGGTGGCTGAATAGACAGCAGCTTGGTGTGTGGAAAGACTTGAAGGAGGGAAACAAACAGACCACAAAGTATTGGAATGCTCAAGGTGTGAAGTGATGATAGCTTGAACCAGGGTGGTATCAGTATCAGAGGTGAGAATGGGGGCATATTCTAAAGATGTTGCAAAGGTGAAATATAGGCCTTGGCAACAGATTGGATATGGAAGAAAAATTATACCTAGCATTTATGCAGGCCTATTATATGCCAATTGTAACAGCCTTTCCTAATCCCTCTTAATTCAATACCTTCCTGCAGTTGACTATTTCATATTTTTATTGTGTATAACATATTTGTAAATAAGTATTTGCTTGTTTTCTTCCCCCATTAGATGACTTCCTTGAAGGCAGAACTGTCTTTTACTTTTCTTTGTATCCCAAACCCTTAGTATAGTGCCTCAGTGCCGGCATAGTACATGCTTAACAAATACATATTATCTGAGGACTGTGCCAAGTATTTTACAAATATTATCTCATTCAATCTTCACAGTTACCCTGGGAGACAGGTGCTATTATTATAATACCTATTTTAAAGTTACAGAAATTAAAGCAAATAGAGATTAAGTGACTTGCCCAAGGTCACATAGTTAACAATATGATACTGAATATGACACTGAATGTGACCCTGGAAATTCCTTTACATACTTAATTTTCTACCCCTATGTCTTACTCTGCAATCTCCACAAAAAGTAAAACCATTGAGGGCAAGGGCAGTTTCATCTTAATTTCCCTACAACCTAGAGCATAGGTGACATACAGTAGGCACTTAATAAATGGTTATTGAATTGAATTTAATTGAATTTGTTGGAATTATGCTGAAGGTTCTGGGTTTCCTCTCATTTGATGCCTTCAAGAAGGTGCTAGATAACCATTATTAAGTATATTGTAATGGAGACTCTTTTTCATGTACTGATTGAACTAGCTGACTCCTGAGATCTCTTTCAAATGAAAATTCTTTCACAGGGTAATCCAGCCCAGTTGCTACTTCTTCCACTAAACTGTCTCAGATCCATCTGGGAGAAGCTGAGAAATTATTATTATTGTTGTTACTTTTATTATATTAGATATTCCAAAACTCTTAGTGAAGTTTTAAGCTTTCTTAAAACTGCACTAAAACTTTTGGGATGTATGTTCTCCATGCAGGTGATAAGAAAATATATTATACAAAACAGTACATGATCTCAATGCAGTTAGCAAATGACAGCCATATGAGGAAAATAAAGTTAAGTAACATTAGTAGACATACAATTAAAAATGAAATATATTTTTTAATTTTTCTTTTGAAGTCTGCATCAAAAGATTTAACGGGTTTTAAGTTTAACATGGTAAGTTTTGAAAAAGGCATGAAACAAGTGTTATTGTATTTTTATATTTGTTTTAAGTTTGGTGTTTATGAATAACAGAATAGGTTGTCATAAATCTATGATGACTAAAAGGAAAGTGGGTGAATCAAATATAAGATAGGACTTTCAGTAATATTAAGGAAATAGTTGTTGAGTACTTTGTAGTCACTTTTACTCATGAAACCTTTAGGTTGTTTCAAGATCGTTAGACTGCAATTGATTATTTTCACTATGAAAATATCACATATATTTCAAAAGTTCAACCTGCATAATAAAAATCAAATTTATAATCAAATAGCTGAGCATAATAGCTACTAAAGTGATTTTCTTAAAGTGCAAATCTGACCGTGTCACCCCTCTACTCAATAAACTCTTGCTATACCCTATTGCTTCCAGAGTCAAATACAAAATGTCTGTTTGCTATTCCAAGCCCTTCATAACCTTCCTACTTTTCTTATATCTTATACCTACACATAATCTACAACTTAGCTACAAAGACATTCTGTCTTTTCCATGAATAAGATACTCTATCTCTTGGCTTTGCTCTATCTCTTTCCTTCAACTGTCCTCCATGCCTGGTATTCTTTCCCTCCTTAGCTCTGACTATTGATTTCTCTGGTTTCTTTTAAGTTCTTATTGAAATGTTATCTTCCGTAGGAAACCTTTCCCGATTTCTCCTAAATCTAGTGTCTTCCCTCTGTTAATCATTTCCTGCTTATACCATATGTAATATTTTTGAATATATGTGTTTATATATTGTCTCCCCATTAAATTGTTAACTCCTTGAGGGAAGAAACTTTTTTTTCATTCATTTTTGTGCCCAAATTCTGATTAGAGTACCTGGTACAAAGGAACATTAATAAATGTTTATTGATCGATTGATAGTAAACATTCATGTAAGTTATTTATTTAAAGACTTAAATTATTTTCATTAATTATTCTTCACAGTTATGCATTTGGGCAAGATGGGAGAGAAAAGTCAGGGACTCATTTTATCTCTTCCAAATTCCCTTACAAACAACTTTAAAATAATTCCTCAACATGATTTCTGGAGCAGCAGAGCCAACAAAAGATAGGGATAAAACAATTTTCCAGTTGAAGACTACTTAGAAGGCTGACAAAAGAATTCTGTCTCACTTAGATGAGAGGAAATCATAGTCCAGCCTAATGCAGCATATGCTGTGCCTGGCAAGCCACCAATAGCTTCCCAGGAATGCCAACAGTAGACACTGGGGGCAACTAAACGTACGGAAGGGACTTTTGAAGCTCTCACCCCACATACAGTAAGGGGTTAGACAAGTTGGTCAGAAGGAGAAAACAGAGGACTCTTTATTGGTACTCAGTGTAGCACTCTGTTGTGTTGCACATACGAGGAACTGAGATACAGGTCTGGGCTGTAGTCTAAGGGTAAGAAGTAGCATTAGCACCCTAAAGCTCACAGCCACAGAAGAGTAGGGATCTTGGTCATCATTCCAAGAAGAAAAAGAGTGCTTGAGGTTATTTAAAGACCAGAGCATAGGTGAGGAGAGCAGTGACCATACTTCTCCTTAGATGAAACCACCTTAAAAGAACTGAAAAAGTACAGACCCCCAGAATTACCTCTAAAACAACATCACACAAAAAAATCTGAAGCTGGGGAAAGTACAAACTCCACCCCAATAACAGAGACTAACTTTAATATAAAATTTAAGGTCAAGAAATAGGCTGGAAAGATGCACAATCAATAAGAAAAAAACCTGACCATAGAATGTTACTGTGGTGACTGGGAAGACCAAAGCATATTCAGAAAGGACAGTAATATCAAAAAGTCTTCATGCAAAATCTCAAAGAAAAATGTGAATTGGGAATTGGTCTCAGACTTAAAAAGATTTACTGGAAGAGCTCAAAAGAGATTTAAAAATCAAATGAGTGGTAGAAGAAAAAATTGAAGAAATGAGAATTATGCAAGAGAATCATAAAAAAAGAGTAAACTTGGTAAAGGAAACACAAAAGTGGAAAATGTACAAAAATTCACTGAAGAAAACAACTCCTTAAAAGTAGCATTGGAAGGAGGCAGAGCAAAGATGGCAGAGAAAAGACAGGGAGGGATATGCCTGAGCTCTCTCCAAACCTCCTCCCCACCGAGACACCTTTAAATAGTACCCTAAAACAAATTTTGGAGGAGCAGAACCCACAAAATAATGGAAATTATTTTCTAGCCAAAGACAACTTAGAGGGTAGGCAGGTAAGGTCTGCAAAACCAGGGTGAGAGTGCAGCACAATCCAGTGCAGGCTGTGACAGCACAGACCAAGCCCCAGCAAACCAGAAGCAGGCCTTGGGAGCTCCTGAAATATCATGAGCAGCAGGTGCAACCAGAGCTCTCAGTCCGCACACCATGAAGGAGCTAACAACCGGTCAGAAGAAGATTACAGGGATCACTTTGCTAGCACTAGGGGCAGAGCTCTGTTGCTTTGCCCACACTTAGATCTGGGTTGTAGTCCTGCATGTGTGTATAAAAAGTTTTGTAAAAAGACAAAGATAAAGATTAAGAAGTTTTTATAAAAAGACAAATCTCTCTTTTTTTCTCTCTTCTTTCAATGCTGGTCACATTGGAGGTTGTAGAGGTAAAAGATAGATAATAAATAATTTGAGACTAAATTTGTGATAAGGGATAATAAAACTATAGTTTGTCTATAATGTATTATGCCTTTTCTTTTGGTTTTCAAAAGGGAAAAGAAAAATTTAAAGACAGGAAACAAAGATATAAAATTAATTAGAAACTTAATTGTCAAAAAAGGAAAATAATTGAATGTCTCACTCTTTGTTTTGTGTTTGTCAGTTTGCTTTCTTTGACTGGTACCAGATTTTCAGATTTTTAAATTTTAGAATAGGATTCCTGAGTAAGTCCTATTGGGAAGGAGATAAGACTGGTAAAGTGACAGACATAGGGAAGTTAGGTTGAGTGTAAGGTACATCACTGTTGAGGATGGGTTAAGTCTCTGAGCAACCTAAGAAAGAAACTGCTAGGCCACACACTTACAAGATACTACAAGCTGCCTGGCAGTACCTCTGGTCACACCAACTGCTTAGGTCAGTTAGTGTCTTTTCATCACAGCAGACAGAATTTAGAGTAGATATTTAGTTAGGACTCTCTTTGTTATAGGCGAGAGGTGTAGCAAGGAGATTAGGTTTAGCAGACAGACGCTAAACTTCAGTAGTCATGGTCTTCAAAGCAGTTGAAATTCTATATAGAGAAGGAAAAAATACTGTGGAATTGCTTGGTGGCACTGCAGTTAGAGTAGATAAGGACTCATTTTAGGTAGGCAATAACTTAGATATGATGTTATTTAACAAGGTTTTTTAATTTGTTAATTTCTTTGTGTGTTGAATTCAGGCAGCCAAAAGCTCAGAACAAGCCACAGTTAACCATTCAGAAGGTTATGAAAGTAGCTAGTAAAAACTGTCACAGGGCTTAAGAGGTCCTTGTTTAATTGCTTGTACTATATGTGTGTAATCTATCTATCTATTTCTATATATGCGTATGTGTTTATACATACATATATATATATACACACACACATACATATGCACACATAGACATATACACACATTGTATATCTAATATACATATATATTACATACATATATATATATATATATATATACACACACATACATATACATACATACACACACACATATTCATAAATATGCTGTTAAAAGCATGGAGACAGAGCAAACTTCCTGTTCACCCTGGCATGACCAAAAACCACAGCTGCCAAGCTCAATGAGTTATGATCAAAAACTGCCCTCAATTCTTCAGATTAATTCTTTTGAACTAAGCATCCTAAAACATGAGGATGTGAGACCTAAGATTTGCTATACAAGATAAACACCCAAGGCAAATGAAATATTGGTAGTGTTGGGCTGAGTTTAGAAGGATGTTATGCCCCAAAACCATACAGTTAAGACAGGAGACAGGGAGGAAGGGTAGACAGCCAAGTTTGGAGTAGCAGTAAGCCCCCTTTGTGCCCCATTACCTTCCACCTGTCCCTAGATATGGTCTGAAAGAGGAGAGAGTAGGAGTTTTTCCCTTGAAGTAATAAATTGTGTCTGCTGAGACTGGAATCACCTTCATTCAGGTCTATCATAACAATCCATCTGATTTAGTCACATGGTGAACCCAGACCCCTAGGTTTGAGGAAGAACCCACTGTAGTTACACATCAATTTCAGACTATTTTCAGAGGATTTAAGCCCACTTGGGCAGATATTGAGGATATACTAGATACACTTCTCTCCCCAGGGGAGAAGGCTGCAGTTATAGAGGCTGCAAACAGATTAGTCTTACCAGGATTAAACTCACCCAAATGCCAGCATTGACTCTCTGAAACCTCTATTAGGACCCTAATATACCTGCAGATATCAGTAGATTAGTTCAATCAAGAGAGGCTGTAGTCGGAGAGTTGGAAACATGTATATTTAGACCAGAGAACTTTAGTAAGTTTCAGGAAAATAATCAAGAAGAGAAAGAGACCCCAAACCAGTTTTATGACCATCTCTGCAAAGGAGTGAAAAGATATGCAGGACTTGATCCTATTAGCAAAATTATTATAGCCTTTATACGTGAAACATCCTTAGAAATCAGGGAAATTTTTTTACTGAATAATTGCCCTAAGTGGCACGAGAACACTGGTGAACTCAAAGCCCTAGCCCTGTACATTTTTTGAAAGTGAAAAGACAAATGAGGAAAGGAAAAAGAGTAAAAGGGACTCTAAGACTATTCTTCCTTTAGTATCTGCATTAGAGTTTAAAGAAGATAGAAGCAAAATACTAGATTATTATTATTTTTTTATTACTATGGGAGAAAGGGCCACCTTACTAGAGACCATAGAAAGAAACAGATCAGAAACAGAGAAACCTCAAGACTAATCTAAGACAGGCTGGGCTTTCCACACTTAGTCCCATGCCAAGGAGGAACCATAAACCCCACCCCCAAAGAAAGACATGAAGGTACAGTGTGGGGAGAGGATGAGCCACAACATCAAGCTGAAGAATTTGTCTTTCCTGATCCTAATCCCCTCATGGCACCCATTATTCCTATCTCTTCCTCCTTTCACACTTCTGAACCTTGTATTTTCTGTTTCAATCGATAACATGGTTTATGATTGTTTGGTTAATACAGGAGCCTCTTAGTCTGTTTTGTCTATATTACCAAGCCCACCTGATATTATTGGTATTCAATCTATCATTGGTGTGATGGCAAACCTCAGCTTACAGATGTATTAGCATCTGAACAAATCACTGTTGGTCCTTTAACAGTAGAACAATCTTTTCTGTTCATGCCCAATGGTTCAATTACCATTTCTGTAAGAGACCTGTTGAATAAGCTCAGAAGTACTATTGAATGTTCACCTGATGGATCCTTTTATTTAAGGCTCCCAGATGATTCTTTTTTGTATTTTCTTTGTTACTTGATCCTGAACAACTTTTTATTGCTTATGCTACTCCTAAGTGGATTCCACCTAATATCCCTGAATCTAAGTTTGTTCCTCTAATGATGTGGGTCTTTTAAAATCAGTCATACCTCTAACTATCAAAGTGAAAGGTGGTCCTCCTCCTTCCATTCCCCAATACTCTGTATCCAAAGAAGCCATGGAAGAAATTGAACCTATAATTATTCTCTGATTGATCAAGAGATTCTATGCAAATCCCCTTGTAATACACCTATGTTATCTGTAAAAAAAAAAAAATCTAAGCCTGCCTCTGATGGCAAACCTGTCTATTGGTTTGTACAAGATGTCTGTGTTACTAATTCTCTTGTTATTCCCAGACACCCAGTAGTTCCCAATCTGGCTACCATTGTTTCCACCATTCCTTGTATAGACAAATGCTTTACGGTTACTGATTTGTGCTTAGGTTTTTTGAGTATCCCAGTCAGTGAATCTGCCCAGTACCTGTTTGCTTTCACCTGGAAATGGACTCAATACACAAGGACAATGCTGCACCAAAGGTATAAAGAAAACCAAACTGTGTTCTCTCAGATTTTGTAAGATCTATATTCCATCTCTTTTGAAGGCTATACTTGAATACAACATGTTGATGTATTGCTATTGTTTACTCCTAATGAAGAAATTTGTAAAAAGAATAGTTATCACCTCTTATTTCAGGTTTAAAAAGATGAGATAAAGCATCTAAGTTTAAATTTCAATGGTGTCTCCCTCAAATTGAATATTTAGGCTTTATCCTGTCAAAAAACTCCAGACAAGTGTCACCGAAACATGTTCAGACTATACAGTGATTAGAAAAACTGAAAAGTGAGAAACAACTCTGTGCCATACTTGGAATGACAGAGTACTGTAGACAGTGGATTCCATCCTTTGGTGAGATTGTCAAATCATTAACTCCTTTAATTAAAGACTGTGTTTCAGAACTTCTACCTTTGCAGGCTGCACATCTGACCGCCCTGGAAACCCTCAAAAGTTCTCCCATCTCAGCACTGGCTCTAGGTTTCCCAGATTATAATAAGCCTTTTTTTTCCTTTTTGTCCATAAGCAGAAGGGTGTGGCATCTGAGGTGCTTGCCCAGTACCTTAGGCCATCACTTTGGCCCATTGCCTATTACTCCTGTCAGCTATATGCTGTCACCTTCGAAACACCTTGATGCTTTCGAACCTTAGCAGTTGCTGCTCTCCTAGTGGATAAGGCTTATGATCTGGTTCTTAGCTCCCAACTCACTGTGCTGTTGCCTCATAAGGTAAAAGGCTTTATTGCTAAGACATAACACTCAAATCTTCTCTAATCAAAGACTTGCTAGGTATGAAGTGACTTTTTAGGAAAGAAAATATTACCATCGAAAAGTGTTCTATCCTTAACCTTGCCTCATTCATCCTTGAGCTGCCTTTATCAGATGACTCTTTGCCTTTTCATGACTGCAATTTTCTCTTAGATATGGCTGAGAAACCTGAGAGGACCTCACTGATGTTCCATTCATTGACCCAGATCTAACTCTCTACATGAAGGTTCTTCCTTTATGAGGGATGGCATTAGCTACATGGTGCTGCTGTAGTCTCTGATACAGACCTTGTCTAGCTAGCCTCTTTTCTATCACATCTCAGTTCTCAAGCAGCTGAACTTAGATCTCTTACCCAAGATCTCTCTACCTCTCTGCAGGTAAAGCAGTAAACCTCTATACTGATTCTAGGTATGCTTTCAGTGTTTGCCATGTCACTGGTGTGCAACCTGGCTTTCTCACTGTTAAACTCCCCAGCTCCCTTTCTGTTATTCACTGTTCCGCTTACACTGGGGAAAAAGACCCTGTGTCTCTTGGCAATAAGAAAGCAGATACAACAGCTAAAAAGGTTGCCCTTGAGGGACCTGCTTTTCTCCTTTCTCAAACACCTTTTTTTAATGAGAAGTAAATAATCTCACTCCTGTTTAAAAATTAAGATGATACTCCAATCTATAATGAGAAAGAAGTTGAGTCCTGGGGGAAGAAGTACAATACAAAATATGTATCTGGAATATGGATCACTGAGACTGGTAAGCTACTAAGAAATTTTATAATCAGATTTGCTTTTCAGCTAATAAAGTGGGACATTTTGGAACCCAGGGAATGATGGACACAAACAACCAAATATAAGTGGTCCTATGTATCTCCTCTGAAGCCATCATACACATGCTTCTTGTCACAGATGTCTTATAAACAACATGCTTTTAAGAAAGTTGTTTTTGGAGAGTATCCCCTGGCCTACACTCATCTCCAAACTGACTATATTAACATGCCAAAGCAAGCATTTACAGATACTGCCTTGTTATTGTAGACCAACTCACTAGAGGGGTTGAGGCCTTCCTTTCTTCTAGGGCTACATAAGCCTTTGTTCTTAAGATGATCCTTAAAGAGACTGTCTCCAGATTTGCCCCGCCCCCAGACTTTATTGATTCAAACAGAAGGTTTCATTTTACAGACTAAATCTTTAGCCAGGCTTATTCCTATCTTGGTGTTAAACCCCTTTATCATACCTCCTATTATTCCCAGAAGTTCACATCAGGTTGAAAGGATGAATAGGGAACTTAAAATTATGATTGGGAAATTTTGTAAAAAAAAAAAGATCTCATCTTAAATGGACATGATATATTATTCCTTACTCTCTTCTATTTGTTTACAAGATCTGGGAGGGGTGGTGGTGGTAGTGGATTGCATGTATCACCTTTTGGAATGCTTTTTGGTCACTTTCTTTTGCAAAATTCTCCAGTTTACACATCACTGCTGGGTGGAAACCTTACTGTTTCCCCTTATATTAGAGTCCTGCAAAAATGGTTAAAATTGCTTCACAACAATCAGGACTCAGTCAGGACCATTGGACTTTTCACTTCACAACTTCCAGCCAAGTGACAGCATCTACATCAAAAACTTTCAAAGGATTGGAGGTACTCATCCATCTTGGGAGGGACAATTCCAGGCACTGTTGACAACCTCAACTGCTGTCAAGGTAGAAAGGAAAGGCTCTTGGAATCATTCCTCGCACATTAAAGCTGCTAAGTCCCAGAAGTGGGGGCAAAATGGATAAGAGGCTTTATAGATCCCCTGTGTTTTGTCTTCTTACCTTATAGCATTAGATCAAGCTGTGTCCCTCTCAAGGAGAGCTGTTAAGCCAGCTAAGAATAGTATCTGCTATGCTGTAACATCAGGCCAGTGAGGGCTCTATACTTTACCTCTAGTTTTGGGAATAATATTTGTAGCCTATTTTGCTTGCACTAATCATGCTCATCTTCAACCAGGCCCCATTATGGGAATTCAGAGAATGCTGTTTTCTCTTGGTTTTTGTTTTTTTGTTTTTTGTTTTTTTGCCATTTGTCATGTGTCAGGCTTTATTTATTGAAGATCCACCTGGTAGATTTGGAACAGCTAAGTTATGGGAGAGAGAGAGAGTACTTAGACATTATCTGCCCTGTCCCTACATAGATGTTGTAGCAACATCTGCTAAAGCACTAATTCTCTTTTGTGCTGCTCTAGTATGTAAGACTCTATGTTGCCCAGTTTTTTTCCTCCTTTTGGTAGCCTTGTTGCCCATGACAATGAAATGAGATAGCTCTGCTGACTCTGACAATTATATCCATAAATAGGTACAAGAAAGCCTAATTATTAGGGCCCATAGTATCATAAATAGACAACTCAAAGAAACAGATTTTATTGGGCAACATTGATGCTGGGTATGTCAATGAATCCATCACTCCAGTCCAGACCTTTGGAAAATATACCCAATTAGAATGAGATGATCCCTTATTAATCTTGGACTACACATCTAGTGCCCAGAAACTTTACATCTCCATTTGCCCCTTTCTTAGATGTACAATGCCACAAAAGAGACAAAGATTTTTTTTTTTTTTGCTTTTTCGGCTAGGCAATGGAGTTAAGTGACTTGCCCAGAGTCATACAGCTAGTAAGTATCAAGTGTCCAAAGCCAGATTTGAACTCAGGTCTTCCATACTCCAGGGCCAGTGCTCTCTCCACTGCACTGTCTAGCTGCCCTGACAAAGTATATTTTCATGACTATTCAAATTATATAAATTTTTCTGAACCCAGAAACATTGATTTTTATCATTTGACTAGCCTCTTTGGAGAAAAGGAGTACAGAAACACCAGGACCATACCTATCCTTGTGCAGAGCCCACCCCCTTGCATAAAGGAAAGCCAGAGTAAAAGTAATAAAAGTGCTATATATGTAAAGACAACTACTTGCAGCCTTAGTATTACCAATTTGCCCAACATTACAGAGGTAGATTCCTTTCTTTGTGCTAATACTAAGCATCATAGAAATGAGACTTTTACTATTTTTTCCCTTAAATACATGTCACTCTCTAGTGAGATAAGAGTGGCCCCTAGAGGTCTGTAGAGATTTGTCACTCCAGGACAGTTCTTTATTTGTGGCACTGCAACATACATTATCTTCTTTGAGAAATAGTTTTGTATCTGTGGAATTAGTTACTTAATAGCACCTGCCTCCATTATTAATCACCCTAGTACAATGGGGAAACATGTCATTCAAAATTTATGTGCATAAAGACAGAGCTAATACAGTAGAGTAATAGCAGGGATTCCCTGAACTCTCCCCAAAACCCTTCAAAATACCTTTAAGTAATGACTCTAACAAATTCTAGAGTGGCAGGACACACAAAAGGATGGAGAGAAATAATTTTCCAGCCCAATACAATTTAGAATATTAGCAAAAAAAAAAGTATATTGCACCAGGGTGAGAAAGGAACATAGTTCAGGGCAGGCTGTGCCAGCATAGACCATGTCCCAGGAAACTAGGAGTCAGCCTTGGGCAAGTGAATCAGTAGCAGCAGTGGTGGTTTCCAAACTTCTCAGCCCACAGATGGTAAGGGGATCATACAATGGGTCAGAGGGAGATATACAGGGGTTCCTTTGCTTTCACCAGGGGCAGGACTCTGTTGTTTTGCCTGTACTCATAGTCCTGGGTCTTAGTCCCAGTGCAAGGAGGAACACTCTCGCAGCTGAGCTTGGGAACACAGGGAAGCAGGGACCAAGGTCACAGTTCGAGGTTGAAAAGAGTGCTTGTGGTCTCTCACAAACCAGTGCATTCTATAGGAGAGTAGTAAACACATCTATCCCTAGAGCATACCACCTTAGAAGAACTGAAAACTCAAAGAACCCCAGAATTGCTTTTGAAATCAGCTACATACAAAAAAAAAGAACCTTGGGACAGTCACCCCTCCACTTGGGAAGCAAAGCCCCAATTTAGCATAGAGTTAAAAGTCAAAAAATAGGCTAGAAAATGAGTGAACAACAGAAAAAAAATGAACAAAAAAGTTACTATGGTGGCAAGCACAATCAAAGACACACTCAGAAAAAGAAAATAAAGTCAAAATTCCTGCATCCAAAGCCCCAAAGAAAAATATTAATTGATCTCAGGTCATGGAAGAGCTAAACAAAATAAAAATAAAAATAAAAATCAAGTAAGAGAGGTAGAGGAAAAAATTAGGAAGAGAAATGAGAATGATGTAAGAAAACCATGAAAAAAGAGTCAATAGTTTACTCAAAAAATACTGAAGAAAATAATACCTTAAAAAGCAGGATAGGGAAATGCCAAATGATAAAAGAGGCACAAAAATCCAATGAAGAGAATGCCATGAAAAGCAGAATTGGCTAAATGGAAAAAGATATACAAAAATTCACTAAAGAGAGCTCCTTAAAAATCAGAATTGGCCAAATGGAAAAGGAGGTATAAAACTGCACTGAAGAAAATTGTTCCTTAAAAGTGGAAATTGGGCAAATGGAAGCTAATTACTTTATGAGACATTAAAAAAAACCCGAATAAAATGTGAAATGTCACATTGGAAAAACAGCTGACCTGGAAAATATATCCAGGAGAGATAATTTAATAATCATTGTACTACAGGAATGTCCAAATAAAAAAAAAAAGCCTAGACATTATGTTTCAAGAATTTATCAAGGATAAATTATCCTTGATTATGTAGAAACAGAAGGTTAAAAAAGAAATGGAAAGAATCCATTGATAACCTCCTGAAAGAGATCTTGAAATGAAAATTACCAGGAACATTATAGTTAATTTCCAGTGCCAAGGTCAAGGAGAAAATACTGCAAGCAGCCAAAAAGAAACAAGTCAAATACTGTGAAGCCACAGTCAAGATAATACAAGTTTTAGCCACTTCTATCCTAATGGATCAGAGGGCTCGGGATATGATATTCTGGAGGGCAAAAGAGCTAAGATTACAATCAAGAATCACCTACCCAGAAAAACTAAGTATAATTCTTCAGGGGAAGAATTCAATGACACAGAGGACTTTCAAGCATTCCTGATGAAAAGACCGGAGCTGAGTAGAAAATTTGACTTCCAAATATAAGACTTAAGAGAAGCGTAAAAAAGTAACAGGAAAGAGAAATCATAAGGGATTTGATAAGATAAGGTATTTCTAACTCCTAAAAACTTTTTCATAATTGGAGAAGTTAGAAGGAGTATATGTAGAAACCAGAGGTGTGAGTGGAATGTGATGACATGATTATCTAAAAAAAACAAAATTAAAGGATGAGAAAGAAGATTGCACTGGGAGAAAGGGAAAGGCAGGGTTAGAATGGGATAAATTATCTGACATAAAAGAGGTGTGAAAAAGGCTCTACAGTGGAGGGGAAAATGAGGAAAGCAGGGAGAGGAACACATTAACATTATTCTGATTGAAATTGGCTCAAAGAGGGAATAATACATGCACACGTTTTTTTTTTTTTTTGCAAAACACTTGAGAATGGACAGGGTAAATGAAGAGAGAGAGAGAGAGAGAGAGAGAGAGAGAGAGAGAGAGAGAGAGAGAGAGACAGAGAGACAGAAGAAGGAGGAAGAGGAGGAGAAGAACAAGAAGAACAAGAAGAAGAACAAAACAAGAAGAAGAAGAAGAAGAAGAAGAAGAAGAGCAAGAACAAGAACAAGAACAAGAAGAAATAATAAGTAGAAAATGGGATGGAAGGAAATACATAGTTGTAATCATTACTATGAAAAAAAACTATAGTGAGTTTATCTGATAAAGACTTCATTTCTCAAATGTACAGAAAATGGAGTCAAATTTATAGAAATAGGAGCCATTCCTAATTGATAAATGGTCAAAGGATATGAACATGCACTATTCAGACAAAGTAACACAAGCCATCTATAGTTATATAAAAAAAATGCTCTAAATCACTATTGATGAGAGAAACAAATTAAAACAACTCTGAAGTACTACCTCACACCTGTAAGATGAGCTAATATGACACAGAAGGAAAATGACAAATGTTGAAGGGGATTTGGGAGAATTAAAATACTGATGTACTATTGGTGAAGTTGTAAACTGATTCAACCATCCAGGAGAGCAGTTAGGAACTATGCACAAAAGGATAAGAAACCATGCATACCCTTTGACCAAATAATACTATCAATAGATCTGTATCCTAAAGAGATGAAAAGAAAAGAAAAGAAAGGAAAGAAGAGAAGAGAAGAGAAGAGAAGAGAAGAGAAGAGAAGAGAAGAGAAGAGAAGAGAAGAGAAGAGAAGAGAAGAGAAGAGAAAAGAAAAAAGAAAAGAAAAATGACTATTTGTACAAAAAATATTTATAGCAGATCTTTTAGTAGTGGCAATGAATTGGAAATTGAGGGGATGTCCATCAGCTAGGGAATGGCTGAATAAGTTGTTACATATGATCATGATGAAACACTATTGTGCTTTTAGAAATCATGAGCAGAATACTCTCAGGAAAAAAAGAAAACAGGGAAAGACTTACATGGATTAATGAAAAGTGAAAGGAGCAGAACTAAGAGAACATTGTATACAATAACAGCAAATATTGTATGATTATCTACTTAATGAATAACTTAGCTATTCTCAGCAATACAGTGATCTAAGCCAATTCTGTAAGACTTATGAGGTAGGGTGCTATCCATCTCCAGAGAAAGATCTTTTAGAGCCAGATTGCAGATGAAAGACACTTTTTCTTGACCTAATTTTTCTTGGGTATTTTTGTTTGTCAGTGTTTTCTTTCATGGAATGACTTACATGGAAATGTGTTTTGCATGAGTATACAATTGATTGTATGTGTTCAATTGCTTGCCTTCTCAAGGAGGGGGGATGAAGGGAGGGAGAAAATTTGGAACTACAATTTTAAAAAAAGAGTATTAAAATTGCTTTTACATGTAATTGGGAAAAATAAAATATTAAATAAGATTTAAAAAAGAAATCTAGGTACATATTGGCTTATGAAAGATAGGAGGGATGCTATGTGGACAATGTATGCATCCCCATTCACAACATTTCTAGCTGCCATGCTTCCACCAGTAGGAGTATACTTCATCTAAGCTTCAGAGTGTAGCCCACCTAGCCTTTCAAAGATTTACCAGTGTCAATGATGCCATTAAAAATCTACAAATTCAGACCATCTCTCTAGATAAAATAGCATTCCAAAATCTACTAGTATTTGACATTCTGAGACAGTACACATGGCTAAGCATGTGATACAATTAACCAGTCATGCTGCTCCTACATTAATTATTCAGGTGAAATCGTTAATGATGTGCATGAACTTCAAGTTATCCTAGCCAAGACTCAGATAGCACAGGAAACATGTCTTGAGTTGTCTCCCATGGGACCCTTTATCTTTGATTACCTCTGCATTCAATTGGCTCTAAGGGACAAGCTTCTTTTTTGCTATAGTTAGATGGTTGCTAATCATTTTACTCATAATCTTTCTTGGTCCATGTTGCTTTAATTGTTGTGTTACTTATTTCCTAAAATTGCCAAGTCTCTTTCTGAATAGCTGAATCAAACCTAGACCAGATTCAGCCACATTATGATGATCCATGTTAAGCTTGACCCAGACTATGTTTATCCTGGTGACTCTCTTTTCTGACTAACAATCCCACATTCCTACTAACTTAGATAGCTTTTATGCTCTTTCTCAGACAAGAAGCATGCTCTACATGGAGTCCCTTCTCAGCCTTCTACAGGAGGCAGACCTCCCTGCTGATACCTCTTCACCATGGCCAGGTCCACCTTTGCCAATCCTTAAAGTAACACCATAAACAACACCTCTTCCTCATCATACACCTCCTCCTCTTCCAACATTTTCTACCCTTACATTTCTCAATTTACAGAGCCAATTGAAAAGCAAGTCACCCATCCAATTTTTCCATCATGTGCACATGTGGTGTTCTACAAGGTTACCCCTATGGCACTCCTGCCTGCATAAATTGTGCAGAAGTTTTGAAGAGCAACTATTATAAGGGATGGCTTACTCTATGTACCAAAATCAGTTTTTCAGATATAACTTCCTTTACTAAAATAGATCGCATTGCTTGCCACCTTAAAAAATGCTTTAAGATTGGAATGTGCTCTAATCAGATAGATGCAAACCTTTTCCCTTCCCCTGAGGATGTGAATATCAAGGAGGCCATGATCTGTAAATTAAAGATCATTAGAAAAAAGATCAGAGAGATCATCAAAGAAATCAAATTCCTTGCCCAAGTAATCCACTATATTCTACATGCTATTGAACTCAAAGAGGGCCCTCTATAATCTGCACCTTGATAGGGGACTGCCCCCCTTCTGTTTCTACATCTACATCTATCCAGGACTGCCCTCTATAGAACTACGCATTAGGCTTGGTTTATGATTGATCCAATACATGGACTGAGGAAGAATTGATAGGGAGGGGTGATTGAAATGGGAAAAGTCAATAATCAATGCCTTGATTACCTTGCTCTGTTATAATTTAGCAGCTATAACTATTTTAATAGAATAAGAAATAAATATGTGATTTATAGTAAGAACACAGTACCAGGTAAGAAAAACTTTGTGTAACCAAACTATGATGAAGTCCCAGGGAAATTCTGGTGTTAGTTGACCTAAGGAGTGAAACTGTTATCATTATAAGAATGTGTAACTGTGTTAATCATCTTGACTATATTAATCATTTTATATCAAAATGCAGTTCTTTACCCTGAGCTTCAAGACAAAAAAAGTACCCTCTTCATTGCAAGAGCTTGCTTAAGTAAAAGAAAATTAATTTGTGCAATAGCAACTTTTTTTTCTATCACCAAACGTGAATGAAGAAAACTAGAAATAATTATAAGAATTCTAAATTGGGGTTTCAAACAATAGTGGGTAGATTATTGATTATAACCTTTGTTTAGCTTAATAAAGGTTGATTTCTTCACACAGAAAGGCTCCCAGTTTCCTTTTTTAAAAAACCAAGAATCACCTATGAGCAAAACTAAGTATAATCATTCCAGAGGAAAATGGATATTCAATGAAATAGAGGAGTTCCAAGCATTCTTAATGAAAAGACCAGAATTGAATAGAAAACTCAACTTTCAAATACAGGACTCAAGGGAAGCATAAAAAGGCAAACAGGAAAGGGAGATCATAAGTGACTTAATAAGGTTAAAGTGTTTACATTCCTATGTGGCAAGATGATGTTTGTAACTCACAGAACTTTCTCATTACTAGGGAAGTTAGAAAATGATCATCCTTCATTGAACACTAAATTAGAAATCCTGGAAATCAAAGGAAGGAATAATAAAAGTGAAAGCAAGAATACTACTGAACTAAGAAATGAAACAGAGTTGGTTTTATGAAAAAAAACTAACAAAATAAATTTGCTTAATTTGATTTAAAAAAAGGAAACCAAATTAATAGTATTGAAAATGAAAAAAAAGTTTATTCACCACTGATGCAGTGGAAATTAAAACAATTATTAGAAGCTCTTTTGCTCAATTATATGACAATAAAGCTGGCAATCTAGGTAAAATGGCTGAATATTTATAAAAATATAATTTGCCCAGATTAACAGAAGAGGAAATAGAATAATTAAATAACCTGATCTTAGAAAAAAATTGAACAAGCCATCAAGAAAAAAATCCCAGGGCAAAATGGATTCATAGGTGAATTCTACCAAACATTTAAAGGACAATTATTACCAATATTATGTAAACTATTTGGAAAAATAGGCAAAGAAGAATTCCTACCAAATTCCTTTTATGGCATAAATAGGGTGCTGATAACTAATCCTGGAAGAGTGAAAACAGAGAAAGAAAACTAGTGGCTAATTTCCATAATGAATACTGATATAAAAATTTTAAGTAAAATAATAGCAAGGAGATTACAGCAATATATCACAAAGATCATACACTTTGATCACTTCAGATTTATACCAGAAATGCAAGGCTGATTCTATTAAAAAAAAACTATCAGTATAATTGACCATATCAATAACAAAAATAGCAGAAATCATATGATTATCTCAATAGATGCAGAAAATGTTTTGACAAAATACAACGTTTGTTCTTATTGAAGATATAGAGAATTTATGAATAAATAGAGCTTTCCTTAAAATGATAAGTAGTATTTATTTAAAACCATCAGCAAGTATTACTTATAATAAGGATAAGCTAGAAGCTTTCCCAATAAAATTGGGGATGAAGCAAGGATACTTCTCCAGTTATTCAATATTGTATCACAAATGCTAGCAATATCAATAAGAAAAGAAAAAAGGACATGAGTGAATTAGAATTGGCAATGAGGAAACAAAATTCACTCTTTTCAGGTAATATGATGGTATAATTGGAGAATTCTAGAAAACCAATTAAAATGAAATTTAATTGAAATACTTTAAAAAATTATAAAATTTCAAGATATAAAATAAATCCACAGAAATCATCAACAATTTTATATACTACCAACAAAACCCAGTAGGAAGAGATAGAAAGAGAAATGCCATTTAAAATAACTGCAGACAATATAAAACACTTAGAAGTCTACCTGCCAAGGCAAACCCTGGAACTATATGAACACATTTGTAAAACACTTTTCACACAAATAAGTCAGATCTAAAATTGAAAAAGAAAATACTAATAGCTCATGGATAGATCAAGGCAATATAATAAAAATTAAAATTCTGTCTGAAGTATTTTATAATAACTAGGAAAAATAGTAAAAATTCATCTGAAGGAACAAAAAGTTAAGTATATCAAGGATATTAATGAAAAAAATGTGAAGATAACCTAGTTGTACCTGGTTTCAAACTTTAAAAAGTGGTAATCATCAAAACAATTTACTACTGGCTAAAAGATATAGAGATGTAGTTCAGTAGAATAAATTGGGTATACAACATAAAGTTGATAATGACCATAGTAACCAGGGTTTGATAAATGCGAAGATCTCAGCTTTTGGAATAAGGACTCAGAATTTAACAAAAACATCTGGGGAAAACTGGAAAGCAACTAAGCACAAATTAAGTATAAACCAACATCTTAGACCATATGCCAAGATAAAGTCAAAATACATACATAAAGCATGGTATCATAAGCAAATTAGGGGAGCAGAGCATGGGATAGTTTACTGGTCAGCTCTATGGATAAAGGAAAAGTTTATGATTAAAGCAGAGAAAATATTATAGGATGCAAAATGAATAATTTTGATACATCAAATTTAAAAGGTTTTGCACAAACAAAATCAATGCAGTCAAGATTAGACAGAAAGCAGAAACGTGAAGGGAATTTTTAAAGCAAGTTTCTCTAATAAAGGCCTCATTTCTCAAGTCTATAAATAACTGAGTCAAATTTACCAGTCAAATTTACTGAGTCAAATGCCAAAATTACTACCAGGCATTGTCCAATTGATAAATAATCAAAGGATATGAACATGAAATTTTTAGAAGAAATCAAAGGTATAGTGATATAAAAATGCTCTGAAACTATTAATTAGAAAAATGCAAAGTAAAACAACTCTGAAGTACCACTTCATACATATCAAACTGGCTAATATGACAGAAAAGTAAAATGACAAGTATTGGAGGGGATGTGGAAAATTGGGACATTAAAGCATTGTTGGTAGAGTTGTGAATTGATCTGACCATTCTGAAGAATAATTTGGACCTATTTCCAAAGTATTATAAAACTGTGCACACCCCGCAACCCAGTAATGCTACTACTAGGTCTTTATCTCAAAGAGATTTAAAAAAAAACTTGTATGTAGTATACATAGATACACACACACACACACACACACACATATATATATATATATATATATATATATATATATATATATATATACATGTACATGTGTGGTTTCATGTGTGTGTGTGTGTGTGTGTGTGTGTGTGTGTGTGTGTATTTCAGCTCTTTTAGTGATGGAAAAGAATTACAAGTTGAAGGGATATCCATCATTTGGGGGATTGCTGGCGCAATTGTCATATATAGTTTTTATGCAATATTAATATGTCATAAGAAATAAGGAGGATGTTTTCAGGAAAACCTGGGAAAACTTTTAGAAACTGATGCAGAGTAAAGTGAACAGAAATAGGAGAACATGGTGCATTGTAACAGCAATATCATATGATAAACAACTGGGAATTACTTTGCTATTCTCAGTAAGGGAAAGAATCAAGACAATTTTAAAGGATTTCAAAAATGCTATCCTCTTCTATAGAAATAACTGATGGAATCTGAATTCATATCAAACATACTATATGGAAATATGTTTTGCATGACTGCACATGTATGACCTATATCAAATCACCTACCTTCTCAATGAGAATGGAGGTAAGGGAGAGATAGAGAATTTTAAACTCAATATTTTTAAATTAATTTTAAATTGTTGTTATATGTAATTGGAAAAATAAAATATTTAATTAAAATATGTATTTGGGCAGTTTCATATCACCCTATTTTATGAATCTGTGATGGCATTTACATGATGTCCACCAAATGTTTTCAAAATAAAAGTCATTGTCAGTGAGTAGGAGGCGGAGATCACTAAGAAGCCTAAGCCACTCATTTTGGGGAGTGATTGAATTCATTTGTTTTGTTTGTTTGTTTGCCTCTGGCAGAAGCTCAGGGGCTCCTCACATGATTGTCTCTAGCTAGAGCTGATTGACAGGTGTAACAATGAAAATACAAACACTAAACAAATTTCACCGGGAGAGCTCTTTGTAAAGGGAATAGGTGGCTATGTAGATGTAGTATTGTGCTTACAATAACCCCAGGCTGAATACTCTATTTAATTAACTTAAGATTTATTTGAGAAAACCACTTTTCCCATTGAAGATTTTTTGAGGGAAGAAACTAAACTGCTTTATTAGATGATGGAGTTAACAGATATTGTTAGGGAATAGTTGACCTTCTTTTAAAAATACTATTTTTTTAAATTATCAATCACTCTTTTATTATCTTTTTATATCCCCCTCCAATGAAAGAGAAGAAAGGAAGGAGAGAGAGAGACAGTGAGAGACAGAGAGATAGACATAGACATATAGACAGAAATACAGAGACAGGATGGAAGGAAGGAAGGAAGGAAGGAAGGAAGGAAGGAAGGAAGGAAAGGAAGAAAGGAAGGAGGGAAGGAAGGAAGGAAGGAAGGAAGGAAGGAAGGAAGGAAGGAAGGAGGGAGGGAGGCTCAGCAGTCAAATAAAACATGAGCAGCCATCTCCTTTATTAGTTATCTGGAGTCATGGTTAATTATCAGCATTCACAAGATTTTCAAAATTGCTTGATTTCATAATATGATAGAGACAGTTCTGGTTTAGGGCACTTTGATCTGTATTAGTTCATAGAAATCTTTCCTTTTTTTTAATCATCTTTTTCTTAATTTCTTATAGCACAATATGATTTTATTACTTTCATATGCCACAATTTTTTTCTTTCTTTCTGAGAAATGAATGTTTTCTATCTGAAATCTACTGTATAAAAGTGGCTAACATAAATGGATATTACATATACCAAGTGATACATATTATTGCTAAATAGTTCATAAATTTAATATTCAACTACACAAGTTATAATCAAGTTCAGAGCTCTAATTACCCAAATAATTGGACTTAAGAGGAGAGTTTTTAACCATTAAATTAAATTATAGCTCATTGCCTTTAACAAGACTAATTATATTCACACTCATTCATCTATCTATCTATCTATCTATCTATCTATCTATCTATCTATAGATATATGCATATAAATTTGTATATGTACTTATAAATATGTACCTATGTTAAGTCCTACTTACCCTCTCAGGTAAAAGTTGGTTGTCCCAGAAATACCTCAAATCATGTTTCCATTCTATCAGTATGTTCTGTAGGGGAAGAGAGAAATAAATTAACCAAAAGGTTTTTTTTTTTGCTACCTTCCCTTCAGTCCAATTTTCCACTGATTCATGTTAATTTTTAATTTTTTCTTTTGTGAAAATGGATGTGTTAACTACCATGATTTTCTTGAGCCCTCCAATTACCCAGGTAACCAAGAAGAATTGTATGGGACTTGCTATATTAGCTAAGATACAGAGCTGCTTGACATACCAACAATCTTTTGTAGTAACCAAGAGTAAACCCAGTTGAACATGCAGAAAATCAGTGACTCTGAAGCCAATTAAGCTCATACCAGCTTTGAAGCAGACCCTGAGACATTTGGTGGTTTATGGATCTTCAAGAGACATCCTTTTCCTCAGAGTCTCCCCTAACTGCTGGTTATGAGTTTCTCAGATGTATCATGTTTTATGGTTTTAGGAGATAACCCCTTATCTTATTGTTTGTGCTCAAGCCTTGAACTGCTTGAACTGCTTATCACCAAGAATGTCTTCTGATTTGTGTATCAAAGGGTGACAGCTCTGACACTTCTCCTCAATTATCTGGTTTCCTGGATCTCCTCCTCCTTTTGGGATTGGGGTTCCCTGCCTCATTCCTTTCTAGGACCTGCTTAATTCCCACATTATTTCTCAATTCCCTGCCTCCTTTTATTTGAAAAGTATACCTACCTTAATATTTCCCAATCCCCTTCAAAGAGATGAGAGCACGGTCTCATTCTTCTAGCTTTCAAAACTCCTTCTAAAGCAATAAATGCATTTATAATCTTTCTAAATGGTGATCAGACTCTGGATCTTTCCAGCCACTCCCCACCCCCCTTTTTGAACCTGAGGTTGTTTCCATTTTAAAAGTTTAGAGAGATTTTTAATGTAATACTTTCCCAGTGATGGGGTTGGGATCTGGGCCCCAGAAAGGAAAAAACGCTGGACTTTCCCATACGGCCAGATCTTTCACATTTTCCTGAGGCTATAATACCATCAACTAGCCTTTCCTTGTCATCTTCCCTCCATTGTCTGACCTCCCTATGGCCCCTGGCCATTTCCCACACTTAATCCTAGCTAGGCTCAATTGTCCAGGTCCCAGAAGTTCTGTTTACTCCAGTTTACTGGCCACTCCCATCCAGACCTCCTCAGATCCCTCCTCCAGTCACCCCAAACTACTTGGCCACTCCTAGATCCCTCCCACAGTTTTCCTGTATATAAGGTCCATCTTGTCCCCATTAAAATGCTGGGATTCTTATAATCTAGACACTACTTGATTCTTATAATCTAGCCACTGCTTACTCATGTTCAGACTCCTTAAGAATCTGCCCAATATGACGGATGTTCTAATAAACCTTGTCTTTGGCTGAAAGAAGGCTTGGGTCAAATTCTTTCAGGCAAGACCCATGTGTTGTGATTTTGGGGTCCCAGGACCCTTGAATCCCTAAACTGCGTCATTTGGAGATACAAAGGTAAGTTCACATTTATTAGTTAAAAACTGACCTCTTTTAGTGAGGTGATGTGAGATATTTAATTTCAAACTTCTAATATTGATTAAGAACTATCAGGTAGATTTTTTTAATCACATGGCATTTTTCCAAAATATGGTCAAGTTTAAATGCTACCATGGTTCTTCACTAAGAATCACTTGCCCTAATTCACTTAGGATGGCCCAGGAATACCAAAGGCGAAGGTGAAGATCTTTACAGCACCTGTAGAGTAACTGAGAATCTGTCTGGGACCAGATTCTCAGTGAAGGCAAATAAGGTGAAAGTTGTCATCCAATAATGCATAAGTTTAAAAAGGTAATTGACCCTGCCCTTGTGAGTCTTTCCTCCTCTGATCTCATAAAACACTTTATTTTGTACTTCTGATATATTTGACATGCATTATTTAATATAAAAGTTATTAATATATGTATATTATCCTCACGTAACTCTCCAAGAGCAGGGGAACTTACCTAAACCTTGTGTTCTCCATAGTCAAGCACATAGCTCTGCAAATAATAGATGTTTAAAAACTATTTGTTGAATTAAAAATAAAAGATTTCTCCAAGGGCAGCCATTTGGCACAATGGCTAGAACACAGAATTTGGAGTCAGGAAGGCTTCAATTCAAATGTGGCCTCAGAAGATGCTAAATGTGTGACCCTAGGCAAGTCACTCAATCTCTGCCTTAGTTTCTTAAAATGTAAAATGTGGATAATAACAGCTCCTACACTGTGGGGCTATTGTGAGGATTAAATGAGATAGCATTTATAAAATACTTAATTAAGTGCCTGACATATAGTTGAAACTATATAAATTTTTATTCCCTTCTCTCCCTTTCTTCCTCCTTCTAAATGTTTCTAATCTTTATATTTGGTTGATTGCCCATTTGGGTTAATTGCCCACCAAGAACTGAAGAGAATATGAAGTATTACTTCAAGTTGGTTTTGTTGATGGGAGAAATGAATGAGCATAAAAGATAGTCACCTTTAGATGAATAATTATTGCTTAGGTGAAATGTGGCTGTGAAAAAATAATTCTTAATACCTGAGAAAATGTAAAAACTAAATATATTCATATTAATTATTTTAATTATTTTATTTTATTTTATTTTATTTTTATTAATTTTTTAATTTTAATTTAAAAATATCATAAATTATTAATAATCTGAATCAGTCTGTGCATAAATGACATGTGACTTGAGAAGAGCCGAAAGGCCTAGCTATCACTATGTTTGTATTCCCCATCAACTTGCCATATGTATGAAAATCCTTTATTTCTAATATAGGCCGTATAAGTTCTGGGGCATCCTTATCCTAACTGTGACGTTCTCAGATGAGTTGGATCCCTGCATCAGACTATATCTCCCTCTCAGTTTCCTAGACATTACTCCTTAAAGGTTGGGGGGAATTGTCCTCTAAAGCTATCAGCTTTAGATCCCTTTTTTTCTGTATTTGCCTAGTGTTAACCAGCAGTTACATTTTCTGTCTCTTTTATATTGTAAGTAGTCTCCACTGATAAGTGCCCCAGTATCATTTATTAATAATTATTATAATTATAATCAATATAAGAGCAATGACTAATACAATAATAGTAATACATCATTATTATTATTATCATTATTATTATTGTTATATCTAGAATGATAATCATTTCTATTTCTCACTGTTCTTAAGCAAAAGAGGCTAGTGTAGGCTGTGACTTTTTTAATTTCAAAATCTTGGGAGAATAAACTGCCAGAGCTCTTAGAGCTGTATTACACGGGACATTTTTCAAGAAGCCAGAGTAAGAATGAAGTTTCAAATGGCCACTATTATCCAGATGAGAAATTACTCAAAAGCAACAAATAACATGATGATGATGATGATGATGATAAATTAATATTAATAAATTAGTATTAGCATTTATGTGGTACCTCCTATTTGCCAGGCACTTTGGTAATTGCTTTGAAAAAGTTATCACAGTTAATCCTCAGAACAAAGCTTGGAAGTATGTGTTATTATTATTCTAATCTAATAATTCAGGAAACTGAGGCAAGCAGTATTTAAGTTACTTGCCTAAGGTTACACAGCTAATAAGTGTCTGAGGTCACATTCGAACTCTAATTTTCCTGACTCCAAGCTTGGTACTTTATCCACTAGACTACTTAGGGCCACTGAGTCAAAGGACAATCCTTTCAGTAATATGACTGATTAATATCAATTAGTTTTTGTTTTGTTTTGTTTTTACAAATTGAGTACTACAAAGACATGGCAAAAATCAGTATACAAATATTCACCCCAGTATCTTAGGGATATACTCTTCCCTATACTACCTAAGTCCCCAGAGAAAGTGGGTTCAGAATTAAGGCTATCTCTACAAAGCAATACAAGGCAGTTAGGTGGTACAATGGGTAAAATTCCAGGACTGGAATCAGGAAGACGCATCTTCAAGATTTTAAATCTGTCCTAAGACACTTACTAGCAGTGTGACCCTGGACAAATCACTTAACCCTGTTTGCCTCAATTCCACATCTATAAAATGAGATGAAGAAGGAAACAAGAAACCATTCCAGTATTTTTGCCTAGAAAACACAAAATAGGTTGCAAAGAATCAGTAATGACTGAAAAGCAACAGCTACATTGCAATTGCCCCACAAAGTTCACTTGTGAATTCTTGGCCTCCTTCAATTGACTTCTCTTCTGGATAATACTGGTCATTTGGGATTTCACTCCTTACCAGACTTTTTTTTTAAATTGGTATGTAATATAGCTCCTAGACCTCTAGCAGCTTGTTCTCCCAACCTTTTGAATTCAGAAAAGTCACAGCCTAGTCTTATACTCCTTTTCCCAAGAGCTAGAAGGAATAAAAACAAAAGAAGGAAGCAAAAAACTGGATCATGCAGGCACAGACTATGAGGCAATGGCTCAGGTAAGAAGATAATGACCTGATCCCTCTGTCCTCACCTGGAAGCATTCATTAAGCACTTATTATTTTTAGGTGCTGTACTGAGCAATGGGGATACAATCAAATAAGGACTGCCCCTATCCTCAAGGAACTTACATTGTAATAAGAATAGCCTATACATGAAAAAGAACTGAAAACTAAGAGAAGTCATAGAAGGTCAAAGTATTCATTATAATGACGTTAGTTTGAAGTGCAGAAAATTGAGAATAGGGTGGGGAAGAGAACTAAGGCAGAAAGTAGCCTGGCCTCCTTTATAAAATGGATGTTCTAGGAAAAAATTAGTGATGGAAGAAGTGGAGGTGGGTAGACTTTGAGAAGGGATTTTTCATGTTCATCAGCTCACAGAGACCATAGGGGTTGTAGCATAATTTCTGGGTTCAAAGGAAATTTCCAGAATGACACAGTCATGACACATGGAACAAATTTAAAGCTAAAGAAGATCAGGAACATGGCCTAATTCAAGATAAGCAGAGAACTCAAAATTTATTTCTTCACTAAGTAGTTGGAATACCAGAAAGTAAACACAGCTAAGTATGTTTTGAATTGCATCAGCTGAACACCCTGTGCATGATCAAAAAGACTTGTCTTTGATTAGTCAATCTAATCTCTGTTTACACTAGCTTCTTTGAATCAAGACAATATATTTCCAGAATATCCCTGCAACACAAAGGTTGAATGGGAGAGCTCACACTAAGTCATTAGCGTGCCCTAATTCATTATTAGGAAAAGGTAGTAGGACAAGTAGGCATTTAATACTTTTTAGCCTGGGTTGGCCAATGAAGAGCAATGTTCTGAAAGGCTGAGGATGGGACAGAGAACTTTCACACTATCTGTATTCAGAGAAAGAACTGATAAATAGAAATATTTATAGAATAAATTTATGTACATACACACATGGTAGCCATCTTTAGGGTGGGGGAAGGAAGAAAAAAGGAAAAATATATTTACTTAATATATTTAAAAGGAATAGCAAATTGTTCATAATAGGTTTCCAGTTTCATGTGTAATCATCTTTCTCATTATACTATGTTATGGAAATACTGGTTTTGTTCCATACATTAAAAAAATAAGTTTTGTGGAAGAGGAGAGAAGAAGAGATTGCCCAACCTACTGGAGACTATATTAGATATTTACTGCATAGTGTGTGATAGAGAGGTTAGGGATCCTGGTACAGATGGGACAGAGTTAAAAGTACAAAGAGTGCTAGTGACATACTTCACACCCAGGAACTGTTGTCTACAGAACTCCAGAAAATTCTCCCTTCTAAATTAATTCAAGGCCTGGCTCATAGTTTTTCTCTACCCATCATTATACTTGGCAACTTTGTCATACATATTGATTTGCCCTCAAATACTCTAAATACCCAGTTCTTCAATCTATTCATATCTCATGATTTCCTATTTCCTCTACTTCATCTTAGCTACACCTAGAAATAGATAGTCATACTCTTGACTTTTGCTAACATTTTTCAGTTAGTACATAGCTAGGTTCTTGGACATAATCTGCTCCTCAATACCGCCACCGGTGCAAGTCCCCTACTCCATCCACCCTAGATCAGTGACTCAGAACTTGGTACTACATGACCTAGATGCCAGATGGCACCTGTTCTTGCACCCTGTTCAACTTCATGGATCTCCTGGGATTTATTTCTCCCATGGTGCCCAATCTCAGCCTTCTTTCAGTTGCTAGGAGCTGTAATGTACCTCATGTGGAACCTTCCTGGTCAGATTCCAGTTTCATTGTCTGTGCACATCTCTGGCTTCTTCTTAAACCTATGTGAGCTGGAAGAATGATTCATTGATTGATTTTTCAAGTTCAGTTCAGTCTGGTGTGTTTTCAAGATCTGTATGAAAGAGGTATGGTGAGGGAACTTGGCTGCACTTCTTCCTGCTACTCCACATTTTACACTCTCTCTCTCTCTCTCTCTCTCTCTCTCTCTCTCTCTCTCTCTCTCTCTCTCTCTCTCTCTCTCATTTTTAAACCACCTTCTCAGTTTCCCAGATTGGCAATGTCAATGTCATCCTCAACCCTTCGCTCATATTTACTCAACATAACACATATGGTGATGTTTTATTTCTAATCACAGCTAAAGTGATTTTCCTAAAGAATGGTTCAAATATAAATTCTATATTTGTCCACTAAAGCCCATCACAACCTAACTCCTTTCTACTTTTCAGTCATCTTACCCTTCCAGTCATCTTATTACACAAACATCACAATCCAGCAATAATAGCCTTATTGCTATTCCTCACACAGAATTTTATATCTCCCACCTATGTGATTTTCACTGGCTGTTCCTCAAGTCTAGAATATGCTTTTTCCTCACCTCTATCTCCTGTATTCCCTGGCTCCCTTTAAGACTCTTTCCCAATCCCCTTTCTTCCCAACTGCCTCAGTGACTCCTCTCTGGGATCATTTGTATGTATCTTATTAGCATAATTTTTTTTCAGATGTTGTGCCTCCAGTTAGAATGTAAGCTCTTTGAAGGTAAAGACCATATTTTTACCTTTCTTTATTTCCAATAATCAGTATAGTTTCTGCCCATAGTAGGTTCTTAATATATACTTGCAGAATGAACAAATTATAATAAAATCATAGATTATTAAGTCTGAAAGGGTCATCTTTGGTCATGTATTTCAAACCCCTCATTTTGCAAATGAGAAGACTCCAAGGAAGTGTGACCTATCCAAAAGAAATGCTCTTATCTACTTAATATTTTCTCTTAATGTCCCTGTGACAATGAGTCATAAATCAATAGAATTTATAGAGAACAACTTATACATAACATAAATAAATATAAAAGAAAATTCACACTTGTAATCCTGATTATTAATTCTGTTTAGGTCAACAATTAAGTGTCTAATCTGGGGTATAAGTGGTCTTCTGTAAAATTTCAATTACATTATTTAAAAAGTGATCATAAAAAATCATTTTTCAAGTTTCATTTCTAAATAGTCACTACAACAATTCTACAGTGGCATCAGATAAATTTTTCTCTGCCATCTTTACTCTCTACATCATACTATTTAAGTAACAGGGAGAAATATATTAAAAGTGTTTTTTTAATTAATTTGCAGCTTTATCTCTAAAAATAAAACAATATTTTAACCAGGCTCATCTTGATTTAATTAGATTGTAGCTTATATATTCCTCTACAAATGTTACCATGGAAGAATAATTTTATTATTGATAACAGAAGTCAAGTAATTAACTTCATTAGACAATTATAAAGATGCCTTTTGCATAAAGGGGGAAAAAAGTTGTTTTACAATGATTAGAATTTCTGTGTTCTCTACAGAGAGACTCATTTCTGCAACTGTGTAGTCTACAAAGTGAATCTTGAGATATTAGTGTAATTAGTATCACTTTGAAATGATTGATGAATTGAATAATTATAACATTTTTTAATACCAATGTTAGGTAAACCATGAAAAGGAGATTTCAGCAATAGTATTTTGTATATGTGCAGTAGTTAAGATTTAGATTTTCTCAAAGAGCTTTGATTTGACTGACATGGGAACTCCTTCCACTGATATAAAATATTTCATTTTCATGATTTCTTAGATGGTCTATTAAAAGTTGCTATAACCCAAAAAAATCATTCTGTGACCAAGCTAGTTATGAGGTTTTGAACTTATTTAGGCTGTACCTCAAATGATGTGTGTACAGAAAATTAATCATTCATCTGGTACTCACAATCTATTCAGCTCATCAAGGATTTCTCAGAGTTCAGTATTCCTGGTATAGCCATTCACCTTTTAGGGGGTCATCTCCATGTTCTGGAGCAGCATTAGAGTGGTAATTCAGAAATACAAAGAAAATGTATGATTTCCAGTTTTATTAACCAAATATTATGTATCAGAAATCATGTGACTTGTAATTCACAAAGATTATTTATAAACAAGTATAATTTATGATCTTAGAAGGATCAACTGCATTGTCCATGGTTACACTGCTAGTCATCAACCTACAAGAAGTAGAAATTTCTGGACAAAATAGTGTAACACTCAATATGCAGTTTCCCATTGCTTCTCATACCTCACCATTAAAAAAATTAATCTATCAGTAAATAAAGAATAAGCAGAAACCAATCATCCTCCCAAAAGCCTTAAACTAACAAGTAGTAGAAAGATACTATAATTCACTTAATTTCAGTAGTTACATGCCAATACATTTCTTTCCTTATGAAAGTACAATTGTTCCATTCCACTGGGAAACAAACATCTTATTTTGATCATTTCATTAAGAAATAGAAAAAAAAAACTATTCAAAAAGTTAACCTGAAGACACTTATTAAGAAAACATTAAATTGAATAAATTGGCATTCTGTTTGCCTTGTTTATTCATAAAGTTCAAAGCATTTCCACTAATTTTAATGAATGACATTGATAGCGATATGGGAAATGTCAGCTTCAATAACTGCTATTAAAATATGGTATTTAGCCAAGTCTAGATTTAATAAAGTAAAAAAAAAAGGAATACTGATGTTGAAGTGTTGTAAACAAGGAACTTAAGTGAGTTCAATTTTCCAAAGGTCTACATAGCATTTACTAAGTAGAGAGTTGTTCAGTGAAAAGTTAATTTCCCTCACTCTGCACTTCATTTTTGGTTTTATAAATATTTCATGGCATTCTAGAGTATAGTCAGTATTTTTACATATCCTGCCACTTTTTAAAAATAAAGTAATCATTTAAGGATTTAAAAAATAGTACTGTACTCAATTTATTTTTACAACATGACTACTGAAAATGATTGAGGGTGTGATTTTTTTCATTCTGGAAGTATGTATGAAATGAGAATGTGGGGAAGAAGATAGAAGGGTAATGGCTAAAAGAGTAGGATGCTTAATATTTAATGTTTCCTTGCATGAAACGGGAAATGAAAGAGAGAGACAGAGACAGAAACATAGAAAGAGACAGAGAGAAAGGCAGAGAAGGATTCACACACACACACACACACACACACACACACAAATAAAGAGAGACACAGAGACAGAAAGAAGGAAGAGGAGAAAAAGAGGAGGAGGAAGAGAAGGAGAAAAGGGGAGGGGAGGAGACGGAGTAAAAGAGAAGAGGAGGGGAGAGGGAGAGGAAGTGGAAGAAAGAGAAAGAAAAAGAGGAGTTAGTGTTTAAAATAATAATTTTAATATTAAGATTATGGTAGTGAACAATAGCTTGTAGTGAAAGTATCTCAAGAAATTCAGAATTAGGAGAAATTTGATAAATTTTTTTTCAAAGAGAATTTGGAAAGAATTAAAAAGGTATTGCTATCCCATTCATTCTGTGCTGTTTCAATAGAAGGGCATAATCTCTTGGTTACAAGAACAATATTCCTTCCTCTCTCCCTCTCTCCTTTCCTTCCATTTTTCTATTTTTTTCTTCCTTCCCTTTCACTCTTTGCTTCTTTATTTCTTTCTGAAGAACTTTGTTTTATATCCCTTTTGATGGCTTTATTCTTTGTGATCTCTCTTTAAAGATAAGTTAGTAAATCTCAGTCTAGGACTGATTTGTTCAGTGGCAAAATGGGATAACTGTTTAATTTTCAGTAATTTTGGTTCAAATGGGGGGGGAAGTAATCATCTTTTGTAACATATGGCAATTCTTATCAATTTTAGGTAACAATTTTTATGTGCCAGGTGAAAAATCAAGGAATAGTGGTAATTAAAAATAATATCTTTTCTATATAAAGTACCTTTCTTCCTAGAAGTCCAAACCATCATACAAATGTTAAATTAATAATCGGTGGGAAGTAGAAAGCTAGAAATGGTAATCATCTCACCAACTCCTGTCTTCACAGCTTCAGTTTCCACTGAAATGAATTTTGAGTATTCAAAGTGAAAAATCATAGAAAAGACAAATAAAAAATTCTGTTGGTGCTATTGTACCACCAATTCCATCTTTATATTTTTTTTCTTTTTTAAGATTATAAATAATACATATGCATACACATGGAATAATAAATATACATGTGTAAAGTTAGTGTTTTATTATGTTATAGACTTATTGTCCATAGTTTGTTCAAAAATATTTAAATACTTTTTAGAATAACCACAGATTCATTTACCCAGTCTATTTGTCCTAATATTTGTTTACATTGAATGTGTACATATATCTATTTCTATTTTATGACCTGGGCCTATGATCTCATTTGCATGCAGAATTCTTGGTGTGGAAACTCTCTTCACCCAATCACATTGCCAACTTATCTGTTAACTTGAGAGTCTAAGAGAGCTGACTGTGACAGAGTAAGTGACTTACCCTCAGTTATAAAAGCAGTATGAATCAGAATCATGGCATGAATCCAGTTCTTCATGACTTCACATCTATTACTGAATTCTACCATTGTGCCTCTCATGCTGTCTGTGTGAATAATGAAAACACTCATGAAAAGCAAAGTTGGACTAATCAGAGGTACAGTGATAGGGGAATTTCTATTATATTTCTTAAGCACATAAAATAGTATGTATTTCTGATCTTGTACAATCAAATTCCCTCAAGACTGAAAGTAATCCCAGAGTTATCTATACAACATTGAGATTTTATTCATACATTAAACCAGCATTTCTTTTTTGTAAATAATTAATTTATTTATTTTCAGTATTCAACATTCACTTACATAAAATTTTGAGCTTTAAATGTTCTCCCTGGGCTTTTGGGAGCCAAGACAGTTGAGTAAAAAGGTAGTCGCTGTCACTCTCCCCTATCAACTTCTGAAAACCCAGAAAATATCATCGCAGGAAAAAAAAAAACCTGGAACACCTAAACTGGAAGAAAGACAAGGAGCAACAGTGCAACAGCCCAGCAAACAGGTCTCCCAGTGCCTCAACAAAAATAAGGGAAGCAGCACTACAAAAGTCCCAAGGCAGATAAGTATCCTGCAGCATTCATCTGAATAGAGCTGAAGAAAGCAACCTAAAGTCTTCCTAAAGTCCGAGCCTTGCTGATTCCAGCCCAGCACCAGGTAAACTGTCAGTACCTTCAACTGTCAACCAGGAAGAGATCCTGAAACCTAGGTGGTAGAGCAGGCAAACACCAACACCTGGACCTCTTAGTGCCTCAGTGAGGGTGGGGGTAACTGGTGGAATCCAGCTCAGAAAACCACCAGGTGCCTCTGAGTTCTACTGTAAAGGAATTTCCCAGTGCATTAGCAGAAGGGAGGGAGACAGCACTGCAAGGGACCCCAGGCTGACAAACACCCTGCAGCACACATCTAAAAGGATCTGAAGAAAGCTAAGGGAAAGGAAAAGCGGGCAACCTAGAATTGCCTGGAAGTTACAGCCTTGCTGATTCCAGCCCAACAAGAGGTAAGCTGCCAGAACTCTACATCCTCCAATTGCCAACATAAGAGGCCCCAGCACACTAAGCCAGTGACCAAGACCTGGGCTCCCAACACAAGAAGCTTGGGTTGTGCCCTCTTCCCCAGCAGAAGAGCTCAATATCTTTAAAGGCCAGGGAACAAAGAAACGCCATGAGTAAAAAGAAATGTACCACAGATTCATATTATGAGAAGAGTGAAGATCAAGACAAATTCTGAAGAAGAAAACATTGTTGTGCACCATCTTGGGGAGGGTAGTGGGGAGGAAGGGGAAAAAGATTTAAACTCAAAAGCATATGGAAGTGATTGTTGATAAATCAAAATAAATTGATAAATCAAAATTAAAACAAAACAAAACAAATCAATAAATGTTCCCTATGTCCTCTCCCCTCCCCAAGATGGCTTGCAAGATGATATAGTTCTACTTATACATTCATATTAAGTATATTTTTCCATTAGTCATGATGTGAAGAAGAATTAGAACTAACTGGGGAACCACAGGAATGAAAAAATAAAACAAAAGAAAAGGAGAACAAATGGTATGCTTTCATTGGCATTCAGACTCCATAGCTCTTTCTCTGGATGTGGATATAATTTTCCATCATGAATCTTCAAGTTTTCTCAATTTATTTATTATTTCAAGTATTTTTTTTACTTGATTCTCTAGGATTCCCTAAGTATACTATCATATCAACTGCAAAGAGTAATAACTTTGTTTCTTCTTTGCCTATTTTAATTCATTCAATTTCTTTTTCCTTTCTAATTGCTGAAGCTAACATTTCTAGTACAATATTGAAACAATCAAAACTTCATCCAAGAGAATGACAGTAATGAGACAACATAACCAAAACCTATGGGATGCAGTGAAAACAGTCCTTAGGGGAAGTTTTATATCTCTAAATGCCTACATGAATAAAATAGAGAAAGAAGAGATCAATGAATTGGGCCTACAACTAAAAAAGCTTAAAAAAAAGGACAAATTAAAAATCCCCAATTAAACACCAGGTTAGAAATTCTGAAAACCAAAGGAGAGATTAATAAAATTTAAGTTAAGAAAACTATTGAACTAATAGATAAAACTGAGAGCTGGTTTTGTGAAAAAAATAAAATAAATAAACTTTTGGTTAATTTGATTCAAAAAAAGAAAGAAGAAAACCAAATTACCAGCATTCAAAAATAAAAAGGGTGAATTAATCACCAACGAAGAGGAAATCAAAACAATAATTAGGAGCTATTTTGCCCAATTGTATACTAATAAATTTGACCATCTTGGTGAAATGGATGGATATTTTAAAAAAAATACCATAAATTGTTTGAATTAATGAAAGCGTAAATAAAATACTTAACTGCATTTCAGAAAAAAAAAAAGGAAATTGAATAAGCCATCAATGAAGTCCCTAAGAAAAAATCTCCAAGGCCAGATGGATTTACAAGTGAATTTTATCAAGCATTTAAAGAATGACTAATTCCAATGCTATATAAGCTATTTGAGAAAATAGGTGAAGAAGGAGTCCTAGCAAATTCTTTTTATGATACAAATATGGTGCTGATACCTAAACCAGGAAGAGCCAGAACAGAGAAAGAAAACTATAAATGAATTTCCCTAATGAACATAGATGCAAAAATTTTCAATAAAATATTAGCAAAGTGATTACAACATCTTATCTCGAGGATAACACACTATGAGCAGGTAGGATTTATACCAGGAATGCAGGGCTGGTTCAAATTAGGAAAAGTATCAGCATAATTGACCATATTAACAACAAAATTAACAGAAATCATATTTTTATCTCAATAGATGCAGAAAAAGCATTTGACAAAATACAATACCCATTTCTATTTAAAAAAAAACATTAGAGAGCATAGGAATAAATGGAATCTTCCTTAAAATGATAGGTAACATCTATCAAAAATCTTTATATGTAATGGGGTTAAGCTAGAAGCATTTCCAGTAAGATCAAGGGTGAAACAAGAATGTCCATTATCAACCAGCATTTCTTTAGCATTATGTAGGTTAAAGTTGCTGTGCTGGTTTTGGGGGATACAATGACTAAAACACAATAGCCCTTGATTTCAAGAAGTTCACATATAATCAGGGATGGATATATAATGTGTGTGTACATGCATTCACACACATATATTTGTTATTAGGTGTGGTATGGGAAGCATATATATGTGTGTGTGTGTATGTATGTGTGTCTGCGCGCGTGTATTCCAGCATGCTGAAACTGCTGAATTTAGAGTCAAAGGAACTGAATTTTATTCTAAACTCTGTCACTTCGTTTCAATGGGACATTGTTTATTGAAGCCCACTCTGTTCCTTGATCCCCAGTCTCCTCAGTATAAAAAGGGAAGAGCTGAAGTAGATGACTTCCAAGGTACTTTCAAATGCAATGTTTATGATCCAATCACATGAAGTAAATACAAAATGCATAGAATACATGAAGACAACATGGAAAGCAATATGGCATAATGGATAAAGAGCTAGCCTTGGTTAGACTGGAAGACCCAGGGGTTATAATCTCACCTGACACATACCAGCTGAAGGACTCTGGGCAAATTTCTTAACCTTTCAGTATTCTAGGCAACTGTTTATGATTATAAGCTGTAGAGAAGTTAAGAAATCATAGGTAAAGAGAGTTTCCTCATCTAAGGAGTGCCCTTTACCAGTAGAAACAGAAATCTAGTTTCCATTCCTATTCCTACCTAAAAACAAAATAATTTTGAGGACACAAAGAGAGTGGTGGTAGAGTACTGAAGGAGGATAGCTCTCATATAAGATTTGGTACTTGAACTGAGCCTTGAAGGGATCTATAGTTTCAACAAAATGAAGGCCATTAGGATATTCATTGTAGGCCCAAAGGACGGTCTGTGCAAAAGCATGGAGGTAGGAAATAGATAATAATGGTGAGAATATAGAGTACACAATGGCAAGTAATTTATAATCATTCAAGAAAGATAGCCTGGAGCCAGACTGAATAATTTTAAATGCCTAAATAGTCTGTATTTTAGCTTAAAGGCGATTGGGAGCTACTGAAGTTTCTTGTGCTAGAGGAAAGGCATGGTCATACTTAAGGGTTGGAAAGATCAATTTGTTGGTGATGAGATGATGGATTGAAGATGTGGCAGACTGGCTATAGGGATGCTATTGCAATAGTCCTGGTAAGAGACTGTTGGTGACAGCCTGAATTACACTGTTTGTAGTACTAATAGACAGAAGAGAATAGAGAGGAAAAGAGATAAGAGAGAGCAGTATCTCACACAGAAACTATAGACAATACCGATAAGTTGTACAGGTGTAACTGTTTTCCAATAGCAGTTCCACTTGTTTTCCACTCCATTTAATGTCATGCCTCTCCAAAAATATACTAATCATGTGAAATCTCATCAGGATGAAGATTAAATTAGCTTTTGATACTTCCTACATTTTACAATTGCCTCTCTCTCTAACTGGAAGGCTAGAGGGCAGAGAAATAAACTTCTATTAAAGCCTTCCTTTATAGGGTGCTCTGTTTGATTTCAACTCCAGAAACATCAGCTTCATTCTGTGTGTTGTGTTTTTCAGTTAGATTGTAAGCTCCTTGAGGGCAACAGATGTCTTTCTTTTACTTACCTTTATCCCCATTGCTTAGCACAGTACTTGGAACATAGTAGGTACTTAATAAATGAGTTTTCATTTGAATTGAAGATAGGAAAAGAACTATGGTATCATAAAATTCCATGGGTGGGAGAATATACAGGAGGACAGAACGAGCTACAATGTCAAATACCAGAAAACGGGAGAATGAAGACTGAAAGATGAGTACTGAATAAAGTTCATTGGGTTTGAAAATTAAGCGATCAGAACAGTTCTCCAATAGTCTAAACACTTATGAATCTGTAATCTGGGTGAAGGATATTAGTAACAGTGAATTCTAGTGACAGTCAGTGCATTCCAGCTTTACAAAGCACTAATAGTAACAAAATGTGTCCTTATATTAAGCTCAAAATTTACATCCTAAAAGTTGTCTTTTTTCTTTAAATTTCTGGATTTGAATCTGTTTTCTAAATTGCAGGGAGAAAGAACAACAACAATAACAACAACATACCTTTCCTTACCACGTCTTCTAGTATGTGGGTCTGTACTTCTGCAGTTAATTGCTTGAAGGAAGTTTAGGAATCTATCTTTTTATCTGAATCTCCACATATGTGTGTATATAAGTGTGTATGTGTATGTGTATATGTTTATATTATGTAAAGATACAGAAATAGACACCAATCCCTATACTAATTTCAAACAATTAACTGCAAAAGCAATTACATATCTACATCAATTTCCATATTATCATACTCAGCTCAGTATACCAATTCATTGGTTTGTTTTTTATGTTATTCTATAGTAAACAAATATTTCACAAATTTAAGCATCATATCTGTTTCCATACAAAATAGTGATAAAAATGTTTCACAAGACAAAATTGATGACATTCTTTGTACAGAATGAGATCTTTCCTTTGGTAGAAATGTTTGAGTCTGTTCATTATACAAATTCCAAAAAAAAGGAAAAGTCCTTTTGTATATTGCATTAAAAAATTGGTTATGTTAAAAAAATGTGTTTCAATTTGTATTGAATTCATCACCTATCTATCAGGAGGTGAATGGCTTGTTTCATCATGAGTGCGAGAATTCTGAGTGGTTATCTTAATGATTAGAGTTCCTAGACTTTTCAAAGTTGATTGTCTTTATAGTATTGCTATTACATAAGTTGTTCTTTTGATTCTGCTGATTTATTCTATTTGAGTTTACAAAGTATTTCCCAGGTTTCTCTGAAGTTATTCTCTTTATTCTTTCTCATGTCACAATATTGTTCTATTCAATTCATATGCTATAACTTCTTCACTCATTCCACAAATGATGGGCATCACTCTCTTACTTTTGAATTCTTTGTCATCACAAATAGAGCTGCTATCAATATATTTCTACATATAGATCATTTCCCTCTCTCTTTTATCTCTTTGTAGTATAAACCTAGTCAGTATTGCAATTGCTGGGTCAAAGAGAATGCACAGTTTAATAGCTTTGGGGCCATAGTTCCAAATTTATTTCCAGAATGACTAAACTAGTTAACCATTTTTACCAATGAGGTATTAATGTGCCTGTTTTCCCTCAACCTCTCTAGCGTTCATGACTTTTATTTTCAACTTTGCTGATATGAGGAGGGTGCGTGTGAAGTGCAACTTCATAGTTGTTTTAGTTAATTGTGAGGCTTTTTTAGAAAATTTGCAAAAGACTATTAAAAAGAGTATAATGTTTTTACATGCATGAAATAAAATTTACAAAATCTAAACCTAATATGTTATATTTAAATTATATTTTAAAATAGCAATATATGCATTAATAGAGAAAAAGTTTGATTTCCCCTTTGTTTTTCTTTAAACACAATTTCAAGACTGATACTTCTTAGTTTGATGAACAAATCTAAACTGTGGGTTACCCTTTAAAAAGGCACCTTGTATGTCACATTGGACATTCAATCAATCCTGGGTGTGGTTGTTTGTTTTTATGAAGACAAATGGAGAAAATTCCTGATTTTCTAAGACACATTATTCAAATAGAGATTGTACAGCTCATTTTACACACTAAAGATGGTGTTCTCACAAGGAGCACCAGAAACCTCTAAGGCTTTCTGAGTTAAATACAATTTTAATATTTTTTTTTGTTCCAAGATCAATGAGTTGATCCTCAACTAAGTCAACATTTTTGACACAATTTATATCAGAAATACAAGGGCTGTGAAAACATGGTTAGGGATGTGTGCATAAGTCCAGAACAAAGAGAAAACATAGAGAAAGGGGAGTAATGCAATAAATACCTCAGACCCTATGGCCCAGCAGCAGTTCCTAAATGTTATGTTATTCTATAAAACATTGTTATCCTTGGCTCTGTTGTCTTTCTTTTTGATAAGAAAATGAAGCATTTATTGACTTAGGTGATTTTGGGGTTTCTTGAAATCTTTATGGCAACTGATTTTCATTGGACCAAGTTCTATAAGAAATGATTATAACCAAGGTGAATTCAAAACAAAACAAAACAAAAAACCAACTTTTATCCATTTTCTACTTTTTAGACTCAGTAGTTTATTTAAATAGGTCAGACTGGGTCTATTATAACTTAACAGTGTCATATCTCATGTTTATTCTTTCTTCTAATTTGGAGTTGCAGCTTTGGCTCTAAGTGGACAATGAATCAAATAGTTGATTCAGAATCTAGCCAGGTCAGTGAAGAATTGTTTTCTTTTGTTTAAGATTTAGTCTATTATTTTTAATCAATTAATTAATTTTTAAAAATTTTGAGTTTCAAATTCCCCTTCTCCCTCAGTTCCTCCCCTACCCATTGAGAAGGCAAGCAATGTTTTAAGCATTTTATATGTGAAGTTAAGAAAAAACATATTTCCATATTAGCCATGTTGCAAAAAAGCAAGAAAAATGAATAGATAGATAGATAGATAGACAGATAGATAGATAGATAGATAGATAGATTTTTTTGGTCATATAACTAGTAGATCACCATTATCTGAGGATACTCTAGTATCTTCCCTCAGTTAATTATTTCCTATCTATCCTGTGTATAGATTGCTCTGTCTATATTTATTTGCATGTTTTCTCTCTCCTTAGATTGTAAGCTCTGGAGGGCAGGGGCAATCTTTTTCCTCTTTTTTTTTTTATCCCGACTGCTTAGCATGATACCTGGCCTATAGTAAATGCTTATTTAATGTTTTTGGTTGATTTTTTGATTTTGCACACAAATTAAACCAACTCAAACTTCTTCTGTCATCTTTTTTTCTATTTTTTTTTTGGTTAGGCAATGGGGTTAAGTGACTTGCCAGGGTTACACAGCTAGTAAGTGTCAAGTGCCCTGACTGCAGGGCCCATGCTCTATTCTTTGTCCCACCTAGCTGCCCCTGTGTCATCTTTTAATGAAAAACTTTGAGTTGATTCTTCTCTATGATTTCAAGTTCTTAATATCTTTTGGTTTCATCCATATTTTGTGAGAATATCATTATTTATACATTGATTATCTGTAGCAATACATTATTCATGAGTTATACCTTTATCCACACTTATTTCACTTATTGAGTAACATTTAAATTCATATTTAATGTGTCTAAAAGTATGTTATTCTAAGCAACCTCTGCCCCTTATCTATGACCCTTTCAATTCCACTGTGAAATCCAAGATACACCATGGAGGTCTGGTTTTCTATAAGTCATTTGATATTTAAGTGCCCCAGGAAATTCTATAACACCAGATGGTGCTAATTAACACCTTAGTAGCAGCTATAACTCTCTTAGCAAAAGGAATTGTCTATAGCAAGGAAGTGGCAACTAAATGACACGTGGAGATAGAGTGCCAAGACTGGACTTAGGAAGACTAATTTTCCTGACTTCAAATCTGGCCTCAGACACTTAATACTCTGTTTGCCTCAGTTTCCTCATCTGTAAAATGAGCTAGAGAAGGAAATGTTGAACTCCTCCAGTATCTTTGCTATGAAAACCACAAATGAAGTCACAAAGAGTAAGACATGACTGAAACAACTGAACAACAATAACAATAGTGGTGAAATCTGTTTGGTCTAAAAATTTTTTAAAATAACTATATATTATAAGTATAGCAAATTCATGTTCACACTACATATCTTAAAGCAAAATTTCATTATTTTGCATTCATTTTTTCTTTCAAAAAAACTCATTGAGCATCTACTTCAGATTAGATACTGTGGATGATTTAAAAAAATACAGCCTAATTCTTGTGCTCAGGGCACTTCAGTTTTTGTGGACACCCATCAATGTGCTATCTTTCATTTTCTGTCATATTATTGGGAACATCCGTGTTAAATCAGTGGTCAGGAACACAAACCTCATTTATGACATTATTCCAAGGGGAAAGGCAAACTACTTTATGACAGTGCACTTTGTAATCTATTTCCCAATAAAACATTGCTGCAAAATCAATGTTTCAGAGGTGTAGAATAAAGAGAAGTGGATTTAAACTCAGAAAAATTATGTTTAAGACCTAGTTCTTCCACTTATATATAAAATTTCAGCCTCACAGGATATTTAGGTTGAAAAGATCCATGCAATACATCAAATGCAAAGCAAACCTATGCAGGAAATCCTTTTCCAATATCCTTAACAAGTTGCCACTCTTTTTTTTTCTTGGATACTTTAGTGATAGATAATTGACTATAACCCTTTCAATTTGGGGAGAGTTTAAATTTTTGAAGGTTTTCCTTACTTTAAGTTAAATTGTGCCTCTTTGACTTCCATCCATCCCTCATGTCCTTTGGAGCCAAACAGATCAAATCTTATCCTTCTTCCCTTTGACAGCCCTCCACACACTTGATGAGAATTATAAATGTCTTACCTTTCCTAGGATTAAGTTACATCTAATTTTGTTAACTGAGTCTCATATTTCATAGGCTTCAGTTACCTTACCAGCCTGGTCACACTTCTCTAAATTTGCCACACCTTAGTCCTTTAGACAACCAAAAAGAAGACAGTACTCACGAAATATTTTAAAAGGAAAAGTAGAGTCAGTAACTGTTTATGCCTGATGCCTCTTATAATGAAGCCCATGTCTCATTTGGTGTTTGACTGCCATACAGCACTCATGAACTATATTGATCTTGTCATTAACAAAAATTTTCATATAGTTTTCCCACTAACTATTATCTAACTCCGTATTGAATTAAGGAAGTTTTTTTGTTGTTTATATAGGAGCAGCCTCATGGCATAGTGAATACACAGCTAGCCTGAGAACCAGAAGAACCTAGACCCAAGTCCACTTCTAATGCATTCTTTTGCTACAGGCAGCTCTCTAAGAGTATACAAAGTAGAGAAGCTGTATACCAATAGGGGTAGAAGTTGTTTTGCCATCTGGGTGTTCTCATATCAACAAAATCATCTGTATAATTGCTTTTCCTATATAGGAGTTCACATTTGTAATAAACTCAATCTTATTGGATTTCACTCATATTTCTATACTTAAGATTGGAGGACAGAAGATGTTGACTGTTATGTAATATATTGCTCCAATCTGTGTCATATAAAAAAAGATAACATTTGCCTTTATGTCTTGATCCAAGTCATAGACAAAAATGTTAATTAACAAAGAATTAAGAACAGAACCATAAGGCACACTATTAGAGGCCTCTCTCGAAGTTGATATCATCCCATTATTGACTATTATTTGTGTACAGGCATTCAAGCAGTTTCAAATCTACCTAATTTTAAACTCCCATTTTCCCATCTCATCTACAAGAAAAAATGAAGGAGTTTGTTGAGAGCTTTTTTGCTGAAATCTAGGTAAACTAGATAACTAGTTTACCTAGATAAACTAGGTAAACTAAAGATTTCCCTAATACATAAACCTTTCTTGCACTGTCAAAAAAGGAAATGAAGTGATTTTGTGCAAATGGACCTTAAACCATACAGGCCCACGTTATACTATTCAAAAAAACAACATTTGATAGCATATTCTAGAATTTTGCTAGGAACAAAACATATGATAACTCTCATCATATTTACAGAAACTTCTTTCTTCTATTTATAGTATTTTTTGGAAAATTGATATAATATTTGCCCTTTTACTGGTTTCTACTACATCCCCAATTCCTCCATGAAATTTCTGAGGTCATTAACTGCATCTTATTAATTAATAAGACTTGGTATTCAAGTTCTTTAAGTGCCCCAAAAGGCATTGTTTGTGCTTCATAAATTGAAATCATGGAGGGCAGCCAGGTGGTATTATTTTAGTATCACCTTACTCATGTTTCTTTTCAATTTCCCAGTAACCATTTTTATTCTGTTCTTTCGATCCAAAGATCATTTATCCAGGCAGTTAAACTAGGTATAAATGTGTTGAATAGATTTGCCTTCTCTTCATCATCTGTTATCATCATCCCATCCACTTTGAACTACAGTCCTTTATCTTGCAACTTCATTTTACCCTCAATGTAGAAAAAAAAAACAATTTTTGTCTTCTTTACCATCCACTATTAATCTTAGCTTCTACCAGTATTATTATCCTATTCTTTTTCTTTTGCTCACTTGTTCTCCCTAACCATTCCTTGTTTCCATGTCTGAGTATGCCTTTTAAAAACTTTTTGTTGGCTGATAGTCTTACTTTGTGATTTCACTTAAGCCATTTTAATTCTCTGAGCCTCATTTTCCACATCTGTGAAATGAGTACTGTTCTAGCTGATTTCTAAGTTTCCTTCTAGCCCTAAAGTTTAAGTCTAATGAATGTCCCAGAATTGTATTGTTACTAATATCATCACTACTATTGACTATAGTTTCCTAGGCTATTCTGAGCGAGGCAGGACCTTGAATGAGTAGACTTTAGGTTCTCAACCAAGACATTCTTACTAGAATCAGTTCAACACCACACAGTGATGGATACGTAGAGAATGGAAAGGAAAAATAATTTCCCTTTATGCATTCATAAGGCATGTTGATAACAGTTTGGATCTTGAACAACAGAAACCATAGGGAAGAAATTATATTCTTCTTCAGATACTTGAGGAGATTCCATGATGAAGAAAGGAATATGGTTGGTCTATTTGACCTGAAATAGAACTGCAAGCAATGGACAAAATGTATGAGAGGCAGCTTTTAGATCATTATAAAGGAAAAACAAAGAAACAGAAAAGAAAACATCTTCTTAATGATTAGACTGTCCAATTGCAAAATGGTACTTCTCAGGAGGCAATAATTTCCTGCTCATTGGAGGTCTCAAGCAAAGGTTACTATGTTATAGAAGGTGCTTTTTTTCAGATATGGGTTGGACAAGATTGGCTTTGAGATTCCTTGAAGATCTGAGATTCTATGAGGCAGGTGGGGAACACTGGGAATAAATGCAAAATCAGTTAAAACATTGCAAATCAAATGGCAATTTATATTAACTTGAGTTTGTTTGATCTAAGAATTTCACCATTAACATACCTCTATGAATTAGAAAGTAAAAATGTTGCCCACTAGGGACTAGTTTCTAGGATTGTGGATGATTTAGCATTCATGGAATGCTGAAAGGACACCTTAAGACAGGTTAAGCTTAAGGTGGAAGAGAAGAGGGAACTCCAAAGAAATGGAAAGCACTGAAAATCACACTTGTGCATTGTTTCTGGCTTTGGTTCTGAACCTTGATGAGAGATAGCAAAAAGGAAAACTCTCAAGAAATGCCTTGTGCTTCACATGACTTCATATGTAAAATAGGTATCATATTGTATGTCTTCTCAATGAATAAAGTGGGTAGAGGGCAGAGGAAAAGAATTTGGAACACTATTTTTTAAATGAACATTAAAATGAAAAGAAAGGAAGGAAATAAAAGCATAACTTTAGTTTTTGGTGATCATGTATTGGACTATAGCAAGAAGCCGGCTCCCAAGACTTTTGTTGTTATGCTGAGAGACATAGCACTCACTATAAAAGAAAGACTTCTCTTGGTGATTTGAACACATCCAGCTTTGAAAGATGTTTTTTGTGACTCTATGTGGCTTTATGGTAAAATAGTTTGCTTGTATTTGTTCGTTGCCATCTTCTAAACAGGTGGTGAAAGTGCATGTTATTTATTATAATTTGGTTATTTTCATTTCTATTTTAAGTAAATTCTTGTTTGCATTACTATGATGTCATATATTAGATCCTGATTAGTCAAAACTGAGAGAGAAAACAGGGACACATGAGCAACAGAATATGGTCACCAAAGGTCCTTCACAACTACAGATAACTAAGAGGGTTGCTACACTTGTAAACAATCTAATTAAGAACATCCTCTAGTTCCTAGAAGTAAGCAAATTAATACAGTTATTCTACAGATCATTTCATAATTTTATTTCCTTGTAACATCAATTATTCTCTGTATATAGTATCACAAGAGACTAAAAATGAATTAACCTAGAGTATCATCACTATCATTTGGCCAGTACTGCATGCCATTTCATTATATAATGTTATCAAGTTGAATGATGGGAATGTGGTCCTTTCCAATTGTATCTAATGATCCTAGTGTTAAAAAGAAAGCATCTGCTAACAACATAAATTAAGTCCAAATAAAAGAATAAAGCTGGTGAGCATATGGAAGCAACCATAAAAATCAATGCTTCTGATTTTCAGTCAAGTGCCCCTCCTCTGCTGGGACTTAGGAAATCTGTCTACCTTGACATTTTATGGCAGAAGATGAATAAATCTTGACAACCACATATACTTTAAAGTGTTAGTGAGTTTTCCATGTGTTGTTGTCAGTAGGATCAAGCATCAGAGAGCTAAGAATGTTTAAAATTAATTCACCTCCAGCAAACATTTATTAAGCCCCCATTACTTAACATACACAACAATATTTCAGGTGCTAATGATATTGAAAAATGTAAACACTGATTTGACACTCAAGTTGCTGCCAACTTAGTTAAGATATAAAACCCTACAGATTTAGAAAAGGTAACAAAGAGAAGAAGGTAACCTATAATAAGCATTACAACTCATAATGTAGGAAAAAAGTCTTGAATAAAATAGGACAAGTAAAGGATGGAGAACTGTCGGTTGGGTGTGTAAATGAAGGTATTTGGGAAGACCCCAAAAGTGACTAAACTAAACATGAAAGGTCACTGAAGTTGAGAATCACCCTAAAGGGGGAGGGCACAGTGATTATATTGTGAAAAAGAAATATGGAGAAACAGAAAAATCTAAAACCAGAAAGTCAAAAACAATAAAACTCGATTTATACATTTTTCTTATCTGTTGTATACATCAAAAAGAGGGCTTTCCCATCAAAGAGATTTGAGTAACTGGACCCTTGAAAATATCTTAAGTGGAATCAACAGTAATTGTTCCATTTTTCTTCCATAAGGCTCATTTTCAAGTTCTCTCACCTTCCCTGGTTTCCCAGTTATGTTAAGTTTTATTATGTGTCATGATCTCCTAAAAATATATGTGAATTGGCTTCCCCAAAGGGATGCTTTAATGGGATGCAATCCATCAACTAAAAACTAGAAATTTTCATTCAGATTCACTCTCTGCAGATCACATCTATATCTCTATTGTAATCAATACATGCAGTGCATGTCAGTTTGTGGAAATCCTGAATTATGTGTGTGTGTGTGTGTGTGTGTGTGTGTGTACATATGTACATGCACATATTTACAGGATGTATTTTTTAAAAAATATTATTATTTTTAACATTTTCTTCTTTTTTAATTTTGAGTTCCGTATTTTCATCCTTCCTCGCACCTAGGGAGAAAGCAAACAATATGGTATGAATTACATGTGAAATCATGAAAATCTGTTTTCACGTTAGCCATAGTACCAAAAAAAAAAAGACAAAACTATACTTCAATTTGCACTCAGAGATCATCATTTTCCCCCCTCTGAAGGTAGATAGCAGTTTTTCATCATGAATTCTTTGGAATTGTCTTAAATCACTGTAGTCAAGACTTTCACAATTGATTATCATTTCTGTATTGCTGTTACTGTGCGCAGTGATTCCTTGGTTCTTCTCACTTCACTTCGCATCAGTTCATATAGGTCTTTTCATATTTTGCTTTGTTTTGTTTTCTGAAACCATCCCCTTTGTCATTCCTTTACAAAATAATACTCCATCACAATAATGTCACTAATTCCAATTTTCTCACCACAAAAAGAGTTGCTATAAATATTTTTGTACTTATAGGTATTTCTTTTTCCTTTGATATAAAGCCAGTAGTGATATTACTGGCCCAAAGGCTATGCACAGTTTTGTTGCTTTTTGGGCATAGTTGCAAATTGTCTTCCATAATGGTTGGACTAGTTCATTATTCCACAAATAATTCATTAATGCACTATTTCCCCTCTTCCTTTTCAGCATTAGTCATTTCTGACAGGCGTGAGGTGGTACCTCAGAGTTGTTTTAATTTAATTTAAAAAGGATAATTTAAGCCTTCCTTTGACATACTTCCATTTGTTTTTGTTTTTCAAAATTGTATAACTGGACCAACAAGTATTCCTCTTACCTCAGAACTCTTTAATAGCTCTCAGTTTTTTTTTTTTAAAGAATCAAATACTAAACCTTAGAACAAAAATCTCATCATGGCCCATTTCTCACAGTACTTCTTGCTCTCTAATACATGAATTTTTGCCTCTGCTTTCCCTAGATCAGTTTCTGAAAACATCCCCATGGAATCTTGGAAACTAGGTTTTGGCTATAACCAGGGCTAAGGCTGGAAGTTGGCAATGGAGACAGCAATGGAGACACAATGGAGAGTACAATATTCAAGAGGGTACAGCAAAGGGATGTTTTTACAAATATCCATTTTTTTAAGCTACAAAGTTCTTTCTCCATGGCAAGTTGGCATTTTCAGTTGTAAAGTTTTATGAAACGTAATAAAGGCCCAAAACCTCTGACAGGTAGTAGTACATAGGAGATAAAATTTTCAAAGCTTGCCTCCAGCACACGAATGTCTAGTCTTAGCTCCAGTTTTGGCTGTGCCACTAAGTACCTGTGTGACTTTGGATAAGTCACTTCATCTCTGTGGGTTTGATAACTTGACCTGAAAGACAGAGTTGGACTTTATGTCAAAGGTCCATTCCAGTATTCTACCTCCATAAGATATTGAGCCTTTTATAAACACTACAATCACTCCTATAATTTAGTTTAGGTATTTATTTAAGTGAATTTATTTTCAAAAAATATATAAGCAGCAAATATTTTTTACAGGTAAATGGAGCATTTCTTTCTTAGCACTTTTCAACAAAAGTTAGACTTTAAAAGACATCTTTATAAAAAATGTTATACTGTTCTCCATTCCCTATAATATTGTTTTAAATGAAAATAGCATATGAACAGGAAAATATCATAAGAGAGTTTATTTTAATGGATATTTATTAGAAACAGTAGGAGCAGAGTGGCATGGTAGATGAAAGACTGTCCTTAGAGTCAGGAAGACTAGGATCATGGCCTGCCTTTCACATCCTGCCTTTTTGACCTCCCTAAATCACTTAAATTCTCAGTGCTTTACACAACTCTCTCTAAGCTACTGTGGAGTGACTTTCTATACTGGGAGTTACATAGAATGATGGAATCACATCTAAACCATGAATTAGGGGGAAAATTCTGTCTCCCCTGAGTACTTATTTCTTCAGTCTAAAAATCTCAGGGTATTTTCAGCTTTTTTCTCATAGAGGATGATGAACTATAGTCAGTGAAATTGTATCTAGACTTTTTATCAATGACTTTGCCTGTTTACCAAATATGAAGATGACATAAAGCTGGTAGATATAGCTGAAACATACTTCAACTGGCTAAAATGATGGGTTGAGAAAATGAAATTTTATACAGATAAATTTAGAGTCCTACTTGGGGTTCAAAATATTAACAAGGCATATATAGCACGAGGGAAGCATGAATAGACAATATTTAATGTGAAAAGTCCATGGGGGTTAAATATACAATACTCAATGAGTCTAAATTATGGCGTTATTAATAGACACAGTATCTAGGATAAAGTAGGTTATGATCTTGCTGCATTCTAGGCCTTTCGGACACCTTCTAAAGTTATGTGTAGAAAAGTTCTTGGCACTAAAAGTTCATTTGTAAGTGGGAATATTTCCAGAGATTTGAGGACCGGAGTGATGAGGAGACTTAAATTCATTTGGGGAGATATAATACATTATTTCTGTGTTTCTGTGTCTCTCTGTGTCTGTCTGTCTTTTGATCTCTCTCTCAGAATAACATTAGAAAGCATACTAAATCAAATTCTTTTCTGCTGTGTTCAGGCAGAAATGAAGTTAAAGATTGAAATGTCCACATAATTTATCTTGAAATATTCGTATAAAAATGTAGTTGATTTCTACTCCCTGAGATGCTTTGTTTTGTATAACTAATGGTCAGAAAAGAAACAAACAAACAAAAAACAACAACTTGGGAAATACTAATGTTCTTAAACTATTTAATATTAAGGGACTTTATAAGCTTTGTCTTTTATTTACTCTGTGTGACTTGCTTATATGTAAAATTCAAAATATTTTACTTTATTTCTCATGTATTCAGTTTCTTTAAATTCTCCTTCCTTAGCTCTATGACCATCATATTTATTAAGAATTTCTGAAATAACATGTTAAAAAAGCATTAACCAAGGAACAGATTTCCATTTTAAAAAGTGTCTTGATGCCTGGATACATTTAAATAAAAAATTAAAAAGGCAAACACAAGTGTAGATTTAGTTTATATCATGCTATCAGGTTTTCCAAAAGCCACGCATTTTTGAACCTAAGGTTTTTAATCTCCTGTGTACTTAGAATACCCAATTTACTTGCTTCAGATGATCTCGAATAGAGGCTAGGCTCATGCAGTGACAGTGACTCAGATAAATACACATTTGCCAAATGCACTGCCTTATAAACCATCAAAGCAATTTGAAAATCAATTTGATGTCTGACAGGGAGCCAATGCAGTTCCCTTAGGATGGTAGTGACATGCTGAGGCCACTTAGTGTGAATACAATTCTGACGGCAGCATTTTACACATGTTGGAGCCTCTGCAGCATTTTTTTCCTTGAGAAGGCCATAAAATAGGCATTACAATAATCTAACCTAGAGGTTAAAGCAGCAACAGCTATTGTCTTAGCATCAGCAGGGAAGCAGTAAGGGGTGGATTTTTTTTTAAGGATAGTGATCAAATTAAGCTCTTGCCACAGACCTGAAATGATGATACAAAGATACAACTCAATTGTACGTTAGCTGCCAAATGTTTAGCATAGGTATAATGACCATTATCATTAGCTTCAACAGAGGCAGGAAGCTTCTGGAAATAACGTAGATGAACTGGAAATTCCATTTTCACCATTCTGGAATCATCTTTGTGTCATTCAATATATATTGAGCAGCAATAGTAAATGCAGTACGCTACATCCTACAGAACTTTGTGATACCCAGAAACATTTTTAGGAGCAGATAATAACATTAGATTGTATCCTTTCTAGTTATTTTCATCAATAGTAATATTAACAGTTTTCATGTCAGTTCCTAAGTGTTGGGTATCAATGCCACTGATATCTTCCAGACTCTAGACCTCTGGGCAGGAAAGAATATGACCTGTGAGCAGCAGACTCTGATGAACCTTGGTGGGCTGATAATGGCACAAAGTGTTGGGTTCTTCTCTGCAAATCCTAACTAGTAGGTGCCCTACAAAATATAAGGAAAATGTCTAAAATCTTTCAGAGAGCCAGCTTTTTGGGGGTGGAGAATGTCTTTAGGGTACAAATAGACAACAAGTTCAGGGCCTTTCAGGCTGGCAATCTGGTTATGGGATGCCATGCCAGATCTTCGGATCACCATTCTTTCCCCATATTAGCAGTGATATCCCAAAGGGGGGGGGGAACCTATATACAGGCTCTTCTTTCTACAACCTTTCTTTTCTCCCCTCACTCATTATCCAATAATGGGACTGTCATCCTGTCCCTAAAGATACTAATCAGCTGCCTTGTCACCTTGAACTTCTGATAATATACCCTGTCTCCCCACAATCAGGAAAACTGGACCTAATGTGCTATTCTCCCTTCTTCTTGGACCAAAACTGGATCATGCCATCCTGTCTTATCCTCACTTTGTGATCTGTGCTTTTATAGCCATTTCTTAGGCCAGACTTCAGGGCACTGCCTTGACAAGATCTGAAAATAGGACTAATGACTGTTCTACAAGGATCTCCTTCCTGCTTCCACCACTCCCAGCACTGGTACTTAATGTGTAGGTAGGGACCTGTGGCAGCTGACCACAACACAACTTTGCATAGGTCCCTCAATGGGAGGGCCATCTTTCTTCTTTGTCCCCTCCCTTCTTGTTATCCCATTCCATCTATTCCCCTTTTTACCCAGTGGCCTGGGACAAGCCTAGGGGTTGGTGGTGTTGATGTCCTAGAATATAGGTTGGCCTTGTCTTCTCTTCTCTCATCTTTCATTTCTTCTTCAAAATGCCCACTCATGGACTGGGGCTTAAGGAATGTGAGTTTGTTTATGTGAATAAAGATTGCCAGTCTTGGTATAAAAAATAAAGTTCTACATAAATTCTAATTAGCACTTTTAGTAATGTCAAGTGATATAGATAAATAGATAGATAGATAGGTAGATAGATAGATAAATATAGACATAGATAGATATAGATATAGATATAGATATAGATATAGATATAGATATAGATATAGATATAGATATAGATATAGATATAGATATAGATATAGATATAGATATTATAGATATAGAGACATAGTTACATACTTACTGGACAAGTTTGCCACTGTCATAGAATATACCCAGTTTGTAGTTAAAATAGAAAAGTGATTCCCTACAAGTTGACAAGGTCCATTGGATGCTTCTGTGTTTAGATTGTACTAAGTCCCAGAATAGAGTCTCCTCACTTTCTGCCAAATAAAACAGAAATACCTCATTCTGCCACTTAAAACATTTAAACATTTAACTTCAACCTGTCTTTCCATTTTTATCTTACACTATTTCCCTTCTCACAGCTCTGCATTCTAGTGAAACTTAACTACTCTTACTTACATCATCCTCTCTTCTCATCTTGCCCTATACTTTAATGAAATATTCAGTACTGTTTCCATCATACCAAGCTATACTTTCATCACATTGTCCATCATCCTTGGCAAAGACTCCCTTATATCCCATATTCACCTATCAAAATTCCTTCCTTCCTTTAAGGCTAATCTCAAAGGTCTTCCTGACAAGTCTTTGTGTCCTCTCTCTTTTCTCCCCTCTTACTGAAGTTGATGGTGAAAGTGATTGTTTCCCCTCAGCTTGTCATAGAATTTTCTTTAAATTTTCTCCCCTCCTCAGTAATTGGAGCCCACTCCCTTTTGAAATTACTTGTATTTGCTGTGTACATGTTGGAGTATCACCCCTAGCAGAACAGAAGCTCTTCAAGGCCTGGGATAGTTCTATTTTTGTCTCCATGACTTTGCTGCCAAATATGATACCTTGTACTTTAAAAAATATATATATTAAATATTTTATTTTTCCCAATTACACATAAAAACAATTTCCACTTTTTTTTTTCAAATTTGGAGTTCCAAATTGTCTCCCTCCCTTTCCATGTAAGTCATTCTGTAAAAGAAAACAGAAAAAAAAAAAAAAGAAAAAACATTAAAAAGTGTCTTTTCTTGCATTCAAGTTCTACCAGCTCTTTTTCTGGAGGTGAACAACACATTTCATCAGAAGTCCTACAGAACTGTCTTAGACCATTGTGTTGGCTGAGAATAACTAAGTTATTCATGGTAGATCATCATATAATTTCACTATTACTGTGTAAAATGTTCTTATTCTGTTCATTTCACTTTGCATCAGTTCATATAACTGTTTCCATGTTTTTTTCTGAGATTATCATGCTCATGACTTCTTAAAGCACAATATTATTCCATCACAATCATATACAACAATGTGTTTGGCCATTTCCCAATTGAGGGACATCCCCTTAATTTCTAATTCTTTGCCACCACTGAAAGAGCTGCTATAATTATTTTTTGTACACATAAGTCCTTTTCCTTTTCAGTTTTTATCTTTTTGGGATAGAGACCAAGCAGTGGTATTGCTTGGTCAAAGGGCATGCTTGGTGTTCTGGCCCTTTTGTTATTGTTACAAATTGTTCTCCATAATGGTTGAATCAGTATACAACTTCAACAATGATATATCAGTGTTTTAATTTTCCCACATCCTCTCCAGCATCTGTCATTTTCCTTTTTCTTCATATAAACCAATCTGATAGGTACGAGGTAGTAGCTCAGAGTTATTTTAATTTGCATTTCCCTCATCAGTAATTATTTAGGGCATTACACACACACACACACACACACACACACACACACATATATACATATGGCTTTGATTACTTTGTCTGAAAAGCACCTATTCATATCATTTTACCATTTATCAACTGAGAAATGGCTGAGTTGATTTGATTCAGTTTTTGTTTGAGAAACAAAGTTTTTATTAGAGAAACCTCCTGTAGCTTTTTTCACAGCAATGATTACCATCTATGTATATCCCTCCATTGTATTTTCCCCATTTATCCTACTCTCTGTCTCCTTTTACCCTGTCCATCCTCAAAGAGGTTTAGCTTCCCCCAACCTACCCTCCCCTTTTATCACCTCACCTCACTCCCCCTTATCTTCTTCCCTTCCTACTTTACTGCAGGATAGATTTCTACACCCATTGAGTGTGTATATTATTCCATCTCTGAGCCAATTCTGATGAAAGTAAAGTTCATACGTTCCCCTCCCCACTTTCCCAATTTTCCCTCCACTGTAAAATCTATTTCAAGCCTCTTTTATGTCAGATATTTTATCCCATTTTACCTCTCCCTTTCTCCTTTTCCCAGTGCTTTCTTTCTCATCTTTTAATTGCATTTTTAGATAACCATACAATAACATTTAACTTATACCTCTGCTTTTGGTCTATGTGTACTCCTTCTAACCAAACTAATGAGAAAGTTTTAGGAGTTATAAATATCATTTTCCTATGTAAGAATATAAATAGTTTAACATTATTAAATCTCTTGTGATTTTTCTTTCCTGTTTACCTTTTTTATGCTTCCTTTTTTGGGATCTCTTTCAGTAGATAAACAATGGATTCTTTCCATTTCTATTTTAGTCTCTGTTTCTAGAATATAAGGACATTTTTCCTTGTCTAGGCTCTTTTTTGATTGTGACTTTCAGGCATTGCAATGATTCTTTAATTATCTCTCCTGGATATATTTTCCAAGTTAGCTATTTTTTCAGTGATTTATTTTATGTTTTATTCTATTTTTTACTCTTTTTATTTTGTTTGAGTGTTTTTTGATGTTTCATAAAGTCATTAACCACTACTTGCCCAATTCTAACATTTAAGGAATTATTTTCTTCAGTGAGCTTTTGTGCCTCCTTTTCCACTTGGCCAATTCTACTTTTTAAAGAGTTCTCTTCATTGGATTATTGTGCCTCCTTTACTATTTGGCCTCTTCTGTTTTTTAAGGTCTTATTTTCTTCAGTATTTTTGTGCCTCCTTTCCCAAGCTGTTAATTCTTTTTTCTTTATTTTCTTGCATCACTCATTTCTCTTCCCAATTTTTCCTCTACCTCCCTTACTTGACTTTTAAAAACTATTTTGAGCTCTTCCATGGCCTGTATTTTTTTCTTCTGAGTATGTGTTTTGATATTTCTTGTCACCATAGTAATTTTCCATGGTCAGGATTATATTCTATTGTTTGCTCAGTTTCCAACCTATTTTTTGACTTTTAACTCTGTGCTAAATTGGGGCTCTCCTTCCCAAGTACTTTCCAAGTCACTGTCCCAAACTTAGGTTTTCTTTGCAGCTATTTGCAGAGACAATTCTGAGGACTTGTAACTTCTTGGCTCTTCTAAGGGGGTATGTTCTAGGGAGAGATGTGCTGTACTCTAGAGTGCACTGGTTTGTGAGCAACCACAAGCAGTCTTTTCAATCCTGTAACTGTGTTATCAATCTCTGCTCCTCTGTGCCCCCAAAAGGACTGGTGTGCTAGTGCTCTTTCTCACACTTGGCCTAAGACCTAGGACTGCACACAGTCCTGCTCCTGATGCCACCAAAAGAACTGGTGTAAATCTTTTCCTGACCCATTGTATGATCCCCTTACCGTCTATGTGCTAAACACTCTGGAAATTTCTATTTCTGCCATTGATTCATTCTCCCCAAGGCCTACTCCTAGTTTGCTGGAGCCTGCTCTTTGCTGGAATGGCCTGCACTGAACTGTGTTCCTTTTTTACCCTGGTGCAATAGACCTTTCCTGCTGATCTTCTAAGTTGTCTTGGGCTGTAAAATTGTTTCATTCCATCTTTTTGTGGATCCTGCCACTCTAGAATTTCTTTAGTTATTATTTAAAGGTATTTGGAGGGGTTTGGGGGAGAGTTCAGGCAAGTCCCTATCTTTACTCTGCTATCTTTGCTTCTCCCCTGACAGCTTGTATTCTTACTAAATCATTGTTGAGTGGAGTTGAATGGCTATGTGTTATCATAGATTTAAAGCTAGAAGAGAGCTTAGAGGTCACCAACTCCAACCCATTCACTTTACAGGTAAAGAAATCAAGGCTTAGAGATATTAAGTGAATTCTCTAATGTAATAGGCATCATATCAGAGCTAGGATTTAGCCATATCCTTTAACTGCAAATTCAGTACCCTTTCCATCATACCAAGCTAAACTTCAAGGTAGTTTTGGTTACCTTCACTCTAAAGTAACTAGAGAAAATCAAGAGACTTAGAAGTCATATTAAAAGCTCACTTTATTGTTTAAAAAGTACTTTCCACAGAAGAACCCAAGTTGGTCTCTCTGTTCCTCACATGTGATGCTTTATTGCCTATTTCTTCTATGTTTTTGCACTATTCTCCATGTCTGAAATGCATTCTCTCCAAACTTCTGTCCCACAGAGTCACTTTCTTCATTTAAGAAACAATTCAAGGGAGCAAAGCAAAGATGGTGCAGAGAAGCCAGGAAGTTGCCTGAGCTCTTCCCAGTTTCCCTCAGAAACAAGGTTAAGTCAAGACTCTAAATGGATTCTGGAGTGACAGAACCTAAAAAAAGATGGCGTGAAACAATTTTCTAGCTTAAGATAACTTAGAAAGACTTCAGGAAATGTATGTCTCACTTGAATAAAAGGGGAGCACAGCCCAACCCAGATGATGTCCTGGCAAACCAGCAGGAAGCTTTGGGTCAAAGCACAGATCAGCAACTGAGGATCTCTGGTCCTAGCTCAGCAGGCCAGTAGCACAGCAGGCCCTCTGTGAGGCCTCCAGCACCAGCACAGAAGGTGCCAGCCCCAGAAACCAGGAAACAACAGGATCATTTGGCCTGGGCTACTTCAGCACAGTGAGCAATCGGCCAGCATCTGAGGCCCCAGTGCACAAAGCAAGTGATCAGACCTCTGGACCCCAGGACAAGAAGCTTGGGACAGTGTCCCTGTGCCCCAGGAAAAGAACTCAACTTTAAAAGCAACAAAATAGGCACAAATGATCAAGAAGCAAAAAAGGAACATTGACCATAGAAAGTTACTATGGTGACAGGGAAGATCAAAACACAAACTCTGAAGAGGACAATATTTTCAATATATCCACATCCCAAAATTGAAAGGGAAATATAAATTGCTCTGAAGCCCAATAAACCTTTTTGGATGAGCTCAAGAAAGTTAAATAAAAGAAGTAGAAGAAAAATTGGGAAAGAAATGAGAGGTATGCAAGAGAGAGTAAAAATCTGGGAAAAGGAAGGACAAAAATTGACTGAAGAAAACAATTACTTTAAAAAAATGGCCAGATGGAAAAAAATCATAGAAAATCATGACTCAATAAAAAGTAGGATTGGCTAAAAGGAAAAGGAGGTGCAAAAGCTAACTGAAGAAAATAGTTCCTTAAAAATTAGAATTGGACAAGTGGAAGCCAATGACTGTATGAGACATCAAGAATCAGTCAAACAAAATCAAAAGAATGAAAAAAATAGAAGAAAATGTAAAATATCTCATTGCAAAAATGACTGACCTGGAAAATAGATATAAGAGAGATAGTTTAAGAATTGTAGAACTAACTGAAAACCATGATAAAAAAAATGAGCCTGGACATCATCTTTCAAGAAATTATCAAGGAAAAATACACCGTTATTCTAGAACCGAAGGATAAAATAGTCATTGAAAGAACTCACCAATCACTTCCTGAAAGAGATCCCAAAAGGAAAAATCCAAATTCTAGAATTATCAGGTCAAGGAGAAAATACTGCAAGCATCTACAAATAGATACTTTAAATCTTGTGGAGTCATAGTCAGGATTACACAGGACTTGGCAGCTTCTATATTAAAGGATCAAAAGACTTGAAATATGATATTCTGGAAAGCAAAGGATCTAGGATTACAACCAAGAATCAACTACCCCCAAAATTTGAGCATACTATTTCAGGGCAAAAGATGGACATTCAATGAAATAGGAAACTTTCAATCAGTTTTGATGAAAAGACGAGGGCTGAATAGAAAATTTGATCTTCAAATACAGGACTCAAGAAAAGCATAAGTAGGTAAAGATTAAAGAAAAAATGTTATTCAATAGGCCTAATTGTTTACATCCCTATATGGGAAGATAATACTTGTAACTCTTGAAAACTGTATTTTTATTAGGGCATTTAGAAGGGGTATACATAGATAGAGGATGTAAGCATGAGTTGAGATTGATGTGATTTAAAAAAAAATAAATGGTGAAAAAAGGATTGAACTAGAAGAAGAGGGAGAAGGGAGGCAGAATAGGATAAATTACTTCATAAGAAAAGGCAAAATACCTATTACAGTAGAGAGAAAGAAGGGAGGGGGATGAGCGTAGTTTGAACCTTACATCAGATTTGGGTCAAAGAGGCAGTAACATAACACACTGAATTGAGTATATAAATCTAACCCAGAGGAGTAGGAGGAGAAGGGAGAAAGAAAAGATAGGTTGGCTGATAGAAGGGAAGGCAGAAGGGAGGGCAGAAATAGAAGTGAGAAAGGGAAAGAAAAGGGAGGAGACTGATAGAAGAAAGGGCAGATTGAGGAATGCAGTACTCAGAAGTAAAACACTGGTGAGGAGGAGAAAGGAGAGAAAAACAATATAAACAGGGAAAAAATAGGATGGAGAGAAAGACACAATTAGTAATTGTAACTGTCAATGTGAATGGGATGAATTCTCCCATAAAAAGGAAACAGATAGCAGAATGGATTAAAAAACATAATCCTACAATATGTTGTTTACAGGAAACACATTTGAAAAAGAGAGACACACAGAGTAAAGTAAAACGCTGGAGTAGAATACATTATGCTTCAAGTGAACTTAAAAAAAAAAGCAGAGGTAAGAATCCTAATTTCAGACACAGTGAAAGCAAAAATAGATCTAATTAAAAGAGGTGATGAAAGAAACTACATCTTTCTAAAAGATACCATAGAAAATGAATATCAATACTAACCATATACTCACCAAGTGGTATAGTATCCAAATTCTTAGGTGAGTAGTTAAATGAGTTACAGGGAGGAATAGAGAGCAAAACTACACTAGTGGGGGACCTCAAACTCTCCCACTCAGAACTAGAGAAATCTAACCACAAAAGAAACAAGAAAGAAATTAAGGCAGTGAATACAATTTTAGAAAAGTTAAATATGATAGACCTCTGGGAAAAATTGAATGGGGATAAAAACAATATCCCTTTTTCCTCAGTGGTACATGGCACCTACATAAAAATTAACCATATATTAGGAAATAAAAAGTCTACAATCTAATGAAGAAAGGGAAAATGTTAAATGCATCTTTTTCAAATCATGATGCAATAAAAATTGCATGTAATAAAGGGCCAAGAAAAGATAGACTAAAATTAATTAGAACCTAATAATCTATTCCTAAAGAATGAGTGGGTCAAACAACATGTTAATCTTAAAAAATATCAATTATTTCAGCAAAGAGAATGACTATAATGAGACAACATAACACAATTTATGGGATACATAACTACCAAAGTAGTTCTTAGGGGAAATTTCATATCAGTAAATGCTTACATGAATAAAATTGAAAAAGAGGAGATCAAGAAATTGGACATGCAATTAAAAAAGGTAGAAAAAGAATAAATCAAATATCCCTTATTAAATACCAAATTAAAAATTCTAAAAGTCAAAGGCGAGGTTAATAAAATTGAAATTAAGAAATCTGTTGAACTAATAAAGAAATTAAGAGGTGGTTTTATGAAGAAAGGAATAAAATTGATAAACCACTGGTTAAATGTTAAAAAAAAAATGGAAGGAAGGAAACCAAGTTACCAGTATCAAAATGAAAAAGGAGAATTTGCCAACAATGAAGAGGAAAGTAAAACCTCTCTCATTTGACTCTTAAAATCATTCTTGAGCTCTTCTAAAAAGGCTCTTTGGACTTCAGACTAGTTCATATCCCCTTTTGAGGTTCCAGATGTGGGTTTGTTGACAATGTTGTCCTCTTCAGAATTTCTGCCACTGTTCTCATATTATGAATCTATCATGTTTCTTTTTGCTCATGGTGTTTGCTTATTTCCTGGCCTTTAAAGAGATTGAGCTCTCCTGCTGGGGACAGAGGTCACTGACCCAAGCTTCTGGTATTGGGAGCCTAAGGTCTCATCACTGGCTTTGTGTGCTGGGGCCTCCGATGCTGGCAGTTGGAAGTTGTAGGGTTCTGGCAGCTTACCTAATGTTGGGCTGCAATCAGCAGCACTGGAACTCTAGGGGTAGGATTCAGTAGTGTGGCTTCTGGAGATTTCCTGCTCACATGGGCCTTTCCTTCCTTTCACTTTCTTCAGCTCCTTTCAGATGGATGTTGCAGGATGTTTATCCTCCAGGAGCCCCTTGGAGTGCTGCTTCCCTTAGTTTTGCTGAGGCACTGAGAGACCTGGTTGTTGTAGAATGCCAAGGCACTGTTGGTTTTCAAAGCTGGTTTCCACTGGTTTCCCCGCCCTCACTGAGGCACTCAGGGGTCCTGGTGTTGGTGTTTGCCTGCTCCACCACCTGGGTTTCAGGATCTCCTCCTGGTATGCTGACTTAGGGATTTCCCACTAGCTCGTTGAAACACCTCCCATTCTATACTGCTCCTCTTCATCCAGGGCAAGAAGGGCCTTTTCCATTAATCCCTCAAGCTACCTGGACTACTGGACTCTTTCACATTGTCTTTCTTCTGGTTCAGCTATTCCAGGGTTTTTCCTGGGATGATATTTTCTAGGCTTTCAGAGGTTAATAAGGGAAGGTAAGAGCAACTTACTTATTACTCAGCCATCTTGGCTCTTGGAAGAGGAAGTCCTCTACAAAATATTTTTCACACAAATAAAGTTGGATCTAAACAACTCGAAAAATATCAGTTGCAGGGCAGCTAGGTGGCACAGTGGATAGAGCTCTAGCCTTGAAATCAGAAGGACAAATCCAGAGTTCACATTCAGTCTCAAACACGACACTTATTCAATGCCATACCAAACAACCAAAAAATATTATATACCACTAGAAAAAATATAACAATATTCATGTGGAAGAACAAAAGGTCAAGAATATCAAGGGAATAAATGAAAATATTCAAAGGTGGCCGATCTGTAACATATCTAAAACTATATTAGAAAAGCAGCAATCATCAAAACTATTTGGTGCTAAGAAATAGAGTGTTGGATCAGTGGAAAAGGTTAGGTACATAAGACATAGTTGTCAATGACTATAGTAATCTACTATTTGATAAACCTAAACTCTCTAACTTTCGGCATAAAAATTCACTATTTCAGGAAGATATGTTGGGAAACCTGGAAAATAGTAAGGTAGAAACGGCATAGACCAACATCTTCTACAATATAAAAAGATGAAGTCAAAATAAGTACATGATTTAGAGCCAGCGGTGGGGAACCTGCAGCATCAAGGCCACACATGACCCTTTAGGTCCTTAAGTGTGGCCTCTGACTGAATCCAAACTTCACAGATGTGAAATTTGGATTCAATCAAAGGACTACACTTGAGGACCTAGAGAGTGACATGTTGCCTTGAGGCAGCAGGTTCCCCACCCCTGATTTAGACATAAAGAATGATACCAGAAACAAATTAGGAAAACAAAGAATAGTAAGATCTATGGAGAATGGAAAAATTTTATGACCAAACAGGAGACAGAGAACATTATGAAATGCAAAATGGTAATTTTGATTTTATTAAATTGAAAAGGTTTTGCACAAAGACAATACAACTGAAATTAGAAATAAAGCAGAAAGTTGTGAAACTATTTTTACTCCCTGTGTTTCTGAGTCTCCTTCTGATTCTCATTTCTAAAATATATGTAGAACTGAGTTAAATTTATAAGAATACAAGTCATTCCCCAATTGATAAATAGTAAAAGGACAAAAACAGGCACTTTTAAGTCAAAGAAATTAAAGCTTTCTATAGTCATATGAAATATGCTCTAAATAACTTTTAATTAGGGCAATGCAAATTACAAAAATTGTGAAGTACCACATAATACCCATCAGTATGGCTAATATTACCAAAAAAAAAAAAGAAGGAAAAAGACAAATGTTGGAAAAGATGTGGGAAAATTGGAAAACTAATGCATTGTTGGTGGAGTGAACTAATCCAACCATTCTGGAGAACAATTTGAAATTATGCCCAACAGGATATAAAACTGTGCATACTTTTTGATCCATCAATGCCACTATTAGGTCTGTATCTGAAAGAGGTCATAAAAATGAGAAAAAGACCCATGTGCAGAAAAAATATTTATAGCCATTCTTTTTGTGGTGGCAAAGAATTAGAAATTGAAGTGATGTCCATAAATTGGGGAATGACTGAACAAGTTGTGGTATATAAGTCTAATGGAATACTATTGTGCAATAAGAACTGATGAGCAGGTGGATTTCAGAAAAACCTGGGAAGACTTACATGAATTAGTACTGAGTGAAGTGAGCAAAATCAGGAGAACATTTTATACAGCATCAGCAGCATTGTGTAATAATTAACTTTGATAAACTTAGCTCTTCTCAGCCATGCGAGGATCTAAGACAACTCCAAAATTCTTGTGATGGAAAATGCTATCCACACTCAGAGAAGGAACTACGGAATCCGAGTGCAGATCAAAACATACTATTTTCTCTTTTTTTTCCCTCTTTTGCATGGTTTTTCCCATGTGTTCTGACTCTTCTTTTGCAACATGACTAATGAGGAAACATGTTTTACATAATTGTACATGTGTAGCCTATATAAGATTGCTTACCGTCTTAGGTGGTGGGGGTTTGGGGAGGGAGGAAAACAATTTGGAACTCAAAATCTTTTAAAAGTGAATATTGGAAACTATCTACATGTAATTGGAAAAAATAACATGCTATTAAGTGGGGGGAAAAAGAAGCAGCTCTGGCATCATGTTTTGTATGCAGCCTTCTTGCCCCCAGTAACTAGTGTTCTCCTTCCCATATTACTTCATACTTAACTATTTTATCTATATTTATATTTATTAATTTATCTATTACGTTCTCTCTAATATTAAATGTGTATGTGTATATATATATGTATGTATGTATGTATGTGTTACCTCCCACATTAGAATGTAAGCTCTTTGTGAGGAAGGATTGTTTATTTCTTCGTACTTATAAATCTAGCACCCAACAGAGTACCTCTCACATAGTCAGTGCTACGAATTATTGATTATTAACCCCCTTTTACAGTTTAATTGAACTGAGATTTAGGAAAATTAAGTATGTTTACTAATTATATATGAGTAAAAGTCTGAACCAGAACTGCTGGGGTCTCTGGGATTTAGGATGGCACCAAAGCGAACACAGGCTATTTTATTTGGCTGATCATCAAACCAGGTATTTCTTCTGTGCTCTGGATTCCAAACAATATTGGGAGAATAATTACGCACATGTAGGGGTATGATCTACAAGACCAAGTCTATAGTTTCAAATAAAATAAAATAGAATAAAATGTTTTTAAATAGCTACAAAATCTAGTGCCAATAGATACCAAGGGGAAAAGGGTGAGAATTAATGATGAAGTGTTGGTCTTTACTATTAATTTCCCTTCCAGATAGATCAATGTCATCATTTGAACTTCGTTGATTTATCAATGCTTTTTCCATCCTGTTCATTTCATAGTCTAGTATCTTGTTTAGGGTAAATATACTACTTCAGTGATATTGCTATTATACAACATAGAACAAGACAGCTGCATTTTTTTTAAACTTTAATGCTTTTCTGCCTAACTATGCTTTAAAAATTTCAAATGGAGATAACATTCTTAGTCAGACAGCATAAATCAAGTACCAATGTTAAAAAAAAATACTATACAAACTAGGCAATTCAATTAAACATTTATTAAGTGCTACAATGTGCAAACAACTCTTCTAGTTTCTAGGGATAAAAGGATACATAACTCACAGACCCTGTTCTTCAGATTCTTATTGTCTAATGATCAGGGGGAAGTATGCACATACAAACATTAAAATTATTTAGATGAAATCATGGTAAATATAAAGACAAAAACCTGAGCTAGTCGCTCAGCTCTTTATTACTGTAATATTGTTAGCTTGATTGCTTTTGCCTTCAATAGAATCTGATTTTCAGCCTTTTGGTATATTTATAGAATTTCATGAACCAACGTATTGGAAACTGTTTTGGGGATTGTACATATAAATATCATTGAAGTCTCAAGAATGTGGGTATTATTTTCTGGAAATACTTAGGAATGATTCTCTGACTTTTTATCCCATGTACCTTACAAATATTGGGAATGACCATAGGTTCTTAAAGTCTGTGTGAAAGGAAAATCAGCTATAGCAGTATCTTCCATGATGAAAAAGGATTCAAATGCAGTCCTGAAAACATACACTCTCTCTCTCTCACTCTCTCTCTCTCCCCGTCTCTCTTTGTCAGTATATGTATACACATAGGTATGTATGTATGTGTGTATGTATGTATGTACATGTATGTGCACATGTGTACACATGTGTATGTATCTACATTTTCTGGTACATGTTAATACACACTGTGGCATATATGAATATGCATGTGAAGATACATATATGGATATATAAATACAAGTGAACACTATATATGATATGCATATACATGTATATGTCTGCCTGAAACTATATGTATAGATTCATACACAAATATGTATATATATATAGCTAACTATCCCTCCAAGCTTTATGCAAATTTGCTAGTTATTTTATTTATAATTTTATTGAAGTCACTGATAAAAAGTGACATCTCTCCAGGCTGACATCTATCTATTAACCAATAGTCTTTGGGTTGATCTTGCCAGTTAAATAATTCAAATCCATTTAATTTTAGTATCATATTTTTCCAATTTGTTTACTTGGATACCATAAAAGATTTTGCCAAATACCTTATGTATCCAGATAGCCTGTGTCCATGACAATTACCTAATCTACTAATTTAGAAAACTCATCAAAAAGCTTAATAACTTTTGTCTGGTATAATAATCACCATGATATCAAGATTGTTCATGTTGGTTCTTACTGATTAGTCCCTTTTTTTTTCCATGTGGGTAAAATCATCCCTTTAATAAACTGTTTTAAAGTTTTAACAGACATTGATTTCGAAGTTATTGGCCTTCATTTTGATTTATCAGCCTGTTTAGCTCTTTGGAAAATTGGGAGTTCCTCTTTCTTTGCCTTCTTTATACACACACACACACACACACACACACACACACACACACACGTATATGTATATGTATATATATGTATATGTATATATCAATGATATCAAGAAAAAAATATATATGTATATATTCATCATTCCTCAGTTTTTCAACAGAAACTGTTAAGAAATATATGGAATTCTTTAGGCATCATTCCAGGTCACTCTCCAAAATAGTTGGAACACTTCACAGTTCTACTAATGGTGAATATGTCCCATTTTTTTCACATACCATCCCAACCTTTGTTGCTTATCCCTTCAATTGTTTTAGCCTATCTGATAGGTGTAAAATGATACATCAGAATTGTTTTAATGTCCATTGCTCTAATCAATAATGATTTAGAACCTTTTTGATGTGACTAGAAATTGTTTTGATTTCTTCATTGAAAATACAATTCTATCAGAATGCTGAGATTAAAGTTCATGTAGGGTAGGTGACATGAATATTTCTCACCTATATCTGATTTTCCTTTTAGAAATTTAAGACATGATATCCCATCTATCTCAACTCTTAACTCTGAATGCTTTTCTCATGTAAGACTAGTCAAAATGTCTACTTAGTCCTCATCCAGGAGTGTCCTGGAGGCAGATCACAAAGGCTTGAAAGAGCTGCCTGTTGAATTTTCAGTGTGAGTATATTCACATAGAAAATTGGCAAACACTGAAAACCAGGGCTTGGTTTATTAGTTTTTTGATTGCTTAGACATAATAAATGATAACAAAAATGTTAATAACACAGAATCATAATATGTGTTACAAATAGCATTTTTTTGGAAAGTCAAATATATGTGTGTGTGTGTTGTGTGTGTGTGTGTGTGTGTGTGCCTGTGTGTGTGTATGATGCAATTGGGGTTAAGTGACTTGCCTAAGGTCACATAGCTAGTAAGTATTAAATGTCTGAGGCTGGATTTGAATGCAGGTTCTCCTGACTCCAGGGTTGATGCTCTATCCACTGTGCCACCTAGCTTTCCATGGAGAGCCAATTATTAAACATTTAGCAGCAGACTCTTGAGTACTTCCCAGCTTTCTCCTCATGACTAATCCAACAATATCCAAAGAAGAAGGTCAAATCAATTCCTAATGTGTGAACATAAAGTGAAATTACAGTAAGTTATTTTTCATCTAATTCTATATACACAGAGAGTGATTGGCAGACACTGGTGACACGAAAACACTGTAGAGAGTATTCTAGTATGGGGACTGCATTAGGGCTTAAAATAAACAATAGTTAAAGTGAACAAGATGACTTGGAAGAAATCCTGATGAAAAAATCCAGCACTGAATAGAAACTTTAACATAAATAATAGAAGATTCAATAGAAATATAAATAGATAAAATACAAGAAAATATTTGGAAATACTAATTAAGATTGAATTCTTCATATACTAATTGGTGGAAATGATACAATTTTATTTGAATTCTAATAACAATAGGAGTCAGATGGAGATTTGACTGAGACAGAGGGCCTAAGAGTGCTTTTGGTATGTTTTCTTTATCTCAAAAGAAGAAAAGAAAAGAAAGGGAAATGGAATATGTTAGGGAAAAGGGACCGAGAAAAGATGGGAGAAATGATTTCACATAAGCAGGACAAAAATATGTTCTGATTGTGAGAGATAAATATAAGACTACACAGACAAAGAAAGTGGAATAGTCATTGACATTTGAACACTTGAAAAATCTTTATCAAATTGAATTCAATTGAAAAAAAAGTTTCACCAGTACAAGATAGAAGGTTTAACAACAGGTGTTCTAAAAAGAAAGAAACAAACAAAAATATCTGTAGATTTTAGTGGTCTGTGAGTTCAATATAATTTCTTAATGTGATGTGGCCAGTAAAAAAGTTAATTCATCAGATATAATCTTGAATATTATATTTGGATTTCTAAATCATAGTTTAGAATGGATGTTGATAATCTGGCTAGGACCAAAGGAGGTCAATCAGCATGGTGAAGCACCTTAAAGCTATGTCATTTGAAGATCAGTTGCAGTAACTGAGTATATTTATCTTGCATAAAATGAAACTGAAGGGGAACACACTATTTTCAGTTTTGTTAGGGCTTATGTATTAAAGAGGTATCACACTGAGTATATTTGGTGGAGAAAGAAGAAATAGAATCAATGGGAAGAAGTTTCAGATATAAATTTAGGCTTAATATGAAATAAATAGAAAAGAAAAAAAAATCCCCAACAATTAAAGCTGTCCTAAAGTAAAATGGATTGCAACAAATAGCATTCCTATCTTTGGAAGTACTCAGTAAAGGTCTGAATGACCATTTGTCTGATATGGTATAGTGAGTATCCTGGATATTTATGGGTGGTCTAGATGGTAGTTGAAATTCCTTCCCACCCTTAGATGCTGTAATTCTGTGAATTGAACAGAAGAAATGCTGATACATTTACATTAAAAAAAAAAAAAAGGTTGACATAGAAACCTTGTTTTTCTGTCTGTGAATCTGTGGATCCATTCGCTACAGCATCTTTACAATTTTTTTACTTAGTAAAAGACTTGAGAGATGCTCAATCAGAAGTTGAAGTGACATTTGCCAACACAGTTAAAAGCAGTTACATCATTCAATGACTTCAAGATCTGCTATATAATAGAACAGGAATATAATACTTTTTACATTTCGAACTAGTCTCATAGCAAATGCTCTCCAGATTCTCTAAATAGCTTCTACTTATACAGTTTTCTAGTGATAAAAGTTTGTATTTTAACTACTAATCATATAAATATGACAAACTGAGCCTTCAGAGGATTCATATTCCTTCACTTAAAGGAAGGATAAATTGGGCAGATTCTCATGTGAACTTATATTTTTGTGTCTTTCTTTGGTGAGTTTGGGAATAGGAGGTTAGGAAATATTCCTCAGGTTGGCATTTCCAGTTAACAGATTTCATTCATCCTACTCATTTTATTTACCTTTTTAAAAATTTACCATATTTCATTTCTACCTATGAGAATAATTTATATCAATTTACTTCTCCTTTTCCTTGGCAGTAATTTCATGAGGTCTGCTTTGCTTTCAGTTGTAGGTCAAATTCATTCTACTTTTCCTAATGGCATACATTTCTCACCTGAGCACAGTTTTATCTACCCTTAAAGTTGTTCCTAGCTTCCTTCTGTGATGAAAACAAGCCCACGACAAGCTTTGATCCAGTTTTCCCCTCTCCCTCCTACCCCTACATAGTCTTACTAGCTGTTCCTGTAACTGTTTAGGCAATTTTCATGACCATTAACCAAATGAGTTGAAGTTCATATGATAAAACATATTGTTCTGGTCTGATGGGTATTTCCCCATATTTCCACTGTGGGGCCTCTCTCCCAGGCCTGATAACTTTAGCTAAATATGCTCACTGGAAAACCTGGAAGGATTATGATCAGTTATGAGATATGTACAATAGCCATTTTTATTAGATGTCCTTAAAAGTTAATACTGCCATCATGTCATCATGATGTGAGAAAATTAACATACCACTTTAATATAATTTGGTCATAAGGCATCAATAGGTAAGATGTTATGAAGAACAAATTATTTGTTGTTAAAATAGTCCAAAACACTTTCTTTTGCGAAATGGAAACTTGGTTTGCCATACAATTTGTCCATGCCTTCCTTCTAAGCATTGTGAGCACAATGGGGTTGAATATTTTATAAATATAAATCTTACACCTAAGTAGAATTTTTTGAAAATCTAGCTACTAGATCCTTAGGTTGTTAAAAAAAAAAAACCTGATTATAGCTGCTCTCTACCCCCTCCCCAACAGCAGCTGCCATTCTTAATTGAAAGGGTTCCTAACCTGGGGTGTATGAACTTGAAAAGATGTATTTATGAACTTTAAAAGATATATTTTGATGTATTCCAATAATCATTGCAGATTTTATGACAATTTTTTTGGCAAAAAAGAAGGGTACAACCATTATGTGAAGTTTTTTAATTGTGCCAGTATTAACTTAAAAATTATTTGTTGCTAATCTGTCTTTGCTGCAAGATTAGGATGCACAGAATACTAGTAAAGAAATGTTAAAATTGAATAGTGACAATGCACTTGCCCTGAGAATTCTAGGCTTGTGACTCACAATGTGGGAAAGATAAATGTGTACCCATACACCACTCATTAATACAATGCTGTTCTGTTTACCTGTTAAGCAGCATGACAAACAGAATAATATAATACAAGGATTACATGATGAAAGATTAGAACCCAATTTTTGGACTGAAAAAAACAGGGTACAATGATTATGCAGTGGTGATAATTATACAGTGAAATACAATGATTTTATGCATTTTGTTTTATGTGTTCAAAAATATTATTCTTATAATGGATTCAAAGGCCTTACCCCTCTATCCCACTGCACACATACACAAACACATACACAAAACATTGGTCTATAGAACTTAAGGAGGTTAATTTGAGATAGCCATAGAAGATGATAAGTCACTGCAATGGAAAACATTAGGTACTTTGGGAAACAAGGATGGTTTTAAGAGCCACATCTTAACCACCTTTATAATATTTTAAATTAAGCCCTCCACTAAAGTACTACTCTGATGTCTGTTTATTGCAGAAGGGAACCTGTTAATATTTATATAGCAGTTAAGATTGACAAAGGACTTAAACATATTATCTCATTTGAGCTACAAAATAATCCATTAAGGTAGATACTATATGTAAGATATGATTTCCACTCAACAGAGGAGCAAATGAAAACTTAAAGAGTCATTTGCTTGTGGTCAACTAGATGATGAGAACCTGTGTAAGGTTTAAAAACCAAGTTCTCCTTCAAAAATGGAAAGAAAAAAACAACAACAAAAAAAACCTCTCCACTACAATAATCTGTGAAGGGGTAACATAGATAGATTTCAAGATGAATAGGGGAAAAAACAATTTTGTATTTATTTTTGTTAACGTCTTCTTGAAATTTGTCATTTCTATCAATTATGTATTTTTCTTTTTAATATTTTATTTTCCAATTACATCTAAAAATAATTTTAACATTATTTTTTTTTCAAATTTTGCATTTCAAATTCTCCCTCACCAACCTTACCCTTCTTGAGAAGGCAAGCAATTTGACATAGGTTATACATGTGCAGCCATGTAAAACACATTTCCATGTAAGTCATTCTGTGGAAGAAAACACATACAACAAAAAAGAAGAAACATAAAGAAATTAAAGAAAAAAGTATCTTTGATCCACATTCAGGCTCTATCAGTTCTTTTTCTGGAGATGGATAGCATCTTTCATCTTCAGTCCTATAGAACTGTCTTTGATCATTGTATTACTGCAAATAGCTAAGTTATTTGCAGTATATCATCATACAATATTGCTGTTACTGTGTACAATGTTCTCCTGGTTCTGCTCATTTCATTTTGCTTTGGTTCCTATCTTTTTGTGTTTTTCTGAGAGCATCCTGTTCATCATTTCTGAAAACAAAATAGTGTTCCATTGCAATCATATACAACTTCTTCAACCATTCCCCAATTAATGAACATCCCCTCAACTTCTAATTATTTACTACCACTAAAAGAGCTGCTATAAATATTTGTTTTGTAAATATGGGTCCTTTCACTATTTGTTTTTTTAACTCTTTTAGATATAGATCTAGTAGTGCTATTGCTGAGTCAAAGCATATACCTGGTTTTTATAGTCCTTTGAGCATAACTCCAAATTTCTGTCCATAATGGTTGAATCAGTATGTAACTTCACCAATAATACATTGGAGTTTTAATTTTCCCACATTTCTTCCAACATTTGTCATTTTCCTTTTCTGTCATAGAAGCCAATCTGACAGGTGTGAAGTAATAGTTTAGAGTTGTTTTAATTTGCATTTCTCTCATTATTAGTGATTTAGAGCATTTTTATATGGCTATAGATAGCTTTGATTACTTTGACTGAAAACTGACTGTTCATATCCTTTGACCATTTATCAAGTGAGGAATGGCTCTTATTTCTACAAAATTGGCTCCATTTTCCACTATATGTTTGAGAAATGAAGTCTTTATCAGAGAAACTCATTGAAATGTTTTTTCACAAAAATGATTACCCGTATTTGTATCTTTCCATCCTATTTTCCCCTGTATATCCTACCTTCTCTCTCTGTCTTTACCCTATCCATTCTCAAAAGTGTTTTGCTACCCACAAACTGCCCTGCCTTCTATCAGCTAATCCCCTATTCCCTTCCCTTCCTGCTTTCCTGTATGGTAAGATGGATTTTTACACTCAACTGAGTGTGTATATTCTTCCCTCTTTGATTCTGATGAAAGTAAGGTTCATGTGTTCCCCTCCCCACTTTTCCCTTTTCCCTCTCCACTGTAAAATCTCTTTCAGGACTTTTTTATGTCAGACAAATTATCCCATACTACCTCTCCCTTTCCTCTTCTCCCAGTGTATTCTTCTTTCTCATCACTTAATTTAATTTTTTAGATAATCATATTATCACATTCAACTGAGACCTCTGCTTTCTATGTATACTCCTTCTAACCGTGAAAGTTTTCAAGAGTTATAAATATAATTTCCCTATGTAGGAATATAAACAGTTTAACCTTATTGAGTGTCTTATGATTTCTCTTTCCTGTTTACCTTTTTATCCTTAATTGCATACTGTATTTGAAATTCAAATTTTGTACTCAGCTCTGGTCTTCTCATCAGAAATACTTAAAAATCCTCTATTTCATTGAATATCCATTTTTCCCCTGAAAGATTATACTCATTTTTGCTGGGTAGATTATTTTTGGTTGTAATCCTAGCTCTTTCACCCTCCAGAATATCTTATTCCAAGACCTCTGATCCTTTAGCCTAGAAGCTGCTAAGTATTGTGTTATCCTGACTATAGCTCCATGATATTTTAATTACTTCTTTTTGTCGCTAATTAACTATTTTCTCCTTGATCTGGGCACTAGGGTTTGGCTATAATATTCCTAGGAGTTTTCATTGTGGGATCTCTTTCAGGAGGTAATCAGTAGATTCTTTCAATTTCTATTTTACCCTCTGATTCTAGATTATTAGGACACTTTTACTTAATAATTTCTTGGAAGATAATATCCAGGCTCTTTTTTTATCTTGACTTTCAAGTAGACCAATAATTTTTAACTTATCTCTTCTTGATCTATTTTCCAGGACAGTTGTTTCTCCAATGAGATATTTTACATTTTCATCCATTTTTTTTATTCTTTTAATTTTGTTTCACTGATTCTTAATGTCTCATAGAGTCATTAGCTTCAACCTGCCCAGTTTATTTTTTAACAAATTGTTTTCTTCAGTTATCTTTTATATCTCTCTTTCCATTTGGCCAATTCTACTCTTCGAGGAGTTCTTATCTTCAATGAATTTTAGTACCTTCTTTTCCATTTGGCCAATTCTATTTTTTAAGGAGTTGTTTTCTCTAGTACATTTTTTTTTCCATTTAGTAAAGTGCATTTTTTAAGGAACTGTTTCTACAATCAATTTTTGTCCTTTTTTTCAGCTGTTGACTCTCTCTTGCATACCACACATTTCTTTTCCAAATTTTTCTTCAACCTCTCTTATTTGACTTTTATAATCCTTCTCGAGCTGTTCCAAGAAGGCTTTTTTGGGCTTGAGACCAGTTCATATTTCCCTTTGAGGTTTTGGATGTAGGTACATTTGACAATGTTGTCATCTTCTGAGTTTGTGTTTTGATCTTCTTTGTCCCCATAAAAAGTCTATGGTCACTGTTTGTTCTTGCTTTTTGCTCATCTCATTTGCCTATTTCCTGGCTTTTAAGGTTGAACTTCGCTCTTGGAGTCAGGGAGCACTGTCCCAAGCTTCTTGTGCTGGAGGCTAGGGGTCTGGGATTTCTGTGCTGGAGCCTCAGATGCTGGGATATGAAGACTGGAGGTGCCCATCTACTTCCCTGGGGCTGAGCTGGGGTGCTAGTACTTGTGTCTGCTGTGTGCTGATGTGAGGTGGGGTTTTTCTCCATGTCCCAGGCCCTACTCCAAAGCACATGGTGATCTGACTGCTTGAAGAAGCCTGTCCACACTGGGCTGTGCTGTAGCATGTGAAAGTCCACAGTTAGAGGATGTTTGCCCTCCTGGGGCTACACTAAAGCATGGGGAGGTTTGTTGCTGGAGGATGCCTGCCTTCCCAGGGCTGTGTGGGAGCTCAAGGATGTCTGGTTGCTGGGGGAAGTCTACTTGCCTGCCTGGGGCTACATCAGCATATGTGGTAGTTCTCTGAGGTAGAATCTGCTGGTTCCTCTAGCTATGTTATGGCATGTGGTGTTGATGTTTGTTTGCTCCACCACCTTGGGGCTCAGGATCTCTCACTGGTTTGCTGTGGTGGGGTTTGCCACAGGCTTTCTGGGATACTTCCTGTCCTGGAATATGTTCTCCTTTTACTCAAGTGAAAAGGACATTTCTTGCTAGTCCTCCAAGTTTCCTGGGCTAAGAGATTGCTCCACCTTGTCTTTCTGCTGGCTCTGCTGTTCCAGGATTTTTCCTGGGACGCTATGATTTTTTGTTTTTGTTTTTTGGGGTTTTTTTTGTTTATTTCTTAGAGGTCAATATGAGTGGGTGAGTGACTTACTACTTACTCCATTATCTTGGCACCCAGAAGTCCAACCCAGAAATTCCTTTTATTTGGCCTTTAGTTTCTTTGTAAAATGAGGGTAGCAGACTAATGAGCTCAAAATCCTTTCTAAGTATAAATCCATGATCCTGCAAATAATTGAGGAAAAGACAGTTAGATTTTCTTTCTAACCACCTTATCATATTTTATTGGTTACTATTTATCTATTTTACTGTTAATGTTACTGTTTATTACTGGTTAATATAATATTACTGAATAATAGTATATATGGTATAATATTAATGGTTACTATTTATGTCCCTCCACAAATCTTTCTCATCTCTAAGAGAAGATCCATTTAAATTCCATCCTCAATATAAGTGATTACAACAATTCACTTCATAATAATTAATTGGTCTTCAGTCTCTTTACTCCATTCCTGCATTCTCTACTCTCAGCTAAAATTTCCTACTCTCCTCCATTGGTACACATGGTAATAAGTCCATGGCAAGAGGGCTGAATTAAGATTAAGAACTTTAACTCTAGTCTCAGTTCTGCCACTTCCTCAACTAATTAACTATGTGACCTTATGCAGTCACTTCAGCACTCTGGTGCCAAGTTTCCTCAGCCATGACACAGTTAAATTAAAAGGTATATAAAGTTCTATCTAGTTCAAAATCCTCACAAATCTAATCTCCTAGTGTGTTTAAACTATCCCACAGCCTCAAATTGCTTTCCCCAGTATATTATTATAGTTTCAAGTTTCTCCAAAAATCATTTTAAGCTTTTTGTTATTGTTGGAATTTTGTCCAGAAAGGAATATATCTCCAATTTGTAATACTGATGCTAAAGAATTTACTTTCACTTTCAATGTATTTTCACCTAAAGCCATGCTGTTACAGATCTGAGATGTATTGACTGCTTTTACTGGCCACAGTCTATACTTCATTGGTTCCATAAATCCCAGTATTTAAATAAACAAATGAAATAATTTTTCTCCAATTCAGATTTTCCTAATAGGGTTAATAAAAACAAGTCTATAAAAGCCAAATTATTACCACTAAGCTTTAAGGTACCAGAAATTTATCTAATCTTTGTAAATATAGTATATAGTGCTTATAACACTGAACCAGAGTTTCAGCCAATTGAAACTACCTGATAATCTCTTCAATATCTCAGATCTTGTGCTTGGTATTTGTAATTTCACTCTAATCCTGGGCCTGGTACCACATGTTCTGACATTTTTCTAAGGCTATGTTTCTTTGTGGAAGTATTTTCCAAACAAATAATTTGGCTCATTTGTCCTCATCCACAAGCATCTTACATTCCTTTTCTTTATGATTTACTGAGTCACCTCTATAAATATCATAAATTTTTAAAAGCATGCAATAAAATTGGTGAAACTCAAGGCAAAAGATAAATATAGTAATGCATATTACAAACCAAAATTTTCATTCAAGCTCTAGTCTTAGGCAATCCCGAGTTGGCATCTGTTTTTATTTTTGACCTTCACTTGGCAGAAACTCATTCCTTTCAATGCCTGATCAAGGGAAAATAATGTTTTGAGTCACTCACACAATCTGAAATCATCAGAAGCTATTTCATTGATTACTTTCTGGTAGTAGTTCTCACACTTTTATGCTTGTGGCTCAGTGTTGCATTCCTTGAGGGATTAGGGCAAACAAAAATTAAATTGAGAACAATAGGGAAATTTGTGTATGGACAGTTTTCTTTCAATAAGTGCAGACATTTTGAAACTTCTTTAAGAATTGAAGGTCTTGAGGACAGAGCTAAGATGGCAGAAAAAAGATTTCCCTCTAAGCTTTCCCCCAAACTGCTCCAAATACCTTTAAACAATGATTGAAAACAAATTCTAGAGCAAAAGAATCAAGCGAAACAATTTTCCAGCGCAAAACAACTTAGAATGTAGGCAGGAAAGATCTCTTGCACCAGGGTGAGTGAAGCTCAATACAACAAAGACTGTGACAGCAGAGACAGGGCCCCAGCAAAATAAGAGCAGGCCTTGGGGGTGACTGAATCAGTGGCAGCAGTGAGGGTTTCTATATCTGCCAGCCTACAGATGGTAAGGGGGTCAGATAACTGGTTAGAAGGGTTTTACAAGGGTCCTTTTGCTGGCATCTGAGCCAAAACTCTTTTGCATTACCCATACTTGGATCAGGGTCATAGTCCTGGGTTTCAGTCCCAGGGCAAGTAGGAGTGCTAGCATACCAGAGCATGCAGCCACAGGAATGTGGGGACCCTGGTCACAATTGCAGGGTGGAAAAAATTGCTTGTGGTCATTCACAGACAAGAGCACAGGTCATGAGAGCAATGACCACACCTCTCATTAGAGCATATCACCTGGAAAGAACCGAAAATTTATAGATACCCAGAAGCATCTCTGAAAAAGTTACACAAAAAACCTACAGCTTGGGGAAGTGCCCTGTCCACTCTGGAAGCAGAGCCACACTTAAACACAAAGTTAACATTCAAGAAATAGATTGGAAAATGAGCCAACACCAAAAAAGTTCTTGACTGTATAAAGCGACAAGGTGACAGGGAAGATCAAAACACAAATTTATTAGACAACAAAGTCAAGATTCCCACATTCAAACCCTCCAAAAATATGGATTAAAGCCAGGACATAGAAGAGCTCAAAAAGGATTTTAAAAATCAAGTAAGAGAGGTAGAGGGAAAAAAAAATGGGAAGACAAATGACAGTGATGCAAGACAATCATAGAAAAGTCTGCTTGGTAAAGGAGGCACATACATATAGACATAAAACAAAAATCAAAGAAAACAATACCTAAGAGTCAGAATAGGCCAAATGGTAAAAGAGGCACAAAAATCCGATAAATAAAAGAATGTCCTGAAAAGCAGAATTGGCCAAATAGAAAAAGGGTAGAAAAATCCACTTAAGAACATAACTCCTTACTGTGCCCAAAGGGCAACAAAACTGTGTGTATCCTTTGATCCAGCAATACCACTACTAGGTCTTATCCCAAAGAGATCATAAGTAAAGGAAAGGGGCATATAAGTGCAAAAATATTTATAGCAGCCTTTTTTCATGATGACAAAATACTGGAAATTTAGGGGATGCCCATCAATTGGGAATGATTCAACAAGCTATGGTATATGAGTATAATGGAATGCTGTTCTGCAATAAGAAATGATTAGGAGGCAGATTTCAGAAAAAAAAAAAGAAAAAAAACCTGGAAAAATTCTAAAAACTGATGCAAAGTGAAGTGAGCAAAACCAGGAAAACATTATTCACAGTAACAGCAACATTGTGTGATGATCAACCATGAATGACCTAGCTCTTCTCAGCAATGATCCAAGACAATTACAAAAGCCCCATAATGAAAAATGCTATCTGCATCCAGATAAAGAACTGATGGTCTCCGAATGCAGATAAAAGCATATATTTTACTTAATTTTTTCTCAAGATTTTTTTTCCTTTGATCTGTTTCTTCTTTCACAACTGTGACTAATATGAAAATATTTTACATGATTGCACACACATAAATTATATCAAATTGCTTGCTATTTTGCAAAGAGGAGAGGGAGGAAGGAAGAAATATTTGAAACCCCAAATCTTACAAAAATGAATGCTAAAAAATTTTTCTATACATATAATTGGTGAAAAATAAAGTAGTAACAAAAAGAAAAAAGAAAAAAAATGAAGAAAAGAATGCCTTACAAAGTAGAATTGGCTAAATGGAAAATGAGGTGTAAAAGCTTACTGAAGAAAATGCTCAAAAATTAAAATTGGTCAAGTAGAAGCTAACGACTTTATGAGACACCAAGAAACAATAAAACAAAATAAAAAGAGTGAAGAAAAAGAGAATAAAATGTAAAATGTCTCATTGGAAAAATGACTTAACTGGAAAATGGATCCAGGAGAGATAATTTAAGAATTATTGGACTTCCTGAAAGCTATGATAGAAAAATGAGCCTAGACAAGCAATTATCAAGGAAAACTGCCCTGATATTCTAGAACCAGAGAGTAAAATACAAATTGAAAGAATCTCCCAAACACCTCCAGAAAGAGATCCAAAATGAAAACTTCCAAAAATATTATAGCCAAATTCTGAAACTCCCAGGTCAAGGTCAATTTATTACAAGCAATAAAAAAAATCTAATTTCATGGAGTCACAGTCATTTCTACCTTAAAGGATTGGGTTGCTTGAAATATGGAATATGATATTCTGGAAGGCAAAGAGCTACAACCAAGAATCACCCATCCAGAATAACTGAGTATAATCTTTCAGGGGAAAAAAGTATATTCTGTGGAATATAGGACTTTCAAATATTCCTGATGAAAAGACCAGAGCTGAATAGAAAATTTGACTTTCAAATACAAGATGCAAAACAGCATAAAAAGACAAATAGGAAAGATAAATCATAAGGGATTAAATTGTTTACATTCCCACATAGAAAAATGATAATTGTAACTTCTAAAATCATTCTTCTTGTTAGGGTAGTTCAAAGGAATATTTATAGACAGAGAGTACAAGTAGAGTTGAATACAATGATGTGATTACCTAAAAACATGAAATTAAAGTGTGAGAAAAAATAATGCACTGGGAGAACGGGAAAAAAAATACAGAGTGGACTGGAATAAATTATCTTATTTTAAATGAAAGAGGCCAAAAGAGATTTTACAGTGGAAGGGGAAATGGAGGGAAGGAGGAGGGGAGTGTGTGAACCTTACTCTCAGCAGAATTGACTCAAAGAGGTGACAACATATACATTTGGTTATAAAATCTATCTTACAATACCAGAGAGTAGGAAGGGGAGGGTTTAAGAGAAGGGGTGTGTGGCTAATGGAAGGTAGAACAGATTTGGGGGATGTAAAAGTAAGAAGCAAAACATTTTTGGGAATGCACAGAGTGAAATGAGAGAAAGATAAACAGGGAAAATAGAATGGAGGGAAATACATAGCTAGTAAATGTTTACAAGTTTCTCTAATAAAGAACTAATTTCTCAAATATGTAGAAAACTGAGTCAAGTTTACAGAAATGAGCCATTTCTCAATTGATAAATGGTCATAGGATATAAATAGGCAGTTTTCAGATGAAGAAATAAAAATATCTATAGTCATATAAAAAAGATATTCTAAAAATGTTTTAATTAGAGAAATGTAAATTAAAACAACTCTGAGCTACCACCACACACATATCAGATTGGGTAATATAACAGAAAAGGAAAATGACAAATATTGGAGGGGATGTGGGAAAATTAAAACACTAATATATCATTGGTGCAGTTGTATACTGATTTAACCATTCTGGTGAGCAAGGAACTATGCCCAAAGGAACATAAAACCATTCACACCCTTTAACACTACCAGGTCTCTATCCCCAAAAGATCTTTAAAAATCTCATCAAAACAAAGAAAAAGACCTCTATTTATGTATACATAAATATTTATAGCAGCTCTTTTAGTGGTGGCAGATAAATGGAAATTGAGGGGATATACATCAATTGGGCAATAGCTGAACAAATTGTTGTATATAATTGTGATGGAATACTATTGTGCTATAAGAAATGACAAGCAGGATGCTTTCAGCAAAACCTGGACTTACATGAACTGATGCAAAGTGAAATGAACAGAACCAGGAGAACACTGTACACAGTAACAGTGAAATTGTATGATGATCCAACATGAATAAGCCAGCTATTCTCAGTAATACAATGATCCAAGAAAATTTTGAAGGAGTTATGAGAAAAGATGCTGTCCATCTGCAAAGAAAGAACTCATAGAGCCTGAATGTAGATCAGATACTTTTTCTTTGCATCTTTTTTTCTTGGGTATTTTTGTCTTGGGCATTTTTTTTCTTTTATAACATGACTTGCATGGAAATGTGTTTTGCCTGACTATACATGTATAACCTATGTCAAACTGCTTGCCTTTTCAGGGGGGGGGGAAGAGAGGAGGGAGGGAGAAAATTTTGTTTTCAAAATCTGAAAAAGGATATTAAAATTGTTTTAAATGTAGTTGGAAAAAATAAAATATTTTAAAAAAGAATTGAAATAATTTATTTGAGTTTAGCATATACAAATAATAAACATATTTTATGTTGTGAACACTAAACTATGCTAGATAAGTACACTTTATACTAGACAAAATTATTATAAGTTTTCATTTATTTTCAATAGTATAGCATACAAAATTTCAGAGTACATCTAGAAAAATTAGCTCCTTTTAAAAACTACTGATCTAGTGACTGTAGTAGGCAAGCTCAGTTCTGACCTATGGACACTTCTCTGACCAGTGGGCTCCCCAGATCTATCTACTATCCATGCTGCTGACTTCAAAATCTGAAACTTGGCTTCAGTCTTTTCCTATGTTGTCCAGAAAGGGTCACTGAGCCTTACATAGTACATGATATTCCGAAGCCACCTCTCTCTGGGTGAGAAAACAGAAATAAAAAAAAAAATAACCACTTTGCTTAGAGATAATGAGATTAGTACTTGATGCTTTTGGTCTAGTGTGAAATTCCCAATAGTCTTTCTTTATCTACAAAGCTAAAACAAACAAAACCACATACATACACAGAGATAAACAATTTAAAACACAGACTGAAAATTTATTTCATAAGTTTCTTTGAGGCCCTAAATAATATGTTCATTGCTAAATAGGAATGATTGTTTCCAAATTGTTGAATTTAGGCAATCAATTATCTACAGGTTTTCTTTCACCCTCTCACAATTTTTATAGCAAAGCCCAAACTCAGTAGACAACTAAAATTACCTTACTTCTATTCATTTATTGTTAGAAAAAAGTAAATAATTTGAAAAAAACATTTAAATATTAAAGTAATTCTTAATCCTTAGATTTGTATCCATTACTTTGGGCAATAATCAAATATGGAGAAAATAAGGGAACTAGATTCATTACTTTTTTTAGTGGTCTTTCTGAGATGCCTTCAGTCATTTTGTTGGATTTTCTACTAAGTCAAGCTGGAGTTAGAAGTCAGGGAAATGACAAAAGTTGCATATCCTAATGCTTCTATGACTTTTGGGAAAGATCTTCCATTTGCCACTGTGCTTCTATACTTATCCTTCTCCAGAAGGCTTTTTAAATGCCTACTGTACCAGAAGCTCCATTCCCTAGTCCCATGGTGGCTTCTCTTCTTAGTTTTTTAGGAAATACAACTTATAGTGTGTTTTGTGACTTGTAGTTTCTTGTAAGAAATTAGCATAGCCTTGTCAGAAATTATTATAGCTTCTTGTAAAAAATTAGTATAGGTGCTAATATCTGCAATATCTAGCAATGATATGAAAGAAGGAAGGGAGGGAGGATGGAAAAAAGTGTAAAGTGCCTAGGTACTAGGCAAAAATTAAGCTCTGACATACAAATGCAAGTAAGTGAGGCAATCCCTACAATCTCTTATGGATCTTGCATTCCAAAAATCAAAGACAACACATAAAGAAGAGATAGAATAAAAGAGTAAGTTGAGGTGCCCACGTGGCAGCATGATTTGGAAATGACCAAGAACTAAATTTGTCAGTTGTCAGGACGTAATATGGAACGCTTGCAATAAATACCAATAGGTCAACTATCAGAGCCCCCAAGGTGTTCAAAGTCCAGGATCCAGTGCAAAGACAATAGGAAAAATGGTTAGAATGTTAATGGAATGTCTTAATGATGAAACTCTGGAGGTCATGAGTATGCCACATTGTAGTCTAAGCCTTCAGAAGATCAGGAATTATATTTTAGACATCTGGATTAAAATGGGGAATAATATTTCCTCTCATGGAGGATATGCCAACTTCATTCAGATTGTTGGACTCTGAAAAGCTTCATTTGCCTTAAATTAATCATAGCTTTGAGTGAGGGTACTACTTTTAATATGAAGGTTAATACACTTCCATGACTTCTCTTTCTGTGTAATTTTAATCACATTAATTCTTTGCCAAATTATTTCATTGAATATCAGAAGCCAATTCTGATTCATCATAGTGGATATAGATAGATAGATAGATAGATAGATAGATAGATAGATAGACAGACAGATACCTATCTATATGCACTCATTTCATTAGGATGGTTTATTTAAAGATAAATCAGAGTACAATTACATACATACATATATATATATATAGATTAGATATATATAGATATAATATATAATTATAGTACTACAGAATTATAAGAAAAACATATTACATATGTATATTTCTTTACAATTAACTAAGTGCTTTCAGATAAATCATCTCAGCTGAACCATAAAAATACACTATAGCAAAACATCCTTAATATCAAAGCTTTTAACTCAGCAATTCTTATTCCTACTAATTGCTTTAAAAATGTTTAGATTACATTTAGTTCAATATAAAACATAAGTAATCTATATATAGTACATTCAAAATGAGATGGAGGGGGCATACTACAGCATTAGAGGATCGAAAGGCATGAAGAAACTAATGTCTACATCACCAGGGGAGCATTTGTAGCCATTAAATTAAACTAAATATCAAATGAAGCAATGAGAAGTAGCTGTGATTTTTTTTTTGTTTGATCAGAAAATGCACTTGGGACTACAGTAATTGCTATACCCCAGAAAAATCTAGAATGATTGAATAAAAAACTAGTTTTCTGAATTCTGGAAATCTGAAATTTACATTTCCCCAGCAGAATGAAAGATTTAAATCATTAATTCATTGTTTTTTGGTTTTGTATTTTTTTTAATAAAAATGTATTTATTTTTAGTTTACAACATTCACTTCCACAAGTTTTTCAGTTCCAAATTTTCACTCCATATCACCCCTCCCCCACCCCAAGATGGCATGCATTCTGAATCTCCCTTCCCCTAGTCTGTCCTCTTTTCTTTCTCTCCCCTATTCTCTTATCCCTTTCCCCTTCTATTTTCCTGTAGGGCAGGATAGACTTCTGTACCACATCTCCTGTATTTCTTATTTCCCAGTAGCATGTGAAAATATTTATTTTAAACATATGCTTTTAAAACTTTCGGTTTCAAATTTTCTCTCTTCCACCCTCTCCACCCACTCTCATTGAAAAGGCAAGCAACTCAATATAGATTGTACATGTGCAGTTATGCAAAACACTTCCACAGTAGACGTGTTGTGAAAAACTGAGTCTATTTCCCTTGATTCTATCCTGCCCTCCAATTTGCTCTACTCTTTCTTTTGACCCTGTCCCTCCTCAGAAGTATTTACTTCTGATTACCCCCCTTTCCCAATCTGCCCTCCTCTCTATTATCCCCCTGCTCTCTTGTCCCCATCTCCCCTATTTTCCTGTAGGATAAGACAGATTTCCATACCCAATTGAATATGTATGTTATTCCCTCCTTAAGCCAAATCCTATGAGAATAAGATTCACTCATTCCCTCTCACCTTCCCCTGCTTCCCCTCCACTGTAAGAGACTTTTCTTTTTTTGTTTTTATTTCTGTGGGATAATTTACCCCATTCTACCTCTCCTTTTCTTCTTCTCTGAGTATAATCCTCTCTCATGCCTTAATTTTATTCTACAGGTATGACCCCTTAATCTTCAACTCACCCTGTGCCCTTTATCTATCTATCTATCTTTATATACATGCATATAATTTTTTTCCTCCAACTACCCTAATACTGACAAAGGTCTCATGAGTTATAAACATCATCTTTCCATGCAGGAAGGTAAACAGTTCAATCTTAATAAGTCTCTTATGATTTCTCTTTCCTGTTTACCTCTTCATGTTCCACTTGAGTCCTGTATTTTGAAAGTCAAATTTTCTATTCAGCTCTGGTCTTTTCATCAGGAATGCTTGAAAGTCCTCTATTTTACTGAATGACCATTTTTTTCCCCTGAAGGATTATACTCAGCTTTGCTGGTAGGTGATTCTTGGTTGTAATGCTATTTCCTTTGCCCTCCAGAATATTATATTCCATGCCCTCTGTTTCTTTAAGGTAGAAGCTGCTAAATCTTGTGTTGTCCTGATTGTGTTTCCACAGTACTTGAATTGTTTCCTTCTGGCAGCTTGTAAGATTTTCTCCTTGACCTTGAAACTCTGGAATTTGTCTATAATATACATAGCAGTTTTCCTTTGGGGATCTCTTTCAGGAGGAGATCTGTGGATTATTGCAATTTCTATTGTGCCCTCTGGTTCTAATATATCAGGGCAGTCTTCCTTGATAATTTATTGAAAGATGATGTCTAGGCTCTTTTTTTGATCATGGCTTTCAGATAGTCCAATACTTTTTAAATTCTCTCTTCTGCATCTATTTTCCAGGTCAGTTGTTTTTGCAATGAAGTATTTCACATTGTTTTCTAATTTTTCATTCTTTTATATTTGTTTTACAGTGTCTTGATTTCTCATAAATTCACTAGCTTCCAATTACTCTATTCTAATTTTTAAGGAAGTGTTTCTTCAGTAATCTTTTGGACTTTCTTTTCCATTTGGCCAATTTTTCTTTTTAGGGCATTTTTCTCCTCATTGGCTTTTTGAACCTCTTTGGCCATTTGGGTTAGGCTATTTTTTAAAGTGTTATTTTCTACAATATTTTTCTGGGTCTCCTTTAGCAAGCTGTTAACTTGTTTTTCATGATTTTCTTGCATCACTCTCATTTCTCCTCCCAGTTTTTCCTCTACTTCCCTTACTTCTCAAAATCCCTTTTGAGCTCTTCTAAGGCTTGGGATTGATTCATATTTTTCTTGGAGGCTTTGGATGTAGGAGCTTTGATTTTGTTGTCTTCTTCTGGTTGTATATTTTGATCTTCTTTGTTACCAAAGTAAGATAATATAGTCTGACTCTTTTTGTGCTGCTTGCTCATGATCCCAGCCAATTACTTGAGTTTTAAACTCTTTGTTAAGGTAAGCATCTGCTTCTGATGTGGAGAATGTACTGTCCCAAGGTTCAGGTGTTTCTATAGCTGTTTTCAGAGATACTTGTAGGGACCTGTAAATTTTCAGTTCTTCCAAGGTGTTACGATAAGGGGCGAGGTGTTTACTGCTTTTCTGGCCTGTGACCAAAAGTACTACTTTCTGTCCTGTAGCTGTGAGAAGGGGTTCCTCTCCACAACCACTACAAGCTCCACCATGCCAGCACTCCTCCTCACCCCAGCACCACCACCCAGAACTGTGACCCAGATCCAAACACGGGCAAAGCAAGAGATTACTGCCTCAGCACTGGCAACGAGATCCCTGCAATGCCTCTCTGATCAGCCACTGGATTCCCCCTCAGTCTGTGGGCTGGAAGCTTGGAAAGCAGCTGCCCCCCCAGGTCCACGCTTTTGGGGAATAGAGCTGAAATCCAGCCTTCCTGTCTCAGCACCACAGAAATAGAGTTTTCCTCCTGACCTTCTAAGTTGCTTTGGCATTTGAGGATTGAGGAGTCTGGAAACCTCCACAGCTCCCCAGGATTCTGTCCTCTGAATGTATAGCTTCATTTGTTTTTCTAATTATGTCTGAGAGCAAAGCAATGTAAAATAATTTAATACCAAAGGAAATATACATAAAATTATGTTGATTTTGAAATCATAGATCACTAGTGCAGATGAATAGTATAACCTTACAAACAAAGTATACTGATTATATTCATCTTATTCCAAAAGGTTGAATGATTAATTTAAGATGGCTAAGTCTCATAAATGGGCCCAATTAGCCTTTAATTTTGTGGGAAGAAGGGAAAAGTTGTTTCTAAGACATAAAGATTTTTAACAGTACCCTATCCATTCTTTCCCTTTAGGTAGAAAAGTCTGAGCTTGCCTTTTATCTCTTGAGGTCCTCTATCTATCGTTATGTAGGCCTGATGCTCTATTAGACTTGTCTTTCTTCTAAGAATTGTTTCCATGTAGAAGTGATGGGCTTTAGGTAGGAGAGGAGGAACATGTTCAGGGTTACTCTCTTGAGCACTGAGGGGATCTAGGCTTTGCTTCTGTGTATTGACATCTGGGGGGTCTGAATTGGAGAAGCATTTTGTCCTCTCTGTGGTTGTGATTTCTTATTTCTTACCACTACTTTGCTTCTTGGAGGTATTACACAGGTATATTCTTCCTTCCTTCCAGAACGCTCCAGGGGACCATTGGGAGAGTGTTTAAAGGTGAGTAGTATTATTGAATTGGAGACAAGCTCAGGATTGGCTAGATGGAACATCATCCATGTTTCCATCCTCCCAATGGTTGATTATTAACTCTCTCTCCCCCCCCCACCTTTAAAGGCCAAGAAATAGGAGGAAGAATTATTCAATAAGCCCTGCTTCAAAGGCCCCTACCTTACATACATATCTAGAGTACTCCTGAGAGAAAAAAAAAGTGTGGGGGCTTTGTCTCTGTGTATGTAGTATTGAGAAATTTTGGCTAGCACAACTTAGTAACCTAAAAACATGCTCAAGCTAGGTATTAGCAATAAGATTGTGAAATCATCTAAAGTTTGTCATTATTTAAAGATAGAACTCCAAATTCTATGAAGACAGGTAGATCAAAGCTTTTTCTTACTCCAATCCCATCACTCCTATGTTTAGCACTGTGCTTTGCAAAAAATTAGTACTTAATGCATATGTTTTTTTCACTGAAGTGAATTGAGTCCAGTTGAAATTACATTCTCCTCTTTGCTTTTGCAAATATAGTGCTAGATGAAGATGGAGAACACTGTATTTCATTCTAGTGACCCAGTGACAGTCTATAATTTATGGTTCTATTCAGTTCATGTGGTTCCCCATTTATCCCTCCTACTTCAAACCACCTACGTAGGATTTTTCTGATCTTTTGTTGAGACAACTAAAGCTTTCTTCCAGAATTCCCACTAAGATTGACTTCAAATCAGTAGAGCATGAATCATATCCATTTAGTTGAGAAAAAATTGCATGCCTTATAGAGGTCCAGCACTCAAGTGACAACCTCCCCAGTATTTGTATTCAAAGTTTCAAACTCCTCATTTGTTCTTGATCTTGTTGAACTTGAGAGACTTAAATCACAGCTCAGTTATACCATGTTATAGAAAAGTGGAAAAAGAGAATAGATTGTGTAGTTCTGGTGTGGTCTAGTCCATTTTTAGAGTTCCTTAGTTGGCACACCTGTGTATAGGAGGTGAAGTTAAAGAGATTGCTATGCATGAGGAATTAAAAAAACATTTTTTAATTTCATCATAAAATCTAAGTAGATTGGCAAAGAAAGCAACATATCCCTGCTCAGTCTACTTTTTCCTCTTTTTTTTTGTCAGAGCAAACAATTCTAAGTTAGCCATCTTCCAATTACTTTCTTGCCTTTAAAGAAAATAAACGTTTTTGGTTTGCAATAGAAGCAAAGCACTTCATTAGTATGGCCTTGTTGTATGAATTGTTTCTTGTGAAAAAATAAATTTTAACTTTTTAAATGCAATGGGGACATTGGTGGCAAAAGATAGAAGAAAAGGAAGGAGGAGGAAGGGAAGAAGAGAAGAAGAACAGGAAGAACAAGAAGGAAGAAAAAGAAGAAGAGGAAGGAGGAAGAGAAAAAGAAGAACAAGAATAACAGGAACAATATGAACAATAGCAAGAAGATAGTACCTGGATATCCCTTACTTAGGGGTTCTAAGGCAGGGGAATGATAAAAACAATAGAAAGGTCTATTTTTTTTTTCTGGGGAATGTATCCAAGTCATAATAGGAAATGTGTCAAAGCATTTCTGAACAAATGACAATTACCCACCTTTGATAATTCATGAGGGCACGAATGGCCTGATCACAACGAACCTACAAACTGTTGCTAATGATTATGAAGTCAGGAGAAAGAAATGTGAGGATATAGGGACATAAAGATATATTTTCTTCTCTGTTACCCATTGAAGGCAGAAGAGAATGAGGAATAGAAAAAAAAATTGAAAAGTGAACATCTAGATAAGGTTACTTATGAGAATGAGACTTGAATATCTGAATCACAGCTTCCAAAATAAGGTTGACAGATTTCTGTCCAGATATGGAATATACCTAACAAAGGCTGTAACAAAAAAATGAATTTGCCATGTATCTTGGAAATCTAATAAAAATGTTTTAAACTAAAAAGGATAAGGAAGAGAGAAAGACTGCCTGTGTATATCCCCAAGGTTAGATGCTACAGAGAATAGCCACAAAGAATGAAATATAATAGCTGAGAAAACCAGAAATTCCTAGAAGATGGAATAAAAAAATATTCTTTAGTAAAATGCATGGCCTCAAGTATACTCTACCTAATCAACTTTATCTGAAGCATTGTGTTGAAATCCAGGTTTATTGTTTTTCAGTCATGTCTGACTCTTCTCAACACAATTTGAGGTTTTCTGGGAAAAGATGCTGGAGTGTTTTGCCATTTCCTTCTCCAGATCATTTTATAGATGAGGAAACTGAGGCAAACAGAGTTAAGTGACTTGTCCTGGGTCACATAGCTAGTAAGTGTTTGAGGGCAGGTTTGAACTCAGAAAGATGAGTATTCCTGTCTCCAGACCTGGCACCATTGCACCATCTAACTGCCCAAGCAATTTTGGTGAGAGATGTGAGGTTTGGGATTTCGGTACCATGGTTTTAAAGGGACATTGATAAACTAAAAGTCACAAATAGTGAAATTTATCTTTATCATGAAGGAAAAAATCCTAAAAAATTGAGCTATTTAAAAGTGGAATGGGTTGCCTCAAGAGTTTCTGGTTTCCCTCTTTTTATTGGTCTTCTGGAATAGGCTGTACAACCATTTGCCAGTGAAGTTAGAGTGGGAATTATTTTTATATATGGGTTAGAATAAATATATACCTTACAACTCTCAAATTCTCAAAATCTGTTCTGTGGAATTTAAACAATGTATGATAGGGGGCTTTATGACAGGGATAATGAGGCATATTGAGTTGATTTTTGAAAAGTCTATTGCATTAACCATTTAATGTTTAGCAATATGATAATGGAGAACACTAAGATACCTATAAATGACAATTTCTATCAGCAAACTATACCCCCCAAAAAAAGAGTAAGATAACAATATGGGCTGTTTAACTTGGCAAAGAGCTTACTCTGTGTTGCTAATAAGACATGACCCTCTTGGTTAAAAGTAATACAAAGAACTTTGCAGAATTTGCACAGGCCTATAAAAATACAGTGAGTTCAAACAATATATAAGGATAAAACTCACGTCTATTGAGAAGAACAATATGGATCATTTCTATTGGATGCACTTGACAGCTTATTTCCATATGGGATGTTTAATCTTCACTTTTATCCTCTCACTACTTTGATGCCTAGGCAACTTAACTGCATGTGTTAAACATTGTTTCTGCACATCTGGATATCTTGATTTTGACTTTTCATTTGCAACCTAAAACTTGATTCCTCTAATCTATTAGTCAAGGCAATGAATATTCTTTGTGCCTGGGCTATGCCTCTTTGAGAAGAACTTATAGTTGCTTGACGCCTTTCCTACCAAGACTAAATTCCCCAGAAACAAACATAATAGGAATATATCTATTGTATAGATATGGATCTCTATATCAGTAATCATCACAACCTATCCTTTAAAAGAAATTTATGGGGCAGCTAGGTGGCACAGTGGATACAGCACCAGCCTTGAAGTCAGGAGGACCTGAGTTCAAATCTGGCTTCAGACCAAACACTTGACACTAGCTGCGTGAGCCTGGGCAAGCCACTTAACCCCAGTTGCCTAAATAAATAAATAAATAAACAAACAAACAAACAAATAAATAAATGAATGTATGAATGAATGAATAAATAAATAAATGAAAAAAGAGATTTATCTCGATGCCTCTTTCTTTGTGTCTGAATTTAGAAAATAGAAGGTATGATTTTTAGTGATGACTCCTAGAGGAAACTAAGGAACAGGCTATAGAGATACTTGCAAGGTGGGAGATAATTTTTGTCATGTTTTCTTATATTTGAACTGGTTAGATTAGAAGTACTGGGAAGAATATAACTATTTTTTGTCTTTCTTTGTAGTCCTAGGACTCTAACTGTCATGTAGTGTGTGCTTAATAAGGGATTAGAAATAAGCATTCACGTAGCACCTACCGCATACTAGGTGCCAAAGGTTTTCATTTTTCACAACTATTATCTCATTTGATCCTACCAACCACTCTACCAGTTAGGTGCTATTATTATTCTCATTTTAGAGATGTAGAAACTAAAAGAAACAGAGGTTAAGTGATTTGCCTGTAGTCACACAGTGAGTAAATGACTAAGACTGAATTTGAATTCAGGTCTTCTTTTTTCTAATCCCAGCATTCTGTTACTGCATCATCTGCCTCTTGACTTGACCTGACTTAGTAAGATATCAGTCTGTCTGTCTAACTCTCATTATCATTGTCTGTCTTTGTATCTTTTTTTTCCTCTCATATCAAGCACTTATTACATGTCTGCTAATAAACCCTGTGCCAGGTATTAGGGATACAAAGGTCAACCTGAAGTGGGGCATGCAAGAGATTCTTCCCTATCTTTCTGTTATTTATCTACAGTGTATCTACCCAATGTAATGTAGATTTTCTTCTAGTGTTAGCATTTCCCAAATGGTAGTGCAGCACCCGGCCTCCATCTCTTAACATTAGTCATGTTGTCTGATAAGTCCATACCTTTTTCTGGACTGAACATGTCTTTGATTCCCAAGAATCAGTTAGGTGACATAATGGATGAAGTACTAGATTTGTATTCACAAAAGTCTGAGTTTGAATCTGTCCTCAGTCATTTATTTGGTATGTAATCCTGGGGAAATCATTTAACCAAGTCAGCATCAGTTGTTCCATCTGGAAAATTTTGCTAATAATAACACCTATATGGCAGGATTCTTGTGAAAATAAAATGAAATGACATATATTAGGCTCATAGCAAACTTTGAAGCACCATAGAAATAATAGCTATTATCTTTATTCATACCACTTCTTCAAGAGTTAGTTCATTTTGTTCTGCAATCACGTTTTGGACAACATAGATCTTTCATAGCCCTTGGGATCACTTGCAAATTGGGTCCATCTAAAATTATGAAGTAACACGAGTTGCTACTACATAGCATTGCCAGGAGATTGTTAATGTTAATAAATGTGTTTTTGAAGCAATAGCAGTTTGCAATAACTGAAAGGCTGTTTTTCTCCCAAATATTATCCAATCTAATCTGCTTTTCATATTTAAATCTAAGACTAGCTTATGTTAAATAAATGGCTGCCAAGATGTGTGGGTCTATGTGCATATTCTAGTGGACTTATTCCTTAGTCATTTTCAGTCATGTCCAACCCTTCATGATCATTTTTGGGGCTTACGTGGCAAAGATTCTGCTGGAATAGTCTGTCATTTCCTTCTCTAGATCATTTTATATATGAGAAAACTGAGGCAAACAGGGTCACACAGCTAGTGTCTGAGACCAGATGTGAACTCTGGTCTTCCTGACTCCTGGCCAGGCACTCTATCCACTGAACCACCTAGCTTTCTAATAGACTAGGAGAACTCTATGGCTTACTTATCTAACTATACAAAATAAATCTGTTCTGTGTATTTTTTGTCTCCTTAGCTATTTCTAAACCATTACTCTCATTGTTCAAGACATGCCTGATTGTTTTAGAGATTCATACAATCTGTAATTATCATTCATATACAGAAGCACTGGAGAGATTTTCACCATTTCTATTTGATCTGTCTTCTATTTGAATGTTGCTCAGGACTTTCTTCTTGATATTCTTTGTATCTTTGGAAAACAAATGACTTCCAGTTTTAGATATTGAGTGATGCTGATACATTCAGGATCACAAAATACAACTATTTTGTGGTTGCATCAATCATGTAATCTTGTGTGACCAAACTCATGCAGAAGAGACATATTATAAGACACTCTAAGTCTCTTTTATTCTATAGATTTTCTGTGTAATCAATAAGAAATAAACATGACATCTTATATTTTTATGGTTACTGTTGAGAAATTATATTTTCAATGTGTATTCTCTTCTGCAGAGATATACATGTTTGTATTGATGTAGACATTTCCTTAAAGTGTTTGTTAGTCCCTAACTTCCAAGGAAATTGTATGTATGTGTGAATGTGTTATGTACATTGTGCCAACTGCAAAGTGCTACTGGAAAAACCACACAGAATGCAAGGAGTTACTGATGAGAGTGAGAAATATAATAAACCATTTTCCTTTTCCCTCAGGATTGATTAAAAAAAAAACTCTTCCCTTTTTTCCTCTTCCAATAAATTAACAAGATCTATTTACTTAGAGCAGACAGCCTATCAGAGTAAGGACTTTAGAGAGTAAGATAAGCAAGAAATCATAAGGTGGGGCACTATAATTAAGGGTGTCATATCACATGGGGGATTTCATGGTCAAGGCACTTGATTCCCTTTCCTCTTACCAGATGAAAAGTTTTGCCTAATCCCAAATTCTGTATTACTTATCAATTGGTTAATAAATGAATCCAAAAGAGTTTGTTAAGAATCTTCTGTCCTCCCACCTCATGGCAGGTTTTGTGGTTGCAACTGTGGATATAAATTCAAGGCATGAAATAACATCTACTTTTAAGGAGCTTCCATTCTATTAGGGAAGTATATCCACCTAAACCTTGTACCACATTATCCTCCTCCCCCCAAAATGGTTTATTCACCAGGAAAACAAAGGCAATGAAGGGGAAATAAATAGATAAGTGGACTCTATGATTGTATAGGGTGTTTTCTGAAAGAATGCACTTATTTATTTACATATTGAAAACTGCAACACCATCTGATGGTTTTATTTACAAAGGTAGCAGTTCAGGAATGTTCAACAAATTACACACACTGATTTGTACTTCATATGCATGAATTCATTTGCGAACAGAGCTGGAAATCATTTTTAAAGATATAGAATTATTAATTGAATGCACGTTTACAAATGATGTAAGAAAGCATTAAAATAACTTCAAAATAATCTTGAAAGGGAAATAGAAAAATAGGTCAGAAGGTCAATTTGATTACCTTTTGTTTATATATTAAGATAATTTCATGGAGCATTTTCCAATTTTTGATGAAAAATGTGCTGGGAAAATTAAGTTCAGTTCCAAAGAATGGGATTAGTAGTCAACCAAATGCAGTCAAAACAACTCTTTTGACACATCTATGAAGAAGAGTAAATCAACTGACTAAAAATTGGCAAGGGATTATTGTTGTTTTTAGTTGTTTTTCAGTTGTTTCCAACTCTCCATGACCCCATTTAGGATTTTCTTGGCAGAGATAGTGGAATAGTTTGTCATTTCCTTCTCCAGCTCATTTTGCAGGTGAGGAAACTGAAGTAAACAGGGTTAAGTGAGTTGCCCAATGTCACACAGCTAGTAAATGTCTAAGGTTGGATTTGAACTCATGAAGTTGAATCTTTCTAATTCCAAGCCCAATGTTTTATCCACTCTGCCACCCAGATGTCCTTGGGGGTGGCGGCAAAAGGGAAAATTATGATTCTCTTAAGTCTACTTCAAATACATATGCCAACATAACTTCCAATACTTATAATGAGTTAGGATACTACTTCATGGATAATGCTCTGCAATTCATAAATACACGTACAAGTGCAAATTTACATGAAATGCGGTTGTCTATATCCAAAACTTCATATGTGTACCAGACCATGTACATCTCTAATGCTTTTTCTTCTTTAGGTACAACAGCTGTAATGAAGTCTGCATTCAAAAATTTTACTTTAGCGATAGACATATTAAGAAAATCATGGTTTAATAACTAATGCCAAATTAGAATACTTAAATATTTAGTATTCATACAGTAGGGATTTTATTTAATAAGACAACAAAGCAAGGAATAGAAATTCTACTGACCTTCTCTCCCATATCTCTTTAACACCATCCCTGATATGTGACAGTATGTTTAGCAAAGTCGTAAAGCTTTCTGAGGCAGTAATCTCTATGGCGTTTTTGAAGGTTAATATTAAGTGACTTTTGCTGCTGATCACATTCTAAATCTATTGGTTTTAAATTGTCTGTAGCTGAAAAAGCCTTCAACATACAGCATCAACCCACACAGAGTTTAAGTTGTTATGCATATTAAGCTCTAGAGAAATTGTCTGCCTGCCATTCCATAAAGAAACAGAAAAAAAAGTTTTATAATCCTTCCAGTTGGATTCCTATCTAAATCTATGTCATGTAGAGCATGAACCAACATTTGTTTGAGTTCCACAAGGAGGGATGAAAGGATTATGCTTGAGAAGCTATTTTTCCTTGTTGAACAAGCTGACATCAAAAGCAACAAAGAATTATTTAGAGACAAGAGATCAATATGTACTGAGGGTTATTAAATAGAGATTGAGTCATCATCCCCTGAATAAAATGGAAGATAATCTCACAGTGATTTTCATAAGGTATGCATTTGAAAAGGAACACACAAAGAATTATTGTCCATTGAGAGGAACATTTAATGTCATGTCTCTTTGCAGACCATGGGCAGTTGAAAACTTCCATTTCTTGATATTTAAGGGAGAGAGTACACAGAGGTCATGTAGTATATTTGGTAGGCAGTGGGTTTTGAATTTAGAAAGTAAATTTGGGGAAGTAAGATTTAAGATCATGCAAGGTCTCTGAGTTATAAAAGAGAGATGAGTTTGAAAAGTGATGTTTGCATTTGGACAAGAGTAAAATCAAAATGCTAGCTACTTCTGAGTGTGCCCTAACACATTTAAAGGATGCTGGTCTCTGGGTTGCCATTTTTCTGTTCATAGAACATCACATTAGTTTACAACTAATTAGTTTTTCAAGTCTCAAACTGACACTAACCCCTTGTCTCCCACCTACCATGCTGAAGTCTGGCTCACACACTGAACATAGTGCCCTGCAAAGAGTAAGTAAGCATTTGATAAATGCTTATTATTGACTAACTACCATGACAACTTTTTCGCTCTTCTCAAAATCAGCCAAAAACTTCTTGGAGCCCATTGTGTAGAGCTCCAAAGTAAGCAAATAAATCAATTTCATTTGAATCTACACTATATGTTTATGAACATTGATCAAACTGAACAAATGATTGTCAAATCTATATTTTATTTTCTACCATTTATGGTAACAGCAATTGATCATGGAAAAAATAACAGTCAGTATGAAATTATTTGCATTAAATTATCAGAAGATTTAATTAACTCTAAAAAATAGCTCACATGTATATCTCTTTAAGGCTTTCAAATTGTGTTCCTCATAGTAACCTTGTGAAGTCACCAGTGAAAATATTATTATCTCTCTTGTTGCAAAGAAGAAGGTGAGACTCAGCAAAATTATTTTTCCCACAGTCATACAAAATCATAAACTGAATTTAAATCCACTTCTGACTGCAGATCCAATGTGCTATATTTGCTTCAAATAATAGAAATTATTTTCATTGATTTTATTAAAAATAAAATATTTCAAAAATTAATATGGTTTGGATAGTAGAGGGCTAGCCTTGGAAAAAGAAGATCTACATTAAATCCTGATCTAACACAGGTTAGCTATGTGACCATGGATGACAATTAATTTAGCGTTGTCTAAGATGTCAAAGTCTAAGTTATATGTATGTGGTTGAGCTGTATTAGGAAAGGGAGTTTCAGTAGTGGGACTTTTTATATACCAAAAAAATCATGGTTCTGGAAAAGAATAGGGGGAAAGGACAGATTTTAAACATATAAATTGATTTTCTGCAACATTAGTTATCCTTGGAATGAAGGGGGAAAATAGACTATTTAATACCAAAGAGAAAGTGTTATAGTCCAGAAGAAGATGTTAAAGACTCTAAAGACCTCTTCCCTGATTCAATTTCTTTAGCTAAGTTCATTTCTTAAGGGCTTGTTTTCCTGTCTAACCTTTTGTAAAGCAGAACAAATTACAAATATAAATGAAGAGTTCAGTTGGGACACAGAATTCAATGAGGTGTTTAAAAAGGCTTTGCAAATTTTTTTTTTCATTGACCTCCATGTTGCCTTTGGTAATCTATGTGAATAGATGGCACCTGACTTCTGCAGAAACCCTGGAAACATCTGGAAATTGCTAAAGCAGGGACATCATAAAATGATGTGAAGCAGGCAATAGGAGGTGTTAAATTTTCTGCCTTTTCTTTTAAATGAGTTTTTTTGTTTGGCTGATGGACTGCAAATCTTTTCACTAAATGGAATTAACTGTATTTTTAGGACTTTGAGACACGATGAAGCTAATTCATTCCCTTTTAAATTCTGAATGTACTATATATCCTTTGCAGACTCAGTGAAGTTGGACTAACAACTGCAAGCAAAATTCCATAAACAATAAATTAGCTTTAGATTAAACATACTTCTATTAAAAAAAAAAAACAGCCCAAAGGGAGGTATATGGAGGTCATTGAATAATATAATTAAATAAAAGCTACCTTTGATTCTCAAGGCATAAAAGAGAGGAAAAAAGAAAAAAAATCAAGTTTCAAGGAACATCTGGGTAAAATGGAGAAATGCTACTTAGAAAAAAAAAGAAAAAGAAGTTTCTGTGGTATAAAGACTCCAAAATAAAATTATATACTTATTTAGATGAAGGAATTTAAAATAAATGAGAGTTACATTTATGTGGTTTCTATGATATTATAGACACTCCATAAGATCCCTTTAGGCATGATCTCTCCCTTTCTTTATATGGAATCCCAATTCTGCCACCTGACCTGAACAATCTGAGATCATTCCATTAGGTTCCTTTCACACAGTTGGCAAATTGACTGTAAATACTGAGGTGAATTTATGAAAATGGGAATAATGTGCACTGGTCTCTAGCTGTCAACTTAGTCCTTCTGAAAGCTACCAACTATCCACAATTCACACCAGATTTCAAGACCATCATTGTTGCCTCTTTCATGGGAAATCCTTGTTTCATTTGATTCTTTACTCTTTCTATAGAAATAACACCTTCACTCCCTTAGGCCAGCCTTATAAGAGCTCCTTGAGAAACTGAATTATTTTTTGCCTTTCTTTGTATCCCCAGGTCTTAAGAGGTGGAGAGAGGGGAGCCATGAAGGTTTGAGGAGGGTTGAAAAGGTTTGAAAGAGAGTAGAGCAGTGAGCTTATAAGGGAGATATAGGATTATCAAGCAACACTGTGGGCTCAATTGAAATTGTGAGCATGCATTAGTGGTGGACCTAATCAGAAATGGCTAAATGATTTTCTCCTCCATTGTTCAGCAGCACACATGTAGGTACAAATGTAGCCAATGGTGGAAGTCATTCAAGAATGAAACTTGGCAGGACACAATTGGCAAAGTGATAAGGCTAAGGACACAAGAGAAGAGTAGAGTATAGATATGAACTGATTCTTCAATGGGTCAAGATGGGGAAATAGGAGAGGTGGCTAGGACAAGGGAGATAGCATCTGAGAGAATTGAAGGATGAAAGGAATGGAAATCACTGTGTGGACCAAGATTAGATTTTGATAAGGAAAGACAAAAGGAAAGAATATCAATAGATTATGGTCAGATAAGGGGAATTCACAATTCTTGAATGTAAAAGTGGCATATTTATGGGTGATGACAAGATCAAGGGGAAAAAGGATCTCATGTATGGTTGTGGTGGGATGGAGAAGGTGGTCATCGGAAATGAGTAGGCTGAGGAATTGAGTGGTTAGCAAATTTGATGGAAAGTCAACATGTATGTTGAAGTCCCCTAGTTTGAACACAAGAGTTGGACAGGAGAGAGAAAAAAATGTGAGCTATCTATTGAACTCATTAAGGAAGGAAAGGGAGTGACATTTGACAATAGCTACCAGGAATTTTATTGGGTAGTAGAAATGAGTAACATGAATCTCAAAGGAGAGGCTACTGAGTAATGGAGGTAGACAGAGAACCTAGAACTAGAAATGGGGTGGAAAGAGTATCTCAACTTCCACACCTTGACTAGTGAGCCCAGGGGAACTAGTGAAATGACAGCCTGTACTAAAAAGTGTGGTTCGTGAGGTTGCATCATCAGGGAGTAGCCTAATTAAGCTTATTAAGTTTAAAAATGCAAGAAGTGGGAGGGAAAAAGAATTAGGAAGAGGAAATTTTGTTCCCTAAAGCAAAACAGGCATTACAGATGACACAGTGGAAGGGATAGGTATTATTTGGTTGGAACTTTAGGGTGGGAGTGTGAGACAGATAAAAATAATGAATCAGGCAGATAAATGATGGGAAAAGCCATTTGGATAATGTGCTAAAGGGGTGCAGATTCAGTGGGATATATAAGGTATCTTTGGGTGTGAGAATATTCATCACTGACTGGAAAGAGATGCTCTTTTCCCCAAAGAAGGCTAGGGATTGAGCTGGACACAATTTCAGTAGGAGAGGGAAGTCATACAGTCATATGGTCAGGTACAGTCCATTTTACAAGTCCTATTTTCTATAAAGCCCAGAGATTAGTCAGGAAATAGTACAGCAGGATATGGGAGTTGAACTTGAAAACAAGAGAAAGAAGTCTCTCCCCATCAACTTACTCTTCTACTTCCCTGAAATGACAGTTATAGTAAGAGATTGAATGCCTAATGTCACAGTGAAGGTTGCTTCTCTTTGTTCCAAAGGTTCCCTACATCATAATTAGGAAATCAGTTTGATAGCAGGAGGTGGACATTGCTTTACATTGGGATAGATGGAAGTCACTCAACCAAGCAGGCCTCTGTCACCTTCCTACAAGGGACATGCACACAAAGAAAGTTGCTTTGAGGTATGTGAAAGTTGTCTGGTCTGGACTCAGCCTTTCTGGGCTTCCATTTCCTCATTTGTATATAACATTTAAAGGAAGTATAAAAAAAACGTATCTTTATTTCTTTCTGAGCTATAAGTAACTTGATTAAATATACGAATTAATACGGCGGCTTTCACAAAAATTGCACTTTCTCACACGATGATGCTGAATCATCAAAGGCTATGTCAGTGGATTACAAGTTACAGACCTGTTTTGAGGAAGCTAGTAAGATTACGAGGATAGAGGATTGACTTAAAGTTTACCAGTCTATGTTAAATGTCTAAGCCTCTGCCTTAGCAGGTCTCTAGCTTTCTACAATATAGAGTATCGCAGTGCCTTACATACAGTAGATGCTTAATAAAAGTAGATTAATTAAACCAGTCAGTCATGAAAAGTAATGAAAACTCAGAAACAGGAGCCAATAAAGAACCACTAATGAGGGAACTATGGCCTTTTCCCACAAATGTTAACTACAGGTACACATAGCTTGAGAAGCAATATAGGATAATGAATAGCCAGTTGTAGTCAGGAAGGCTTGGGTTCAAGCCCTGCTTCTTGTGTATAATGATATATACATATATTGAATAAGACACTTAACCTCTCAGGGACCCAGTCAGCTCTTTAAGACTAAAAATTATAAAATAGCTACTGGCCTGTGGTGATAGAGGGCATTTCCTAATTCCCCTCACCAATGAAATTATAGGTAGACCATAGGCAGATATACAATAACTGACATTTGAAAAGTATTTTATACACATAAAATTCTATATATTCAGCATTCAATATATGTAGATGCACACAAAGACAGGATAGGATGCTAAGATCTCTGGATTCAGAGGATCAGCATTCAAAACCCAGCTTTCAGCCCTGGGTAAATAACTTTACTTTCAGAAGCCTCAATTTCTTCATGATTGTTAATGTCACTTGCATCTCAATATTTATGAATTTAATTCACCATCAACAACAACAAAATCTGCTTTCACAAACTAAGTACATTTGACTGATTTTAAATAAATTAATGGGACCTTGATGATATAAAAACTGCATGGGAAATGAAAAATCAAAATAATCTTATATAAATCACTCATAAGATAGGAAGCACTTTGAGAGATCATTAAGATCTTTTCCCAAACTCCAAGCCTCTAATTCCTAGAAGACAACCTTCTATCCTGTTTAGCAAGCATCTAGGAAAGAAAATTCTACTTCAAGAGTAAAATAAATCCTTAAGATAATGTCCTCTTTCAGAAAGCAAAGGTTTATCAAGGATTATATTTAAAATTAGATTCTAACTATCCTGGATACATATATATTCATTATATACCTAAACACATAGATGTATATTCAAATGAACAAAGAAAATTTATTCATCATGGAATTATAATAATACACATGAAGAATGTATTAAAACTTCTCAGAATTAGATTTCAGTCATTTCAGTGTAAAACAAGTGTTTTGTACATTTCAAAGAATAGCTATAATCATCACCTAAGTGTCAACTAACAGAGGGTGCTCATATAAAGAGCCATAACTTGGTAGATGCTTGTATGATATTTCAAGAATTAATTATTTCATTTACTTGAGAGTTTAGTTCAAAATGTATACACAATTTGCAACCCCTCTATGACTTCATAGATAGTCTTTGAGAATTGTTATGGTCTGAAAAGAAAATAAAATCTGTCACAAGAACTGAGATTGAAAATTGCATTAGTAGCAATATTCAGGTTAAATGGCTTTACTTGTCTAGATTATTATGAGAATATGGTGTCTGAAGAAATATACACAACAGAAAAAAAATACCACAATCTGGTTTCCTCCACTACTACTAATGTGACAATTTCTTACTAAAATACCTCTGTGTCAAATGTTCCCACAAATCTGTAACAAATCTTGTTTTTCCCACTTGTGTCTCAACACTAAATAGGGGTACAAGTATTAGGAACATTTGGACATGGCTTTCACAAAAACAAATATGATTTTGGATTGCATTAATAGAAGCATAGTATCCATGACCATAAAAATGAAGGGAAAAGAGGTAGGGAAAGAACAAACAATTATGAAGCACCTACTATCTATCAGTTACTTTGCTAAGTGATTCACAAATACTATCTCATTTGGTCACTGAACATTGACCTGCTAAAGACTGAACCTGGTTCAGCCAGGATGGTGATTATCTTCACACAATGACATCAGAACTTACAGGTGAAGAAACAGACTTTTTCTTGGCTCCAGAGGACACAACAAGAAGGAATAGGTAAAGCTAATGTGAAAAAAATAAAAACCACAAATCATAGGCTCAATGAAAAGAAGCACTAACAATTAAGAGCTATTCAGAAGTAGAATAAGATTCCTGAAGTCTTCATGTGAAATTTGGTTGACTATATATTGATGAATATTATAGAGGTGATTCTCGTCCAGACTGGGATAGATTATATGCATTCTGAGGTGCTTTCCAAGTGTGAAATTCTATAATTCTGTGTAATTATGAAGTTTTTGATGATGAGAGCTCTTATTTTGCTAAAAAATCAAATGTACTAAATCTAAATAGAATTCATATTTGAAAGCCAGAACAATAATAGAAAAACACAACATAATGATGTTAAAAAATGCAAAAAGTACAATTGAGTTAACATTGATACCAAGGAACATTTGCCTAAAGAAATAATGTCATAAAGGGGAGACAAGATGTTTTTTTTTTACTTTAAGAAGGTAAAATAATATTGTTAAAAACTTAAGTAAACAAAAATCAAAAACACTCATCTTATTAGAAAGGAATTCATCCATAATGGCTCAGATTTAAGTCAGCTACAAATTCTATGTGCAGATATATATCATACATGTAGACTGTTCAAACCAATGCAAAGGAGATAGTTTTTTTCTAATTACGTTCCTTCTTTTGCCTCTATTTTCTATGCTTTTTTTCTTCCTGAGTTACTGGGAAAGCCTGTGGAATATAAATATCACCTAGAGAGCTTTTTTTTCTCCTCATATGAAATGAAAATTACATTTAAGAAAGGTGAAAGAATAGTTTTCCCTTTCATTCTGTTTTTACTATGTTGTTACATGCTAATTGGTTGGAGAGAAGAATATACAAATGAATGCGCAAAGAAAAAATCCTTTATACATTCCTGAGTAGTTTTGCCTTTGGATGTCCAAATGAAGATCAGGCTTTCTTTAAAACATTGTTGTTGCCATATTAATTCCATGCCCATTGCCTCCAAATAACAGTTCACATTTGTAAACTGTTAAATTACTTTATACAGTGACTAGCCTGGTGTATCCAAGTGCTCATAAATTCAGTTCAATTAAACAAATTTTTTTAACTGCCTATTCTATGCAAAGCTCTGCAGTGGTAGGTATTTGGGAGAGAAAGAATTGAGTGAGATATAATCCCTGCCCAGATCTTGTACAGACTACAATTTATGGGGAGAGTTATGGTGCACACACAAATAACTGCCTTATAAAATTGAATCTAATGATTACAGTGAGTACAAATAAAATACTACATGAAGCCTAAAGAAGAGAGGATTAGTACTTGACGTTTGGGTTGGGCCTTAGAAAAGCTGCAATCTTTCTACAAGTGGAGAAGACAGAACATTCCAGGCATTTGTTGTTGTTGTTTAGTTGTGTCTGACTCTTCGTGATGCCATCTGGAGTTTTCTTGGCAAAGATACTAGAATAATTTGCTATTTTCTTCTCCAGCTCATTTTACAGATAAGGAAACTCAGGCAAACAGGGTTAAGTGACTTGCGCAGGGTCACACTGCTAGTAGGTGTCTGAAACTGGATTTGAAACCAGGAAGATGAGTCTTCCTGATGACAAGCCTAGCACTGTATCCAGTGCACAACTTAGCTGCCCTTTCTTGGTTAGAGTATTGTTATATGTACAGTGTTATCTTCTTTGAACCTAAGTCTACTTCTGAGTCTAAGTCTATGATCTTATTATCCTGAGTATGTTTGCAATGAAATTGGAGAGGAGGAAGCAGGTGGAAGATGTATTGTTGAAATAGAAATGAGGAATTGGCAAATGATTCCATGAGAATTGAAAGAGAAGATGACATGTTAGTAATGTGAATAAGTTACTGAAAAAAAATGGCGGTGACATCAACAGAAATAGATAATTGGGAAAGGAAAAAGATTTTGAGGGAGAGGTAAGCTGTCTAGATGGGGAAATGTTCAGTTTAAAGTGCTATTGGTGTGTCAAAATGTAGCAAGAAATTATATGGTACAAAGACTCTGGGGAAAGGCCAGTATTATCAATGTAAATTTAGGAAACAATAAAATGGATAATGATATTTATGCTAGAAGATGAGACAATCAAAAGAAAGAAGATAAAAGAGGGATAAAACTTGGGGGCTAGCACTTTTTTCTATTTCACTTTTTTAAAAAAATTATTAACAAAAACATGAACATTCTAAGAAAAGAACATTCAAAGAGAAGGGTCAGAGATGACATCATAACAATGTGAATTAGTTACTGAAAAAAAAATGGTGGAGCCATAACAGAAATAGAAGATTCTGAGAAAATCTATTTTAAACTCTGTAGTATTCTGTATATTTTGCTTTTTCAGGTATGTTTTCAATTTCACATATTAAAAAAACTACCCTCAGGTTCCCTTTATGAACTTCCTTTATCTTTCTATGTATTGTTTAATGCTTCATTAATAGTCTTGTTATTCTTTATTTTTCTGTCATTATTACTACTAATGTGCTGCCCAAATAGAATTATGATCTTAAAATTAATCAAAACAAATCACTGGTGTCGGCAAACTTATATCTACTTCTGTATCTCTAGTCCAACACTTTTGCTGAGAAATGAGAAGCATGCTTCTTTAATGGTGTCATAGAGCCATATGTGATAATTGCATTAATCAGAATTAAGTATTTTTAAAAATTCTCATACATTATTTGGTTGCAGTGTCCACTCTGAAGTATGCCCCTCCATTTAAACACATAGCTTAAGTCTCTCCTTTTGGATAACTATTCCCTAATGTCAAAATAATCTCTAGCTATACTCTTAAAAATGATTACACATCAGCCTCCATTGCTTTATCAGCATTTAATTATCAGCCAGTGGACAGAATTAACTTGAAGCAAAGGAATCTATTGAAATATAACCTAATGAGCAGAACCTACAAAATATTCCACATTATAAATTTGGAATGTATTTTTTTTCTACAAATATACAGGTCATCAGTGGTGAGAGCAGGCATAACATCAGTGAACTAATAAAGAGGCATGTACTTAGGGAACAAGTTTGGATAAGACAACTCACAATTGTGATGCTGTATGAATTTGATGCCCTTTCTCTTTTCATGTCCTCACATAGCTCTCCATCACCACTGGTATAGCTCCCATTGATGTTATATCATTTTCCCGGGCTCCTTGGGCTTATTTACTTCTCTGTTTTTTAACCTTTTGGGTGTAATGTCTCATACTAAAGAAGAAACATCATTGGAAGAAATCATGGTCAATTGCAGCAAAAGAAGAAGAGAGAAATCTCTGTTCCTGGTTCAAGAGATGAGGGGAAATTCTCTTTCTTTTTTTTAATATAAATTTGTTTATTTTTAGTTTTCAAAATTACTTCCAAAAGATTTTGAGTTCCCAATTTTCACCCCATCTCACTCCCTCCCCCATCCCAACATGGCATGCATTCTAAATATCCCTTCCCCTAGACTGCCCTCTCTTCTATTTCTCCCCCCCTTCTCTTATCCCCTTCCCCTTCCATTTTCCTGTAAGGCAGGATACCCTTCAGTACCCCATTTCCTGTATTTCTTATTTCCCTGTTGCATGTGAAAACATTTTTTAAACATATGCTTTTAAAACTTCGGGTTTTAAATTTTATCCCTTCCTCCTTCTCCAACTACTCCCATTGAAAAGTCAAGCAACTCAATATAGGTTATACATGTGCAGTTATGCAAAACACTTGCATAGTAGATGTGATGTGAAAAATTAACTCTATTTCCCATAATCCTGTCCTGCCCTTTCATTTATTCTATTCTTTCTTTTTTACCCTGTCCCTCCTCAAAAGTATTTGTTTCTGATTACCCCCTTTCCCAGTCTGCCCTCCTCTCTATCATCCCCCTGCTATATTGTCCCCTTCTCTCCCTATTTTCCTGTAGGGTAAGACAGATTTCCATACCCAATTGAATGTGTATGCTATTCCCTCCTTAAGCCAAATCCTATGAGAATAAGATTCACTCATTCCCTCTCAGCTTACCCTGTTTCCCCTCCACTGTAAGAGACTTTTCTGGTTTTTTTGTGAGATAATTTACCCCATTCTACCTCTCCCTTTCTTATTCTCCTAGTATAAATCTAATTCCTTAATTTTTATTCTCCAGATATGACCCCTTAATCTTCAACTCACCCTGTGTCTTCTCTCTATGAATCTATCTATCTATCTATCTATCTATCTATCTATCTATCTATCTATCTATCTATCTATCTATCTATCTATTTATCCATCCACGCAAACATATATATAATTTTTCCCTCCAACTACCTTAATACTCACAAAGGTCTCATGAGTTATAAATATCGTCTTTCCCTGCAGGAAAGTAAACAGTTCAACCTTAATAAGTCTCTTACGATTTCTCTTCCCTGTTTACCTCTTCATGTTCCACTTGAGTCTTGTATTTGAAAATCAAATTTTCTATTCACCTCTGGTCTTCTCACCAAGAACCTTGAAAGTTCTCTATTTCAATGAATGACCATTTTCCCCCTGAAGGATTATTCTCAGTTTTGCTGGATAGGTGATTCTTGGTTGTAATCCTATCTCATTTGCTCTCTGGAATATTATACTCCATGCCCTGCGGTCCTTTAATGTAGAAGCTGCTAAATCTTGTGTTATCCTGATTGCGTTTCCACAGTACTTGAATTGTTCCTTTCTGGCAGCTTGTAACATTTCCTCCTTGACCTGGGAACTCTGGAATTTGGCTGCAAGATTCCTAGGAGTTTTCCTTCGGTGATCTCTTTAAGGAGGAGATCGGTGGATTCTTTCCAATTTCTATTTTGCCCTCTGGTTCTAATACATCATGGCAGTTTTCCTTGACATTTTCTTGAAAGATGATGTCTAGGCTCTTTTTTTGATCATGGCTTTCAGATAGTCCAGTAATTTTTAAATTCTCTCTCTTGGAACTATTTTCCAGGCCAGTTGTTTTTCCAATGAGATATTTCACATTGTTTTCTAATTTTTCATTCTTTTGGATTTGTTTTACAGTGTCTTGATTTCTCATAAAGTCACTAGCTTCCAATTGCTCCATTCTAACTTTTAAGGAAGTATTTTCTTCAGTAATCTTTTGGACTTCCTTTTCCATTTGGCCAATTTTGCTTTTTAGGGCATTGTTCTCCTCATTGGCTTTTTGGACCCCTTTTGCCATTTGAGTTAGGCTATTTTTTAAAGTGTTATTTTCTTCAGTATTTTTCTGGGTCTCCTTTAGCAAGCTGTTGACTTGTTTTTCATGATTTTCTTGCATCACTCTCATTTCTCTTCCCAGTTTTTCCTCTACTTCTCTTACTTGCTTCTCAAAATCCCTTTTGAGCTCTTCCAAGGCCTGGGACTGATTCATATTTTTCTTGGAGGCTTTGGATGTAGGAGCTCTGACTTTATTGTCTTCTTCTGGTTGTATATTTTGATCTTCTTTGTCACCAAATAAGATAATATAGTCTGACTCTTTTCATGCTGTTTGCTCATGATCCTGGCCAATTATTGAAACTCAGAGGACTGAATAGTGGGCACCTGTGGCGGCTTCCAGACTTCTCAATCCAAGAATGTCAAAGATAGCTTAGAAGGTCAGTGGGAAAAGTCTTTTTCTGCTGTGCTGAGAGAGAATCTCAGGGTCTCAGATCCAGTTCCCCAAGAGCACAGCCCTGGGGAGGGGCAGCTCCCTCCTGAGCTTCTGGCCCAAAGACTGAGGGGGAATCCAGTGGCTAATCAGAGAGGGATTGCAGGGATCTCTTTGCCAGTGCTGAGGCAGGAATCTCTTGATTTGCCTGTGCTTGGATCTGGGTCACAGTTCTGGGTGATGGTCCTGGGGTACAGAGGAGCACTGGCTTGGTGGAGCTTGTAGCGGCTGTGCAGAGAAACCCTCCTCACAGTTCCAGGACAGAAAGGAGTGCTTGTGGTCACTAATAGATAAAAGCACAGGCCAGGAAAGGAGTAAACAGCTCACCCCTTATCATACCACCTTGGAAGAACTGACAATTTACAGGTCCCTAAAAGTATCTCTGAAAACAGCTGTACAAACCCCCAAAGCTTGGGACAGTACATTCTCCACATTGGAAGCAGACTCCTACCTTAACAAAGATGAATAATTCTCTTTCAAGATCTGGGTTATTCTTCCATATCTGTCTTTCTTCTTGTTTGTCAAAGTTTAACCTTTTAAGAGTTGTCTTTTAAGGACTTCCTTAGAGAGTATTTTTTTTTAACTACCAGGAATGTGGTTAATTTTTCATTTATCTAATGGCTAGGCACAGTATGGTCTTTCATGTTTGATTGAAGGACTTCTTCATATCTTATAATGGGCATAAATGTTTAAGCATTTCTTTACATTTCCTTGAAGACACTAACATCTTATATTCATTATGTCACTTTCCTTATATCTTATAATTTATTTAAATGAATTGGGGAAAATCAATTGACTTTAGGTTGTCCTAATCAACACCTTTTCCCCAGCACATCGTATATAGTCAGTGTATGGGAAATATTTCAAGTTACCTTTTAGGGGAAGGAAGATGACTACACAGAGAATATGTATTCAGAAAGGCAAGAAAAGAACCTTGAGGATGCTATCTCACTGAAAAGAGAAAAAAAATAGTAAATGGTGGAGAGTGGTTCACAGAGTCAATTGTCACAGAGAGGTCAAGGAGAGGAAAACAGAATAAGTTTAGATAAAACACCAGTGGGTTTCATGTAAAAGAAATTATTAGTGATTTTAAAGAGATCGAATAATATTTTAGGCAGTGACTAAATCAAAACACAGTAAATTTAGTTTGTTTGTTTAGGTTGTATCTTAGAGGAAAAAGAATTGAGACAAAGATTGGTAAAATGAAACTATGGAGAAAGATGATGGGATTGAGAGTGTTGGTGAAGCAGTTAGCTATGGCAAAGAAAAGGCCCATTTCATTCTCAGTAATTGGAGGAAAGAAGGGGTAAAGGAGTGAGGTTATTGAGAGGTTAAAGGTTTTGATAGAGGGAATTTGAGGGAGGTCATATAAGGTGACCTCTATCTTCTCAATAAATTGAGAATGAAGTCATCTCTGTTCAAAATGTAGTGTTAGAGTTTTGAGGAGAAAAAATTTGTAATAGTCTTTGGAAGAATATTTTGTAAGAAAAATGATTCAGTGTTTAAACATTTTGTCCCTTCTGGAGAGAGTATAAATTTAAATTATTAGGACAGTGACAACTTCTGCTGTTACTTTTATATCAAAATTGTGTTAAAGCAAAGTGTTGATATATGGTATACACCGAAATGTTTACTGATTAATGGTTGATTTTGTAATAGCTTTACTAGTTCCCTTGAAGATGTTATGATATCAGATAACATGTAAACATTTTCTTCCTTAAGATGAAAATGGCCTTTTTCATTTAATCTATCTTGGCATTTATTTTGCTATTTTTATTTTCTGACTGCCATGCCTTTTCTTTCTTTAGTGGAATAAATGTAAATAAGCACAGGATTTTAAAGCATGTTTTCACTCGTGTCTTTGAATTTTTTTTAGCCTAATTTCTTCTGACAGACTTAGTTCAATAAATCTTTTTGGAGATTTCTTACCCATATTTTCACCTCTTTTAGGCACTGTACTAAAGGCTTTTTAATTTTATCTGCCATGAAACCAAATTGTGTTCCTGAAGCATGCCGTTTAACTACAAGAGAGTACAGTACTATCCTTTCTCCAACATTTTATACTTAACTATTTTCATCCATTTCTACATTTTATAAACAAACCCAGAAATAATCACTTACCTTTTTAATATTTATTATCATGTTTTCATAATTCTTTATCATCATTGAACTGACTGCTGATGGTCTTCAAATAAACAAGCGTCTATTAAACACTAACTATATGTCAGGCACTGTCTTTGACTAAAAGTCCTGATTTATTGATCCCATTTTCTTTTTTTTTTTTTACATAGAGAGACTTCAGCTACTTGGGATATATGGTGAGGAAGAAACATTAAATATAAATATATATATATTTTTTAATTCATTAACATTGCAATAATATTTATGTGAGGTAACTGAGATAGAAAGGTTCACTTTTTTGCCTTAGAATGACAAGATTTCAGATTTTTCATGGAAGGGATATTAGGGGCCATCTAGTCCAACATGTGAGTTTTACTGTTAAAAAAAAAATACCAAAAATCTGAAGCACCAGAAAAGTTAAGGCAAATAAGTGGTATAGTAGACAGAGCACTGGGCCTGAAATCAGGAAGACCTGAGTTCAGATCCCATCTCAGATACTTAACTAAACTAGCTTCATGTCCTTGGCTAGATCATTAACTTCAGTCTTCCTTAGTTTCCTCAACTGTAAAGTGGGGCTAATAAAAATACCTACCTTTCAGGGTTGATCTGAAAGTCAAATAAGATAATATTTGTCATATACTTCATACATTAACTGGCACATAGTATGTACTATATAAATGTTAGCTATTGATAATGATGATGATGGCAATGATAATGATGCTATTTACCAAATGTCTTATTTTTCTCCTGGACTGCAAAGCTTTATTAATGTGGGGAGCACATCTCATCTAAACTTTGCTTTTCTCCTAGTACCCAGCATAAGACTCTGCACACATCAGAGCTTACCTAATGTTTTCAGAATTGAATCGAATAATATCAGAGGGCCACTTTGTGAGCCTCATTGAGAGTGACTCAATCATAGTCAGTATAGAAAATGCCAAAATAACTGAGTTCAGGAAATAACTACTCATAAATCAAACCTTGAAACAAAGCTTAAAAGAGGGAAAAAATATTTTACTACATAATATTATAATGCCCAGAAGTATGATTGAATGGTTAGAAAGGCATAGGATTAGCAAAAGGTGTCACATTTCCTCTCCAGATAAAATGAAGAATTCACATGGAACTTACCAAGTAAGACAAGGTACAATATTCAAAGCAATGAATGACCTATTTATTAATGATGAACTTCATTTAAAAAAAAAAGGCATCATAACTGGAACAAGAAAGTACAAATAGACAAATCATGCATATTCTTAATGTTCTATTTAGTATTGATCAACACATTTTGAAGATTGAAAAAAAAGGACAGCCAAATGCAATGGGTTTTCAGAGACTGTTTTGGGAACAGTCAAGGTTAATCAAAGATTGTTAATAATACTGACACACACCAGATATGATTGTCAGATGGAGGGGTTTGTTACTTTCCTGAAGATGTTAGTTCCCTGGTAAACAAAAAGCAATTAATGACTACCTGTCTGCATCATTTACTATCAGAGATTAATTTAGACACTCTGGAGAATGAAGAACAATTTGTAAACAATTAGCAGTTCCACAGACTACACTTCTCACTCAGACAAAGCAACCACACATAGAGGATCAATCAACAGGAGAAAATCAATGTTTCTATAGTGTGATTGTTGCTAATAACAGGCTCTTTTTTGTAATAAATTTGAAAACTTTGAATTTTGAAACTCTTGAAAATTTCTCAAATATCTGTCAATCCATAGGAAGCAGAACTGGGACAGTAAGTAGGACTGTGATTTCATTGTTATAGGAGAACTCCTTTATAAGGAAACTCCCTATTCCAATTCAGTTCACCGCTTTCTTGGCAATGTGGACAGTTGGCTTGATAAATCCTATTTTGGTGAAATTTATTTTAATGTCACATAATGTCCGTCCATTTTAAGCATGGAAAGCTAATATAATTTTGTTTGTTATCATTCTTGTTGTTTTTAGAAGATGGCAGATTGAACAAAACAGGAAACTTAAAGGATATTCTATAGGTGCCAACTATGAAAATAGTTACCTTCTTTTAACAATCTCTTGTATCAAAAATTTAAAGAGGAAAAACAAAACTCATAATTAAATTTAATCAGAGATAATTTTGGGGGGATCAGATAATCAATTTATATATGCAAGTATTATTCCAATATATTTATGTATATGCTGTTTATAAGTCATAGGGAAAAGCTGGTAGGGATATTAAAATATAGAGTACATGGTCCCTCCCCCTCAAAAATATTTTAATTTATTGAAAAAATATTAAATTGTATTCTGTGTTTTAGGCACAAGTATGACAAATGATTTTATTTAACATTTAAACATAATTCTCAATAAATATAAGCTACTTCTTACTGACAGAGTGGGGGAAGAGAAAGAGAGAGAGAGAGAGAGAGAGAGAGAGAGAGAGAGAGAGAGAGAGAGAGAGGTTTCTAAAATAGTACAGTTACCCCATGCTGTCTATCCCAAGATGATTATAGATAATACTTTATTGAAAAAAGAAAGATCACAATATGAAAATATAATTTGGCATTAAATTCCAAAATGTTGAGTGGCAATGTCACCATCCCATTTTCTCATTGACCATGCCCCTGAAATATACATGGGATTCCTCCTCAGATCTACACTGAGAATATTTTTTAAATAGGAGGCCTTGAAGGTGCTTTCCTTTTACTGGAATGGTGGGGGGTACTTCCCTTGGGTGTTGGGTAAGTCTTAGTTCCATTTGCTTCAAAGGTAGGGAAATCAATGATGAAAACTAGATAAGAATTATTCTGTGTTAAAAGGTTGGCTATGATCCTTAATCCATTTCCCTAAGAATACCTTTTAATTCTAGATCTAATACCCACCACTCCAAGAGACTTTTTCCAGGAGTCTGGGAAAAGTTGTAGAGAAAAATAATATATTTTTTCTCAATATTTTCAGTTTTACTCACAAGGATATTTTTAAATGCTTTCATGAATCTGATAAAAAAAAAGATAAGAGACATGTAAATAAGATACAAATGCATTGATTATTATAGTAAATTTTAGACTAGATAATCTCACTCTATAAGATTGTGCCTATTTAATGATTTCACCATTTACAATTTTGTTTCAAGATGACAGATTGGAACCTTTATAGATATTCAGTTAATCCTGTTAGTTTTCAGTGGCAAAATAGCACTTGATTATAACAATAACAACAATTACAACAACTTTCATGCATCTCAAACTTTACAATTAATAGAAGGCTTTTGCCTAAGGACAAGAGTTCATGAAAGCCTGGGTAAAATCCAGCTGTATCTTATACAAGGGGCTGACCTCAAAGAGTCATTTTCTCTTTGGCTCATTATGTCCTTACCCTAGAGTTTATTCTAGGAATTGTATAATTATGTTATATCTAAGTATCCATGAATTTTGGTAACACTTTCCATTTGTTTTTCAAAATAAAAAATTGCACATCAGATAGAAGACATTCTTTGTTTCACTCCCCACAGAAAATTCAAAGGCCTAATAGAAGGCTATAGACAACTATTGAAAACATAGAACATTCATAGTACACCATAAATTCCATCTAAAAAAAAATAAGCATACTTCAAGTCTACAGTAGAGGCAATTCCTTTGTTAAATATTCTCTGCCTGACTCCTACCTTTCTTCTTTCAGAGTTGGTTTTTTACTGCTCTCCAACAATAGGGGCTATATAGGTGATCATCTTTAGGAATGCTGCCAAAAAACTCTAGTTGATACTGAAGCCCTTAACCTTGTAGTTATTCATGAGGCAACCCTCATGACTGCCACTGTACATTAAATTTGACTTTTCTACTGGAAATTTATTTTCTGAATTATGCTACACAGAATATTCCCCTCCTCCTTTACTCATAAGTATTCTCTTGGGCAACATAGGCAACTTGGGCTGACTCTGCCATGTTCTTCTGCAGAACATTTAAAAAATCCACTAGTGCCCAGAAACACCTTTGGAAAGAGAATCAATGATTTAGGAACTAGACAGAAACTAAGACATTATAGCAGAGATGTTGGCAGCATAAAAAGATGATGGAAAAGATGGAACTCAAAAATGTAGTGATGTTGATCCAATAATTACATTGTTAGAAATATACTGATAGGTTTATTGAAAACATAAAGGTCCTCTCTGTTCAGAGACTTAATATTACATTAAATGCAGTTTCTAAATACTGTAAGGAAACTAAATATCCCTTAACAAGTATATTGACAAATAAACTGTGGTACATTATTGCAAAAGAATACTATTGTAACCAAAGGCTGAAGCCATTTGAGTAAGACTCTCCTCACTGAGGAGATTGATTACTTATTATTTCATGACTGCATGAGGGGTAGAGTTGGTAGGAGCTCTGGAGAGGAGAGATCTTTCATCTTCTGGCTTCCAGATTCGAAGGAAAAGAAATGCCTCTGGAGAGGCAGAGAAAGATTAGGAATGTGACCTATAGAGGAGCTAACACCTGTATCATACCCCTGTCTCCAATTTGTAAAATTAGAAATTTGGGTGAATTTCTACCTTGGGTGAGATCTGGAACTTTTTCTTGGTTGAGCTGAGATACCTCATTCCCAGTGGGGAAAATCATTCATTCTATGAATTGTCTAGTACATTCTCATATGTACTGCTTCTCTGATTTCTCTTTCCTATGGTCTTGGATAAATGGGTTTATTTACTATTCACTGAAGAGAAAAATGATTAAGAGAAACCTGTTTATGCCTCCCTGCAAATCACATCTAGACAGACCTATGTAGACACACATAATTTACATATTCAATAATATACACAGATATATGTATGTGTGTATATATGCATATATACATATATCTGTACATATACACACACATGCCCTATTCTATATTTGCAATTGGGCTATAAAGTATAAGGGATTAAAAAAGAAAGGTCAGCTGGAGTCAGATTGTGAGGAACCCAAGACGCCAAACATGGGAGTTTTTATTTCATGATAGAAGCAAAGGAGACTTACTAGAGTTTATTAAGGAAAGAATGACATGGTCAGATCTCTTGTTACAGAAAATCACTTCACCAAGTCTGTTAGAGGATGCAGTGGAGTTGGGAGAAACATTAAACAGGGGAGTCCAGTTAGAATGCTATTGCAGTAGTCCAGGTAAGAGGAGATAAGGGCCAGAAGGAAAGGTTGTAAGTATAGTGGAAAGGCATGTTACTAGATATTTTGTGAAGGTTAAAAACAGCAAATATTTAGTAACTGAATGGGTAGTGGGGGATGAGGGAAAGAAAAGTGTTGGAGCTAATATTTTGGTTAAAGCCTGATGGAATGAAGAACATTGCTGCCCTTGACAGAAATATGGATTAGGAAGAGAAGTTGGTAAAATAATGAGTTCTGTTTTCTACATTCAGTTTGAAATATTTATGAGATATCCTATTTAATATATACAATATGATACAGGATTAGAGCAAGTGAGAGAGACTGGGGCTGTTGTGTAGATCTGTGAATCATATGCATCAAGTTGATAATTAAACCCTTGGAAGTTGATTATGTTCCTGAAAGAGAGATAATATAGAGAGAAGAAGGCCCAATGTCAGCAGTCTTCTACTAAAATATCAGGATTTGGAAGAAAAAAAATAAATTAGGTCCTGAAGTCCTTTAAAAAAAGAGAAGGAGCTGGAGACTAGTAAACAACAAGAAGGATCTTCAGGGCTATGTCAAAAACCATAATGGTGACTGTGAGTAAAAGAAAGGAGACATATATGAGAGGGGTAAATAGGATTTGGCAACTTGCTGTATATGTAGTATAAGTGAGAGTGGGAAGTCAAGAATGATACTGAGGTTGCAGTCTTGGGTAATTTGAGTGGTTGTGCCTTCAACAGTAATAAGAAATAACTGCAAAAGGGATGGATTGTGGCAAGGCAGGGATATAGTAAGTTCTAGTTTGTACCTGGTGATTTTAAGTTGCCTGCTGGACATCTAGTTTGAAATGTTACATAGACATATCATGATGTGGATCTGGATTTCAGGAGAAACATTAAGATATAATTCCCCTCCTTTACTTTGTGACTACTTTCCCAATATCCATTCACACTGATGCACTTCTTCCCTGGAGGGTCACTCACTACTTTCTCCCTAGAATTCTAGGAGTAACCATGACATTCTAATGTTTCTAAGACTATTGCTCCTGAATCACCATGTATGTGCATCCCTTTAATCAATACCTAGTAATCTTAACTAGCTTTTAGAGTAGGTATTTAATTAGATGGTATAGTAAGAACAGATAGAATGAAATAATCCCCTGAAAAAAAAGTATGTTACACACTTATCCCATAAAGGCACAGAGAGTGCAGGAGAAGAGTAGGCTCAACTTACAATACAGTACTAGAGAGGAATGCATGTAGGAAAAATGCATGGCTTACACTTCTTGGTTACTAGAAATAATTTCCAGAGTTCATTGCTGTCATTCCTTTATTATTCAAGGAGCCATTCACTTGGAAACTGCTTCCTACCTGTGATGTGTTTCTTTCTGTACCCATTTATGTCCATATTTGTGTTTGGCATCACCTTATGGTGTGTGTAGGTGTGGGCACATGTGTGTGTGCATGTGTGTGCAAGCATATCTTCCAAGGACTGGATATATTCTTTCACTTGTCCAAACTGTCCAATGACATCAATGAGAGGAGAATTATAACATGCCTAGAAGGCTTTGTCTTCCCTCTCCTATGGCTTGCTGCCCTCTAGCATAGGTGTAAGGGTCTACATTTCTAAATTTAGGGGTTCCAAAAGCTTGAACTTCACTTCTGCCATTACTTCAGCTGAAATTCTTCCAATTATGTAAAGGCTGCAGATGTACAGATAGGCCATTTAGTTAATCAAGCATATATTTTCTTATTGACATATCAAAGAGCATACCTCATTAAAATCACAGGGTGAAACATTGTGTTTACACATTAAAACTTTCATAACTCTATGTACACTGATTGTACCATATTAATTGATATGGGGGTGTGGAACACACATCCCTCTTCTTATACTAGGTTGTTGTTCAGTCTTTCACTTGTGTCTAAATCTTCATGACCCCATATGGGCTTTTCTTGGAAAAGATACTGTTTTGTCATTTCCTTCTCAAGTAAATTAAGGCAAATAGAGGTTAAGTGACTTGTCCAGGGTCACACAGCTAATGAATGTTTGAGGCTAGATTTGAACTCAGGTCTTCCTGACTTCAAGCCCAGTACTCTATTCAAAAAGCAACTTAGCGAGGGGGCAGAGCCAAGATAGCAGCATGAAAGCAGTGACTTGCTTAAGCTGTCCCCCAAACCCCTCCAAATACCCATAAAAATGGCTCTAAACAAATTCTAAAGTAGCAGAACCCACAAAAAGACAAAGTAAAACAAATTTCCAGCCCAAAACAGCCTGGATGTTTGATCGGAAAGGCATATTGCACAAGGCTGGGGGAGGAGCACAGTTCAGCGTGGGTGTGCAGACCACAGCAAACCTAGAGCAGGCCTCAGAGCACTGAATCATGGCCAGCTGTGGCAGCTTCCAGACTCCTCAATCCACAAAGCCAAAGACAACTGAGAAGGCCTGTGGGAAAAGTCTGTTTTTGCAGTGAGAGAAGAGCTAGGTCAGAGCCACTTCCAGAGCCTAGAGTGCACAGCACGGGTGCTGGGGAGGTGGCTGTGCCCTGAGCTTCTGGCCCACGGACTGAGGGGGAATCAAGTGGCTGATCAGAGGGGGACTCCAGGGATCTCTTTGCTGGTGCTGAGGCAGGAATCTCTTGTTTTGCCCATGCTTCGATCTGGATCACATTTCTGGGTGGCATTCCCGGGGTGAGGAGGAGCACTGGTGCAGTGGATTATAGTGGCAGTGGAGAGGATACCCTCCTCACAGTTCCAAGAGAGAAAAGACTGCTTGTGGCCAGTCACTCAAAGGCCAGAGCTCAGGCCAGGAAAAGAGTAAACATCTCAACACTTAACATACCACCTTGGAAGAACTGAAAATTTACAGGTTCTTAGAATTATCTCTGAAAGCAGCTATACAAACCCTGGAAGCTTGGGACAGTCCATTCTCCACATTGGAAGCAGACTCTTACCTTAACAAAGAGTTTAAAACTCAAGTAGTGAGCTGGGATCATGAGCAAACCTCGCAAAAAGAGTCACACTATATTATCTTACTTTGGTGACAAAGAAGATCAAAATATACAACCAGAAGAAGACAACAAAGTCAAAGCTCCCACATCCAAAGCCTCCAAAAAAATATGAATCAGACCCAGGCCTTGGAAGAGCTCAAAAGGGATTTTGAGAAGCAAGTAAGAGAAGTAGAGGAAAAACTGGGAAGAGAAATGAAGATGATGCAGGAAAATCATGAAAAACAAGTCAACAGCTTGCTAAAGGAGACCCAGAAAAATACTGAAGAAAATAACACCTTAAAAAATAGCCTAACCCAAATGGCAAAAGAGGTCCAAAAAGCCAATGAGGAGAAGAATGCCCTAAAAAGAAAAATTGGCCAAATGGAAAAGGAAGTCCAAAAGCTTACTGAAGAAAATACTTCCTTAAAAATTAGAATAGAGCAATTGGAAGCTAGTGACTTTATGAGAAATCAAGACACTGTAAAACAAATCCAAAAGAATGAAAAATTATAAAACAATGCAAAATATGTCATTGGAGGAAAACAACTTACCTGTAAAATAGATCCAGGAGAGAGAATTTAAAAATTATTGGACTATCTGAAAGCCATGATCAAAAAAAGAGCCTAGACATCATCTTTAAGAAATTATCAAGGAAAACTGCCCTGATATTTTAGAACCAGAGGGCAAAATTGAAATTGAAAGAATCCACCGAGCTCCCACTGAAACAGATCCCCAAAGGAAAACTCCTAGGAATATTGTAGCCAAATCCCAGGTCAAGGAGAAAATATTACAAGCAGCCAGAAAGAAATAATTAAACACAATCAGGATAAAACAAGATTTAGCAGCTTCTACATTAAGGGACCGGAGGGCATGGAATATAATATTCCAGAGGGCCAAAGAGATAGGATTACAAGCAAGAGTCACTTACCCAGCAAAACTGAGTATAATCCTTCAGGGGGAAAATAGTCATTCAGTGAAATAGAGGACTTTCAAGCATTCCTGATGAAAAGACCAGAGCTGAATAGAAAATTTGACTTTCAAATGCAGGACTCAAATGGAACATGAAGAGGTAAACAGGAAAGAGAAATCATAAGAGACTTATTAAGGCTGAACTGTTTACATTCCTGCATGGAAAGATGATATTTATAACTCATGAGACCTTTGTCAGTATTAGGGTAGTGGGAGGGAAAAAATTATGCGTATGTATGTATAGATAGATAGATAGATAGAAGATAGATAGATAGATAGATAGACAGATAGATAGATGGATAGAGGGCACAGGGTGAGTTGAAGATGAAGGGGCGATATCTGGAGAATAAAGTTAAGGGGTGAGAGAGGATTATACTAGGAGAAGGAGAAAGGGAGAGGTAGAATGGAGTTCATCTTGAACAAAACAGACAAGAAAAGGTTCTTACAGTGGAGGGGAAACAGGGGAAGGTGAGAGGAAATGAGGGAATGTTATTCTCATAGGATTTGGCTTAAGGAGGGAATAACTTACACACTCAATTGGGTATGGAAATCTGTCTTACACCACAGCAAAATAGGGGAGGAAGGGAACAAGAGAGCAGGGGGATGATAGAGAGTAGGGCAGATTGGGAAAGGGGTAATCAGAAGCAAATACTTTTGAGGAGGGACAGGGTAAAAAAGAAAGAATAGAATAAATGAAAGGGCAGGACAGGATTATGGGAAATAGAGTTAATTTTTCACATCACATCTACTATGCAAGTGTTTTGCATAACTGCACATGTATAACCTATATTGAGTTGCTTGACTTTTCAATGAGCGTGGGTGGGGTGGGAGGAAGGGAGAGAATTTGGAACCCAAAGTTTTAAAAACACATGTTTAAAAAAATGTTTCCACATGCAACTGGGAAGTAAGAAATACAGGAAATGAGGTACAGAAATCTACCCTGCCCTACAGGAAATAGAAGGGGAAGGGGATAAGAGAATGGGGGGAGAGAGATAGAAGGGAGGGCAGACAAAGGGAAGGGGTATTCAGAATGCATGCCATCTTGGGGTGGGGAGAGTGGCAAGATGGGGTGAAAATATGAATTCAAAATCTTGTGGAAGTAAGTGTTGAAAACTAAAAATAAATAAATTTATATATAAAGTTAAATTTTTAAAAAAAAAGCCACTTAGCTCCCTCCATATTATTATTAATTTTTAACAAACAGATTTCTTGATGTTTTATGATAATTTTTTTTTGTTGCTGTAAGGGTGAAAGCTTAGTTTATCTTGTATCAGTTACTTTATCATTAGTTTGTAACTCATTTCCCTTCTCTCTTACTCAATTTCTTTTTTCCCCAACTGTAAAATATGTAATCAGTACTTAACTTCACATGTTTATTGTGATGACCCAAAGAAATAAAGCATAATAACACTTTGGAAGCCTTGAAGCTGTGTCTAAGTCTCAGCAATGACAACTGCTATTACTGCTGCTGCTGCTACTAGTATTTATACATTTTTTTTATCACACATTAGTTTTGTACTTTGAAAATTGAATTAATGCACTTGTGAATTCATCCCAGGGCCTAACTTCTTACATGTAATCTTAGAAACATTAACATTTTTTCGATATGGGAGAAAAAAACTGAAATTGCGGAGTCTTATAAATCAGATTTTTACTATATATTTCATAGAGCTGTTGTGATGAAATATACTGTCAATTTTAAAGCACATATAAATAACTTTTCATGATTACCTTCATTTTCCCCTTCCTATCCTGCAATGTGCTCTCTGGATCTATGATATCCTAAATTCTTGATGGTATTGTAAGAGAATGCTAGCCATTAATTCTAGTACATCAGCCTCACTATGGAGAAAAGGCTTTAGAGATATGCTTTGTTTGTCTATTTTTTTATGTTTTCATTGTCATCCTACTGCTCATTTCTTATTAGGAGCCCTTTGTTTCTGCCTCCCTTGATTTCTGTTTGAGATAGCTCCTTTTACCTTTGTTTAAGTAATCACATGAGAACTCCAGAATCTCATAGATAGGTATGGCTAAGAGATGTTGAGATGGTAGGAAGTTTGGTAAAATATACAATTAGACTGAATTACCTCACTTGAGACAACTTCCTTATATCTTTTAATGGCAACAATAAAAGCCCTAGGGACCCCATCTAATAAGTAGGCATTTATAGATAAACTTAAGCTGTTTGCTCCTTTGAATTTACAAAGAATGCATCAGAAGAAAGTACTATTGAACCTTTAAACTACTAACACAAGATACCTTCCTTTGTAAAGATAAAGGGCATAACATTTCACTAGTCAGATTAGGAACCTTCTCTCCTTCACTGAACAGCAGCATTTTTGCCTGGGACCAAATTTCTAAAATAGTCTGTATGCTATAGAACCTAGCAATTGTCCCTGAGAGAATTCAGATGATGCAGTGACACCTAAAGAGTTTCTGAGGTCTGAATGAAAAAGAATGACTCCCTAGTCATTATTCTGGTTCCTCATATACTGCATGAAAATTTTTAGGGTTAGTGTGTCAATAATTTAACTTGAATATTCTTTGAAAGGATGAAACCAATGTGGAAAACAATGGTATCTGAAAAAGAGGGTGGATTTATTAACAAGACCAGATATCTTCCTTCTATCATAGCTTCAGGTCTTCAGGGAAAAAGGGATACTTGATCATGCATTAAACTCAAATGTGACATGAGTGACCATTTTGTGTGATAAATAATGTCCTGGACTTGGAGTATAGGAAGATGTGGATTTATATCCTACCTTTGACATGAATGTAAATAGGAAATCTAGTCTCCAGGAATAATAACAGGAATAATAACACTTTGTAGTACCTATATCAAAGGATTGTTGACTTCCAACAGGCTTACACATTGCCAATCCCAACTCCCCAAACCATCCTTTACATTTTTGCCAGGCCTTTTTAAAGCATCTAGTGGATTTGATTGCTGTTCTTTTTGATATTCTTCAATGGCTCCCTAAAAACTACCAAGTAATGATCAAATTATTTTTTTTCTTCAGGTAACCAAGACCATATATACATTTTTGCCAATTTTACCTTTCTAGCCTTATCTTATGCTATTTTCTTCTAATGTATGCTACACTTCCACCAATCTGATATACTCAACGTTTCATAAATACATGCATCATGTCACCCACTATACTGCCTTTACATTTTGCTCCCCCCTCCCTTTTTTCTTATGCTTCCTTGGAATATTCTTTACCCAGCTCTTTCTCATGAATATTCAGCTATACTTCATAGCCCAATTCAAGAACCATTTTCACTGTGAAGCTCTTCCTATTCTCTCCTTTTGGCAATGGCCTTTCTTCCTTTGGACATCACATATTAGTTTCCTTGTACCTTTTTCTTTCACTTATTTTCATTATACTTTACATTACATTTAACACACTCTCTCTCTCTCTCTCTCTCTCTGAGTGTGTGTGTGTGTGTGTGTGTGTGTGTTATAGTTTCCAACCAGAATAACAAGCCTCATGAAGGAAGTAGCTCTCCAATACTCCCAATACTCCTTTCCCACATAATGGTATAGCACACTTCACAGTAAAGATTTAATAAACATTTAACATTCATTTGAATTGAAGGAACTATATATATCAGTGAAGAATTAGTCAAGATTAGACAGCATTAGGATATTTTCCATAGTGCTGGACACTATATATGTGTACACATATACATACACACACCAATAGATTTTTATTTTTGCTTTTCTGTCATTCTGCTGATTACTATTGAGTGAAGTAAAATCAATTAAACATACATTTATTAAGTGTTCACTATGTGCTAGACACTCTGCTAAGCACTGGGAATACCAATAAAAGGAAAGAGAGATCTCATGTCCTTAAGGGTCTTAAATTCAGACAAAGTAAGGCAAAACATAAAAGGAAGTTGAAAGGCAGAAAGAAAAGGGAGGAAACAGGCCTTAAACCAACTTTTGTATATGACCCCTTTCTGTCAGTCAATGTAGAGAAAGTTCATGAACTCAGGAACAAGACCTTAATAAGAATGAAAGACTGATCATGACTGGCCAGCTCAATTTCCTTAAAATAAGGGTTCTGGGAGGAACCAGCAAATCAGATGAAGGAGCTGCATAGGTGGAGTGAGATTTCAGGATAGGAAAGTAGCTGTGGCATTGCGGAGAAAATCCCTAAAGTCACAAATATAAGAATAAAAATGGCTGGCCTGAGTATTTTTCTTAAAGTATTGAATTTGTAGTTCAAAACGACCCTCAAGTCTTTTCACATGATCAACTTTCTAGCTATAATTATTTCACCTATGCCTCCTAAATCTTATGAGATGTCTTTCTTGTTTTTAGAAGCATAGGTCTGGGATAAATCCAATCTCCAAAAGTTTCTGGTACACTTCAAACTATGGATTTCTTATCCTTATCTGTATAAAGCTTCCAGGGAGAAAATGTAGAAGAGTAGTGTTCAGAACTTTGGGAATTTTGGGATTGGGAAGAGGACAACAGCAGTGAAAGAAGCAGGAAAGAAACAATTAAAGATGTAGAGTCATGGGTAAGGAACCTGTGGCCTTGAGGCCATATGTGGCCTTCGGTCCCAGGGTGTGGCCTTTTCACTCAGTCCAAGTTTTACAGGAAAAATCCTTTTATTAAAGGGATTTGTTCTGTGAAGTTTGTATTTAGCCAAAAGGTCGCACTTGAAAACCTTGAGGGCCACATGCAGACTTGAGGCCACAGGTTCCCCATGCTTGATGTAGAAGAATCAGAACAACAGTGTTTGTAAAGGGAACAGAGAAGTAAATTCAAACTAAATAGGTTAGCAAAAGTGTCAAATAATTGAAAAACATCATTGCTCCCTTTCTTCTGTACCATCATTGTACCTTTCTTCTCTACTTCAACAAGGAATTTAACCATAAAGTTACTGTCAATAAATCTTTCCTACTACATCAAATAAAGTGGGACAAGTCTAACTTAGAACAGACCAGTGATTAAGGTTCAGGTTTCAAGTTTAATGAGATACTCATGGACCATAAAATGTAATACAGATTCTACTGATTGTATTATTAAAAGGAATGCAATCCCTGGTTAAATTCACATAAAAGAGTATTGGTAATACTAGATAAGAAAATGTCTAAAGGACAATGGAAATTCTACTAACATCTATGATTCCAGCACCTCACAGGCTGAGCCTTTTATTACTCAGATATCAATAAAGCCAACTTCCCACCCAACAACTTTTTAAATGATGATCCCATGCTCTGTAAAATATGTGCCTCTCTTACCACATTAAAGACATTTCTATGAAGGTTTTTTGTCTTTATATCCAATCTTATTTTCGTACACATTTTTCTGCAAAAGTGTTATAATTATATATAATTACAATGAAATTTTATCTTTAAGAAGATGGCAGAGTAAAAAGGTACTTCCTCTCACAAGCCCCTATCAATCTCTGAAAACCCAGAAAATATCACTCCAGAAAAAAAACAAAACAAAACACTGGAACAGCTGAACTAGAAGAAAGCTGGGGAACAGCAGTGCAGCAGCCCAGCAAATGGGTGTCACAGTACCTCAGCAAAAATAAGGGGAGTAGCACTACAAAGGGCCCCAGGCGGATAAGCACCCTGCAGCATTCATCTAAAAGGAGCTGAAGAAAGCAACCTAGAGTCTTCCTGAAGTCCCAACCTTGCTGATTCCAACCCAACACCAGGTAAGCAGTCAGAACCCTACAGCCTCCAACTGTCAACCAGGAGGAGATCCTGAAGCCCAGGTGGTAGAGCAGGCAAGCACCAATACCTGGAGGCAAGTGCCTCAGTGAGGGCAGGGAAACCAGTGGAAACCAGCTCAGAAAACCACCAGGTGCCTCAGCACTCTACCACAAAGAAATCTCCCAGTGCATTAGCAGAAACCTGGGAGGCAGCATTGCAAGGGGCCCCAGGCAGATAAACACCCTGCAGCACCCATCTAAAAGGAGCTGAAGAAATCTAAAAGAAAGGAAAAGCAGGCAATTTAGAATTGCCTAATAGTTCCAGCCTTGCTGATGGCAGCAAAACATGAGGTAAGCAGCCAAAACCCTACAGCCTCCAATTGCCAACATAAGAGGCCCCAGCACACAAAGCCAGTGACCAAGACCTAGGCTCCCAACACAAGAAGCTTGGGTCAGTGCCCTCTGTTCCCCAGAAGGAGAGCTCAATATCTTTAAAGGCCAGGAAATAAAGAAACCATGAGTAAAAAGAAACATACCATAAATTTATATTATGAGAAGAGTGAAGATCAACACAGGAATTCTGAAGAGGACAACATTGTCCACAAACCCACATCTGCAACATCAAAAGGGAATATGAACTGATCTGAAGCCCAAAAAGCCTTCTCAGAAGAGCTCAAGAAGGATTTTCAAAGTCAAATAAGAGAAGTAGAAGAGTCCTTAAAAAATACAATTGGCCAATTGGAAAAAAAGTACATTGAAGAAAACAAGTCCCTAAAAAATACAAATGGCCAATTGCAGAAGGAAGTACAAAAACTAGCAGAAGAAAACAATATGTTAAAAACTAGAATTGGATAAATGGAAACTAATGATTCTATGAGAGAGCAAGAATCAGTCAAACAGGAACAAAAAAAAAAAAAAAGAAAAACAGATGAAAATGTAAAATGCCTCATTGGTAAAACAACCGACCTGGAAAATCTGTCTAGGAGAGACAATTTAAAAATCATTGGACTACCTGAAAATCATGATGAAAAAAAGAGCCTGGACAGTATCTTTCAGGAAATCATAAAGGAGAACTGCCCAGAAGTCCTAGAACCAGAAGGTAAAATAACTATAGAAAGAATGCATTGCTCACCACCTGAAAAAGATCCCAAATCGACAACACCAAGGAATATAATAGCAAAATTCTAAAATTACCAGGTGAAAGAGAAGGTGCTGCAAGCAGCCAGAAAAAAACAATTTAAATGTCATGGAATCACAGTCAGGATTACACTGGACCTTGCAGCTTCTACATTAAAAGACCTCAGGGTGTGGAATACGATATTCTGTAAGGCAAAAGAGCTTGGATTGTAGCAAGAATCACTACAAAAACGAGCATGATTTTTCAAGGGAGGAGATGGATATTCAATGAAATATGGGACTTCCAAACTTTCCTGATAAAAAGACTAGAGCTCAACAAAAAATTTGATCTTCAAGTACAAGATTCAAGAAAGACATAAAAAGGTAAATGGGATGGAAAGATATAAAATTTTGTTAATAAGAACAGACTGTTTACATCCCTACAAGGGAAGATGATACTTGCAAACCTTGAGAACTATATTATTATTACACCATGTTAAAGGAGTATACATAAAAGGGGTAGATATTAGTTGACTTTGATGTAATGATATAAAAAAAAACCTAATCAAGTGGGTTAAATGGATCCAAGTAGATTAGTCTGATCTTAGAAAATGTACTGAGAAAGGAGGAGGCAGACAAGGGTAAATTATGTTGCAGGAAAAGACAGAAAATCTTGTTACAGCAGAGGGAAAGAAGAGAGGGGGGTGAGCATTCTTTGACCCTTACTCTCATCACACTTGGCTCAAGAAGGGAACAACATAATCATTTAGGTATAGAAACCTAACTTGCCCTATAGGCAGTAGGAGGGAAAAGGGGAAAGAAAACAGAGGGGGGATAGAAGGGAGGTAAGAAGCAGTAAGGGCAAAGGGAAAGAAAAGGGAAAGGGATAATAGAAGGGAGGAGAGACTGAAGGAGGTGGTGGTCAAAAGCAACACACTAGTGAGGGGGGGGAAAGGAGAAAGGAAAAAGAAAAGCACAAACAGAGGGGAAAAAGGATGAAGAAAAAAACACAGATAGTAATCATAACTGTGAATGTGAGTGGGATGAATTCTCCCATAAAACAGAAGCAGATAGCAGAATGGATTAAAAACCATAATCCTACAATATGTTGTTATCTATTATTTGATAAACCCAAAGACCCCAGCTTCTGGGATAAGAACCCATTCTTGGATCTAAGACATCTCCAAAGCCTAGTGATATAAAATCCTATCTGCATCCAAAGAAACAACTATGGAAGTTTAATTGCCATCTTTTTTTTTTTCCCTCCTGTTGAGTTTTGTTTCCTCTTTCTGATGGTTCCTCCTATTGGTTTTAATTTTTACTTACAACTTCAGTAATGTGAAAATGTGTTAAATAGGAATTTAAATGTATAGCCTATATCAGAGTGTGTGCCATCTTGGGGAGGGTGGTGGGAGGGAAGGGGGAGAAAAAATTTAAACTCAAAAGCATATGGCAGTGATTGTTGATAAAACAAAATAATAAAATAAAAAAATTCTATCTTTAATATTTTCCCTTATTCAGGTGTATGACTTCCTAGTTATAATTTTCCTCCTTTTGGCCTCTCTGCCTCTGCACTACAATAATAAAAGTATCATATGACGTTTTGCTTTTATTTCACATATTGCCATTGACAAAGCATCATCACATTGCTAGCCTACTAGTGGTAAGCCTCTCCATATCTAACTAGGCTGGGCCTCTGAAATCAGTTAGCCTCTTACTAGAAGTGTACTTACCATAGCAATATATAACATTAGCTCTATTAATCACCATATCTTCATACTATTGACCTATACTAACTTTTCAGGCTACCAAAACCCTCCAAGTTTATTTAAGGAAAACTGCTATCTAACCATTCTTCCCATATCTTACACTTGTAAAGTTGATTTATTAACCAAAATGAAAGATTTTACAGTATTGTTCAACAGAATAATCAGATTTTTCTTTCATTTCATAGAATAGAGGTATAGAACATTTAATATAAAATATAGAATGAAAATTTAATCTCAGATATTTGGCTTCATGTTCTAGTCAGTCAAAATATTTTTTAACCAGTGTATGATATTCCTTCTAGTTTTGTCTCAATTGCAAATTCAAAAAACATAATCTCTATGTCCACATACTGTTTCAATTCCACCAAAATTATACTATTTTCTAGAGTATGTGTTTCCATCTTTTACTAAAAAATTCCATGAAACAGTTTGTCAAATACTTTGCTCAAATCTGTAAGTAATATCCACAACATTTCTCTGATTTGTCATGTTAATAACCATGCCAAATATAAATTAATGTTAGTCTGGCATGTCTTATTTTTGATGGCAACATGCTGACTCTTAGATCAGAGATCTTTTTTTCTTAATGTTTGCTAGCCATTTCCTTGATTATGTATTTGAGAACTCTTTTAGAAATCAAAGTATATCTTAATGATTTATAGTTGCAAATGCCTTCATTCATTGCTGAGAGAAGAGGAATATTTGCAATTTTTAGAAACTACCTAGGGCGTATCAATATGTTTTCCCATCTTTGCATAAGATTTGAAAACACAAAACAAGTATGGAATTTACTATATACACTGTATACTTAGCAATGCTAAAAGTATATCCCACAAATATGCAGCAGATTCTAAGTGGTATTCATCTTATAATCATTACTACAGTTATGATCAATTATGAAGCATTCTTCACTATCAAAATGTAAAAAATCTAGCATTCTAAAAAAACTTCAGTTAATATAGTAGATTAGGTATTGTACAATATTTTCATAATGACCTTTCTAAAATGAGAGCATGTTTGAGAAAGAAAGGGAGCCACATTTTATATGGACTTCCCAAGAGACCAGTAGGATTTGGAAGTTGGTTTTGAACAAAGAGGAAGCTATATTGTTACAATACAAATAGGAAAATTTTAAGATTAAGGAATAAAAAAGAGCAAAAAGGCTTCAAGACAGTAGTGAAAAAGAGATTTATAAAACTAGCCTTTTCTGTTCTTTATTTCCAACCATACAAGACAGAACATTCCCTCCATTCCTCTCTAATCTTTCAACCTCTTTACAATGCAGGTTTGGCTCTAAGTTTAAGGTTGATTTGCCAAGTTCTAATTGGAGGTGATTAGGAAATTGATTCTTTTTCCTTATGTCCTAGAATCCCAGTTACCAAGGCAGGATAATTTATCATATATGACAGTAATTAGAAATAATGCTTCCATAATTAATGCTGAATTGCATTAGAAATTATGTGTGTGTGTGTGTGTGTGTGTGTGTGTGTGTGTGTGTGTGTGTGTGTGTGTATGATGATGCATACATTTTGGCCAAAAGACTCCAATGTGATTGATATCATAACAATGTTTAGAAAAATAATTACTATTATGCTATTATTTTCTTAAAGTATTAGCTAACACAGTATAATCACCTTAAAGTATACTGAAGGTTGTAGTCATTGGGAGCAAATTTAGAAACAGTGATACTTATTATCTTCTATGGCATAATATTGATTTTACAACCCACCACAAATTGTGTTGTAACCCTCAAATTCTTATGACATTGACAAAGTAGACAAAGCTTTAATTTTACTAAACCTGGAAATTCAGTTTAAAGATCTATTCACATTGGAGTACATCAAAGATCAGAGTAACATCACTGCTCTGCTCAATTAGACAGCACAAGATTAAAAAAAAAAGGACATTGGCCTTGGTCATTTCAAGTAATCTGAGTTTTATACTGTTTTCATTTATGTTGTCGTTCTCATTGTATGTATCATTATTTTGGTTCTGTTTATATTGCTAAATATCAGGTCATCTAGTTCTTCCCATTTTTTTTTCTGAATTACACATACTTGTGATTATATATGACACAAAAGTATTATATTATGTTACTCATCCACAGTTTGTCATTAAAATGAATGGATATTTATTTTGCTCTATTTTTTTAGTCCCATAAAAATTGCTGCTGTGATTATTTTGGTCATTCCTAAATAAATGGACATCTATTTTGTTCTATTTTTTTTAATCCCATAAATATTGCTGCTGTCATTACTTTGGTCAGTCAGCTAACAAGCATTTATTAAACACACTTTAATGTTCCAGGCACTGTGCTAATTACTAGTGAAACAAAGAAATGCAAAAACAAAACAAAACAAAAAAGCTTAATTTCTGATGTAGATAGCTTATACTTTATTGAGGGGGGGCATAATATGTAAATAAATTAACATAAAAATGATAAATATAGAGATGAAGATAGGTATCCTTAGAGAGAAAGATAATGACAGCAGAGTGGCCCGAGAAAGACCTCTTGCAGAAAGTGGCATTTGAACTGAATCTTGAATGAAGCAAGGAACAGCAAGAGGTAGAGGTGAAGAAACAGAACATTTCACATAGAGTGGATATTGAACCTTTCTTTCTATATTTGGACTCCCTGGCCTATGTGACCAGTCATCCACTAACATCTCAAAAACACAATGAAATGTATTTGGAAATGCTATGCAATAATTGCTGCAGACAAGAAGAGGATACATCATTTTGGGTTACCGGGACAACTCTCAGTCTCCAATACAGAATTTGCTTAAATTATTTCAGGGGCATTCATGGGTAAGTTTAATAGACTACTTTTAGGGAGACCTCACAATTTTCATGATGTCATATTTTTGGATGGGGCTTGGACAAAGACAGGTTTCAAATAATCTATCCTCCCCTCCATTATCTCCTCTCCCTCAAATATATATGTATATGTATATGTATATGTATATGTATATGTATATGTATATGTATATGTATATGTATATGTATATGTATATGTATATGTATATGTATATGTATGTGTATATGTATATGTATATGTATATGTATATGTATATGTATATGTATATGTATATGTATATGTATATGTATATGTATATGTATGTGTGTATGTATATGTATGTGTGTATGTATATGTATATACATACATGTATGTATACACACATATATACAATATGCATATATATGTATACACACACATACACACACACACACACACACACACACACACACACACACACACACACACACACTTTGGAATAATTAGCTACCATGAAGCTCAAGGCACCTAACAATATCTGCCATAGGGAATAACTATAGGTTTGAAGGATTTCTGCTACTTGACCTTTTCTCTTCCCCTTTTTACTTATATTTTGATGTCCATCACAAACTGTTTGTACCCCTTTCCTAGTGAGCACTTACCTGCATTCTCATTATAACTCAGGATTTTATTTTACAATAAATAAATTCCATACTGTACATCTCAGGCACTGATCAGGCAGGAGATATCTTTGAATGAGCTCATTCTATTCTAGGTATTGTGAGGCATTACTGATGAAGTAGAAATTATAGTGACTTTCTCCTTTGTCATCATTTTGTAGGCTTTTTAAAACATTCCTGGGTTTTGTAAGAGTAAATTAAAGGAAAGCAAAATAAAGCTAATGATATCTGGGGCCCAGAACCTCATCTATGGGTTTATTTGAACCAGGTTTTACCTTAGGGGTTCCTGAGGGAAATCACTCCTAGTGTCTTTTTTGCCCTTAAGTAGAGGTCTCCCCTTGGTAACAACAAAATTTGCCACATGCTTAAGTCTCCACAACAAAAGGGAAAGACAGATCTCTCAACCTAAATCAAAGATGTGGTTTCTCTTTTAAGATTTAATATCCCTTAAGAGGAATCAAATTATATAATGTATATTTAGCATTTTACAAAACTTAAAGTATGATTTAAATTATACTTATTATTAGTAAATCTTCATTATTAATTGCATGATATTGAATTCATTACTTACATAATCTTTTTTTTAATGACCATTGTGAATAAGTGTAGGGATATAAAAACAAAAATAGAGACCCTTCTTCAAGAAATTTACATTTTTCTGAAGGTTCTACCATGTACAAAGAGAAAAAAATACAGGGAAATTTTAGGAAAGGAAATACACTAATAGCTAATGTGATACAGAAAGTTTTCCCATATGAGATGGCACCTAAGTTGAATTTAAGGTCGCTAAGTATTCTGAGAGTGAGAGGTAAGTCAGGAATACATTCCAAGAATAGGAGGACTACTTGTGGAAAGTCATGGAAGAATGAAATGAATTGCTAAGTCTAAAGGGAGAGAGCCAAGATAGCTAAGTGAAAGCTGTGACTTCCTTGAGCTTTCCCCTAAACCCCTCCAATTACCTGTAAAATGCCTTTAAACAAATTCCAAAGCAGCAGAACCCACAAAAAGACAGGGTGAAACAAATTTCCATCCCAAGACAATTTGGATAGTTGATTGGAAAAGTCAGTTGCACCAGGCTGGGAAAGCAGTGTAGTTCAGCATGGGCCACACAGACAAAGACCAAGCCTCAGTGAACCTGGAGCCATCCTCAGGGAATGGAATTAAGGGGAGATGTAGTGGTTTCCAGACTTCTCAAACCACAAAGACCAAAGGCAACTTAAAAAATAAGTAGGAAAGGTCTATTGGACCCAAGGTGAGAGAGGAGCTTGGTCCAGCCCAATGCTGGTACAGCCTTGGGTGACTAATACTTCTGGAGCTCTCAGCCAACAGACAGAGGGGAAATTAAGTGAATGATCAAAGGGGGATTTTCAGCTCTTTGCTGGCACTGAGGCATGATTCTTTTGTTTTGCCTATGCTTGGATTTGGGTCACAGTTCTGGATAGCAATCCTGGGTCAAAAGGAGTACTGGTGTGGTGGAGCTTATGTTGGTGGTGCAGAGAGAATTCTCCTCACTGCTCCATGGCAGAAAAGGGTACTTGTGGTCACTTATAGACCAGAGCACAGGCCAGGAAAGGAGTAAACACCTCACCCCTTATCATACCACCTCGGAATAACTGAAAACTTACAAGTCTCTAGAAGTATCTCTGAAAACAGCTGCACAAAACCCCTGAAGCTTGGGACAGTACAGTCTCCACACTGGAAGCAGATCCCTACCTTAACAAAGAGTTTAAAACTCAAGTAATTGGCTGGGAAAATGAGCAAACAGCACAAAAAAACAGACCATAGAATCTTACTTTGGTGACAAAGAAGATCAAAACATACAATCAGAAGACAATGAAATCAAAGCTCTGACATCCAAAGACTCCAAGAAAAATATGAATCAGTCCCAGGTCATGGAAGAGCTCAAAAAGGATTTTGAGAAGCAAGTAAGAGAAGTAGAGGAAAAACTGGGAAGAGAAATGGGAGTGATGCATGCAGAAGAAAGTCAAAAAAAACCAAGTCAACAGCTTGCTAAAGGAGATGCAAAAAATACTGAAGAAAATAATAACTTAAAGTAATAGACTAACCCAAATGGCAAAAGAGATCCCAAAAGCCAATGAGGAGAAGAATAACTTATAAGGCATAATTGAACAAATGGAAAAGGAAATCCAAAAGCCGTGTAGAGATATGTAGGAGAATGGAGGGAGTAAAAGCAAGAAGATCAGTTAGGAGGTACTTGTAGTAGTTCATCTGAATCAAGGTATCAGCTAACTGAGGATGGAAGGAGATGAATGTGAGATGTGTTGTGAAGGGAGAATTTACAAGACTTGGCCCCTCAATTTGATATGGATTTTGAAGGAGAGGGAAGAGTCAAGAATGACTCTGAAATTAGATTTGTATTAGATAAAGAGGATTAGAGGTAGACTTAGAGGATTTTTTTTAACTGAGGCTAAAATGCTTATAGGGTATTATTTGTTGATTTGATTTAATATTTGCAAGAGTCACATTTATGAGGAAAGAAATGAGAAATTTCAGATGCTATTTATGATAATTTTTATCTAAGCATATAATTGTATTTAATATTAACCAGGGTAAAGAGTGTAGAAATGTTGGCCATCTCCATACCCTGATGGTTATTACTATAGCATTTTGATGAATCATTGTGGTATTGATGAATTCTCCTATTTTGTTTTTTATTTTAAAATGTAATATGGTTGATGCTACATTATATTAATTATGTTATATTATATTATATCACAGTGTATTTCATATACCTATCATATTATTCAGCATGATATGCTGGACAGAGGATTAGCCTTGGTTATAGAAAGACCTGGGTTCAAATTCTACCTCTACTATGGATAAGTCACTACTACTAGTGTTTCTGGCAACTAAGACTATGAGTCACAGAAAAGGAACTGTGCTGCATTTGTAGAGAAAGCCCCTCCCTGGGAAATCCAAATACCAGTGAAATCATAGATCCAGTCCCTATCATAGAGAATTATATATGACTGCATAACCCTTTAACTAGTATGCATGACTAGCTTTGTTGTATTCTAATTATTGTAAAAATCATAGCTTCTGCCTCTAATTTTTGCTCTTGTTCTGGAATATGTTGTTGCACCTGATTTGGTGAAACCAACCAGGCAATCATACATTTTGATATTAAAAGTAATTTTTTAAAAATCCAGCATGTTCATTAAAAAAATAACTAAAACTTTAAAAAATATTGCCAAAAATGTGTTTACAATCTCATACCTGAGTGCAACTCAAGATAAATCTATTTTAATAGAAAAAAAGATGCATGCAGCATGCCTATAGCTGCAGGGATGAACATTAAATTAAAACTTATCAAAATGTTATATTAGGAAACAAATAATAGCAAGGAACAACTGGAGTGCCAACTTAGTTCATAATTTTCATGAACTATGTTGGTTATTTTACTCTATGTTATGTCCTTAGTGTCCTATATTTACTTACATTCACTGGCCATGGTGAGAGCAATCTTGACACTTTCTGACATTTTTGTTTACTTTTTTATTATGATGGTCATGGAAGTAAAATTCATCATAAAATAGTGTTATTTTATGGAATCATAGACACATTTCAATTTATTGAATATATCACCTCTGCTTCCATCTTAATCCCTTCACAATTTAACTCACATAATAATCACGGTACAAATGGTTTTAATTGGAGCCATCTCATGGATTCTATTAACTGTTTTTGTTGTCATTTTTTTTTTGTAGGAATGTATATGGGTTAGACTTGAAATCCTTTAACATCACTTCTAAGTTTGAAATTCTGTAACTCTGTGAACGTCAAGTATGTCAGACCCTTTCTTTACCAAAAGATTTTTTTTTTGAATCAGCAGTAGTGTGTATATGTTAAATATAGGGAAATGATGGAGATAAGCCTTAAAAATGGCTTGTTTCTTGCTGTACTTGCCATGGTGTTCCTTTGACAATGTCATCATAGCTACACAAAAGTCTTTTTATTTTCCATACTAGTTTGGTAATCTCAGCTAAATCCTAAAGGATTTCATAATTGCAGTATGTGGAACATACTTTGAAATGGGTATCTTGGCTAGCCTTGTATTAGTGGGATTCCTTTCAGAAGAGATTCAGACTATGTCTCTTCATTTGCCATTTGTAGAAGTGGAAAACTGGGGGTAGAAGAACACAGATGGTACTAAAAAAGTCTTGCTCCAGTCAAGTATACTTTGGAAGAGTAATAATGAATTTTCTCCAATATGCCTTTAATAAATTAGTCTTCTATAGAGAAAGAGATAGCCTATTATTTGTGTGATGCAATGTCTTTGAAAGGGCAAATGAGAAAGAAATTGACTGATGAGGAAGAACAATACTAGTATAACCTGAAATTAATATGGCTCACATCCCAAGTATAAGTGAATGAAGACTGAAGATGCTAAGATAGGAAAGGGGAGGGGACAGAGGAAAAGGAGGGTGAGTCAGAGAGAGAAATAATATAATGCCTAGAAAATGAAAATGGACTTCTAGTAAAAGGAGGAAAATGAGAATGGTGTAAGTTAAGGAAAGAAATTATGTGGATTTTTAAAATCTCAGGAAGACAAATGTAAATGAGCAGCCAGGGGGTTGCAGCTCATAAAAATGAACTTAATTTTGAGAACCAAGGAGAAAAAAAGAACAGATTGAGTATGCAAGGAAAATTGAGCAATAATCTTATAGTAACAGGAATTTATGGGAGAAATTGTTTTGACTTGAGTTTGGAAACTACACTCAGCACCTAGTTGTGTATGTGTGTGTGAGGAACAAAACAAACAAACCAAAAAAAAAAAAAACAAACAAAAACCATTGCTATCTTCAAGGAATAACAACTAAGAGCAATTGAAGATTCCCTGGTAGCAGATCAATAGCTACAAGTTGCTTACGTATATACACATTTCAATATGGTGTTCCAAAGGAATGGAGTAAAGTAGATGGTGAACCCTCCATGACTAGCATAATGGTGTTCTGATGAGTTATTATTATGAGTTTTACTGGTGAGGAATAAGGAAAAGGCTTTGAATTTTCTTTTCTTTAGCCATTCCCCAATTAATAAACATCTACTCAGTTTCCAATTCTTTGCTACCAGAAAAAGAACTGCTATACATATTTTTATATCCATAGGTCCTTTTCCACTTTCATTTTTCTCTTTGAAGAACAGCCCTAGTAGTGGTTTTGCTAGCTCAAAAGTTATGCACAGTTTAACAGCCTTTTTGGCTTAATTCCAGATTGCTTTCTGGAATGATTGCACAAGTTCAGAGTTCCAATAATAGCCAAGACTCCTTGTCCAGTTCATCTGCAACACCATCACTTACCCACACAAAGGGAGTAGTCAGAACAACAAAAACCAAATACCCCTGGCCTATGTCCTACAGTATCTTTCCCATCAAGTCTATGACCATTACAATTTTTCTACTCCTTTGCTAACAAACTACTACTATTTTTTTTATTATTACTATCCCTGTGTTACACAATCACCAAACTACTTAGGAGACATCCTAATCCAACCCAACTCTATCCCTTCCAAAGTCCTACTCTACCTCTCTTTGCCCCTTATACTGTCCTTTATGGAGTTACTGTTCCAAATGAATATGTTTCCTTTCATTCTGGACCTCTTTAGTTTACTTTATATGCTTATATGAAGACCGTTTCCCTCAGATGACTGCATCCTTGGAAATTATTTGCAACACTCCCTTCACAGCCTCCATTTGAAATATTGCTCCTAGAAGGAAGTCAATATATCTTTTGCTCAACTCTTCTGCTTCTAGAATCTCACTGTGCTGTCACCATTCAGCAACTTTTCTTTTCAAGTTCACTCTATTTAAAAAAATTACTCTATACAGGTTAAATGACTATTGTATACTAGTCTTTAATCATTCATCCTAATTTCTTTATAGAATTATATACCATCTGGTCCAAATCACAAATTTCTATGAATGGGCAGGAAAACTCAAGAACTCTAGGGAGAACAAAACTCCCCAGACCATATCTACATTTCAAATCTAGCCATCAGGGCATACATGCATGGGAATAATCCCTATGTAAAGGGGATCTATCATCAGTAATACACCCTACCATCTACAGATCAATGACAACCATTTGGTAGATAAGTCCAACCTGTTTTATAGTACCATCCCTACAACTAGCCCTGCTTCCAACCTGATCCTACAGCCATTTTCCAGGGAGGTAATTCTTTGGAAGGAACTTTGTCTGTTGCTTTATAGCTTTCAAGAGTCATCTTGAAAACTCAGAAAAGAGTGTTCTTCATGCCAAACTCCTTGGCATTATCAACTACATCAACATCAGAAACTGAGATGGTTTTTTTAATGATATATATAGTAAATAAGACGCATTGTTGCTACTCCCAAGAGACCATAGGAGTTATCCATTTGACTAATAACTGAAATTTCCTATATGTCTTATATTGTCCTAATAAAATGTGAGCTCATTCATAGCAGGAAATTTATTATCTTTTGCTTTTTTTTCTATTTGTAGTCATGATCTTAGCATAATGCTTGATGTATAGTAAGCACTCAATGAATTATTTTTTCAATCTATTTATTCATTCATTCTTAAAGAGTTCTATACCTAAGTCACTATCTTACTCTCCTTTACAACTCTGGCCCTTAAAGGCACATTAACATTCATATCAGTTCACCATCAAAGTCCAGAACCTTCCGATTCTTCATCTCCTCAAATCCCATGACCAATTCCTCTATGCCATCTCAGTCACACATATGGATGGTCACTTCCTAGAACTCATCATTATCTACAAATATTCCATTTCCCTGAATGAAAAGAAGAACCTGTTCTTCACCTCCCATTGTGACTTTTACTTCTTCAACCTCTCAGGCATTTTATAGCTTTCTCTAGGTTTCTTGGAATATGCGGAAGCTACTCTTCATCAGTTTGTCTAATTTGTCCTCAATTCCCAAATGCAGGCAATGCCACCAGTCACTGCCATCCCAGGGCAATGGGTAGGAAGTTGATGAAAAAGTCATGGACTTTGAGGCCTCTGGAGGAGTGGAGCTGAAAACTTTGTGCAGCTCTGCCTCACTTAAATCCACTTGTAAAAACAACAACAACCAAATCCCTGAGCACTCTAAAATTGGTAAGGTCCTCCTGTGGTCAAGAGGTCTAGGAGAGTAAGGTTCTATTCTTCACCCCACCTCACACCCCAAGTGATTCCCTGTTATAGGCTTTGCTGGAACAATCTCATTATTAATTTGCCAGATAATCAGATGCTCAATTTAAAATCAGATTGTTAGTTGGGGGCTAGCTTGTCCAAAGGATTTAATTAAATCTCTTTAACCAATCCAAAATGTGACATGACCACATTTCATTCAAAGGCTTTCAAGATTTCCAAATTGATCAAAGGCTTTATACACCTAACCTAAAGCTATTAGATTGGTTGATTCAGTAGAAGTGTTCTCACCTGCTTAAGGTATCAGGCCATAGAATTTTGTTAGTTATTTTAGCTGGGGTGATATGATTAGGTGTTTGTTTCATTGTTGACTTACTCAGTTGGTCCTCATTTTTACCCTAGAAATGCTTTATATAATTAAATATAAATACAGAAACTTCCCCTTCTTTCACGAGTTCACTGATAGACAGGATACTACCCAATTCCCTTGGCTTTCTTTAAGACTTATCTGAAATCCTACCTCCTGCAAGAGGTCTTTTTCAGCCCCCCACTTGCTATTGCTCTTTCTATGAATATCTATCCATCTATCTATCTATCTATCTATCTATCTATCTATCTATCTATCTATCTTTATATGTACCTAATTTGTACCTAGTTATTTACATATCTCTCTTCCCCATTTGAATGCAATCTCCTTTAGAGTAGGAGCAGTTTTTGCCTTTCTTTGCATCCTGAACACTTAGCAAGCTAACTGGAAAGTAGTAGTGCTTAATGAATACTCATTGCCTTGAGTTGGGAAAATAGTTTCAGGACGCATTGTAGAATGTGTCATCTCCTACAGGCAGTAGTAAATGACAAAGAATCCAGATAAAAGAAGTTAGAGTGATGAACAGAAGTTAAGGGCATTAGCAAACCATGACTTAGTACTTTCTGGTGAAAGAATGGTGATGATTATGTCATATGGGTGGCCCACAGTATCACAGTTACTGTTTAATATTAAATAATTGACACCAGAAAAGAAGAATAAAAAAAAAAACATGACCTTTTTTTCTTCATTTTTTATGGAAAATACATTTGCACAAATCTTTTAAAACCTCAGCTTCCTGAAACAACTTTTCTAAGTGTTTGCAGGAATATGATACCTAGCACCATATCAAAGTTGACAAATTTTTCTCCCTGCCCCCAGTGACTATTTGGCCCAGGCATTTCCACTTTTCAGCTGTTAATCCAACCCTAATGAAAATTCAGGCCAAATTGACAAGCTGATAGAAACTGAAATGGAGGGTGAATCATGACTTTTTTTTGCCTGAAAAGTGACTAATAAAAAGTACAGGTATCCTTTGGAGTTAAAGGAGAAGTGACTTGATGCTTTATTTCCCTTGGGTGTCAGGTGTTATGTGTTATTTCTTTCTTTAGAGGAAAAATATTCTGTTTTTTGTTTGTTTATTTTAATAACTTTCAAAATCCCAGTACATCGCATCTGTATTAAAAAAAAGAGGCACTTTATTTACAAAAAAGGCTATGAGAGCATTTCACAATGATCCTGGTCTATATCCTAGCCCTTTAAAATCTCCTCTAGTTTAATAAACATCACTCATTCAAATAGAAACCTTCTCCCAAATGAAGACAGCAGGGGATGAGCTTATTCCAAAACATTATTTCCAATTCCCAGTTACATTTTCAGTGGCAGGTAAGGGGAAAGGTAAGTGACATTTAACTGTAGTCCTTCCCTTGCCCTTTGGACAATAACATTCCTTTTTCCCATTCGACACAATTATCTGTTTTTCTGCTCATCTGCTTGTTTGACACCAAGTAGCTCTGTCTGGGAGACATGATGGAGGTTGAAATTGGTGGTTTACTTGTAACTGTCCCTATCATTTAGGCACAATCAGCATTTGGGGAAAACTTATCACGGCATCTAAAAAACCATAAAAACTAAAAACAAAAAAACAAAAAACAAAAACCCAATATTTTCATGATTGACATTAAATGAACGTTTCCAGAGAGAATCCTTCAGAGTTTTCTAATTATGAGAGAAGTCATCTAAAAACAGTTTAAGGAGTCTTCCATGTTTGTACAGTTCCCATAATATTGCTAACTGACTCTAGATATTGCCATTTCTCCTCACAGTTTAGCAGATGACCATCTAAGAAAATAAAAATAGGTTTAAAGAACGCAATATTTTACGCAGATTTAGTGATTAATAAATATTTACTGGATTTAAATTAATGAGTCAGTAGCTAAGGCTAAGATATAACAGGGGACTGAACAGAATTTGTCATGGCCAAATTGTGAGGTAGAATAAAGAACCTGGCAATTCAACACCTAGCAAGATTTCAGGGCCCAGCTGCAAGCAAGAACAATGAGGCTGAAGGTGTTTTCATATATTTAGGAGAGGTCAAGGTACATCTAGGGATGTTTAATCTTTCTTTATTCCAGACAGAAAAAACTGACTCAAGTGTCTCAAGGACAAATTCAAAAAAGAAAACTGCAGGAGAAAGATATGGATAAGTTGTTTTAGTTTGTACATGGCTCAGAACATTGAGACCAAAGCAGGATCCACATTTAAAATTGGACCAGTATATTAGAAGTATATATCTGATGTAAAGTCTAAGACTACGCTGTTATATAAAGAGAAATTTTATGTTATCCTTTCATCATTTGTACAAAAGGATTGATTATTTTTAAAGAATTTTATAAACATTCTTCACACACAAATTGCAAAACAGATGTGGAAATTAATTATTTGAAACTTTGATGCATGCATATAGAATACTTTAAAATGGTCCTTTTAAAGAAATAATATTTATTAATCACTTAGCATGATACCTAGAACATATTAAGAACTTAATAATGTTTATTCCTTTCCCATCGCCCTTCCCTTCCTAAAAATAATAGTTCAGTAGACCTAGGACTTGGTATTTAATCCATATGGGAATGTCAATCACCGACATTGAAGTATAATTCTCTATAAATTAAGAGATATGTTTGGTGAGTTCCCCAAGACTCTAAATAACTTGCCCATAGTCACAGAACTAGTAATTGTCAGAGGTAACATTTGAACTCAGGTTTTCATGACCTCAAATGCAGCTCTCTCCATGATGTCATTCTGCCAAAAATAAACAGCATTTATTTTAATGTTCTATTTCTTAATCCCAAAATGATGGGTATGTCTACATAGTCTAGTGGAAAGAACCTTTTTCTTTTCTTTTTCTTTTCTTTTTTCACTTAGGGAATCTAAATTTGAAGTCTAGCTCAGATACTTGATCTCTGTGTGACCTTACACAAATAAATTTGGACTTCTTTCCTTAGGCATGCAACAAGTTGGAGAGCTAAGATGATCTCCAAGATTGCTTCAGCTCTAAATCCTTTATTTCTAAGATATGTTTAGCTTAGGTCTCATATAATAGGGCAATTCCATTATGATATAATTTGGTCACCCTTCTTTTTAAATTACTCTTGTGAAGACAAAGGTAAAAATAAAAAATACATATATTTTTTTCTGATGTGGGATTGGAGTCATTTGCATATAATCTGAAAATGTTTAAAATCCCTTCTTAATTCATACGATAGTTCTTTATCTGAAGCACAGTTATTTCACTTACCCTGACAATGCCTGAAATAAATGTAGCCTTTGAAGTGCTGAGTTCTTCTATTATTTAAATGCCACCTTATTTCCTCAAATTGTTGAATACACTTCCAAATTTGTGATCTTCTTTGTTTAACCAATTTGTAGCATAGAATAATGTGATTTTAAGAGTAGTCCAGTATTTTAGTCCAGTTCTGGATCTGAAGGAATAGAACATGACACCCCACCTATATTTGAACTATAGGGTATACCAATAGCATACAAACCACTAATAACAAATTATACCTCCAAATACTTTGTATAGGATACAAAGAATTATATATAATATTTAATTGTCATTCTAGGGGCCTGATGATGAAACACACATCTCTTTCATGTAAAGAGATATTAACCATGGACATGCATCCTGGCATATACTGTAAATTGTTTTTGATTTTTTTTCATTACTGTTTGTTTGTCTTACCCCCCACCTACCTTACAAAAAATGATCTTAGGGAAAAGCAGGCAACCTAGAATTGCCTGAAAGTTCTGGCCTTGCTGATTCCAGCCCAACACAAGGTAAGGCACCAGAAACCTACAGCCTCCAATTCCCAGCATAAGAGGCCCCAGCACGCAAAGCCAGTGACCAAGACCTAGGCTCCCAACACAAGAAGCTTGGGTCGGTACCCTCTGTTCCCCAGCAGGAGAGCTCAATCTCTTTAAAGGCCAGGGAATAAAGAAACACCATGAGTAAAAAGAAATGTACCATAGATTCATATTATAAGAAGAGTGAAGATCAAGACAGAAATTGTCAAGAAACCCACATCTGCAACAAGAAAAGGGAATATGAAGTGGTCTGAAGCCCAAAAAGCCTTCTTAGAAGAGTTCAAGGAGGATTTTGATAGTCAAATGAGAGAGGTAAAAGAGTCCTTCAAAAATACAATTGGCCAGTTTGAAAAAAAAATACACTGAAGAAAACAAGTCCCTAAAAAAACACAATTGGCCAGTTGAAGAAGGAAGGACAAAAACTAACAGACAAAAAATGATCTTATTAGAGTATGAATCATATTAAAAATAATGGTAAATGAAAGAAAAAAGCATTAATGCAAATTTTTGTTTAAAAGATCTAAGAAGACCTACTTCTGCTTCTACATTCCCTTCACTCACAAGACATTCCCTTCACCCACAGACCTCAGTCTTCTTCTGACTCTGGGAAATACCTAGGAAACCATGTCTCTAAACAAAGACAGAATCAAAGTGAATTGAGGTGGATAGGTCTCACAACTACTACTACTCAACTAGACTAAGGGATACATAGAATTTTTAGAAAAGCACCAGTCCAGGACCAATCGATCTCAGGTACCTTTGAATACACCAATTCTGGGTTGGTCAGATCAGAGTAAACCTACATTTAGTTAAATCCTTTTGGTATTCTGGGAAGTACTATTCACCTGCATCTTTAAAATGTAAGAAGTCCCAAGGATACTATACTTAAAATCAGTGTTAAAAAGGAATTCACACAGAGGCATCAATTCTGTGCCAAAAAGCTGTCATCCTGTCTACACAGACTTCATTTCATGAGCACCAGACCAATTTAAATAATTGTAACTGTTAGTTTTAATACAGGTGCTCTACTTTGCATTTCTGACTGTCTATAGTTGGACCTAGCCCGTATTGCTCCTACTTGCTGTCCCAATTTTGTAGCCTGGGTCTCTTCCCTCCCTCCTTACTTCCCTTCTCTTTTGCCTCAGTTTCTGCAACTAAAAAAGATATAATAACAGCACCAATCTTGCAGAGTAGTCTATGAGGATCTAATGAAATAATGTTTGCAAAGCTTTTAGCACAGTGTCTAACATGTGAAAGATGCTATACAGACATACCTCATTTCATTGTGCTTCACTTTATTGTGATTCACGGATATTGCATTTTTCAGAAATTTAAGATTTGTGGCAACTCTGTGTTGAGCAAGTCTATTGTCATTTTTCCAACAGCGTGTGCTCACATCATTTCTTTTTGTCACATTTTTGTAATTCTCACATTTCAAGCTTTTTCAATATTATTATAATATTTATTATTATCATCTGTGATCAGTGATTTTTGATGCTACTATTGTAATTATTTTGGTATGGTACCAACTGCCCTCATATAGAATAGCAAACTTAATTGATAAATGTTTGGGTGTTCAGATTACTCAACACAATCCTGTTCCCATCTGTCTCCCACTTCTCATGCCTTCCTGTTCCCTGAGACACAACAATAATCAAATTAAGCCAATTAATAACCATACAATGGCTTTTAAGTGCTCAAGGCAAGGGAAGAATCAATTGATATGGCAAACTTCATGGTTGTATTATTTTAAGAAATTGCTATAGCCACCTCAAACTTCAGCAACTACCACCCTGATCAGTCAGCAACCAACAACATTGAGGCAAGACACTCCACCAGCACAAAAGATTATGACTTGTTGAAACACTTTTAAAAATTAAGTATTTTGATTAACGTATGCACAGTTTTTTAGGCATAATACTATTGCACACTTAATTAGTTGATTGGTTGTTGTCCTTCTTTCTCAAAGAGGACCAAAATAACATCACTGTGCTAGAGTCAAGTTACAATGTCTCTCATCAAACCAATAAGAGCTCAGAATGTTCTACCACAGGTCAGGCGCAAATACTCAATTTGAACATTTGGGATAGATTCTCTAAATTTGGACGTCACTAATTTCTTTTGAGCCATTTCAATTCTGCTTTTCATCTAGAGCACATCACCTTCTGTGATGTGAGCATGTCATGCAGTCCTGAGCCAGTGTCTCCCATGTCACAAAGTCAATTCCAAAGTTCTTTTCTTTTAATTTCTTAAAATTTATTCATTAATTAATTTATTTTTAGTTTTCAACATTCATTTCCACAATATTTTGAGTTCCAAATTTTCTCCCCATCTCCCTCTTCCCACCCCAAGACAGGGTACATTCTGAATACCCCTTCCACTAATTTGCCCTCCCTTCTAATCCCCCTACACACATCTCTTATCACCTCCCCTTTCTATTTTCCTGTAGGGCAGGATAGATTTCTATACCTCATTGCCTGGATATCTTATTTCCCAGTTACATGTGAAAACATTTTTTTCATACTTAACATGTTGTTTATTTCATTGTGTACCATGTCATTGTCACATTATAATACATCACATTTATTACTGTGGTATGTAATTTATTGCATACATGTTGTGTGTAACTTATTGTACATATTTGATGTTTCATTTATTATCACACAACTATTCTGATTGGATCCACTACAGATTTATGATACGTAACCTCTACTGGGCCTTCATTGTGCCTAGACAATACTATTATACCTCCCTTATCAATTCACTATCCTGTTCTCCACAGTGGTTCTTCTGAATCTTTTCATCCCTCCTCAAACCTTCCATGGTTCCCCCTCTCCAAATCCCAGGATTAGCAGGACCCCAACTCTCTAGTACCCCAAAGGCCTATTGGATTGGCATTGGGCAGGGGGTTTCCTAGCATCTGGTGCACCAGCAGGCCTAAGTTCCCACTTTCTCCTACATCATGGGCCCTTTCACAGTGTAACTAGGGCTCATAGGTACAATGAGGGGATCCCATTTGTACCATGACCTTCTGCTGCCCCTCTGCATACACACATACACGCAGTGCACATGAGACCACTTGGATAGTAGCCTGCCTAGGTCTGATCAGACAAAAGTTCTCACTTCTGCCTCTTGTGTGCCTCCTCAAAAGGATGAAGTCTTTTGCCACTTGTTCCCTGGGGCTGCTCCTTACCTATCAAAAATGAGAAAAAGGGGATAAAAGGGTCTCAACTGCATGTAGAGAGGAGGGATAGCAGTAGTGCTGGGGAGAGATAGGTAGGAAAGTAAGCTGACTTTTATGCCTCCTATTCCCCTCCTGGAATTCTGAGACATGACCTAAATAGCACTTGATTACAAAGAATTAGTTATCTAAAACAAAAAGCTATATTTTTCCTCCCTTTCACAAACTCCTACAAACAATAATCTGTATTCCTCCCTCTCTTTCCACTCACTTCTCAACCCCTTCTAATCTGGCTTCCAACCTTTAACCAGAACTGCTCTCATGAAAGTTAGCCTTAGTCTTAGTCACTAAATCAGAGAATCTTTCTCATAACCCATCCATCTTGACCTCTTTTCAAGTTTTTTATACTGAATGCTCCTCCCTCCTGGATATTTACTCCTCTATCTCTTTTCAGTCATCTCTGCTGGATCATCCATGTCCTGTTCCCCAACTATGGTTGTTTCCTAAGGCTCTGTCCTAGACCTTCTTCTCTATCTCTTCCTTCTTTCTTGGCAATCTCATCTACTTCCATGAATTCAGTTACCGTTTCTTTACAGATGTCTTCTAGATCCATATCTTTTTCCTGAGATCCAATCCTACTAAGCCAATTAATTAGAAATCTCCAGTTAGAAAGCAGATATCTCAAACTCAGTATTTGTGAATGGTCCTTGTTAAAGTCCTAACTATAGAATATAAGCTCCTTGAGGGCATGGATGGTTTTTCATTTTGTCTGAGTATTCCCAAAGCCTAGTAGATATTTAATAAATAATTATCATTTCTGATTAGATTGGATAGCTAGAAAATAATCTTCAGGGTTGAGCTTTTCAACATCAACATCCTAACTCAACACCAGCATCCCAGAATCTGTCTCCCCTTCATCCCTAGTTGAGAGTGTTTATCCAAGTGCTTGCCCCAGGTATAAAAATCCCTAGTTTCATCTATGAAGCTATATTTTCTTAGAAAATGCAGCCCAAGATAGCATTAAATTCTTTTCATTATATGTACTTTATTACTGAGATATTTGAACTGGCTTCCTTGTTCTGTGGCTGTGAACAGATCAGTTAACTTCTCTGAGATTTAGTTTTCTCATCTGTTAAATGAGGGTAAGAATACCTACTCTCACTTACTGGGTTCTTATAAGGATAAAATGAAACATTGGATATCAAATTATAACTGACATTTGTATAGCAATTTAAGGTTTGCAAAAGCCTTATCTCTACAAAGCAAGAGTTCTTAACCTTTTTTCATGTGCCATGGACTCCTTTCATAAGTAATAAGCCAATCAACAAACATTTATTAAATGCCTACTGTGTTCCAGGCAATGTGCTATATGGCAGGAATACAAAAAGGGGCAAAAGATGGACCCTGACCTCAAGAAGATCACAATCTAATAGGGGAGATAACATATAAGCAAATACATACAAAGAAGCTATACATAGGATGAATAGAAAATAATTAAGGGAGGGAAGGCACAAGAATTAATAGTGGTTGGGAAGGGCTTCCTGTAGAAAATAGCATTTTATTTTTTATTCTATTTTTTATACATTTATTTATTTTCAGTTTTCCAAATTTACTTCCACAAGATTTTGAATTCCAAATTTTCACCCCTTCTCACCCCTCCCCCCACCCCATGATAGCATGCATTCTGAATATCCCTTCCCCTAGTCTGCTTTCTCTTCTATCTCTTCCCCCCTTCTCTTATGCCCTTCCCCTTCTATTTTCCTGTAGGGCAGGTCAGACTTCTGTACCCCATTTCCTGTATTACTTATTTCCCAGTAGCATGTGAAAACATTTTTTTAAACATATGTTTTCAAAACTTTAGGTTTCAAATCTTCTCCCTTCCTCCCTCCCCACCCACTCTCATCAAAAAGGCAAGCAACTCAATATAGGTTATACATGTGCAGTTATGTAAAACACTTCCATAGTAGACATATTGTGAAAAACTAACTCTATTTCCCTTAATTCTATCCTGCCCTCCCATTTATTCTATTCTTTCTTTTGACCCTGTCCCTCTTCAGAAGTATTTGCTTATGATTACCCTTTCCAATCTGCCTCCTCTCTATCATCCCCTGCTCTCTTGTCCACTTCTCCCCCTATTTTCCCATAGGGTAAGACAGATTTCCTTACCCAATTGAGTGTGTTTGTTATTCCTCCTTAAGCCAAATTCTAGGAGAATAAGATTCACTCATTCCCTCTCAGCTTCCCCCGTTTCCCCTCCACTGTAAGAGCATTTTCTTTTCTGTTTTTTTTTTGAGATAATTTACCCCATTCTACCTCTCCCTTTCTTCTCCAAATTTAATCCTCTCTCATCCCTTAATTTTATTCTCTGGATATGACCCCTTGATCTTCAACTCACCCTGTGCCCTTTATCTATCTATGTATCTATCTATCTATCTATCTATCTATCTATCTATCTATCTACCTATACATACATAATTTTTTTTTCCTCCAACTCCCTAATACTGACAAAGGTCTCATGAGTTATACTATCATCTCTCCATGCAGGAATGTAAACAGTTCAACCTTAATAAGTCTCCTATGATTTCTCTTTCCTGTTTACTGCTTCATGTTCCACTTGAGTCTTGTATTTGAAAGTCAAATTTTCTATTCAGCTCTGGTCTTTTCATCAAGAATGCTTGAAAGTCCTCTATTTCACTGAATGACCATTTTTTCCCCTGAAGGATTATACTCAGTTTTGCTGGGTAGGTGATTCTTGGTTGTAATCCTATCTCCTTTGCCCTCTGGAATATTATATTCCATGCCCTGTGGTACTTTAATTTAGAAGCTGCCAAATCTACTGTTATCCTGATTGTGTTTCCATAGTACTTGAATTGTTTCTTTCTGGCAGCTTGTAATATTTTCTCCTTGACCTGGGAACTCTTGAATTTGGCTGCAACATTCCTAGGAGGTTTCCTTTGGTGATTTCTTTCAGGAAGAGATCAGTGGATTCCTTCAATTTCTATTTTGCCCTCTGGTTCTAAAATATCAGCGTGCTTTTTTGTGATAATTTCTTGAAAGATGATGTATAGGTTCTTTTTTTGATCATGGCTTTCATATAGTCGAATAATTTTTAAATTCTCTCTCTATTTTCCAGGTCAGTTTTTTTCCAATTTCTTCTATTTTTCATTCTTTTGGATTTGTTTTACAGTGTCTTGATTTCTCATAAAGTCACTAGCCTCCAATTGCTCTATTCTAATTTTTAAGGAAGTATTTTCTTCAGTAAGCTTTTGGACTTCCTTTTCCATTTGGCCAATTTTGCTTTTTAGGGCATTTTTCTCCTCATTGGCTTTTTGGACCTCTTTTGCCATTTGGGTTAGGCTATTTTTTAAGGTGTTATTTTCTTCAGTATTTTTTTGGGTCTCCTTTAGCAAGCTGTTGACTTGTTTTTCATGATTTTCTTGCATCACTCTCATTTCTCTTCCCAGTTTTTCCTCTACTTCTCTTACTTGCTTCTCAAAATCCCTTTTGAGCTCTTCCAAGGCCTGGGACTGATTTATGTTTTTCTTGGAGGCTTTGGATGTAAGAGCTCTGACTTCATTGTCCTCTTCTGGTTGTATATTTTGATCTTCTTTTCACCAAAGTAAGATAATATAGTCTGACTCTTTTTGCGCTACTTGTTCATGATCCCGGCCAATTACTTGAGTTTTAAACTCTTTGTTAAGGTAAGAGTCTGCTTCCAATGTGGTGAATATACTGTTCCAAGCTTTGGGGGCTTATGTAGCTGTTTTCAGAGATACTTGTAGGGACCCATAGATTTTCAGTTCTTGCTATTTGGTGGGATAAGAGGTCAGGTGTTTACTCCTTTCCTGGCCTGTGTTGTGGTCTATTAGTGACCACAAGCACTCCTTTCTGTCCTGGAACTGTGAAGAAGGTTTCCTGTCCAGAGCCACTACAAATTCCACCTTGCCAGCAATCCTCCTCACCCCAGGACCACTCTCCAGAACTCTGACCCATATCCAAGCATGGGCGAAGCAAGAGATTCCTGCCTCTGCACCAGCAAAGAGATCCCTGAAATCCCCCTCTGATCAGCCACTCACCTCCCCCTCAGTCTGTGCTGGAAGCTTTGGAAGCAGCTACTCACTGCAGGGCCTCGCTCTTGGGGAATGGAGCTGAGACCCTGCCTTCCTGTCTCAGCACCGCAGAAACAGACTTCCCACTGACCTTCTAAATTGTCTTTGGCATTTGTGGATTGAGGAGTCTAGAAACTGCCACAGCTGCCCATGATTCAGTCCTCTGAGGCCTGTTTCAGGTTTGCTGTGGCCTGCTCACCCACACAGCGCTGTGCTCAGCTCCCAGCCTGGGGAGATATACCTTTCTGATCAATTATCCAGGTTATCTTGGGCTGGAAATTTGTTTCACTCTGTCTTTTTGTGGGTTAAGCTGCCTTAGAATTTGTTTAGAGCCATTTTTATAGGTATTTGGAGGGGTTTGAGGGAGAGTTCAAGCAAGTTGCTGCTTCCACTCTGCCATCTTGGCTCTGCCCCTGAGAACAATTTTTAACATTTGTTTTTAAAACTTTGGGTTCAAAATTTTCTCCCTTCCTCCTTCCCTACCCACCCTCATTGAGAAGGCAAGCAACTCGACGCAAGTTATACATGTATAGTCATGCAAAACAATTCCATAGTAGTCATGTTGTGGAAAACTACCTATATTTCCCTTCATCCTATCCTGCCCCCTGTTGATTTTATTCTCTCTTTTGACCCTGTCCTTCCTCAGAAGTGTTTGTTTCTTATTACCCGTTCCCCCAATCTTACCTTTCCTCTATCATCACCCCATTCTCTTATCTCTTTCCTCCCATTTTCCTGTAGAACAAGATAGATTTACATACCCAATTGAGTGTATATGTTTTCCCCTCCTTAAGCCAAATCCAATGAGAAAAAGATTCACTCATTTGCTCTCACCTTTCCCCACTTCTCCTCCATTGTAAAAGCCTTTTCTTGTTTGTTTTATGCAAGATAATTTACCCCATTCTACCTCTCCCTTTCTCCTTTTCCCACTATAATCCTCTCTCTCCCCTTAATTTTATTCCCCAGATATCATCCCTTCATCTTGAACTCACCTTGTGCCATCTATCTATCTATGTATTTATCTATCTATCTATCTATCTATCTATCTATCTATCTATCTATCTATCTATCTGTCTATCTATCTACCTAATATATTTTTCCCTCTAACTACCCTAATACTGACAAATGTCTCCTGGGTTACAAATATCATCTTTCAATGTAGGTATATAAACAGTTCAACCTTAATAAGTCCCTTATGATTTCTCTTTTCCACTTACCTCTTCATGTTTCTCTTGAGTCTTGTATTTGAAAGTCAAATTTTCTATTTCAGCTCTGGTCTTTTCATCAAGAATGCTTGAATGTCCATTTTTTACCCTAAAGGATTAAACTCAGTTTTGGTGGAATCTGGCTACAATATTCTTAGGAGTTTTCCTTTGAGGATCTCTTTCAGGAGGTGATTAGTGGATTATTTCAATTTCTATTATATGCTCCAGTTCTAGAGTATCATGACAGTTTTCCTTGATAATTTGTTGAAAGATGATGTCTAGGCTCTTGTTCTTATCATGGCTTTCAGATAGTCTAATAATTTTTAAGTTATCTCTCCTGTATCTATTTCCCAAGTCAGTTCTTTTTCCAGTGAGATATTTCACATTGTCTTCTTTTTTTTTTATTCCTTTGGTTTTCTTTTACAATTTCTTGATTTCTCATAAAGTCATTAGTTTCCATTTGCTCATTTTAATTTTTAAGGAAGTATTTTCTTCAGTGAGCTTTTTTACTTCCTTTTCCATCTGGCCAATTCTGCTTTTTAAGGAATTCTTCTCCTCATTGGCTTTTTGGACCTCTTTTGCCATTTGGGTTGTCTATTTTTTTAAGGCATCATATTTTTTCATATTTTGGGGGGGTCTCCTTCAGCAACTATTGACTTGTTTTTGATGATTTTCTTGCATCACTCTCATTTCTCTTCCCAGTTTTTCCTCTACTTCTCATACTTGCTTCTCAAAATTCTTTTTGAGCTCTTTCATGGCCTGGGACTGATTCATATTTTTCTTAGAGGCTTTGGAGGTCTTCCCTGACCACACCTACACCCTGTACACTCAATAGACTACAGCACAGTGTAGATATAATTTTTGTATGCATTGAGAAACCAAAAAAATTCATGTGACTCACTTTATTAAAATACTTGTTTTGTTGTGGTGATCTATAAATGAAGCCACAATATCTCCAAGGTATACCTGTGTAAATGCTTATTCCTTTCCCTTCCCTATCATTGTGCAGTCCAGTGAATGAATTAATGAGATGGTAGTGGGAAGACAGCCAGACTCTGTAGTAATTGTATCATAAATAGAATTGCTTTCTAGGCCCTGACTCTTGGCATAAACATAACTCAGCACCTGTTCTTTTAAAGTTCTGGGTTCTGCACCATCAGGTATTTCTGATATTGTTAATGATAGTTAGCACTGGAACATCCAAGGACTTTGTAGAACTTAGCCTAAAATATAAGAAAATTTTGCCATAGTACTGCATTGAATCTACAGTGGAAACTACTGTATCTATGGACATCTTCTTATTCTGATCTGTGAAGCATAAAACATGCTTCTTATGGGCCCAGATTAGAACCCACCAAAATCTGGTCATTAGGAAGGTAACTATTAGGAGGTGGTAACTTTACCACTCCCCGTAGTCCCAGAATTTCAACTGTTTGTTTGTACTTCCATAATTCTCAAATTGTATGGGGCATGTAATGGGACTGTGTAATCTTCCACATTTGTTGAGACTCAGGTCCTATTTCCTTCATTCCATCATTAGGCCATAAAGGTATGTGATCTAACTAGCTTGGGATTCCAGTTCCAATCAGGTGTCTGTCTTCACTCGTTAGAACCAAAATCCTTTCCATTCAGTTCTTTTTCATTATCAACCGTCACTTTGGGACATTAATCCAGATGTACATATTTCCCATAGGAACTTCGGTATTTATTTTAAAGAAAAAAGAATGGAATAATTGTTTAATGCTGTGATTACATGGCATTGAACACAATGGTCCTCTGGAAATGGCACTTATAACTTGCTGGACTCGGATCATTCAAATGTATTTATAAAACTGACTTTTGAGGGGTATCCAGAATCTATTCCAGATAAGTAAAAGGAAGTTAAAGTTAAGTTAAAAGCTAAGGAGATGAGTAGCACTAAGACCCAAGTGAATTCCCAAAAGTAGGATAGTAGGTGTGACTTTCTACCCAGAATCTTTGTTCTTCTATTTCCCCACAAAATTAGGCATAACTCAATATTAATACCTCCTTGATAACTTGGGAGCCCTGCTTTCTGTCCTTCCTTCCCACTATTTGCTCTAGTTTTGGGAATCCCTAGCTCAATTCAAAGGTATCTTGATCTCCCCTAATCCTGATCAGTAGAAAGGAGGACTTCATAATCCTGAGTCTAGAGGGAATATCCAGTGACTCATAGATTGCCATACTTAGTTATGGTTCAAAATATCTAATCTGAGAGCACACAGAGAATATTTAAGCTCCTTACTTCTTCTTCTTCTTTTTCTCATTCTTCTCCTTCTTCTTCTTCTTCTTCTTCTTCTTCTTCTTCTTCTTCTTCTTCTTCTTATTATTATTATTATTATTATTATTATTATTATTATTATTATTTTCCTTACTAAATTTCAGAGCCAGAAGAATCATTCAGAGTCAGGGGTGGGAGGTTTAGGGTATCCAATTCCTAAATTCTAATAAATTTCTTTTTTTTAATATAGAGGAAATGGGCTGATAAGTTGTTGTTGGTTGTCATTCATTTTCAAAGATGACCAGTGACATTATGGATGATGTCATGACTTGTACTTGAATTAGATTTAAGTGAGGAAGAATTAAACAAAGTTGTCAGCCTTTCCCTATCTTCCTGAGCCATTGAAGTCCAGTGGCAGGACAAAAGTCAGGAAAGTTGGCAGTGGCCTGGGATGTAGTGGATGTCCTTGTTGATTCCTATGTCTGATCAAGTTTTAAGTGCTTCATAGTGGCTGTTTCAGCCATTTTATGGCCATTGGAACAAATTGTTCTCATCTGACTATTCTATTATGGGAAGTCTTCACATACTTGGGGTAGACACTTCCCTAACTCACTGACGGGTTTGAGGCCTGTTGAGGGTAACCTCAACCTGGTAAGTCCGTGTGCTGAAACAGTTTTACTGGGTGTGGCCACTGGGTATACTACAGCTTCTTGGAGTAACAGCTGAGCATTGAGGGCCAGATAGACACAAAAGTTTGATGAGCAGCACCGACAAAAGATTGGCAAACCCTCATACAAAGAGGCACTTGTGTTCCCTGAACACCCATACACCCCAGACTGACTGGTACATCCTGTTAAAAGCAAGTTGTATCGCATATGTACAAAGGTATCATTCTTTCCCCTGTGAATACCAGGTTTAACAGAAAATTAGGGTGATTATTTGTTTTATTTGCTATCTCACATCATGGTTATCTATTTAATTTCAACTACACTTCTTGTGTTAATCTGATCTTTTCCTCTGTCTCTTCTTTTGTCTATCCCAATGGTGTTAAGATTCTGAATTCCTTCCCCATATTGGACTCTCAGGCTACCTATAAACCATCCAATAAAATCATGACCAATCCTAGGCCCCAGTGTAATGGCTTCTTAATTCTTGTCCTTTTTCTTTGTCTTTTTCCCCTCTCTGGGGAAGAGTAGTTCTAAAAAGTACTGGAGGAAAAGAAGAGGAAATTTTAGGGGAATATAAATCAATTCATAAATAGAAATATATGTATAAGTATATATTTGAATGAATAGTATATTTGGAATACAAAATCATTATAACACCTATTACAAGTAAACTATTGATATTCCAAATAACCACTATTAATTGTTAATAAAAAAAATCTTGAATTGTTGACTAAAAATTGCAAGTTTAAAATTCCAACAGATTGTGATTTTTTAAAGGACACTACAGCAGTTAAGAACTTTGACCTTAGAATTAAGTTGGAAGAACACACTTTACAGGATGAGTGCAGTTCAATTATGCCATGACACAGAGACATCTTCAGTACAAATGAGAACTGTGCACTGCATTTAGCACTTGAAGGACTAAACCATTTAATTTTTTAAGATGACAAAATGTATTATAATTGTTTCTGCTTCAAATGCTTATGTAAAGAGAACTTTTACAGACTTGACAAAAGGAACAGGTGTGAAAATGACCTAGCAAAAGCCAATATTCAAATTCAATCCAAGAATTCCTTGCTAGATAAACAATTTTATTATTCTTACTTGGGGAAAAAAAAGAGTATTATAAGGGTCATGAGAATGATCAAATATGTAATTTTAAAGGCAAGTAGAAAATATTTATTGTTAAATGATTTTCCAGATAATGTCCTTCTCTTCTTTAGAGAACTATGATAAACTGCGTACACTGGAAATTAATCAATAGTGAGAAGCTGTGTGACTATAAAATTCAGTATCAGTACAATCTTACTGCATCTGTTGAAAAATATGATTCTGTTTGTGAGAGATTCCAAATAAAAAGATTTTTCTTAAAAGCCTGTTCATTTTTTTTTAAAAAGAAAACTAATTCCAATTAGAGAATAGAACTTGGTATATATAGATATATAGGTATAGATAAAATGTGTATGTATGTGTATATATACATATATGCATATATACACATACATACAGGCATATGTAGATATATGAATATTTGTAGTTTTATAAACATTTATAAATATATAGCATATATATGAATATATAAGAGCAAAAAGGAAAGCCTCTCCTTTTTTGTCATCAGTATGTGTACTTAAATTAAATTTACTTTTTACTATTAATATAATTAGTATTCATGTTAATCACTATTAGTACTATTAGCCACACATAGTATTGAGAGAATAATACTTAGATGAGAAAATTGTTCTTTCAAACTAAATATATAAAAATGAAAAATCAGTCCAAAGACAGGTTATTGGGATTAGCTGCAAAGGCCAATTTACTTTTGTGTAAGAGGACACAGTGGGGCTAAGGTCTCACTAACAGCCATAGCATATCATTTCCCAACTTAGATCTGTGATCTCGTGATGGTCAATACCCTTTGAAGTGATATGGATTGCAACCTATCCAATCCGTTTTGTTTTATGTGATTGCCATTCATGCCTTTCCATGAATTCTACTTAGAAAAAAAGTTTAATTCATTTACTATTCCATGTGTACTAATTCAGAATTGTTTGTTTACATGTTATCTCTATTTTACTATACAAACACCTTATGGCTGTTTTTAGGATAAGTCTTCCATGATTATTGTAGGTATTTTTGTGTACAAGTTGTTTTGAGTAATAGTCAACTCTCTACTGTCACCCACTGTGTGTGTGTGTGTGTGTGTGTGTGTGTGTGTTTGCATTGCCATTTACGTCACATTCAATCTTGATTCCTCTCAAATCATATTGCTTAATGATGAAAATCTACATTTAGGATGACTGGGGGGAACATCAGGGATAGAAAGATGGACTTTCATGTCAGGAAGAAACTCAGGATCATTGAAAAAATCGTACACTTTCTGAAATCAAAATCAAGAGAGTCCTCTCCTCTGAGTCAATTTTGAATCAAATTCATAGTCCATATACAATGATTTTTTTAAATGCATATGAGAATATATTAACTCAAGAGATTTTCTAACTGGCCATAGTCTGAAAAACAATGTGTTCTTTCATTTCATGGAGTTTTGTGTTATCCCTTTCATCAACAAGTGCTCTTGGGATTGTCTGCTCTTGGGATCTCATTCCAAGTTATCTAGAGGGTTGTTTTCCTCTGAAATAAATTTCACTATAGTATGAGATGAAACTGCCCCATTTTCTGTCTTTCTCTTCCATAATATTTTGAAAATGAGTTTTACACAAAAATGTTTTTTTTTCCTATTAGCCTATATATTGCTCCCCTGGGCAAGAAGATTAAGTGAAGTAGTTTATAGGTGCTTTTAGGCTCCTGGATATAGTAATTGTTTTGTAAAAGTGTCCTTTAAAAATGCAGACAGAATTAATTTTCTTATTTTTTGTTCTACTGTTTTCAGAGTTCCAGATGCCATTTCAAATAGACCAGTTTGGAGCTAATGTAATTACAGAGCGTGTTTTGCCATGTTTACTCTTTCTACTAATTTGCTATTGATTCTGACCTTATTTTCTGACCAGTCAATTAATTATCTGACTTTACATGGATAATTGATTCTTAATTTATTCATCTTTTTCATAACTAATCTTTTCTGGTCTGCTAAGATACAATCAATTAAAATTTTCTTTTTTTTTCCCATGCCCACCTTTACATCATTCAAATGTCAAAAACTCATTTTGTGTAGGATTTTACCTGAATTCTCATAAGTTATTCTAGGCAAGTACAGATTTTGTCAGATTTTACAAAACTGGAAAGCAATAAGAATATATTTTATTCCCACTTATGCCCACTTAAAGTATATTCCCACTGCCAGACTGTATTTCCTGACCAAGGACCAGTGCAGCTAAGTAAAGGAGTCAATCACTAAGTGAAGAATTATCTGAATCTAAAACAAAGCCATTAGTACCAGTGACAGAATAGTTTGGTAAATGTCAGAAATTGCTATGAATGATATGATTTTTAGACCATATAACAAACATTTATTTAACTACTAGTACTCCAAATGCAAAATCTTTTTTCTGAACAACCAATAGATTGATAAATAATTAGGAGAATAGATCTAGGACTAGTTATGACTATCACTCTTAGTGAAGTCAGAAGGCATTGATACAAGGCAGTTGCTGATAAATAGAAGGGTAGTCGACACGTTCTTCTTGAGGAAATAAATAACATACTTGCAAGAGTAAGGGGGTGGATTATTGAAATCAAGGGCAACAAGAAATATTATTTTATTAGACCTTTAGTCATCTTACCTTTTGGTATTCCTGTTAAACATGACAAAATAATTTTACATTTAGTCCATACTGGACCAGTCTCTAACCTGTGAATTCCTGGAGCTGAACAAAATAGGCCAGAGACAGGTGAGTCAGGAATCAAATAGCAGTTTAATTTCAGTGTGAGGAAAACACTTACAAGCCAAAGTCTGTCTTATGGAGAAGGAGAGCTTGCTCATATGTGGCAGGAGTAGGGTTTTTAGGCATGAAAACCACAAAGAGGTGGGCCCCTACACAGTCATCCTTATGTCTTGAATAAACACATCCTATGGCAGGCCCATGGGGACAGGCATTTTTGGGATAATACAGGCATTTTTGGGTCCTGTGGGAACAGTCTCCAAATTATTAGAATGGCTGAGACCTGTGATTGTCTCAATTCTAAAAGATCATTGAGCCTTATGATAATTCAGCAGGGTACAGAACCACAGTTATGATGGCAAGAACAGGAGTGGAGTATCTGGTTCTATTCACTTAGCATTTATAAGCACAGGGATCATTCAGAATGTCAAGAGACGTTATTGATTGTGTTCTGCTGCAATATGTTGGCTGCAGTTCCAGCTCTTGGGTGAGGATCTCCCAGAAAACAGGGAAATCTTAATTCCTAATTCTGGGGCTTTGCTGGGGCTGAGATCATCCAAAGGGTAAGCACAAAGGATTGTTGTTATGTCAAGTTCAGGACATTGCCTGTTTACCGAGCCTTAGCTCTGGAAAACAGGGTGTCTCCTAATATCTTGACAAATATAAAAATGTCTTGATAAGTGCAACCATAGAGACAAACCTCTATTAGCATAATCACAGCTTACAATCTAACATTGTTGCAGTGAATATGGAGGGGGAAGAAATACATGAAGAATCCAAACGGTCAAAAAATGCTGTGACACATAGTGAATTCAATGTAAAGATGGGTATGGCATCAGGCAGTGAAAACCATATTAGTAAATTTGTACATATCTCTTGATAAGCTCCTTGAGGGCAGGGACTGCTGCTAACATTTTTCCTTCAGCAGCCCATTAGAAATATCAACTACGGATTCTAACAGAATGTTCGCTCCTTGAAGGCAGAGGCTACGTCTTTAAAAAATGTAACAAATGCCACACAGTGTTTATATTTAATAAGCAATTAATAAAGTTAATACTTGTTTGTTGAACAAAATCCTGTCTCACTAAATCAGTGCCTAATGCCATTGTACTTTTAAATTCTTTCTCTTTTTCACTTTCCCTAGTTTTACTTTTGTGGTACAGAGAAATATTGCTTGCCATTTATTTTTATTTTCTTTATGTCCATTTTAGTTCAAAGGCTCTACCTTTGTCATCACAACAAGATTATTTCTGCTGACATGACAATAGGCTTCATGTCTCTTCATGCTGTACCTTATTCAAATGCTTGTGTCATATAAAGTAAGCAGCTCTTCAGGACCACTCTCTTACTTCTTGGGCCTTTAGAGTGACACAGTGATGCCTTCAGTATCTATTGAGATATAATACAGTTGCTTACTAGTCATAACATTTCTGCCATCACCCCAATTCATAAGAGATAAACCTATATATTCAAGGTACAGTGCAGGTGACTGTGACTATCTTCCATTCTCAGGCTCATGGTCACTTGTGAAAAACAGTTCTTATCTATATGTCTACAGGTGGGAATCATTTCTGCCCCAAGGGACAAAAATTCTGTTACCACTATTGTATTAAAACTCTTCCCCCCCCACAATTTTCTTATTTCTTTTTTTTTTCATCTGGGTCCTTTCAACTCATACATTTTATTTTGTTTGAAATTTCTGGACTTTTATAGACCACCAGTGGGCAGCTAGGTGGTGCAGTGGATAGACTGCAGAGTCTACAATCAAGAAGAACTGAGTTCAGATTCAGATTCAGAGACTTACTAGCTATGTCACTATCTACATATATCACTATAGCATCTATCTATCCCCCTAGGTCATTGTGAGGATCAAATTACCAAATATGATTATAAGGCACTTAGCACAATAGGTGGCACTCCATAAATACTACATAAATGTGAGCTATTGTTATATGCATTTTCCCTTAATCTGTATGTTCTTTCCCATTCAGGTGGTAGCTGATTTCTGGAAGGATTCTAAACCCTTAAGTAGACAAAATCAGTAGGCTCCAAATATCAGTATTTTAGTCAAGATTTTCCTGTATTTAAATAGTATGCATAGCTTGGCTAATTGCCTAAGCCCTTGAAACTGTGAATATAAGTATTTTTAGAAGAGTTTGGGAAAGCAAATCATAAGATGTAATTGGCTGAGGAGGAAATGTGTTTAAAGTCCCTTTTAGATGTGATTATCTTTCAGATTTTGGAATTGAAATTTAGTGCTTGTGAAAGGTAACAGATTGGCAGTGTCAAAAACTGAAGCCCTCATCTTCTCTAGAGAACAGGCCTTTTATATACCTTGTAAAAAGTGTAGCAATACAATGCATATTTAAGAGGCATGATTTTACAGACTGTTAGGTAATTAATGTGCATTTAAAAACAGATCAAACATTTTCTTTCTGCACAGAAGCTATATCTCTACATCTGATATCTTCATACAGTGGCAGCATAGGAAAAAAAAAGCCTTTAGTCTCAGTTCCTTTATATTCATGTACACAGTTGCTTCTTTTACATTTCTTACATGCATTCACCTTGATTTGCAGTCATTTTGATCCAAAATGAGTTGATTGGGTGTAAGAGTGACAGATTTTCCTTCATTTAAGAAACCATCATTTTCCTTTCAGACTGAAGGTGTTTTGCCTTCATTGAAATGCTTGCACTGACAGACTTAACAGGATGAAGTTTTCTATTAATCCTTTCTCAGACATAAAACCACAGCTCTAATTGTTAAGAAGTTTTTGTTTTTGTCCTTTCTCTGACATCAAGTCTAAATTCACTTCTTTATGAATTCCATTTGTAATTCCTAGTCTTCTGTTTGAGAACCAAGTGACATAAATTCAGTCTCTTCCATATGATAATTCTTCAAATTCTTGAAGACATCTACCATTTCTTTCCTAAGTCTTCTCTTCTCCAGGCTAAAGCTATCCTTTTTCTTAAGTTGATTCTCATGTGGCATGGTCTCATGGCTCTTCACCGTCATGATTTTGTTTCACTGAATACCTTCAACATTATTGGCATAGTTCCCAAAATGTGTTGTTCAGAACAGAACATAGCATTCCAGAAAGACCAGGAAATAGTATTGTAGGACTATAACCTCTGTGCCTAACATAATGATGAGCCTTAGATTCCATTAGCTTTCATTGCCAGTGCTATCATTCTATTGCCTTATTGAATCTCTGAACTGGGAACTGAAATATTTACCTAATGAAATGCCATCTAGTACTATCTTTCTATCCCAAACTAGTCCATGTGAAGCTGATTTTTTTTAAGTGTAAGATTTTGCATTTATCCCTATTAAGATTCATCTTATCATATTTGACCCAATATTCTAGCCTGTCAGGATTTATTGGGAATCCTGACTCCGACTCTGTCATAGAATGTGTCTTCAATTCCTCCCAGCTTTGCTTTTCTGCAAATGTGATTACCCAGCTAAAGTGTACATATTCTCCTCCCACCCTTTCCACCTCTTGCTCTAAGAACTATTTTCATATCAACATCAGGATTGCCTCTGGAAAGAATATACCAATGAACTACACTATTGTCGAACTCAATAACATTGCGATTGCTCAGATTATAATTATTTACCCCTATGTGTATTATCTCATCCATTAGAATATAAGCTTTGTAAGGTCTAGGAGAGTCTCATTTTTGTATTTAAATCCCTGGAGCTTAGCTTGGGATTTGACAAATACTAAGTACTTAATAAACATTTTTCATTCAGTCATGTATTCATTCATTCAACTGATTCTGTTATAGTATGGTCTTTATACCCTTCATCATGATAGCTGCCTTCCTCTGGAATACTTTCAGCTTGTTAAATGTGCATCCTAAAACACTAAATTTAATTGTGAACGTAATACTCTAGTTATGGTCTGGTCAAATTAGATTATAGTAGGACCATCACATCTTTTTTTATATATAAATTAGTATATTTTAACATTCTTGGCTGCCTTTATCATATTGTTTTTTCATACTTGCAACACGTAAAAGCTATGTCTCTCTGCCCCCATCCCTACCAAGATCTGTGACTTAGCCATGCCTCTCCATATTTATTCCTGTTATAATTTTTTTTAATTTTAATCCAAGAATGTTACAAAGTGCTTCAAACAGAAAAAGGACAAATGAAATAACAGTGATAGGTCCACAACTGCAACAATTTTTTTAGTAAGGAAATTGGTTAACAAATTCCAGAGTTTAGTATAATTTCTAGGACTTGACAAGTACTTAATAAGTGCTTATTGACTGACAGGACCTTAAGAAGTTTGATTAGTGTGACAGTTTCGTCCTCCCATAAAACCTTGGTTTTAGATTCCAATTTGTCTAATGTTTTACCATCTCTGATAATTCCTAATACCCTCAGTTGGAATATGCTTCCCTCTTTATATAGATTTTGTCTTCAAATTCCAACTATGATAGACAACCTTCCTGATGACCTGATGTAAGGGGATTTTTCCTCCTTCTGAAATCCTAAAGCAGTTCTTGCCTGTGCCATTCGTTTGACACATATACCTCCTTGAATTATTTATTGTTTTAAGTATATATTTTTCCTAGTGTTTTTTTTTTTCTGAACTGAGTAAGCACTGAAAACATGAGCATTTCTTTATACATAATAGAATAGAAAAGGCGAATACATGTATCCATTTCTTCTTCCAATTAAAGACAGTAATTTCCAAGAAGTTAGAAACTGTTTTATATTTTGTTAACTATTTCACAGCACCACACGTAATGCTTTGCCATATCAGGTGTTTAAGATATTTGTGGACTCATTCATTAATGTCTGGCATTGAATGATATTATAGTCTTTGAAATTGCTAACTTCTGTTTTGCACATGTAAAATGCCTTGAGAGATTTAAAGTGATATTTCAATTATAAAAAGAGCTGGCTATTATTTACATGACTTCATAAGATTTATAAATAAAATTCATTATTATTGATACCATACTCGAAGACTAAGTGTTAGCAAATATCAGGGTTAGAAACAGGCTTTTGGACAATATTACCTTTAAAGTTAAAAATGGAGGTGGTGGAGGAGTAACACAAGAACCTGAGTGCGCCATTTTTAATGAAATGGGTACAGCATTTCTTTTTATTCACTCATAAATTGGAAGTTTTTAAGAATATACACACTTTAAAAAGGATATGTATGCATCAGAGATATCCCTGATTCACAGACTTGTCCTACTGCTTCATCTTATTTTTCTTCATGTTGTTCCCCATGACTGGAATAGATTCTTTATATTTCTGTGTTGCATTCCTTCTCTCGATTTAAGGCCCAGCTCAGTTACCACTTTCCCTAGGAAGTTTTCTTTGACTCTTTCCCCCTTTGGGGGCAAAAGTGTTCTCTGCATTGTTAAATTTCTCACAATGCCGTGGTCTTCATTGCACTTATTTCATACTTTCTTGTTTATTCTACTTATTTACATGTGACTTTTCCTCAGTAGAAAGTAAGTTCCTTGAGGGTAAGGTAGCTATCATATCTATTTCCCAGCATGAAGCACTGTGTCTAGTGCATAATAGGTAATTAAAAAAATTGCTTGACTGAAACCAGGGCTTCATAACCTTTTCTTTTATATCATGGAGCTCAATGGCAGTTGGAAGTTTATGGAGCCTTTCTCAGAATCATGCTTTTAAATGCATTAAATAAAACACATAGGATTACAAAGGCAATCAATTATTTTTAATTAGCTATCAAAATGTGCTGAACAATATGTTCCTGGACCCCAAGTTAAGAACACCTAACTTCAAAGAAAATTCCAATGAGCAAGAAATTCTTCAGGCAGTACCTTATCAACAGGGTTTCCCTTTAAACTTTTCTCAATTCATTCCTTTTCCTATGTTAAGCAAATATTATATTAACAATGTGTAAAAGCCAAATTTTTCTTACTAATCAAATATCTGATTAAATAATCATCCATTGAGTGCATGCTATTTACAACATATTTATGAAACCAAGGAAATCGTGCTTTCTCTTAAGTTGTCTGGGTCAATTTATCACAATGAATTTTCCTCTGGGGGAGGGGTAAGATTTTTAAATAAAATGAGACATAAATTATGTGAGGTTGTGTGATTGTGCTCTAATTAGCAAGTAGTGAAAATAGTGATTATTTCATTACCAAGTCAAAGCCACCTCTACCCATAAATCAAAGATCTGTCCACAAACTAAAGAGTGTATATGCCATCATACCATTCTTATGCTGTTATCTTGAACCTTTCCTTAAGTTCTTCAGCCCATATGAGTTCCCTGTCCACTTGCTTTATACTCCATTAGTCTCTCATCTACTGCTGGCTACTAATCCAATATCTGCTGATACAACATTTCCCCTCCCTGGGGCATAGGTAAGAACCAAGAACAAACTTTGGATTGTAGTTGTAGAAGAATAGAAAATGAGGAAAACTGAAGGAAGAGACTGCCTATAGGGGAATCTTCTAGTATTGATCAAATCTGAATGGAGTTTTAAATAGGACTAATTAATGCATTGCTTTTTGTTAGTACCACTTCTGCCAAGCTATAGAGGTCCCTAGGTTCCCAGATAGCATGTTATTTTTTTTTCTTTTCCTTCTCTGGCCAGTGGGGTTTAAACCAAGGTTGTTACCTACTGAACAGGCATTCATTGATCTGCTAGACTGGTTCAGAAAACATTTACCATGACTCAAACGATATTTTCATATATTTTACTTTGTCATTCTGTGTAAATTCTTCCTCAAATTCCCTATAACTTAGAGACAAAAACCAAGCGTCAGAAGAAGTCCAGAATCTGGTTCTCGCCACACTTTCTAAAACTATGACAGAGCAGTAGCAGCAATGTGACATTGGAGAGGAAGTGCAACCAGGCTGGATGCAAGAAGATAACCAGTGGTGGAGGCTGGTCATGTTAAAATGCCCCAATCCAGAACCTGAGGCAATGAAGATATGAAAAAACAGAAGAAAACTCTAGATTCAGTGAAGAAATAAACTAAGAAAAACCCAAGAGATAAATCTACAAGTAAAAGTAATTGATTAGTAAGTATAAGTAACATATTAGAGAAGAAAATAGTTTGACCACAAGAACTCCAAGAACACAATTAAGCAAGAAGTAAAAGAAAAAAAAATAGAACTCTTAAAGAAAAAAAAAACCATGGCAATGAAATAAATAGCTTAGAATGGGCCTGCACAACTTGTGGCCTACAGGCTATTTGTAGCCCTCAGGCCTCTTGAAGTCCACAAAAGGATTTCCTCTACATACAAAGGATCTTTTCCTCTATATATTTTACAGGCCTCCTGAAAATCTTTGACAGGCCACAAGCCACAGAAGGGTGATAAGTGGCCCAAGGGCTGCAAGTTGTACAGGCCTGGCTTAGAACATATAATAGAAAATGTGATCTGAGTAGTAAATACTCTGAAAAAGAATAGAACAAACACAATTCAATGATTCAATGAGATGACAAGAAACAATAGAAAAAATAAAACTACTCAATCCACCAAAATGATGCTTTTTAGGGGTTCAGGGGTCCTGGGACCCCAAAATTACAACCTGTGAATTGAACCAACCCTTCTTCCAGTCAAAGACAAGGTTTATTAGGACATCTATCATATTGGGCAGATTCTTAAGGAGTCTAAACATGAGTAAGCAGTGGCTAGATTATAAGAATCCCAGCAGTGGATATATTATAAGAGTCTGAGCATCTTAATGGAGACAAGATGGACCTTATATAAAGAAAGCCTGTGGGAGGGATCCAGGAGTTCCCAAGTAGTTCATGAGGTAATAGAATTACCAAGGGTGGGAAGTGGCCTGGGACCTTAGAGAGGCAAGACAATGGAGGGGAGGATTATAGCCTCAGGGGAATGCCAGAGATTTGGCCATGTGGGAAAATCTAGGGTTTTTCCTTTCTGGGGCCCAGATCCCAGCTCCATTATTCCCCCCTATTAAGGTAACAAAACAACTGACCTGGAAAATGTCAAGAAGAGATAACTTAAGGATCGTTCCCCCTGGATCACTGGCTTGTCATGGTGAACAAAGGTAAATTTGATGTGGTGAAACAGGAGATGGGAAGATTAAATATTGATATCTTCAGTGTCAGTGAAATAAAATGGATGAGAATAGATGAATTTAATTCAGATTATCACTGTTGTACTACCATGGGCAAGAATCCCTTAGAAGAAATGGAGTAGCACTACAGTCAATAAAAGGGTGAAAAAAGCAGTACTGGAGTATAATCTTCAAAATGACTGAATTGTATCTATTTAAATCCAAGGAAACTCATTTAACATCACAGTAATATAAGTCTACGCTGCCACCACTGATGCCAAAGAGACCAAAGTTGATTAGTTTTATGAAAAGTTGCAATATCTTCTAGAAATGACACCAAAAGATGTTACATTCATCATAGGGAATTGGAGTGCTAAAGTAGAAAATCAAAAGATAATTACAGTAATGGGCAAGTTTGGTCTTGGAGTACAAAATGGAGCATGGCAGAGACTAACGAAGTTTTGTTAAGAAAATATGGTGGTAATAATAAATAATCTTTTTTCAACAACCTGAAAGACAACACTATCATGAGCTTCAGCAGATGATCAATATAGAAATAACACTGATTATATACTTTGCAGTCAAAGGTGGAGAAGTTCTATACAATCAGTTAAAACAAGACCTGGAGCTAACTGTGGTTCAGATCGTGAGTTTATTATGACAAATTAAAACATAAATTGAAGAAAGTAGGGAAAACCATCAAAACATATAGTTATTCCCTAAATAACATCCCTTTTGAATATGAAGTGAAGTCAATGAATAGATTTAAAGGTTTAAATTTGGTAGAGTGCTTGAAAAACTATGGATTCACAATTTTTTTATAAGAGGCAGCACCAAAAAACAAATTCAAAGAAAAATAGCAAGAATACAAAATGGCTGTCTGATGAGGCTTTACAAACAGAAAAGAAGAGAAGAAAAGTGAAAGATAAAAGAGAAAGCAAAGGATATAACCATATTAATGAATTCCAGATGCTAGAAAGGAGAGGCAAGAAGGTTTTCTTAAATGAGCAATGGAAAGAAATAGAAGAATACAATAGAATGAAAAAAACATGAGATAGTCTTCAAGAAAATTAGAAATATGAAGGGAAATTTTGATACCAAAAATGAGTATGATAAAAGACAAAAAATGGTAGGGATTTAATGGAGGCAGAAAAGATTAAGAAAAGGTGGCAAGAATACACAAAAGAACTATACAAGAAAGATCTTAACATCACCAGTAACCATGATGACATGGTTACTGATCTAGAGCCAGACCTCCTGAAGAATGAATTCAAGTGGGCCTTGTGAAGCATTGATAGATATAAAACTAATGAAAGTGAGATTCCAGCCAAGCTATTTAATACCCTAAAAGATGGTGCTTTTAAAGTGAGTCACTGAGCATGCCAGCAAATTTTGAAAATACTTCAGTGGCCACTGGATTTGAAAAGATCAGTTTACATTCAGATCCTAAAGAAGGGCAATGCCAATGAATGTTCAAATTACCAAACAATTGCATTCATTTCACATGTCAACAAAGTTGCACTTAAAATTCTGCATGTTAGCCTTTAGGAATATGTGAACAGAGAATTACCAGAAGAACAGGCTGGCTTTTGAAGAGGCAGAGGAACTAGAGACCAAATTGTTGACATTCACTGGGTTATGAAGAAAGCAAGGGATATCTATAAAGAAAAAAAAGTGACTTCTGCTTCTTTGACTAGACTTAAGCCTTTGAGTGAGACAGGAGTAACAAATCATATTACTTGTTTCCTGAGGAATGTGGAATAACTGATTGGATTAAGATTGGAAAAGGAGTATGACAAGGCTATACCTTGTCACCTTATTTATTTAACTTATATGCATTGTACATCAGGAGAAATGTCAGAATAAATGAACCAAAACTTGGAATAAAGGTTACCAAGGAAAATATCAACAATCTCAGATATGCAGATGATACCATTCTGATGGCCGAAAGTGAAGAGGAATTAAGAAGCCTCTTGATGAGGGTGAAAGAGGAAAGTGTAAAAGTTGGTTTGAACATTAAGCTTTATGAAGTTTAGAGCCTCCAACTGGTCCCATCACTTACTGGCAAATAGAGAGGAAACAGTGTCACATTTTATATTCTTGGGCTCAAAGATCACTGCAGATGGTGACTGAAGCCATGATATTAAAAGACACTTGTTCCTTGGAAGGAAAGCTATGACAAATCTGGACAGTATACTAAAAAGCAGAAACATCACCTTACCAGTAAAGGTCCATATAGTCAAAGCTATGATTTTTCCAGTAGCAATGTATGGCTGTGAGTTTTAGACTATAAGGAAAGCTGAGTGCCAAAGAATGAACACTTTCAAATTGTGGTGCTGGAGAAGACTTCTGAGAGTCCCTTGGGCAGTAAGAAAATTAAATCGGTCAATACCTAAAAGAAATTAATTCAGGCTATTCACCAGAAGGTCAAATACTGAAGCTGAAGTTTAAATACTTTGGCCATATCATGAGAAGACAAAACTCATTGGAAAAGACCCCCATGCTGGGAAAGATTGAAGGGCAAAAAAAGCAAAAGTGGGCAGCAGAGGATGATATGGAAAAAAATCATGGAAACAATGAACATGAACTTGGACAGACTTTGAGAGGCGGTGAAGGATAGAAGTGCTGGCATTCTATGGCTCATGTGGTCATAAGAATGGGACACAGCTGAATGACTGAACAACAAAAAAAAAAGATAATTAGACTTTCTGACAGTCATGACCAAATATAAAATCTAACACATATATGCCCCCCCAAAAAAAGTAAAAATAAAGAATAACAAAATGGCCCAGAATGTTTTGTTCTCAAGGAACTTGTAATTGACCAGTACGTTATTGGAGGAGTTGTGAATTGGTCCAACATTCTAGAAAGTAATTTAGAAGCCTCCCCCAAAAGTCTCTAAAACACTTATACTATTTAACTGAGTGATACTTGTATCATGCATACATTCCAAAGAAGTTAACAATAAGAGGAGAAACAATGTATATGTACACAAACTTTGATAGTGGCAAAGAACTGGAAATAGTAGGAAAGGACTGAAAGTAAAGTGGTTGTCCATCATAAGAAATGGCTGAATAAACTGTGGCATGTAAAAGAAATGGATCAATACTCTGTATGAAAGAAATTATGAGAGAGATGGATTCAGAAAAAAAAATAACAACAACTACAAAATCTTGTATAAAATGATGCAGAATGAAATGAGCAGAAATAGGAAAATGATTTATACAATGGCTACAAAATGTGAAAAAAAAGTTAGAAACTCAATCAATAAAATGAATCAATCATGACTCCAAAAGACAAATCATAAGGTAGGCCTCATATCTGTAGGCAGAGAGATGATGGACTAGAGGTGCAGAATGATACATCACACTTGCAGACAATAGGTTTGGTACTCTTGGTATATTAAATCTAACACATCCATTAAAATCTATCTAAAATTGTTCTGTTTCATATTTAATTTGGGGTTTTCTTGTATGTTTAAAATTTTTGGTTATTGGTGTTTGTAAAATATGTATATTATATATGTATATGTATATATAAAATATTTCTTTTGAAAATGAAGAACTATGTGAACTAAAAATGTTTTTCCTGGAGAAGACTAATAAGGAATGTGGTGGTTGAGGAAGAAAGAGAGAGTAATAGCTACACGATGAAGTGAACTTATTTTGTGTCAAAAGACTCTAGGTATAAGTAACTCAACATGTCAAAAATTTTCTACCTATTAGTGCTAATAAGGTAGGAAACTTGTGCTCCAAGAAATATCTCTCACAGGGCCAGGATTAAGACCTGCCAGGGATATTATGGAATAGATACTGCATAAAACTACATAATGTTTGTGCTGAAAGCCTTTTTAAATGTCATGTACTCCTTAATTTCATCCAATTATATATATATACATATATACATACATATAACATGCATATATACATATACACACACACATATATTATGTATAGCATGATGTGTATATACAAAACATGTTAATAATAGCTAGAACAATCCTAGGAGAAGAGTACTATTATTATTTCCATTTTACAGATGAGGAAAGAAAGGCATACAGACATTAAATGGCTTTGTTCAATATTGTGCTGCTAATAACAATCTGAGGCACAATTTGAAACTAGATCTTTCCAACTCTAGGTCCATCAATCTATCCATAAGGCTTCCAATTTTTCTCCAGTCTTTTTTATGTTGATGGCACATAATTTTAAATCAATTAAATGATATCTATCATAGCTTTTATAACAAAAGTTGGAAGATGTTGAAATTAAGAATATAATGTGAAAAAATCCTTTGGTTGAGCAAATGAAATATAGCAAATAGCTTCAGCACAACCAAATGTGTGATTTCTGCTCATGGACTCCCTCATGCTCCAGCGCATAGGGGAAATCATTTGATTGACTGCTGATTGATGATTTCCCCTAATTTAGTCAACAAAGGATGAGTGATAACATGTTTGAAAAGCAGCTTTCTGAAAGAACACTGAAACTCAGAGCACCAAGAAATAGGCAGTTAGTTTTTCAAGGAAGTATATAGGAGGCTTAAAAGTTATCATAAATCAGGTAGGAGACAAGAAGCAGGCTAGGGGCAATTCAGTTTCTAGCACTGGGAGCAGCTTTGTGCCTTTTATTCCCTGGGTTAGAGTTAAGGTTTGCACTTGGTTGAAAGAACTCTTGCACCTAGGAAACATATTCTTGCTTTGTCAGAATACAGGAGGGGTCTGAAATGAAAGGGAGACAGAGGTTTATTGATGAAGCTTTTCATGACTTTGAGTCCCAGTTACATACAGCATAACTGGAGAATAACAGCATCTTAAAAGAAGAACCCCAGCAATTGCATATGTGTGTGTACATACATACATACGTACATATAAACATATAATTCTTGTTAAAGGTATTTTCTCATGAGAATCCTGTTTAGTTAGTAGGTAGTGTAAGTAGTATTATACTCACTTTACAAATGAGCAAAATGACAGTCAGAGAGGAAATTGTTGGTAATGGTCATAAAGCTAGTAAGTAACAAAACAGAGATTCAAATCTTGGCTCCACGTCAATCTATCAATTAATAACTAATCAAACACTTATTAAAGGCTTATTAATATGTGGTACATTATTATATGTGCTACATTCCAGGTGCTAGAGACATAAAGACAAAAGTGAAACATTTCTTGCCCTTAAGAAAGGTACGTTCTATGGATAAAGCACTGGTCCTGAAGTCAGGAGGACCTGAATTCATATCCGAGCTCAGACCAAACACTTGACACTTATGAGCTGTGTGACCATGGGCAAGTCACTTTACTCCAATTGCCTAAAAAAAATGGTATATTATAATTGAGGAAACAACATGCACACACACAAACACATGCAGAACACACATGTAGCCATAATCAAAATACATACTAATCAAATACAAATTAACTTTGGAGACAAAAGCACTAGCAACAGAAATGAAGGTGGAGAAAATCTATTGCTTGAAAAGAGGCACATGAGTTGAGTTTCTTCCCTGCAGCACAGTGATTCTTCCAGGATGCTTACTTTCAGAGGGGATGAAATTATTTTGCGTATATACATTATGTTACGTATCCTATACTTGGCAAAACAGAGAGTATTGCTTCAGGTGAAAAGGATATTTAATAAAATAAAGGACTTTAAAGCACTTCTGATGAAAGGATCAGGACTAAATGATATGTGATTATCGGTTGTAATCCTGGCCCCTTTGTGTTCCAGAATATCATATTCCTAGCCCTCCAATTCTTTAAAGTGTAAGCTACTAAATCTTGTGTGATTCTGACTGTGACTTTATCTGGTATAATAATGTACCTTGGTTTTTTTTCTTTTTTTATATTTTTATTAATTAATTAATTTATTTTTAGTTTTCAACATTCACTTCCACAATATTTTGAGTTCCAAAGTTTCTCCTGATGTCACTCCTCCCCCAACCCCCAAGATGGTGTGCATTCTGAATACCCCTTCCCCTAATCTGCCCTCCCTTCTATCACCCTCTTTCTCTTATTCCCTTCCCCTTCTATTTTCCTGTAGGGCAGGATAGATTCCTACACTGCATTGTCTGTATATTTTATTTCCCAGGTGCATGTATAAACTATTTTTAACATTTATTTTTCAAACTTTTGGTTCCAGATTCTCTCCCTTTCTCCCTCCCCATCAACCCTTATTAAGAAGGCAACCAGCTTGATACAGGTTATACATGTGTAGTCATGAAAAACACTTTCATAGTAGTCAAGGTGTGAAAAACTAACTATATCTCCATTCATCCTATCTTGACCCCCATTTATCCTATTTTCTCCTTTGACCCTCTCCCTCCTCAGAAGTGTTTGCTTCTGATTACCACCTCACTGAATCTGCCTTCCCTTCTATCATCCCCTCTAACTACCCAAATACTGAAAAAGGTTTCATGAGTTACAGATATCATCTTTCCAGGTAGGCATGTAAATAGTTCAACTTTCCTGAGTTCCTCCTGATTTCCCTTTCCTGTTTACCTCTTCATGCTTTTCTTGAGTCTCGTATTTGAAAATCAAAATTTCTGTTCAGGTCTGGTCTTTTCATAAAGAATGCTTGAAAGTCCTCTGTTTCACTGAATGTCCATTTTTCCCCCCTAAAGGATTATATTCAGTTTTGCTAGTTCTTGTTTGTAATCCTATCTCCTTTGACCTCTAGAATATTATGTTCCATGCCTTCTGGTACCTTGATATAAAAACTGCTAAATCTTGTGTTATCCTGATTGTGTTTCCACACTACTTGAATTGTTTATTTTGGGTTGCTTGCCATATTTTTTCCTTGACCTGGGAACTCTGGGATTTGGCTATAATACTCCTATGAATTTTCCTTTGGGGATCTCTTTCAGGAGGTGGTCAATTGAGTCTTTCTATTTTACCCTCTGGTTCTAGAATATCAGGGCAGTTTTTCTTCATAATTTCTTGAAAGATGATGTCTAGGCTCTTTTTTTTTTGATAATGGTCTTCAGATAGTACATAATTTTTAAATTATCTATTGGATAACTGGATCTATTTTCCAGTCCAGTTGTTTCTCCAATGAGATATTTCACATTGTCTTCTACTTTTTTTCATTCTTTGGTTTTGTTTTACAATATCTTGATTTCTCATAAAGTCATTAACTTCAATTTGCTCCATTCTAATTTTTTTTTAAAAAAGTGCTTTCTTCAGTGAGCTTTTGGATTTCATTTTCCATTTGGCCAATTCTGATTTTGAAGCCATTTTTCTCATCATTAGCTTTTGGGACATCTTTTGCCATTGCTATTTTTAAGGTGTTATTTTCTTCAGTATTTTTTGGGTCTCCTTTAACAAGCTTTTGACTCATTTGTCATGATTTTCTTGCATCACTCTCATTTCTCTTCACAATTTTTCCTCTCCTTCTCTTAATTGCTTTTCAAAATATTTTTTGAGCTCTTCCATGGCCTGAAATCAATTCATACTTTTCTTGGAGGCTTTGGATGTAGGAGTTTTGACTTTGTTGTCTTCTTCTGGTTGTATGTTTTGTTCTTCTTTTTCACCGAAGTTACATTCTATGGTCTAAGTATTTTTTTCTGATGTTTGCTCATGTTTCCAGCCAATTATTTGACTTTTTAACTCTTTGTTAAGGCAGGGATCTGCTTCCAGTGTGGAGGATATACTGTCCCAAGCTTCAGGGGCTTTGTGCAGGTGTTTTCAGAGATACTTTAGGGACCTGTAAATTTTCAGTTCTTCCAAGGCGGTATGATCAAAGGAGAGATATTTACTCCTCTCCTGGCCTTTGCTCTGGTCTATGAGTGACCACAAGCACTCTTTTCTGCCTAGAAAGTGTGAAGATGGTTTTCTCTCCACAATCACCACAAGCTCCACCACACATGCACCCCTCCTTGCCCCAGGACCGCCACCCAGAACTGCAACCCAGATCCAAGCATGGGCAAAGCAAGACAATCCTGCTCTGTGACAGCAAAGCAATCCCTGAAATCCCCCTCTGATCAGCCACTTGATCCCCCTTCAGTCTGTGGGCTAAGAGCTACAGAGGCAGCCACCAACCTGGGGCTGTGCCAGGACTGGGGCCAGACTGAACTCCTCTCTCATTGTGGTCAAAAATATCTTTCCTACTGACCATCTAAGCTATCTCTGGTGTTTGTGGGTTGAGAAGTTTGGAAAAGTCTCACCTTAATTCTATCCCCTGAGGCCTGCTCCAGGTTCATGGAGGCCTGATGTTTGCCTGCATGGCCCATGCTGAACTGTGCTGCTCTCCCAGCCTGGTGCAATTGACCTTTCCCATCAAACATCCTGGTTGTCTTGGGATGGAAATTTGTTTCACTCCATCTTTTTGTGGGTTCTGCTGCTCTATAATTTGTTTAGAACCATTTTTACAGGTATTTGGAGGGGTTTGGGGGAGAGCTCAAGCAGGTCCCTGCTTTTACTCTACCATCTACCCCTCCATAATGTACTCTTGACCAGAGTATGTGTACAATACACATAGTGTTAGGTTATAATAACAAGAGATTATAAGATTAGGTCCACTGACTGGGTATATAACAAGTAAATCTGAAAGACACATGATGTGTAGCCTACCAATGAAATAACAATGAATCTCACAAGGAATGGAGCTAATTTATTAATGAAGGCTTAAAAGGATGGATGATCATGGTATAGATGAATATCTCTAATGTGGAAAACTATAAAAAGGAGGTCATAAAGTACAAATTTAGACTCTTAGTAAGGTGAGAAAATGGTGGACCCAAAGAGTGATGCTTATAGATATATTATTTTTCCCCATGAATTACCTCAGAGACAGGTGGTTTTTCTTAGTTTCAATGCACTGATTTACAGAAAAGATTATTTAACTTCTCTTAGACACACTTAGGGAAAGATGAGATCTATTCAGGATTTTGTTTTAACCAATTTTTAAATAAGATTTTGTTTAAACCAAACAGGGACTAACTTTTCAGTTAGCAAATGTTAAAAGCAGCATAACAACTTTGAAATCAAGATACTGGAGCAAGTTGAGTATAGAAGAAAGCATGTTTCAGGTAGATGAAGGTCTTATAAGAGAAGCTTTGGTATTTTAAGATAAATAGAATAGACAAGTAGATAGACATTAATCCCTTATAAGAGACATGAAATAATTATAAGAAGGGATACATGCACAAAAAAACCTCATTATATTAATGCTATTATAGGAAAGCAGGTTTATAAGGATACAGTATGACATGGTGAATAGAGAGTTGGCCTCAGAACAGGAAAAATCTAAGTTCCAGTCCCAGTTTTGACACATACTGGTGTTTATGATCCTGTAAAAATTGTTGAATCTCTCAGTGCATCAGGCAATGCATGAATTTGACAATGTGAATTAGTATAGTGAATTTCTTCACTGGGGAGCTCCCTATTCAAATGAAATTACAGGTTCAGTACCAAAATGGAACTCACAAATGCAAAAGCTAGTATCATAAATGAAGGAAATGAAACACTTAGAAACAAGGAAGGAACTCAAGAAAGTTGTAATTTTAGAGAAGTAGAAAAAGGAGAGAATATTAAATGGGTTACAATGAATGTAGGCTATAACATGTAAAGAAAGGCAAGTAATGGAGTGGTAGAATAGGTGTGTGATGCTGTTGATAGTTGTTTAAGGGATATGATTTAATGCTTTAGAAGATTGGGTGTTTTTTTTTAAAGCATGGATATACTTTCTCCACTGACACAGGGCACCACATGTGTTCTCTGCTCCACAGCATAGTGAATAGTCTTCATGACCAAAAATATTCATCTTTTGGTCCATCTTCTAGTAATGAAACTTTCCAAATTTGATTTGGATATTTCTCATACATATTAAATAACCCTTCTAATTCTCAAATCTATCTATCCTGCCTTAGCCATTCTGATGACCTCCATGTCCTCTTACATGTCCAACTATCTTTGAGACATTTCAAACTGGATATGCAGCAAACATCTTAAACCCTGCACACCTACACCTGAAGTTAATATCTTTCCCCTTGAACTCTTCATCCCTCTTAACTTCCTTACTACTGTGAAGGGCAAAATATCCCTGTCCCTCCAGCTCCTCAATACTGATTCTTCATTATCTCTCTCCTTGTTTGTCACTATATTCAGTCTGTTGCCAAGAACTATTAATTTTACCTTTATAGTCTCTCAAATAAAACCTCTTTTTTTTTCCTTCTCTGATATTGCCAACACTTTGGAGCAGGCACTCTACATCATTCCTGGACTATTTAAATAGCCAGTTGTGAGTCTGCCTGCCTCACGTTCCTCTCATCCTTTACCCAGCCATCAAAGTGATTCTCTCAAAGTGCAGATTTGACCATGTCACCCCCCTCCACTCAATAAAATCCATAGGCTTTCTGTTGTCTCCAGGATCAAATACAAAATCTGTTTTTGGCATTCAAAACCCATTATAACCTAGGCCTCTCCTACCTTTCCAATCTTCTAACAATTTATTCCCAACCACAGATACTTTCATTTAGTAACACTAGTCTCCTTGCTTTTCCACAAACAAGATACTCCATTTCTTGGCTCTGGGTATTTTCTCTAGCTGTGCCCTATACCTGGAATTCTCTCCTTCCTCATCTCAGCCTACTGACTTCCTTCTATTCTTTAAAGTCCAACTAAAATCCTACCTTCTAGAGGAAGCCTTTTCCATGCCCATTAATTTTAGTGTCTTCCTTTTTTTATTTATAGTCTAATTCTCTTTTGTGTTTTTTTGTTTGTACATATATTTTTGCTCATTATCTCCTAATCAAATTATGCACCCTTTAGGGCAGCTATTATAGCATCAGCACAGTGCTTGGTATGTAGTAGGAGCTTAATAAGTATTTATTGACTTCCCATTAATTCCCCACCCTGAAAGGAACCCTTCACTTGAAACAAATAAGTTAAACAAATAAACATATTGAGCATGTCTGGAAATGTTTGATTCATTCTATACCTCTCACATATCATTTCTCTGCTCCTCTCCATGCCCAGCATGATGTAACTTTCTTATCCACCATACAGGTTGCATTGGGCTATAAATTTATTTTACTCTGCCATTTTGTGAGTTCTGCTGCTTTTGAGTTGGTTTAGAGCCATTTTTTAAAGGTATTTGGAGGGGTTGGAGGAGAGCTCAAGCAAGTCACTGCTTTTATTCCACCATCTTCCCAATTAACATTTTTAATTTTAATAGTTAAGAACATAAAATTTGATAATGAAATCTTGGGAAAATCCCTTGTCACAGAATTGTAACTCATGATACCTTTGTCAGTATTGGGGCAGTTGGAGGGGGAAAAAAATTATATGTATGTATATTGATAGACAGATAGATAGATAGATAGATAGATAGAGGGCACAGGGTGAGTTGAAGATAAAGGGGTAATATCTGGAGAATAAAATTAAGGGGTGAGAGAAGATTGTACTGGGAGAAGGAGAAAGAGAGATGTAGAATGGTATAAATTATCTCACATAAAACAGAAAAGAAAAGGCTTTACATTGGAGGGAAAATGGGGGAAGGTGAGAGGGAATGAGTGAATCTTATTCTCATAGGATTTGGCTTAAGGAGGAAATAACATACATACCCAATTGGGTATGGAAATCTGTCTTACCCTACAGGAAAATAGAGGGGGAAGGGGACAAGAAAGCAGGGCAATTATAGAGGGGAGGGCAGTTTGGGGCAGAGGTAATCAGAAACAAACACTTCTTTGAAGGGATAGGGTTGAAAGAGAGAATAGAATAAATGGGGGTTGGGAGAAGATGAAGGGAAATATAACTCGTTTTTCACTACATGACTAATATAGAAGTGTTTTGCATGATTACACATGTATAACCTGTATCAAGTTGCTTGCCTTTTCAATGAGGATGGGTGGGGAAGGAGGAAGGGAGAAAATTTGGGACCCAAAGTTTGAAAATACATGTTAAAATAATTGTTTTCACATGCAACTGGGAAATAAGAAATACAGGAAGTGGGGTATAGAAATCTATCCTGCCCTGCAGGAAAATAGAAGGGGAAAGGCATAATAGAAGGGGGGGAGAGATAGAAGGGAGGGCAGATTAGGGAATGGGTATTCAGAATGCGTGCCTTTTTGGGGTAGGGGGAGGGATGAGATGGGGAGAAAATTTGGAACTCCAAGTGCTGTGGAAGTGAATGTTGAAAAAAATAAATTTTAAAAATGTTTATTGGGAAGTCTAATTTTTTGGAAATATTTTCAGTGCATAGCATAGCTATAAATAGATAGAATTCAGCTTGTATTTTTTCAAATATATATAATTCAGTTATGTATAACAACAATACATTTTATTGAAGTCATTTCTATTCATATTGGGATACTATTATGCTATAAATTACAATATATTATAAAATATATCATGATTGATATCGTATTATAAAATATATATTACATTGTACAATTTGCATAGTTAGGCTAATTTTAACCAAAGGTTAGGAATCATTTTTTTGATACTATCAATAAAGCTCATCTTGTATTATACAGCACTGCCACTTATAAAGTATTTTTACTTGAAAAAAAAAAACTAAAATGCTGCCTATCAATAGAAACCTTTAAATGGAAGAATCAGAAAAGAGAAATAAAGATGCAAATTCAAGCCTTAATTCACCTTATTATACCTCGGTAACCTTGTTGGCATGAAAAAGACAACAGCAGATTCATTGATATGATCAGTTGCGGCATGTCTAATAAGTGTATATAATTCAGCATTGTAATCTATATTTCCTAGACCTGAGTGCTATATGGCCTGCATGAACTATTTAAAAGATTTATTTCCTAGTTGCCTTTTGGACTATCATTAATTCTTATTTATGACAAAGGCAATAAAAAATGTCAACTGCAATATTTATCTGAAACTGAAACCATCACATAACTATCAGCTCTCCTTGGCCATTGTTCATAATACTGTTTTAAACTCAAAAGGCAATGCAGTCATATTAAGCAAACCACTTTAGTGTTTACATTTTCAGGGTGCACAAAAAGTTGTATAATGGATAGCATTATATGGCATATTCTGAGTAGTTTCCCACTATTTATCAGAGATACTGAAAATGGGTAGTGATTAAAATGCATCTTATTTTCACTCTCAGGTACTAAATTGGACACACTTCACCAAATAGCCTTATAAAAGAAATCAAAATGTCCCTTACATGGCCTAAATTTTACCTATTTTCCTTCTCTAAAAATTCCATTGTTAATGACCGTTACCAACAAATACACATCTTAAATTAGTTAGTATTAATTAATTAGTCATTTTGCTAGTGCTAAGATGATTTCTCTGACTCCCCAGGGAGGGGGAAAAGATAATTGTAGTAGAAGCTACTAAAAAGAGACAAATAACTGGGCTGAATAAATAGAAGGTAATTGTGAGGTGATTTGGAAGGGTTCAAACTTGTAAAGAGCAGAAGAGGTAGAATTTAGGTATAAGAAATGAGGAATACTTTGGGACAAATTCAGGAAAATTTGACTCCAGATTCTATTTTTGCCTCCTGTGTAAGAGATGGTAGAAAAGTGATAGAAGAGTCTGGGATTTCAGGGTTCTAAAAGGGAGGGGAAAATGTTTTGTTTTGTTTTGTTTTGTCTTTTTGTGAGAAATCTGGACTTGTGAAGAAGACCAAAGACTAAATTTGTGGGAAGAAAAAAATTATGATACCTGAGGATGAACTGCAGAATAACTGGAACTGAGGAAGATAAAGAAAGGACTCTCTTTGAAAGAAGACCCCATGTGAAGAAATTTAGGGATTGCGGAGTAAGGGCCTGAAAAGAAAGACTAAAGGAAAAGGAAAAACAGAAGCAAGTTGCCTGGGAAAAGTAAGAAAAGGTAAGCAAAACCAACTGATAAATGAAGCAAGTTGGCAAAGTAAAATACTAAGTAAATCAAATTAGTAAAAATTGAATGAACAAGTGATAAAAAGGAAAATAAAGTAGGAAGTAGTTATACACACATACTCATACATACACATACATACACATGCATATGTGTGTGTATTTATACACACATTTATTAGTAAAAGAAAGGAAGTGTGTATGCTTCTCAGGTTATTAAGACAATATAAAAGTTTAAACACATCTTAGATGCTTCAGAGCTGAAATATGAACATGTATAAGAAGTACAAAAAAATAAGAATGAATATCTGTAACATTAAGGAGATAAAGGGATGTTTTGGAATGAATGTACAGTATTTGTATTTCTAACATAGAGTAATTGACTTTTATCTTTTATCTAGATGTGAGCTGAACTCTCTCCTTGAAGAAGTGAAGGACGTGAAAAATGCTCTCCACTACCACTAACAGGGAATCAAATAAATTATTCTGAAAAAGTACACCTTTAGTAGGTAGGGAAAAAAAAGAAAACAGACAAAGCAACAAAAAATAACAAAATTAAGGACTTCATAGTGAATTTTATAACAGTCACATTGGTAGATGTTTGATGCTTATTGAATCGGAGTAGAACAGATTATTTCTATTTCTCATCTGTGCACAGAACTTTTACAATAATTGAAAATATTTAAAATAATTGGGCAAAAAAGCAGAATTATTAAACACATTTTGTACTGATCCCAATGCAATAAATGAACATCCAATTAGGCATTTTAAAACAAAAGTGGCTCATACTATTCTTGTGAAAAAGATGAAGACAAGTCAGCTAACTTATAATACAATTAGAAGGACTAAAATTGATTAGATAGAGCATGTAGTTGAGTCCAATACAGTGAAATAAGTATAGAGAAACTGAGGGCTAGAGAGATCAAGTGATATTCAGATCCTTGTTGATAGTTAATCTAGTCCTAGAACTAGAGACTAGGTCTATTTGTTTACCTCCTTGCTTATACTGGCTCGTGTATGATCATCAGGAAGCAACAATATGACTACCTTTTTCATAAGTAAATCAAAGGAAGAAATAACCTTCTCTAAGCTGTTTTCTCACTCTTAAAAACAAAGCCTTCTCTTCACTGTTATTATCAGTATCTTTTGACTTATTAACAGTCTTCAAAATATCTACTTGTTCTGCTTCATTATTGCAAAGGTTCACTGGCCTCTCCTTGTCAGCCGCAACTCACTTTTCTGTTATAAATACTCTTATTTTTTTTTATAGGATGTGAAAGATGAGCATTATTCACTAATTTCAAAATGTGTTAGTACTTTTAAGGGTCATTTTTAATCATAAACAATTCTTCACCATTATCAGAAAACCCTGAAACATTAACATCAGACTAAAATTTTCTTTGAATTTTATTGTCATATGACTGTGAAAATAATTTTAGGTATTAGTGACATTAAAAATGGCACCACTGAATTGCTTAATCCTCAATGGTTCTTGCATTATTCATAAATTACCTGATGAAATCTCTTCTATAATAATATTTCATAATTTGAGTAACACTTTTGTTCATGTACCATAGAACAAAAATAACGTTCTCATGCTTTAAGATGCTCAGATATAGTTTAAAATGAGTCATCTTTGAGGTCTCTTCCAACTCTAATCATTTCTGAGTCTCCATTTTATTCCATTCTCTAAAATTTATGACACAATGGACCCTTATTATAAATAGTATAAATGTTAGATATTTGATAATCTATTAGTTTTTTAGTAATTAATTTATTTTGAATTTTCAACATTCACTTCCACAAGATTTTGAGTTCCCATTTTTCTCGCTATTCTCCCTTCCCCCCAGCCCAAGATGGCATGAATTTGGAATACTCCTTCCCCCAATCTGCCCTCCCTTCTATCACCCAAACCTCTTATTCCCTTCCCTTTCTATTTTTCTGTAGGCCAGAATAGATTTCTATACCTCATTGCCTGTATATCTTATTTCCAGTTGCATATAAAAGCATTTTTTACCATTCATTTTTAAAACTTTGAGTTCCAAATTCTCTCTCTTCCTCTTCCCACATCACCAAGAAGTCAAGCAGTTCAATATAGGTTATACATATGTAGTCATGCGAAACACCTCTGAAATACTTGGGTTGTGAAAGACTAACTATATTACCCTCCATCCTATCCCAACCCTCATTTATTCTATTCTCTCCTTTGTTCCTCCTCAAAAGTGTTTGCTTCTGATTATACCATCCCACAATCTGCCCCTTCTTCTATCATCCCCCCCTCTCTTATCCCCTTCTCCATTATTTGCCTGTAGGCTAAGAAAGATTTCCTTACCCAACTGAATGTGCACATTATTCCCTCCTTAAGGCAAATTTGATTACAGTAAAGTTCACTCATTCCCTTTCACCTTCCCCCACATCCCCTCCACTGTAAAAGATTTACTTTCCTATTTTATGTGAGATAATTTACTGCATTCTATCTCTCTCTTTCTCATTCTCCAGTATAATCCTCTCATTCTTTAATTTTATTTCTTTTAGATATCATCCCTTCATATTCAACTCATCCTTTGTCCTCTGTATATATCTATGTAGAGATGTATACCTATAAATATATATGTATGTGTATATAGGTATGTGTGTATATGTGTGTATGTATATACACACATAAACATAGACATACATACATATATATATAGATATAGACATAGACATACATACACACACACACGCCCCATATATGTATATATATTCCCTCCAACTACTTTAATACTGAGAAAAGTCTCATGAGTTACAAATATGATCTTTCCATGTAGGAATGTAAACAGTTCAACCTTTCTAAGTCCCTTATGATTTCTCTTTCCTGTTTACCTTTCCACACTTCTCTTGAGTCTTGTATTTGAAAGTCAAATTTTCTATTCTGCTCTGGCCTTTTCATCAAGAATGCATGAAAGTCCTCTATTTCATTGAACATCCACTTTTTACCCTGAAGAATTATATTCAGTTTTGCTGGGTGGGTGATTCTAGGTAGTAATCCTAGAACCTTTGAACTCTTGAATATCATATTCCAACATATATCCATATTCCACCATATGCTAAAACTTGTATTATATTGATTGTATTTCCACAATATTTGAATTGTTTCTTTCTGGCTGTTTGGAACATCATCTCCTTGACCTGGGAACTCTGGAATTTTGCCATAATAATCCTAGGAGTTTTCCTTTTGGGATCTCTTTCAGTAGGTGATTAGTGGATTCTTTCAATTTCTATTTTACCCTCTGGCTCTAGAATATCAGGGCAGTTTTTCTTGATAATTTCTTTTTTTATTATTAACTAATTTATTTTGAATTAATAACCATCTCTTCCATAAGCTTTTGACTTTTAATTTTTTCTCTCCCTCCCTCCCCAAGGCAGCACACAATCTGATATAGGCTATATATATACATTCTTATTAAACATATTTTCACATTAGTGATGTTGTAAGTAAGAATTAGAACAAATAGGATGAACCATCAGAAAGAGGAAACAAAACACAATAGAAGAAAAAAACAGAAAATACTGTGTTTCCATCTGCATTCAAACTGCATAGCTCTTTCTTTTCATGGGGATGGCATTTTCCATCATTAGGCCTTTGGAGATGTCTTAGATCCTTGTATTGCTGAGAAGGGTTAAGTCTATCAATATTAGTCATCACACAACATGGCTGTTTTGTGTACAATGTTCTCCTAGTTTTGCTCTCTTCACTGAGCATCAGATCATACAAGTCTTTCCAGGTTTTTCTGAAGTTAGCCTGTTCATCATTTCTTATAGGACAACAGTGTTTTTTACATTCATATACTACAACTTGTTTAGCCATTCCCCAATTGATGGGCCTCCTCTCAATTTCCAATTCTTTGCCACCACAGAAAGAGCTGCTATAAATATTTTTATACATGTGGGGCCTTCTCCCATTTGTATGATCTCTTTGGGATACAGTCCTAAAGTGCTACTGCTAGATCAAATGGTCTGCACATTTTTATAGCCCTTTGAGCATGGTTCCAAATTGTTCTCCAAAATAGTAGGATCATTTCACAACTCTACCAACAATGCAATAGTGTTCTAATTTTACCACATCTTCTCCAACATTTATTATTTTCCTGTTTTGTTATTTTGGGCAATCTGATAGGTGTGATGTGGTTTGATAATTTTTTAAAAGATAATGTCTAGGCACTTTTTTCATTATGTCTTTCAGATAGGCTAATGATATTTAAAGTATCTCTCTTGGATCTATTTTCCAGGTAAGTCTTTTTTTTTTTAATGAGATATTTCACATTTTCTTCTATTTTTTTCATTCTTTTAGTTTTGGTTATGTTTTATAATGTCTTGATTGATTTCTCATAGAGTCATTAGCTATTGTTTACTCCATTTTAATTTTTAAGAAATTATTTTCTTCAATGAGCTTTTGGATTTTCTTTTCCATTTGACCAATTCTGATTTTTAAGGCATTCTTCTCCTCATTGGCTTTTGGGATCTTTTTTGCCATTTAGGTTAATCTATTATTCTAGGTGTTATTTTCTTCAGTATTATTGAGTCTCTTTTAGCAAGTTGTTGACTCATTTTGCATGATTTTCTTGCATCATTCTCATTTCTCTTTACATTTTTCCTCTACTTCTTTTGCTTGCTTTTCAAAATCTCTTTTTAGTCCCTCCATGACCTCAGACCAATTAATATTATTCTTTGAGGCTTTGGATGTAGGAGCTTTGGCTTTGTTGTCTTCTGGTTACATGTTTTGTTCTTCTTTTTCACCAAAGTAACATTCTATAGTCTAAGTATTTTTTCTGCTGTTTGCTCTTGTTCCCAGCCAATTATTTGACTTTTTTAACTTTTTGTTAAGGTAGGGCTCTGCTTCCAGTATGGAAGGTGTACTGTCCCAAGCTTCAGGGGTTTTGTGCAGCTGTTCTCAAAGATAATTCTAAGGACCTGTAAATTTTCGGTTCTTCAAAGGTGGTATGATTAAAGGAGAGATATTTACTCCTCTCCTGGTGTGTGCTCTTGTCTATGAGTGACCACAAGCACTCTTTTCTGCCTAGGAACTTTGAAGATGATATCCTTTTCACCACCACCAGAAGCTCTACCACACCAGAGCTCTTCTTTGCCCCAGGACCATCACCCAGGACTAAAATCCAGATACAAGCACAGGAAAAGCAAGAGAATCCTGCCTCAGTACCAGAAAAGAGATCCCAGCAATCCCCCTCTGATCATTTGCCATCTCCTCCTATCATCTGAGGGCCAGGAGCTCCAGAAGCAGCCACCCAAGACACCACCCCAAAACTGTGCCAGGGCTAGGGCCAGACCATGCTCTTCTCACACCCAGGTTCAACAGCCCTTTTTCATTGATCTTCTAACTTGTCTTTTGTGATTGTTGGTTGAGAAGTTTAGAAACCACCAGAGCTCCCCTTGATTCAGTCCTCTCAGGTCTGCTCCAGGTTCACTAGGGCCCCATCTTTGCCTGCATGGCCCAAGTTGAACTGTGCTTCTCAACCTGCCTCATGCACCAGACCTTTCCCATCAACCACCCAGGTTGCCTTGGGCTGGAAATTTGTTTCACTCTGTATTTTTATGGGTTCTGCTTCTCTGAAATTTGTTTAGACTCATTTTACAGGCATGTGGAGGAGTTTGAGGTGGAGATCAAGCAAGTCATTTCTTTTACTTGACATCTTGAATCCACCCTATCAATCAGTTTTTAAATTACTATTCATCATAGGATTATAGTCATAGAGCTAGAAGGGATCTTAGAAGCAATCTACTGCAACTTTTTAATTTTTGCAGATGAAGAAACTGAGGCCAAGGTCAAAGAGTCAGTTAGTGGAAAAAACTAATTTTCAACCCAGGTGATCTGACTTCAGATCTGGTATCATTTCCATTGAAATAAGTTCACTTAATTTTGAGTTTTTCTCCACAAGTTTTATTTTGAAGTCTATCATGATATGATTCATGGGAATAAGTCTGGACTGTTGAAGGCTATGCCAGTGAAGATAAATCTATCATATTCTACCAATGTTTAAGGCTTTGAGTCTAGACCTAGTAATAGTCTGTGTGTCTAATATGTAAGGAAAAAGACGACATGGAAAGAATAATTTCTAGTATACTAGGTCTGTGGTGTGAAATTCAAATAGAAATGGATACCTGAGGGATATATCTTAACATAGAAAACCATCAATTAACATAATCATGTCATTTTATAGTTTCATTTATTTTGCTAAACATTTCCCAATTACATTTATTCTGGTTCTTTCTTCACTGAGGAGTTTTGTATACAATTTGTAGCCCAAAGCAAGTTTGAAATATCTGTATAAACTATTTTTTTTGTTTGGTCTAGGTCCCAGTGATCTTTCAAAGAAATAATTATGCAAAAAACCACTCAGCCTAGTGTAACAACATCAGTTCAATCCAAGTCATCAAGAATTTATTTTAGCACCTACTATGTGTCACATACTATACTAGGGAAGTAGGAAAACAAAGAGACTAAAAGAGTACTTACTATCAAGGAGTTCCTATTCTCATTCTCTCTCTCTCTCTCTCTCTTCTCTCTCTCTCTCTCCTCTCTCTCTCTCTCTCCTTCAATCATAAATACACACACACGTACACACACGTGTGTGTGTGTACGTGTGTGTGTGTACAGCATATAACTTGCATCTTACAAAGTTTTAATTCCATGGCTTTTCCTTTCTTGTGACTTTCTTATGCCTAGCAGGTTGCCTCGACTTTTTACTTTCTTATCACCAACAGATTTCCCTGTCCACTTCAGTTTCTTTTCTTTCTATATAAATTTATTTATTTTTAGTTTTCAACAGTTTATTCCACAAGATTTTGAATTCCAAATTTTCACCCCATCTTGCCCTCCCCCACCCCAAGATGGCATGCATTCTGAATACCCCTTCCCCCAGGCTGCCCTCCCTTCTATCTCTCCCCCCCTTCTCTTATCTCCTTCCCCTTCCACTTTCCTGCAGGGCAGGATAGATTTCTGTACCTCATTTTCTGTATTTCTTCTTTCCCAGGTGCATGTGGAAACACTGTTTTTTAAACATGTGTTTCTAAAACTCCAGGTTCCAAACTTTCTCCTTTCCTCCCACTCCACCCACTCTCATTGAAAAAGGAAACAATTCAATACAGGTCATACATGTGCAGTTATGCAAAACACTTCCATAGTAGACATGTTGTGAAAAACTAACTCTATTTACCCTAATCCTATCCTGCCCCCCCATCTATTCTATTCTTTCTTTTGACCCTGTCCCTCCTCAGAAGTCCTTCCTTCTGATTACCCCTTTCCCAATCTGGCCTTCTCTCTATCATTCCCCTGCTCTTTTGTCCCCTTCCTCCCCTATTTTCCTGTAGGGTAAGACAGATTTCTATGCCCAATTGAGTGTGTATGTTATTCCCTCCTTCAGCCAAATCGTATGAGAATAAGATTCCCTCATTTCCTCTCACGTTCCCCTGTTTCTCCTCCACTGGATGAGCCTTTTCTAGTCTGTTTTGTGGGAGATAATATACCCCATTCTACCTCTCAATTTCTCCTTCTCCAAGTATAATCCTCTCTCACCCCTTAATTTTGTAATTTTATTCTCCAGATATCACCCCTTCATCTTCAACTCACCTTATGCCCTCTATCTATCTATCTGTCTATCTATCTACCTATCTATCTATCTATCTATCTATCTATCTATCTATCTATCTATCTATATATACATACAAACATACATACATACATATAATTTATCCCCTCCCACTACCCTAATACTGACAAAGCCTCCACTTGAGGCTTGTATTTGAAATTTAAATTTTCTATTCAGCTCTGGTCTTTTCATCAAGAATGCTTGAAAGTCTTCTATTTCACTGAGTGACCGTTTTTTCCCTGAAGGATTATACTCAGTTTTGCTGGGTAGGTGATTCTTGGTTGTAAACTATCTCCTTTGCCCTCCTGAATATTATATTACATGCCCTCCGGTCCTTTAAGGTAGAAGGTGCTAAATCTTGTGTTAACCTGATTATGTTTCCACCGTACTTGAATTGTTTCTTTCTGGCAGCTTGTAATATTTTCTCTTTGACCTGGGAACTCTGGAATTTGGCTACAACATTCCTAAGAGTTTTCCTTTGGGGATCTCTTTTGGGGGGAGATCTGTGGATTCTTTCAATTTCTATTTTGCCCTCTGGTTCTACTATATCGTGGCAGTTTTCCTTGACAATTTTTTGAAAGATGATGTCTAGGCTCTTTTTTTGATCATGGCTTTCAGATAGTCCAATAATTTTTACATTTCCTCTCCTGGATCTATATTCTAGGTCAGTTGTTTTTCCAATGAGATATTTCACATTGTTTTCTAATTTTTCATTCTTTTGGATTTGTTCTACTGTGTCTTGTTTTCTCATTAAGTCACTATCTTCCAATTTAAAGGAAGTATTCTATTCAGTAAGCTTTTGGACTTCCTTTTCCATTTGGCCAATTTTTCTTTTTAGGGCATTTTTCTCCTCATTGGCTTTTTGGACCTCTTTTGCCATTTGGGTTGGGCTATTTTTTAAGGTGTTATTTTCTTCAGTATTTTTTTGGGTCTCCTTTAGCAAGCTGTTGACTTGTTTTTCATGTTTTTCTTGCATCACTTTCATTTCTCTTCCCAGTTTTTCCTCTACTTCTCTTATTGCTTCTCAAAAATACCTTTTGAGCTCTTCCAAGGCCTGGAACACATTCATATTTTTCTTGGAGTCTTTGGATGTGGGAACTTTGACTTTGTTGTCTTCTTCTGGTCATATGTTTTCATCTTCTTTGTCCCCAAAGTAAGATAATATAGTCTGACTCTTTTTGCGAGGTTTGCTCATGATCCCAGCCAACTACTTGGAAACAGTAAAATTTTTAGATCTCTAGAACAGCTGAGAAAATAGCACCAAAAAAAGCCTGAAGCTTGTGATAGTGACACCCCAGCCCAATGTGAATTGGGCCCAAATTCTAACATAAAGCTCAAAATGATGAAATAAACTGCAAGAACAAGTCGAGAAGAATGAGAAAGAAATTTACCATAAAAAATTGCTACTGTGGCAAGGGAGGCCAAGGTACAAATTTGGAAGAAAACAATAATGTGAAAACAATTACAAGGAAAGCCTCAAATGAAAATACAAATTGAACATAAGCCCAGCAAGAATTCCTGGAAGAGTTAAAGAAAGAGATAAGAGTGGAAGATAAAAAAATTGGGAAAAGAAATAAGAGTGATGTAAGAAAATTATGAAAAGATAATTGACAACCTGGTAAAAAGAGGCCCAAAAATACTGAAGAAAATAACATCTTTAAAAAACAGAGTTGGCCAAATGGAAAAAGAGGTACAAAAATTATGAAGAAAATAATTGCTTAAAAATTGGAATTGGGCAAGTGGAAGCTAATGACTCCATGACACATCAAGAAACAAAGTCAAAACAATGAAAAAAAATGGAAGAAATGTGAAATATCTCAACAGAAAAGCAACTGACAATGGGTGAGACAGAGAAATGCACTGGGAAAAGGGGGAAAGGAACAGTAGAATAAGAGAAATTTTCTCACTTAAAAAAAGATACCAAAGAACTTTTGCAATGAAGGGGAAGATAGGACAAGTAAGAGGGAAGTGAATGAACCTTCCTTTCATTGTAATTGGTTCAAAAAGGAAATAACATACATGCTCAATAGAGCATAAAAATATATCTTACCCAACAGGAAAGTAGGAGGGGAAAGGGACAAGAGAAAGGGGAGTGATAGAATGGAGGGCAGAATGGGGTAGATAAAAGACAGAAAAAAAAAACATTTTGAGGTTGGACAGGGTGAAAGGAGAGAAAGAGTAAGATAAATGGGGAAAATAGGATGGAAGGAAACACATTGTCAGCAATCATAACTGTGAAAAAAAATTTACAAAAAGTTTCTCTAATAAAGATCTTATTTCTTAAATATATAAAATCTGAGACAAATTTATAAAAAATAAGTGCCATTCTTCAATTGATATATGGTCAAAGTAAATGAACAGGCTGTTTTCAGACAAAGTAATCAAAATTATAATATATAATACATATATTATATATTATAATATATAACATATGTAATATAGTAATAAGAGAAATTATCTAAATTCAAGAAGTGAAAATTAAAATAACTCTGAGATATTGCCCCACACCTATCAAATTGGCTAAATGATAGAAAAGGAAAACGATAAATGTTGGAAGGGATGTGGAAAAATTGAGACATTAATGCAATGTTGGTGACATTGTATACTCATTCAACCATTCTGTAGAGTAATTTGGGTTATAAAGCTATGTGTACCTGTTGACCAAGCAAAATACTACTAAGTCTCTATCCCAAAGAGATTTTTTAAAAAAGAAAAAGGACATGTAAGTACAAAAATATTTATAGCAGCTCTTTTAGTAATGGCAAAGAATTGGAAATTGAAGTGATGTGTATCAACTGCAGAATGGCTGAACAAGTTGTGGTATATGATTTTGATGTAATACTATTGAGCTATAAGAAATGATGAGCAGGAAACTCTCAGAAAAACCTGGAAAGACTTGTATGGTCTGATGCAAAGTGAAATGAACAGAACCAGAAGAACCTTGTACACAGAAACAATAATATTATATGATTAAAAATTGTGAATGACTTAGATATTCTCAATAATACAGTGATCCAAGACAGCTCCAAAGGATTTGTGACGAAAAATGCATTCATCTCCAGAGAAAGAACTGATGGAGTCTAAATGTATATTGTATCTCTCTTTTCTTTATTTTTCTTTTTGGTCTGTGTTTTCTTTTACAATGTGAAACATGGAAATATGTTTCACATGACTGCATATTTATAACTTATATCAAATTTCTTGCCTTCTCAATGGGGGGACAGAGAAAGAGAGAGAGAGAATTTGGAACTCAGAATTTAAAAAAAATGTTTAAAATGGTTTACATGTAATTGGGGAAAATAGAATATTAAATCATTTTTTTAAAAAAGACAACTGACCTGAAAAAGAGATAAAAAGAGGTAATTTGCTAATTATTGGGCTACCTGAAAGCCATGATCAAAAATAAGGGCCTGAACTCATATTTTAAGAAATTATAAAGGAAAACTCACTCAATATCTCAGAATCAGAGAATAAAATAGAACTAGAAATGAACCAATCACCTCTTGAAAGAAAGCCCAAAATGAAACTTCAAGGGCAATTATATCTAAATTCCAAAGCTCCCAGTTAAGGAGAAAATATTGCAAGCAGCCAGAAAGAAACCATTCCAATATCACGGGGTCACAGTCAGAATCACACAAGATTTAGTAGCTTCCACCTTAAAAAAGTGGAGGGCTAGGAATATGATATTCTAGAACACGAAGGAGCTAAGATTACAACCAGTAATCATGTACCTAGCAAAACAGAGTATATTACTTCAGATGAAATGGACATTTAATAATATAAAGGACTTTAAAACACTTCTGATGAAAGGATCAGTGCTGAATAGAAAATTTTGCATTCAAACCCAAGACTCAAGAGAAATATAAAAAGTGAAAAGTGAAAGAGAAATCACAAGGAACTCAGTAAGGTTACACTTTTACATTCCTTGATGGGAAGATGAGAAATTTAACTCCCAAGAACTTTATCATTATTAGGGCAGTTAAATATCATGGTACCACAGTCAGTACTATGCAAAACCTTGCAGCTTCTAACTTGAAAGATCAGAGGACATGGAAGACAATATTCCATAAGGCAAAGGAGCTTGGATTACAACCAAGGATCAACTACTCAGCAAAATTGAGCATAATCTTTCAGAGGAGGAGTTGGAAATTCAACTAAATAGGGGGCTTCCAAACCTTCCTTATGAAAAGCCCAGAGTTCAACAGAAAATTTGACTTCCAAATAAAAGACTCAAGAGAGGCATAAAAGGCAAACAGGAAAGAAAAAAATGACGATATGTTATTAATTAGGGCAAAATCTTTATATCCCAACAAGGGAAGATGACACTTATAACTCTTCAGAACTGTCTTGTTATTATGACATTTAAATAGGATATACTTAGACAGAGGGTGTGGTTATAAGTTTACTTTGATTTGATTATAAAAAGTCTAAGTGGTGAAAAGGTATTGTGCTGCAGAGAAGAGGAAAGGAGGAGGAAGATAAAGGTAAATTGCATCATATGAAAAGGCACAAAAATATAATACACTAGAAGGAAAGAAGGGTGGGAGATGAGCATTGTTTGAAACTTACTGTCATCAGATTTGGCTTAAAGAGGGAATAACATAATCAGCTAGGTATAGAAATCTAACTTACCCTATAGGAAGTAGGATGGGAAAGAGGAAAGAAAAGTGAGGGGTGAATAGAAGGGAGGGGAGAAGTAGAAAGGGAAAAGGGAAAGAAAAGGGAAGGGGATAATTGAAGGGAGGGCAGACTGAGGGAGGCAGTGGTCAAAAGCAAAATACTAGTGAGGAAGAAAAGGGAGAAAGAAAGAAAAGCATAAAAGGGGGTGGGGATAGGATGGAGACAAAGACACAGATATTAGTCATAACTGTGAATGTGAATGGGATGACTTCTCACATACAACAGGAATTGCTGGCAGAGTGGATTAAGAACCATAATCCTACAATATGTTGTTTACAACAAACACATTTGAAGCAGAGGGATACAACACAGAGCAAAGGTAAAATATCTATCTATCTATCTATCTATCTATCTATATATTATGCTTCAACTGAGGGGAAAAAAAACACAAAAAACAAAAGCAGGGATAGCATTCCTGATCTCAGAAAAGCAAAAGCAAAAATAGATCTAATTAAAAGAGATAAGGAAGGAAATTACATCCTGCTGAAAGGTACCATAGATAATGAAGTAATATCATTACTAAACAAAAATGTGCCTAGTAGTATAACATTGAAATACTTAGAGGAGAAGTTAAGAGAGTTACAGGAAGAAATGTACAACAAAACTATACTAATGTAGAACCTCAATCTCTCCCTGTAAGAACTAGACAAATATAACCACAAAATAAACAAGAAAGAAGTTAAGGAGATGAAGAGAATTTTAGAAGAGTTAGATATGGTTGGCCTCTGTAGAAAACTGAACGGGGACAGAAAGGAATATACGTTTTTCTCAGTAGTACATGGCACCTAAACAAAATTTGACCACATACTAGGACATTAAAAGCCTCACAATTCCCTGCAGAAAGGCAGAAATATTAAATGTATCCTTTTCAGATCATGATGCAATAAAAATTACATGTAATAAAGAGCCATAGAAAGATAGACTAAAAATTAATGGGAAACTAAATAATCTAATCTTAAAGAATGTGTGTGTCAAACAAAAAGTCATAGAAACAATCAATAACTTCATTCAAGAGAATGAGAATAATAAGAAAATATACCAAAACTTATGTGATGCAGCAAAAGTGGTCCTTAGTGGAAGTTTTATATCTCTCAATGTTTACACAAATGAAATAGAGAAAGACAAAAATTAGTGAAATGGTCATGCAACTAAAAGAAGCTACAAAAAGAAAAAAATAAAGATCCTCAATTAAATATCAAATTAGAAATTCTGAAAAACAAAGAAGAGGTTAATAAAATTGAAATTAAGAAAATTATTAAAGTAATAAGTAAAACTAAGAGATGGTTTTATGAAAAAAAAATTATTAAAATAGAAAAGCCTTGATTAATTTGATGAAAAAAAAAGAAAAAGAAAACCAAATTACCAGCATAAAAAAATGAAAGGGTGAATTCACCGCCAATGAACAGCAGATAAAAACATCAATTAAGAGTTTTTTGTCCAACTGTAAGTCAATAAATTTGTCAATCTTAATGAAATGGATGAATATTTGCAAAAATATAAATTGCTCAGATTAATGAAAGAGGAAATAAAATACTTAAACAATCCCATTTCAGGAAAAGAAATAAAAATGAACAAGCTATCAACGAATTCCTTTAAAAAAATCTCCAGAGTCATATGGATTTACAAGTGAATTCTATCAAACATTTGAAGAAAATCTAATAACAGCACTCTAAAAACAATTTGGGGAAAATAGGTGAAGAAAAAGCCCTACTAAATTCATTTTATGATAAAAATACTGTGCTTGTACTTAACTGGAAAGATTCAAAAAAGAGAAAGAAAATTATAGACAAATTTCCCTAATGAATATAGATGCATAATTTTAAAATAAAAATTAGCAAAGAGAGTGCAGCAACTCATTGCAAGGATAATATAGTATAACCAGATAGGATTTATACCAGAAATGCAAGGATGGTTCAACATTATGAAAGCAATCAGCGTAATTGATCATATCAACCACAAAACTAACAGAAATCATATGATCATCCCAATAAATTCAGGAAAAGCATTTGACAAAATACAATACTCATTCCTATTAAAAACACTAGAGAGCATAGGAATAAATGCAGTCTTCTTTAAAATTATAGGCAGCATGTATCTAAAACCATCACAAGGCATTATAAGTCAGGGGGACAATAAAGAATCATTTCTAATAAGATTGGGGTAAAACAAGGATCTCCATTATAACCACTCTTATTCAATATTGTACTGGAAATGTTAGCTTTAGGAATAAGAGAAGAAAAATAAATTGAAAAAATTAGAATACACAGAGAAGAAATAAAGCTATCACTTTTTGCAGATGATATGATGGTATGTTTAGAGAATCCTACAGAATCAAGTAAAAAACTACTTGAAATAATAAACAACTTTAGCCAAGTCTCAGGATATAAAATACACCCAAAGAAATGATCAGCATTTCTATATTCTGTTAATAAAGCCCAAGTGTAAGACATAAAGAAATTCCATTTAAAATTACTAGAGACATTATAAAATATTTAGGCATCTACCTTCCAAAACAAACTCAAGAACTATAGGAACACAATTACAAAATGCTTTTCAAAACAATAAAGTCAGAGGCAAAAAATTAGAAAAATATCAGTTTCTCAAGGGTAGGCTGAACTAATATAATGAAAATGACAATTCTACCTAAATTAATTCACCTATGCAGTGTCATACCAATCAAACTACCAAAAATATTTTATAGAGCTAGAAAAAAACAATAACAAAATTGATCTGGAAGAACAAAAGGTCCAGAACATCAAGGGAACTAATGAAAAGAAATGCAAGGGAAGGTAGCCTAGCTGTACCAGATCGTTTTTTTTAAATTTTATTAATTTATTTTGATTTATCAGCAATCACTTCCATATGCTTTTGAGTTCAAATTTTTCTCCCCCTTCCTCGCCCCCACCCTCCCCAAGATGGCGCAAAATCTGATATAGGCTTTACATTTACATTCCAATTAAACATATTTTCACATCAGTGAAGTTGTAAGTAAAAATTAACACCAATAGGAGGAACCATCAGAAAGACGAAACAAAACTCAACAGAAGGTAAAAATAAGTGATAGTGATTCGACTTCCATAGTTCTTTCTTTTGGATGTGGACAGCATTTTCCATCCTGAGGCCTCTGGAGATGTCTTAGATCTTCTTAATGCTGAGAAGAGTTCAGTTTAACAATATTAGTCATTGCATAATGTGGCTGTTATTGTGTATAAAGTCCTCTTCATTCTGCTCAATTCACTCAGCATCAAACAATATAAGTCTTCAGGTTTTTCTAAAGTCAGCCTATTCAGCATTTCTTAAAGCACAAGAGTATTCCATTACATTCATATATCCCAACTTACTCAGCCATTCCCCAATTGATGGGCATCCTCTCAATTATCAAAGGGTATGCACATTTTTGTAGCCCTTTGGGCATAGTTCCAAATTGTTCTCCAAAATGGTTGGATCATTTCACAACTCCACCAACAATGTATTAGTATTCCAATTTTCCCACATCCTCTCCAACATTTATCATTTTCCTGTCTTGTCATGTTGGCCAACCTGACAGGTGTGATATGGTACCTCAGAGTTGTTCTGATTTGCATTTCTCTAATCAATAACGATTTAGAGCATTTTTTCATATGACTATAGATGGCCTTAATTTCTTCATCTGAGAACTGTCTGTTCATAATCTTTGACCATTTATCAATTGGGGACTGGCTTGTGTTCCAAATTTGTCTTAATTCTCTATATATTTTAGAAATGAGGCCTTTATCAGAGAGACTGGTTATAAAAATCTTTCCAAATTTTCTAACTTCCTTCTAGTCTTAGCTGCATTGGCTTTGTTTGTGCAAAAACTTTTCAATGTAATGTAATCAAAATTATCCATTTTGCATTTCATAGTGTTCTCTATCTCCTGTTTGGTCATGAATTCTTCTGTTCTCCATAGATCTGATAGGTAAACTATTCCTTGTTCTCCCAGTTTACTTATGGTATCAGCCTTTATATCTAAGTCATGAACCCATTTTGACTTTATTTTGGTATATGGTGTGAGATTTGGGTCTATGCCTAGTTTCTGCCATACTCTTTTCCAGTTTTCCCAGCAGTTTTTTTCAAAGAGTGGGTTCTTATCCCAGAAGCTGGGGTCTTTGGGTTTATCAAATAATAGATTACTATAGTCATTGACTACTGTGTCTTGCATATTTAACCTATTCCACTGATCCACCTCCCTATTTCTTAGCCAGTACCAAGCAGTTTTGATGATTGCTGCTTTATAATACAATTTAAGATCTGGAATTGCTAGGCCACCTTCCCCTGCATTTCTTTTCATTAGTTCCTTTGATATTCTGGACCTTTTGTTTTTCCAAATGAATCTTGTTATTATTTTTTCTAACTCTATAAAATAATTTTTGGTAGTTTGATTGGTATGGCACTGAATAAGTAAATTAGCTTAGGTAGGATTGTCATTTTTATTATATTAGCTCGGCCTACCCATGAGCAACTGATGTTTTTCCAATTATTTAGATCTGATTTTATTTGTGTGAAAAGTGTTTTGTAATTGTGTTCATAGAGTTCCTGGGTTTGTTTCGGAGGTAGACTCCTAAATATTTTATAATGTCTACAGTAAGTTTAAATGGGATTTCTCTTTCTATCTCTTGCTGTTGGGCTTTGTTGGTAATATATAGAAATGCTGATGATTTATGTGGGTTTATTTTATAGCCTGCAACTTTGCTAAAGTTGTTTATTATTTCAAGTAGTTTTTTACTTGATTCTCTAGGATTCTCTAAGTATATCATCATGTCATCTGCAAAGAGTGATAGCTTTGTTTCTTCTTTGCCTATTCTAATGCCTTCAATTTCTTTTTCTTCTCTTATTGCTAAAGCTAAGGTTTCCAGTACAATATTGAATAACAGTGGTGATAATGGACATCCTTGTTTCACCCCCGATCTTATTGGAAATGCTTCTAGCCTGTCCCCATTACATATAATGCTTGCTGAAGGTTTTAGATATGCTATTTATTATTTTAAGGAAGACTCCATTTATACCTATGCTTTCTAGTGTTTTTAATAGGAATGGGTGTTGTATTTTATCAAAAGCTTTTTCTGCATCTATTGAGATGATCATGTGGTTTCTGTTGGTTTTGTGTTGATATGCTCAATGATGCTGATAGTTTTCCTAATATTGAACCAACCCTGCATTCCTGGTATAAATCCTACCTGGTCATAGTGTATTATTCTTGTGATAAGTTGCTGCAATCTACTTGCTAGTATTTTGTTTAAAATTTTTGCATCTATATTCATTAGAGAAATTGGTCTAGAATTTTCTTTCTCTATTTTGACTCTTCCTGGTTTAGGTATCAACACCATATTTGTATCATAAAAAGAATTTGGTAAGACTCCTTCTTCACCTATTTTCCCAAATAGTCTATATAGTATTGGAATTAATTGTTCTTTAAATGTTTGATAGAATTCGCATGTAAATCCATCTGGCCCTGGAGATTTTTTCCTAGGGAGTTCATCAATGGCTTGTTCAATTTCTTTTTCTGAGATGGGGTTATTTAAGTATTTTACTTCCTCTTCGGTTAATCTGGGCAATTTATATTTTTGTAAATATGTATCCATTTCACTAAGATTGTCAAATTTGTTGGCATATAGTTGGGCAAAATAATTCCTAATTATTGTTTTAATTTCCTCTTCCTTGGTGGTAGCTTCACCCTTTTCATTCTTGATACTAGTAATTTGGTTTTCTTCTTCTTTTTTTTTAATTAAATTAACCAAAGGCTTATCTATTTTTTTTTCATAAAACCAGCTCTTAGTTTTATTTATTAGTTCAATAGTTTTCTTAATTTCAATTTTATTAATTTTTCCTTTGGTTTTCAATATTTCTAATTTGGTGTTTAGTTGAGGATTTTTAATTTGTTCTTTTTCTAGTTTTTTTAGTTGTATGCCCAATTCATTAATCTCCTCTTTTTCTATTTTATTTATGTAAGCATTTAGAGATATAAAACTTCCCCTAAGAACTGCTTTCGCTGCATCCCATAGGTTTTGGTATGTTGTCTCATTATTGTCATTCTCTTGAATGAAATTATTGATTGTTTCTATGATTTTTGTTTGACCCAATCATTTTTTAGGATTAGATTATTTAGTTTCCAATTATTTTTTAGTCTATCTTTCCATGGCCCTTTATTACATATAATTTTTATTGCATCATGATCTGAAAAGGATGCATTTAATATTTCTGCCTTTCTGCATTGGATTGTGAGGTTTTTATGCCCTAGTACATGGTCAATTTTTGTGTATGTGCCATGTACTGCGAGAAAAAAGTATATTCCTTTCTATCCCCATTCAGTTTTCTCCAGAGGTCTACCATACCTAACTTTTCTAATGTTCTATTCACCTCCTTAACTTCTTTCTTGTTTATTTTGTGGTTAGACTTATCTAGTGCCAAGAGGGGGAGGTTCAGGTCCCCCACTAGTATAGTTTTGCTGTCTATTTCTTCCTGTAACTCCCTGAACTTCTCCTGTAAGAATTTGGATGCTATACCATTTGGTGCATATATGTTTAGTAATGATATTACTTCATTGTCTATGGTGCCTTTTAGCAGGATGTAGTTTCCTTCCTTATCTCTTTTGATTAGATCTATTTTGCTTTTGCTTTGTCTGAGATCAGGATTGCTACCCCTGCTTTTTTCTTCAGCTGATGCATAATATATTCTGCTCCAGCCTTTTACCTTTACCCTGTATGTGTCACTCTTTTTCAAATGTGTTTCCTGTAAACAACATATTGTAGGATTATGGTTTTTAATCCATTCTGCAATCCTTTCCGTTTTATGGGAGAGTTCATCCCATTCACATTCACAGTTATGATTACTATCTGTGTCTTTTTCTCCATCCTTTTTCCCCCTATTTATGCTTTTCTTTCTCCTTTTTCCTTTCCCCCCTTCACTAGTGTTTTGCTTTTGACCACCGCCTCCTTCAGTCCCTTCCCCTTTTATTATCCCTTTCCCTTTTCTTCCCCTTTAGTCTTACTGCTGCTTCCCTCCTTCTTTCCCCCCTTTTCTTTCCCCTCCCTTTTCTTTCCCCTTTTCCTCCTCTGCCTATAGGGCAAGTTAGATTTCTATACCTAACTGATTATATTATGCCCTTCTTGAGCCAAATCTGATGAGAGTAAGGTTCAAACAATGCTCCCCCCTTCTTCTCCCTCTGCTGTAATAGGATTTTGTGTCTTTTCCTGTAATGTAATTTACCCTTGTCTGCCTCCTCCTTTCTCAGTACATTTTCTGATCAGATTGATCCACTTATTTGGATCCATTTAACCCACTTGATTAGATTTTTTTTTCCATTACATCAAAGTCAACTAATATCCACCCTCTTTATGTATACTCCTTTAACAAGGTGTAATAACAATACAGTTCTCAAGGGTTGCAAGTCTCATATTCCCTTGTAGGGGTTTAAACAGCCCCCCCCTTATTAACAACATATTGTATCCTTCTGTCCCATTTACCTTTTTAAGTCCTTCTTGAGTCCTGTACTTGAAGATCAAATTTTTTGTTGAGCTCTGGTCTTTTTATCAGGAAAGTTTGGAAGTCTCCTATTTCATTGAATATCCATCCTCCCTTGAAAAATGATGCTCATTTTTGCTGGGTAATTGATCCTTGGCTGCATTCCAAGCTCCTTTGCCTTAAGGAATATCATGTTCCATGCCCTGTGGTCTTTTAATGTAGAAGCTGCAAGGTCCTGTGTAATCCTGACTGTGGTTCCATGGTATTTAAATTGTGTCTTTCTGGCTGCTTGCAGCACCTTCTCTTTCATCTGGTAATTTTGGAATTTTGCTATTATATTCCTTGGTGTTGTCAATTTGGGATCTCTTTCAGGTGGTGATCAGTGGATTCTTTCTATGGTTATTTTCCCTTCTGGTTCTAGGACTTCTGGGCAGTTTTCCTTTATGATTTCCTGAAAGATACTGTCCAGGCTCTTTTTTCATCATGATTTTCAGGTAGTCCAATAATTTTTAAATTGTCTCTCCTGAGTCATTTTCCAGGTCAGTTGTTTTACTGATGAGGTATTTTACATTTTCATCTATTGTTTTCATTTTTTTGTTTCTGTTTGACTGATTCTTGCTGTCTCGTAGAGTCATTAGCTTCCATTTGTCCAATTCTAGTTTTTAACAGATTGTTTTCTTCTGTTAGTTTTTGTACTTCCTTCTTCAACTAGCCAATTGTGTTTTTAAGGTACTTGTTTCCTTTAGTATACTATTCTGTTAGTTTTTGTCCTTCCTTCTTCAGTTGGCCAATTGTGTTTTTTAAAGACTTGTTTTCTTCAGTGTATTTTTTTTCCAATTGGTCAATTGTGTTTTTGAAGGACTCTTCTACCTCTCTCATTTGACTATCAAAATCCTTCTTGAGCTCTTCTACGAAGGCTTTTTGGGCTTCAGACCACTTCATATTCCCTTTTGTTGTTGCAGAGGTGGGTTTGTTGACAATTTCTGTCTTGATCTTCACTCTCATAATATGAATGTATGGTACGGTTGTTTTTACTCACGGTGTTTCTTTATTCCCTGGCCTTTAAAGAGATTGATCTCTCCTGCTGGGGAACAGAAGGTACTTACCCAAGCTTCTTGTGTTGGGAGCCTAGGTCTTGGTCACTGGCTTTGCATGCTGGGGCCTCTTATGCTGGTAATCGGAGGCTGTAGGTTTCTGGCAGCTTACCTTGTGTTGGGCTGGAATCAGCAAGGCTGGAACTTTCAGGCAATTCTAGGTTGCCTGCTTTTCCTTTCCTTTAGCTTTCTTCAGCTCCTTTTAGATGGGTGCTGCAGGGTGTTTATCTGCCTGGGTCCCCCTGCAATGTTGTCTCCCTCCTTTCTGCTAATGCACTGGGAGATTCCTTTGTGATGGAGTGCCTAGGCACCTGGTGGTTTCCTGAGCTGGTTTCCACCAGTTTCTCCTGCCTTCACTGAGGCACTCAGAGGTCCATGTGTTGGTGTTTGCCTGCTCTACCACCTGGGCTTCAGTATTTCTTCACAATTGGAGGCTGCAGGGCTCTGAGCTCTCAACTGGTGTTGGGCTGGAACCAGCAAGGCTGGGGCTTTAGGAAGCCTTTAGTTTGTTTTCTTCACCTCCTTTCAGATGAATTTGGCAGGGTACTTATTCACCTGGGGCCCCTTGTAGTTCTGCCTCCCTTATTTTTGCTGAGGCACTGGGAGACCCATTTGCTGGGCTGCTGCACTGTTGCTCCCTGTCTTTCTTCCAGTTCAGGTGTTCCAGGTTTTTTTTTTTTTCTGGGGTGATATTTTCTGGGTTTTCAGAGGTTGACAGGGGAGAGTGAGAGTGATTACCTTTTCACTCCACCATCTTGGCTCCCGGAAGCTGACCTCCTGTGCCAGATCTTAAAATATGTTATAAAACAGCAATCCTCAAAACTAGATGGTAGTGGCTAAGAAATAGACATTGTATGAGTAGAACAGGTTAGGTATGTAAGACACAACAGTTAGTGACTATAGTAATCTGCTATTTGATAAATCCAAAGACTCCAGCTTCTGGGAAAAGAACTCACTATTTAACAAAAACTTGTGGGAAAACAAGAATAGTATGGCAGAAACTGGGCGTAGACCAACATCTTACACCCTATACCAAGATAAAGTCAAAATGGGTGCATGATTTAGATATAAAAAATGATGCTATAAGCATACTAGGAGAGCAAGGAATACTTCACCTATCAGTTCTATGGAGAAGGGAAGAATTTATGACCAAACAAGAGATAGAGAACATTATGAAATTCAAAATGGGTAATTTTAATTACATTAAATTGAAACTTTTTTTGCACAAAGACAATGCAACCAAAATAGGGATGCAAGCGGAAAACTGTGAGAGAATTTTTAAAACCAGTGTCTCTGATAAAGGCTTCATTTCTAAAATATATAGAGAACTGGGTTAAATTTATAAGAATACAAGTCAATCCCCAATTGATAAATGGTGAAAGGATATGAAAGGTAGTGTTCTGATGAAGAAATTAAAGCTTTCTATAGGCATATGAAAAAATGCTCTAAATCATTATTGATTAGAAAAATGCAAATCAAAATCTGAGGCACATCACACCTATCAGATTGGCTAACATGGCAAAACATGAAAATCATAAATGTTGGAGAAGATATGGAAAAATTGGAACATTAATGATTGTTAGTGGACTTGTGAACTGATCCAATCATTCTGCAAAGCAATAAGGAACTATGCCCAAAGGTCTATAAAACTGCACATTCTTTCACCTAGCAATACCATTTCTAAGTCTGTATCTGACAGAAATCATAAAAATGGGGAAAATGACCCATATGTAAAAAATATTTATAGCAGCTCTTTTTGTGTTGGCAAAGAATTGGAAATTGAGGAGATGTCCATCAGTTGGGAAATGGCTGAACAAGTTGTGGTATATGAATGTAATGGAATACCATTATGCTATAAAAAATGATGAGCAGACAGAATTCAGAAAAACCTGGAATGACTTGCCTGATCTGATGCTGAGTGAAGTGAGAAGAACCAGGAGAACGTTGTAGACAGTAACAGCCACATTATGCAATGATTCGCTTGGATGGACTCAGCTCTTCTCAGCAATGCAAGGATCTAAGACAACTACAAAAAACACATGATTGAAAATGCTATCCACATCAAGAGAAAGAACCATGAAGTCTGAATTCAGATTGAAGCATACTATTTGCTCTCTCTTTTTTGTTTTGTTTTTTTTTATTGCTTCATTCTCCTGGTTCATCCAATCAGTTCTATTTCTTCCTTACATCATGACTAAAAGGAAAATATGCTTAATATGAATGTATAAGTAGAGTCTATATCAGATTGTACACCGTCTTGTGCAGAAGGAAGGAGAAGGAAGGGGAGAAAATTTACAACTCAAAATCTTATGAAAGGGAATGTTAAAAACTAAAATTTAATTTAAAATGATCTTTAAAAAATTGGAAATTGAGGGGATGTGTATCAATTGCCAAATCACTGAACAAGTTGTGGTATATAATTTTAATGGAATGCTATTGCAATGTAATAAATGATGAGCAGTATAACTTCAGAAAACCTGAGAAAATATATATGAACTGATGCATAGTGCAGTGAGCAGAACAAGAGAGGAAAGTAGAAATAGAAAAAAAAATCCACCAATCATCACCTAAAAGAGATCTTATGAGGAAAACCCAAAATAATATTATAATCAAATTCTGAAGAATAAAATATTACTATGAACAAGAAAAAAAAACAATTTAAGTATCGTGGTGTCACAATTGGAGTCACACAAGACCTGACAGACACTAAAAGACCACGTCTTAGAACACTATATATTGAACAGCAAAAGAACTAGGGTTCTGGCCAAAAATATCATACCCAGCAAAGCTAAGCATAATCCTGAATGGAAAAAAAAATAGACATTTAATGAACTGTCAAACTTTTAGGCTTTTGTTTAAAAAATAATACTAAACTTAATAGAAAATTTAACATACAAGAGTCAAGAGAAATGTAAGGTACCAAAGACTAACTATAAGGAACTTAATAAGGACAGACTATTTACCTTTTAAGTATGTAAAATGTAAAACATATGCCTAATATTGTCATTAGTAATTGAGTAGCTATTAATAAAGATTGTGGTAAACTTGAGTATGAGATGACTTTAAAAAGTAAAACCATCTAGGAACAGCTAAAAAGAGTACTTATCTTATGCAAATGAGGTGACAGGAAAAACCAACACAGAGGAATTAGATTGGGGAGGAAAGTTGTTAGCTCTGGAAACCTACTTTCAGCAGAAATGGGTTCAAAAGGGAGCAATAAATACATGCATACATACATACATACATATGTTTGTATATATGTATATGCATAAAAGTCTTCTAAATTCAGAAAGAATGCCAAGGGGAGAGTAAGGGGGGGAGAGGATAAGGAAGGAATCTCTAGATGGGAGAATGAGGGAATACATTAAAGGGGGGGATGTAGATGGGTGTTTAGATTAAGGATCATGAGAGGATAAGGGAGAGATCCTTGGGGGGGATAGGTTAAATAATAGGAGGGCAAGGTAGTGGGTAGAAGTAAAGTAGAAGAATTAGAAGAGATAGGAAATGAGATGCACAAATATAACAATAGAACAATAGAAGAATAAAAAGCACAAATATAAAAACAAAGATCAGAAGTAGAATATGTTACAGAAAGTTTGTCTATATATGCATGCATGTATGTGTATATTTGTATATGTGTATGTATATATATACCCATGCTTAATAGTAGCCTATGAGGGTGAGGGAAAAAAGAGATTAAAGTTAAAAAGTTCACTGCAGAGAACAAAAGAAAACTTGCAAGGAAGCAAAGAAAAGAAAAACACAACACACACCATTTATTACATAGGCGTTCTTGAAATGGAAACATTGCTATATATTGTGAATCCTCTATTATATTCCACTGTATACATGATATACTTTTTTCTTTTCTTATTTTGTATTTAAGTTTCAGTATTTATGCTTACATTTTTTTCTTATTGTGTATGTGTTTTAGTAATAAAAAGGGGAAAGAAAAAGAAAAACTAGGCATATAAAAATAGAATTGGGAGTCATTTGCATGTCAGACCAACAGCTGTTCTCCAAAAGATATATGATGGAAGGATACAAACAAAAAGGTCTCCAAAAAGTTAAAACTATTTATAATCATGTGAACAATTATTCCAAATCACTAATACGGAAAACATATAAAAACACCTCTGATGATTCACCTCATACTTAATAAATCAGCCAGGGTGAAAAAAGATAAAAATATTAATTTTGGAAGAGCTACAGAAAGGATAACATACTAATACGTTGTTGATGGACATGTGTACTAAGTCCAACAATTCAGAACACTATAAGGAATTAGGCTAAAATTTTTATCAAAAAATGTCCATACCTTTCTACCCATAGACCTAACTGCTAAGCACATATTCAAGTCTTCAAAAAAAGATGCAATCGTTACAATGGATATACAAAAATACTTTTTTTAAATATGTTTGTTGTTGTCACAAATTATCAGAGATCATTAGGAAATGGTTAAACAAAATGATATGTTAATTTAATAGAATGTTACTGTCTTAATAAAAGATGAATATGAAGAATTCAGAGCAAGATACTTATACAAAGTGATATATAGTGAAATATGTGGAACCATATACACAATGACTGCTGTGATATCAATAGAAAGATTATCAATGACAACAAAACAAGACTGAAAAGAGTTACAGTTTGACTCTCCCTTTCCAAAAGAAAAAATAAAAGAGAGAAAATACATTTCCCTTCCTTCCTTTCAAAAGTGGGGGAATTATAGTTGGGAAACTTTTCATATTCTCTCCACTTAATTGATGTGCTGGTTAACTCAACTAAACTGTATTTTTTCTTCCTGTTTTATTCCTTGTTGCAAAGGATCACTCATTAGGAAGATAAATTAGAGGAAAATATTTAGAAATAAAGATTATATATAAGCAAAATAAATCATTTTTAAAAGTTAGGTCATATGATCTGATGGAGTAAGAAAAATAAGTCACCTCCAATTGTTATTCATCTCCAATTATCTTCTCTATTTCTTCTGATACAACTGAGTTTTTACTGAATTCACTTTTTCATTCATTCATCTAATACATTAATCTAACATGCTGTTTCTGTCAATTTCTTTCAGTAAGCGCCAGTGTATTTCTGGAAATTTTCAAAATTGTCCAAATGCTGATCTGGGTGCACATCACTGTGCATCAAACCGTTTTCCACAATTTAATTTCAGCTCTTTTCCTTCAAACTACAACCTCATTTTGTGATTTAGTTCAAAAAGAGTTTGTCCTGGTTGCCTCAATTGCTGTGTGTTGTGTTGCTTTCATGCTTCATTAGACAAAAGTCAACACAATAAGTCATCTGAGTCTTACCAAGAACAGTCCTGCTGCTCAAAGACATTTCTTAGAATGCTTCTACTCTGACCAGTCTCTTTACTTGCAGGAAGAGAATATTTCCTGCTGATGCATTTGATTAGTGTCATATAGACAAAAGGAGGCTACAAGAGAATGCTTTTGCCTCTTATCAGCTACCAAAAGCTGACTGGATTCTGTGGACATACCTAGCACTGACAGATAGTTTCATGTTAGCTAGAGACTAGAATATAAATGTGAGGGAGACGAAGTCGAGAAGAAATAGAAAGGTAGTTATTACCTCTGGGTGAGTATCAACAATTCAATTCACACTTCTAAGAATTCTGTCTCTTTTTAAGTAAAGCTACCCATCTTTTCAGAATTCTCATCACTGCTAGGCTCTCTAGAGACTATCCTCTAGATTTAAAAGCTTTACTCTAAAGAAGGCTATGGCTTTCAATATCTGTCTTATCATACCATATAGGCTACTGCCTACTGCCCAACAGTCTATTCCATATTGATTATTAGAATAAGAGTACCATTATACATTTTATAGTTACTTTCAGTTTCATGGTCAGTCATGAAAATAAAAATGGAATAAGAGAAAATATATCATAGTCCAAAAAGTAAAAACAAAAACAAAAATCAGAAAAAAAGAATAAAAAAACCATTTAAAACATTTGTTCAGTGGAATCATGGATTAATTCTTCAGGAACTAAGAAGGGGGAACTAATAAAAACAAACACTCTAGAAAGTGCATTGACATTTTGCCTGGCAAAGTACAAAGTTTCCAATATTTAAATACCACATATCCAAAATAATATATTTTTTTCAAAAAGTAGATCAATGTCTGTTAAATTTGATAATCACAAAATTTAAAGTGGTTTCCCTTCATAATGCTCCAGCAATGAAAATGTATATTCTGATGTCTGACCATGGCATGATGGTGACCCTGGGTTTTTGAAGCTTGTGCTAATGGCAGATAAGCCTCACTGGGCTTTACTATATTAGAAAAATATGGGGTATGGTGACAGCTATAGACTTTGTCTGTCTCCCAAGGAGTGGCCCAGAACATGACAAAGGGAGGCTCATCACCTGTGTGCTGTCCATTTGGCAATGAATTATTTGGCCATAGCAACCCATAATACAAAGAAATACACAAAATGGTTCACAACAAAAAAATAGAGCATTATTTGGGTGTTAAATAATCTATAAACATTAAGTAACTTGTTAGTACTTTGTGATATCTTTCTTCAATGACAAACAATTGGATGTATTACTTGAGGAACTCAATTTATCAATCTGTACAATCTCAGTATAAATGAAATGAGGAAACAAAAACGAAGTTTTGGAGAGACTAATAAAGAAGTGAATAGAGCTGGTTTTGTAAACAAGAAGGACCATTTCACATGACGTTTGAACATCATATATCTATAAGCTCATTAGAAGTGTTTACACAAAGGCAGTTATGGAATACTTGCATGTCATTCATTAATACCTCTTGAAATGTATGGAGATGTAGGGAAATTCTAAGAAGGACTTAAATGTTCACAGAGTCAACATATATGTTGATACTTGGGGACTTAAATGAAAAGGTGAGCATTGAGGATAACAAAAAATGTATACATGTGAGAGGACAGACTTAGAGAATACATGAGTTTTTAGGTTATGAATATTTTCTGAGAAAAGAATCAGAAGGTACTGGACATGGAAAGCAAGAAAAATATCACAAAAATGAAATTGATTATGTTTTCAAAGACAGGAAACTTGTTAATAATGTGGAAGCAACTCCTGAATCAGCTCTCTGTGTATAGTCAGATCACCTACTTGTCAGAACAAAGATCAAAATTAATGCAAATTAGTAAAAAGAATAAAAATTTGAAAAATATGGTGTGCTATTAAAATAACTCTAAACTGGCCTACTTAAGTAAAAAAAAAAGAAATGAAGAAAAAAAGGATATGAGTACTGATTATAAAATTTTCATAAAGATCTTCAAGAGATGTATATCACTTGCAATAAAACAGAAACTGAAAAAGCTTAATAATCACTTTACCCAGCAATAATAGTAACAACTTTACCTCCTTACATGATGCCCTCCTTCCACAATCCAGTGACACTGGTCTTCTTACTGTTTCTCAAATTTAATACTTCAGACTACATGTCTTTAAGCTGATTATTCTCCATGACTTGAATGCTACACTATCTTGTCTTCCAGGATTCCTGGTTTTCCTTCACATCAGCTAAAATACTACATTATACAAGAAGCCTTTAATTATGTGCCCCCCAACTCCACCCATTCATTAACACTTTCTCCCTGATATCACTTCCACTTTATCCTGCAGATTTTGTGATTCTATCTATCTACCTATCTATCTATCTCTACATCTATCTATCTAGGTTTGTTGTCTCAACATTAGAGCCAAGATTCTTGATGGAAGGGCAAAAGTGGTTTTTGCCTTTCTTTGTTATCTCCAGCATTCAATACAGCATCTGGCATATAGCAAAAGCTTAATAAATGCATGTTGATTTGACTTGACTAATCAGCAAACACTAACTAGCTTGCCAAGAAAAGTGATTTGGCAGCTAAGAGTAACAGAGATCTAGACTATAAACTTTTTTTGTCAAATCTTATGGAGAAAGATGGTAGAAGATTATTGCCAGTATGGTCTTATTAGAAAGCAAGAAGTATGTCTATAGGGGAAGGGGAAAATAGTATAAAAAGGCTTTTTTCTTTGTTTGTTTGTTTGTTCTGTTAAGTTTGCTAAGACAGTAAAACTAAAGTTAACCAACAGGAATTTAGGGGTGAAACTGAAAGGATTATAAATCAGTAAGACATGGAAAAGATTGTTATGGATTCATATAAAAATTTTTCATATGTAGAATCTTACATTACAGTCTTGAAAGTAGTATGTGTGTATATGTGTGTGTATGTGTATATATGTATATGTATATATGTACATACACATACTTACGCACACACACACACGCACACACACACACACACACACACACACACACACATATATATATATATATATATATATATATAAAGTAGAAAAGGTAGCATAGAAAGTAAACATGAGAAAAGCATATGACCTGGAATAAGTACATACAGAAGAGGCCCGAGCTGGAGGTGACACTCCAACTGCATGAAGGAGAGAAATGTACCAAATATGTTGAAAAAAAAATTCCAACCTTGTTGCTGTCTAAAAAGATGACTAAAAGAAAAGTAAATAACTTATATGCCTACTTTATCACCTATGTAAAATAATTATCTATCCAAAACATGCATTTAGGAAATTCATGGTAAGGGTATTTGAAGCAAATAGGCAGGCTTTATCTAGCATTATTCCATACTAGAACACAACTTTACCGTCACAGCGTTGAATAAAAATTTGTAGAGAATAATAATGGATTCTATCATGTTTGTTAACTTAAAAAACAACCCCCCCATTTTATATATAGTTCAGTAAAATCCTACTCCAAAGCCACTTTTCCAAAAAGGGACCTCCTATGAAAGTATCAAAATTATATGAGATTCAAAATATAATATCACAGTTTCATATATTTAAAGGTAGAAAGGATTGTAAATGTCACCTAATTCCAAATCCTTTATTTACAGTTAAGGAAACTGAGACTGAGAGAGATGCAATGTACCATTGATTGATGGAAAAAGATAGGAAAGGAGGGGATAAATACACAACATAAGCTTGGAAAAGGCCCCCTGAAGGAATGAACTCCCTGAAAATTAGAACTTTCTGAAGCCTGGCTAGGAGGAAACCAAAACTATCTATTGGAAGACAAGAGTAGGTTTCCTAGCCTCTCTAGAAGAATGGGCAGGATTTTCTTCTTTGCACTATTAAATTCCTCTCTAGACCCACAGAATTCACCGAGAAAATGTCCCTTTTGTTTAAAAGACAGAAAACAAGTCAAAACAAGCAAATACCCCTGGGAAAAAGAAAGCAAAACAAAAGAAATTGATAAGGAAATAGAAAAAAAACAACTAAGCCTATAAGTAAGACTTACACACACACATACACACACATATGCACACACACATTCACACTTAGACTCTGCCCCAGGTTGCTTGTCTATGATATACAGCTTTTGATTATACTTTTCTTGAGTGAAGCCTCTACAATAATTCTCAGCTATCTCCACACCACAATTATGCATTTCTTCTCTCCTGTCATCACTTTCAGCTTTCTTGTATTTGTTTTCTTCTTTTAGAATGTCAATTCTCTGATGGCCTCAACTGTATTGTTTTGTTTGTTGTTGTTGTTTTATATATTTGTATCTCCAGCATTTAACTCATTACCTTGCTCAAAGGAAATGCTTAATAAGGTTTCCATCTCTCCTCCCTCTGTCTCTGTCTCAGTCTCTGTCTGTCTCTTTCTCTGTCTCTCTGTCTCTCTCTCTCTCTCCATCTCTCTCTCTGTCTTTCTCTCTCTTACTCCCTCTCTCCCCCTTTCTTTTCTAGTCCTGTGGGTGCCAAGTATACTTAAAGACATGGGAAAGCAAAAGAAGAAATACCTAGATAGGAGGTGCCTAACATGAGGGCATTCACAACTTTTAAGCCCTTAGCAAAGACTCCAAATCAATCCCATTCCCTGTACTGCACTTAAACTTCTCTAAACTCCTGTATTATATTGTGATTTCACTCCTCCATGTGTATTTGGGGAGTAGCATATACAGGCAGGAAAAGGCAATCATAAGCTTCCTTCCTCAGGTAGGATAAGTGCAGCTGGGTGAAGGACACAAAAACTTCATTCAGCTTGATAACTTGAAATTGTGATCAAAGAACTGGCCTCAGTCCTCCCCCCCCCACCTTTGCAACAGAAAACCATCATCTAAGAAATGATTCCTTGAAAAATGTAACAGAGATATACATAATTCACGACTGTACACAAAACAGACATATGTGCTTGCCAAAGGTGTTTGCCACTGTCATGTAGGAGATCTGATGTGGAGTTTAAGTTAAGGAAGGATTACCTATGGCAGGTGTCTCCAGAAGCATCTCTTTATAGATAACATTACATTGATTTCATCAAATCTTGGACATTCAGAGCCTCGTAAATTATGGTGGCAAAGAGAGGGAGTTCTGTATTTTTCCCTCTCTTGACATTAGTAATATCATTTTAGAATAAACCTCCATTTCACTGTAAATGAGCAATCATCTCTAACCCTTCTGTTTTACATTACATCATCCAGGTCTTAAATAAGATCTATTAAAAGACGACCAGAGCCAACAACAGACTAGCAGATTATAAGCATCTGTCCCCTCCCTTAGAAGATAACCAATGGTCCCCAAGGTCAATGACTAACTAGTTATGACACCAGCACGAATATGTGTTTTTGTTAAGCTACAACATCTGTGAGACATGGTTCATATTTAGAAAAGCATTTGCCCTGTAGACTACCTTTCTTGCTGGACCAAATGATGCTCCTTCTTGCCTTGGCTTATAACTATGAGTGGAAAAAAATGTCTTTTACTGACTTGTAGCCCAAATTTTAAGCTATATATGTATGTTTATTTCCCTACAGTTTTGGCAGTGATATGGACCAACACACTGAAGAAGGAAGAGAAACTGCTTCCACTTCTGGTGTCAGATACAGAGTAATAGAGATTATACACAAATCTCTTGTGGGTGATGGAAAAGGTTACTGTCTATCGACTACATACTTTTTGAGCCTTAGCATCTGTGTGTTTTCTCAGGTAAGTAGAAATCTTCATTGCTGCTAATGTTTCTTTTCTGAATCAGGCTGACTCATGTTTTGTTCTTTTTTTGTTGTGTGCCAACAAGAGTTTGGGGTAAGAAGAAATAGGTTTTATTTACTGTTACAGGAGGGTTGATCTGTTTGAATATCTTTTGGACCTCAGAATGCACATGCATAAGTATTTTAAGTTTGAAAATGTTACAGGTTTTCTGATGAGAATAGGGTTAATTTCTTTACCCTTCTTAAATGTTTCTGTGTCTTCACCCTGTGTCTAAGAAAGGAGTAGATATATTTAAGTATGCTCCAGTTAGGGAATTCAAATATTCCTCCATTATATTATTTTTTCAAGATTAAAGTGGCATAAGCTAAAACTACTAAACATCTAGAATGAGTTCAATAAGTACAAAATATGTTTTCAATATTCTAATTATATATGTATACACCTGTGTATGCAGAGAGAGTTGATGCTGTAAAATAACCCAAAAAATGTTGTATAATCTCAACATTACATACCCTTTTTTCTTTTTTTTTTCCTTCTCTTAAGAGATGAGGGAATGGAGAAAACAAATGCTTGTCATTGAAAAATCAAATAAAATCAAAAAGTATATTAAATTAACAACTAAATACTGCAAAATTGGAAGAAATAGATTTTGTGTAGAATTTACTAGGTATTAATATAACATTCTACATGGGTTCAAAATATCAACTGTACAATACAAGGTGATTTGACAATAGCTTCTGCCAGAAATATTGGTGGTAGGAAGGGAGTGTGGCTAATGGTCTTAAAATTCACCATATATTGACAGTGTGAAATACAAGTCAAAAAATCTACTGCCATCTTAAATAGGGGCATAGTGTCCAGATAGCCCTGCTATGTTCTGCTCTGATCATAATATGTCTGTAGTACTATATCAGTTTTCAAATATCATCTTTTAGGAAGAACAATGAAGTTATGGTGATGGGTATTAGAGCCATATTATATAAGGAGAAATTGAAAGAATTAAAATTGTTTATATTTTAGATGAGAATACTTAGGGCATTGTGTTCCAATATGTGAAAGGCTATTATTTGGAAGAGAGATTCAACTTGATCTACTTTGCCTCTGATGACAAAAGTAGGATCAATTAGTACATATTGCTAAGGCAAATTTTCCGTCAATGTAAGGATAGCTTCCCTTCATGGCTTATTTCTGTAAAAGAGCATTCAAACTCACAAATTGGATTCCAGAGGGCAATAACTACTATATTTCTGAGACTCCTAATGATAACCAGAGAGAGTGGTTTTCTAGGAAAGGTGTTTATGTGCCACCATCTTGGGTGTTCCCCAACCAACAGAACTGCATTAGCTTCTTAAAAAAGGGATTTACTGAAAAGGTACAGCAAGAAGACCAGATACCAAAGAAAAGGGAAAAATAAAATCTCCCTCACATTAGGTTTCACTCTCTCCTTGCACATAGCTCACAAAGAGAGAATGGACTAATTTTATAGTACAAAGCTAATGAATCACATATGTAGAAAACCTGTAGAACCAAGGATTACTCAAAAACTCATTACCCTCTCAATGCTTTTCTCTCTTCATGGAGTATTCATGAAGTTCCCCTTAGGAGAAGTTTTCTGTTAGCAATGATTTTCTAGAGTCCATAGACAGCTCTCCCTGAAGCCACTGTCATCTTCAGGTGACTATATTTCCTGATTACTCTGCAGGTGTTCTTTCTGTCATTTTGTCATTATTTCTACTCACAATAGACTTTCTCATTAAGTCTTGTGGCTGGCAGGACTTTTTCAATTTTTCAGTGATATAATATGGTGAGTTTTATCTTTGGATACCTGGTGGCTAAGATCAGGGAATTACACTTACAGAATAAACAGATATAGCATAGATAGTCATTTGGTGAGGAAATATAGTTTCTGAAAGTTACTCTACCAGGGGTATGTTGTCAGCATCTCTAATAGGCTTTCAATATTTTTATTAAATTTTGATTGTGAATATTTATACTTTAGAAATGGGCAATCTCTATAAATCAGAACTTGATTTGTTTGTTTTGTTGATTATCCAGGCTTAGAAAAGTTATGGAGAAAATTAGTAATGCGAATTGAACTTAAAAGTGAGCTGTTCATACATTTGTTGTTGATTTTCCTGAAGGCCATGTGTTTCTCTACAAATACTGCTTGAACTCAGCAGGAGTATATTAAAAGACTCACGGAATGAAGGCATCACCATATTAGAGGCCTGGTATTGGTAAGCTAATAAATAATGATAATTAAATATTAATAATAACTGACATTTATATAGAGCTTTAAAGTGTGCAAAGCACTTTACATTAATTATTTTATTTGAACTTCACAAAACTTCTGTGCCATACCCAGTAGTACCCAGGAATTCTGTTTAAGTTGTCACCAGGAAGAAAAACAGAGTGAGAAATCATCAGGTTGTCCTTTTGTATGCAAATTAAGTTCTGATTCAACATCTTTGAAGTCAAAATTTCATAGGAGTCTACAATTAGGTTTAAGATTTTTCATCATCACTTTGTGTTAATCCTTCTGTTGGCAGCTGCATTGATTGAAATGACAGGAAACAAATGTTCAAACTCTGCACATATCAGTTAATTAAGTGATGCATAACAACTGCACAATAAATCAGGACCCATCCTCCTCAGCTTAGCATTGGATCCAAAATATGGGAGAAAGCCAATTTTTATGCATTATAATCCATTTTCTAATTGGAGGAATGATTAGAAACTTTCTTAGTTAGAAGGGGCAAGCAAACAGGTGCAATTCCCTGAAACCAGAAAAGGAGATTCCCCACTCTTCTCCTCCACCAAAGTGTTTGTATTCAATCAAAGGAACATGGAAACAGTAACTGATTGACCCCTACAGGGCCTATTTTAGATAAGACATATAGGTTTCTTGAGATGCACAATTTTGAGAAAACTCCTAGCATCAATCTTTAGATCTGACTGGGTTGCTAGTCAGCATGACCTATATCCTTAGTTAAGGGACTCTAAGCAACAAGAAGAGGTGGTCCAACTTCCCAACCATGCAGGGATAGGTTCAAGCAATGTAAAAGTTTTCTCGCAAGATTGAAATTGGACTAGACTCATAATTGAATAGTAAAGAACTGAGCTAGATGCAGAATTAAGTCACAAGATAGAGTCAGTATAATTCATTCAATTTCCACAATTCTTTCACTTCAAACACTCATGGCCAGAAACTAGTCCCCCAAAGTTCCACATATTGGACTGGGACCAAGCAGAGAATATTAACCCATGAGATATGCCAACTCTAAGTATGCACTAAAGACTTTGTCCTCATTTGTCCAGTCCTTCTATTACTTCACTCTTCTGAATTAAATTCCGCCAAACTGGAATTCTCTAAAGGAAGATCACACTGCCTCAGCAGCAAAGTATCTTCTTTTCTTTAGAGGTTTTTAACCAAAGCCTGGATAACTGCTTTTCATGGATATCTTCAGGTGGTATTTCTGTTGATGAATAGATGAAAAGGAAAGGAAGAGGAGAAAATATGCATTTAGATATCACCTACTGTGGGCCAGGCACTTGGATACATGCTTTTCAAATACTATCTCATTTGATCTTGACAACAACTCTGAGAGGAAGGTGCTATTATGGTCACCATTTTATAGTTTATGGAACTGAGGCAGATACAGGTTAAGTGACTCGGTGAGGGTAAATGTCTGAGGCTGATTTTAACTCAAGTCTTCCTGAATTCTCTATCCATTGTCTAGATTACTTTGGAGGTACCTTCTAACTCTGTTTTTAGTATTCCTAACAGATTATCTCACCTTTATCCCTCTCCTCTATAACACATCTTTTATATAGCTTCCAGACCTGTTTTCCTTTTACATAGCTAGTCATGTGGTTCCTCTGTTTAAAAATATTTAGTGATGACACATTAGCCTTTTGACTAAGTGGTCTAGCAAAAGGGGAGTCAAGAAAGCAATGACATCACTTGTAGCTTTGATATGGGCAGTAAGAAAATGATCAAATCACTTACACTTTGTCAGCTTCTGCTATTGTATCTGTAAAATAAGGATAATAATATATAACACTATGATATGATACATATAATGTGCTGTATAAAGGACAGGTATATTATTACTGTCAATATTATTAAGAAAACGGCAAATTATTTATATCATGTTCAAGTCATTTCAGAACTAGTACTAACTTAATTTTCCAGGCTTAATCTATGCCATTCCTTGCACTGAATTCTAAATATCTGAACAGAGTAGATTATTTACTATCAATTACCATGCCCTATAATTTCCTGCCTTTAACCCTTTGCTCATACAGTCTCTGTTTCTGTTATGTCTTCCCTCCTCTTCTTTACCTGATGAAAATCTAGTTATTTAAAAACTCAACTCAAATATTGCATCAATTTAGGCCTAACGCCCCTGCTGGTAACCACCCTGTTCCTCCTTAGATTAAGCTCCACAAGGACAAAAATAATAGTTTATCTCAACCTTGTATTTCCCTCAGTACCTTTGTCATTGTTAAGTAATATATGCCTAATAAATGTTATATTATTTTAGTTGAAATAATAATGAAAGCAATAATAACAATCAGCCTTCAAAACTGAAATAGAGAGTCAGATAAATAATCCAGATTTTTAAGGTGTTTACTATTCTGGGGGAAAAATTATTTCTCATTCTGAAATACCTAGTTTTATGCTTACCACTGATTGAATTCACTGGATAAATGCTAAGCTTGCCACTTCCCTTTAGTCATCTAGAATCAATCTAGGCTGCAATGGTGTGCATAAATGGAAAGAATATAGAAAGGTCGAAGAGCTCAGTAAATAAAGAATAGTATGAATACTTGACTGTGAAATAAAAGCAAAATGATATCATGGGATCTTTGAAATATTTGGAGGATGTCTTTTTAAAAGATAATTTTCTCTCAGTTCTATGATATATAATAACATGACTCTGAAAACTCAGTTGACAGTTTTGAAAGACTATTGTTGGTCCTAATTACTCAGTAAGAACTTTCATTAAGGGCAGTATCTATGGCTATTTTGACCAATGCCAACTTATCTTTTAGCAGCACAGACCTTTGAGTACTTTTCTCCCCGGGATGGCATGGTCAAGAAATTATAAAAAGCATTGAATCCTAGATTTGAAAGAGACCTTGGAGGTCATCTTTCATTATGTTGCTGTTCTATCTATTTAATTCCAAAATAAATTCTGTGGGGAATTGATTCAAGAAAGCCACTGGCAAAGGAAATCCCCATTCAATTTAAATAGTCACCCCAAGGAATAACTTCAACACTAGAATTAAGCACGTGATTTGGCCAAACCAAGATAAAAGCTTAATTCCAGGATTTCATTTTTCACATGAAATGTATTAAATCTTTCGATCTATAAGCACAATTGGGAATTCATCTGGGAATGTATGGGTATGTGGGTTTGGCAATAATTTAAGAATTTAGGGAAATACATCTACTACTTCAGACTGAAGTACTACTGAAAACAATAAATGCATCATTAGTGACACTAAATCACTGTATATGGAATCATAGAATGATATATTTAGAAGGGGAAGTTCCTTAGTAACTGCCAGTTTTTCACCCCCTTCACTTTAGAAAAGAAGTCACTGAGATTCAGAGAAGTTAAGTGACTTGACTAGAGTCAGGATCTGAACCTGTGCCTGTGACTTAAAATCTAGTATTTCTTTCTATAACACTATATTACCTCCAGACTTTCATTGCTCCCTGAGTCTGCAGAGGAAAACAGAGTACTGACCAAAGCTACTGAAAATAATGCCTTGAGTTTGTTGTTGCTGTTACTGTTCATTCTGACTCTTCATGACCACATTTGGGGTTGTCTAGGCAAAGACACTGGAGTGGTTTGTCATTTCCTTTTCCATCTCATTTTACAGATGAGGAAATGAGGCAAACATGGATAAGTGACTTGTGCAGGGTCACACACCTAGTAAGTTCCTGAGGTCAGACTTCAATTCAGAAAGATGACTCTTCCTGACTCCAGGACTGACACTCTCTCCACTGTACCACCTAGCTGCCCCCTTGAGTTATAGACAGTATTTGTTTTTTACTTTAAGGAACTAAGAAATAAAAGGTAAAAAGCAATTATTACTTGTATAATATTTACCCCACACTGTCATTGGATAGCATAAAATTGCAGGTGGACAAAGTCATGAGGGAAGCATAACTATCTGCAGTAAGATTTTAATGACTTAATAAAGGATCAGGAGGAAACCCTGTGTCTCTCAGTGTGGATAGACTTAACTAGAGACTTAGTGCTTGTAAAGCAGCTCTGTACCAACTTAGTCGGCAGGATCTTCTGGGAACTGCCAATTCTCAGGAGATATGAGATATGTTACAGATAATACTCCTAAGAAACCAACATTAGAAGCAGAAGAAATACAAAGATCTGTGAAACTCTCAGGGCCATGTCTACCCAAAGAAAATTTACAGATAGCAATGAATATTCTCAGTTCTTTCCCAGATCATTGACCCTGCACTGGGTATACTGTCCTGCCTTTTCTCTATCTCAACACCTTGGTGAACCAATACAACTCTATACTATCTTCTACCCCCTTGTCCTATTGTTAATTGTATCTTGCCAGGCCCTAATCTTGGATTACTCCTGCCATGCACTTCCTTTACTCCTATTCAAGGGCTCTTAACAGAACTGGAGGAAACTCTGCAGCCTGGGTCCACTACAAGTTTATGTTATCTAATTTCAACTGGGTCTTCACTGTAGTATGTTTTCCTTAACAGATTTGCTATTCCAATTTCCATAATTGTTCTTCTAAACTTTCTCATCTTTCCTCAAGCCTTCCACAGCTTCCCACTTCTCCATGATTCTCAACCTTTCAGCTAAAGACCTCATGTCATACTTCACCAAAAGAATGGAAACCATTCACCAAGAGCTCCCTTTTCTCCTTTCTTTCTCATTTCACATCAATCGGAAAACTTATTCCACTATTTCCTCCTCTGCTCCAGTCTCCAACAGAGGTTGTCCTGCTTCACAAGGTTGAGCTTTTTTCACAGATTGTCTCTCTCATCAAAAGGTAAACTCTTTGGGGCCTTTCTTTGTATCCTCAATACTTTGTATACCATTACCTGGCACATGGCACACACTTAATAAATGCTTGTAACTGACTGAAGATGTCAGTACTAAGAAGAGAAAGGCTAACTCAAAAGTTTTAGTGACTCCCCACAGAGTGCACAGCTGGTGCTGTTTCCATTGGATTCTTCCTTCCAGAGTAAATTAATTACCAACCTAGGGACAAAAGATGGAAGAGAAAATTTTATACTAGCTATGTTTTAACTATGTTTTAACTGATGATACTTTACCTATTATGACCTATTTTTTCCTGTGAATTTCCAGGGTTTCATCTAGGTCTAGAGTGTATTTATTCATCTCTATCCCTTAGAATCCCTAGCTCCCTTCAAAGTTTAGTTTGAATCACCTCCTATACAAGGCCTTGTATATGTTAATGCCTCTACCTGAAATTACTCATATTTTTCTCCTTGATAGAATAGAAAAAGCTCCTTGAGAGAAACAAAAGTTTTATTCTTGTGTTTGCATCCCAACCACCTAGCACAGTGTCAGACATATCCTCAGTGCTTAATAAATCCTAGATTGCTTGATTAATTGACTTGGAACTTCAGACCTGGAGTCCCTTTACCCAAAGCAGTCTAATCATTCTCTCCCTATTTTTCTGTCTTTGGAAGGATAGAGTTTATATTCCATGCCACCGGTATAGAATCACATTTAGCAGTAATACAGACTGTCTTGTGTTCTTTGTGATCCAGAGAACACAGTTTTCTCTAGAAAGGCAGAATTAGATAGTATATATTCAATCTTTGTTTGTCTTAAAGAAATGGGAATATTCCAGACACTCTCCAAAGCCAAACTGTTAATAATTGATATGTGCGGTGACGAAATTCAGTCAAAGATTCTTCTAGCAGAAAACATTCCTAAAGTGCATTTCTAAAGCTTTCTTTGTTTTCACTCAAGAGAAAATAACACCTAAAAAAGCAATCAACCCCTCAATATAACAAGCACCCTCAATGATGAGGACTAAAACACAGCTACAATTTTTTGTTCTTCCTTAGAGAAACAATCCCATTACTTTCAATTTACACAAGTTCCCCCAGTGTGAGAATGGGCAAAGATAGATGAGAACAACATGTCCAAGTTTTGAGATCTCACCAGACCCTTCTAAAGATTCAGAAGCTCATAAGCAGCATATGTGTTGAGTGGTAACTTGGAGAAGTGAAAACTATTTTAGAAATGGGCTGTACTTGTCAATAGGCTTGGATCTTAATCCAGTTCTGTCTGTTTCTAGCTTTATGACAATGGCTTATCCACAGAACTCTCTGGGCCTAATTTTCTTTATTTAAAAAATGAAGTTGATAATATCCACATGTGTTCCCTAGAATTACAACATAATGGGATACAGATGAATCTGTGATTCTTCAGCATAGGAAACTTCCTCTTCTAATACAAGTTACAATCTATCCATAACTTAATAGATAAATCCTAGGGAATTTCATTTCATGCATTTGAGGTACAGTTAAGTGACTTGTGTAGAGTTATAGTCACTTAATTGTGAGAGATGGTTTTGAACACAAATCTTCCTCATGTCATGTCCAGCATTCTATCTATTATAACAACCTACTTTTCTAGCCCATTGTCATTAAGATATAAGCCACATTCAGAGATTCTGGTAAGGTTTTGGAATCAGGGCTATGGTCTTGAACTACCTTTGATCATTTTTAGCACTACAATTTTGTAAATTTTAAGGAAAGTAGTATGTTATGATGAAAAATAATATTGAATCTGGAAGGTTGAATTGAGCCTGAGGATCTGAGTTTAAATCAGGCTGTGCTATTTACTACTTGTGTGACTTTGGACAAGTCATTTTATCTCTCTAGGAAGTTTCCTCATTTGTAAAATAAGTGCTTTCAGCCAGATAGCTTCTAATGTCCCTCCTAGTTCTAAAATATGACTTTCTTTTATATATGTATTTTTCTCAAATAAAATAGAAATAAGAACTTTTTAGTTTTCTTCATTGTTCCCCAACTAGATTCTTTTGAATGGAATAAATGGTTTAGAGTAGCAGTCATCAAACTATGACCAGAGGACCAAATTTGGCTTGCCACTGGCGAGCTTTGTGGCCCATGAACTAAGAATGCACTTTACATAAATAAAGAGCTTGTTAAAAATGTAAAAATCAAAACATTCTTACGTCATGAGTCATACAAAAGGAAAGCAAGCCAGATTTGGCCTACAAGCTATAGTTTGCCAAACCATGGTTTCAAAGTAAATCAATGCTAACCAACCTATGGCCAATAACTCTAACAGCTCCATAGGATTTCTCTTGAATTGAGGATTGCTACCACCAAGTATTTCATACAAAGTATTGGGCAAGATAGTCTTCTCCCACCTTGGGTGAGCACCTTCAGAGCTTTTTATTTGGGTTCACCTATGCCTGCTTTGCAGACCTCAAATGGCAGAATTGGGTGCAATATACTTCCCAAATAATCACAACACTTCAAAATAAGAAAACAATAAAGACTAAAAGACAACAAATAAAGAAACAAATACCTTGAAATATGAGTTAACTCATCCATTGAAAAAAATCAGTCAATTGAAATCCTTGAGGTAACTTGCATCTCTAGTATACTTCACATAGAGGGTATCATTGTGTCACTCGCATTCCTTTTCCCTTAGGAATTGTTCTGGTATTTTGATTCATTTGCTTTTTTTAATATTTTCCACTATAGTAACAGTTTTGTACTTTTTACAAATAATTTTACTTTCTCAGATGAATTTTCTTTAAAGAGAATAAGGGAAAAACCACTTCTTAACCTACATTTTATCTTCTTCCTAAACAACCACTTTGTGTTACAAAGAACAAAATAAATCCTTTGATCATTCTATTTTATAAAATGAAAACAATATTTGGTAAATCTTCACAAGAGTTTTTTTGGATGTTGTAATGAAGAGAGTTTTCTAGTGAATGGAAGATTACTTGGAAATCCCTTGTTTATTTAAAATTAACAGTTATAGTCTTTCTAAGATGTATGAATAGGTGGGAGTGTACTTACCTGCTCAACATTCGAAACCCTCAATAACCTGGTCCTTTCTTATCTTTTCAGTCTTTCTATACTTTACTCCCTACCCCTTGCTTTAGGATTAAGTTACCCTGGCCTTCTTGCTGTTCCCCTCATGGATTACTCCTGGGTTTTCACTGGCTGTCCTCTGTGCCTGGAATATTCTCTCTCCTCCTGTCCACCTTCTGGTTTACTCTCTACAGGAGGCCTTTCTCCCTCTCCTACTCCCATGCCTACTGTTAAGGCCTTTTCTCTGAGGATACATTACACTTATTTATCTTGTATGAATACAACTCTTTTCTTCTTGTACCGTCTTCCATAATACTTATTCCTTATGGATAGGGCCATTGATTTGGCCTTTCTATGTATCCCCAGTGGTTAAGACAGTGACTGACACATTGTAAGAGTTTAATAAATGGTAATTGACTGACTCAATGGATGTCTTTGGTCATTCAGGGCTGCCTAGTGCTTTGGGTTTCCATAAAGAGGAAGGAAGGAAGAAAGGAAGGGAGGAAGGAAGAAAGGAAGGGAGGGAGGAAGGAAGGAAGGAAGGAAGGAACGAAGGAGGAAGGAGAGCAATGGATAATGCAGTGTAAGGAAAGATAGTGACCAAGGAAACAATGAAGGAAGCAAGAATGAACCAACTTATAGTTTATATTTTCATTAGCTATATGGAAACAATTTTGGTACACAAATTCATAGAAACATGTAGCTCATTTTAAAGAGAGAACTCTGCTTTCAAGTATTTTAAATTCATTCACACAATTAATGTTTTAATAAACAATATAGGGGCAGCTAGGTGGCACAGTGGATAGAGCACTGGCCCTAGATTCAGGAAGACCTGAGTTCAAATCCAGCCTCAGACACATAACACTTACTAGCTGTGTGACCCTGGGCAAGTCACTTAACCCCATTGCATAGCTAACAAAAAATTTTTTTTAAATAAACAATATATGTGAAAGTTTATTAAAAGAATCCCAGCAGTGGTACTTCTTGACAATACTTAATTAGCAAATATTGAAACAATCTAAAGGTAACATTATAGAGTTTTCACTGCCTTCATCCTAGTTAATTAAAAACTATGAGATTTTATTATATTTATTATTTAATCATTCACCATGTGAAAATGTGCACAAAATAACATACACATTGAAAGGTTTTAAGACATAAAAAGAGACTACTTTTAAATGTTATACTTTATAATACATTGCAAAATAAATATTTAAAAGTAAAACTAATTTGTAAAAGGTGTTAAGGACAATAACAACTAACTCAAACTCCTCTCTAGAACATATCCTCCACTGAACAATCTGCTTTATTGGTCCTACTTTCTTTTGTATTCAAACACCTATCAAAAAAGAGTTCAATTAGTGCAGGGGTTATTAAACTATTTGTGTCCTGAACACTTTGGTAATTAGGTAAAGCCTATGGACCTCTTCTAAGCATGTCTTTCAATGGAGTAATAAAATATGTAGAAATAAAAAAGAAACTAATGACATTAGTTTATAATGCTATAAAGAAAGATTATAACAAAGATGTATTTTGTCCCATCCAAGTCCAACAACTCATTGACATTTGAGCATGAACTCCTTGGGGATCCATAAAAGCCATTTTACTTAATAGTATTTTATTTTTTTCCAATTACATATAAAGATAGTTTCCAATATTCATTTTTGTAAAATTTTGAATTCCAAAGATTTCTCCCTTCTTCCCTCCCCTGCCCAAGACAGCAAGGGATCTGATATAGGTTATACACATAGAATCATGTAAAACTTACTTCCGTATTAGTCATGTTGTGAAAGAAGAATCAGAACAAAATGGAAAAAGCACAAGAAAGAAAAAACAAAACAAAATGAAAAGATTATGCTTCAATCTACATTCAGACTCCATTATTCTTTTTCTGTCTGTGGTTATCATGTTCTATCACAAGTTTTTTGGAATTGTCATAGATCACTGTATTGCTGAGAAGAGCTAAGTCTATCATAGTTAATCATCTCACAATGTTGCTGTTGCTTTATATACTCAGCACTAGTTCATGTAAGTCTTTCCATGTTTTTCTGAAATCTAGGTGTTCATCATTTCTTGTTGAACAATAGTACTCCATTACATTCATATACTACAACTTGTTCAGCCATTCCCCAATTGATGGGCATCCCTTAATTTTGAATATAAATATTTTTATTTGTGGGTCCTTTTCTATTTTTTATAATCTCTTTGGGATACATACCTAGTAGTGGGATTGATGGATCAAAGAGTATGCAGTCTTATAGCCTGTGGTCCTAGTTCCAATTTACTCTCAAGAATTGGTTGGATCACTTCACAATTTCACCAACACTGCATTAGTGTTCCAATTTTCCCACATATTCTCCAACATTTATCATTCATATTAGCCAATCTGATTGGTGAGATGTGGTACCTCAGAGCTGTTTTGATTTGTATGTTTCTAATCACTAGTGATTTAGAACATTTTTCATATGACTATAGATAGCTTTAATTTCTTCCTCTGAAAACTACCTGTTCATATCCTTTGACTGTTTATCAGTTGAGGAATTACTTGTATTCTTATAAATTTGACTCAGTTTTCTATGTATTGTCTATATATATATATACATATATATATATATATATATATATATATATATATATATATACATACATACATTTCTATCTCTTGCTGCAAGGATTTATTAGTAATTTATAGAAATGCTGGTGATACATGTGGGTTTATTTTATATCCAGTTAACTTTGCGAAAGTTGTTTATTGTTTCAAGTACTTTTTTAGCTGATTCTCTAGGATGTTCTAAGTATACAATTATATCATCTGCAAAGAGCAATAGTATTGTTTCCTCACTGCCTAGTCTAATTCTGTTAATTTTTTTCTTCTTTTGTTGCTAATGCTAACATTTCTAATACAACATTAAACGATAGGGGTGATAATGGGCATCTTTTTTTACCCCTCATCTTATTGGGAATACTTCTAGCTTTCCCCATTACATATAATGTTTGCTGATAGTTTTAGATAAATACTACTTATCAACTTAAAGAAAATTCCATTTTGGTGCTGTATTTTGTCAAAAACTTTTTTTTTGCATCTCAAGATAATCATATGCTTTCTGTTAGTTTTGTTGTTGATATGGTCAATTACATATTCTTGGTAAGAATTCCACCTGGTCATAGTGTACTCTCCTAGTGATAAATTGCTGTAATCTCTTTGCTAATTTTTTTTTTTTAAATTGCATCAATAACTATTAGGAAATTGGTCTATAATTTTCTTTCTTAGATTTGGCTCTTCCTGGTTTAGGTATCAGCACCATATTTGTGTCATAAACAGAATTTTGTAGGACTACTTGATTGCATATTTTTTCCAAAAATTTTATATAGTATTGGAATTAATTTTTATTTAAATGTTTAGCAGAATTCACTTGTAAATCCGTCTTGCCCTGGAGACTTTTTCTTAGGCAGTTCACTGATGGCTTGTTCAACTTATTTTTTCTGAAATGGAATTATATATGTATTTTATTTCCTCTTCTGTTAATTTGGGCAATTTATATTTTTATAACTATTCACCCATTTCACTTAAATTGTCAGATTTTTTGGTCTACATTTGGGCAAAATAGTTCCTAATTATTGCTTTAATTTCTTCTTCATTGGGGTGAATTCACCTTTTACATTTTTATACTGGTAATTTTCTTTCCTTTCTTTTATTTTAATCAAATTAACCAAAAGTTTATCTTTTTTCTCAAAAAGCCAGTTCTTAGTTATATTTATTTCAATAATTTTCTTACTTTCAATTTTATTAATATCTCCTTTGATTTTCAGAATTTCTAATTTGGTATTTAATTGGGAATTTTTATTTTTTTCTTTTTCTAGCTTCTTTACTTGCATGACCAATCCATTGATCTCCTCTTTCTCTATTTCATTCATGTAAGCATTTGGACATACAAAATTTCCCCAATGAACTGTTTTGGCTATATCCCATAAATTTTTGGTGTGTTGTTTCATTATCACCATTCACTTTCATGAAATTATTGGTTCTATGATTTGTTGTTTAACCCAGTCATTCTTTACAATTAGATTATTTAGTTTCTAATCAGTTTTTTTATCTATTTTTCTATGGTCCTTTATCACATGTAATTTTTATTGCATTATGATCTGAAAAGGATGCATTTAATATTTTTGCCTTTCTGCATTGGATTGTGAGATTTTTAGTGTCCTAACACATGGTCTATTTTTATGTAGGTGTCATGTAGTGCTGAGAAAAGGGCATATTCCTTTCTATCCCCATTCAGTTTTCTACAGAGGTCTATCTTATCTAATTTTTCTGAAATTCTATTCACCTACTTAACTTTTTTCTTTTTTTTATTTTGTGGTTAGATTTATCTAGTTCTCTGAGAGGGAGTTTGAGGACCCCCACTAGTATAATTTTGCTGTCTATTTCTTCATGCAATTCACTTAACTTCTTTTTTTAAGTATTTAGATGCTATATCTCTTGGTGCATATGTATTTAGTATTGATGTTACTTTATTGTCTATGGTACCTTTTAGCAAGATATAGATCCCTTCCTTATCTCTTTTAATTAGATCTATTTTTGCTTTTTCTTTGTCTGAGATCAGGATTACTACCCCTGCTTTTTTGACTTCATCTGGAGCACAATATATTCTGCTTCAGCCTTTGACCTTTCCTCTGTGTGTATCTCTCTGTTTCAATTTGTTTCTTGTAAACAATATATTGTAGGATTATGTTTTTTTTTATAATACACTCTGCTGCCTGTTTCCATTTTATGGGAAAGTTCATCCCATTTATAGTCACAGTTATGATTGCTAACTCCCATTCACAGTTAGAGTTATGATTGTGTATTTCCCTCCATCCTATTTTCCCCATTTATACTTTTCTCTCTCCTTTTATCCTATCCCTCCTCACCAGAGTTTTGCTTCTGACCAATACTTCCTTTAATCTGCCCTTTCTTATATCAGCCCTCCTTTTCTTTCCCCTTTCCCTTCCTCCTTCTGTCCTCCATGCTATTGTAGTAAGGTTTTTAAGATATGCTCTTCTTGGCTAGAGTTTGACTTGCCTAGAACTAAACCACCCCTTCATTTAATATGCCACTAGACTTGTGATTTCATTGGAATAGTTTTTCTACCATCTCTGTAGCTTATAGTCTTAGACAGTTGCTTAATTCACAGAAGGGTTAAGTGTTTACCCAGTGTCACAAATCAACTATGAGTTAGAGGTAGGACAAATGACTTTATGGGGGGGAAGAATTGCAGAATATTTAGAGAAGTATGCATATGTTTCTATTAATGGTAGAAAGGAGGGAGGCACATGCTCTACATATACAGTGTTATTGCTTAGGGAAGAGAACAATATCTGAAATAATTAAGATGAGACTGAATTTGGGATTTATCAAGAGCCATCCAGATAATATTTTTATCTGAACAGCTAGAACAACTGAGATTTTTTGAAAATGATTAGAAAAGTAGAAAAAAAGAAACCATGAAGGATTTGTAAAATTGGGACCTTCATATCTCTGAAAATCAAGAATTCTTTGAAACTCATGAAAATCTTCATTTCTTAAATTGCATCTAAAGAATTTGTAATTTGATATTATCACCCTCCAGATCCAGATGTTGACATATTCTCACCCAAAAACAATTGTAGTAAAAAGTTAGCTCAAATATTGGTTAGTTGCTGCCATATACAAAAGTTAATAAAGATGCCATGCTACTGTATTTTGAATTTTCTTTTGAATGTGGCTGTTTTACATGTCATATGCCTCACTGGAGTTTGATCAGTGCTCTGTAAAGTAAGCAATTTCACCTGTCAGCTTTCTTTCTAGAGTCAATGACAAGGAATTCATTAAAAGTGGAGGCTCCTTATGCTTTGTTCATTTTTCATGTCACTCTTAGCCCACCATCAGTACTCTAAATGTTTTGTTTATTCTACAGCTCAGCGAAAGAAAGAAATGAAAGCTTTTTTGTAGTTGCCATTGTCGTACAATGTGCTGCTAAGAATGTGAATGTGAAATTCAATGGTCTTGAACTTGGTGGAGAAAAGGAAAGACAGTGGTCATGACAAGAATCAGTTATCCTCTAGAGTCAATGGATTTCTGTTCATGTCCATTGATGTTTAAAATATGTACACATATACACATATATTGTTGTAAACATAAATGTGTACAACTTATGTGGCTATATAATTTATAGAACACTTTACAATCCCCTCTAAAACAAAATGGAGCTTCAATAATATAGGTATTACCCTTATTTTGCACATGAGTAAACTGAGGCCCATCAAGATCAAATAGCATCTCCAAGTTCAAAATCTTTTGAGTCCTACTAAAATTATGACATTTTCCCACTGATACTCAGCACAGGGCCTGTCTTGTAGTGGGTACTTGATACATGTGTGATAATTTATTAATTAAAGAAATCAAAATCATAGTTCTTGAAGCACATACATACATACATACATACATACATACATATATACATACATATGTGTGTATGTATATATTTTAAATTTGGATTGTGTATGCTCTTATCTTGGGCCATTTCTACCAGCACATTCTTTTTTATCTGGCCTGGTTTCCATTTTGCAAGGAAGCTATCAACCACAATCAATCTCATTACAAATAAATAAATAAAAATAAAAACATGAAAAAAATAGAACCATCACTGTGTTAGGCTTATGACATTCTAGATGATAAGAATTAGGATAAGCACACTATATCACCATTATTACTTTTCCTCCCTCCACTCCTGCTTTATATGAGGAGCAAGGGAAGGTCACAACCGGATAGTTCTCAGTGTGCTAATGTTAAAGTCGATGATCAGTTTGTATATACTGGATTTCAAAGGACAGAGAATGAAAATTGTTTCTAGAGCAGAAGCCGAGCCAGTATACATTAGTATACAACAATTGAAGCCTTTCTAACTTCATTACCATTACTTTAACTGGTATTCACCAATGCCTCTGAATTCTTGAGTCAATAGCTTGCAAGCTATAGGGAGGGTAGCTGATAGGCTTTAAACTTGTTAGTGACTTAGGGGGATGGCAACCCCAACATGTGAAGACTTCTGGCAGAATGGGTGAACGTGAGCAATTTTTTCCAACAACCATGAAGGTGGATGAAGTAAGCACTGTGGAACACTTACAGGTTGGTAAGACATAGAAGATGCCAAGGTCATCCACTGCATCTTGGGTTGTCACCAGTCCTCCAGACTTTTGTCTTGCCACTGGACTTGGATGACTTTGGAAGAGAGAATGAGGCTGATGATTCATGCAACTTCACCTCACTTAATTCCAATTCACATGCATGTGAAGAAATCACTTATTCATGATGTCATTGATCTTCAAAAATGAAGGATAAATAACAACAATAACAACAAAGAGAAAAACCCAATAGTCTATTACCTGCATTCAAGGAGCTTAATTTCTACTGAATGTGGGAGCCATAGGGAGGAAAAACTGGATACCGAATGTACACAAGTAAATAAAATGTGTATGTAGTAAATAGACTACCTCTCTTGTATATACTCCCCCCAAAAAATTATCCCATATTTAAGATAATCTGTGAGTCCACAAGTATATGAAATCCTATTTCATAAGGCCAAACTAATGTTTCTATTATTACTAGCCAGAAAAGAGGAAAAAAATAGTTTGAAGCAAATATATTTAATAAAATAGCAGAGTTAAGAAAAAAATGTAATAAAATGTTCTTTCTATAAATCTGAGGTACATGCTCTCTCCACTCCCCAGACAAACACACAAACAGTAGTAATAATTGAATATGCATGAGGAGAAGCATGGGGCTCAGGCAAATGCACAGAGAGTGCACACATAAGGAATATATGTGAGGAGGAACCATGCCAGTAGAATGAGGAGGGAAAAGAGGTTTCCACAACATAAAGGGGGAAAAAAGCAGGGGTAGAAATCATAATCTCAGACAAAGTTAAGGGCAAAATAGATTTAATCAAAAGACAAAAATAGGTAAACTACATTCTATGTCAGCCATATTAATATTGTTTTAGACTAATTAAAATAACTAGACAGCATAAGGTTGGAATACTGCTGTGGTATAGGAAATGATTAGTTAGTGGACTTAGAAAAATATGGAAGGATTTGGACTTATGAAGATGTTATTGACCCTCAGAGAAACAGAGGTTCAAACAAGTATAGTATGGTCTTACACAGATGCATATGAATGTATATGTCTGTATGTGAGTATGATTATAGATATCTAAGTTGATGTATGTAAGTACACATATGTAAATGTTTGCGTATGTATTGCAATATATATGTCTCTGTGTGTGTATTTCCATGCTCAATTGTAGCCTTCTGGGGCAGGGGGGAGAGGGGAAAAGAATGAAGTAAAAAAAAAAACACACTATAGAACAAAAGAAAACTTACAAGGAAGCAAAGAAAAGATGGCCAATTCTGCACACAATGTATAATATTTATTATATAGCTTTCTTGAAATGGAAACTTATTGCTATATATTTTTAATCCTTTCTTACATTCTGCTGTGCACATGGAAATTTTTCTTCTTTTTGCTAATTTTGTATGGAAGTTTTAGCACTCAAATTTTAATATGTTTCTTTTTCTTTTCTTCTTGGGTATTATTTGTTTATATTTATGTTTAAAATTAATTAATAAAATTAAATTATGCTTACAACTACAAAAATATATTTATCTTTAGGCTAAATCAAAGGGTATGTATAGTTTAATAATTTTGGGGGATAGATTCAAGTTGTTTTCCAGAATGATTAGATCAACTCAGCTCCACCAATAAGACAATAATGAAGCTATTTCACTATAGATCCTTCAACAGCTATTATTCACCTTGTTCATCATGGGTCTTATGACCAATTGAAAAAGGAATAAATATTTTTTTCTGATTTTCACAATCCTCAAATCTCTCCAGAAGAGGTAATAAGCATATGAGATAAAACAATTTCAACCATCTCAATGATCTAGGACACCAAGAACCTTAACATGGTAAAAACACAGAGAACTAACAGCAGAGAATGCTAGTTTCTAACTCTCTCTCAACACCTCCTCCCCCCACCACACACTGTACTTGGCTGAGCTTCACAAGCTGCCCCATATCATTGTAAAATAATTCAACTTTACCTACCCACCTTGTACCTCCTTTCAGTGTCTTTGAAAACCAAAAGGGCAGAAGCTTATTCTAACAGGGACTGGAAGGTTCTGTGCTCTGACAATATATTAGGAACAGAGGAAAGTGGAGAAAGCTTCCAGAGTATATCTGAAGCAAAGGATATAGCATGGAGTTGGGGCCAGTTTATCCCTCAGAAGTCACTTGAGACAGAGACTGTGGCCAGTAAAATGTGAATTCCCTAACATAGGAGAAGGCAAGATCAACTCTGATGATGATGGCAATGATGATAGCTATCTTTTATATAGCTCTTTGGGAGTTTATAAATAACTTTATAGATATGATGTCATTTAGAAATCAGAACAATCTCAGGAGGGAGGTTCTATTCATTTTATAGGGAGGTTTCTCTTTTTACAGATGAAGAATTTGTCCAAAATCACAGAGCTAGGAAATGTTTGAGGCAGGATTTGAACTCAGTCCAATATTCACTGTATCATCTAACTACAGCATTCAGGGAAGAAAGTGATCAATAGGGAAACATAAGGCACATAAGGCAAACCTTAAATTAGGAAAGATCTCAGGAGAAATAAAACTCAACTAAAGACCTTGAATATTAAGAAAATATTAATTATAGAATAAAGTATGGCTTCCAGGTCACCTAAAGAAGTCCAAATATCTATAATTATCAGAAAACAATGGAAAATGAATCAATATCTGATGGAGTAAAGGACTTTGTGAATTCCCAAAAAAGCATCAAACCATAGTAAAATGCCCAGGAGTGATTTAAAAAAATACGATTTATGGGGGCAGAGGGAAGGTGGCATAGTAAAAGCAGTGCCTTGCTTGAGTTCTCCCCCAAACCCCTTCAAATACATGTAAAATTGCCTCTAAACAAAATCTAGAGCATCAGAACACACAAAAATAAACAGTGAAACAAATTTCCAGCACAAGACAACCTGGTTGATTGGAAAGGTCTATTGTGCCAGGCCGGCAGTTTGGCATGGGTGTGCAGGCAAAGATGAGAATTCAGCAAACCTGGAGCAGGTCTTAGGGGACTGAATCACTGACAGCTGTGGTAGTTTCAAGACTTCTCAACCCACAAACACCAAAGATAACTTAAAAGGTCAGTAGGAAAAGTCTGTAATTGCGGTGAGAAAGAACCTCAGTCCCAGAACCTATCCCAGCACAGCCCTAGAGTGGTGGCTACTTCCAGAGCTCAAGGCCCAAAGACAGAGGGGTAATCAACTGGCTGATCAGAGGAGGGTTGCAGGGATCTCTTTTTAGATGCTCAGGAAGGATTCTCTTGCTTTGCTCATGCTTGGATTTGAGTCACAGTTCTGGGTGGTAGTGCTGGGGTGAGGAGAACTGCTGACATGGTAGAGCTTGTAGTGGAGGTAGAGAGTGAGCCCTCCTCACACTTCCAAAGCAGAAAAAAGTGCTTGTGGTCACTAATAGACCAGAGCCCAGGCCAGGAAAGGAATAAACACCTCGCCCTTGATCATAGCACCTTGGAAGAATTGAAAATTTACAGGTCCCTACAAGTATCTCTAAAAAGAGCTGCACAAAACCATTGAAGCTTGGGACAATACATTCTCTATCTTGGAAGCAGACTCCTATCTTAACAAAGAGTTATAACTCAAGTAATTGTCTGGGATCATGAGCAAACCGCACCAAAAAAAAAAAAAGTAGACCATAGAATCTTTTTCTGGTGACAAAGAAGATCAAAACATACAACCAGAAGAAGACAACAAAGTCAAAGATCCTAAATCCAAAGCCTCAAATAATAATATGAATTGGCTTCAGGCCATGAAAGAACTCAAAAAGGATTTTGAGAAGCAAGGAAGAGAAGCAGAGGAAAAACTGGGAAGAGAAATGAGAGTGACCAAAGAAAATCATGAAAAGCAAGTCAACAGCTTGGTAAAGGAGACCCCAAAAAATACTGAAGAAAATAACACCTTAAAAATAGTCAAACCCAAATGGCAAAACAGGTCCAAAAAGCCAATGAGGAAAAGAATGCCCTGAAAAGCACAATTGGCCAAAAGGAAAAGAAAGTCCAGCCCACTTCTGGGAGCCAAGATGGCTGAATGAAAAGATAGTCACTCTCACTCTCCCATATAAACATATGAAAACCCAGAAAATATCACCCCAGAAAAAAGCCCTGGAACAGCTGGACTAGAAGAAGGACAGGGAGCAGTGGTGAAGCAGCCCAACAAATGGGTCTCCCAGTACCTCAGAAAAAATACGGGAGGCAGAACTACAAGGGGCCCCAGGTGGATAAGTACCTGCCAAATTCATCTGAAAGGAGGTGAAGAAAACAACTTAAAGCCTTCCTAAATCCCTGGCCTTGCTGGTTCCAGCCCAACACCAGGTGAGCTGTCGGAGCCCTGTAGCCTCCAATTGTGAAGAAATTCTGAAGCCCAGGTGGTAGAACAGGCAAACACCAACACCTGGACCTTGAGTGCCTCAGTGAGGGCGGAGGGGGTGGGGGGGAACCAGTGCAAACCAGCTCAGAAAACCACCAGGTGCCTAGGCACTCTACTGAAAAGAAATTTCCCAGTGCATTAGCAGAAAAGAGGGAGACAACACTGCAGGGGGACCCAGTCAGATAAACACCCTGCAGCACCCATCTAAAAAGAGCTGAAGAAAGCTAAAGGAAAGGAAAAGCAGGCAACCTAGAATTGCTTGAAAGTTCCAACCTTGCTGGTTCCAGCCCAACACAAGGTAAGCTGCCAGAAACCTACAGCCTCTAATTGCCAACATAAGGGGCCCCAGAACACAATGCCAGTGACCAAGACCTAGGCTCCCAACACAAGAAGCTTGGGTCAGTGCTCTCTTTTCCCAGCAGGAGAGCTCAATCTCTTTAAAGGCCAGGGAATAAAGAAACACCATGAGTAAAAAGAAATGTACCATAGATTCATATTATGAGAAGAGTGAAGATTAAGGCAGAAATTCTGAAGAGGACAACATTGTCAACAAACCCACATGTGCAACAGCCAAAGGGAATATGAACTGGTCTGAAGCCCAAGAAGACTTTTTAGAAGAACTCAAGGATTTTAATAATCAAATGAGAGAGGCAGAAGAGTCCTTCAAAAAATGCAATTGGCCAATTGGAAAAAAAAACACTGAAGAAAACAAATCCCTAAAAAACACGACTGGCCAACTGGAGAAGGAAGTACAAAAACTAACAGAAGAAAACAATCTGTTAAAAACTAGAATTGGACAAGTGGAAACTAATATCTCTATGAGAGAGCAAGAATCAGTCAACCAAAAAAAATGAAAAAATAGATGAAAATGTAAAATACCTCATTGGTAAAACAATCAACCTGGAAAATTGATTCAGGAGAGACACTTTGAAAATTATTGGACTACCTGAAAATCATGATGAAAAAAGTAGCCCGGACAGTATCTTTCATGAAATCATAAAGGAAAACTGCCCAGGAGTCCTAGAACCACAAGGGAAAATGACATAGAAAGAATCCACAGGGCATGGAGCCAAGATGGCAGAGTAAAAGTATTGACTTCTTTATGCTCCCCCCAAACCCGTCCAAATACCCATAAAAAAAATGGCTCTAAACAAATTCTGATGCAGCAGAACCCATAAAATGACAGCGCAAAATTAATTTCCAGCCCAGTACAACCTGGATGATTGATCAGAAAGGCGTATTGAGACGGGCTGGGAGCACAGCGCAGCAGGGCGTGGGGGCGCAGGTGGCAGCTATCCTGGAGAAGGCCTCAGAGGACTGAATCTCAGGCAGCTGTAGAGGTTCCAGACTCCTCAACCCACTAATGCCAAAGACAACTTAGAAGGTCAGTGGGAAAAGTCTGTTTCTGTTGGTGCTGGGAAAGGAAGGCAGGGTTTCAAGCTTCAATACCCAAGAGTATGGTCCTGGGGGGAGGGGCAGCTGTTTCCCGAGCTTCCGGCCCACAGACTGAGGGGGAATCCAGTGGCTGATCAGAGAGGGATTGCAGGAATCTCTATGCCAGTGCTGAGGCAGGAATCTCTTGCTTTGCCCATCTTTGGATCTGGGCCACAGTTCTGGGCGGCAGTGCTGGGGTGAGGAGGAGCACTGGCTTGGTGGAGCTTGTACGGGTTGTGGAGAGGAGCCCTTCCTCACAATTACAGGACAGAAAAGAATACTTGTAGTCACAGGCCAGGAAAGGAGTAAATACCTTGCCCCTTATCATACCACCTTGCAAGAACTGAAAATTTACAGGTACCTACAAGTATCTCTGAAAACAGCTACGCTGTTTTATGAATCAGTCCCAGGCCTTGGAAGAGCTCAAAAGGGATTTTGAGAAGCAAGTAAGGGAAGCAGAGGAAAAACTGGGAAGAGAAATGAGTGATGCAAGAAAATCATGAAAAACAAGTCAACAGCTTGCTAAAGGAGACCCAAAAAAAATACTGAAGAAAAAACCTTAAAAATAGCCTAACCAAATGGCAAAAGAGGTCCAAAAAGCCAATGAGGAGAAAAATGCCCTAAAAAGAAAAATTGGCCAAATGGAAAAGGAAGTCCAAAAGATTACTGAAGAAAACAATTCCTTAAAATTAGGATAGAGCAATTGGAAGACAGTGACATTACAAGAAATCAAGACACTGTAAAACAAATCCAAAAGAATGAAAAATTAGAAAACAATGTGAAATATCTCATTGGAAAAACAACTGACCTGGAAAATAGATCCAAGAGAGAGAATTTAAAAATTATTGGACTATCTGAAAGCCATGATCAAAAAAAGAGCCTAGACATCATCTTTCAAGAAATTATCAAGGAAAACTGCCATGATATAGTAGAACCAGAGGGCAAAATAGAAATTGAAAGAATCCACAGATCTCCTCCTGGGGGGAATATTATAGCCAAATTCCAGAGTTCCCAGGTCTCAGAGAAAATCTTACAAGCTCCCAGAAGGAAACAATTCAAGTACTGTGGAAACACAATCGCGATAACACAAGATTTAGCAGCTTCTACATTAAAGGACCACAGGGCATGGAATATAATATTCTGGAGGGCAAAGGAGATAGGATTACAACCAAGAATCACCTACCCAGCAAAACTGAGTGTAATCCTTCCGGGGAAAAAATGGTCATTCAGTGAAATAGAGGACTTTCAAGCATTCCTGATGAAAGGACCAGAGCTGAATAGAAAATTTGACTTTCAAATACAGGACTCAAGTGGAACATGAAGAGGTAAACAGGAAAGAGAAATCATAAGGGACTTATTAATATTGAACTGTTTACATTCCTGCATGGAAATATGATATTGATAACTCATGAGACCTTTGTCAGTATTAGGGTAGTTGGAGGAAAAAAATTATATGTATGTAGATAGATATATATAGATAGATAGATAGATGATAGATAGATAGATAGGTAGATAGATAGATAGATAGATAGATAGATAGATAGATAGATAGATAAATAGATAGATGACACAGGGTGAGTTGAAGATTAAGGGGTCATATCTGGAGAATAAAATTAAGGAGTGAGAGAGGATTATACTAGTAGAAGTAGAAAGGGAGAGGTAGAATGGGATGAATTATCTCACAAAGAAAAAACAGAAAAGGAAAGTCTCTTACAATTGAAGGGAAGCAGGGGAAGATGAGAGGGAATGAGTAAATCTTATTCTCATAGGATTTGGCTTAAGGAGGGAATAACATACACATTCAGTTGGGTATGGAAGTTTGTCTTACCCTACAAGAAAATAAAGGGAGAAGGGGACAAGAGAACAGGGGGATGATAGAGAGGAGGGCAGATTGGAAAAGGGTGTAATCAGAAGTGCATACTTCTGAGGAGGAACAGGGTCAAAAGAAAGAATACAATGAATGGGAGGACAGAATAGGATTAAGGGAAACAGAGTTAGTTTTCACAACATGTCCGCTCTGGAAGTGTTTTGCATAACTGCACATGTACAACCTATATTGAGTTGCTTGCCTTTTCAATGAGGGTGGGTGGGAGGGAGGAAGAGAGAAAATTTGAAACCTAAAGTTTTAAAAACATATGTTTAAAAAAACGTTTTCACATGCTATTGGGAAATAAGAAATACAGGAAATGGGGTACAGAAGTCTATCCTGCCCTATAGGAAAATAGAAGGGGAAGTGGATAAGAGAAGTGGGGAGAGAAAGAAAAGAGGACAGACTAGGGGAAGAGATATTCAGAATGCATGCCATGTTGGGGTGGGGGGAGGGGGAGGCGGGTTGAAAATTTGGAACTCAAAAACTTGTGGAAATGAATGTTGAAAACTACAAATAAATAAATTTATATTAAAAAAAAAAGAATACACATATCACCACCTGAAAGAGATCCGACATCGACAATGCCAGGGAATATAATAGCAAAATTCCAAAATTACCAGATGAAAGAGAAGGTGCTGTAAGCAGCCAGAAAGACACAATTTAAATATGGAACCACAATCAGGATTACACAGGAACTTGCAGCTTCTACATTAAAAGACTGCAGGGTGTGGAACATGATATTCCTTAAGGCAAAGGAGCTTGGAACACAGCCAAGGATCAACTACCCAGCAAAAATGAGCATCATTTTTCCAGGGAGGAGATGGATATTCAACAAAATAGGAGACTTCCAAACTTTCCTGATAAAAAGACCAGAGCTCAACAACAACAACAAAAAAATGTGATCTTCAAGTACAGGACTCAAGAAGGACATAAAAAGGTAAATGGGACAGAAAGGTACAATATGTTGTTAATGAGGGGGGGCCTTTAAACCCCTGCAGGGGAATATGACACTTGAAACTCTTGAGAACTGTATTATTATTACAACATGTTAAAGGAGTATACATAAAGAAGGTGGATGTTAGTTGACTTTGATGTAACAACAAAAAAAATTAATCAAGTATGTTAAATGGATGTAAATAGGTGGATCAATCTGACCTTAGAAAATGTACTAAGAAAGAAGGAGGCAGACAAGGGTAAATTAAATTATAGGAAAAGACAGAAAATCCTATTACAGCAGAGGGAAAGAAGGGAGGGGTAAATCGTTGTTTGAATCTTACTCTCATCAGATTTGGCTCAATAAGGGCATAACATAATCACTTAGGTATAGACATCTAACTTGCCCTATAGGCAGTAGGAGGGGAAAGGGGAAAGAAAAGGGAAGGGGGAAAGAAAAGGGAGGGGGGAAAGAAGGGAGGGAAGAAGCAGTAACGAAAGGGAAGAAAGGGAAAGGGATAATAAAAGGGGAGGGACTAAGAGAGGCAGTGTCAAAAGAAAAGACTAGTGAAGGGGGAAAGGAAAAAGGAGAAAGAAAAGCATAAATGGGGGGGAAAGGATGGAGAAAAAGACACAGATAGTAATAACTGTGACTTTTGAATGGGATTAACTCTCCCATAAAATGGAAATGGATTGCAGAATGGATTAAAAATCATAATACTACAATATGTTGTTCACAGGAAACACATTTGAAAAGAGTGACACATACAGGGTAAAGGTAAAAGGCTGGAGCAGAATATATTATGCGTCAGCTGAAGTAAAAAAAGCAGGGGTAGCAATCCTGATCTCAGACAAAGCAAAAGCAAAAGCAAAAATAGATCTAATCAAAAGAGATAAGGGAAACTACATCCTGCTAAAAGGCACCATAGACAATGAAGTAATATCATTACTAAACATATATGCACCAAATGGTATAGCATCCAAATTCTTAGAGGAGAAGTTCAGGGAGTTACAGGAAGAAATAGACAGCAAAACTATACTAGTGGGGGACCTGAACCTCCCCCTCTTGGCACTAGATAAGCTAACCACAAAATAAACAAAAAGGAGTTAAGGAGGTGAATAGAACATTAGAAAAGTTATGTACTCGAGAAAACTGAATGGGGAAGAAAGGAATATACTTTTTCTCGCAGTACATGGCACATACACAAAATTGACCATGTACTAGGGCATAAAAACCTCACAATCCAATGCAGAAAGGCAGAAATATTAAATGCATCCTTTTCAGATCATGATGCAATAAAAATTATATGTAATAAAGGGCCATGGAAAGATAGACTAAAAAATAATTGGAAACTAAATAATCTAATCCTAAAAAATGATTGGGTCAAACAACAAATCATAGAAACAATCAATAATTTCATTCAAGAGAATGACAATAATGAGACAACATACCAAAACCTATGGGATGCAGCAAAAGCAGTTCTTAGGGGAAGTTTTATATCTCTAAATGCTTACATAAATAAAATAGAAAAAGAGGAGATTAATGAATTGGGCATACAACTAAAAAACTAGAAAAAGAACAATTAAAAATCCTCAACTAAACACAAATTAGAAATATTGAAAACCAAAGGAAAAATTAATAATTGAAATTAAGAAAACTATTGAACTAATAAAAACTAAGAGCTGGTTTTATGAAAAACCAATAAAATAGATAAACCTTTGGTTAATTTAATTAAAAAAAAGAAGAAAACCAAATTACTAGTCAAGAATGAAAAGGGCGAAGCTACCACCAAGGAAGAGGAAATTAAAACAATAATTAGGAATTATTTTGCCCAACTATATGCCAACAAATTTGACAATCTTAGTGAAATGGATACATATTTACAAAAATATAAATTGCCCACTTAAGAGAGTAAAATACTTAAATAACCCCATCTCAGAAAAAGAAATTGAACAAGCCATTGATGAACTCCCTAGGAAAAAATCTCCAGGGCCAGATGGATTTACATGCGAATTCTATCAAACATTTAAAGAACAATTAATTCCAATACTATATAGACTATTTGGGAAAATAGGTGAAGAAGAGTCTTACCAAATTCTTTTTATGATACAAATATGGTGTTGATACCTAAACCAGGAAGAATAGAGAAAGAAAATTATAGACCAATTTCTCTAATGAATATAGATGCAAAAATTTTAAACAAAATACTAGAAATAGTATTGCAGCAACTTATCACAAGAATAATACTATGACCAGGTAGGATTTATACCAGGAATGCAGGGTTGGTTCAATATTAAAACTATCAGCATCATTGAGCATATCAACACAAAACCAACAGAAACCACATGATCATCTCAGATGCAAAAGCTTTTGATAAAATACAACACCCATTCCTATTAAAAACACTAGAAAGCATAGGTATAAATGGAGTCTTCCTTAAAATAATAAATAGCATATATCTAAAACCTTCAGCAAGCATTATATGTAATGGGGACAGGCTAGAAGCATTTCCAATAAGATGGGGTGAAACAAGGATGTCCATTATCACCACTGTTATTCAATATTGTACTGGAAACGTTAGCTTTAGCAATAAGAGAAGAAAAAGAAATTGAAGGCATTAGAATAGGCAAAGAAGAAACAAAGCTATCACTCTTTGCAGATGACATGATGATATACTTAGAGAATCCTAGAGAATCAAGTAAAAAACTACTTGAAATAATAAACAACTTTAGCAAAGTTGCAGGCTATAAAATAAACCCACATAAATCATCAGCATTTCTATATATTACCAAAAGCCCAACAGCAAGAGATAGAAAGAGAAATCCCATTTAAACTTACTGTAGACATCAGAAAATATTTAGGAATCTACCTATGGAAACAAACCCAGGAACTCTGTGAACACAATTACAAAACACTTTTCACACAAATAAAATCAGATCTAAATAATTGGAAAAACATCAGTTGCTCATGGGTAGGCCGAGCTAATATAATAAAAATGACAATCCTACCTAAGCTAATTTACTTATTCAGTGCCATATCAATCAAACTACCAAAAATTTATTTTATACAGTTAGAAAAAATAATAACAAGATTCATTTGGAAAAACAAAATGTCCAAGAATATCAAAGGAACTAATGAAAAGAAAGGCAGGGGAAGGTGGACTAGCAATTCCAGATCTTAAATTGTATTATAAAGCAACAATAATCCAAACTGCTTGGTACTGGCAAAGAAATACGGAGGTGGATCAGTGGAATACATTAAATATGCAAGACACAGTAGTCAATGACAATAATAATCTAATATTTGATAAACACAAAGATCCCAGTTTCTGGGATAAGAACCCACTCTTTGAAAAACACTGCTGGGAAAACTGGAAAAGAGTGTGGCAGAAAGTAGGAATAGACCCAAATCTCACACCATATATGAAAATGAAGTCAAAATGGGTTCATGACTTAGATGTAAAGGCTGATACCATAAGTAAACTGGGAGAACAAGGAACAATTTACCTATGAGATTCATGGAGAACAGAAGAATTCATGACCAAACAGGAGATAGAGAACATTATGAAAAGCAAAATGGATAATTTTGATTACATTAAATTGAAAAGGCTTTGCACAAACAAAGCCAATGCTTCTAAGATTAGAAAGAAGGTAGAAAATTGGGGAAGAATTTTTACAACTAGTCTCTCTGATAAAGGCCACACTTCTAAAATATATAGAGAATTAAGACAAATTTATAAGAACACAAGCCATTCCCCAATTGATAAATGGTCAAAGGATATGAACAGACATTTCTCAGATGAAGAAATTAAAGCCATCTATAGTCATATGAAAAAATGCTCTAAATCATAATTGATTAGAGAAAAGCAAATCAGAACAACTCTGAGGTACCACATCACACCTATCAGATTGGCCAACATAACAAAACAGGACAGTGATAAATGTTGGAGAAGATGTGGGAAAATTGAATACTAATACACTGTTCGTAGAGTTGTGAAATGATCCAACCATTTTGGAGAACAATTTGGAACTATGCCCAAAGGGCTATAAAAATGTACATACCATTTGACCCAGCAATAGCATTTCTATCCCAAAGACATCAAAGAAATGGGGAAAAGACCCACATGTACAAAAATATTTATGGCAGCTCTTATTGTGGTGTCAAAGAATTGGAAACTGAGAGGATTTCCAATCAATTGGGGAATGGCTGAAGAAGTTGTGGTGTATGAATGTAATGGAATACTATTGTGCTATAAGAAATGATGAACAGGCTGACTTCAGAAAAACCTGGAAAGACTTGTATGGTCTGATGCTGAGTGAAGTGAGCTGAACCAAGAGGACTTTGTACACAATAACAGCCATGTTATGCGATGACTAATATTGTTAAACTGAAGCCTTATCAGCATTACAAGAATCTAAGACATCTCCAGTGGCCTCAAGAAAATGCTGTCCACATCCAAAGAAAGATCTATGGAAGTTGAATTGCTATCACTTATTTTTACCTTCTGTTAAGTTTTGTTTCATCTTTCTGATGGTTCCTCCTTTTGGTGTTAATTTTTACTTACAACTTCACTAATGTGAAAATATGTTTAATTGGAATGTAAATGTAAAGCCTATATCAGATTGTGCGCCATCTTGGGGAGGGTTGGGGGAAGAAGGGGGAGAAATTTTTCAACACAAAAGCGTGTGGAAGTGATTGTTGATAAATCAAAATAAATTAATAAAATTTTTAAAAAAGAAAAAAAAGAAAAGGAAGTCCAAAATCTCACTGAAGAAAAGACTTCCTTAAACATTAGAATGGAGCAAATGGAAGCTAGTGATTTTATGAGAAATCAAGACTTTGTAAAACAAAACCAAAAGAATGAAAAAAATAGTAGACAATGTGAAATATCTCATTGGAAAAACAACTTATCTGGAAAATAGATCCAGGAAAGATAATTTTAAAATTACTGGACTATCTGAAAGTGAAGATTAGAAATAGAGCCTAGACATCATCTTTCAAGAAATTGTCAAGGAAAACTGCCCTGATAGTTTAGAACAAGAGGGCAAAATTCAGTTTGAAAGAATCCACTGATCACCTCCTGAAAGAGATCCCCAAAGGAAAACTCCTAGGAATATCATAGCCAAATTTAAGAGTTCCCAGGTAAAGGAGAAAATGTTGTAAGCAGCCAGAAAGAAACAATTCAAGTATTGTGGAAATACACTCACGATAACACAAGATTTAGCAGCTTCTCCATTAAGGAACCACAGTGCTTGGAATATAATATTCTGGAGGTCAAAAGAGATAGAATTACAACCAAGAATCACCTACCCAGAAAAACTGTTTAATCCCTTCGGGGGGAAAATGGATATTCAGTGAAACAGAGGATTTTCAAGCGTTCTTGATGAAAAGACCAGAGCTGAATAGAAAATGTGACTTAAATACAAGACTCAAGAGAAGCATAAAGAAGTAAACAGAAGGAGAAATCATAAGGAATTTATAAAGGTTGAGCTGGTTACATTCCTGCATGGAAAGATGACAGTTGTGACTCATGAGACCTTTGTCAGTATTAAGGTAGTTGGGGGGGAAATTGTATGTATGTATGTATGTATGTATGTATGTATGTAGATAGATAGATAGATAGATAGATAGATAGATAGACAGATAGATAGATAGATAGATGGCACAGGCTGAGTTGAAGATGTAGGGGTGATATCTGGAGAATAAAATTAAGGGGTAAGAGAGGATTATAACGGGAGAAGCAAAAAGGGAGAGGTAGAATGGGGTAAAGTATCTCACATAAAACAGATAAGAAAAGACTTTTACAATGGAGGGGAAATGGGGGAAGGTGAGAGGGAATGAGTGAATCTTATTAGATTTGGCTTAAGGAGGGAATAACATACACACTCAAGTAAGTATGGAAATTCATCTTGCCCTACAGGAAAATGGAAGTGTGGGAAGGGAATACGAGAGCAGGAAGATGATAGAAGGGAATGCAGATTGAGGGAGGGGGTAATCAGAAGCACATACTTCTGAGCAGGGACAGGGTCAAAAGAGAGAATAGAACAAATGGGGAGGCAGGATAGGATGAAGGGAAATATAGTTAGTTTTTCACAACTTGGCTATTATGGAAGTGTTTTGCATGACTACACATGTATAACCTGTATTGCCTTCTCAAAGAGGGTGGGTGGAGAAGGAGGAAGGGAGAAAATTTGGAACCAAAAGTTTTAAAAACAATGTTAAAAATAGTTTCCTGTGCAATTGGGAAATAACATATATAGGCAATGGGGTATAAAAATCTATCCTACTCTACAGGAAAATAGAAAAGGAAGGGGTGAGAGAAAGTTGGGAGATAGAAATGAGGACAGATTAGAGGAATGGGTATTCAGAATGCATGCCATGTTAGGGTCAGGGGAGAGATGAGATGGGGAGGAAATTTGGAACACAAAAATTGTGGAAGTGAATGTTGAAAACTAAAAATAAATAAATAAATTTTGAAAATTAAATCAAAAATAAGAATAAAATAAAAAACATAAAAGAATAAGATTTAAGAAAGCAGAATTTATGTCTTTCACAGCATAAATTTTACAGTAGAGAAAAAAAATGAATCCATGAATCCATGGAGGCAAATCTCATCTACGCAATTAAAAAAACAATTAAATGTTTGGGAATGCAAATACATGCAAGTAGAGAACAAATTAATCTGAACAGAACTGAAAATCAATAATGTTGAAAGGAGAGATGATCTATATGCAAACAAAATATATTGATCTGGGATATTTTTTTTTTCATTTGACAATTAATTACTTGGATTTCCTCCTCTGAAAGTTTCCTATTCATATATTTTTCAATCATTTATGAATCAGTGAATGGCTCTTATTCTTATAAAATTGAATCAGATCTCTATATATCTTGGAAATGATATTTATAAAGAAACTTGCTGAAAATACATAATTTTTTCTAGTTACCTACTTCCCTTGTAAATTTTAGCTGCACTGGTATTTTTTCACATAAAATCTTTTAAATTTTATGTAATAAATCTTCTTTAGTTCCTCTATCTCTCTTCCATTTCACCCACCCACAGCCTTTTCCTGATCTTTCTTTCTTTCTTTCTTTCTTTCTTTCTTTCTTTCTTTCTTTCTTTCTTCCTTTCTTCCTTCCTTCCTTCCTTCTTTCCTTTCTTTCTTTCTTTCTTTCTGTCTGTCTGTCTGTCTTTCTTTCTTTCCTTCCTTCCTTCCTTCTTTTCTTTTTTCTTTCTTTCTTCCTTTCTTTTCTACCTTTCTTTCTCTCTGTCTTCCTTCCTTCCTTCCTCTCTCTGTCTTCATGATCCTTCCTCTATGATCACTGTTTGCTTTACTTATGACTAATTTTTCTTTGCCTCTACTGCCACTCTTATTCCCTATCTTCACTCTTCCTTTTCTCTCTTGTTTCCCTGTTGAATAAAATATGTTTTTTCAGTCAACAGTGTGTTTTTATGCTTCCCTCCATTGACCAATTCAAATTAAAATGAGGCTCAAATGTCACCTATATCACCCACTCTTTCCTCTGTTTTTGTATAGTTTTCTTGCACACCCTGATTCTGGGAGATAATTTCCCCTACCTTTTATCTACTCTCCCCAACCTTATTTATTCCTTTTCTTCTCTTTTTTTGTCTATTGAAAATATCCAAAAAATTACAAAAACATCCCCAGTCCCTTTCTCATTTTATTCCTTCTATAATGTGTGATGGCACTATGATTGTGAGGGAACATTTGCTCATCTCCTTAAATTAGAATGTAAACTATTCATTCTGTTTAGTCCATTTGTAATGCATGCTTATATTTACTTTTTTAATGTTTCTCACCTCCCGTGTTTGTTTTACAAAGTTTCTGCTTGGTTCTGGTCTTTAATCAGAAAGGACTAGAATACTCTATTTGATTAAAGGACCATTTTCTGGATAACTTTGATTACATTAAATTGAAAATTTTTGTACAAACAAAGCCAATGCAACTAAGATTAGAAGGAAGGTAGAAAATCGGGAAAGAATTTTTACAACAAGTTTCTCTGATAAGGGCCTCATTTCTAAAATCTATAGATAATTAAGTCAAAGTTATAAGAATACAAGTCATTCCCCAATTGATAAACGGTCAAAGGATATGAACAGGCAGTTCTCAGATTAAGAAAATTAAAGCAATCTATAGTCACATGAAAAAATGCTCTAAATCACTATTGATTAGAGAAATGCGAATCAAAACAACTCTAAGGTACCATATCACACCTATCAGATTGGCAAACATGACAAAACAGGAAAATGATAAATGTTGGAGAAGATGTGGGAAAATTGGAACACTAGTGCATTGTTGGTGCAGTTGTGAAATGATCCAACCATCTTGGAGAGCAATTTGGAACTATGTCCAAAGGGCTATAAAAATGTGCATACTGTTTGACCCAGAAATAGCACTTCTATCCCAAAGACCTCATACAAATGGAGAAAAGACCCACATGTAGAAAAATATTTATGGCAGCTCTTTTTGTGGTGGCAAAGAACTGGAAACTGAGAGGATGCCCAATCAATTGGGGAATGGCTGAAGAAGTTGTGGTATATGAATGTAATGGAATACTATTGTGCTATAAGAAGTGATGATCAGGCTGAGTTCAGAAAAACCTGGAAAGATTTTTATGGTCTGATGCTGAGTGAAATGAGTAGAAACAAGAGAATGTTGTACATAATAACAGCCACATTGTGTGATGACTAATATTGATGAACTTAGCCCTTCCCAGCAATACGAGGATATAGGATATCTCCAAAGGCCTCATGATGGAAAATGCTATCCACATCCAGAGAACTATGTAGTTTGAATGCAGATTGAAGCATACTCTTTGCTATTTTTTGCTTCTGTTGAGTTTTGTTTCCTCTTTCTGGTGGTTCCTCCTATTGGTTCTAATTCTTTCTTACAACATCACTAATGTGAAAATATATTTAATAGGAATGTATATGTATAGCCTATATCAGATCGTGAGATGTCTTGGGGAGGGTGGTGAGGAGGAAGGGGGGGCAAATATTTTAAGCTCAAAAGCATATGGAAGTGATTATTGATAAATCAAAATAAATCAATAAAAAAGGAGCATTTTGTTTTCATGCAGATTGTATTCAGGTTTTTTTTTTTGGGGGGGAGGAGGATAAATTATTATTGTATTTAAGGTAGTTTTGTAATAGATTTTAAACTTCCTTCCCTTTTTTAGTGGAGGATGATAAATTTTATATGATCCTGACTGTAGCTCCATTGTACTTGGATTAGTTATATCTGGTTGTTAGTAACATTCCTTCTTTATTTTTTGTGGTGGTTGGTTTTTTGATGTGCAAGCTCTTTATTTTGGCGTTGATCTTCTTGGGAATTTTCATTTGATGGTTCTTGAAGGAAGAAGTGGGTTAATTCTTTCTATTTTCACTTTGCCCTTTCATTTTAAAAACATTTGGTAAGTTTCTTTCATGATTTCTTGAAATATGATGTTTAGGCTTTGTTGTTGTTGTTCATGGCTTTCAGGTTGACTGGTGATTCTTAAATTATTTCTTCTTGATCTGTTTTCCAGATAAGTTCTTTTTGATAAGAGCTACTTTATATGTCCTATTTGTTTCAGTCTTTTGACTTTGTGTGTGTGTGTATACATATATATACATACATATGTATATATATATATATGTATATATATATGTGTGTGTGTATTCTTATTGTGCCATGGAGTCATTAACTTCTACTTGATCAAACCTATTTTTAATGAGTCTGTTGCTTGGGTAAAGATTTGTACCTGTAATGTTAAGTAATTAATTCCCCCATTTCCAAGTCTTTCCCCCTTAGCTCTCATGTTCTTTCTACTTCTTTCTTCTGTTATTGTTTTAGCTGATTCAGGCATGCCCAACTCTTTCTGATCCCTTTTGCGGGTTTTTTCTCTTGGCAGACATACTGCAATGGTTTCAAATTTTCTTCTCCAGCTCATTTTATAGATGAGGAAACTGAGGCAAACAGGGTTAAGTGAATTGCCCAGAAGCAGACATCTAATAATTGTCTGAGGAGAGATTTGAACTCAGATCTTCCTGACTCCAGGCCAGAACTCTATCCACAGCATCAACTAGTTTTCTTCTAGTTCTTTCATTTCATTTATAGAATAATTTTAACTCTATAAAATGAAAAACTCTTACTTTTTTACTTCCTGAAGCACTAGTAGAACAGAGGCCCAAGCCATATTTTTCTTTAAGGCTTTGCTCAACAATGTTTTAGAGTGACTGTCTTCTTCTAGGTTTCTGTCTTAAGTATCCCCATGACCATAATAGCCTTTTATTGTGATATTATTGTTTTTATATTGGCTTATTCATTGTTCCTTCCTTTTACTTCTAGAATTTATATCAGACACTAGGACCAATCTATTTCTAGAAGGAATGTCTGTGCCTGGCTTGGTCCTTTAGCAGATTCTCTTGGGCCCTTCTGCTACTTTTTCTGGGTATTAAATGCTATGTTCTTCAAGAATTTCAGGGGCAGCTAGTGGCACAATGGATAGAACACCAGCCCTGGAGTCAGGAAGACCTGAGTTCAAATCCAGCCTCAGACACTTGATACTTACTAGGTGTGTGACCCTAGGCAAGGCACTTAACCCCATTGCCTTGCCAAAAAAAAAGTTTCAGAGGGGGCTCAGTCTATGGACATGAAAACTTTCAGAATAACTAAAATAAACTGATCAATGTCAAAGACTGATCTCTGCCCCATATCTGACTTTTGTAAGCTTCTAAGCTCATTTTGAATCTATATAACAACATTATGGACTCACCCCTAGTTGGATCTCCAGTTGACTATTGCTAGCCCCAGCCAATGAAGTTTGTGCAGATTAAGGATGACAGAAGTATAGCTTCCCTATTGTTATGAGTTCCCTGTCCTGGTTATTCGGCTGCAGGCTGTCGACTGGGCCACAGTCTTGATCTGTTGTTTGGCTCTATTGCAGAAGTTAGAGCCACGCTGTTGCTCCTCATTTGTTTTCCTCTTCTTTTTCTAATACACAACCCAAGGCCCCCAGCGACTCCCTGCCTTCTTAACCTAACTGCCCCTTCTCATTCTATGCAGTATTTGTGACCCAGTTGCAAAATTTTAGAAACAAGTCTTCAAAATAGTATTTGTTCATGATTTCTATAGAGGATCAATCCACAGACACTTAGATCTGGTCTTTCTTATTGCTTTAGTACATAGTTATAGGCCCTAATTCAGCTCCAAAGCAGGAAGGTTCTAAGTGGGGACATGCTGGCTTAGCCTGGAAAATGACTCATTGTAAATTTTCTTTGAGTTTCCTAATTAGGTTTTGGTCTGGTCAATTTCCTATCTCTTTATGTAGTAGCTACAAGAGGACTTCAGTTGTACTCTTTCCTTCTATTCAGCCATCTTGGCTGGTCTCCTCTTGTTTAATATGCCTTTGAAGCTATTTTCTCCTATTAGTAAAGTTATTGTCTCTGTCCAAAGATTTAAATTTAGAAAATCCTTTTTTATTGTTCTTCAGTTTATGACTGTCAACTCTCATTCCTCTGATAATTTTTTCAAAAGATTTTATGGACCTTAAGGTTCCATGTTTTTTCTCAGTTTCCTAAAATGCTTTGGATTTTTCCATGAATGTTATTATTTTCTAGAATCATTATCTCATAGTATTAATCCATGACCTGGGGAACAGTCAGAAGAGTCATTATTATTTATAAAATTAAGCCCCTAAAGAGGCAAATATATGGGGAATCCTTGAATGCAAGTGGTCAAGTCTAGCCACCTATCTTAACTTTGCAAGAGCAGACCTTCCCAGAAATTGGGATAAAGGGCAGTAGGCACTTTCCCTTTCACTCAGGTACCCTGATGGCCTTTTAGCAAAAACTAACCTCTTTCCACCACATGTAAACCATATTCAATCAGAATTTATTGAAATTGGCTTACTTTTGCCATATATATATTCAACTCTCACAGGGAGTTGAAATGTCCCAAGTACCTAGTGAAAAATGAAAGTTATATGTCCAAGAAAAATTTGAGGGGTATAAATACTCATACCTTGGAACTAGTAGAGCCTTTCCACTAATGTTACACCACTAAACAACATCATGAAGGGCTTGAGAGACATTCTAGTGGGGAGGGTAAAATGATTGACAGACCTGTGCCTTGGCATAGATGACTTAATTTGTAGAAGACTCATAGGTCTGCCAAAGCATTAGGGTATCAGTGCAGAGCAGGAGTGAGATTCTTAAGTTTCCACATTAAAAATATCTCAGCTTCTAGGAACCACTTTAACACATCAGACAATGTAAAAATTCTAAAGGACTTTGGAACTTGGAATTCTTGTCTGAACAGCCAAAGAAAATGTTATTGGTCAATTTATATGGGCAATTCAGTAAATCTACATTATTATGCAAAATCAATATTTAAAATGACACATCAAAACCTGAAGAAAAAAGTTTATTCAGCTCAGGAACAACAGAAAAAGGCTCACCATAGAATTAGAAGAACTCTAGCTGATTCTTAAAATTGGGTCACCTGAGCAAGTCACTTAAACTTTCTGAAACTCAAAGTATCATGAAAGGAAGTTAATACTTTCAAGATTTATTTCATCAAATTATTGTGAAGAAAACATTTAAACCCCACATAAAATATAATGTGCTAAGTAGATAAGACATTATTATTTCATAGGATGCATAAAATAATGAATATACGTATATGTGAATTACGTATATGTGCATACATATATAGGTGTACCTGTACATTTATTCATATATTCTCTAGTATATTGAAAGAATATTTACTGCCAGTAAGAGCCTGACTTAACTCAAGTAGCAGATAAAGTAATAAACACCATCAACACAAATTACTTAGAAAACTAAAGAATCTAAAACATGTATTAATGCAACTTCTCTAGGCAATCTCTAATTTTATGTTATTTTAGCATAAAATTAATCTTGCAATTAAAAATACAGCATACTATTTATAGCATCCAGTAGTAAGTTTCTGTGGATTGACATCAGAGATATATTCATATACTTCTGAGATGTTTATGTATGAACTCTAACAGGTCAACTTAAATTTTCCTTTATGTTTTGTTTTGTTTCTTTTTAAACCAGTATATCTAATGCATTACATTAAGAGATCTAATTGTATTCTATAGGGAAGAGTTAAAATAAGACAATAAAAATATAACGTAGTAAACTAGAATAGCTTAAGCTAATTAATTCCAACCCGAAGCATTAAACATGTTAGCTCACTGTTGAATGCCACTATCATTAAAATGGTTTGGATCTTTAAGGCATGCTCCCTGCCTATACTTCAACAATTTCTCACTTAAATTTAATGTCTGAAATGATGATAATTGGTACCATGTGGGAGTGATACTTTGCACAATATATAATACTTGTGATTCAGCACTTCCTCCAGATTCAGTACATAAGATCATAAGACCATATGTTCCCATCTGGAATTGACCTTAGATACAATTTAGTATAACCTCTTCTAACTGAGATAATTCAAGTTTTGTTTTTCTGTTTAAAATGCATATCTCACAAATCAGTCTAGTAGACAAACTATGTTGAGCTTACATGTGCTTACTCAGCTCAATTCAGACCTCAATGTTAGTCCAAATTTTAGAGGTGAAGCATCCCACATGATAATCTCAGGACATCAGCCTTGTTCATAGCTTTTCTAGCTAATAATTCTAGGCTACTTGGGATTAGGGTTTGTCAGGTTCTATATTAAAATAGACAAAGGGACCTATAGTTTTTTTAATGTATCAATCTAAGTCAGCTACCTTTGAATATAGATAGACAGATAGATATCAATTATATATCTATATCAGTATATATCAATACACACACATATAGATAGATAGATAGATAGATAGATAGATAGATATAGAATCATTTTGGTCAAGTTCCTTTTGTTTCAGAGGCTCTTTGGTGTTATTTTCTCAAGCTATTTCTGTTGCTACATTTCCCTCTAGAGGAAGACATCCATTTCAATTTGCATGATATAATTCAGGTCATTGGCCAAATGATAGAGAAATAATTATTTAGCTAGTTAAATCAGTAACCATTTGATTTATAACCAATGACTAAGCTTCTTTCTTTGATATTCATTCAGATGGCAAAATAGTGTGGTGATTTTTTTTACCCTCTGAATCAAAAAAAGATTAATTGCAGTAATCAGAGAGATTGCTTGATAAATAACTTTCATGACCCCTGAAAACCCAGAAAAGCATATAGTTATTTTATTATACATTATTAGGTTATTCAATATATTTTTGCAATAAAATAGTACTGATTTTCTACATCTTGCATCAGCAAGTATTTTCTGTAAAGGGATAGAAAGCAAATATTTTAGGCTTTGCAAGTCAAAAAGTAAAATCAATGTATTATGTAGATATTTACATGATAAGAGAGAAAACAAATGTGCATACATTCTAATTGATGAAATGAAATGTAATAACAATAAAAATAAAACATATTTTGGTGAAACAGGTCTAGAATATAATTTGGACGGGATAACATTTCAAGTAAGTGGGCTTCAAAATTAGTGTTTCCTATCATTAAAACAAATGGAAAATATTCATCTATTAAAAACTGACCTGTAATGAGATTTTGCATATTTCATATCTGAAAAAGTCTTTTTACTATCAAATGCTGACATCACTCCATATACATAATTTTATTTGAGAATATTTGTCACTTTGAAGGCATTTATACAATATTGAGATTCTTTTCTTGATTGTTGTCTTTTGCATGTCATTATATTGCAGATTAAACATTTTCAGTTGAAGGTTAGGTGGAAGTTAAATGCATTTTGAAATAGGAAGATTTCTTTTACATTTGAAAAAATGATGAAAAAATACCGCTGTAACTGTAGTTTGAGCTCAGGAAACTATAACCACTGTAATTTTCATAGCATGGAAAGTGTATAAATCAGCTTGACATTATTCATGATTCATTAGTTGTCATTGAATTAACTTTACTACAAGATAAGTTTGGTTTATGAATGCCATTTTTTCTTTGCAATTTTATGTTGACTTTATTAAGAAATATCAAGTCTGTAGCAAAAGCTAATTTCCAAAGCCATTCAGTATTCAATAATAGTGATTAAGGATGGTTCTTCTCATCCAGTTAACTTTCACTCTTGGCCTTGAGCTAAAAAGTAATAATAATAATAATTCTTTGATAGTTTTCTTCAGCAGTTATGTACTGGTAATCAATTAACACAATAATAATAATTAAATGTTAAGGTACCTCAATATACATGGTTTATAACTGTCAAGCTGTAACTGTGTCATTGTGATTTGTAGTTTACAGAGAAGCAATGTGATGTGATAAGTATACCACATGTGGTATTTGTTAGGAAAACTCAACTCTACCATTGTAGAGGCAAAGAAGCCACAGATAATAAATAAACAAATAAGCATGGCTGTGTTCTAATACAACATTATTTATAGATGCTGAAATTTCAATTTCATGTCATTTTCAGTTATTACAAACTCTTCTCTTGATTCTTTGACCATTTAGAATTTTTTTAAAAAGTATAGCTCACAAGCTTTACAAAACAGGTGGTAGGCTGTATTTAGCCTGTGGGATTTAGTTTAACCTCTGTCACTAGAAGCCTTTTCTGATCTAACCAGATGCTATTATTTCCTTCTCTCCAGATCAACTTGAATTTATTTTGCAAATGCTTATGTATGAGCATGTTGTCCCCCTGCCTTCTTAGAACATAACCCTCTTAAGAGCTTGAAATATTTCATTTTTGTCTTTGTTACCTCCTTTACTGCTGAACCAGATTAAAATGTACCTGGGAAAAGTTTTAACTAGCACATAGTAGGCACTTTGCTAAATGCTTGTTGTTTTATAATAATTATTATTATTATAAATGGTTGTTTCTTTGGTGGAAATAATACTTATCCCCAAGTTGTGATGGACAACAGATAAAAAAAATTACTCTGGGTTTTTTACTATCCACATAAATGTCTATTTTTCCATGCTGTTGCTATTTGCCTTGGATGTAACAGGTGCTTAATGAATGTTTATTTATTGACTGATTGACTTGTTTCCCTTATGATTCTATGATTTTAATGTAATTGGAATGTATGGCACAGTATATAAAATGAATTCTCCTAAGATTATTGTATTACTACATCTTCTTACAATGCTGTTAATTTTTCATTTATAAATTTAGATTTTATATATTCAATGAATATAGATTTGGGGTATAGAAGCTTAAGTTTTATATTGTTTTGTTGTTTAAAGCTTGTATCAGTATAACGAAATTTTCTTGTTTATTTTTATGCTGTGAATATATGTACACCTAAATACACTAAGAAAATATATTCAGATATGTGTGTACATATATACAAATATACACATATATATGATAGTACAATTGTATCTCCTACTTTGTTTTCCTTCATCTGATGCATCTTATTCTGCTCATGCCCTTCTCAAGTGTGTTTCTTGAAAACTAAAGGTTTTTGTTTTCTTGGAATTTTGTTTTCTTATTCAATTTGTTATTGATTGGCTTTATATTGGATTATTTGATCTATTAACAAATTTAACAAATTAACAAAATTGAAGTAATGAAATTTAGGTTTATATTTTCCTCTGTGAGTCTTTTATATTGTTTTTTTTTGTTAACTAATAGGCTTTTCCCCCTTTTAATGTGGTAATTTGTATCTTCAGTTGCTTCAGCTTAATCTATATTAAGTTAACATTATCCCCAGAAGTTCTTTTCCCTCTTTCTTTATTCCTTCCTCCTTCCTTCCTTCCTTCTTCCTTCCTTCCTTCTTTCTTTCTTTCTTTCTTTCTTTCTTTCTTTCTTTCTTTCTTTCTTTCTTTCTTTCTTTCTTGGCAATTGGGGTTAAATGACTTGCTCATGGTCACACAGCAAGTAAGTGTCAAGTATCTGAGGCCACATTTGAACTCAGATCTTCCTGACTCTAGATCTGGTGATCTATCCCCTGATCCACCTAGCTGCCCCCTTTCCTTTATCTTTAACACTAACCTCCTGTTTTTTGCCCTTCCCCTAAATTTTGGAATTTTGTTTAACTCATTTTTTTCCTTTTTATTTATTACACTTACTATTTATTTCTTTCCTTCTTTTTTTCTGTCATGTAGAGTAAAATCCCCTTGTCTGCTCCCTTTCAATTTTTATACATTGTTTATTCATTTTATTTATTTTTAAATTTTATTTCTGTCTTTTTATAAAATATATTTCCCTCATTTTCTTCATATCTTGATTTTTTGTCTGTTCTACACTTATTCTTTGATTCATTACTTTTTAGTCCTTATTCAGTTTCTGCATTCCTCATAAAATTAAAACTTTTAAGACTAATTTTGAGTTGCCTCTTCAAAATGGTTTCTGTATTATTTCCTTGCAAATCTTTCTTCCTTACCCCCTTTTTCCTTTTGGGTTTCTCTCCTAGAAATACCAATTACTGAAGCTGATAGAGAACATACTGTGACATAGTAGGAATTTTCTTATGTCTCTGATTATATAGTTCATTATTAACCTTTGTCTTCCCTATGGCCCCCTCCACCCCATTTGACACAATATCTCTTTTCTGGATCCATGCATTCCCACCCTTCTGGGTGTCAGTTGTTCCCTCCATCACTTTCATCCCCAGAACTCTGATTCCCCTTGTCCTGAAACATCTCCTCTCATCTTATATTTCAAATTAGTAATCAATTTATGTCTCTAGGCAGGTTGTTTCTCTGTCTAGCACTAGTCCCTCTCCTGAGGGATTGCGTAGCATCTCTATGCTGATTCACTGCCTAACTATGTACACTCTCAGACTAGCACAAACCTTGGCATCACCCAATCTCTTATTCCCATTCAGCCATGGAGATTTCATCATTATGGTGTGCTGCTACCAGCGCTGTTACCTACATTGTCATTTTCAAGTCTATCATTATCATTTATTTCCTACTCTTATCCCTGGTATTGCTGCCACCACTTCTTTCTTAATGCTATTGTTCTTTTGAAATGAAGGCATGTAGGAAAAATATGTAGGGCCAGCTAAATGAAATTATGATAGGCCTACTGCCCTAATTGGAATGTACACAGAAACTATTCATTTAAAGGTATGGCAAATACTTCTTACTTGACTATTTTAGTAGAAGCTCCTCAGCTAGCTGAATTAGAACAACTGAATTCCATTTATATCTCCCCCAAGCAATTTGTACCTCATGTGGTTAGATTCTACTGTTTAGTATTTTTAGGGCTAGGAGAAAACACTCATACCTCTTTTTATTCTGAATTCCAACACCTCTTCAGTAAGTAGGAGCAGGCCAAGCAAATTACCATGAGTCCAAAATGAGACTCAATAAAAAACTAGAAATACTAAATATGGAGGCAAAATTGGTGATCCTGCCCACTACCTGCCACAGTAGCACAGGCACATATTCATTGCATTTGTTAATATCCAATTTATATTATGGGTATCGTATCTAGAAAATAATCAGCAATGCATGCCTAATATTCTTTTAAATGTATAGTTATGAGCATGTTGACATAGACATTTGTAAAGGTTCACTTTTTACTTCCATCCACAAGGATTGTGAGAACAAAGACAAATACTGGAAAACTAGAGTCCCATTACCCACTGATGTAAGGATATAGAAGTAGATTTAAACGAAAGATTAATGGGAAAAAAGCATAGTACTGATTCTTATAAATTTGCCTACTCTTTTACAATTTATTGTAGCATCTCTTAAGTGACTCAGTACATTAATTGGCATCCAAGATGGTTTGACTTGGAATTATGTATCCTATGGCCAGGGTCATGTCTAACCTCACATTAAACACATCCTCATAATATAGCACTAGATATCATAATTTAATCCAGATCCAATTTCCAATTTATTTCTCATTTTCATTTTTATTAACATATGGAAAGATATTTCACATGCATAGCCCTTCCCTATTCAGGGTAGAAAACACTTTGATAATTAGAAGAAAAAATATGGGGAAAGTTTAAAATCAAGAAAAGAGAAGGAAAACATTAAGAATATAATAGTAAGTATAGGAAAAATATGTTTCTTTCAAAATACATTTAGTTTAATACATATTTTTACATAAAGTTCTTACTTTCTTGTATTCTCTGGCTTGCTTCCAATGGATAAAATGTTTCAATAATTGTGATTTCAGTGTAAATTGTATTAAATTTCTAGAGCACCAATCATGATAATGATGAGATGCTTGGGAAAAACAAAATGATCAACATAGATTTACAGCTGTAAGGTACCTGAGAGATTATATAATTCACCCCCCCCCTTAATTTATAGATGAGGCCTAAAAAAAAGTTTGTGCAGCTCATTATTAGTTTTGTCTTCTCTATTGGTATTCTCCTGCATTTGATATGATATCTCTTCTCTGAGTCCATATGTCAGTTGCCTTCCATCCCCAGAACTCTGATTCCCTTTTTCCTGAGACAGTTCAGGAGATTTCCCAGGACTCATTGCTAGAGTAGTGACTAGTAGAGTGTTTCTTCAATTTTTAAACAACCACTAATTCCAGAAAAGCCAAAGTACACATTCTAAGGGGGAAAAAACAATAGAATCATTAATAACTAATCCAATTGTTATTATATTTTTGGAAAGTCAGCGAACTTCTAAGTCTTATTACCATTTTTATGCTTTTTTTCCTAGCTAGAAAATAATATTTATAATTATTGTAATTATTAATTTATACCCCATGATTAGATCTTTGCCAAGAAAAAAATTATTATCTTTAAGGAATCTACCTTTCCCTATTCATTTTATTTGATGGAAAAAATGGTTGAATTAGAAATCTTGAAATTCAAATCAGAGAATATAGATGTGAATGATCTATAAACAGCAAAGTATTCCAAAATGAATAGAAAGAAAAAACAAATTATTCTACAGTGGGTTTAAACTCTCTTAAAAATAAAAGCATGGCCAACTCCAAGTAGAGAGTTTTTCATTGTTAGTGAGATAAGAATGTTAACATCGGCAAACTAGGTAATCCTTATACAATTTTTTCCCCCAAAGCAGAAATGTTGGAAGAAAGAAACTCAGAGATGAAGGAAAAACAAAAGGGATTGAGGAAGGAAGAGAAGGAAGAAAGGAAGAAGAAAGTAAAAAAGGGAGAGTGAAAGGGAGGTAGAGAAAAGGGGAAGGAGGGAAGGAAGGAAGGAAGGAAGGAAGGAAGGAAGGAAGGAAGGAAGGAAGGAAGGAACGAAGGAAGGAAGGAACGAAGGAAGGAAGGAACGAAGGAAGGAAGGAAGGAAGGAAGGAGAAAAAAGAAGAGGATTTGAAAAATCAGTTTGACTGTCTATATTGTTGTTATTCACTGGATAATTGCTCCACTTCAAATTTTGCTAGGGCTGTGGAAATTTCCCTTAACTGTCTCCGGTGTTTTTATCATGCATATGGAACAACTTTACACAATTAAGAAGAAAACCTTTCCCTTGCTTTCATAATTACATACTTACATGCTAATTTTTTTTTTCTGAATGGCAGTGATATTTTCTGTTGAATGGATAACATTTTTACTGTGTGGTTGTAAAAGAGCATTTAGAAAGAAGTAATTTTAATCCTGGGATAATAGCTATCAGAAGAAAATAGCACTTGAATATCATTCTTACTACATTAGATGAGTCAACTATGCTCCCACTTGCTGACTTGAGTGGATGGTATGTTTTGAACACACACCAATATAGAAACGTACCTAGCATTGAGTAAGATTAGACCCAGCTGAATTTGAAATAAGACGCATTTACCAAACTTACCCATTCTTATTTTATTTTCTAGTTTGTTCATTTGTGGGAGGAGTGTGAGGCTACTTTTGCAATATCACTTCTATGTCTTACTACAATAAGGAGATGATGTACTTCAAAAACACAGCAAAAGATGAAATGCATGAACTCAGAAACAAAATGAAACATAAAACTGAAATAACAGCAGAAAATGGAAAATGGTCAATCATAGTCAAATGAATTTAAAGTCTTCGTTCAAGTTTACTTTTGTATAAAAGTCATCCTTTAAGGTTATTAGCAATCAAAACCTTCATATTGTTTACAATGTGAGCTTAAATTAAGGAGGAAATTTACCAAGAATTATGCTTTCATTAATGTTACATTTTAAAGTATTCACTTGGCATTTTAATGTGAAAACACTTAAACACTTCCCTATTTCATTGCATCTTTAAAATTTTCTACTTGAGGTCATTGCTTACATTTTCTACAGAAAGATAATTGAAACTTTAAATCAAACAATTTCAGAGAAGAAATTTTCTGTAATGGTTGGCGGCACTTAATTCAAAATGATTTCTCCTTTGATAATGAAGGTAATAGATTAATCTAAAATATTATCAAGGGAGCAATTTAGTTTCCCAACTTCTTTTGTATTGTTATACTTCTTAGTAACTGACAAGTATCTTTTTCATGGATAAATTAACCTTGGTAAAATAGCAATATTTAGAAAGATTAAAGGTGTAGAATGTAAATTAAATTCAAGTGAAATATATCCAATAGAAATCTCTCTAGGAATACAGTCAAATAAAAAATCTCAAAGATCTGCAGTGTTGTTGTTGTTTTGTTTTGTTTTGTTTTTTGAGGGGGGGTTCGTCCCAATCAGTTTATAATGCACTATAAGGAGGAAACAGTCAATAGTATTGGTCATATTATCAACAGACAATTCTGAAAGACATGCAAACCACTGGAATAACTCAACTTTTAGATTCTTTAATTTGGTCACATCTGTATTACAGAATTTCATAGATGGGTCTTTACTGGTCATTTAGCTCGCCTTTCACATTTTGCAAATCAGAGAATTGAGTTTACAGATACATATGTGTGTGTGGATTTATTATATGTATGCATGTATGAGTGTGGACTTTCTCAACATTCATATCATATTTAACCACCATTGACTGAAAGATGATGATGATGGTGATGATATTAATACAGTGCTTCAAGTTATGCATAATACTTTATATAGGTTAATTCATTACATCCTCATAGCAACCCTACACTATTATTATCCTCACTTTACAGATGAGGAAACTGAGAAAAGCTTAGACAGATTAACTGACTTGATGAGGGTTACATAGCCAATAAGTATCTGAGGCAGAATTCAAACTCAAATCTTTGTGACTGCAAGTTCTGCACCATATCACGTACATGTCTACCATGTGTTTACCATGTGTCAAATATCCTGGTAGTCTTGGGAGAGTAACAGAAAAAAAAGATTTAGAAGAACCACATCTATCATTTATTAAGTTACAATCAATGTGGGCATATGATATAGCCATAGACAATTAATACAGAGTAAAGAAAGAGGCCCAGGATACTATACACAGGCAGAGGACAGAATGATTTCTGATAGGAAGCAAAAGGGAAAAGTTCCAAGAGGCATTAGCACTTAAGAGGGGTTTTGAAAAATGAGCAGAATTTCTATAGGCAGAGATGAAATGAAGGGTCCAAGAAAGAGATGTAGAAAAGAATGGCATATATAGAGATTTCAGGAGTGGAGCAAGTGATAGTTTGCTGAAGCATAATATATACAGTAGGGAATAAAGTGAGTTAAGATAGTAAAGTGATGCTATAAAAGCATAGGATTTGAGGTCTAGTCTAGTTTTATTGTACAGATGAGGAAAATGAAACCAAGAAAGGTTAAGTAAGTTATCCAAGGATATGACTAGTAGATGGAATGACTGAGATAATTTGCCATACTTTAAAGGGCCTTGCCTAGCAGACTAAAGAAATTTCACTTTATTTGTCCGGCAAAAGAGAACCATTTGAAAGTTGAAGACAAGAGTAGTGACGTAAACCAATAAATTGAGCAAGTTTACTGCAACAGCAGCATTTGGAGTGAATTAGAAATGTAGAGATTAGTGGGCAAATTATTACCATCATCCAGTTTGGTAAGGAGGGCCTGTGGAGGGATCTAGCAGTGGGGACATATACTAGGAAGTAAAGATGGAGGATATTATGGAAAAAAGAATTGAGGGATAAGACAAATAGGTTTGGTGAGGGAAGAGAGGAAGGAAGAGGCCAAGAGAACCTTGAGGTTTTCAGTATAGTTAATTGGGATTTCCCAATTTTGATAAAATGGACAGACTTTCAAAAGATATAATTGAACTATTGAAAAATAAAATACTCATGTCTGAAATTTGTTCATTAATTCAATGGATATAATTTCCTCATTGAAAGTAGTATGCATTTAATACTTGAAAGACACAAAGTATAGATAAGAATCAGCCTTTGCCCTTAATGAGATTACAATGTATGTTTTTTTAAAAAAATTTCTTCTTCACAGGATTATATGAAACTATATTTTTATGATGGGACTATCTTTGAAATGCATTGACCATAATGCATGTATTATCATTGCCTTTGGCAATAGGAAAGTCTTTTGAATTTTTCAATTAAAAATCTTTTCAGGGTAAGAACATGGAAAGGATGTTTTATTTAAAATAACAAATATAATAATTCCAATAAACATGGAACATATAATTCTATTTCTATATGAGGCTTTAAAATCAACTATAAAACAGATTCAACAAACATCTATTTTAGTGGCATGTTGAGATTTTGAAATAGTTACCATTACTGGAATGAACATATTCCAAAGTTTTGAGTGGGATACTAAAATTAGAATAATTGAATTTTTTTTCCAATTTGACCAAATCTATACAGATCTATTCTTATGTAAATGTATCAATCTATATGCAAGAATGATACCAAACTTGCTTGTATGGATAAATAAGTAATGATTTATGAATATCAAGTCCCACAGTCTATGGAAGTATTTTATTCTTTTCTATATTTATGGTTATTATTCATATAGATGACATATATGTTTATATACAGATGTGTATATATACATGCATGTAGATATTGCATATTTATTCTATGCATTACACTTGTGGATTACTATGGAATTTTTAATGTGTCATGAAATTCCAGAGCTAGAAGTAAGGTAAGAGATTATTTCTCATCCAATCTATTAATTTTAGAAATGCAAAAACTTACTTGCAGAGAGATGATTGAGAAGAGAATTCATTTTTGTTGACTAACAGACCAATAAAGAGTTAGGTGGTGCACTGGTATGCTGAGCCTCGACTCAGGAAGACCTCATTTCAAATATGGCCTCAGAGCCTTGCTAGCTATGTAACTCTGGGCAAGTCATTTAGCCCTTTTGCCTCAATTTCCTAATCTGTAAAATGAGCTGGAGATAGCATAACTCTCTAGTATCTTTGCCAAGAAAACCCCAAATGGGGTCACAAAGAATTGGACATGACAAGACAAAGAACAAGATAAATTAGTTTTCTTTTACTACATGCTATATAACAGATACTCCAGCCTCTCAAAGATGTTACTATTTAAATGCTGGGAAAAAAGATATCATGTATACAAAATTATAGATAAAAATAGCTCTGATGAGTAAATATAGAATGGTCAGAAGGGGGCAGTAGTGCATTGAGTTAACATTATGCTTAATTCATAGACAAAATTAGATTGAAAGAACTTTTAAAGATATTCTATCCTAATTCTATTTTTTTTGCATATGAAAAAATTGAGGACTAGAGAGGATAAATAAATGACTTACACAAGACCACTGAGGTAAAAAGAAGCAGAGTCAGATTTTGAACCTAGGTCCCCTTACTCCAAATCTAATCCTTTCCCTTCCACCTTCTTACTCCTGCCAAATACTTTAATCAAGTTTTATTGCAACTAGTATGAAAATACATATGTAATATGTGTAATAGCATATAATACCACCATCAGAATATTGGCATTAAAGACAGATTTTTGTTTCAGATAGACATGTAGAGAAATTAAAGGAGCTTTTAATTTTATCAAAGGCAATTCAGCCCTCTATGCTCCTGATGCTCAATTGCAACTAACCATTGTCCACTTTTGTGCTCTATAAAAGATGTAAATATACTGGTGATGGATGAGCTCCATAGATTGTCCAACTAGTTTCATGTCATAATCTCAACAATGGGTATTATTCATCTAATTAGTCATAGTCAATATACATTTATTAATCATTTACTATGTGCCAGAAACTGTGCTAAGGCAGGAATATAGATAAAAGCAAAAACGTGATCTCTACCCTTGCATAGCTCCCACATGAAAATAACTATGTACATACAAGATATATGCAGTGAAAGTGGAAGGTAATATTGTGAAGGCATTAGAAATTGGAGAATGCAGAGGTAGGAAAAGCCTTCCACAGAAGATGACATTTGTGCTAAGTCTTTGAGGAATCCAGAGAAGCTAGACCCTTGTAGCAAAGAAGACATGGGACATAATAAGTGCAAAGGCCAAAGGTTGAGAAATGTAGTAGTGTGAGGTACAGCAAGTAGGCTAATGTAACAGATCATATATTGAATCAATGGGAGTAAATCATAACAGGGCTGGAAAAATAAGATATCAGATTATGAAGGGCTTTATATGGCAAACAGGATTTTGTACAAAATCTTGTAGGTAAGAGGGAACCACTGGAGTTTATTGAGTTGGGGATAAGAAAAGTCACACTTAGGGGGTCAGCTACGTGGTGCACTGGGTAGAGGTGCAGGCATAGAGTCAGGAAGGTTGAAGTTCAAATTCATGCTCAGACTTTTCCTAGTTGTGTGACCCTGGGCAAGTTATTTCACTTCTTTTCATCTCAGTGTTCTCATGTGTAAAATAGGGATGATAATAATAGCACTACCTCCCAAGGTTGTTATGAGGATAAAACAAGATATTTGTAAGATGCTTAACCTAGTACCTGATACATTGCAAGCACTATAGAAATGTTATCTATTATTACGGTGCTTTAGGAAAATCACTAGCAGAAGAGTTGGGGATAGGTGAAGAAAAATTGTAAGACTAAAGCAATAGTCCAAGTGAGAGATATTAAGTGCCTATGCTAGGATAAGCAGAAAATATACAATAAATGTTGTGATTATAGAATTTCCAAGATCTTTTAATGAATTAAATATGAGTGCTAAGTGAGTTTGACTAATCAAGATTGACATCTAGGCTGCCATTTTGAGAGACTGTGAGAAATGGGGATGCTGATTATTATAATAACAAATCATATTTTAAAAAGTGATTTAATGTTTACAAAGTGCTTACATATATTATCTCATTTGATTTTCACAATAGTCAAGTAAAGCAGATACTATTATTTTTTTCCCCATTTTACCCATGAGGAAACTGAGATTGGAAGAAGTTAAGTGACTTGACTATGGTCACAGACACATCAAAAATAGTATTTTCAGAGGTTCTTCCAAAACATCTCATTATTCAATTAACAATATTTTAGCAAGGGGAAAAAATTGAGCTATTGGCAATGTGTGTCATTGTGACGACTTTATTTTCTCCTATTTCCCTTTTGGTTTTTGTTTGACTTTTAGTACCTGAGCTTTGTTACACACAGTTAACTTCAGACAGAAGAATGGCAAGATGACACTTCATCTGAAGATATAACATATAAAAATGGGGGGGGGAATGGAATTATAAGCTTGAATGGATAGCTTGTTGTTGAAGGCCATGCAGCAAATGAAGATTCAGGCATGGGAGCTGCTCAGAAATATATCTTTACTCAGCAAAGCACTAAAGCTGCATAAAATATGCATCTTTCTTTAGCAAGAGCAGGTAAAAAAAAATGATGCTTACTTTTAAAATACCAGTCACATTCATCCATGATGCTTTCTAGGTACCCTTTGTGTTATGTCCAGAAATTGAAGTATACACTTCTCCAGTTACTTCCCATTGCTAACTTCCTGTATTCCAGATCCTCCTTTGGGACAGTAATCCCCATAGTATTACAATTTCTAATTCCTTGACTAGCAGTGGTACACTAGCACTCATGTACATACAGAAAAGGAAGATTTTCTTCAACGGCTGTCATAACTATGTTCTGAAATGATGAGAATTCGGTAATGAAGGTGACGGGCAAGAAGGGGAACCGTAGAGAGTGGTGAAGTGACTTCAGAGTACCTGGGTTGAAATCCCACCTCTGGCACTTCCTATCTCTTCTACTTTGGCAAATTACTTAATCTTCATGGGTCTCAGTTTCTCCATCTACAAAATGAAAGCTTAGTTGGCCTGTGAGCCCTTCTATTTCTATGTCTATAATCCATTTCCTAGTTTAAAGTACTTTGCAAGCCTTAAAGAGAAATATGCATATTCACTGTTTGTTGTTGTTGTCATTGTTGTTGGTGGAACTGAGTAATGAGAAGAGATTTTTACTTGAAGTAAGAAGACCTGGATTCATTTCCTGCCTCTAACACATATTGGCTGTATTGCCCTACACAAGTCACTTAACTTCGCAGTGTTTTTAACAACTCTTAAAGAATACAAATTGAGAAGAAGATGATGATTTGCAATGGTAGAAGAAGATTCCTCACTCAAGAATTCCCTACCCCAAAGAAATCACAAGTCCAGTCCTATCCCTATAAATATTATTGTTCTCATCGTCATTATCATTATCAACAAAATCATCATCATTGTAATTTCTCACTCATTTAAAAGTATATTCTCCCTCTGTGATCAGAATGCAAATATCAGTCCCAAGCACACCTATTTCAAAAGGGGATATTGGCTCAGAATGGAATTCACATGGACCTGGACAACAGTAATGAATGTCCTTAATTAGGATTATATAGGACTCAATTCCTCACTCCTTTCTGGGGAAAGGTAATAAATGATACAAGTTAAAAGTAAATGCAACAATGATGAAGAATTAAAACTAAAATAAATAAATAAATCTAAAAAGTTCTTTTGCATTTGAAATTTAACCATTACACATTTCAAGAGGTATGCACAAACAAGCATAGGGGAAGATGTGAAATCTCTCTTTTCTACACTATAACTTTTTTGGGCACAAGTTTGGGAAACTGAAACCTATCTATGCAGGTACTATGGATAACATTTTCATGGCTGGTGCTAATTTGCATATCCTCCAATCACACGCTTCCAATTCAATGTGAAAGATATGCCCATAAGCCCTAAGGTGCCAAGGTATAGCTGAAAGATTGGCTGATAACCTTATTCAGTTGGTGCTATTTCTTAATGGAAGCAACTGTAATTACTGGGATGTGCTTTTTAGAAGAGAAGAGAAAAAGGAAGTTTCTTTGTGGAAAAAATGCATCAGTTCAGCTCAGCAGTCAAGCTTGTGACTCATTCTGGTGATTACTGAGAAAATTCCTCCTCGTTAGGCCACTTTTCAAATTTTCCATCTACTAAGCATCACTTTGAGACAATTTGGTCACGTCAATGAAAAAATAATTCTGAAAGCATACAATTACAAACCAGCATGAGGTGAGTCATCATTGAGCTTAAAAACAAAGGATTCTCAACTTGCATGATATTTTTCTGTGATGGCAATGGATCAACGGAGCCTCTGGAGTTAGTACTTTTGGAAAATGCATACCTGAATATCAATGTTTCTTCCTACCACTAAGGAAGGGGTGTGTACCCTTCCTAAAATTCATATGAATCATACCAGCCTAAAATGACCATCTAACTATTCAACAGAGGCCAAGGCAACTTAACAATATGTTGGCAAACTTAACATTTGAATTCACGCAAAATCTTATAATACAATCATACACTTCTCTGTGCCATTGGGATTACATTTCAATTCAATCTTACATGATCCATCTTTAGAGTTTATTGAGAGTCTTTATATCTAGCTTCACATAAGAGGAAAAGTCAGAAAACCTGGCTTTAAGCTCTTTCATTTATGCTTTGCATGATGTTGCTCAAGTTACTTACTCAATCCTTCTGAGTCTGGGTTTCCTTGCCTGCAGGTGAAAGATATAACAACTGGCCTACATGCCTCATAGAGTTAATCTAAGGAAAGAGTTGTGCATATCATAAAGAGATACATAAAAATGAGGTATAAATACAGAATCTACATAGAAATATGTGCTCTTATATCTGAAAAACAAAGAGGAATCTCCTCTGCATTATCCCCTGTAGAAAGAAAGCTAGGTTTGGCTTGAGAGGACATGAGTTCAAATGCCAATTCTCTGGTACATTTGACAATTCCCATAGGTTTTATTGGCTGCAAGTACAGTGTGAATCAGCAATGGCAACCAATAAAATCAAATGAGCTATTCAGGTATATTAAGAATGACACACCTTCCAGAATTGTGGAAGTTAACAGTTGCATTGTGCCCTACTCTGGTCAGACAGCTTCTGGAGTATTTTTCCCACTACAGTCTGACAATGTAAAACTGGAGAGATGTTGTTGTTTGTTGTTGTTGTTATTGTTGTCATTGTTGTTAAAGCAATCAGGATAGTGAAGCACCTTGAATAAAGCCATATGAGGATTTAGTGAGGAAACTGTAGATGTTTAGCCTAGAGGAAAGTTTAGGGGAACATCATAGGATTCAACTTGTTGAATTTGGCCCCAGAAGGTAGATAAGGATCAAATGGTTGGCAGTCGTAAAAAGGAAAAATTAAACTTGATATCAGGAAAAACAAAGAATTCCTAACAAATAAAGCCATACAAAGGGGTAATGAGCTAATGGGCTTGCTCTAGAGGTGGTATATTTCCCACTACACACACACACACACACACACACACACACACACACACACATTTACTCACTCACTTTTGAATGACTTTAAGCATAGACTGGATGACCAGTTTTTGGATATGTAGTAGGAATTATTTTGGGGCATGAATTAGACAAGATGGCTACTGAGGTTGCTTCCATCTCTCATGTTTAGCAATATTGTAATTCTGTGAAATCACATTACCTGGGCATCATTTTCCTAATATAAAAATGAGCTGGTCTCTTCCATCTCTAATTTACTGTCCTAATATTTCATGACAAAGGGTCATTCAACCTATACTTGAGCACCTCCTGTAAAGGGGAGCCTATAACTTCAGGAATCAGCTCACTAGGAACAGCTAGGTGGTGCAGTGGATAGAGCTTCAGTCTTGGAGTCAGGATGACCTGAATTCATATCCAGCCTCAGACACTTGACACTTACTAGCTGTGTGACCCTGGGCAAGTGACTTAACCTCAATTGCCTCACCAAAAAACCAAAAAAAAAAAAAAAGGAATCAGTTCACTTTTTGGCATATTGCTCACATAAAATATTTTGGTCCTGTGGATTTGGGGTTTGTTTCTTCAGGCAATTTGGAAGGGGCTTGAGATATATAGATAGATAGAGATATATGCACATGTATGTATATGTCTACGTATGTATGTATGAATGTATGTATGTATATATATATGTATGTAGGTAGACAAGTTGAATTTAAAAGAGCCTTTGGCAGTTCTCTCTTACAGAAATACATTTGTTTAGTTTGCATTTCATGACAAAGCTTAGAGGGCATCATAGCACAAACCACTTCCATTTTGACCAAGCCTAAACTGTTGATATTCTCATTGTTAGTAATAAAGATCCATATTAAGTTACATTCTACCTATAATTGCAGATGGGTATACCAGTTGTAAGTATCAACATTCATTTTCTCTTCCTAGTCTTTAGTGTTAATATAGGAGATACACACACATATGTATGTAAATGTATGCATACATACATGTATAATGTGTATATAATATTTTATATGTGAAAAGAGTGGAATATCTATGTCCATTTGAAGAAGAAAGGGCATAAGCATTTATTAAATGACTTCTTTGTGCTAAGTACTTTACAAATATTATCTCTTTTGATCCTCACAACAACCCTGTGAGGTAAAGGCTATTATGATCTCCATTTTACAGTTAAGGAAATTGAGATAGGCAAAGGTTAGTGACTTTTCCAGAGTCAAACAACTAACTACCATCTGAGGCTAGATTTAAACAACTGTCTTCCTGACTCCAGGCCCATTTTGCCTTGCTTGAGTAATCTAACATGGTCAGCAAAGCTAATATCTTAAAAGTACAAAATAATTGCCTACAGAGATAATAATGGCATTTTGCTTTTCTCTCCCCTAAATATTTTCATCTTTTACTAAGATGTTTATAGGGAAACAATAGACTTTATTTATTAACTATAACAATCTCCCCCTAACATATATAATGAATGCATTTTTATTCTGGCTGTAATTTGTCGCACATACAAATGCACACCCACAAAAATCTCTAAGTACTGACCACATTCCAAAATATTATGGCAAACAGAATGGATCAATATTACATAAACAGATCATGAGAGCTAGAACTAAGGAATATTTTTCACTGCTGAGGATCACAATGAAATGAAAACAGAGGCACTGTCAAAACAAATCAACTGCTTATAATTCTTTATAAAAGCATTTTAAAAATGAAATTCAAGAGATTAGCTACTTGCTGCTATTCTACTTTAAATATTTCCCCCTGGTGGCAAACAGAAGATGCCAACATCTGAAGTATGAAAACATTTTCATCTGAAAATGAATGTTATTTACATTTATTCTCATATAAGAACTAAAAGAATAAATCTTCTTGCTAGGGAATTCATGTTAAGCCATTGTATACATTAACATTATTTGCCAGCAATGGACTCTGGAGAGAGTCTTATCTTCTTTTTTTCTTTTTCACTAATATAGAAGATAAATTTAGGAACTCCAATTAGGCACCTTAAGTTTCAAATAAGCTGAAAATTGTTTCATATACATTTTATAAACTCCAAGAAAATAAAACTCTGTTGAAGAATGATTGATGAGTTTATCCCTTCAAATAAAAATTTTAATGGGAAAACGTTTAGTCAAGGATGGGAAAAAAGGCAATCAAAAATGTTTGATAGTACAAAGTTTAAAATATTATAGTATACAAATACAATCAAAACTAAAATATTAACCCCCGATTGAGATTCTCAGTCCCTTTTTAAAGCGATTCAGCATAGAAATATTGATAGCTTATCTAAGATTCACAATAAAACCATATCATAGTGATGTTTGCAAACCTACTTTAATAAGGAGCTATAATAAGCAGTTGTTTTTCTCCTACCCTAACTTCCCATTCTAATGATGTTAAAGTAGAACAGATTTATACCAAACAAGACTAAAGGAGACTGAATCAGCTACAATGCTAGTACTTGTACTTGTACTAGCTTGTACTATCTTCAAAAAGGAGATTAGAAATCATACAACTATTGGACATACAAAGTGATTTCCGGCTTATTCTATTCATGATTTCGTTATTTGTGCCTTCTAGTGTAGTAAACAGAGTAACTCCTGTCGACATATGAAACAACATATGCTTTTGTCAGTATCAAATCTGTTCTCCACCAGTTGCCGGGCCAAAATATAGATAGTTCTACTGAACACATGTGGATGCTGAGGTTTCCATGGTTACACTATCCACATGACAATTTTCAGAATTTTTCTTGCTTTTTGGGTGACATTTAAGTAATTCCAAAGGTATCAATACAGCAAGGAGACATGAAGTATGCATTTGGAAATAGGTTTTGGTGTGTAAATAGATAAAACCTAAATAGAGAAGGCATTTTTCCTTCAAACATTTGCTAGCTTGTTACAATGTGTGCAAATATACCTAAGATAACAGTTACTATTAGCTCACTGTCCTGAGATGCCAATATTCTTGATTCTAATTCTAAAATTATTAAAACACTATACCCAGCAAGTACAGCAGTATTAGTTAGAAATCAAAACACTTTGCACTAAAGACAGAGTTAATTGAACCTTACTTTGTTCTAACTATAGCTATAAACAGATTTTTGAAAGTTTGGTCTTAAGTAACTGGCTTGAATGTTTTTTGTAAAATATAAAATAAGTAACAAAACTTGCCTTTTTAGTATATCATTGGAAGTTGTTAGTAGGCTAGATCAAGATGCTTCTTATCAGGTTATTTATTATCTTCTCTAATTCATCATCAGATAATTATGACTCTAAGGGATTTTACATAAGGAAATTGGGGGACTAAGGGATCAGGATTCTAGTATCACATCTGTCACTAGCTAGCTAGTTGAACTTAGGAAGGTGATTCATTTTCTGGGCCACAGTTTATATTTCATCAGTAAAAACTAATGAATTGAACCAAATGATCTTGATGATGTAGCATTTTGTTTGTCTCTAATTAATTTCTTCTTGCAGCCCTATCTAGTAAATTTTTTTAAAAAATCTACAGATTCATGCTAACTAGTGAAAATGAACAGATTAATAAAAAGCCCAGATATAATAACTTATAAGTATAATAAAATAATTTTATCTTTCTGAATAAATACGTGTGTATAAATTTTATGCCAGAATAACACATAACCCTGACCACAACCACAACCTCCAACAGAATGTGATGGGAAATCAATCAGGATTAGTTGCTCAGTACTTAACATACTAAGAGTTGCCTTTTCACTTCATATAAACATTTAAAATTAGACCAGGATCAAGTACAAAAAATTTGTGAGCTTATGCCCATTTTTATGTGAATCATCTCAAATGCCGTCAAGCTATCTGAATATGCCAAATTGCAGAAGGGAAAGAAAAATCCCTCTAGATCAGAAGAAATCCTTTTTTAAAAAAAAAAATCCAGACAACTTTTATAGTTATAGTTGTTATAATCAACACATAATCACCTAGAATCAACAGGAGAAATGGAAGAAAGAAGTCAAGGAATGCATGCAACTAAATAAGAACTTGAATTTAAAGTAGGATTTCAAAAGCAGCAAAGTAATGTAGGCTATAAACTTGAAGGCCTGCATGATAAATACATGACTATTACTCATGAGGTCTGTCTCTAATACACTTTGCATGGGGATAATGAAGTAGAGAATCAAAACAATTACTCAGGTAACTGAGTAAAACCCAAAACAATGAAGATGTTTTAACTATAAAATAAAGCAGAAATCTAATAGTGAATTATGCAGATGATTGTCTCAAACATGTCCATTAATTATTTTATCTTCAAAATATTGATAAAATGGTTATTCATATAACACAAGAAGGTTAAAAGATAGGTGTGTTCTGGAAATATTTAACATATAAACCGCTTATGAAATTATATATACTTCTTGATAGTATTGCATTATTCTTATATACAAAGAACAAAAATGAGGCCTGTAGAAAAAAAATTAGAGATTTTTTTTTAAAAAGTGTACATATGTGCATATATATATATATAGATATGGTTGTATGTGTTTATTCATTCTGTGTGTGTGTGTAAACACACACATATGCATACACATATACACATACACATTATGGTTTTTTTCTAACTTCATTATTTTTTGTTTTAATATACCTATCACTAACCTACAACCTGTAGTTTCTTCCTTCTCTAAAAGTTCTCCCTCATAACAAATATGTATAATTCAGCAAAACATATACATACGTGACCCAAATCTGAAAATGTGTATTTCATTTTGTATGGCTTGTCCATTACTTCTCCATCAAGATGTGGGAGGTTTGTTTCATCTCTTTTCTTTTGAAGTAACTATTATTCTGTTTTGATCAATACTCTGAGATTTTTATAGGTTTATTTTTCCCCATTATTGTTACTGTTGTACAGATTGTTCTCCTAGTTCTACTCATTTCACTCTGTATGATTTTGCATGAATTGTCTTTTTTTTTTCTTAATCCATCAAATGCATCCCTTATTATGGCACATATTATTTCAGTACATTAATATACCACAACTGGTTGTGTATAGTTTTTCTGGTTCAATTTCAGAAATATTTAAATTCAATTAAAATTAAAATGATCCCCTGTAGAGCATCTTTTAAAACTTTGAGGATTTAATTATGTAAGCCTAACACTGATCCTTTCTTCAGAAATAATACTGTATCATAGTCATAACTGAAGACAGAACACAGTGCTCTTATACTGTAAACCCAAACTCCATTAACCCCAATTTAAAACAGAGTCTGCTCTAAGAAAGAAACAAATGAAATTGAGGAAGATGGCAGAGTAAAAGGAGTGACTTCCTTGATCTGTCCCCCAAACCCCTCCACATACCTGTAAAAAATGGCTCTAAACAAATTCTAGAGCAGCAGAACTCACAAAAAGACAGAGTGAAACAAATTTCAAGCCCAAGACAATCAGGATGGTTGATCAGAAAGCTATATCATGCAAGGCTGATAGAGGAGCACAGTTTGGCATGGGTACACAGGCCTCAGCAAACCTGGAGCAGGCCTCAGGGGACTGAATCAAGGGGACCTGTGTTGGTTTTCAGATTTCTCAACCCAAAAATGACAGAGACAACTTAGAAGGTCAGTAGGAAAGGTCTGTCTGACCATGGTGAGAGAGGACCATGGTCTAGCCCCAGTCCTGGCACAGCCCCTGGGCAAAGGTTATTTCTGGAGCTCTCAGCCTACAGACTAAGGGGGGATCAAGTGGCTGATCGGAGGGGGATTGCAGGGATCTCTTTGCTGGTGCTGAGGCAGGATTCTCTTGCCTGGCCCATGCTTAGATCTGGGTCTCAGGCCTGGGTGGCGCTCCTAGGGTGAGGAGGAATGCTGGCATGGTGGAGCTTGTGGCAGTGTAGAGAGAGAGAATCCTTCTCACAGTCCCAGGGCATAAAAGAGTGCTTGTGGTCACTCATAGACCAGAGCCCAGGCCAGGAAAGGAGTAAACACCTCATCCTTGATCATACCACCTTGGAAGAACTGAAAATTTACAGGTCCCTAGAAGTATCTCTGAAAACAGTTCCACAAAACCCCTGAAGTTTGAGACAGTACATTCTCCACACTGGAAACAGAGCCTTACCTTAACCAAGAGTTTAATAGTCAAGCAATTGGCTAGGAACATGAGCAAACAGCACACAAAAAAAGTCAGACCATAGAATCTTACTTTAGTGACAAAGAAGATCAAAACATACAACCAATCTTATTCAGCCAGCCAAGATGCCAAAGGGGAAGAAGGACAAGGGGAAGAAGGTGGCTCTGGTCCCTGCTGTAATAAAGAAGCAGGAGGCCAAGAAAGTGGTTAATCCTTTGTTTAAGAAGTGGCCCAAGAACTTTGGCATTGGTCAGGACATCCAGCCCAAAAGGGACCTCACTTGATTTGTCAAATGCCCTCGGTACATCAGACTGAAGCATCCAAGTTCTATCCTTCACAAGCATTTGAAAGTGATACCAGAAATTAAGCAGTTCACCCAGGCTTTGGATCATCAGATAGCTACTCAACTGCTTAAATTGGCTCACAAGTAAAGATCTGAGACAAAGCAAGAAAAAAATAAAGGTAGCTGGCTCGGGTTGAACAAAAATCTGCAGGCAAAGGAGAAGTCTCCACTAAGAGACTACCTGTCCTCAGAGAAGGTGTTAACACTGTTACTACTCTGGTAGAAAACAAGAAAACAGAGTTGGCAGTGATTGCACATGATACGGACCCCATTGAGCTAGTGGTCTTCCTACCTGCCTTGTGCCTGAAAAATGGGGGTTCTTTACTGTATTATCAAAGATAAAGCCAGACTGGGTTGCTTAGTTCACAGAAAGACATGCATAAGCATTGCCTTCACACAGTTAAACCTGAAGATAAGAGAGCCCTGGCTAAGCTGGTAGAAGCCTTCAAAACCAATTACAATGACAGTAAGATGAGATCCATCACCACTGGGTGGCAATGCTCTGGGTCCAAAATCAGTGGCTAAGCTGGAAAAGGCAAAAGTTAAGGAACTTGCAACCAAATTGGGTTAAATATATATTAGATTTTTTCCTATGTAAAAATAAAATTTTAAACAAAATTTTAAAAATACAACCAGAAGACAACAAAGTCAAAGCTCCTACATTCAATGCCTGTAAGAAAAATATGAATTGGTCTCAGGCCTTGGAAGATGTCAAAAAGGATTTTGAGAAGCAAGTAAGAGAAGTAGAGGAAAAACTGAGAAGAGAAAGGAGAGTTATGCAAGAAAAATCATGAAAAACAGATCAGCAGCTTGCTAAAGGAGACCCAAAAATACTGAAGAAAATAACATCTTAAAAAGAAGACTAACCCAAATGACAAAAGAGATCCAAAAAGCCAATGAGGAGAAGACTGTCTTAAAAAACAAAATTTGCCAAATGGAAAAGGAAGTCCAAAAGCTCAGTGAAGAAAATCCTTCTTTAAAAATTAGAATGGATACCCTTATCACCAACCATTGTAGTTTGGAGAATTCAATATGAAGGGGGAAAAGTCTTTGTTTTCCCCCCAGAACTCATCAGTGGGTGAAATTTACACTTTGTAGTTCAGATGCAGGGAAGCACGCCTGGTGATGCCGCAGGCAGCTTGACAGCCAGAGGCTGTCCAAGGACTCCTCACCTTTCTCATGTACTCTTCCTCTGGTGCCATGTCACGGGTGGGTTTAGCCATGCCACATGCCAGCAGTGCCTAACCTCTGGCAGGCTCTAGCTGGTTGGAAGGCCCTTGGACTGTGCATTTGAACTTCAAGGAGCAGCCCAGAGGCTCATTCCCAGAAACGCAACCACACTGGGGCATGAACATTTTATTTTGGCTGACACCCAGCCAGAGGCTGCTTTCGGCAGGACAGCATAGGGGCTTGTGGCCTCTGTCATTAGCAATAGCACCCAGAAAAGGAGCCTGAAGTGTGGAATGAAGTTAATGATTCATCAGGTCAGCTCTTTAGGACAGGTACTCTCTTCAGAGATATGTTCCAATGGGGTGTGGGAGGGTCATCTCCTTTCCAGACTCCCACGATCCTTTCTGCCAGGCTGTCCTGTACAAAACAATGGGGCCTTTAAGACAACTTGCGCCTCAGCACTGATTTCAAATGATTAGCCCTGCACACACCCACTGGAAGATGAAGACCCCGGCCATACTTGAATTGGGGCCAAGACCAGGTGCTGGGCTACCCGCCAACAGTGTGTGATTTCTCCCATGCTGTGCCGCAGAAGGATGTCAGCACCAAGGAGGCAGAGGAGGAGTCTTTTTCTTGAAGAGAAAATGAGAATTAACTCTTTGGCCTCGGATTTATGCATTTCCATTATACTCTTAGGCATTGTTCCACTTTCTATCTGCATAGGCTGACTCACTTGGAATGTTTTCCCTTCTCACCTCCAGGGTCTGAGATCTCATCAGCTTAATTGTCACCTCCTACAAGAGGGCTCTAGGGATATCTCCTAGTTATTAGCATTCCCCCATTGTCCCCTTGAAACAACTTTGTATTTATTTTGTGTATTTATCTTATATTAACTTATCTGGGAGCCAGCTGTTTCCCTTGGTAGAATGTAAGCTCCATGAGGGCAAGGACTGTTTTCTGTTTTCGTCTTCATGTCCATGTGACCTGGCACATGAAGGTGCTTAATGAATGTATTCTCCCTAAAAAAAAAAAATTAAAATTAAAAAAAAATAAAAATAAAAATTAGAATGGAGCAAATGGAAGCTAACGACTATTTGAGAAATCAAGAAATTACAAAACAAAACCAAAAGAATGAAAAAAATAGAAGACAATGTGAAATATCTTATTGGAAAAACAACTGATCTGGAAAATAGATCCAGGAGAGATAATTTAAAAATTATTGAACTCTCTAAAAGCCATAATAAAAAAAAGAGCCTAGACATCATTTTTCAAGAAATCATCAAGGAAAACTGCCCCGATATTCTAGAACCAGAGGGTAAAATAGAAATTGAAAAAATCCACTGATCACTGCCTGAAAGAGATCCCCAAAGGAAAATTCTTATGAATATTATAGTCAAATTCCAGAATTTCCAAGTCAAAGAGAAGATATTGTAAGCAGCTAGAAAGAAACAATTCAAGTATTATGGAAACACAATCAGGAAAACACTAGATTTAGCAGCTTCTACATTAAAGGATCAGGAGGCATGGAATATGATATTCTGGAGGTCAAAGGAGATAAGATTAGAGCCAAGAATCACCTACACAGCAAAACTGAGTATAATTCTTCAGAGGAAAATGGATATTCAATGAAATAGAGGACTTTGAAGCATTCTTGATGAAAAAATCAGAATTGAATAGAAAATTTGACTTTAAGAAAGACCCAAGACAAGTATTAAAAGGTAAACAGGAAAGAGAAATCATAAGGAACTTACTGAAGTTGAACTGTTTACATTCCTACATGGAAAAATGATATTTGTAACTCATGAGACCTTTCTCAGTATTAGGGAAGTTAGCGGGAATATATATAGACAAAGGATACAGGGTGAGTTTAATATGAAGGGATGATACCTAAAAAATAAAGTTAAGGAGTGAGAGAAGATTATACTGGGAGAAGAGAAAGGGAGAGATAGAATGGGGTAAATTATCTTGCATAAAAGAGGAAAGAAAAAACTTTTTCTGTGGAGAGGAAGAGGAGGTAAGTGAGATGGAATGAATGAATCTTACTCTCATCGGATTTGGCTTAAGGAGGGAATAACATGCACTCAACTGGGTATGGGAACCTATCTTACCCTACAGGAAAATTAGGGGAAGGGGACAAGAAAGCGGGGGGGGGGATGATAGAAGGGAGACCAGATTGGGGGAGGGGGTAATCAGAAGCAAACACCTTTGAGGAGGGACAGGGTCAAAGGAGAGAAAAGAATAAATGGGGGGTGGGATAGGATGAAGGGAAATATAGTTAGTTTTTCACAACATAGCTATTATGGAAGTGTTTTGCATGACTACACATGTATAACCTGTATCGAGTTGTTTGCCTTCTCAATGAGGGTGGGTCGGCAGGGAGGAAGGGACAGAATTTGAAGCCCAAAGTTTTAAAAAACAAATGTTAAATATTGCTTTTACATGCAACTGGGAATAAGATATACAAGTAATGGGGTATAGAAATCTATCCTGCCCTAAAGGAAAGTAGAAGGAGAAGGGGATAAGAGAAGGGGTGGTGGTGATAGAAGGGAGGGCAGATCAGGGGAAGGAGTATTCAAAATGCACATCATCTTGGGGTGGGGGCAGGGAGAGATGGGAAGAAAATTTGGAACTCAAAATCTTGTAGAAGTGAATGTTGAAATCTAAAAATAAATTAATTAAAAACAAAGAAATTTGGGTACATGTATCCAAGGTTTAATTTCTCAAAGTGGCTTGACATGCATTGCATGGAGTTCAGTCCAAAATTGTGTTCTGTGTTCAGAACTGACTCGGTTTAAGATTTTGGGGTACATCATACACCCTTCAAAGAGTAGGTGTTCCCAAGGGAGTGCCAATCAACCGTGATTGGTTGACATACTAGGAGGTAGGTAGGTTCCTTAGATCACTCAGGGTGTCAAGATCACCTGCCATGGAAGGAAATGCCACCCCCAGTCTTGGAAGTCTGTCTGCACCCAAACCTGAGTAGGATAAAATCAATTCAGGCCTGGACTGGAGTTTGACCAAGATAAAAAGATTCAATGTAATCTCATTATCAGAGATATCCTTCTGAACAACTTTGGACTGAAGGCTGGCTGGGTAGTGCTCTGAGTTTCCAAAACACAGATTATCAAGAGAAATCATTTTTCACAATACCAAGCACTAAAGGGATATGCATGCTTGTGTTTTGATCAACAGATTGCCCATAATCTCTGTCAGAAAGGAACTTCTTTCCCTGACATACTGCTCTTGACTCTTCTGCTTTATCAGCTCTGACTAAAAGAACCGCTGGTATGAAATGAGTTTATCAATGTGTCTTTGGTGTACTATAGTCCAGGTTTGATTGCATAGATTCTTGCCAGTATCAGAATCAGGTCAACTGAAGAAGAGCAATGAGGTGATTATAGGACAGGAAAGGCTGCCTTTGAGAAATGGACAGACACAAAAGGACTTTCCTAGAGGAGACTTCCATTAATTTTAGAAAGAAGTAGCAGAATATTTCTCTTTGAAGAGAATTGTAGAGGCATACAATTTTTTGACAAGAACCTGAAGAAATAGCCAGACAAATATGAACAATATCAGACTCAATCTCTCAAATTAGGTTAACATAAATTATCTCTAAAAATTACTGATCAGGGAAAGGATTTTGCTTCCAACTCACTCCCGCTGTGACTGCCCCATGGGGTTTATTTTTGATCGTGTTCGGGGGAAATTATTCTAACAATGTTAAAAATAGTTATGAAAAAACTATTCAATCTGTTTTAGACACTCAAAAAATAAGTATATTATTTATATCTAAAAGGGAAATATAGGTGGCTAAATGGTTAGAGAACTGGACTTGGAATCAGGACAAGTTTAAATCCTGCCTGAGACACTTATTTTGTGACCATGGGAAAGTCATTTAATATATGTGACCTCAGTTTCCTCCTCTGTAAAATGAGAATTAACAGTAGATACTTCATAGGATCATTGTAAGGATAAAATGAGAGAATATTTGTAAAGCATTTTGTAAATCTTAAAGCATCATATTTATTAAGATTATTGTTATTACTATATTTCAATACTGTCTGCTCAACATCCAAACATGGTAAATAATCCCTTGATGGTTTGCATAAAATAACATTTATTCTTAGAAACTGAAATACTTCCCATTTTATTTCTGAGAGAAAAAAATGAACTTTTATTTAGGCTTTCAGTGTAAAATATTTAATTACAAGCAATGTTAGTTTTCTCCACCCTTTTTTATGTATTCTGAAGAGAGCAAAAGCCCAATTCTACACTAGTGGTTTTTCTCATTCTTACTAAATAGAGCACTGAACTGAGAGTCAGGAAGACAGGTTCAAATTCAGTCTAAAAAACTTAGTAATCATCAGTCATAAATATTTATTACATATCCACTTTAGGCCAGGCATTATGCAAAACCCAGAGGATTAAAAAAAATGACACAAAAGGAGCTCACTATCTAAAGAGTGAGACAAGTAAACAAATATGTATAAGCAGCTACAGGATAAACAGAAAAATATATACGAACAATATGTAGGATTAATAGAAAATAATTAAAAAGGGGAATGTATTAGAATTCTTGTGTGGTTGTGGTTGCATGGTTTGTCCTTCATTCTCAAAGAGGACCATGACATCAGGGAGATGATGACATAACTTACAACTGACTTTGATTTGAGTGAGGGAGGGCTGTGCAAAGTCACAAAGTCATTTTCTCCTCCAGAGCCATGTGGGTCCAGTGGCCAGATATCAATCAGCAAAACTGGACATGGCACAGGATGCAGTGGGAGACCTTGGCCCTTTTAAGCTAACATCTTTCTAGTTTCTCACTTCAAGTGAGGCAATGCCCATTCAATGAATACACCTCTTTAAGAAGTGAGTCAAGGGATGGCCCCTTTAATTAAAAAAAAAATCAAATAAAATAAAAATCAAACTGGGAATGGAAGACTCTCAGGGTTGCTGGCCAAAAGAGAAACAGTTACTATTTACATTCATTATGAACCAGGAGGGCCAAAAAATAACCATTAAGTGGTACTTGGGCAGGAACCTATTGTTGTCCCATCCATGAGATACAGAGTGAATTGGGTTTAAGGCATGGTCTTTGAGAAAGAAATCTAGCCAGTAAATCCCAACTTAACTAGTTAGCTTTTAATGGTTGAGAAAGACTTCCAGTAGAAGGTGGGCTTTTAGTTTTGTCGTTATTTAAGGAAGACCCAGAAACAAGTAGACAGAGATGAGGACGGAGAGAATTCTGGGCAAAGGGGAAAGCCAGGAGTAGCTGGGAGGCTAGTGTCACTGGATGGAAGAATATGTTGAAGGGAGTAAAATTCAAGAAAACTGTAATGGTAGGAAGGGGCTAGGTTTATGAAAACACTGAACTTTAAACAGTGGATTTTGTATTTGATTCTAGAGATATCAGGAAGCCACTGGAGTTAATTAAGGGGTAGGGTGATGCAGTGAGATCCATGATTTAGAAAAATCCTTTGGTAGATGAATGGAGAACAGACTAGAATTGGGAGAAACTGGAGGCAGATAGACCTAATGGCAGCCTATTGTGATGTAGTCCAGGCATGAGGTGATAAGCACCTACATCAGAATGATGTTAATGTCTGAGGAGAGGAGGGGACACAGCATTTCAGAAATGTGGCAAAGGTACAATAGATTGAATGTGGGGAGTGAGAAATAGTGAGAATGACACCTAGGTTGTAAACTTTGAAGGACTGGGAGGTTAGAGTTGCTCTCTATAGTAATAGGGAATTGGAGGGACTTCAAAGGCCATCTAATCTAAACCTTACATTTTACAGATTTAGAAACTGAACCATGTAAATATAAACAACTTGCCCAAAATCATACATGTAGAAAATAAAGCTAGAAACTGAACCTAGGTCCTTTGATTAAAAAAAAATCTAACATTTTCCATATATTACTTTCCCATTCTACTTCAATTTGCTGACTTATAAAATAAGGGTAATAACAGGACTTAAATTCAGAGAATTGTTTTGAGCACAAAATTGGATTGTGAATTTTCAAACCTTAAAGTATTATAAAGATATTATTTCTATTAGTTATACTATTATGATTATTATGGAGGGTAAAAGTAGTAGTAGTAGTAGTGATGGGTACAGATGTTGTAGTAGTAGTAGTAGTAGGCATAGGTTCTGAACCCCTAAAAAGAAAATACCATGTCTTTGGGGTCTGGACCCCAGAAAGGAAAACCCTTGTACTTTCCCACCGGGCCAAATCTTTGGATTTAGCCTGAGGCTATAATCCCATCAACTGGTCCTTCATTACTTCCTATGCCCAATATCTCAATTCTATGTTACCCTTAAGCTAGCCTATACCTCCGTTGTCTTACCTCCCTGTGGACCCAAGCCACTTCCCACTCTTAATACTATCTAGACTCCATTCTCCTTTGGCCACGTGGTCCATTTCCCTGGCTTCTGTTCACTCCAGCCTACCCCATCAAGATCCTTCCTAGATCCCTCCCATAGTCTTTCTGTATATAAGGTCCATCTAGCCTCCATTAAGGTGCTCAGATTCTTTAAGATTCTAGCCAAGGGCTCAGATTTATATAATTTAGCCAACAGCTCACAAATGTTCAGATTTCTTAAGTGTCTGGCCAATACGGCAGATGTTTAATAAACCTTGTCTTTGGCTGAAGTGAGGCTGGGGTCAAATGCATTTGGGTAGCAGCTGTGTGTCATGATTTTGGGGTCCCAGCACCTCTATGTCCCTAAAATTCAACAGTAGTAGTAGTAGTTACTTCTTGCTGTTGTTTTGATTACTTTGCAAGGAACAGTAAAGTATTTTAAAGTATCTTTAGGTGCCTAAAAGAAAATCTAGTCATGGCAGATATGTTTCATTTTTGCATGCTTCATGTCCTCCTGGTCCCATTCCAATGTTACAGAAGGGGTGACTCCTCTAGAGTTTGGAAAATACAGACATTATGAAACTATTATCCTAGATTAGAACACATTGGTAAAAAGAATAATTAAAACAATTTGATAACGTGCAGTAAAAATCTAAGGCACTGTTCATTCAGAGAAAATCCTGAGATAGTATCAGTTCACGTCAGCATTAATCATCAGAGCTTTGAGAATGCATCCTTGCAAGAGAAACACAGACAAAATAACATTTATGGGATGCACTATTGTGTCATGTACGATAATGTGTAGAGTTAAAAGTATTGCTATAGAAATGCTTGCACTCAAAGTGTCAGTCTAAGGCCTGGAACAAAGCAAGAGTTACATAATTATGAAATTCCAATATTATAGGTAATTTCACTCTATAATCTGAAACAAAACTCAAAATGCAAAGGGGAATAGATTCTAAAGGGTCTTAAAACCATTTTAATCACATTTTATTTTAATTGAAAGGTAATTAGGAGTTATTAAAGCAACAAATAGGACAGACACAACAATTAGTAACTGCATAGCTGTTAATTAGATCTTTTGCATCATTATCTTTTAAGCTGCCGAAGTATCACTAAGAATTCAATTATCATTCTGAAAATTTGAAAAGGTTAAAGGACCAATAGAAGTGTCTAATGTGCACCAATGGAGCAGTTATTCACCTGTGAGAACCAACAACACCAAAGAGAAAATGTTGGCTTCCCTATTGTACTCTGTGTGTGTGTGTGTGTGTGGTGTGTGTGTGTGTATTTAAAACAGGGGAAGAGAATAGCAGTAACCTAGTGCCATTGCACTATGACAATGTTGTCAGCCTACATACTAGCTCATTTCTAAGCATTTTCTTGTAGACATAGCCAAAGCTATGCCCTCATGTATTTGAAACACTCTTCTCTTCATGTTTTCATGATATAGTTCTCCTCCTGTTCTCTTACTTGTTTTAATGGCCATTCCTTCTCAGTCTTCTTCACAGGATCTTCATCTAGATTACACTCACTATTAGTGTCCTTCAAGTCTTTGTCCTGGGTCTTCTTCTTTGATCCTTCTCTTCTTTTTCATTTAGAGATCTCATTGGCTCATATGAGTTCAATTATTATCTTAATTCAGATGATCCTTAGATTCATTTATCCATTTCTAACCTCATTCCATACCTCTAGTGTCACATCAACAAATGTCTATTGTACATCTAAAATGATTGTATCATTGGAATATCACACTTAACATGTCCAAATAAGACTTTACTGTTTTTCCCAAAACTCTTCCATTTTCCCAACATCCCTATTAAGATTAAGGGCACCACCATCTTCCGAATCATTTGGTCTCAAAACTTCAGTTTCATGACCAATTCAACACTCTCATTCACCACCCCCCTCCCACATGTAATACCATTCCAAGTCCTATTG